>NC_051077.1:2683321-3883321 GCF_004664715.2 Peromyscus leucopus | reverse complement strand
GATTCTCTTGTTACTTGCCACTGTACTCAATACTCCAGCAAGAACATGTTTCACAAAAAACTTTGTTTGAAGATAAATGTAGCGTGCACTTCAAAACAGCTGGAAGAAAGGATTGTGAAATTTTTTATATAAATAAATATTGAGTAGATAGAGGTTTCAAGACAGGGTTTCTCTGGGTAGCATTTGGAGCTTGTTCTGGATCTCGCTCTGTAGCCCAGACTGGCCTCAAACTCACAGAGATCCGCCTGTCTCTGCCTCTGAGTGCTGAGATTAAAGGCGTGTGCCAGCAGCGCCAGGCCGAAATATCTTTTTCAGTTTTAAACAATTTGCACATACATAATGGTCTGTGTTAATTATCCATTTGACAGAGTCTGAAATAACCTTAGAGGCAAAGCTCTGGTCACATCTGTGGGGAGTTGTCTTCCTTAGGTTAACTAAGGTGGGAAGCCGCAGCTCAGGAGTGTGCAGAGTTGTGTCCTGGGCTGGGGCCCTGGACTAGACAAAAGGAAAAAGTGACCCAAACTCAAGCTTTCACTGCTTTATGCTCCTTGCACGTGGGTGTTTTACACAGGCAAAGTCACACAGCTTCAGAGAGTTAAAATAAATACAACATAAGAGAATGCAACGCATCTTTGCATTGTTAAACAAATGTTCCACAGCGTAAATGATGTAACACATCTTAAATTAATATTCCACAACACTGAGGTATTTTTATCCTTGTTCTCCAGGTGAGGAGGTGTTGAAGTTCAGGTCTTCGTCGTCGTCGTCGTCGTCGTCCGATTTAAAGAGCTTGCTAACACTCACCTACTAGGGTGTGTGCCTTACTCTGCCGTAACAGTTTAAGGTGGACAGAATGACTATGTGCCAGAATTCAGATTAGAAAGGAAGAAGTTGTTGGTTGTGGTGAGTAGAACTTTTTCCACTTATTTGTTTATTTAGATCCCCCTCATCCTTCAGACTTTCAAATATTGTTTCCCACGAAGCAGCTCACGTTCTCAACTGAAGGAATTTTCTCGATGCCATTGAGTCATGTGCTTTTATGATTGACACTTCACTCTGGATCTCCTTCCCCTTCGAACACCTAACGGATAGTGACGAACCAGAGGGTTGAGATGCATTCGTAACACTCAATTGTGGTTGTTTGTTTTTAATGTTGGCTTGCTTCTTCTAAGATTTATTTGAGAGAGAGAGTTTTATTTATTGGTATACTTCTGTTTTGTTAAGGGTCTCCCACTTGTGAGAGGTGAGCAGTGATGCTCTAGGATCAGCAGGGGCCAGAGCTGAGACCCTGGTTTGGGACGCACTTCAGGCCACTAACATTTTCCCATTTTCATCTCAAAATGTTCACTCTGGGCATTTCTGTTCCTTGTGCCAAGCAAGTTCATTCAGCCATTATATTAGTGAATGCTCTCAGCTTCCACCGGTTTATAATAAAGGTGGGTGACTGTAACCGAGAGAAGACGAGTCATAAGAAACCCAGTGATGCCAAGGAGCAATAAAAATTCTAATGTTTGTCGAAACAAAAAAGATAGGGTCTCGTGTAGCCCAAGCAGATGTTGGTCTCCGTTCCCATCTCACTGTAGGGCTATTGAACTTGGGTTGCCACGGTCACAAGTGCTTTTCCTTGCTGAGCCATCACGCTGGCTCCTCCCTTGTTTTGTGCATATGAATGCCGACATAATTTTATTTCTAATGCTGTCCACAAGCCCATGTACACAGGTTCTTCTCTTCAAAACTCTGTATGGAAGATTTGCTTGGCTTGGTTCTCTTTACAAGAAAGAGTTATAAGGAAAAGGTGAACAATGTCAGTCATTAGTCATAGTAGATGGTGAGGGAGGAGCAGAAATGGAGTTACTGGGTACTAGATTACAGTCAAATTGTGTTAAGAAGTTCTAAATGTAGCGTGCATTTCAAAACAGCTGGAAGAAAGGACTGTGAAATTTTTTATATAAATAAATAGAGTAGATAGTTATACGTAACTTGATTCAAATGTGATACAATATATGCCTGTATCAAAATACTACACTTACCTCACTAATGTGTGTAAATTTCATTTTAATCCTTTTAGAGTTGTTTCTTTTAAGTGCACGAGTGTTTGGTTCACATCTATGTCTGTGCACCACATGCGTGCCTGGTGACCGAGGAGGTCAGAAGAGGGTGTCAGATCCCCAGAACTGGCACAAGGGACTGTTGTGAGCAACGTTGTCAGTGCAAGGAACTGAACCCAGGCTCTCTGCAGCACATGCTCCTGGCCGGGGGGAGGTGGGGGGAGCTGTCTCTCCCGAAAACCTCACAGTGTTTATGTATTAGTTAAGAAACCTGTTTAAGAGGATGGCGAGGTGCTGGCCTCGAACTCACAGAGATCCGCCTGGCTCTGCCTCCCGAGTGCTGGGATTAAAGGCATGCAGCACTGCTGCCCAGCTTGGATTGGTTCTTTCAGATCATTCAGTCATTCAAGAAATAGCTGAGTGTTCATCGCATATAGAAAAGAAGGAAAACTTTAAGGGGTGGGAGTTGGGAATTGGCAAGACAGCTAAATATCTCAAGAGATCTGGTTCAAACAACAGAAATGGAGGTGTTGGGGGGCATCCTTGAAGAAGGCGTAGACAGTGTAAAGTGTATTTTGTTTATCCCAAGGACTGATCCACAAAGGGCCGTTTACATTTACAGGCTTGGCAATAAAAGAAGAGCACCGGAGAGGAGTAGATTGGAGCAGTTAAAGAAGGGCCTCATGGGGAGGCTTAGACACAGCAGAGAAGGGAATTCTGATAGCATGGAGGAAGCATTCATCCGTTTGAATTCCATCCTTTAACTTATTAACATCGTGCCGTCACTGGAGCAACATTCAATGCAGTTTTTACTTAGCATGAAGTTTCACTTACTGGGGCTGGTGAGATGGCTCAGAGGTTAAGAGCACTGGCTGTTCTTCCAGAGGTCCTGGTCTTCCAGAGATCCTGAGTTCAGTTTCCAGCAACCACACCGTGGCTCACAACCATCTATAATGAGATCTGGTGCCCTCTTCTGGCATATACATACAGGCAGAACATTATACATAAAAAAGTTTCACATAACAGTATGTTGTTTCTCGGGCTGGAGAGATGGCTCAGCAGTTAAGAGGACCCAGGTTCAATTCCCAGCACCCACATGGCAGCTCACAACTCCAAGATCTGACAGCTTCACACAGACATACATGTAGGCAAAACAGCAATGCGCATAAAAATTAAAATAAAGAAAACCAATATGTTGTTTCTATAAATCACTGAAGACTCTTAGGGGCTAGGGAGATGGCTCAGCAAGCAAATGCTTACCATACAAGAATGATGATAGTAGCCCTATGAAGAGCCCGGCACACCGGTAACAGAGCGTTGGAGAGACTGAGGCAGGAGGGTCCCTGAGGCTTGCTAGACAGTTTGTCTTGCTTAATCAATGAACTCCATGATCAGTGAGAGATGCTGTCACATTTAAGGTGGAGAGCCATAAAGATCCTGTGGTTGGTGGCTTGAATAAGATGGTCCTCATAGGATCAAGGATTTGAACGCTTAGTCACTAAGGAAAGATTAGGGGGTGTGGCCTTGTTGGAGGAAGTGTGTCACTGGGGGTGGGCTTTGAGTTTCAAAAGCCCCTGCCAGGCCCAGTGTATCTATCTTTCTGCTTGCGGATCAGGATGCCGCTCTCAACTACTTCTCCAGCACCATGCTTCCCGGGCCCGCTGCCATGCTTCCTGCCATGGTGGTGATGGACTGACCCTCTCTAACTGTTGGCAAGCCCCCAGTGAAATGCTTTCTTTCATAAGAGGTTGCCTTGATCATAGTGTCTCTTCATAGCAATAAAATAGTAACTAAGACAGACACCCTATTGTGACCTCCAGCCTCTTCACACATGCACACACACAAGAACTCACATAGCACACACACACACACACACACACACACACACACCCATGCACACACGTTAAAAACACTCATGCCTTCTAAACAAAATATTCCATCATAAAAGTAAGTGATGACTTATTGCTGCAGGCCGCAGAAATACATCATAAAAAATCAGCTGGTTATGGCAAAGTCACTACCTGGAGGGATCAGGAAATTCCTCCAGAGGAAGCCAAATCCCAAGGAGTTTTTGGTGTTACTTGGCTTGTTATATATCAGCTGTATTCTGTTATGAAAATCATGTGTGTCTTCAAAGTTTTCCCAATTGACTTTTCCCTAAGAAGGGCTAACAGTGTGGACTGATCACTCCCTGGACATACACATTCCAGGTATTTGGAGAACTGCCTTAGGAAAGGCTTTCTCTGGAATCAGATATCTCCCTTGGCTACTTTCAAGGATTAGCAGTAATAACAGTCCACATGAAAGTCTCCTGATTTAAGGTAAATCCCACAAGGAGACACCACCTAGGTCAGATGGATGTTAAGTAATAGCTTTATACAATTTAGCTCGGACCCTCCTTTCTTATAGCCTTACTAACTTTATAGACCGCTAACTCCTTACCTAACCACTTCTAGGAATATTTAGATAACCTTCTGCGCTGACAGCTATGCTCAGCCAGAACCCCAGTTCAAGCCTCCCTGTAATTATCATTAGCAGCATCCGGCCAGGTCCATCCACAGATGGAGGAAAGTACTTTATCAGAGATACCTCCGTACTTTCTAAGAACAGACTTAAGCATCCAGGCTACCCATTTGAGAAGGCCTGGCGGATGTGCCAATTAAGCTTTAGTTCCTGCTTTCCCAAACCTTACCTCTAGTTAGTTCCAGATCTCCCTTTAACTATCACCAGAGGCATCTAGCTGTATACAAGTTGCCTAGCGACTGAGCACACTTTCCCCCACCCTGCAGAAAAACAGCAGATAGCTTGGACAGATAGGAGCCACAGGAAAAAAGAAGACAGTTCTATTTTCTCCCATTGACCTAGCAACCTATAGATTCTTAACATTTTCTACTAATCACATTTAAGAGTTTAATAGTTGAGCACATAAGATCCCTCTTCTTAGATATTACCTGAATTTAGCCTTTAGTTAATTCATTTCCCCATTGGTTACTTCCCTTTGGGGTTGCAAATGATAATTAACGGTTATTGCCTCTCAATGTGATTCTTATCATCCCTCCGTTTGACCCTGGAAGCCTGGCTTTATATACCAGGACTTTCAGGGCACGGGGAGAGAAGAAAAAAAGAGAATGGAAGAACTAGATTGGTAAGAACTTGAGAAGAACAAACTGAGATGGGGATGAACTCGATTGAAGGGCTAGAAGAGTACTAGAGGAAGGAGATGGAAGATGAGGAAGAGTCAGATGGGAAAGCCCTAGCTGGGTAAGAACAAGGTGAAAAAGGACCTAGTTGAGGCAGAATTAAGATAGAACTTAAGAGGGAACAGAGGGAAATCAGGCAAGAAAGGAGCTAGGCACGAGAACAGAACTGAAGCTGTGTATAAAGGATGTTATGCCAGAGGAATTAAAGCAAGTGGACTATAGAACTTGGTGTGCTGAGATTCTATTTCCTGAAAATAGTCCTCGCCATTAGTAGTTCTCTCTCCTGAGCCCCTGGGATGTATAATATTAAGGCTGGTCCCACTAATATTATACAAGAACTTATCCTGTGGCTGGACCTTGTCACTTTTAATATTTGTTAAGAATGCCGTTGGTAAAGATTTTTCTTGATCTTTGGTCACTTTCCTTGATGCTTTCCTAGAAAAAAATCACATTTGACAGAATTGCTAGACCAAAATATGTAACCAAGAATATTGATACACATTGCCAGTTTGCTCCTTTTTCCAAGCAATGTATGGAAGGGGCAACATCCTTGACTACATTGAGTATACATTTTTTTTTTACTTTTACCATTTTAATAAGTGAAAAGTGATGTCATTTTAAAATCATTTTTTGAGATTATAATTACATGATTTCCCCCTTCCCTTTCCTCCCTCCAAACCCATGTTCCCCTCCTTACTCTCTTCCAAATTCATGGCCTCTGTTTTCATTAATTATTGTTGTTGGTTGTGGTGGTGGTGGTGGTGGTGGTGGTGTGTGTGTGTGTGTATATACCTAAATACAATCTACTCAGTCTATGTAATGCTACTTGCATGTAAATGCTTTCAGGGCAGACCATTTAGTACCGGATAACCAATAGTGAGCCGTTCCCTGGGGAACACGTTCTCCCACTCTCCACATTCCTTAGCTGCCTGTAGTTCTTTGTGTAGGGTTGAGGCCTTGTGAGGTCTTCCCCATGGATCTACCTTAGGGTGTCTATACCTATCATCTTTGTGCAGCTCGTGGTTAGGCAGTCAGGTTGGTGAAGCTTTATGGATGTGGCGTCTGACATTCCTAAGAAACACAATTTCACAGAAAACTTTTCAGTCTCTCTGCCTCTCACAATCTTTCCACTCCCTCTTCTGAGGTGACCCCTGAGCCTTAGGTGTGGGAGTTGTGTTGGACGCGTATCAGTTGGGACTGGGCTCCGAAACCCTGCATTTTGATTGGCTGTGGTTTTCTGTAATGGCTTGTGTCTGTTGCAAAGAGTTTCTTTGATGAGGGATGAAAACTGTACTTTCCTGTGGCTATGAGAACAGATATTTCGAGTGTAGCTAAGTATTGTGCTGGTTTAATAAGGTGGTGGTTATAGGTTCTCTTCCAAGATCCACGACTTCACTAATGCTGGGCAGTTGGCTGGGTTTCCAGTACCAAGCATGGTGTCCCTTTTGTTGAGCAGATCGTGGGTCCAATCAGAGAGCTGTTGGTTACTGCCAAGGTATGCAGGCCACTACCGCTCCCCGAGGGTCGTTGTGCCCTGCTGGCCATTGTTGTGGCCCACAGGCTTCATAGCTGGGTAGATCTGCTGGTGGCTTTCCTCCTCTGAGTTTCTTTTCACATTGACCGTATTTTAAATGCTCAGTAAACACACCGTTACCGTGGCGGACAGCACACATAAAGAGCCTTTATTTTTATCATAGCAGAAGATTCTTTGGGCAGCGCTGACCTAGAGTCTGTTAGATTTGAAGACAGGACAATGGAACAGAACACACATTAACTGGTCATATTCCTCCCTCTATAGGAACGACTATGGAAAGAAAAAAGAATGAAATATTATGAATCAACTTTACCTGAAAAAAAATGTGTAATGCCTTGTGTCGTTTACAAACAACATACTATTTAAGGGAGATGAAGAGGCTTGTGTTCCAAACAATGTTATAAGGTGACTTGATGAGCATGGAATCCCAGCTTTCCTGGTAACCATGCCTTGAACTGGTTTGTTGAATTTAGGTTGTGCTGGGGGAGGCAGTAAAGGCTGTCTTTACAGCTGGGTTATTTAGATCCATCCATACACACACACACACACACACATGTGCACTCTATCCACGGCTAGCTGCTGACTTATGTCTCTGAAGAAACCGGGAAATAACCAGATTGGAGACTTTGCCCATTGAAAGATGGAGGTTTGGTCAACTTCTACTGCCCAACTGTTACTGAACTCCGGGGTAACAACCTGTGCCTCGAGTCAGGTCCAGCTACCCATACTTAATAAGCCAATAAAAATAGCCAAACTAGTCGTGGAAAGAAGGAAATGGAGACTTATCCAACGTAGTCACATTGCTGACTTGGAGCACAGATTGTGACTTCGATAACACAACGGGGCGGTTACGTTGTTTTGGTCGTTTATCCTGCCTCCTAATGGATTGACTTCAAAAACGATCATTAAGCCAAGGTGGCAAGTCTCCATCCAGGCTGCCGAGTTCCTTCACTCATTGTTGGATGCTGTAGTCCAGCGGCAGCCTGAAATCTGGAAAACCCTGTGTTGGGGTGGAGCGAAAAGGAATGGAGCTGCGGTGGCTCTGACGGCGTCGACCCGGGGTAGACTGCGGTCATTTAATACTGCCACGGGGGAAGAAAGCCCAGTCCGGCCTAGGGCTCCCAACCAGCGCTGGACCGCAGACAGAGCCTGGGAGCCGGCGGTCCCGGCTGGACGCAGGTGGGCGTGTCGTCCGGCGCCGCTGCCCCTGCGCCGCCCCGCCCCGTCGGTGGCAGCGCCTCGCCGATTGGCCCGCTCCGCCGCCCGTCGGCCGTCACGTGCCGGAGCGTCCCGGGCGCCTGGCTGTGGGTTGCGGGGCATGGAGCCTCGGGCGGCCAGCGGGCAGGGGTCCGGCGAGCCAAGTGCGCGGGAGGTCCGCAGCGCGGAGGTGAGCGCCGCGGGGTCGGGGGAACGCGGGCACCTGCCACCACCCGGGCCGGCCGGGCGGCCGGCAGCCGCGGGGCTCGCGCGCTGCCGAGAGGCCGCTCACCCGGGCAACGCTCGCTCCGGGCCCCGCGAGCACGCGCCGAGCCTGGCCGGTAACGGTGGGAGTGAATGGAAGGAAGGAAGGTGGAGCTGGGGGCCGGGGTCAGGTGGGAGCGGCGAGGAAACGGATTTTTTATTATTATTATTATTATTACCTTGAGGACCTCTGGCCAGTGGTGGGGGTGTGCAACTGACCTTGGACGCCAGATGCCACCGGTGCTTTTTCCCATTTGATGAAATGGAAAGGCCCCCGTGACACGGGGTTTCCAGAAACATCTTTGCAAGTGGCCACAATACAGCCTTTTCCTATGACCGGTCCTTATTCGGCGTCCACCTCTACAGTGAGCTTGACTGTAGGCATCCTATTCACCAGAAGCCACGCCTTGTGCCTGACCCAACGTATATGCTAATTGCATGTGTGAATGGAATGCTTGCTTGCGCATCAAAGATGGTACTTGCAGCAACAGTAGCAATAGATTCGCAAAGAAAATTCGTTCTGCAGAATAGGAGGGCACTAATTGTGTCAGGGTGGAGCGGGAAAGGATGTTCTTAGATAGAGGGTAGTGGCCCAGTAAGGGCCTGGAGGTCAGAAATTGCCAGGCAAATGGCCTTGGAGCTTGGGTCCTAGAGCAGGCCTTTCACAGAAAGAGATCTGTGTTCAGCAAGCCGGTGAACGTGAGAGGCAATATGAATGGCATTGCTGGGCTGTGGATGGCTGTGGCGGGCCCACAAAGGCGTGGGGTAGAGTAGTGACTGCCGTTTTTACGACTGAGCAGGAGTGGAGTTCAAGAAAGAGGTCTGACACCTTGGGGTGGGGGGCGGCAGTGAGCTGCTGTTCTGGGGTATCACTGACCACAGGAGGCGGAATGGAATCATTAAAAGTCCAGGCATGACTGGATAATGAATGTTGATTAGGGTGTG
The DNA here is from genome assembly GCF_004664715.2 of Peromyscus leucopus. Taxonomy (NCBI): domain Eukaryota; kingdom Metazoa; phylum Chordata; class Mammalia; order Rodentia; family Cricetidae; genus Peromyscus; species Peromyscus leucopus. Next base: position 3,874,133 of record NC_051077.1, on the reverse strand, counting down.
TGCCAAGTACAAGTGTAGGATGAAATGTCCATTTAAGACTGGAGAGCTAGCTAGGGGGTGGTCTTACAGAGTTTGGTTTGGTTCCCAGGCATCTATAACTCCCTCTCCAGGGGACCCAGCACCTCCTGGTACACTCACACACGCAAATATATGTAAATAAATAAGTATATAAATAAAAATTTTTTAAAAATAAAGTGAATTTAAGTCAAATGTTACTTTTCTGCAATCTAACAGGTGATTTTGTTATTGTTGTTGCCTTTATTTAATTATAGTTTTTGAGATGCTCTCATGTAGCCCAGGAGCTCACTCTGTGACCACGAATGACCTTAAACTCCTGGTCCCCCCCCAACCCCACTTCCCAAATGCTGAGATTACGGGCCCGCACCACCAGGCCTGGTTTTGTGTAGTGCTGGAAAATCAACCTGGGGCCTTGAGCACCCTGGGCAAACACTACCAACTGAGCTCCAGTTCCAGCCTGTATTGGTGTCTTCCTAAATGTTCTGTCAACATAGGGCCCCTGCAAGGTCAGAACCACCCCCACCCCCCCAGTTTCCAGGGGTCATGCCCTGAGCACATGGCAGGGCTAAGATTGAAGTCTGGCCTCACCATCCAAGCTGTGGACATTAACTGGAGAGCGATCTTGGGGTCAGTAGTTTTGGGAACATTGAAATAATGGGGCATAAAATGACCTAGTTGGAATGGTTCCAGTGTTTAGGAACTAAAACTCTAGTTCCCCACACACCCCTGGGGAGACACTGTTAGAAGGAGCTGTTAGATACGAGGTTAAGTCACTGAAAGGGGGAAGGTTTGCAGAGAAGTAGCAGGTGCAGGAAACAGCTCCCAGTGCTGGCCAAGAAAAAGGGAGGAGGCTAGAGAGGTAATAATGGCAGAGGGAAGGGTTTACACGCAGACCTGAGATCAGGAGCTGTCCAGATGGGCTCCAGGGTCCCCAGACTTCCGAAGAGGGTCCAAGGAGGAGAGCAAAACCGGCCGCTGTCAGTTCCCAGTGGTCTGGGGGGAGGTTGCTGGGGTGATGCCCACAGGCTCCCCGCTCTCTCCAGCCTGGCTGCAGTGGGAGGGGCACTGTGGGAGGGTGGGCGGCTCAGAGCTTCAAGGTAATGACATGTCCCAGAGACCCAAGTTCCTGGTAATGATTTCTCTTTCCACAGGCTGGCTTTGCCGCAGCTGACCTCTCCGGGCAGGAGACGGAGACTGAGATGGCCATGGACCGACTAGGCAAGTAGACGGCAGAGACTGGGGTGGACGCTGGAAGAGATGGAGAGAAGACAGCGTAGTCTCTTTGTCTTACGTACCTTTTCTTGCTAGCCAGTCCTCTTTGCCAGTGAGTTACCTCCTTTGCCAACTGTTTCAAAGGGACCCTTCATTTGGAAGCTTCAAGGAAGTACTGGACTTGGTATGGATCCAAACCACCCTATTTCACTGGGAGGAACAACTTGAGTTAGTGAGAAACACACAGAGCATGTAGCCAGAAAAGCTTGTTTCAGTTCTAGATCCAGTTTTAGTCCTTGGACTTGAACTTTCCGTCCTTAGATAAGTCACTTAGCCTTTCTGTATTTTCTATTTATTTATTTATTTTTAATTTATTTTATGTGCGTTGATGTAAAGATGTCAGATCCCCTGGAAATGGAGTTACAGTTGTGAGCTGCCATATGGGTGCTGGGAATTGAACCTGGGTCCTCTGAAAAAGCAGCCAATGCTTTTAACCGCTGAGCTATCTCTCCAGCCCCTCTGTAATTTTAAATGGTGTGATAATACTTCCTAGTGTTGAGGGAGAAGGTGTGTAATGCACTAGCCACTGTGTAATTATAGTGAGCATGTGTGATGTACTGATGTATCCTGGAAGAGAGTTCTGATGGTTAGTGCTGGTCGATAGATGAAGCATGGGATGGCTGTGATCGTAGCAGCTGGCAGGTGCTAAGCACTTGCTGTATGCCAGGCACAGTTCCTAGTGCTTCCTTTTTTCCCTAAATAAGCGCACAACAACCTGGTTGCTATTTTACTGATGGGAAACTCAAGGCACATAATAAAGTCTTAAAATGTGGCGAAAGAGAAGTACTGTAAATTTACCATTCGGCTGTATTGAAGTGTACAGTCTGGGGGTGTTCAGGCCAGTGACAGGGTTACACAGTTGTCACCACTAGTTGTAGAATATTTTCATGACCCTGGAAGGAAATCCTGTACCTGTGAGTAAACACTCTCCACTCTCCAGTTCCTGAGCAACTACTCACCAGCCTTTCCCCCCAATGATTACCTGTTCTGAACAAGCAAAGCGAATGTACAGTAAATGAAATTATACAATACATGGTCTCTTGTGTCCGGCTTCTTTCAACTTAGCACATTTCCAAGGTCCATTCACATGGCAGCAGCCATCGCTCATCTGGCTGAACAGTGCCACTGTTGGGTAGACTGCATTTTGTTGATTCCCGATGACATTTGCGACTGTGAATGGTGCTGCAGGGAACATTTTTTTTTGGGGGGGGGGGTCTGGGATGTTTTTAGTTCTCTTGGGTGTACTGTTACGAGTGGAATTGCTGGGGCATGCCATAGTTCCATGTTTAAGTTCTTGAGGAATCAGTTGGATGAAGGTTCAGTGGCACACACATTTAGTATTTGGCAGGACAGATCTAAGATAACCGGATTCAGTGATGTCACGTGTGTTTTATAAGACTATCGTCTCGACAACCTTAGCACCACAGCTATTTTCAGGCTGGTTACTCCTTACCTCAGCCCTGGGATCACCACAGGGCTCTGGGCCTTGGAGGTCCATTTGTCTCATTGCTGTGGGGCTTCCCTGAGTTGAGGAGAAAGATCGTGGGGACTGGATGGGCCTGTTCTCTGTTTCCCTTTGTACAAGCACCCACTTCTCACGAGCTTCAAAGAAGAAAGTACAACAGGCTTGAATTATAAAAATACATCATTTGCCAGAGGCCTTGGGGTTTGTTGACTTGTAAATGACCCGAAAATATTGCCTGTGCAAAGGCCCCTGTACTTAATGGCCTTGTTTAAGACAAACATCTTATTGGAAAAAAAATAATAATCAACCCCATTTCTAAAATATAAACTAAACCCTGGGAGTGTAAGTGCTCACGTCACTAAAGAGCTACGTCTAGATTGTTACTCCCTCTTAGAAGAAGGCTACCAGAGAATTTCTAACCCCATGAGCAGACATCCAGTTTTCAACAATTTTAAAAAATTTCTTTTGTTGATTTTATAGCCAGTGGAGCCCAGAGCATCTCTAGCGACATTGCTACCCATGCGAAGGGCCCAGGTTTGGAAGAGGAAGGCTTTGCTGTGGAGGAAAAGGAAGCTGATGGGGAACCATATGCCTGGGAGCTGTCCGAAGGACCGCCCATGGAACAGGCTGCCGACCTTTTTAGCGAGGACTGGGACTTGGAGCTGAAAGCAGACCAAGGGAATCCTTACGGTAGGTGGGGCGTGTCTGAGGGCTGAGCCACAGCTGCTCAGACTCCTTCACGCTGCCCCTAAAGGCAGATGTGGTTTGGGAGTAGGGTCACATACATGAGCTCAGCCTCATCTTTGGTCCAGGTCTGGAATTTCTGCTTTTTTACATTTAAAAAAAAAATTCCACTGGCTCCACAATGCATCGATTTGTTTTAACAAGAAATTCTCTCCTAAAGTCCCTGAGCTGAGCTGTGCAGACAATAGTACTCTGCTAGCCATTTGTCCTCTTCCTTTTCACTTCAGAACTTGGAGGATAAATGGGTTGTTCAGAACGCCTTGTTTGTATTGCCTCAGGAAAGGAGGTGTGTCTGTCTGTTATTAAGATAATTGCAGGTCTTCCCTGTGACATTTTTTTCTTAATGCTATCCAGGTTCACTTTCCCTTTCTCTAATCTGTCTTTTGAAACTGTCTGTCTGCAGATGCCGATGACATCCAGGGGAGCATTTCTCAAGAGATTAAACCCTGGGTGTGCTGTGCCCCACAAGGAGACATGATGTATGACCCCAGCTGGCACCATCCACCTCCACTGATACCACATTATTCAAAGATGGTCTTTGAAACAGGACAGTTCGATGATGCTGAAGACTAAGTGTCACTTTCTGCCTTGTGGGAACTCGTGTGTTCTCCAGATCAAGGGTTGTTTCCTGTGTTTTCAGTGAAATGTCTTGTCCCAGGCAATGTTCCAGTGGCCCCTCAGTATGGGCCACAGACAGGCTAACTGGGTCCTGCTGCTGCCCCGTTTTTGTTGTTACTGTTGTTGTTGTTGTTAGTGGACTCTTTGTCAGAGTTGTGTTCTTTATAAATAAAGAAGGGAAAAAATAACTCAGTCTACTTTGTCTACGTTTCCTTATGATGGTGTGCTTCTGACCAAGGCTTGTCCTTCACTGAAGTCTTTGAATTACATTTCAAGGATGGAAGTATTTAGAGACCCAAACTACTCTCTGAGAGGAAAGCATCTTAGCTTTGCTTCTGTATATCTGGCACCCGGAGTCACTGGTGACTTTGTGGCTTATGTCTGTTCCCCTGAAGGAAAGGCTAAACACTGAGTTTACAAGTGAGACTGGAAACTATATGGCACGTGAAGCCAGCAATCCCCTAATTCTTAGTTGGCACAGAGTTCTGTTTTTATACTCTGTTCTCTTCATTGGCTCTGTGTGTAAGTGTGGTGGGGAGGGGGCGCCTGGAGTAGGGAGGATGGGGAGTGATCGGCCAAAGTCAGTCAACTTTGACAGACAGGGCTGGCTTCTTACCCTCTCATGATTGAAGATAAAGAAAAAAGTTCCTGTCTGAAATACAAGTATCACAGCACTCAACTGCCTTAACTATTTTAACTACGTCTCAGAGCCCCCACAGATGTGTGGACCAGGAGAATCGTGGGGGGAAGGTGGCAGCCATTCGGTCAAGGTTTTCCTGGGGAGAGAAGATACCTTCCCGTCTCCAATGAAGGGGCCGATGTGGCCCATATCACCACATCACCACAGGCCATTCTCTTTCCTCTTCCGCCTGAGGCCATAGTGATGAGAGCACCGTGTGTCTGGCCTGAAAAGTCAATGTGAGAGCCGGGAATGGGGCGGGGGCAGAACTGAGAAGCCGTTTCTCAGTGCGTTCTGAGGCAGCTACCACTGCCATGTAGGGAGGATCAAATATACTGGGGCCCCGGGAGGAAGCAGAGTTCAGGACCATGAAGCAAGAGTAGCAGGTACAAAAGTCTGTCCAGCTGTGATCCATGAAAGGTAAGAATCTAGGCATCTGGCTTTTGAGTTCATCCGCAAGCCTCTGCCTTCCCAGTGCTGGGGTTAAAGGTGTGCACTACCACACCCAGCTCTAAGCTTTTCTTTAATTCCTTTTCACAAGTTGGAAACTTAGCTGAGTGGGATCTTGTCCTGAGATTGCCACTCCCTTTATTCCATTTCTTAATCTGTTTATCTCCTTGAACACAGGATTTAGCTCTATTCCACTTCTTGGTGCCCCCTTTCTCAGTCTTTACATTTTGTATTTTTATTTGCTCAGCTTGCTCCTTTTCATTATAAATCTTCAATAGAGTTACCACTAATAACCACACAACAAAGTCTATACTAGGCTGTTTTGAGATTTCCTCTGCCAACAGAATTAATCCCAAACTCTCACTTCAGCCTCAAACTCTTTGGACAAGGACAAAAATCAGCCACATTATTCACCAACGTATCACAAGAATGATCTCTAGGCACCATGATAACACCCTTCTCCTCCGAAACCTCTTGGTCCAGCCCCCTCAGTTCAAATCACTCTCAGCACCACTGGCTTCTGAGCTCCTACTAGGATGGCCCATTAAGCAGCACTTAAAGTGTTCAACGGCTTTTCTAATCCACAGTCCCAAGGTCCACATTACTTCAAACAAAAGCATAGCCAGGCTTATCACAGCCATACCCCAGTCCCTGGTACCAACTTCTGTCTTAAGAGTTTCTATTGCTGTGAAGAGACACCATGACCACAGCAACTTTTATAAGGAAAACATTTAATTGGGGTGGCTCATTTACAGTTTCAGAGGTTCAGTCCATTATCACCAAGGTGGGGAGCATGGCGGTGTGCAGGCAGACATGGTGCTGGAGAAGGAGCTGAGAGTCCTACATCTTGCAGGCAACAGGAAGAGACCTCAAGCCTACCTCACAGTGACACACTTCCTCCAACAAGACTATGCCTCCTAATAGTGCCACTCCCTGTGAGATTATGGGGGCCAATTACATTAAAACTATCAAAATAATTCAAATATCAATGAACTGCTCTTCTAAAAATTAAAGAATCTAGAATATTTTAAACAATGGACTAACCCTCTGAAACTGTAAGCAAATGACCAATTAAATGTTTTCTTTATAAGAGTTGCTTTACCCAGAGGCAGGCGTATCTTTGTGAGTTCAAGGCCAGCATGGTCTATAGAGTGAGATCCAGGAAAGGTGCAAAGCTACACAGAGAAACCCTGTCTCGAAAAACCAAAAACCAAAAAAAAAAGTTGCTTTGATCATTGTCGGAGTGTTCTGTGTTGCATGGGTCGAATGAAGACAGGTCACTCTTAAGATGAAATTTTAAGGCCTGTGTGGTAGCAGGAAGGTCCAACCTCTAATGAACTGAACCTTGAACAGTTGCACAAAGGCATATTTATTGATTGTTACACAAAGTTGTTTTTTGGGTGAAGTATTTCCTCCTACCAAGGACCCTAATATGGTGATATTTTATTTTTACTGAAATGTGATTTTACGTGTATGTTAATAAAGTTGCCTGGGGGTCAGAGATAATAGCAAGACATAGCAGAAGTTGGTGGTGACGCATACCTTTAATCCCAGCAAAGAGCCAGGTGGATCTCTGTGAGTTTGAGGCCAGCCTGGTCTACAGATCAAGTTCCTGGATAGGCTCCAAAGCTACACAAAGAAACCCTGTCTCAAAAAACACGCAAACAACAAAACAGCACTTCTTTCCTAATTCTTGAACACTCCCATCAACCCATGATTGCTGTGTGAACTCACCAGAATCTCCCACAAACAATGCAGTGACTCCAGCAGCACTAGGCTGTCCCTGTCCTTGTAGGTCCTAGACGCCCTGCCCTGGTTAAGAGGGTCTGGCACCACAGCCTTCTTTGGCCGTCAATCTCATGGCACACCTGGTGTACTTGAGAGGGCATTTTCAGGAATGGATCATGAAGGCTCTGCTCCAGCCAATGGTTTCAACCACTAGCAGATTAAAAACTGAATCTACTATTGGGAGGCGGCAGCACACTTGGAGGAAGGCACATCACTGGGGATGTACCTTTGAGGGATGTACCTTGGCCCAGGCCCTTCCCCATTCCTCTTTCTTTCTCCTGGATGCTGTGAGGTGAGCAGTATTCCTCTGCCACACCCTTCCTCCTTGCCATGGGCCTATATATAAGCCATTGAAACCTCCCAGCCTATGAGCTAAAACAAGCCTTTCCTAAACTATCTTCCTCAGATATCTGTGACAATCAGAAGTCTGACTATACCGCAATTATTAAACGGAAGCAGTATGAAGATATTAACATGAAAGCCTTTTTAATTTGGTTGATACACATTTAACAAAATGTGTTAGAATAATAATTCATGAAGAGAAACAAGGTATTTACAATGACAAAACTGTGAAACAAAATCACAATGTTTCGACAGGAATGCTTTCTGAGCAGGCTTTCACTGTACTGCCCAGGCTGGGCTCAAGTGACCCCTCCACCTCAGCCTCTCAGGTGACAGGCTAGTGTGCGCTGCCTCACTAGCTCCATTCATTCATTTTTAACTGGGAATCTGGAAGACTTTCAGCAACTCCTGTTACCCTGGTCTTGAGCCCCAGCAGGGAGCACAGGAGGCCCGGGGTAGGAGGTGCAAACTCTATCACGGTTTGGCAATTCAAGATCATCTGTTAATGTGAGCTGGCAGGAAAGTGAGGGGAAGACTCCATTGGAAATAACTACAGACAAGCAAGCATGGCCTCAATCACATGGCCCTCTCAGTCTTTGCAGAAAATATCAAAACTGCTTTAAATATCTACTCAAATGTCCTGTCAGCAGAAAACCAGTGACCCCTAAGACTCCAGCTCCCTACAACATAAAAGTTAATGAACATCGAGAAAAGTATTAAAGATTCTTGAACTCATTTTACATGAAGAAAAAGAATATAAAACATAATTTAAAAGTACATTTAAGGTTAACAAAATTTTTCTCAGGTTTCCTTTTCATGCTCAATTTTCAAACAGTCCTTTTTTTTTTTTTTTTTTAAAGGTACTGGGGATTGAGCCCTGGGACAGTCAGTATGGAAAACATGCTAGGCAAGTGCTCTAGCAGAACCCTCTACCTAACTGTTATGATCTGAGATCAACTGTACACACACACACACACACACACACACACACACACACACACAGAGAAAGGGGAAGAAAGGTTTTAGTTAGGTTTAAACTTGCTTGTTTACTAAATGAACCTGCCTATCTTCCCCCACTCCTTATGACTAAAATAAGCTTAAGGATAACGAGTTATATCCATCTGGAATACGTAACAGAAATGTATTGACTTATAAAACAGCCAGCCACATCAACGAGATCCTATGGAAAAAGCAGTAACCAAGTGCTTATTCTGTGTAACACTATCCAGACGGACAGGATACAGCACACATACACAGTCCACAGGCTACTCATCAAGTACAAGTTTGGCAAACACTGCAGAGCAAGTATTGTCTGGAATCACATCTGTGGCTCTTCCAATGGCGACTCAAGAGCTTCCATCAGCTTCTTGTTTGCCTCTTCATTGTGCCGGCTTTGACAATGAGTTAAATGTTTCTTAAAGCCTCTTGGGAAATTTGATTCAAAATTACAGCGTGGACACTTAAGTAAACTTTGCCCATGGGCTGCTACATGATTTTTAAGGAGCGACTCCAAAAGAAATGCTTTCCCACAGATTGTGCACTTGTACGGGCTATGGACATTGTGCTTATTAACCAAGTGGTGCAAAACAGCACCCTTCTTCATGGCACGACAGCAGCAGATTTTGCAATAATATTTCCCTTTTCCACGCTTCATGTACTTTGCGATCTCCTCCTCAGAAATGAATGCCTCCTTCTCTTCAGTGAACTGAAGCACATTTTTGGACTGCTCTGGACTACTCATCTCCATTTTGTTCTCTTTGCCAAAATCAATAGATTCTACATCCACCTGTTCTTGGTCGCTGCTTGACTCCTGGCCCTTGATGTCTATGTTGTCTAAATCTGTTCTGATGTACTCACTGCTACTGAGCTCAGCATCCGAGTTCTCTTGGCTGTCTTTCTTGAGCTTCTTGGAAGCAGGAAATAAAGCATCCTCTAACAGTTTCTTAGGCGTAGCCAGAAGCCCTTCCTGGACCAGACTACCACATTTTGCATCATCTACAGCTTCCAGCTGTAGCTCATCACTAAGCTCAGTGGCCTTCTGAGCATCGGAGAACACAGCAGATTTGGGAAGCTCAGGGAAAAGTACATGCTTCCGGGACTCCGGGAAAAGTGCACGTTTCCGTGGCTCAGGAGAAGCAGGAAGGACTGTTTTGGTGGGCTCAGGAAACAGTGTGGACTTCCTAGGCTCGGCATCAATAGAGAGGACAGGCTTCCAAATGTCTGAGGCCACCTTTGGGGGCTCCGATGAGCCAGAAGAAGCATGTTTCCGTGTCTCAGGGAAGACGCTAGGCTTCTGAGACTCTGTAATGAAGGAGGACTTCCAGAGGTCAGGGGAAACGCGAGAACTTTTCTGGGACTCGGAGAAATCAAGTGAAGCAGGAGAACTTTTCCGCTGGTCAGGAGAAAGCTTCCAAAGGTCTGGTGACCCTGAAGGCTTCCTGAGCTCCGGAGATCCTGCTGGACTTCGGATCTCAGGGGAGAGTGGTGGGCCTGGTCTGCGTAGCTCCGGAGACACCGGGGGCACAGCCTTCCAGTGTTCAGGCGACAAAGCTAGAGCTGTCTTCCGGAGCTCAGGGGGACCAGACTTCCATGACTCTGGAGATGTGGGCGGCGTTTTCCAGGAACCAGAGGAGACTGAAGACTTCCAAGATGCAGTGGACACAGAAGGAGCTGGCTTCCAAGGCCCAGGCGATACAGACGGTATTGGCTTCCAAGGCCCAGGCGACATAGATGGAGCAGGTTTCGATGACTTCCAAGGTCCTGATGTTGCTGAAGGACTGGATTTCCAAGGCCGAGGAGAGCCAGGCGGCCCTGGCTTCCAGGCCCCTGGTGATACTGCTGGGGTTGGTCTCCGTGGCTCTGAAGTGAGGGCAGGGAATGCCTTCCAAAGTTCGGGAGACTCGGAGGGGGACGGCTTCCTTGGCTCAGGAGAGGCAGTCCGTGCTGGCTTCCGAGACTCTGGAGATGCAGTCAGGGATGGCCCCCAAGGCTCAGGGGATGTGGTCAGAACTGGGGACTCTGGAGACAAGGCGGAAGGGGGAGCTCCTGTGTCTGCAAAGGGAGAGTGCTTCTGGGGTTTGGAGCTAACAAGAGCAGACTTGACAGACTCAGGGGAAGCAGGGGCAGGTTTCGGTACCTCAGAAACCACGCTGGCTGGGTCTAGACATTCAGGGGAAGAAACAGGAGCAGTTTTTGAGGCCTCAGCAGGAAGACAAGGGGCCTGTAGCTCAGGAGAAACAACAGGGCCAGAGTCCTGAGGCTCCAGAGCAGGAGGACCAGATTTCTGTGATTCTGGAGACAAACTCGGACCAATTTTCTGAGTTTCTATGGGGAGGGTCGGAGTGGGCCTCACTTCTGCTGAGTCAAGGGCCGGGCTCTGATGTTCAGGAAGGGCGGGGCTCTTCACAGACTCGGTCTCTTTGCTCAGCTGCTCCTTTGTCTTGTCACGCCACTTCTCTGAGGCCGCGTGTTTGGCTGTGATGTGATAGTACACATTGGAGTACATCTTGCTAGTGAAAAAGCACTTATGGCAGTGGAAGAGCTTTGCACTCTTCTGATAAAATATCATCTTGCCTAGTCCTCCAGCATCCATATCATCACAAAACTCAGGATGAATGGAGCCCATGTGGAGCTGCACTGTCTCATAATCAGTGCCTCTGAAGCCACAGTGGTCACACTCCAGGCTTACCGATGGCTTGTGCAGTTCCTGAAACACTTCCATCTTCTGTCAATGCAAATGGCTGCGCTTTAAAGGCTTTCCGCCCTGCTGCAACACAGAGAGAGAGAAGTTATTGCGGCAGACACTGTGCTGGGCAAACCCTCACTGCACAGTTTCAAGTCCAGGAGGCAGCCGCTTCGGCACTAAACAGGGAGCACTAAGGGAGACTGATTCTGACCTGAGTCACAGCACTCAGTTTTATTTTCTATAGATCATCTCACTTAATACTTGAGTGATGATGGGGTTAGGATCATTTTCATTTCTAGGTGAAGAAACTGTATTTTTAGAGAAACCAACTGACTAACTTCCTCTAGCCCAGGTTTAGGACTCTCAGTTTCTCAAGAATGAACTTTCTGTAGCTTTGCACTTGGATCCTAAAAAAAATCTTGAATCTACAAGCTGTAAACACACAAAGGTGATGATAGGTATCTTAAACCTAGGAAGAAACTTTAGATCCTTGCTGTGGGATGGTCTGTATGTCAAATTGTTCTGATTGGTCAATAAATAAAACACTGATTGGCCAGAGGCTAGGCAGGAAGTATAGGTGAGACTAAGAGAGGAGAAAAGAAAGAACAGGAAGGTGGAAGGAGTCACTACCAGCCGCCACCATGACAAACAGCATGTGAAGATGTCGGTAAGCCACGAGCCATGTGGCAAAGTATAGATTTATGGAAATGGATTAATTTAAGATATAAGAACAGTTAGCAAGAAGCCTGCCACAGCCATACAGTTTGTAAGCAATATAAGTCTCTGTGTTTACTTGGTTGGGTCTGGGCAGCTGTGGGATTGGCAGGTGACAGAGATTTGTCCTGACTATGGATGGGCCAGGCAGGAAAACTAGCTACAGATCCTTTCTAGGAAAGTATTAAGTCTAGCTATGGAATGGTTGTTTTACCTGGCTTGACTTTCTATCACCTTTTGTAATATTTTTTCCATCCTAGGAATAAAGGATGACGGAGAAGCTGTCAGAAAGGCTTCTGAGTAAGACCCTACAGCACTCAGACAGGAAACATTATGGAGGTTACAATCTTAAGCTGTTTTTCCCCCTGTAGTTATGTGTTACTGAGGCAATTGTTCCAGACATATACAAGTACACAGTGTTTTACACACATGGCTCATATAAACCTATTTGTGTCTAACTAATTTAAGAACCCATCTAGGACATTTTTACCCAGAGAGTAAGCAGAGAATTCCCTTCTAGTCTTTGTATACAAGAGTGTTTCCAGGGGCTGGAGAGATGGCTCAGAGGTTAAGAGCACTGTCTGCTCTTCCAGAGGTCCTGAGTTCAATTCCCAGCACCCACATGGTGGCTCACAACCATCTGTAATGAGATCTGGTGCCCTCTTCTGGCCTATAGGCATATGTGCAGACAAAACACTGTATACATAATAAATAAATCTTAAAAAAAAAAAAAAAAGTATTTCTGTAGAGAATATTTCCAGTAAATTACTTGGTTCAAAGTACTTGGGTAAATTAAAAAAATATGCCAAGAGTATAGATATACAAGAAAGAATTCCCCAACTCCTCAAAAATGAGTAAAATTAAAACCTCCTTGCTATACATGGTGGTAACTAGTATCTCAATACTGATACGTAATGTTTTTCTTTCTTCTTTGAGTTTGTTTACTTCCTTTTTTTTTTTTTTTTTTAAAGCAGGGTGTTGCTAGGTAGCACTGGCTAGCCACCTGAAAACTCAAGACAATCCTCCTGCCTCAACCTCATGAGTACTGGAATAACAGGAATAAACCACCACACTGGCTTTATTGTGCTTTTCTTTTTGGTTTTTCCTTTTTTTTTGGTTTTTCGAGACAGGGTTTCTCTGTGTAGCTTTGCGCCTTTCCTGGAACTCGCTTTGGAGACCAGGCTGGCCTCGAACTCACAGAGATCCACCTGGCTCTGCCTCCCAAGTGCTGGGATTAAAGGCGTGCGCCACCACCGCCCGGCTCTTTTTGGTTTTTCAAGACAAGGTTTCTCTGTGTAGACCAGGCTGGCCTTCAACTCACAGAGATCCACCTGCCTTTGACTTCCAAGTGCTGGGATTAAAGGTGGGTGCCACCAGGCCTCAAGATCTTGACCTGCCTGCCTAGACCTCCCACATGCTAGGATTACAAACACAAATCAGCACACTTAGCTTAAGTTATGCTTTCTTACCCCATTATTTCTCAGTCATCAAGTATGTTTTTTTCTAATTTTGATTGTTTTATTCTTTGTAAACATTTCTGTCCTTTAACTTTTTTTTTTAAATTTCATAGATATGCACTATCTATATTTAGACTCCCTCCAGTGTTATCACACCCCGTATCAAATTCATGGCCTGTATTACCTCCCACACACAAATAAATATATAAATACAACCTGCTAAGCCCATTTAGTGTATCATGTATGTATATTTCAGGCCCGTCACTTCACATTGGATAACCAATTAGGGAGTTCATCCCTGGGGAAAACTGCCTAGAACTCTTCATCTAGGGTAGAGCTGTGTGAGATTTCCCCATCCACATTTTGGCTTAGTTTTGGGGGGTGTTGCGAGTCAAACACAGGGCCTTGTACATCTGGTAAATGCTCAACTCTGAGTTCCACCTCTATCCACATTAAATCTGCATCTTTAGTCTACCTGCAGAAGGAGGGAGGGATCCCGAGTCAGCTGTTTCCACTCTGACTATACAAGCCCCTTCTGCACTTAATGCGTGATGTTCCATCTAGTATCTACTGAATTTTATGTCTATTCTGAACTCGTTTTTCAGTATTTTCTTCACTATTACTTCTCACCACACTTCATTATCCACTCTCGGCACAGGAGCCAGCGACTGGTGAAACAGACGTGTGACTATCACCCACAGTAAGCTCGGTCACACCCCTGTCCAGTGCAGTAGTGTATGCCTGCAGTCCCGCCTGTTCAGGAGCTAAGGGCAAGAGATCGCCTGAACCCAAGAGTGAGTTCTGAGGCTAGCCTAGGGAACACTCTCAGACCGGGTCTCGAAACCAGACTCACCATTTACCTAAGGTACCAGCCCCGCTGAGCACATGTAACAGGCTCTATGACAGAGGAGATGGTGCAACCACGTTCCTTCCATGTCCTTCTTCTCAGTGAGGAGCACAGATTGCAGCATTGAAAACTCACAGGACAGCCCTCATTTCAACAACAGTGCGCAGAACAATTTAACAACATTTTTAATTTGATAAGTCCTATTTTTAAGATATTATTATTGGTATTGTTGGTTTGGACTGCCCTGGAACTCTCTATGTAGACCAGGATGGCCTTGACCTCACAGGAATCTTCCTCCTCCTGGCTTCCAAGTAAGTGCTGGAAGTAAAGAAAGGCTCACTGTTTCCTGTCACTTGCATTAGTGGCACCTCATTTGCTTTTTGATCAAAATCTTTAAAAAAGGTGACAACTGAGACAGATGCTTTTCTTTAACAAAGCATTAATTCCTGATTGGTTTGGCCAGCTAGCAGTTAACATTGTCTTTTAGAAAATGCTTTTAAGACTAAAAAGATTGCAACAGAACAAATAATTTAGTACTAGAGAAAAATCTCTAAAATGATCCTTAACTTACAAACACAAAGAAAACATGTAGGAAAAAACCACATTAACTACAGCACCTAATATTCAATAAAACTAGATGACGTCAGAGGAAAAACAAAAGCTGTCTTAATAATTTCATGTGGCTTCAAGTGGCAATAGTCAACAGCCAGGAAGGAGGCAACCTTCCATCTGTGCTCCTCCTCTCCCAGCCACTCTCCTGGCCAAGGGCAAAGACCCACCCCACCCCCATACCTGCCGCCCCACAGTCTCCATTATACTCCAAGAACTTCCTACTTTTAAAAGTTCTTTAGAGCATGCGATAGAATTCTCAAATTCTACCGCAGATGTGGACATTGAGTGTGGAAACTGTACCAAAGACACACGACAATCGGTTATTATTCGTGTATCTAGCACACAAATATTACAATGCTAGAGGTAGGAATATGCTTTTTTCATTTTCCTCAAGAATTACAAGCACTTCAAATTTTTTCTAATCATAAAAAATTATCATTATTAAAAGAAAAAAAAAAAAAAGAAGGCAGTTAGCGGGGCTCGGTGGTGAACTGCTCAGGACCAGCCTGGTCTACTGAGAGTTCCAGGGCAGCCTGGGCTACACAGAGAAACCCTGTCTTGAAAAACCAGACAAAACTGGGTTTTTTGTTTGGTTGGTTTGGTTTTTCAGACCTCAGCCTCCTGAGTGCTAGGCTCACAAGCATGTGACACCTTGCCTGGCTGAAAAGGTGAGAAATGTGAAAGACAAATCGCATATGCAAATAAATTCTAGCAGAACAGTATCTTTAAATCCTCAACAAATGCTTTCAGAGCTAAAAAGAAAACACAAGGGCAGCTTTTCCAGCTAGAAAGTGACATGCTTTTTGACTACGTCACCGAAAACGGCCTATACTATACTAAGATAAACAGAGAAGTTGAACCTGAAAAAAAAAGGTAATCTCAACTGTATTATAACAGACTCCTGTGCCTGTCTTTCATAGTGAGGACTCCTCCAACAATATCAGATCAAACCCAGCACAACTGGACACTGGTTTTACAGAAACAGATCCCAAGCCTGTGGAAGACACCAACCGTGATACTATCAGCTCATTTCCTACGGCAATCTTCAACTATTAACACCTGCAGAATTAGGCTCTTCGTAACTTCACGGTCTCACTTCAGCTTATGTAATTCAGGAAATATTAACCCTCATTTCTGACAAGCATTCAGATTGCTGGTGCGATGGGGAAAAAAGACAACCGCAGAGATTCTGTCCATCTCAGCCATCAATGGCATCCAGCTTCGAGCACTACATCAAGAGGACCAAGAACAGAGAGAGCTCTTGGCAGGGACTGTTCTGGCCCCTTCTCCCGAACACTGTGAAAAGGAAAGCTCTACCGGCCACACAGACAACCCCTGACAGTGCACACCTGCTGAGCTACAGCACATCCCCAGCCCTTCCCCCATCACCACCTCCACTCTGCAGCCCACCCCTTCTTCTCACCCACCTGCCACACACCTCTAAGTCACCTCCCAGACTCAAAAGCCCAGTCAATGTACACTGCTTGCTCCCAATTCCTTCAGTCTCCCAGACATGTTCGGTATAAATCTGAACATGGCACCCATCGTTCCTTCGTCTAATTCCTCTCTATTCTCAAGTAGTCACATGGAATTCCCTGACTCTTCAGACTGTCACCGGAAAGCACAGGCACATTCCCCACCTCCTCCCAATGGCCCTTCCATCCCAGTCAGATGCATATTTCCCACATAGCAGTCACACCTGTCATCTCAGCTGGACTCCACACCAGGCTACAGCTCTTGGAGAGCTAGGACAAGCCATCCATTTGTTCACTTCCCTAACCCTTTCATTTCCCTGGCAGCTTGTGCTCAGAAAGTATTTCATCAGTCATAACGCTGTTCTGTGGAGACTGGGAACTCCCCAACATTAAAACTCAAGACTTTAAAACTAGGGAAGACCTGTGTTTCGAGAATCAAGAGCTTGAAGGAGGATCAGAAGTTCAAGGTCCCCCTCAGCTACATATTGTGTTCCAGGCCTGAGATACACAGAACCTGTCTCAAAAAAAAAAAAAAAAAAAAAAAAAAAGCATCAACAACTCCAATACACAGCTGAGGAAACTTAGCACTAACATTAAATGGCTTATTCAACACCAGGCAAATAAGCAGGACCTGACAAAACAAGATATCCTAGGATACCGGATCAATCTAGTACAGAAAAGTCAGTGCAGTCAAGCTTTGTAATTCAGCTATCGACTGCACAAACCCAGGGCACTCCTCCAGTCTCCAGCTCTCGATAAGCACACACTCCTCCCTCCCTCCAAAGACGGCTTTTCTGTGTAGCCCTGGTTGTCCTGAACTCACGCTGTAGAGCAGGCTGACCGCTGCCTCCTGAAATTAAAGGCGTGCACCACCACCTCATAGCGGGCAAGAATATTTTTAAGAGTCTCTAATAGAGGCCAGTGTGTGGCTTAATGAAACAAACGGAACCGCACTTTCCCAGCATGTGTAAGGCCACAGGCTTGATTCAATCATTAGCAATGCAAAGAAGGGGGAGGGGATCCCAGCAAATATGCAAACCTGTTGACAAGCAGTATTAAAAACCAATCACCTATCAACAGACATGTCACTATGGAAAATTTATGGACAATATGGAAAAGCTTCACTTTTTAAAAAATTTATGTATTTATTTTGCTCACATTTATGTCTGTGCACATGTGTGCCTGGTACCCACGGAGGTCAGAAGAGCCCATGAGACCCCCTATAACTACAGACTGTTGTGAGCTGCTATCTGGGTGATGAGAACGGAACCCGGGTTCTCTGCCAGAACAAGTTTTCCTAACCTGAGTGTAACACGAATCGCTAGATGGTCTTATTAATAAAAAACTTGGAGCCTGGTATTGGGGTAAATGCTGAAAGATTAGAGAAACAGAACACGCCACATCCAACCTCACCTTGCCAACTTCTCAGCTGATCTTGTTTCCTCAAACTGGAAGTCTCTGAGTCCTCATCCGAATGGATCTCAGCTGAACTGCTGCTAAAAGCCTAAAAGCTTAAAAAGTTTCTAGTTCCTGGTCCTCACGCCTCACGCCTTATATACCTTTCTGCCTTACCTTATATACCTGGTCCTCACGTCCTCACACCTTATATACATACCTTTCTGCCATCACTTTCTGGGATTAAAGGCGTGTGTCTTTCCCAAGCAAGACATGAGATCTCAAGTCCTGGGATTAAAGGTCTGTGCCACCATGCCTAGCTGTTTCCAGTGTGGCCTTGAACTCACAGATCTGGATGGATCTCTGCCTCCGAATGCTAGGATTAAAAGGCGTGTGCAACCACTGCGTAACCTTTATGTCTAATACAGTGGCTTTTCTGTTCTGACCCCCAGATAAGTTTACTGGGGTGCACAATATATCAACCACAACTGAGCCAGCTCTCCAGTCCTAGAAAATAGTTTTATAAAACGCTTTATCATGAATTACAACTCAGTGTTTTATCAAATAGTACCACAATGAGAAATTAGCAATCAATACAGGACCAAAATGGAATAGAGGACATGGGCCCAACCTCTTCATTTTACAAAGGACGAAAACGCTGAGAGTAACTCCATCTTTTTAAATTTTGTTAACATTCTTTTTAGCTGAAAAAAAAATTGTTTTCATATAATATATTTTGATCACAATTTGCTTTCCCCCAACTCCTCTCAGATCCTCCCCACCATCCCAACTCCATATACTTTCTTGAGGAAAAGTAACTCTTAAAGGCCTGATTCCCGAAACCTTTGCTAACAATGCGTCCAGGCTTCCGTCTGGATTCAGCACTCCTAAGACTACTGTAAAAATAACTCACTACAGTATGAGTTCGAAGCACTGGTGCTGTCGGTCAGCTGACCACACAGCATTCTTCAATGCAGTGGTACTGTAAGGTACCTATCACACCTCTACTCCCACACACTTTCTTCCTAAGACCCTAGTACTTTTTTTTTAAAGACAAGATCTCTCTACATAGCTCTGGCTGTCCTGGAATTCACTATGTAGACCAGGATGGTCTCAAACTCAAGAGATCCACCTGAACCTGCTTCCGAATGCTGGCATTATAGGTGTGCGCCATGTCGCCCAGCCTTATTGATAGTCTTTTAAAAATATATTTTGATATTAAAACTTCAACATAGAGCCTGGCGTGGTGGCACACGCCTTTAATCCCAGCACTCAGGCAGCCAGATCTCGGTGAGTTTGAGGCCAGCCTGGCCTATAGAGTGAGTTCCAGGACAGGCTCCAAAGCTACACAGAGAAACCCTGTCTCGAAAGCCCCGCCCCCACCCCCCCCATCAATACAAAACACATGTAAGCTAACTGCTATGTAAGCTATACTGGCTGTCAACTTGACATACTGGGAAAAGGAGCCTCAACTTAAGAACTATCTGATCGGCTGTGAATGTCTGTGGTTCATTGGGTCATTTTCTTAATTTCTAATTGATATAGGAGGTACTATCCCTAGCCATGTAGGCCTTAGCTGTGTAAGAAAAGGGAGCTGAGCTGGGCTGCGGTGGCGCACATCTTTAATCCCAGCACTCGGAGGCAGAGCAAGGCAGATCTCTGTGAGTTCGAGGCCAACCTGGTCTACAGAGTGAAATCTATGACAGGCACCAAAATTACACAGGGAAACCGTCTCGAAAAACAAAACAAAACAACAAAAAAGGGAGCCGAATTGTGAGGCTGGGAGCAAGCCAGTAGGCAGCTCTACTCCGTGTTTTCTGTTGCGTTCCTGCCCACAATTCCCTCCACAATGAACTATAATCTGTAAGATGAAATGAACCATTTCCTCCCCCAAATTACTTTTGATCACAGCAACAGAAAAGCAAACCAGGACATTGGTTCTACTAGTCTACATACACACTACGTACCACTGTTCTTTATGAGAAGCTTTTGTTTTGTTTTTTTGAGACAGGGTTTCTCTGTGTAGCTTTGGAGCCTGTCCTGGATCTCACTCTGTAGAACAAGCTGGCGTTGAACTTGGAAATCCGCCTGCCTCTGCCTCCCAAGTGCTGGGATCAAAAGCGTGCCCGGCTGTTTTATTTTTTTAAGGTTACAAACTTGACTGGTTTTGTGTTTAAAGAAAAACTGAACAGAAACCACAAAGAACTCCCACGTTTCTACACACTTTCCGATTCTATTAACAATTTGCGTTAATTAGTGGGGTAATTTGTAACGAATGATACTTTTTGTTCCCTGGGGCCGGGATGGAACCCAAGGCCTCGCTCTTGCTAAGCAAGGGCTCACCGCCGAGCCGCAACCCCAGCCTAACTTAGGACGTCCACAGTTTACAGGAGAGGCCGCTCTTGATGCTGCAGAGTTGCAAGTCACCTGTGCACCATTAGGGTCCTCAGAGTCATGAACTTCACTGCTCTCAGAGTTCCTCCCGTTCCGGACAAGCACGATCTGTTCACCTGGAGGTAGAGCTGTTGGGCACCGAGCGCCCTTCCGTTGAAATGTGAGGGCACGCTAGAGTGGTACCAGCTGACACTCCACGGCCAAGTGCCAAAGCGCTGGCCCTTGCTTGGCAACACCGAGCTCGATTGCTACCACCCGAAAGGCTCCCCTGGACAAGGCTGCCCCTGTACGTGGTCCACGCCGGGGGTGTGGCTTCTGCTGTGGGTCACCGAGCCTGGGGGACTTCGGAGAGTAGCCCTACAGCCAATTCGAGACCGATGCAGACCCGTTCCAGACCGCGAGCGACAGGACAAGGGGAAAAAACCAACCGGCCACCGAGGCGAGAGCAGGAGAAGCCCACCGTTGCCCGGCCTCCAGGCCGCGCAGAGCGCACCAAGGCGCCCGCTCTCGCCACGGCTCCCGCTCGCCCGCCCGCCGCACCCCGCAGCCCGTACCGAGGCGTCCGCCAGCTCCTCACCCTCCGGCAAGGTGTCCTGGAGTGAAGAGGAGGAAACGCCCACAGGAAACGCCTGCCCGGCCACACGGCCTCGGCAATGGCGGCCGGACCCAAGACCAGCCGGGAAGTCTCGCACGCCCGCACCGGAAGTGCCTCCGCGTGCCTCCGGGTCTCCCCCTCCCCCGGCCCCGAAGGTTCCCCGGCTGGGCTGGGCTGGGCTGGGGGACGCAGGAGGTGCAACCCCAGGCATGGGCTGGCTACTGTCTCCACGTCTTCTTTCCTTTCCCCTTTCTCTTTTTCTCTTTTGTTTTGTTCCTTCTGATGAAGGACGCATTCGTTGGCATACTGTCCACCATAGAAATAAAAGACAAATACAATGCTTTTAGAAGACAGTGAACAGGTTTCCTAGCTCCAAACTCAAAACTCCAGAAATGCGATTGCAATGCATTCGTCTTTCTTCTTAATGTTTGTCTGAAAGATTGTGAAGTGACCTGCCTTACATTACTTAATGCACCTATGTAATTTTTTAAGTTTTTGCTATTTTTTATTTTGGTTTCTTATGTTCTGGTTTTGGATGTTGATAGAAATGAACCCAGGGCTTTCTCATTTAAGCAGCCCATGCTGTCAGAGACAAAAAAAAAAAAAAATCATGATTTTTGATTGGTTAGTTTACTTTTTTAAAGACAGGGTCTCTCCTTAAGTAGCCTGAGAATCACCTGTCTCTGCCTGCCAGGTGCTGGGGTCAAAAGCACTTGCCACTTTTGAGAATCCACTCCTGTCCTCACTGAGTCATTATCCAAGGGTCAGCTCACTTCTTGGTGTTCCTCTTCACCACCACCTTCTGGTGTGGTTCTCTTCACATTTGGAATCAACTCTTGTCAATCATTGGGGTTGGGAGATCCTTGAGAAGCTAGAGGTAGAGTCAGAAAGCCTATGGGGTAGAGAAGAAGAAGGGCTACCTGGCAACTCAGGGAAGTGAGATTCTGGAGAACCCAGGGAGCCTATGGGGTGGGGCAGAGCAGGGTCTAACAGAAGCAGAGAATCGAGATTTGGGGGACCTATGAGGTGAAGAGGAGCAGGGCCTACCTGGCAGTACTAGATATGGTTCCTTGTTAGGATATAAAAATGCAGCTGGTTTTATTTGTGACCCTGTATCCTGCTACTTTGCTAATTTATTTTATTAGCTCCTGAAAGTGTTGTGTGTGCATGTCTGGAATCTTCAAGGACCTATAAAATCGTATAACCTGAAAGCAGAGGCTTTTTAAATTTCAATTTAAGGTCCCTTGATGTCCTGTCTTGTCCTGTCTTTGTTGCTAAGATAAAACACTAACCAAACAAGTTGGGGAAGGAAGGGTTTGTAAGATACTGAGGAAAGTCAAGGGTGGAACTTAAGGCAGGAACCTGGAGTCAAGAACCTTGAGTACGCAGAGACCATGGGGGAAATTCCTAGCTTGTTTCCCCCGGATTTCTTGGCTACCTTCCTTACAACTCAGGCCACATGTCCAGGTATGGAACAGCCCACAGTGGGAGGGGCTCTCCCCACAGCAGTTAGCCCTCAATAAAATGCTTCACAAGCATGTCCATAAAACATCAGATGTAGAAAATTCCACAATTGAGGCTCTCTCTTTCCAGGTATGTCAAATTGAAAACCAAGATTAACCATCACACTTGCCTAAGTTCAAGCTAGAATCTTTTATGTTAAATAGATATTGTAAAAGCAAGACTCTTTGCACTGTCATTTACACTAGAAGCTTTCAGTTTTTCACCATTGAGTGTGATGGACTTTTCACAAGTGGATTTTCGGACTGAAATAGTTTGATCCTATTCCTAGTTTTTGTTTTGTTTTGTCATTTCTAATGTATTCATCATGAAAACTGATTTTTAGTAAGTTGTCTTTCTAGATCAATTAAAACAAGTGACTTTTTGCTCATTCTAACAATATGGCACATTGTAGTGATTTTTTTTTGTTTTTGTTTTTGTTTTTCAAGGCAGGGTTTCTTTGTGTAGCTTTGGAGCCTTTCCTGGAACTCACTCTGTAGTCCAGACTGGCTTCAAACTCACAGAGATCCACCTGCCTCTGCTTCCTGAGTGCTGGGATTAAAGGAGTGTGTCACCACCACCCCGTTGTAGTGATTGATTTGTATATATTGAACCATCTTTGCTTTCCAGAAATAAAATAAGTCCCATTTAGTTGTGGTACAAAGTCAGCTAATGTGCTGCTGAATTAGATATGCTAGTATTTCATTGAGGAAGTCTACATCAATATTCCTCTCCTAATAATATTAGGCATTGATCTGTAGTTTGTTTTTTTAATAATGTGATTGTCTCAATTTTGTATCAGAATAACCTCATAGAATTAGGTAGGATATGTTTTCTCCTCTTCAGATTGTATGTTTACATTATAAACAACACAATTTTCTTCAATTTTGCTATAAATGTTTGGTAGAATCACCAATAAAATACGTACAACCACAGTTATGTGTTTGGTGGCTTCTTAAATACTGATTTCAACCTGCTTATTATGTATAGGTCTATTCCAATGTTGTTTCTTCCGATGTCTATTCCAATGTTGTCTTGGCAGGTTCTGTGTCCCTCTCAATGTTCTCCTATTTGTTGGCATACAGTTGTTCACAGGACTTTTGAAAATTCATTTAGTCTTTGGAAATGGGTAAGATGGTGATATTTTCAAATAATGTCTTTTGCTTTATTGGGTTTTGTTTTTCTAGTTCATTTTTCTCAACTTTATTCTTTATGACTTCTAGCTTCTTTTTTTTTTTTAAAAGATTTATTTATTATGCATAGTGTTCTGCCTGCATGTGTCCCTGCAAGCCAGAAGAGGACGCTAGATCTCATTATAGGTGGTTGTAATCCACCATGTGGTTGCTGGGAATTGAACTCAGGACCTCTGGAAGAGCAGTCAGTGCTCTTAACCATTGAGCCATCTCTCCAGATCCTCCTCTTTTTTTTTTTTTTGAGACAGGGTTGCTCTGTGTAACAGCCTCGGCTATCCTGGAACTTAGCTTGTAGACCAGGCTGTCCTGGAACTCACAGAGATCCATTGTTTTTTTTTCCCCAAATACCTAAAGTTGTAAAGTTATATTGTAGATTCGGACTTCTGTTTCATGTGTTTATGGCTACGTATTTCTCCTTTGACACAGCTTTTGCAGCAGACCTTAATTTTTGGGTTGTGTTTTCTTTTCCTTCATGTCTAAGCATTTCCTAATTTAATCTCTTGTACTGTTTAATTTCCACGTTGTAAATTTTTTACTTTTACTTCACATTACTTCCATCTTATCCCAGTGTGGTCTGAGATGATGTGTAATAGTTTCTTTAAAATCTACCGGTGCTTGGTTGTCATCTAACATGTTTTATCCTGGAAAAAGTCTCACATCATTTTAAAATGATGTTTGTGCCTTTGGCGGGCCCATGTTTTTTTAGATCTCTATATTCACTGTGCTCATGTCCCCTGTTCCATATGTATGTCTGCTATTTTCACCCAGTCTTAGGTAAAGAGGTATCGATAGTCCAATTATTAACACAGAATTCTCTCTTGGGCTCTACCATTACTTTGCTTCATATGTACTGGGTGTGTAATTATTTATAATTATTACATACTACTAGTGTAGTTAATTTTACTGTCTTTCTTAGTTACTTATGACCTTCCTCTGAGGAATCTGCCTTACTCCGTTTTTAGACAGGAGCCATTATGCTGTATTTTTAAAAATAAGTGTCTATTTACTATGAGAGTTGAGTTGCTCTTTTCCTGGAATTTGACCTTCCCCAACCCATGACCTTGGTTTGTTTTTGAGAATAACCCTCCTTGACCCCTCCCTAATCACATGGTGATTACATAATTTTTTTTCTGTAAAACTACTGGTGATTTTACTCTTTAAAGGGGCCCAAGAGATGAATTCGGGGCTGCTCTCTTTAACCTGATTTAGTAGGCAGCCGCTGGCCAGCTCTTGGGTGCACCCCAATTAAATCAAGTTTACTTCAAAATGTGGTAGTGATTTTATTATCGCCATTGGGATTAACACCTCTTTTGGTTAATATTTTAGTCATTTCCAACCTATTTGTCTTTGGGTCTATAGTTAATCTGTATTTTTAAATTTCACTTTGTTTTCAATTTTTGAGGCACTTAAAATCTAACCCTTGTTTGCTGAAGTCCTTCTTTGGTGGGGGTTCAGGTCCCAAAGTGGATGTATGGAGTTGGTGGTGGGGTGGGGGTAGGTGGGTGGGCACGAGGGTGATCCGAAATCTGGATGGCTTCCAAAAGCATTTATTAAAAAGAAAAAAAAGCATACAGCTTTTATACTCTAGAGTTAGTTGCACACCAACTAATTTCATAGGATTAAATGGGAGGAAGGGAGCATGTGAGCTTGGGTGTGGTGTCAGTTCAGGAGGTGGGGAATCTATCATTGACCTTGACAATAGGCAGTCAAGTCATATGTTAATGGAGGGCCTTAAGAATGAGTGCTTCCATACTTCATGCCCTGTACCTCTTACCTCTTCATCTGGCTCTCTTAGGGTAAACTGGTAAATAGAATGTTTCCCTGAGTGCCCCTTTTATGGCCTGTGATGGTTTGAATGAGTGATGGGAGAGAATGGCCCCCAGTGGCTCATATATTTGAATGCTTAGTCACTGGAGAGTGGAACTGTTTGAGGACTAGAGGTGTGGCCTTGTTGGAGTAGGTGTTCACTGGGGGTGAGCTTTGAGGTTTTAAAAGCCCACACCAGGTCCAGTCTCTCCCTGCCTGCTGTATTCAGATTAGGATACAAAGCTCACAGCTACTGCTCCAGCACCATGCCTGTCTTCCTTCTGCCATGATGATCATAGACTCATCCTCTAAAACTGTAAGCAAGCCTTCAATTAAATGCTTTCTATAATTAAAAAAAAAAAAAAAAAAAAGAATGAGTGCTTCAGCAAACAGGAACTTTCCTCAAGCCCCACTGACAGCATCTGAGTCCTGAGGCAGGTCGGAGGATAACAAGTTCCCGGAAGGCACCTACGCTGCTGCTGAGTAGAGAAGCCCACTGAGGATTACACTACGGTGGACAGAGTGGTATATTAAAACAATGAAGGGCCTGAGAAATGGCTCAGTAGTTAAGAACATTGGCTGCTCTTCCAGAGAACCTGGGTTTGATTCCCAGCACCTAGATTGTTGGGAGCCAGGCCAATCCAAGGCTTTCTCAGAGGTCCTGATGAAAGGACAAACGGAATCTATTCGGAGTCCTTGTCCAGTGGCAAATTTGGTAAGGTCCGGTCTGGGGCTGGAGCCAGGACCTCAAAGGAGTTAAAAGTTTCAGTTCCTGGGAACCTAGCTTCACCCCTGGGCTGTGGTCTTAAGGCAGCTGAGTCTGAGACATCCTGTGCTGTGTTCTCTGCCAAAACTGATTTAGCTTTCTGTTGACCGGGGCCCATTCCCCCTACTAATAGTATATAAGATGCTGCACCTTTTAACCTTGCTTGCCATAAGAAGTAGCTTGTGCTAGACCTCCTGAGTCCAAACTTTCCTGTCTTCTCATCCCCTGGTCCTTCTCAGGAACCTGTCACTGAAAAACAACCTGCTGGTCCAGGTCACATCATAGCTCACAACCACCTGAAAACGCCAGTTCCAGAGGATCTGACATCTCTTCTGGCCTCCTTGGGCATCAGGCATGCAGAGACATGCACACAGGTAAAATACCCATACAGACACAACAAACAACAACAAACCCTATGCCTACTGCGAACCCAGGCTCTATCCATTCTGACATCTCCATTCAAGAGATGCCACACTTCCTTGATCACACTAAGGAATGCTCCCTAGAATGACAGAGGTCCTACACCCTGCCCTGGGGGCAGAGACAGCCACCAGGCCGAATGAGCACAAAGTAGTTTATATTCAACACCCTAATTGATCTGGACTCCCTATCCAGTCCCATCAGTATAGAAGGTAAGTGAGTATTAGAAAGACAGAGCTAGGTGTCCTGAAGGCTATCCACTTTCACATGTGGAGGTCAGAGGACAACTTTCAGGAGTCTTCTCTCCTTCCAGCAGGAGGCTGTCAGGCTTGCATGGCAGGGGCCTTTACCTGATAGGACGTCTCACAGGTCCCTGGTGCCTGTTTTAGCTAATAAGTTTTTTGTTTGCTTGTTTTTTTCCTACAACACAGTCCCATTGATTCTGTCAGAGAGAGAGATTGATGGATAAGCTCATGTGGCATCATTGTAATTTTTTGGATTATTCCTCTAAGGATCTGATGAAAGGTAAGAGGGAGCACTTTATAGAAAAGTGTATGGCACGTTTTTTGTGTATATGCATGTGATAGACATTAACCATGGATACCATTTTCCAGGCACCATCTACCTTGTTTTATGAGACAGGATCTCTCACCGGGACCTGGCACTTGCCAAGTAGGCAAGGCTAGCTCAAGCCCCAGGGTTCTTCCTGACCCTACCTCCCCAGTATTGAGATTCAAGTGTATACAACCATGCCAGCTGTTTTTTAAAAATATGGGTCCTAGGGGTTTGTGGTGATATTTTATTTGTGATCTAACAAATAAAGCTTACCTTGAAGATCAGAGTGAGGAGCTAAGCCACTAGTTAGCCATAGAGGCCAGGCAGTGGTGGCACACAACTTTAATTCCAGCATTGGGAGGCAGAGGCAGATGGATCTGTGTGAGTTCAAGGCCACCCTGGGCTACACAAGGTTAATCCAGTCTAAAAGAGAAACAGAGCCAGGCAGTGATGACATACACCTTTAATCCCAGTACTTGGGATCTTAAGGCTCTAATCCCAGCCCTTGGGAGGTAGAGACAGGAAGTGATATGGCTGGGCAGAGAGAGGAATATAAGGTGGGAGGAGGCAGGAGCTCAGATGCCTTTCAGGCTGAGGATTTCATAGAAGTAAGAACTAGTGGCTGGCTGCTCTGCTTCTCTGATCTTTCAGCTTTCACCCTGATGTCTGACTCCGGGTTCTTATTAATAAGACCAATTAGGATTCGTGCTACAGGGGTTGAACTCAAGTCCTTGTGCTTACGTGGCAAGAACTTTACCAGCTAAGCTATCTCCCGACTCCTTACAACACTGAATACTAACCTGAGGAACACTGGACAGTCATTAGAGCATCACCACCCGCAATGTGGCTTTGGGTTAAGGCACAGGCGTGTGCACAGGTGCACGCTCACACATGTGTGTGGGCCCAAGGCTGATGTTGGGTATCTTCCTTGATCACTAATATACTGAGGTGAGGTCTCAATTGAACCCAGAGCATGCTGATTTGGCTAATCTTACTGGCCAGCTTGCTCTGTAGAGTCCTTATCTCCAACCCCTTCACCCCAACCCCACCTCTGCCACTGGCCATACAGCTCAGGCCACACGCCCATCTAGCTTTTTTACATGGATGCTAGGAATCAGAACACCCACTGATTACCCAGAGTCACCTCCTCAGCCCTCGTGTCCTTTTTATTTGTAAGTGTGGCTCTGTGACATCAGAGACGGTGTGCTCAGTGCATAAGAGGCACCCAGTGAGATCACATTTGAAGGGAACAGCAGTGTTTTCAAAGACCCACTATCGGGGACAGGAGAGCTTCATGACCTGAAGACACCAACACTTCATTTACACAGGGAAGGATGTTTCAGAAAACAGAGTTGTCTCTGAGAGAATGCAGCTTTACCTTAAGGATAAGAATAGCCCTATGGCCGGGTGGAGGTGGCCCACGCCTTTAATCCCAACACTGGGGAGGCAGAGGCAGGTGGATCTCTGTGAGTTCGAGGCCAGCCTGGGCTACAGAGTCAGTTCCAGGACAGGCTCCAAAGCTACACAGAGAAACCCTGTTTTGAAAAACCAAAAAAAAAAAAAAAAAAAAAGATGAAAGAAAGAAAGAAAGAAAGAAAGAAAGAAGAATAGCCCTGTGAATGCGCACAGGAGTATGGCTTTTAAAAGCCAGAGTTTTGGTTGTTATTACTGTTTTTAAGGAGCAGGTGGGAAAAGTGTTGGCTTGTCACAATCTAGTGTCTGCTTGTCTCTGATCTTTAGGGAAAATACACAAAGCATTTGATTATAAAAAAGGCTTTGGATTATTCTTTGAACCTGTGACAGGGAAAACAATTTGTTGGTTCAAATGCCTGGTTGGCCACATATCACATGGATAGTCTCTCTTCTTAACTCTGATGATGTTCGGCAGCTGTCAAAACCTGCAAGAAAGTCCAAAAGGTAAACCCTTAACATGTTTTTTTCCCCCTTGCTGAATTATCATACAGAATAAATATCAAGGAGGAAGGGAATGACGTAAAAAAAAACCAAAAAACCTTCACTTCCGGGCAGAGATTGTAGCTCAGTGGCCACATATCATTTTTAATATGTACAATGACTATAGATTCAATAGCCAGCATCAAAAAGCCAGGCATGTTGGTACACGCCTTTAATACCAGCCCTAAGAAAGCAGAGGCAGGCAGATCTCTGGGAATTCAAGGCCAGCCTGGTCTGGTCTACATAGTGAGTTCCAGGCTAGCCAGGACTACATGGAAAGACCCTGTCCCCAAAACCAAAACAAACAAACAAACAAATAAACAAACAAGCAAATAGATTATAACTTCATATAATGTCAGTATTTTTGTTGCTGTTAACCCACGACCAAAGGAACTGGTTATCTTGAGAAGAACTCCTAGCATAAGCAGACAGAAACACAATGTTGTAGTTTTTACTAAAGGTTAAAAAAGGGGGCGGGGCTGGGAATGGTGACCCATGCTTTTAATATCTGCACTCCGGAGGTGAGTTCAAGGCCAGCCAGGAATGTACAATGAGAGCTTGATTAAAAAATAAAATATCATCCCTGACCTCAAACTCTACTATAGAGCTATAGTAATAAAAACAGCTTGGTACTGGTATAAAAACCGACATACGGACCAATGGAATCGAATTGAAGACCCTGACATTAATCCATGCACATATGAACACCTGGTTTTTAACAAAGGAGCCAAAACTATACAATGGAAAAAAGAAAGTATCTTCAACAAATGGTGCAGGCATAACTGGATCTCAATATGCAAAAGATTACAAATAGATCCATATCTGTCACCATGCACAAAACTCAAGTCCAAGTGGATCAACGATCTGAACATAAATCCAGTTACACTAAACTTAATAGAAAAGAAAGT
The DNA here is from genome assembly GCF_004664715.2 of Peromyscus leucopus. NCBI lineage: Eukaryota > Metazoa > Chordata > Mammalia > Rodentia > Cricetidae > Peromyscus > Peromyscus leucopus. The sequence continues at coordinate 3,844,482 of NC_051077.1, read as the reverse complement.
AGGAAGCACTCTTGAACGCATTGGCACCGGAGATCATTTCCTAAATAAAACACCAACAGCACAGACCCTGAGCACAACAATTAATAAATGGGACCTCTCGAAACTGAGAAGCTTTTGCAGGGCAAAAGACACAGCCAATAAGACAAAAAGACAGCCAACAGAATGGGAAAAGATCTTCACCAACCCCACATCTGACAGAGGATTGATCTCCACAGTATATAAAGAACTCAAGAAACTAGACATCAAAATACTGAACAGTCCAATTAAAAAATGGGCTAAAGAGCTAAACAGAGATTTCACAAAACAAGAAATAAAAATGGCTGAAAGACATTTAAAGAAATGCTCAACATCCTTAATCATCAAAGAAATGCAAATCAAAACGACTCTGAGATACCACCTTACACCTATCAGAATGGCTACGATCAAAAACACCAATGACAGTCAATGTTGGAGAAGATGTGGAGCAAAGGGAACACTCTTCCACTGTTGGTGGGAATGTAAACTTGTACAACCACTGTGGAAATCAGTATGGCGGTTTCTCAGAAAATTAGGAATCGAACTACCTCAAGACCTAGCCATCCTACTCTTGGGCATATACCCAAGGAATGCTGATTCATACCATAAAGATACATGCTCAGCTATGTTCATAGTAACACTATTTGTAATAGCCAGAACCTGGAAACAACCTAGATGCCCATCAACGGAAGAATGGATGAAAAAAATGTGGTACATATACACAATGGAGTACTACTCAGCAGAGAAAAACAATGAAAGCATGAAATTTGCAGGCAAATGGATGGAACTAGAAAAAATCATACTGAGTGAGGTAACCCAAACCCAGAAAGACAGTCATGGTATGTACTCACTCATAAGTGGATTCTAGATATAAAATAAAGAACAATCAGACCACAACCCATAGAACCATGAAGGCTATATATATAGCATGGAGGTCCCTAGGATGACTGTGGCTTATAATAAATTTCGGTTTTACTCAATTATTGAAAAAAAAAATAGCCAAATGAATGGAAACACATGAGCTTGAACCAAAGGCTGAGGGGCCCCCAGCTGGATCAGGCCCTCTGAATAGGTGAGAGTTGATTGGCTTGATCAGTTTGGGAGGCAACTAGGCAGTGTGACCAAGTCCTGTGCTCGTTACATGAGTTGGCTGTTTGAAACCTGGAACTTATGCAGGGACACTTGGTTCAGTCTGGGAGGAAGGGACTGGACCTGCCTGGTCTAAGTCTACCAGGTTGATCGCAGTCCTCGGGGGAGGATTTGCCCTGGAGGAGGTGGGAATGGGGGGTGGACTGGGGGTAAGGGGAGGGGGTGGGAGGGGGGAGAATAGGGGAACCCGTGGCTGATATGTAGAACTGAATAGTATTGTAAAATAAAAATAAAATAAAATATCCCCATGTAATGTGTAAAGCATTAAGTGAAAGAGGGTTTCTTTGAAGCAAAGGCAACTACAGACACAGACAATCTGTCATTCTGAACTCAGTGTAAGCTGGAAAGAGAGGAAGGGAGAGAAAAACAACTATACAAGAGTTTTAACTGTAGATTTCCCTGGTCTTTCTCTGGGCTAGTGTTGACTAGTAGAGAACTGTGGGGAAAGAGTAAGGTCTCACATTCCTGAGTGGACTGGTTATTTCAGACACGTGTGGAGTCCGTGTGATTAGGCTATGGATCCATTTAGATCTTCTGTCCTCTGTAGGTAACAGCCGTGCACATGGTACACAGACATGTAGGCTACACACACACACACACACACACACACACACACACACACATAAAATAAAAATTAATTAAAAAAGTCACTCATGGTGGTGCACACGTCTGTAAATCCAGCACTTGGGAAAGAAGGCAGATCATTCAGTGACCTCTTTGGCCCTCCAGCAAGCTTGAAGCTAGCCAGGACTCCATGAGACCCTGTCTGCACCCACTGTCCACACACACACACACACACACACACACACACACACTCACTGAGATTTAAGTGGTTTAACTAAAAACATCCAGCTGATGAGAAATTCTGGACGAAACCCATAGTATTTGTAAGACAAATATTTGTGCAGGTTTTCTGATGTGTGCCCGGAAGACACTTGCCTTCCTGCTCATGCCTGCACCTCCCAGCAGCCACTACCATTTCTCTGGGTGCTAGATACCCTGTGAGGAGAGAGCACACTCCGCCGCGGAAGAACTCAGTCCGAGTTCATGGAGTTTACTAATTTCACGGACAGGCTAAACCGATAAACAGTGCCCCACAGGAAATAAACAAGCTGTTATGGAGGGATGCTCCATGAACAAGGGACAGGGGAGACTGTGGGTGAATGGAAAGGCTCTGGGGTCTCCTGGACCTAACGCTGGGCTGGAGTGCAGCTGCAGGTCCCCGTGTTGAGAGGAGGTGCAGCGGCTAATATTAACTATCTACTTGACAGAACCCAGACTCACCTGAGGAGTCCCTGGCGAGCCTGTGAGGGATTATCTTGGTTAGATAACTGAGGGGGAGGGGTTGACACCGCTCCCAGGACTTGAGTCTGGCCCGCATCAGAAGGATGCTAGCTGAGCATCAACCCTCATCTCTGCGCTTCCTGACTGTGGACATACAGGACCAGCTGCCCCACGATCCTGCCCCTCACGCCTTCCCCTGTGACAGTCTGTATCCTGGAATGGCGAACCCGAATAACCCCTTAGGATGCTTGTGTCACAGCATCACATGACTAATCCAGGAGGCTAGAGGTGGGGGTGGGGTCAAAGACTCCCTACTTGCACAGGACTCCTGCTCTGCCAGTGTGGCTTCTGCTGAAATCTCTCCGGGTGGCGCCAGAGGAGGCTTTCTACTGTGTTCTCACCAGCAGAGGGGCCGTTCTGATCTCTAACACTGTCATCAATCAGTCAGACCAGGGCCCACTGTCCTCAGCGTATGTGACCTGCATTACTTCCTTACTCCAGTGCAGCCATATTGGATAAGGACTTCCACATATGAATCTAGGGCAAAGATAATTCAAGAAAGGCCTGACTTAAAATAGCATGGCTTCTGTCATCTGCCCAGGAGCCCTAAACTACCAGCAGTTAGCTGGAAATGCCTCCAGTCCCCAGACGCCCAAAGTGACCCAAGAATCCTCTATCAAGACTGTCGTCCATGGTGGCAGTCCTGTAAAACCTGGACCTCATCGTGTAGGGCCGTGGCCATTGTGACTTCCAGAGAGTAATTCATGGCAGACCGCTCTTCACTCATGCTGACTGTCCCACATGACCACTGAAAAATGCCAATGCCATTATCATTGATGATGCTGTCCCTTTAACAAGTGGACAACTGAGTTTAAGTCGTCTAAGACTTGTCCTTTTATGATGTAACATTACTTACATGGCTGTCTTTGTTCTTAGATGTGTAACAGTGAAGTATTCTGGGAGAAATTCAGAATCTTACAAATGTTCTCTTGATACTAAAATTGGGGTGTCAACTTGTAAGAAGTGTCTAGATTTATACCAAAATACACAGTCTAGCAAAAAAACTCACCAAGAGACAGTAGACAGCATTTTTCGAAATTTAACTACATTGACAAGATAAAAAGGATTGAAATTGAATTTACATGTAACCATTAGAGCAGTGGTTCTCAACCTTCCTAATGTTGTGACCTTTTAATACAGGTCCTCACATTTTGTGGTGACCCCCAACCATAAGATTATTTTCACTGGGCGGTGGCAGCACACATTTTTAATCCCAGCACTCGGGAGGCAGAGGCAGGTGGATCTCTGTGAGTTTGAGGCCAGCCTGGTCTAAAGAGTGAGTTCCAGGACAGCCAGGGCTACACAGAGAAGCCCTGTCATGAAAAAGAAAAAAAAAAAAAAACAACAAAAACCACAACACAAACAAACAAAAATACAAAAGGAAAGTTTATTATCCGTGCTGGGATTAAAGGCATGCGCCACCACCACCTGGCCCTTTTGTAGTCTTAATAATCTATTAACACAGAGCAAATGGTTGATCAATTCTCAACTTTTAGCTCTAACATGACTTTAGATCCAAAGATAAGAAACAGAAAGCCAAAGTGCTTCTGTAGGAATCCCATTCTCTTCTGGAAGGCAAACATGCTAACATACTAACCCAAGAATTCAGTGATAAGAGACGAAGACAGTAAAGCCTTTTCACCAGTGTGGTGTGGAGAAAGCTATGCCCTCCCATCTCGCCTCTTTCTACAGAATCTACCCACCCCAGCAGAATTCAGCCCAAGGTCCATACCTACTCTGGCTTGGGGACCAAGTGTTTTGTGAGTGAAAAGTCCTCCTCCTGGGACACTGGAGACACCGTCTGGCTACTGAGAGCCTGATCCCCCATTAACCCAACCGCCTCTGTCACCAGAGGCACCTCACTGACGGGAGAATCATAAAGTATGGAGAGATCACTTGGTGAGCACTATCATGCAACATGTCAGCAAGTAAAAACCTATTTTCAAAGACGATAAATGTGAAATTTCACAACAGATGGGAAAACCCCTTGAATCCACTGCCAGATGCCACTTACTGCCAGGCTAAGCAATTGACACTGATAGCTAACTGTTCTCCTTTGTGAGGTTTATGTTCAGAATAAAATTATTGATACCATCAAGGAGTCAAAAGGCCAGGACTGAAAACAAGAAATAACAGAAACTTTAGAAAAATACTTCGTTAAGGAATTACTAAAACTCTAAACAGGAGGCCATCTCCTCAGTTTTATGAATTCAAATGAAAACTTGGAATGTCTCCCCATACACATCTCTAATTCTCACTGACAGACCTGATACGCAACTGCTTCAGGGCACAAAGACACCCTAGTCAAAACAGCAGTCCCTGAGGGCGGCCAGCACTGAAGGAGTGGCAGAGGGAACGGACCCTGTTTCCTGGTAGCTGAAACCTCAGGCAGGGACCCTTCCCAGTGTCCTTTTCATGGAGATGATTTTGTTGTCATGTAGGGGTAGGGTCCTTGTCCAGTGTCCTCTTCATGAGGATAACTTTATTGGCACATCCTTCCAGGAGTTCAGATTAAGACTCTTTGGCCTGTAAGAATGGAAAAGGCCTGAGGTAGGAAGTGGACACTGGTATGAATCCCTGAGGTAGATGGGGAGCTCTTGGAGCCAATATGGCTAGCCTCACTCTCAGACGACATCCGCATGTACACATGGAGAATGCAGTCTGATCCTTCTAAACAACACACTGCCAGGCCTCATAGGAACGAAGTACTGTGTCCAAAGCAAACCCAACAGCAGAACAGGATCAATGAGCACGCAGTTGGGGAGCACCATCTACAGGTCTCAAATACCCCACTGCTCAAACAGAAGCAGCTGAAAGGTCAGGTGAATGCCTCTCTCCAATAGACCATGGTTATGCTCAGGGTCCCCTAGGTTACAATGACCCCAGGAATCTCTGGGCACTAAAAAGTTGTGAGTCATTTCTTTTGGCCAGTCCCGAAAGCATTAAAAATGAACGTCACCACAGGACACAGACAATCAATTAATATATACGTTTTTTTAAAAGGCCGTCAGCAGTGCCCTGCGCCGTCAATGGATCCAAAGGCAATCAGTAAGTGAAGAGAGCCAGCCTCCAAGGTCACACTAGTCTGTGGCCATTTGTTCACATTGTGAGTCCTGGTGAGCATGTGCATGAGGCTGGCCCTGGACGTGAATGCCACTCAATCCTTGTTCCAGGGAAGTTATTCTCAGAAAGCCTTCCCTTTGCTAGCATCCTAAATGGAAGCTACAGCTAAAGATTAAGCTGTTAACTGCTAAGTACTCTTTCTTTAGAAACATTTCGAGAATCAGAACACTGGCTACCTCCGGAGAACTTCAGACCAGGTAAGGAAGACTCACTGTTAGTCTTCAATTCTGTATGTCAGCTCACACAGAGCATGTAAACTGATGTGAGGTTTAACTTACAGAGAAGGACGCGCCTGTCTGAGGAGACTGTAGGTACTAGCCCTGGGACACTGAGTTTCAAATGTTCTGGCCACAAGACAAAACATCAAGACACACATTGCTTGGCAAAGACCCACTGTCCACCACCTTACCATCCTTCCTTTCCCTTGCCATAAAAGACCTCTGTTCCTGAGTTCCCTAAGACAGGTTTTGGGGGGTGGTGCCCCCTGGTCGACCTTCCAGCATGGCAGTCCTCTGTTACTATGACTGACTCTTTTCCTCTCAGCTCTTGGCTCCCAAACATTGGCTTTCCAGTGACGAGCAACCTAAACATGGACCCAGTGGCATTAACCCCCTCAATGGGTCTCTGGGAGCACGTGACCAAACAGAAGTGATTGTCACACTTCTGAAAAAAAAAAAAATGTCTTTTCACTGGACTCAAGGGAACCTCGAGGCTGTCTTCACACTCAGGCAGAACTGCCTCACGAGCTCTGAGACTATTCATTAGTCAACGACTTCTAAGAGAGCTCCACAAGATGCTGTTTTCCTTATTATCTTAAGGCTATATTTTACAATATTAATCTCAAGTAAATGATTTATGCTAAACAATTTTTCCTGGTAAATAGAAGCTTGATTCTTTAAAAAGATGACAGTATGTTTTATTCTGAATTTAAGTTCAGTGTACCCCAGGAGAGCAAGAATACTCTAGAAGAAATGGACTTTCAAAGTCAGCTCACATGGGCGTGTGAGCTGACAGACAGAGTGCAGCCCTGGACCTCTACACACCTAGGCAGATTCTTCTCGTCTCCTTTTATTTGGGGAAAGCCGTCATGAGACTTCAGAGGCACACTGCGTACTCTTGGCACGTATCGACAGGCAAGTCGGGCCCAGGGGACTACAGAACCTTGTTCCCCAGGTGCTCCTTTCTTAGGCCCAGGCTGTCACACTCTTGTCCCCTGCTCGCTCTCTCTGCCTTGTCCACAGGGACTCCCCCATCCTGGCTCCCTTTCTTCCCTCTATCCTGGGTGAAGGCTTTCCCCCACTTGGGTTCATCTTCGGTCCTCCTGGAAAACCTGGCAAACTCAGAGTGACTGCTGTGCTTTCTGCAACCATCTGGGTGACATCTTGGAGTTTCAGGTTCTTTCTCTCGAAATCTTTTGTCCCTTTGCTCTTTATCACTGCCATCCTGTAACCTGTGAGTCAATACAAACGGTCAATAACTAACTGTAGGCAGATGGCTGATTATCTGTCTCCCTTCTAGACTCTGAATGGGGTGCACAGGACCTGAGCCCATCACTACAGGGGTGCACAGACCTGAGCCCATCACCACAGGGGTGCACAGACCTGAGCCCATCACTACAGGGGTGCACAGACCTGAGCCCATCACTACAGGGGTGCACAGACCTGAGCCCATCACTACAGGGGTGCACAGACCTGAGCCCATCACTACAGGGGTGCACAGACCTGAGCCCATCACTACAGGGGTGCACAGACCTGAGCCCATCACCACAGGGGTGCACAGGACCTGAGCCCATCACTACAGGGTGCACAGACCTGAGCCCATCACTACAGGGGTGCACAGACCTGAGCCCATCACCACAGGGTGCACAGACCTGAGCCCATCACCACAGGGTGCACAGACCTGAGCCCATCACTACAGGGTGCACAGACCTGAGCCCATCACTACAGGGGTGCACAGACCTGAGCCCATCACTACAGGGGTGCACAGACCTGAGCCCATCACCACAGGGGTGCACAGACCTGAGCCCATCACTACAGGGGTGCACAGACCTGAGCCCATCACTACAGGGGTGCACAGACCTGAGCCCATCACTACAGGGGTGCACAGACCTGAGCCCATCACCACAGGGGTGCACAGACCTGAGCCCATCACTACAGGGATGCACAGACCTGAGCCCATCACCACAGGGGTGCACAGACCTGAGCCCATCACTACAGGGGTGCACAGACCTGAGCCCATCACTACAGGGGTGCACAGACCTGAGCCCATCACCACAGGGGTATATAGGAGCTGAGCCCATCACTACAGGGGTGCACAGGACCTGAGCCCATCACCACAGGGGTGCACAGACCTGAGCCCATCACCACAGGGGTGCACAGACCTGAGCCCATCACCACAGGGGTGTATAGGACCTGAGCCCATCACTACAGGGGTGCACAGACCTGAGCCCATCACTACAGGGGTGCACAGACCTGAGCCCATCACTACAGGGGTGCACAGACCTGAGCCCATCACTACAGGGGTGCATAGACCTGAGCCCATCACCACAGGGGTGCACAGACCTGAGCCCATCACTACAGGGGTGCACAGGACCTGAGCCCATCACCACAGGGGTGCACAGACCTGAGCCCATCACCACAGGGGTGCACAGACCTGAGCCCATCACCACAGGGGTGTATAGGAGCTGAGTCCATCACTACAGGGGTGAGTTTATCACCATGGGCTCAAAGTAAGCATCTAACAAAGGACATGGAAAGATGGACAAATATATCTGCTACTATATCTGAACGACAAGTTCGCAATGACATAATGCTGAGGTATGTGACACACTGTCCTAACTCTCGCAGAGTAAATGCGGTCCCCACTGTACAGCTTAACTAAACGAGTGACAGTCTAGGTTCCCAGACGTGCATGCGACACAGCCCCAGCAGTTTTAGTCTGCTCTAAGCACAGCCGACTGAACTCAGGTTTAATAAGGCCAGGTGACTGACTTAGGCACATCTAAAGGCTAAGTGAATAGTGAGCAAGCACATGGCTACTTGGTTTGGGGTTCTTGAAGTCTTTGCCTCCCTGAAGCATGGGTACAAGCCACCACCATGTCCCCTCTGTGGCTTATCCACATGGGAGGCATGGGAACAATTGAGGACTTAGGACAATAATAACAGGCTGTATCATAAACAATGACACTAAAGTACTCCAACCCGAATCAAAGTGTAGAGATATACTCCAAGAGTGGCAGAAACTCCAGGTCGGGAAGCCCGGGTGTGTGGCAGGTATGGTAGTCAGGGCAGGGGGCTACGCCTGCCAGCTCCACGGCTGAGCTCTTCCCATGAAACCGTGTCATGAGCAGGTAAAGATAGAGGCAAGACCAACAAAAGACAGATCTAACTAGGAGGGGATTACACTATTGAAGGCCTACTGCTCCACCACAGAAACAAACAAACAAAAACCCCAAACTGGCCAGCCCGAAAAGATGGGACTCTGAAATTTGTAGTTGTAGGTAGCTGAGATTTAATCACAGGTTAACTGTAGGGGAGCTGGGATACAAATGTGTGGGAGACCTCAAAACACAGGGGGAAGCAGTGACCAGGAACAAACCACACAGAAAGAAAGACTGAGAGGCAGACCCTGGAGACATACGTCCAGGAAGGAAGTCTTATGGAGGAAAAGGAAGCCGCTCAAGAAGTGATGTAAGGAAGCCCCAGGAACCGCTCCTCATTTGAAGAGCCACCGAGACTGCTGACTGGATGCTTACTAACTCCTGGCATGGTCAACAGAAACAAACACGCTAGCATACTCCAAGGGCAATGTGAAGAGCACACCACTTGTACTGACGCTGTGACTCCACACTGGGGGCAGGAGGCAGTCACGGGAACAAGAGCATGCTCACCTCTCCCCAGGCGTCTCCGGCAGCAGGCCTTCCACTGGCCGGGCTTCCTGCTTCTCGTCTCCAGGACCAACTGAGTCACCTCTTTCTTTGGGTTTCTCTGTGGTTGCTTCTTCTCCTGTTTCCAGCTTTTTAAGAAGCTGAGAAATTGTAACATTAATAAAATATCACTCAATTATCATAAAAGAAACTGTTAAATAATTAAAAATATATACCAATATTGAGCTCAAATGTTTGAATAGCAAAGGAATTGTTGTAGGCCCAAATATCAAAAACAAAAACAACTGCCACCCAGCTGTTTTGGGTTTAATACATATGACATTATCAATAAAATCTTTACAATTATGAAAAATGATGTAGGATTGTTAAAATAATGGCATCCAATTTAACAAAAGAACACTATAAAACAAAATGTGTACTATAGATCTGAGGCCAGCTCCCACCTTTTAAAGTGTTCCTCTGAGGAGAAGAGAGGAATAGGAAACTTGGAGATAGAAAGACAGCAGAGAGGAGACAGACAGAAACACAGGATAGCTTCAGGAGGACCTGGATCAAAATCCACCGGCCCCTTCTGTCTCTTCAAAAGAGCTTTTTATAATACCAAGGGGTGGGGTGAAAGATCTCCCCCTTGCTAGATCAAAGCACCCTGCACAGCCAAATGCAGACCCTTCCAAACACCTGGTAACCACACCTGTGGTCAAATCATTCCCCTGTGCAGCCCTGCTGGGTAAAGCAAGCTCAGATCTCACTAGGAAACCTCAGGGGGTCTCCACAGTGACCCAATTTTGATTTACATTAGTACACACAGACCCTGCTAATGGAGCCTAATTCTGAGCAACACTTTATTAGGTGGTTTTGTCCTTGTGCCAACATTAAAGTGTCCTATACTTGAAGTCACTATACAAGTTAATCTCATAGTCACTGTTACAGTCTGAGTATTAACTTTTCCCAAAAATTCATGTGTTGAACCCTTGGTCTCCAGCTAGAGGTATTACTTTGGAACTAGGTCATTCGAAACAAGCCCGTGGAAGCTCTGTCATGTTCTATGTCTTCCTTCTTTGTCTTCTAATTCTTGTCTATTTGGCAGCGAAAGCCTCCACCACAGGACCCCACATCTCTCCTGCTCCCAGCTAACCAATGAGCACCTCTCCAGCCCCGCCCTTCTGCTTTGTTGAGACAAGTTCTTGTATCTAACTCAGACCAACCTTGAACTGCTGAGCCCCCTGACTGTCTCAGTGCTAGCAGCACAGGCTTATGCTAAAATACCTGGCTTATGTGGTACTGGGATTGAAAACCACAGCTTAACCCATTCTAGGCAAGTACTCTATGGACTGAGTTACGTCTCTCCCCCTTGTGAGCTTTGTGAAGACTATCCCAGTCCATTAGTCTTCTGCTCTTACAGCTTTGGTCAGGTTTCCTGACTTCACTGCTACTATGATACTATGCAGTTTTAAAAACAACAGATCTCATGGGGCTGGAGAACTGACTCGGTGGTTGAGAGCCCCTGTTGCTCTTGACGAGGACCTGGATTAGGGGCTAACACCCACATGTGGCTCCCAACCATCATTAACTCCAGCTCCAGGGCATCCACTGTCCTCTTCTGGCCTCTGCAGTTACCAGGCACTATGTGGTGCATACACACAGACTTTGCTAACCATAGACATGTTCCTTATGTATTAAAAGTTACAGTTAATGATAGCTGACACTTTCTTTATATTATACAGTTCTTCAGAGCTCTAATAAGTACCTCAAGTCTTCTGTGGGGTAAGGTGAAACCATGCCGGGCTGAAATCTCAGTTTAAAAAAGTCCTAAGAAGGGTTGATTCCAATTCTGACCAATATTGAGGAAACAATCTCTTCAATCAGTGTGAATGATGCACCAGTCGTGGGGAAAACTGGACCCGAGGGTGAAAGCCATGGGTGCTGCCTGGTGCTGAGCCTTGGGTGTGAGTCCGAGTTCTGAGCTGCTGAGGCAGGACACGGAGAAGCCCTGCCGGAAGTTCTCTGGAAAATCTAAGGCAGGGACCCTTTGGGTGCCGTGACCCATTCCACACTGGGAGGCCGGAGCCTCGCGCCTTCCGCTGCCTCAGCACCCGCGGGCTGTGTAAGGATGCCTGAGCCTAGGGGGACGTCTGAGGCCACTGCTGTAGAATGGGTATAAAGCGCTGATAAAGGGCTGGATTAGCTGAATACTTCGATGGCCTCATCACTCTAAGAGAACTACACTGTGGGGAAAGAAGAAATGTCTCCTCAGTATTACCTTAATCTTCACCTCCTTCTCGGTTCTCTTCTGCTTATCCGCCTCTTTCCTTTTACATCTCTCCTCCTCTCTCCTTCTCCTTTTCTCCTCTTCCCGGAAACGCTTCTTCTCCAGCTCCCTCCTCCTCCGCTCTTCGCGCTTTTCTTCTCGAAGTCTCTGAAGGTATAGACAAACACGTATGTAGATTTTGTGGATGGAATCAGCAAGCACAGGACAGATAGTCATCAGGTAAAACGTCACCCACCTGCTTTTCTAGTTTTCTATTTTTAATATATTCCAAAAGAGGTGTGGTTCTTCTGGCTAAAGAACAAAAATTGTAATACATCACAAATCACTTCTAAATTGAGATTATTTTATATTCTTGTTTCCAATTTAATATTAAAATAATTAGGGGAAGAATACTATCTCTAAAATTTACATGGGTATGCGCTGTACCCAGGGGCATTCTTATTCTATTATGACAAATGTAAGTAATTTGGAGGTACTGATAATTTTGCATATAGTAGGCATGCCATTCTTTTAAGCCTTTTATTAGCATATACCAATTATAGACAATAATAGGTCATTCTGACATTTTCATACATGTATACAAGGTATTTCGATCACATTTACACTCCATGACCAGTCCTTGACCCTCCCACTCCTGCAGTCCCCTTTCTCTTCCCAGCCAACCCTCCGACTTCCACGGTCTACCTTCCATTTTGTGGTGTGGTGACCCAGTGAGTTTAACTAGGGCTGTTTATAGGACTATAGGTGAGTGGTTATTTACAGGGGCACCGGCGTCGGTGAAGAAAAAGACACAAGATTCTTCCTCTTCAAGCAGTCATTAATATTGCTCACATAGTTGGCAAAAAAAAAAAGGTAGTATGTGTGTGATAATCTTAAGCTTCTCAAATGTTACTAATATCTTTTTATGCTTCTGAAGAATCATAAATAGCATTTACATACTTACTTGGATGCTATCCAAATTGTCAGTTTTTGCTTTTCCAGTTTTTAGTGTTTTTTTTTTTAAATGTTTATTTAGTTTTACTCTATCTGTATGAGTGTGTGTCTGCATGTATGTCTATGTACCATGTTTATGCCTGGTGCCTATGGAGGTCAGAACAGGATGTCAGATCCCCTGGAACTGGTTAGGAATGGTAGTGAGCTGCCATGGGGGTGCTGGGAACTGCTGGGGTCCTCTGAAGAAGCAACAAGTGCTCCTAACCACCCCGCCATTTCTCCAGCCCAATAACACAGAGCCTCTAATACATGCCAATCTAATTCAAAAGTCCCAAATCTGAAATGCCGTCAACCAAAGTTTTGAGCACTGACATGATGACCCAGTGGGAAAGTCTACATGTGATGAGATGTGTCAGTCAAACGGAGATGCATTACAAGTGTACAAAACCGCCTTCGCACTGTGTGCTTAAAATATACAGAAAACACATTTTATCTCTAGACTTGCGTCCCATCTCCACAATATTTTATTACAGATATACAAACATTCCAAAGTCCCAAACAGAACATTTCTGGTCCTTATCATTTCAGATATTCAACCTTTTTATACTCAGTAAAACCAGAATAATGTGACATTAACTCCAAATACTAAAGCTTAGAAAATGATTCCCTATGGCACTGCTGACCAACAAAAGCACCCATTCCTCTTGTGTAAAGAACACACCCACAGCTTCTACCTTAACATCACCTCTCCTACTCCTCACTCCTCATATCTGGTTGGTATGTCAGGTGCCCCGGCATGCTACAGGCCTACAGGTGTCTGTCACCAGAGGGACCAGCTCCAAAAGGGAGGAGTTCCATGACCTCCACATGTAAGGACATGGTGAGAAGGTGGGAATCGTCTGGGTCTGCTCTGCAAATCTTCAAGATCTCAGATTGAATGGGACCGTGAAGAATCCTTGGATACACCTGAGAGTTGGCATGACATTTCCAGAATTGTGAGGTTCAGGAACTCATAGTAATTTGTGAGAAAGCCACTAGACGTGGGCCCCTAATTCAAACCAAGGACTTCTGATGCCCTGACTTGACAGATCAAATGGTACTCAGTCTCAAGAGTGGACATGGTCAGAGGCCCACACTTTATGGCAGGTGCTGTGGCCATGGATGTAATCAATCTGGCAGAAATAAATTCATTTCAAAGAGATTCTTTGGCTGTCAGACTAACAAAACAGTGGATCCCAAGATAAAGGTTAGTAACATGGATACACTTTCCTCCTCCTTCCCTAATTACTGCATCACAACATTTTACAAGGCTCAAGGAGGTGATGAGGTCTGCTGAGGTTATGAAGTACCAAGTCTCAGAGCTAATCCTAGGTACGTCCATTCCAAAGACCTCCTGCCAATGACAGCTTATTATGATCTTTTTTTTAAAAAAGATTTATTTATTTATTATGTATACAGAATAGGGTGCCAGATCTCATTACAGATGGTGGTGAGCCACCATGTGGGTGCTGGGAATTGAACTCAGGACCTCTGGAAGGGCAGTTGGTGCTCTTAACCTCTGAGCCATCTCTCCAGCTCCCAAGTTTATTATGATCTTATTCAAACCTTATTTGTTAGGCTTGTTCATGAGACAAGGTTAAAAGTTAAGAAAATATTGGCAGCTCCTAGCAATTACGTGGTGAAGATTCAAACTGAAAAGCAGAACAGCAACTACAGCAGCCTCCAGCGTCCATGTCTGGGGTGAGTGAACCGCTCGCTTGAGGGCTAAGAGTCAGCCTGGCATTTGTGTCCATATGTAAGCACTACTGGCAATATACCGGGCACCAAGATGACAAGGACAGAGGCCCTCTGCGGGAACAGAACTAGATCTGACCCACAAAAAGATGTCTCAAAAGTGGCCTGTAGTGACAGACCCTGTAACAAGAAACACTTAAACAGACCAAGAAAGATGGAGGAGGGGGCTGGAAGATGAGTTTTAAAAATACCTAATGCTTTTTCTAACTTTGTAAGTATAACACGTTTTGAAATCAGATCTCGAGTTTTGCCCCCAAAGTATCTTTCTCCACCTTCTCTATGTATATGTTATATATGTACATATTACACATGTAAATATATATAACTAGCCATCTGCTCGTCTTAGATCTCTGGTCTTTAGTTCTCTCTACCCCTCAGCCCCCTCACTAATCTGCCTACCATTCCCCCCTCCCCCAATGTTTGACCTCTAAAACATACACTCATCATAATACAACAGCCTTCCCTGGGGAGCAAGAGCCATCAGCCAGTCCCTGCTTCTTTCTGGCATTCCCCACCCACTGTGGACAGAGCAATGATCCACTCCCTGACAGGAATCTGGGTCTCCAGTCTCAACACTAGGGTTTCTTACATCTCTCAATTATACGAGCTTACACTCTGTTTCTATAGCTCCGGACTCTGTGGTCTGTTCATTCACTAGATACTCAATTTCTACTGTCTCTTTCCTGCAGCTACAAAGATGACAATATATTTCAACCATGGGAGTGGGGGAGGAAACTGAGCAGGGAACTCATGTGGAGACTAACGAACCAATTATACCTGAGATGTTAATAAGGTACTGTCTGGGGGCTGGGTCCTTTAGAAGAGCAACTGATGCTCTTAACCTCTGAGCCATCCCTCCAGCCCCTTGAGAAGAGATTTTTGATCCTGAGACCAGTCGGAAATGGAACATTCAGGTGTGTCTGAGACTAAACCGGGTGGGCCTGGTGAAAAATAAAGGAGCTCCATGTCTGCATGTGCATTTTCTGGGGTCTATTATAGGAGACAAACATTTCTAGCCACTCCACTCTAGGAGAAAGCGTGAATGGAGTTCAAGCAGACCCTGGCTGCTGGCTGCGCTTATGCACTGACTGACTGCTTAGCTTCCTTGGAAGGCTTGCTGCTCTGCCGAAGCTGCAAAGCAGGTCTTGCCTCCAGAGGCTCCCGAGGTCCTCTCGTGGCTGCTGACAGTCAAAACTGACAAACGTTCCTCTCTGACCCAGCCAAGAGCACACATCTGTCTTCGGAAGCGTCATCATTTCAAATACAACCACTAAACACATCACGTTTACCAACAAAGGCTGAGAAATATTTCCCTGCCCTATCACTCTTTTGTCGAAAGTAGAAAATACTGTTTCTATCAAGCCTGTAACAGAAAGAAATTTCACCCTCATCTTGAAGAAAGGAGAATTAAATATATATATTCTATTAGTAAGCATCTCAATAAAGAAACGAGCAAACAGACCGAGGAGTTCTCTTGTCCTCACTTCGATCTCTCCCAGGAGTGTCTCAGGACTAGCACCGGTTTTTTCTTCCTCCAAACTGTATGTTTCCAGAAACTGTTTATATTCTGGATCTGTAAATTTAAAACAGAAGGAATGAATAAACATATCCCCCTCTCCAACTGCAGGCAACGTTTGATCAGCACATTTCATCTGTGGGTTTATAATTCCGCTTCAGAAAAGGGCTCACCATCTTCAATGCTTCCAGTCTTGGCGTCTTTCTTCTTCAGCTTCTTTTTGGCAATCTTCTGGAAGGGAGCAAACTCCACCACTGCAGGATACTCCAGGCCTTTTATGGAGACAGAGTCCAAAGATGACCGTGAAACTCTACTATATTCACTTTGGAAAACAATGATCTAACTTACATGGAGTCAAAGGATGATGTCGTCAAGGTAACTGCTTTGGGAAGAGCAGGAGGCAAAGAAGCAACACTCAGTTATTGTTGCTGTTGTTGTTTTGGGTCTTTGTTGTTGTTATAATCAACTATTTTAAGGTGTTATAGGCTAGAGAGAGCTCAGTGGTTGAGAGCATTTGCTGTTCTTGCACAGGACCTGGATTTGGTTCTAAGCACCTCACATTAGGTGGCTCACAAACACCTGGAACTCCACTTCCAGGGAATTTGATGCCCTCTTCTGGCTTCTGAGGATACCCGCACACACATGGTATACGTACATACACTCAGGCATGGACACATACATACACATAAAATAAAAATAAATAAAAAAGAATTAATGTTAAGATGTCAATTCAACTACCGAACTGTTATACAGACTCAAGGAAATTGCTTAAAAAAGATACAGGGCTTTAGGGCTTGGAAACTTCAAGGACATGTACTGATCTATGTAAGGTTTGTTTCAAACAAAAAAGGTGAAAAAGGAAGCAGCAGGAACTGATTTTATTGTTATATGGGAAGGAAGATGAACATGTAAAGAAATGTTCTCATTTTTTTTTTTTTTTTTTTTTTTTTTTTTTGGTTTTTCGAGACAGGGTTTCTCTGTGTAGCTTTGTGCCTCTCCTGGAACTCACTTGGTAGCCCAGGCTGGCCTCGAACTCACAGAGATCCTTCTGCCTCTGCCTCCCGAGTGCTGGGATTAAAGGCGTGTGCCACCACCGCCCGGCAAGAAATGTTCTCATTAATAGACTTTAACCAGCACATGGAACCCTCTGCCTCAGAATTAAATCCACTGAGCTCTATCATTTTAAAGCTGGTGAGTAATGCACTCCTCTGGTGTTAAAGGTCGAACTTACTTGGAATATGTTTTGGGCTCACCTCAACTGTGCAGAATGAACACAGAACAAGAAAGGGCTGGGGCCGGCAGGATGGCTTAGTGGGCAGCCATACTTGTTACCAAGCCTGGTGACCTAAGGAAAATCCCTGGGACCCATACCAAAAGGAGAGGACTGACTCTGAAAAGCTGCCTTCTGATCTCCACAATTACAACATGACACAGAAGTGTACATACACACACACACACAGAGAAGTGTACACACACACACACACACACACACACACACACACACACAGATAACAAGTGTATACATACACAGAGAAGTGTATATACACACACACACACACAGATAACAGGTGTATACATACATAGAGGCATATATACACAGGAGTATACACACACAGAGGAGTGTACACACACACACACACACACACACACACACACACACACACACAAACACACACAGGCCCTAACCTTTATTGCCAATGAAGATATATCCATCAAAACGATCTCTGAACAGAAGGATGTCATCGGGGTTCCGAAAATTAATGTATGCTCTTGAGTAGAGATGAGGATAGAGACTGAAATATGAGATAAGAATAAAAGTGTTAGTAAAACTGCAGGACACCCTTAGTTTTGTCTTATTTATCTTTTATTAACATAGCAAGTACTTGTTATGCCAAATAATCACTTCTCAGCTAATTATAACAATCTGGATAGTCTTTTTGTTTTTGTCTTTGTTTTTTTGAGACAGGGTTTCTCTGTGTAGCCCTGGCTGTCCTGAAACTCACTCCATAGCCCAGGCTGGCCTAGAACGAGATCCACATGCCTCTGCCTCCCGAGTGCTGGGACCAAAGATGTGTTCCACCACTGCCCAGCTCCAATCTGAATATTCTTTAGCAAAAAAAAAAAACAAAACAAAACAAAAAACCCAACCATGAATTGAAGCCTTGATTACTCAGGAGCATCTCTACTGTCATAACTAAGATTAAATTACTAGACTTCAGCTTGGCGGTGGTGACTAGATCCAGCACTTGAGAGGCGGACGCAGGCAGATCTCTGTGAGTTCAAAGCCAGCCTGGTCTACAGAGTGAGATCCAGGACAGCCAGGGCTACACAGAAACCCTGTCTCTAAAGACAAACAAATACTAGACTTCAGAAGTCAACCAACGGCCATGGACATTTGGACATTTTTAGTCATTCCTGGTACATCAAGAATAAGAAGACTAATCTTGGCTCCTTCATGGATGAGGATATAGTACTATGAGGTTCTTTTCAGATGGGTAGGTCAGTTTCAGGTGCGTTGGTACTTAGGAAAAATGAAACCATTCTCCCTCTCAGTCACACTTCTTTTCACAGGTAGGAACTCTTCAATTCCATTTCACAGAGACTATTAAAGGCCAGAGAAGTTTGTTCATAGCAAGGGTACAAGTCACAAGGAGGGGCTGGGATTGTACCCCGAGTCACTCCCTGTTGTTTTAACTGTTTTTTTTTTTTTTAACTTTAGCCATCCGAAAACCACCTGTGGTTTTCAAATGATACCCGTTTAATATCTACTTGTATTTTTATTTGAAGACGATTTTTTCTTTCTTTTTTTCTTTTTACAAAAACAGGCATCCCAAAGGAATTTCTATATGACATAAACGAAAACATAAAAGTATATAAAAAACATCGTGAAAAATCCCGAATCTCAATGGCACTGACATCTGCTGGTTAGGCCAGCCCCGAGTTGCTCCAATCACCGCAGACAGAGAACCTGTCTGACCGGGTGGTGCTGCCCACAGGAACACGGTGGCAATTCCCCTTCTCCGGGCTCAATTCCTGGTCCTTCACTAGCGAAAACACTCCAGACTCGCGTGTATAAAGGATGCACTCTGGTTTTTCTCATCATACAATTTATTAAAAGCTATGTGGAGGGAGGTCTGGAAACACAAAGGACACAACGTGCGGCGTCACCGGCGCACCACGGTCCTGTATAGAGTGACAACGTCATGCCCATCCATAACGGGCGTGCACAGAGAGCTGGAAGCGGGACAGATGGCAATCCCGAGCGCCACCGGGTCCTCAGCCCATCACCCGGGTCCCGCGACAACCCTCACCTGAGGTCCGCAGCCACCACCTCGAAGTAATCGTGCGCAGGCAGGGGGCGCAGTTGCTCTTCCAGCTGCTCTTTGGTGAGGCCGGGGGGCAGACGCCGGAGGACCACCTGGGATGACCATGGCTCGTCATTTAGATGCTGCCGCCCGCCCGCTCGGCCTCCCGCCCGCCCGCTCGGCCCACCCCGGCCGCGGGCCCGCCGAGCCCGACCACCGCCGCTCCCCGACTCTAGCCGGCCTGGGAGGCGGCGGCGGCCCGCATCCCCATGGCAACGCCGCGGCCGAGGCCCCGCCCCTAAGGCCAGCACACCGCCCCTCTCCCCTCAAGCCCCGCCCTCCTCAGGCTCCCAGCCGTGCTCTCGCGAGAACGGCTGGCCCCACCCCGCGGCGGGCTCTGGACCAGTCTCCCCGCGGGAGGCTGCGAGGCTCCGCCCCCACCTTGCTCAGGGCCGTCCTCTTCTCCTCGCGAGGCTTGCCCGCCCCGCTCTCGCTGAAGGCCGGGGCCGGCGCTGCCGCCGGCTCCCTCCGCGGCGATTCGCGGCGGAACGGGGCCTCCGGGCCCGACAGTTTCTCCCTCCAGCTGGGAGCCCGCGCAGGAAGGGCCTCACCCAGGCCTCCGGCCCCCTCTTCGGAGCGCATCCCCACCGGCCGCCCGCCCGCCCGCCTCCACCGCGAGAACGAAGCCTCGCGAGGACTGGGCAGCCCCTCCCTTGGCATTCGGTGTCCCGCGTCCCCTCCCCGGGCCTGCCGCGGGGGGGGGGGGGGGAGAAAGGGGCGGTGCCAGTGCTGCCCTGCGCCAGGGGTGGGCAGCCTGGCGGGCCCTGAATGCTGGCGGTGCCCCAGGGTTACACGTTTCCAAAACATCCTCGGCATCCTCCGACAGCGACGGCAGGGAGTCGACACTGTCACGCCGTGCACGGAAGACAAACGCACGTTCCTGATGTCCCGTGGGCTGCTCACCTGCGATGTGGATGGCATGCATCCTTGAGAGTCTGGGACTGGGAGGCCCCCGGAACCCAGAGCCATTTCTGGCCCACTCAGTCTCACCAGGGCAGCACCGAAACTAAAAAAAACCTTTTTTTTTTTTTTTTTTTTCTACAGACCTACAAGCAACAGTTTTCCTAGGTGCTCAAATTTTACGTGCCGTTGGCTGTAGTTTTTAGTTACAGCACCTTTCTCCTGAGAAAATTTCAGAAATGTATTTACAGATTGTATTGTGAAGCCTGTATTGATATTGACACTCTTGAAATGTGACGTTTTAAATAGGCCAAAGACTCAAAAACAGTGTACAAGGCCTCAAACATCAGCCTTCTATAAAACCCATGAGCAGGGGCAGTCTCCAGTATTTCATGGTTCCGAGGAAGCCTAGGATTCGGAGCCCACTGTTTGAACCTGCTCAGTTTGGGGTAGCCAGTTATGCTGACCAAAAGCTATGCTGGCCTGTTAACCTTATTAGGAAGAAAATGCGTGTTTGAGAGGCTGATAAAAATGTGGAGACGAGTTGTCAGGAAAAAACAAAACAAAACCCCCACACCCAGATGTTAGATTGTACAGAGCTGATGGATAGTAACTTCACAAGTAAACAAAGTTGGATTATAAACTCAGAGCCAAAATTATCAGGCTCGCTTTAGCCCCCTTAACAGAGCCATTGATTGCCCATCTGTGTGTCTGACCTAACACCCTCTTAACTGTCCCGTAAACTGCCGATTAGTTTGATTAGTTTATATCAACTTGACGCAATCACTCAGTTGAACTGGGGAGCTGCTTTCATCAGATTGGCCTAGGCAGACAGTTTCTTGACTAATGACTGATGTGGGAGGGTCCACCCACTGTGGGCAGTTCCACCCAGAGCAGGTTGTTGGCTGTAATAAATAAGCCAATAAGCAGCATTCTTCTGTGCTCGCTATTGCAGATCCTGCCTCTAGGTTCCTACTAGAATTTCTGCTCTGACTTCCCCTCAATGATGGATTGTTGACTTAACAGCTGCAAGAGCAAATGAATCTCTCTCTGCCACAAGTTGCTCTGAGTATTTTATCACAGCAACAGAAAGCTAGGATAGAAATTGGTACTAGATAGTGGGCTATTGCTGACAGACCTGACCATGTTATTTGGAGGATCGTGGAAGTGTATGGTGTTTGAGGCTGGAAAAGCCACTGAGTGCTCAGAGTTTAATGAGTTGTTGTAGGGACATAAATATACCAATGAGAGAAATGCAGGTGATAGAGGCGTTCATGAAGTATCACAGGGTCATAAAGACTATCAGGGAAGCGAATGATGGCGGCGCACGCCTTTAATCCCAGCATCAGGGAGGCAGAGGCAGGTGGACCTCTGAGTTTGAGGCCAGCCTGGTCTACAGAGTGAATTCCAGGACAGGCTCCAAAGCTACACAGAAAAACCCTGTCTCAATAAAACTCAGCCCTCTGAAACTGTAAGAAATAAGCTTTCTTCATTCAGTAAGTTGCCCTGATCATAAGATTTTATCACAGCAACAGAAAGGTAACTGATAAACTCTACTATCTTAGAAACTTCTCAAAAATTATTTCAAAGTATGAATTTATTTTGAAAAAGACACAATGAACAGTTTGCTATCTTTATTCTATTATGTATGACTACTTTGTAGGTTCACAAGATCAGCAAACATCTGCTGTCAACGTGTGCTATCCCATCTCTTAATTCAGGCCACTGGTCCTCAACATAGAGATGTAGTTTGGATTCACATTAGGAAGCGGGAAATTCTTAAGACTAGCATGGATACAAGGGAATACTGACCTACATAGCACGCGGCAGGGTGTGGGGTGTGGGGTGGTGTGGGGGGGTAGGTCCGGGACCAATGTCTTGAGTTAAGTGCTGTGGTCTGACATAGATGTCTCTAACATCATGTCGCTTTCATTCATTTCAATTTCAAAGGTTTCTTCCAAGGAAGGCCTGGAATCTGGAGTTTTATTGGCGTTTTCCAGAGGTGCAAGTCCTGCTTCCTCTGTGGTCGGTTTTTCTACTTCAAAGTCCCTGAAGTCCCACGGAGGTGAAATGATGTTTTTTAGTGTCTTCATTGTATGCACATCAAAGTCATAACATTTTAATTTGTCTTTAATGTCTGCTCCTGAAAAGAAACACCATAATTAGAAAACGTGAAGTTCCATCATTAACAGTTACGCTACTGCCACTGAAGCCCAACTGTACTTTAAAGAACATGGACACAGGTCAGAAGGGGATGCCATTCTTCTTCTCTCCTTTCCTTCTTCATCTCCACCATTCTCAACGGAGATGCTGAGACATTCTCAAAGCACATGCAGTCATGGCTCCTTCCTGGCTCCATGGCTCCACAGCTAACAATTCCCAAAGCCTGTGTAACTCTACTCCTTAAACCATGTTGGGCAGTCCCTCATAGAAACTGATATATAGTGTCAAGCTATATCAAAATCTATAAAAACATGAAGATTAATATATATTTGAGCCAATCTAATCAGATAGATTAGGTTCAGTAATTTCTGACATAACTGAAAACATTATGCATTTTATACTAATAGCTTTCAAGACTAGGTACTCTGGCAGAGGATGACATAAACATCCTAAAATAAAAACAGTAAGTATAAATTATAACTGGAACCTGAATGTGTTGAGAAATACCTCAGTGATTTCTAAAGTACACTTGAGGTGTATCTGTAAAGGCAGGTTTAGGAGGAATAGTTAAGAGCAGAGGATCTGCTCTGAATGTGGGCAGTAATACCCCTCAGCTAGGGGCTCAGACAGGAGAGGAGAGAGAAGGAAAAAGCCAGCAAACACAGCATTTTCTCCCTCGGCTTCCTGGCTGTAATCTGCTCTGCTTCCTCATGCCTTAGGCTGGAACTCCTGAAACCGCATCACAATAAAACTTTTCTGAATTGCTTCTATAAAGTAATTTTGAATTGTTTCTATGAAGTAATTTTGAATTGTTTCTATGAAGTAATTTTGACACAGTAACAAAAAGTCTGACATAGAAGCTAGAGCTCAGATGCCCCCCCAAAGTCACAGGGGATGCCTACTACTGGTGGTAAGCTTTTTACCTTGGGTCTTGGGTGTGTGTGTGTGTGTGTGTGTGTGTGTGTGTGTGTGTGTGTGTGTGTAAATGTATAGAGTTCAGCATCCTTGACCTCCGATAAGCCTTCCTCCAACAGTGACTGAGATTAATTATGTGGTTTGTTTTGATGAACAGAGTATGATGAGTGTGATGTGCAACTTTCAAGGTCTTGAAATTCCTTCTCAAATCTCGGAGAGCACCTACACTGTTTAGTAGCCTTGGATGAAAATCTCAGGACTTGGCTGTCCCAGCTGAGGTCCTCCACCCACTGGTGAGCTCATTATAGAACCGGTCATACATCTGCTGACCACAGCCACATGAATAATGAACCAGAATGCCCAGGAGAAGGTCACTCAAGTGACCCACAGAACTCAACCATTCATTACTGTTGATTAAACCACTGAATGTGGGCAGCCTATTACTCAGCAACATTTAACTGGTAACTTTGGCAACACACTGGATAGTTTTCCAGATTTTATTCATTCCTGTCTCTACCATAATCAAAACCACAGAAATGTCAGTTGTTCCACATCCTCACCAACACTGTCCAGATGGCTCAGTGGTTAAAAGCACTAGCTGCTTGGAAGCTGCATGGTGGCCTCTTATGTCAACAGCAGCTCCATTCCCAGGTAAGAGGTGTTGCTGAATACCTTCAATGTGCTTCCTAACTACATGCCACTCTTCCAGTGTTTGCCCCTTTTCATGGGCAGGACACGGACGGATGGACACACACATACACACACACACACACACATACACACAGTGGAATCTGAGACTGTGTATATAGCTCAAGCCGACCTGCATCATCTTATCTTCCTGTCGCAGCAATCCAAGTGGTAAGATTACAGACATGGACTACTACCCCTTCCAGCATATTTGCCCATTTTTAACGCATTTTTTTCTTGCAGGATTTTTGTTTTATTCTAGATATGAATGTAGACAAATTTCTAAATGGTCTTATTAAATAAAAAACCCAGAGCCAGATACCGGGGTTAAAACCTGAGATCAGAGGAATAGGAAAAAACACAAGCCAACCTCACCTTACCGACCCTCAGCTTCCAAAGGAGCCCTACTTCCTGTATACCCATGCCTATATGCCTTTCTGTTCTGCTATCTCATTTGCTGTCTCTCTTCAGCTACATCATTACTTCCTTTTCCTGCCTAGCTCTGTCACTTTCTGTCTGTCTGTACAGACCTCTGAACCTTTATGGTTAACTAGTGTTGGAATTTAAGGCTCTGTTCCTAGTGTGGCCTTGAACTCAGAGATCCAGACAGATCCCTGCCTCACGAATGATAGGATTAAAGGCATGTGCTACCATTGTCTGATTTCTATGTTTAATATAGTGGCTGGCTTTTTCCTCTGATCCTCAGATAAACTTTATTGGGTTGCACAAATAAAATATCACCACATTTCCCCCTTTTTGTCTAATAAAAAATTTATAACTAATATAAAAAACTATATACAAGTACAATAACTATATACAATATATATAAGCAATAAATACATCAACAATGTCTAGTCCATTTGCATTTGACAAATTCAGCGAAAATATTCCGTTATCTATCCTATTTTGGTGAGTCCAAAATGTACCTAATTCACTTCCTATCCTATCTTGTATTACCAACAGAAAACTATCTTATGATGTCTTTCAAATTTATACACTTTACACCTCTTAGTGAGTTTCTTTTCTGAAATTTCTTAACAAGGGAAAATATAACTATCTAATCTTCAACTCCCTCAGAGACCAGAGAAGGAAATAGTATTACCTAGTAAAACAGGAAGTGCAAACAAGCGACTTCCAAAAAATATGAGTTATGACAGAAACAGCCAGCTGCCTGGACAGTCACCCGAGGTTCTCCACACGCTGGGGCATCGCACCTTCGGCCCACACGTGAACTTTCTGATACGCTGTGTTGTGAGTCATTTCCTTCAGTTACTGGCATGCCCTTCTCTCTTGTAATGGTGTTAGTTCTGCATCTTATTAAAGCTCAATTTATCATTTCCCCCTCTCCATGTTTCCCTCTTTAAAGTCTCTTAAAGAAATCTTTACCTACCCCCAGGTCCAGATCCTAACATATAACCTCAATGTGCTCTCCTGACCTCACAATACTTCTTCCTAAAGAAGTGCCAAGTACAGCAATTGTATTTAAAATTGTCTTATTGTTTATCGTTATAAAAGTATTTCAAAGTATTATAAATCACTATTTAGTAAATAAAAGGTATCTTAATGTTCCATTAACATGTAGATTATTATGTTGTGTTCTGTATTATAAAACAACAAGAATAAAGTCATTCATTTGCTGTAGAGTAACATCTTTGTGATTCCCTCATCTACCATGTAATAAGACTGACTCTTTGGTACACCATGTTTCACAAATGTTCTATGTATAGCAAGTACTCAACTTGAAATGAGCAACTAACTCATATTGCACTATTCTGACAAGTAAGTTCCTTAAATTCCGAACACTGGGTGAGATTTCAAGAGACCAAACAGACAGAGTATAACACACTGCCAGGAGAAGGATTTAATCTTACCAATATAAGCTTCAGAATCACCAATGTACATCTCAATGCAATGACCCAGCATCGTAACAGAAAACGTGTCGTCTCTCCTAAGACCGAGAGCCTGCCAAAAGAGACCAAGCATGGTTACTAAAATGTTACCCCTTCCCTTTTGTTAGCAAATACTTTCACGAAGCATTCTGAGGGGTCCAGAACAGGGCAGACAGGTACTGGTGAGTACCTCACTACAAGACTGGGCATGAGTTGGTAACTGCTAACAGCAGGTGAGGGTCAGAGATGTTCATCACACTTTTCCACTCTTGTCTCTTCAGAGTTCTGTGAACCTTGTGCATTAACTGAATTAAAGATTGGCTACTTACATTAATATTCAAATGTATACATTCAAAAGATCACGTAAGATCATAAAACTTTCTGAGGGTAAGCTCAGTCCCATAGCCATAGGGCTAACTTTAGGACTTCATGTAGCCTGAAAATTGCTACTTGATCCTTAAAGACCAGTTATGAACCTATTACACCAACAAATCTATCTTTGAAATACTGTAGCCAGGTGGTGCACACCCTTAATGTCAGCACTCGGGATGTAGAGGGAAGGTAGATCTCTATGAGTTTGAGGCCTGGTCTACAGAGTAAGTTCCAGGACAGCCAAGGCTACAGAGAAACCCTGTCTCAAAAAACTAAAAGAAGAAATATTGCATTGCTTCATACATTACTGTCTCTCCAAACATCATTAGTGAACTGAGCTTAAGGCCCACATGGTCTCAAATTCTAACGTTTCTAAACCATGGTGTCTTACAGCTGGTAGTACCTCCTGCTGCTATGACCAGGCACAGATGTAATATGGGTGCCCCGCCTAGGAAGGGTGTAGCTCGTGGTCAGGAGGGAGAAGACCACATGAAGACTATGTAAGGGTAACCTAGGAACTGTGTGGTTGTCTAAAACCTTTTCTTGACAAGTCAGCAATCTGAGAGCGTTTTATAAGAGTTGCAAAACAGTATCGGCAGCTCGTGAAACCCAGACTCAAGAAGAGCTAGGTGTGCTGCCACCAGGACATCGTGCAAGGATGAAATGACACCGCCTGCCTAGGCTGAAGACGGAAACCATTTACTTCATTTTGTGTGTGTGTGTGTGTGTGTGTGTGTGTGTGTGTGTGTGTGTGTGTATGCGTGTGTGTAATGCATATACCAGAGTGCCAATAAAAACTTAACGACTAGGTACAGAAGAGTACAAAAATGATAGGAGATGATTATGATAATTTTTTTCCCTCTGAGGTCATTGTGTTTATTTATTAAAGCTCAGTTTATCACTCCCCCTCTTTTTTATGGACCTTCAAAAAGAACTACCTCAGCCGGGCGGTGGTGGCGCACGCCTTTAATCCCAGCACTCGGGAGGCAGAGCCAGGCGGATCTCTGTGAGTTCGAGGCCAGCCTGGGCTACCAAGTGAGTTCCAGGAAAGGAGCAAAGCTACACAGAGAAACCCTGTCTTGAAAAACCAAAAAAAAAAAAAAAAAAAAAAAAAAGAACTACCTCAAACTCCAGATCTTCATGAAGTAAGGTATGTGAACTAAGACAAGACTCTTTGTTGTGATAAATGTTTGGAGTGTTTTTGCTCATCTCCAAAGGGAACACGGAGTTAATTGTACAAGTTCTAAGAAGGAAGACAAGGAGTTCTCAAAGGCTTTTATGTAAATGGGAATTTCTGCTCTTCTTCCTTGGACAAAACCCAGATGAGACTGAATGACAAATACCTTAGTGCATATGCAGGACCAGCCTCATATTTACTACTAATTTGATGAATACTATAAAATATGCATACTTTCTTTGCAGAGAAAAGAATAAGTACAGGGTTACTAAAGAAGTTTAAACCTGTAAATAAGTAATATGTTGCCTAGGAAAGATCTTTTGAAAACAAGGAGCACATATTAACCATATTCAGAGTAAGATGTAAGTAAGTTAAAGACGTACTGTGTGGAAATAGTCCACAGCATTTTCGAAGTTGCCCATCAGACTGTGGATGTATCCTATAGCAGAATAGGTGGATGCATTCTGAGGGATTAGCACCAGTGCCTGCCTGTGGTAATCCAACGCCTCAGCATATTTTCTGTTGAAAAAGGACACAGGAAGAGGAGAAGGAGGGAAGACAATAATTATTGGGTACAATAAAAGAGCTAATTAAAAAATTCCTATTTGTCAGGCTGAAGAGATGGCTCAGAGGTTAAGAGCATTGGCTGTTCTTCCAGAGGTCCTGAGTTCAGTTCCCAGCAACTACATGGTGCCTCCAAACCATCTATAATGAAATCTGGTGCTCTCTTCTGGCCTGCAGGCATACATGTGGGCAGAACATTGTATACATAATAAATAAGTAAATCTTTAAAAAAAAAAAAAAAGAAAAAAATCCTATTTGTCTTTGTGAATCCACAGACTTTCCTCAGAGATATAGTCTAGAATGTTAACTAATCCATATTTACTTTTATAGATTTCAACATCTTAAAATACATTTTCCTGTGGAGTATGGTGCCACACACCTTTAATCCTAGGACTCAAGCAGCAGAGGCAGGCAGATCTTTTAAGTTTGAGGCCAGCCTGGTCTACATAGTGAGTTCCCGCACAGCCAAGGCTATTTCGTGTTTCACAAAACAAATCAGGATGCTTGTTTGTTTATTCATTCATTTCCTGGAATGTCATTCATTCACTCATTTCTTGGCATGCCCCTTAGCTGGAAGAGAAACTCCAGCATAAAACAGCTGTCCTCTGTGCCACATGAGGGGGACACCAGTCAGAAAGTCCCTGACTCTCAGACTGAGCTTCACCACACACCAATATTTCCTGATATATAACCCTTCTATACCCAGACAATCAAAAACAACCAGAAGAGTTTTGCTTTATGTCTTAGTTAGGGTTTCTATTGCTGTGAAGAGACACCATGACCATGGCAACTCTTATAAAGGAAAATAATTAATTGAAGCTGGATTACAGTTTCAGAGGTTCAGTCCATGATCACCATGGCAGGGAGCATGGCAGCATGCAGGCAGACATGGTGCTGGAGAAGGAGCTGAGAGTTCTTACATCTTGACTTAGAAGAAACAGGAAGTGGTCTGAGATACTGGGCATAGCTTGACCTCAAAAGCCCGCCCCCGCAGTGACTCACTTCCTCCAACAAAGCCACACCTCCTAACAGTGCCACTCCCTGAGTTTATGGGGGCCAATTACATTCAAAGTACCACACTTTTAACATATAAATTACTTGGAATAGCATTTTCCGAAGTTCTTGTAATATTTGCTCTGTAAACATCTTTTGTGTAAAGGCTTCACACTTAGTGAAAGTCTGGGAAATGTTAGAGCTTCAACGCATAGTCAATACTCAAAGAAATTCTCCAACAGAACCCCCCCTGCCCCGCCCAACCTCCACCATTGTATTTCAGTTATTTTTAGCGGCAAGACTCTTGTATTACATAAGGACTTTTAGGGGTATCCCTACTCCAGCCTTTTTCAAAGCCGCTTCCATGTGTCTGGTTTTTGGAGACAGTTTCGCTCTATAGCCCAGGCTGACCTTTAACCCTGTGGCAATCCTCCTGGCTCATACCCCGAGTCCCGGAGATCACCTGTGTTAGATGTGTGTCAGCAGAGCTGGCAAACTTGCTAGCTGCTGAACAATCTAGAGCTCCCAAGACTTACTTCAAACAAAACAGCCCCCCTCCCATGTATTGTAGGCTGGCCCCCAACTCACAATGTAGCCTCGATGACCTTGAACTTTGGATCTGCCTGTCTCCACCTACTTAGGACTGGATTACAGACAGGTCACCAAGCTCGGTTTTATGAAAGGCTGGGAAGCGAACCGGGGCTTCTTGAATGCTTGGCAAGCACTCTATTAACTGAAGTGCATTTCCAGGCAAAGAACCCATTTTAACTGTCATCTGTTATTATATCATGAAACGTATGGAGAAACAAAGCCAGAATATGGGTATGGTTTTAATTAGACTTCATCATTCAGGTGCTTCCAAATTAATTTTGAACACTGAAGTTTTTTAACGTAAGGGAAGAAAAACAAAGACATGGCTATACTTCTGAATGTTTCTAAAATAAAAGCATACAACTGAAGCAGGAAAAGGGGATGATGGTGCTTGCTGCATTTGAGCAGCCAAGTACAGGGACTGGAGGACAGCATGGAATAAAAACACAGAGAGGCCGTTCAAAATAAACCAACTTTCAGTCACAAAGAATGTAACGGAAAATGTGCTACTTCACTTACTTAAGTTTTCTGCAGACATGCCCCAAGTTGTTCAACAAAGGTTCCCATTTGTCAACTGTTACCTAAAACAGAGCAACATCAAGCTCCACGTCACTGTTCAGCCTAATTTGTTTGTACGGAATCACTTCACATCCCTGGCAAGCGCCTCCTCCACTGCAGGGCAGCATGGCTGGATCATCCGATTCTCTTCACTATCAGCTGAGACTTCCTAGCACTTTACCGTAACTAGCACAATGCTGTCCCAAGTCCACCCATGCCAAAGACATTTGCCACCCAGAGCTCAGTTTGAAATCCTGGATCTGTACAGCCATTTGCCTCCTAAATATTTCTAACTAGAAATGTTACAGCACTTCCAATTCAGTGTGCCTTATCAATTTATCTTTCCCTGGTCATTCAAGCTCATCCCAAATGTCCAACCAGCCACTCAATGGAACAGGACATCCCAGCCTTTCTAAGACTTCCCCAGAGCTTGTTCAGTTTACTTGGCAGGCACAATTCCTACTGTGTAAACCTTGGCTTCCCAGTATCAGAAGGCTGGCCTGAGCACCTATCCTACAAACTTAGCAATGGATTCTTCTTCTGAAACTTCACATTAGCCTTTTCCCAGGATAATCTGCCAACTCTCCAACACCATTTTCAAGGCCTTTAAACACCCATTTAACCTTCCTGCTCCATTTCTTGATATCCTCTGAAATGTCAGATCCAAAACAAAATGAATCAGCTAGATTTTTGCATATGCCATTTTTGCCTCAGAAATACATTGCTCCTTCTTTCTGTCTAGCTAATGTCTACTTACCAAGGATGGGGTGTGTGACACACCCCAAACCCTTCCTGGACACTGTCATATCTGGGTAACAACCCTTGCGTGTGGTATCTTCATATCCTCAATCATATTGCTTTACTGCTGCAAATTACCTACTTGTATTTTCTAGTGGATCTGAGGGCAGGAAATATGGAAATAGTTCTTATTGTATCTGATGCTTAGTTCCATGCTCATGGCTGGTACTTATTAAACACATTTTAGCAAATAAACAAAGGGACTTGGGCCACCTTTTCCAATGCTTTGAGGATGAGATTTAGGAGCTCAGCCCATGCAAACAAAAAATCCTTTTGAGACTCTTAGGTATGAGTGTTTCTCTAGCTAGCTTGACAGCTGATCATCTGATGTAGTTTCTTTCTTTCTTTCTTTCTTTCTTTTTTTGGTTTTTTTTTTTTTTTGTTTTTTGAGACAGGGTTTCTCTGTGTAGCTTTGCGCCTTTCCTGGATCTTGTTCTATAGACCAGGTTGGCCTCGAACTCACAGAGATCCACCTGCCTCTGCCTCCCGAGTGCTGAGCCTGATACAGTTTCTTATTAAAGCAAAACAGAATTTTCCTTTCTTATAGCTTTTAATTGGCATGCTGGTACTTCAACTGTAATATGCTCTTATACTTAAGTTTCTGTAAGATTGCAAACTGCCTATGAAAGAAAAAACATTTTTAGGAGTGGCTCAGGAATGTGCTTCTCAAATTTTCTTATCCATGAAACTCTACTCAGAGCGTAGGTAAAACTGTAACTTGTATTAACAGATCTTAGGGCTGTATTTGTAACCAGCTCCAGGTGATGTCACTGCTGCTGGACCAGTGGACGGCAAGATGTTTAATTGTCTCAAAGGTGGGATGCGGTGAGCGGCAAACCTACTCTAACAAAAACACTAGTATTATTCAGAACTATCCATGACTCAGTTGAGGAAAAGACATGCTTTACAGACATACATGTGGAACACACAGAAATATGTTTGTGAGTTCAAATGATAAACAATAAAAGACCAAAGCAAGGAGAGCTCAACCTATGGGGACAGGCAGACTGTCCCTGGTGGAGCCCAATGAAGCTGTGTCTGTCAGAGAGAGACAAACGCAGAAGAAGGGAGTCCATGAGCACAAATGTACAAATTAAAACCAGGGTGTGGAACTCTGACAGAGTAAGACTAGAAAGACCGGTTAAAGAAACTAGAAATCAGAAGAGCAGCCACATGCACATCTCTTAGGTATACAGGCTTCCATTTAAAATAATGACTTATGAACAATACCAGTGTGTGCACAGCCTTACCACTGGGAAGGTTAATTCATTCGCATTAATTCAAGAAGACAATAGAAGGCCTGAATTTGAGTGACACCTAATTCTACCCAGGTGGGGCTCCTGGCAAACTGCATTCCTTACTGAATCAAAGAGGAGGCTCTCTGAAGCTCTAGGAAGCAATGTCAAATACACGACCAGCATTTCCAACCATCAGAAATCATTAAAAACAAACCCACCTTGTGTGTTTTGATTGCTGCCCTGTCACACCCAATAACTGCTCTTTAAGAACCGAGCTCAGTTTTCTGAGGCCTAAACGCCAGCTGATAAGCCTAACACTGTCAGTTACTTGTCGGGTCAAACATTAGGCTGCTCTCTTCCAGGAGAAGCCTGCCCGCACTTCCCACGTCCCACAGTAACTGTGGTCAGGGGTGTCTATGTGTGTCTGTGCAGGTATCACATACAATACCTCGTTTCCAATTGCTTTTATTTTTTCCAAAGCATCGAGAAACCACTTTTCTGCTGTTTTCCATCTAAAATAGAAGGGGGCGGGGGTAACAGTTATTTAAAATCACAAGGATAAACACTGAGGAAAATTTGAATATCTCTAGTAGATAACATGGAAACTGCTAAAAATAATCCATGAATAAAAACAAGTACAATGACACACATACACAAAATACCATAATGAAACTCATCACTTACGATAACTCAAAAAAATTTAATGCAAAAGAAACAAGAAAGTAAGAAAAAAATTGAGCCAGACAAATAGCTAATTGTATGATATTAACATCACACAGGTTCAGGATTTAGGGGAGAGAGTCCATTCTCGTAATCAGTGGTATATAGACTGTAAACAATGACTAACCTTCTTTAACATATACTGTCCGTTCACTAACACTGAACCTAAGCCAATAGTACAACCACCCACCTACCATTCGGCTAGTGCACATTCCCTTGGAGGCACATGATGGCTGCTTAGGTCTCACCAAAGGCAGCGGTAAGTTTGGAAATTATTTTAGATAATAAAGTTAGCAACAAAAACACTGAAAACCACAGCGCTAAACAGACTACAAAAAAAAAAAAAAAAAAAAAAAAAAAAAAAAAAAAAAAAAAAAAAAACACTGAGCATAATCTATGTGAGATCAGCCAGGAACGAAATTCCAGGAGACTTGGGCTTTTCACATCCCATGTGTTAAGGTTAAAATCACTTTGAGTATTGGTTTTGGGGAACAAGGGATTTTTGTAGGTCAATTTACAGAAAAAGTACTTGTGAAATTTGAGGAGGAAATACATTAGATATTATTTACTTCCAAAGTTCCATGGGGCTGGAGAATTGGTTCAGCAGTTAAGAGCACTTGTTTCTATTGTAGAGGATCCAGGTTCAATTCCCAGGACCCCCAAGGTGGCTCCCACCCATCTTGCACCTCTGGCCTCCGTAGACAGCAGGAACACATGTGACATGCAAACATGCAGGCAGGCACTCATAGACATGCAGTGATAAGCCTTATTTCTAAAGTCATAAACCCTCTCCAGAATACCTGCATAACCTAACTGAAAACTTTCAAAGATTTATTTATTTTATGCGTCTAAGTGTTTTGCCTGCATGTATGTAAGTGCACCACATGTATGCTTGGTGCCTGCAGAAGTCAGAAGAGGGCACTGGATCCTCTGGACCAGAGTTACAAATGGTTGTAAGCCACCATGTGGGTGCTGGGAACTGAACCCTGGTCCTCTACAAAGGCAGCAAAGTGTTCTTATTTGCTGAGCCACCTCTCATAACCCCATAACCTAAATTTTAGAACACAACAATGAAGATCTGTGCTTACATTGATGTATAATATATAATGCAACGTGTAGTTTTCTCTTTGAGTATGACTCCAAATTGCTTATTCTACAGATATTCAAGCTACAGAAAAGCTACTCTGAGTAAACTAGAGACTGGATTACTCTAAGTGGTCTAATTTTTTTGTCCTAACAATAATTAATCACAAGATAATGTGAAAAACTTTCTCAAATGTGTGAATGGAACATCTAGTTGACCAAGACGACTAAAGATTATGTGGGGCCTCCAGGCCACACGTGGGTACTGGAATCTGTGGCAGCTCATATTAAAGGAGGACCAGAACATAGTGTACTGTTTTAAGAGACTCCAAGAAGAGAATTTCTACTTTTGAATTCCTCCCTGCCTCTTAAATCTAAAAATAAAAATCCACTGTGAGCAAGTCTAGTCAGTGAGGTTTTAGGGACCAGGCCCCACTTACAAAGAGCCAACTCAAGGGCTGAGGCCTCTGATACTTACTCTCCATTCTGAAAGGCAACCACTCCAACCTCATGGATGACAAAGGGATCCTCTGGGGCAATGCTCAGAGCCTGGCCAAAGAATCGTTCAGCCAGTTTAGAGTTATTGGTCAAACCATATTCTAGTCCAATATACAGCATTGGCAAGTGACACCTGAAAATATTTGAAAGTTTCACGTATTCAATAATCAAAACTTTGTAATGCAATGGAAATTTGTCAGTTTTACATCCTATCATTTACTTCTTTCTAATTCTAAAGTACAGTTCAAACAGGAAAAGAAGGCAGTCAACAGAAACCATCCTAAGAGAAGATGAAATGTTGGACTGAAAAGACAATACTTTAAGGCTGGGTGGCGGTGGTACACGCCTTTAACCCCAGCACTTGGGAGGCAGAGCCAGGCAAATCTCTGTGAGTTCAAGGCCAGCCTGGTCTACAGAGCAAGATCCAGGACAGGCACCAAAACTACACAGAGAAACCCTGTCTTGAAAAAACAAAAGACAATATTTTAAATAAGCTAGCTTAATATTCAAAGAATTATGTTTATAAAATTATGTTGCAAAATTAATGAAAAATATAAGAACAATGCCCCATCAAAGAATAGCAATAAAAAATTAATTAATTTTATATATTTATATATGTCGGTGACTGAGTGTATGTATGTGTACAAGAGCCGTGAAGGCCAAAAGCAGACAGACATCAGATTCCCCTAAACTGGAGTTAAAAGCAGCTGTGAGCTGCTATGTAGGTACTGGACACTGAATCTGGGTCTCTGCAAGAGAAATTAAGTGCTGAGCCATCTCTTCAGGGTCCCCAAAATGGAAACTGTAACAGAGAACCAAACAGCAATTTTGGAATCGAAAAGCACAACAAATGAAATAAAAAACCTTTGCTAAAAGGGTTTATGAACACATTTAAATAGGTAGAAGGAGCCACGAGAACAAGGCATAACAGAGAGAATCCATCACTAGTAGATCTACTGGAGAAACTAAAGCAAGTTCCATACGTGTTAACAGAGGGACGCTTCCAGTAACTTGTATTTACAATCAAAACTGAGTGAGTCTGGTAGAGGTAACCACAGTGGCAAATAGAAGGCAGTGTAAATGTACTTGCAACTCTTCAATATGACTGAAAGACACCTGAGAAAACTCCAAGCCTTGGTAATGTATGGTGTGAGACATAGCTTGAATGACAGCCACAGTACACAGGAGGTGGGCAGTGACAGTCTCTCGCTCGCCCACCCGACAGTCACTGAGGATGTGACTGTAAAGAAGTAAAGCACACACAGGAAGTATCTAACAAAAGGAAGCAGGAGTGCGGAGCAGGAACAAAGACACGACAGGCAGAAAGCACAGTCCAGCTTCCCAGTGATTACATCACATGCAAACGGAATACACACTACAGCAGACACACAGACAGCTGGTTCAAAATGACTTAGCTGTGTGCTGTCTACAAGAGACACACTGACTCACAGACTACAAGGGACACAGCTCCCTAACTACCAGTCAGTTTCACAGAACTACAAGGGAACCTGAAAGGATGGGAAAGCAAGAAATCAGAGAGCTGGTGTGCCCACAGTACCAGATAAAATGGACCCTCAGACAACGCTACCAGGGACGAGGTGCTGTGGGATGTTCTGTATGTCCTGTGGGAGCCCCTCTTGGGTTCCTTGTGTCATTACCCAGCAGGTCCGCATAGAGGATGATTAGGACCATGGGCCTGAGTGCAGGTGTCTGAGATGGTCTGCACTTGGCTGTGCTGGGGGATGGTCTGTATGTCAAGTTGTTCTGATTGGTTAATAAATAAAACCTGATCGGCCGTGGCTAGGCAGGAAAGATAGGCGGGACTAGCAGAGAGGAGAAATAAAAGGACATAAAGGCAGAAGGACTGTGCTGCAGCCGCCGCCATGACCAGCAGTATGTGAAGACGCCGATAAGCCACCAGCCACGGGGCGAGGTATAGAGTAGTAATAAGCTCATAAGAAGTAAAGATACTAGTTGTGTATAAGAAGCAAGAATGGGTTACTTAAAGATATAAGAAAAGTTAGCAAGAAGCCTGCCACGGCCTTACAGTTTGAAAGCAATGTAAGTGTCTGTGTTTACTTGGTTGGGTCTGAGCGGCTGTGGGACCGGCGGGTGACAAAGATTTGTCCTGACTGTGGGCAAGGCAGGAAAACTCTAGCTACAACGAGGAGGGACAATCTGTAGTGATAAATAACTCAGTAATTACACCACACCTAAAAACCAGCAGAAATTCAGAATACATAGAGCAAAAACGCCAGAAATTGGAGGGAGAGAGTTACCATCACTGGATCCTGCATATACAATCCTGACACCTCAAATAGCAGCAAATGCAGTTTGTAGCACAACCAGGACACACCAAATAACTCGGTAACAGATAAGACATCCTGATTTTACTATGAATACTCCCATTCTTCATGAGCATGTAAATAAAGGGGGTGGGGGGCTCCCCAGTTCACCTCTCCCCTTGGTCTCATTTCCTAGTTTCTTGCACTGACTGAAGAGAATCCTGTTCCCTCCATAGCCACAGTTATTTTATAAATACAGACTGTTACCTAAGGGACAAGTGTCGACATTTTGTTTAATTCAGGAACCAAATGGCACTAATCTTCCTAAGGGAAATTTCGCCTCACTTCACAAGCAGAGCCCTCCCCTGGCATTTGGTGAAGGTGCTGTGAGGTGCGTACCCTTTCATCAGCTGCGCGGCTGTGAAATAAGCCGCCATGGCTTGGTCATGCTCGCTCTCCACAGCAAAGGAGTGCCCATAGGCGATCCAGGCCGGCCCATAGGTCTTCTCCAGTGTGGTAGCTTTGCTGAAACAAAATCAACATTCAGTACTGTATTTGTTCTCCAACTTTAGCTTTCTAAGTAGATGGTGTCAAAACATTAATGACATCAAGTGAATAAACTAACAAACATGGACGATTGTTAATGCAGCTAAACTAAGACAATATACACATTCTAAGGAACTTTAGGACAAACACGGATGATTGTTAATGCAGCTAAACTAAGACAATATACACATTCTAAGGAACTTTAGGAGTCCTGTGCTTTTTCAGAGAATGTAGCTGAACTCATTAGCATACTGTGTGCAGCTTACAAATACTACTCCTGCAGTAGCCCACTCTGTGACCGGGGTGACACTGGTGCCACCAATGGCCACGTGATGTGGGCCTGTTCTGAGCCAGGTGCCATGTTGGCACCCTGGGACAAGATAAGCCGAAACCACAGCAGATCCTTCCCGGAACCCACTTACTCCACGGTCACACTGCGTTACCCTAACTTACTCAGAGTCGAATGTGTTTTCACTATTAGCAAAAGCTAAGGCTGACAGTGTAAAGGACAACAGCCTTTCAAACTAAATCATTCTGTTTCCTGTTCTCATTTACAAATAAAACAACACATCTAAAAACACATCTAAGCTCTTGGAGTGCAAGGCCTGGACCACTGCTTTATCTCCCCACACCGCATCCCAATGGACATTCATACAAATAAACAATGCACGTGAATGGAACGGGTCCAAGGAAGTATTTATCCATCCTCACTACTTTCAACACACCTACACATATGCATGAAAGCTTATGAGCGAGAATTCCCTTCTCTGAGGGTCACTACATAGAGAAGAAGAAAACAAATTCATACCTGAGATATCTTCTGGCATGCTCATTTTTATGACCAACCATGAGATAGTAACATCCCACTGCAAACCAAGATACCTAAAAAGTTCAATATTTACTATAACCAAAGACGCTTAACTTTGAACTGGAATCTAATAAGGTAGGCTAGACAGAGGGTGGGTTAGATGCTCCCAGGTCACATATTTTCATCTGAATTAGGGATTCTCTGAGATCACACATACATTTACCGAGGGCCTGTGTAAGAACAGATACTCCAGGTTTCTCAAGGTGGCTTCTACTGAGGACAAGCTCCTAAGCGCACCTGCCTATGAGTTCTGGCTTGACCCTGGCTCTCCCTTGCCTTCTAGCTGGATTCTGATTTTCAGTTAGTTGGTTTCCCCTACACTGGTTTCTTGTCTGAGGCTCAGTCTCTGCTCGCCGCTTTTGTCTACACGGACACATTTCCTGCCTGCCTCTGATTCCCACTCTTTAGCTCTCTATTCTGACGCTGGAGGTGTGGGAGCAATCAACACGAGCTCAGTGGTGATTCACACATGCACACAGAAGGCTGTGAACAGTTATATCCTTAGGAGTGGGAAGCATGTGGTGAACTCAGAATTTTGTGTACAGCATATTAAAGGACTATGTATACTTCTATAATCAGAGAAAAAGTTTTTACTCTAAATTATTGCTTTAACGTAAGTAAAAATGCCTTCATGGGAAAGACATTAAAGCCGTTTGCTATTATCTCAAGAAGATTCTGTCTCAATGCTTTAACATAAACATTACTTGCTTGAACTTAAAAATATAAGCTACTATCCATATATTAGCAAAATATTTTCTTAAAGTTTAGGCAAGAAAAAAAATTGTACTACTTACAGGATTACCTGGATATAAGTCCACCAGTTTGTGAGAAAGATAGAAAAGTTCTGTTTTAGGAAAAAGGGAAAAAAATGTAGTTTGATATGAATAATTTCAATTTCAGTTGTGGCCTTCCACCCATAAAACCATTCTCACGCAACAACCTCACACCTTCTTCCC
This sequence comes from Peromyscus leucopus, assembly GCF_004664715.2. Lineage (NCBI taxonomy): Eukaryota > Metazoa > Chordata > Mammalia > Rodentia > Cricetidae > Peromyscus > Peromyscus leucopus. The sequence goes on along the minus strand of NC_051077.1, from coordinate 3,805,287 downwards.
TCTAGTGCAAATCCACCTGGCATACACCCTGCTTCAGTCCCAATCCAGGCACTGAGCACTAGCTGAGAGACTGTCTAAGTGGACTAAGGGTACATGGTGGGTCACATGAGCACAGTCGCCCCACCTGAGCACTTAAGGTGTGGCAGAGGTTCGTCTAAAACATCCATCTGAGAACTCATGCATCTCATGCCACAGGCTGGGATGGAGTGTCACAGTCACCTACAATCAAACTGTTATCCAAACCTTCGTGTTTATCACAGAAACAACAACAACAAAAAAGATAGGAGCCAGGCAGTGCAGAGCCTTTAACCCCAGCACTTGAGAGGCAGGGGCAAGTGGATTTCTGGGGTTGAGGCCATCCTGGTCTACATAGTGAGTTCCAGGACACCCAGGGCTATACAGAGAAACCCTGTCTCAAAAATTCAGACACACACACACACACACACACACACACACACACACACACACACACACACACAAGACAGGAAGGAAAACAGTCAAAATTGACACTTAATGAAGCTAATACACTCTGAACCACAAATTACATTTGAGAAAAGGAAATAGAAAGCAGGGAGATGGGGACACTTTGTTCTGCCAGGAGACAGATCACCAGTCATTCTGACGATGGTATTACTCCTGCTGTGGGGCTCCGCTATGCTGTATCTTAAGTAGCCAGGGTTTGTAACACAAAATTTCAGTGTTTAGAATGCTCTTTTTTTCCTTCATTAAAGCCTGGCCTGGTGGCACATGCCTATAATCCCAGCATTTGGGAGGTAGAGACAGAAGGATCAGGAGGCTGAGGTCACTCTCAGCTGGTAAGATTATGGGACTGGGGATGTAAGTCCTCACCATTTGCTTTGTTCAGCTCCACGAGAGTTCCTATGTGCACGGGCAAACAGTTTGCGTGGAAAGGATCTTTCTCCATCACTCTGAAAGTGGAAGCAGCACATTACTCCCTGGAGGGCGGTAGGGTGGCATCCTCATCACCCACCAGGCTTAGTTGTTACGTCACATATGATGCTGCAACCTGTAACCCTTCACTTTGGTTAGAGCAATGCTTACGTTATAAAGGAAAGGGAAGCCAGGCCTCACAGTGCATACCTACATTTCCAGCTACTCAAGAGGCTAAGGCAGAAGAATCACAAGCTCAAAGCCGGCCTGGGCAACTCAGTAAGACCCTGTATCAATATAAAGGTTTGGGGCTCAGGGGCAGAACACTTGCCAAAAATGAACAAGTCCTAGGATCAATCTCCACTATCATAAAATAAAATAAAAATTATCAACTAGTTCAGTTGGAAAGAATAAAAATAAACTTTAGCCTTTCCAGTTATACTAAAATCAACAGAATTTTAATACATAGTCTAACTAGTTAAAAAGAATATATCATATACATTTTAAAATAGATTGCAAGTATTTATTGACTAATATTTTTGTGATTTCAAAAATTAAAAAACAAAAACGAAAAAACCAAAGTGCCACAAAAATCTCTAAAATGTAATTTAGCTAAGATGTCTGAAGAGGTACAATGGAAAACTAGTATGTGGAGGAGATGGTTTAGCTAGGAATATGCAAGACAGAGAACTGTTAGAGCCAATGGTAACACTTGGCAAGTTTTACAAAACCATGGGACAATGGTATCTTCAAACTATGACTTCTTGGGTGGCATGGACTGGTTCTACCTTTTGCTTTGTTATTGTTTATTTGATGTATAAATTTCTATGTTTCAGTAGGGTAAGCCCAGGGAAATTGTCATTCCCGAGTCAGTAAATGACTTGGGAAGACAGACATGTATATTCTTCCCAAGTGACTATAGCAAGCCTACACATATCAGTAACTGTGTGTCTGTAACCTGTTCTTTAAATACAGCAACTTGTTCAGTACTCTAGAAATGGTAAAGGTCACTTCAACTATCAACAACTAATATGAGACTGTCAGAGCACACATCTGTGAATTAGACAGCTATGGACTGAACCACACATTCTTACACAAAAACAGAGAGTATACTTACGCAGAAGTGAGCTTGTAGCACATCTTAAAATCACAGTTATAATAATGTCTCTCAGCTAAAGACACTACCACATCCAGATTCTCTTGCAAGCCATCTACTGACTCAGGAATGACAGTTTCACTGGGCTTATTATACTGAAACAGAGAAATTTATACATAAAATGAACAATAACAAAGGCAAAGGCAGAATGAGTCCATGTTTTATCTAAGACGTGAAGACATTGCATGAGACATGGTTAACTTCGGGTTCTAGTAGTTCTCCTCTCAGGAAGTTTCCCTTTTCAATTTCATCAGAGTTCCGTAGTAGTAAATATTTCACATACAAGTTTAGAAAACAGCTACTCAGGAAGCATTTTCATATATTTAAATAATCTGACTATTTTGGCAAATGCTACATTAATAAACCATTTCTTTGAACTGGATCAGGCTGGGCACAACACACTTGCTGTGCAGTCATGAGGCCTGTGTTCCAATCCCAAGCACGTGTGTAAGGCTGTGCATGCCCACAGGCCTGTGATCCCAGCACTCCCCAGCACCCATATAAAAGCTGAGCATGCTCACAGGCCTGTGATCTCCGCACTTCCCAGCACCCATATAAAAGCTGAGCATGCTCACAGGCCTGTGATCTCCGCACTTCCCAGCACCCATATAAAAGCTGAGCATGCTCACAGGCCTGTGATCTCCGCACTTCCCAGCACCCATATAAAAGCTGAGCATGCTCACAGGCCTGTGATCCCAGCACTCCCCAGCACCCATATAAAAGCTGAGCATACTCACAGGCCTGTGATCTCAGCACTTCCCAGCACCAATGTAAAGGCTGAGCATGGTCACAGGCCTGTGATCCCAGCACTAAGCAACAGGTGAATGCTGCAGGCTCAAGGCCAGCTACTCTAGCCAAACAGGCAGTTCAATGAGAGAATCTGTGGAAAAGTGACTGAGGAAAACACCCCAACTTCAGCTCAGGTCTGCATACACCCATTGTATGTGTGGGCAAGAGCACATATATACACACATGCACATATGTGCACATACACAAAACTAATAAAAGAAAAAGGCCAATGTTAAAGAAGTTATTTACATAAGGGAAATGTCAGCTCAGGTTTTTACCTTTTTTAATTTGTTCTCAAACACAAATCGGAGCAATTCTTGTTCTTCAGCACAGAGCTTGCTGAGAGGCAGTGAGTCAAGAAGTTCTTTTTCTTAAAAATGGTAAGAAAAAAAGAAAAAGTCTTCAAAACACTCACAGGAAAACAGCAAATTGAAAATACTTTTATAGTTCGCTATCTACGTAGAGCAAGTCAGGAGAAAAGAAAATCAAAGTAGAGAATTTGGACACCGGAAGAGCCGGGCCAGGAGACCTCCAGCTGGTCCTCTTCATCAGCCAGGTGAAAACACAGGCCTTAGGGAGGACAATACTGACACATGGCCGCTCTCTCTGCAAGGCACCCGAGCACAGCAGTGGGTCGTCGGGATCCTTGGCCTCTACTAGATGCCAGCAGCCATTTTCCTAACTCTACCTGTCCCAAGGTCTTCAGAACTGCCAGTAGGCCAGTGGTTTACGAAGCACTCACTACTTTGGCTATGTCTGGTATGAGCGCCATTACCATACCAACTCTGTTTTTCCTGTTCCCTCAATTACCTACTTCACATATCATCAGTGGCTCTCAGTCCTGAGGTAAGTTAGTCCTGGCAGCTTTAAATCGACTGCACGCAGAGCCCAGCTCTAGAGATTGTTGGTGTAATGCTCTGACATTGGGACTTGGAAAGAAGAGATTTAAAGTGTGGCCAGGATGAAAATCACGGAATCGTGGTTTACAAGTCCTCCTCATATCACTCCTCAAAAGACCTCACGACACCACAGCCCCAAGACTCTCAGCAACAGATACTGCACTACACTGTGTTCGTGATGTGCTTCGTACCTGAAGGCATTAGGGAAGTTCGCAGGTCTGTTTCAGCCTATTGTGTACCCTGCTCTCAATTACACAGATTTCCGGAAATAAGGCAAACTAAATAGTATTAACCACTCCTCACAACAACAACAACAACCAACGCAGGAGTTCCCAGACCTTCTTGTGCTGTCAACATGTGGTGTGATGTTAAAAGATCAAATGCTTCAAAGCAGTAGACATCCAGCTTCAAAGCCTCTTTGTAACTGTAAGTGGCCAGGGTGCGGTTATCTAGAGCGTCATAGATTTTCCCTCGGAGAAGACAAATCGAACTCTTTATCTGTTGGGAAAACACAACCGGTTACACACAAAGTAAAACTAACTTTTGACTAAGAGACATGTACTAGTAAAAGACTGAGAAGTCTTTACTATGTCCACAGTGTCATCCCAACTGCCGAAGTGCAGCATAAACCAACAGATATACAGCAGCAAAACAAATTGTCTCACCAGGCCAGAATCCTAGCACCTGGGAAACTGAGGAAGGAGGATTGCAAGTTCAAGTCCAACCTGGGCTACATAGCAAGTCTGAGGCTAGACTAAAGCCTGTTTGGTGTGTCTTCTCTGGACACTGAGCACTGATGACTCTATCCAGTGAAGCCTTGGTAACTTCAGAAGTACGGCTTCTAGGCACATCCCTTTGTGTGTGTTCAGAGTGAGAAGGGAATGTATAAAACCAAGATGAAAGGCAGAGTCTGATGCATAAACAAATGAGAAGGCCCCAGGGAATAGCAGACCCAGACAGCGAGAGAGCTCCTGGTCAAGGTCAGCAGCAGTGGCCTGGAAGAGCCCAGAGACCTGAGTTAGTTCAAACTGGCCCCGACAGTTCTATGTGCTTCTGTGTGCTGATCACTGTCTTAGCTGGTTTCCTTTACTCATTTGTGAAGAAGGGACACACCTCATTTATGGAACTCTGTAAGGACTGGAGATGTGGGTACCTCTGTTGTACTGGTCATCTTGCTTCCTACTACCAAGAGAATGTGGAGTCTGATTCGCATCAAGGCCTTAAACCTTAAGAAACACGCTAACTGAGTCACTGATGACTCACGACAGGCAACTAAAGCCACAAGTGGCAAAAATCCATAAATCAGTATTTAAAATATAATGGCCTTTGGAAGAGAGTCTTAGACGTGGGCAGTTTTCTCTGAGGTGTTTTTAAAAAGTAACTTCATAAAACAAACAATGCATTATAAGTATGCCATGCATTCCTAACAGGTAATAGACAAGACCCAAAAATAATAATCCCAAGATACGAAATATACACATTTCCTAGCAGAAAATTAACATACTTCTAAGTACATTATATTAATAAAGGAAGAGAAAGGGAAGGAAGGGGAGAGAGATACCCAGATGTGTAATATTCTTGCACTGTCCTAGTGAAAAGCACAGTAACCAATCCCAGCTCCCTCGTAACTATGCGCTGAGGGAGACAGGTAGATCTGGAGTAACAACCAGGTAGTACAGCTCTCTCTGAATGATAAAAGTGCCCTAAAGTTGCTGGAGGTAAGGCTGGCACAGGTTTACCACACGAAAAGCCACGGGCTGTACACTTACAATGGGTGTAACTGCATCTCAATAAACTGCTAAAAAGAGTAATGAGCCAAGTTAATCTAAGTATGTGATTAACTGTTACTATAAGTCCGTTTCAATTTTGTGGAATTACGAATAATACAGACTCAAACATAGCAAATGACACTATTATGTGCTATCAAGTAAATAACAAATTCTTTTCTGTGAACAATCAAAGCTAATTAAGATTCCCCTGCATATGCACAAAACACAGAAAGGAGAGGAAGAGGTTTCCACCCACTGTGTGCAGTTCCAGGCACCTGTGAGACCACAGCTTCAAACTGGCACGCAGTCAGAAATGCCTCAGTCTTCCATTAGTTGGCACAAGCAGGTAACTAACTTCTGTATGCACCATACACATGTAGAAGGATTTCTGCCGTGTGAGGCGGGCATCTTCCGCTGCTGTTGCTGAAACGTGCTAACTACACTACTCACCGAGGACTGTGACATTTCCCAGTCACTGGAAGGGTCCTTCGAACCACTCTCATCCTTCAGGTATTTTTCAAAGAGCCTTCTGTTAATTGGTTCCTCCATATCAAGAATGTCAAGAGCCTGCTGGTGCTCTTTTGCAGCATACTAAGAAGAGAACGGAAGAGCCATTCATCACTTATGGCTTCTAGACTTTAAAAGGGCAGTGAATACCGCATCCATTATTTAAATTTAAACGCCTACACTACAACTTTCTCCATGTATATCAGCGTTTTATGAATTAAGAATCAATATTTTATAGAAAATAATACTGAAGAAAAGGACATTCTTTATGAAATGTTCCACCAAGTCACCAAGCTTCAGCCTCCAGAACACAAACTGCCACACATCCATGAAGAATGCACACTGCTCATATAAGTCAAATTTTCACCAAATAAATGAACTGAGCACACTTACGTGGCATCTAGCTGCAAGGTATCGGCATGCTTCATACAACTAGAAAAGAAAGTAAGGCAAAAAGTAATCAAACACTTCACATGTATAACATGTGCATGTAATATGTAAAATAACACACACCTATACTTTAAAAGAAAACTATAAACATGAACTAAAGAGCTGTATTTCTCCTTTACAGTTTTAAAAAAAATCCTTAGATGTTTTAGCCCATATCCATCATAAAGATGTTAAGGTGCAGGGGATCCAAGGAGTGTGCACCTGTAATCCCAACTATGCAGGAGGCTGAGGCAGAGCTGCCCTGAGCCCAGGAACTGGAAACCAGACCAAGCCAAACAGTGAGACCTGATCTCAGAACAAGCAAACAGGGCCGTCAGGACAGCTCAGCCTGAGGACCAAGGACCAGAGTCTGATCCCCTGGGACCCACACGGAAGGAGGACAAAGTCCCACAGGTGGTTCAGGTGCCTGTCTGTATGTGCTTGCACACAGAGACACACACGGATGGACACACACACACACACACACACACACACACACACACACAGATTATATAAACAAGTATAGTATTTAAAAGCAAAATTTTTTTTTAAAGCAAAATTTAAACCAAACTAACAAAAACACAATATTGAGAACTTAGAGATTAGATTAGTGGGCAAGTGAGGGAAATAAATGATTGAGATTTAGAGTGAGAAACTCTCTCTTGGGCTAGAGAGATGGCTCAGCAGTTAGGAATGCTTGCTGCTCTTCCAAAGGACCCAAGTTTGGTTCCCAGCACCCACAATGGGCAGCTCACAACCAGCTGGTACTTCAGTTCCAAGGAATCCAATGTCTTCTTCTAGTTTCTGGAGGCATCCATACTCACAGGGCACCCACACTCATCTCCCCACTCACACAAATAAAAACAAAAAAATATTTAAAAACTGTCTCTTCACATAAAAACAAACAAACTCGTTTTCTTTTGAATATTAACTCAAAAACAGAGCACATACCCAATATAGGAACCTAACAAGTATGTAAAATAAATGCAAAAAAAATTAATAAAGAACAAAACAAAACAAAAAACCAGATGACCTGAGCTCGTGGGACTGACAGATAAGGAGCCTGCATGGGACCAACCTAGGCCTTCTGCATGTGGGTGACAGTTCTGTAGCTGGGTCTGTTTGTGGGGCTCCTAGCAATGGGACCAGGATCTGTCCCTGGCTCTTGAGCTGGCTCTTGGGAACCTATTCCCCATGCTGGAATGCCTCACCCAGCCTTAATGCAGGGGGAGGAGCTTGATCCTGCCTTAACTTGATATGACATGCTTTGTTAACTCCCATGGGAGGCCTGCCCCTTTCTGACTGGGGACAGACAGAGGAGTGGATTTGGGGGGGGGGGACAGGACACGATGACACACAGATGGGGGGAACTGTGCTTGGTATGTAAAATACATGAAAATTAATAATAATAATAATAACAACAACAACAATAATAAAAAGAACCTAACGACGCCTTGTACAGTTGGGGCACTTTGAGGCCCACAGTTTCAGTACTCACTTTGTCCAGTTTTCGCGAGCGGAGTGCATGGGCTGCTCTGTGATACTGTGCTGTGAGGTAAAGACACTGAGCCAACCAATAAACATCCTGGGGTTCCTCTAAGGGGCAAAATTACACAAGTGGTCAGAGGTTCGTGGAGAGATTTCTAAAGATTAGTTAGGGGGTAAAAATCGCATGTCACTCACCATGAGAGAGTGAAGCTACCTTGTCTGCCCAAAACAGAGCACTCTGATACTGTTGCTGCATACAAAAAGCAAACACAGGGTGATTGCCATTGCTCCCACAGTTCTGAACAGATACCTACTAGTCTAAACCCGCAAAACCAACAACTCACTACAGCAAGCTCTAAAATGGAGCAAGAGGCCCATCAATTATTGGTATGTTACAGCTCAGCTAGTATGACTTTTAGTCCATCACTGTAAGATCTTTATAAATACAATTCAAGATAGCAGTTTAATGCATACACTACCAAAAAAAATGTATCAGGTAATAGCCAAAACAGTAAATAATTTAAGCGATTATTGTGCGGTCATCTACTCTCTAGGGTACTGACATTTATGTAGTAATACTTTCAATAAGCTAAAATGAACCCCAAAGTAGAATTTAATAGCGCACTAGATTCCCAAATATTTCAAATGACCATGGGCAAGTCTTCTCCTACAGCCAACTCTAACAGAATACTATGACAGCGGAAAGACACTCATGAATTTGTCGTGGTTAGTGTTAATCGCGGGCTTACTGCCTTTGCCTCGGTTCCCCAGGATGCAATCAGAACAGGGTTGCCAAACAGGTGGACAGGAGGAAGCCTTGTGGAGCTGAGACTATGCTCGGAACAGATGCCCCCGGAGTGGAAACCAGGCCCACATTATCCTCTCTACATCTCAGTACCAAAGAAAATAACCACAAAACTGACTGCTGGTTAACACGCAGCCTTCCAGCAAAGCACAAACTGGCCAAATCACTTAGCATCAATTCCGTTTCCCATCTATCGGGAGAGCAAGCATTTTAGCAAAATCCCAAATGACGTCACGATGACGAGACTCCAGAGACACACCCTTTCTTAAACACTCCCTGTTGTCCACTCGAGGGAGGTGCAGAGGCTGCAGATGTAGTATTAGGTATTGTTTCAAGTCCTAACTGGAGACAGCTTGCATGTATCACGACTCACACATATTCAGCCAAGTAAGAACCACAGCGAATCCTCCCAGAGACATCCTGTCGTCCGGCCAGATTCCAACGCCACAATGCAAACCCCCCAAGCCAAGCCCGCTTCTGCAGTCCACGCACGATCTGAGCTAGCGGCTGCGCAATCCCGGCCAGGCCCCGCCAGGCCCCGCCGCCCCGCCACCCAGCGTCCGGCCACCCGCCGCGCACCTGGTCCAGATACTGCCGGACGCGCTTCCGCAGCGGCTCCAGGTTCATGGCTGCGAGGCCAACACAGGCGCCTGACACCCACCCGACCGTCCGCGCGCACCCTGGGGCCGAGGGACCGAAGCCTGCCGACCACCGCCCGGACCAGACCCCGAGCGCCACACGGCACTTCCGCTCCTCACAGGCCCTACCCCCGGAAGTCCCCTAGTGAAAGCGGCCCCCTCTAGGGTGTGCCCACTCGATTGGTTCCGCGGTATTCCCGGGTGCTAGCCGCCGGTGCCCACCGCCTTCGCCTCTGTTTGGGAGGCCGCGCAGGGGATCTAGCGGGATCCCATGCCTTCAGGGAGTGGGAGAGATGCTTCTGTGGCGACACTCCGGCCGCCCGGGATGTTTTTGAGACGGCATTTCTCTCTCTCTGCAGTCCTGGGTGGTCCAGACTGGCCTCTGATTATCAGTCCCCTTCGCCCACTGCCTCCCGGGTGCTGCGATTACAGATGTGCACCGCCACGCCGGGCACTTTGTGTTTTTAAAATTTCATTCCGTGCACGTGTGTTGCCTCTTGAACGGAACTGTAGAGAATGTCACCACTCAAAAGGTTCTGTTCTCACTACTATGAGCAGTTGGCTGCATCCTTTTCCGTGAATGTATACATATATGTGTGATTATATAATATTTAAGGGGGATCTATCACCCCCACACACACACACATTTTCCTTTCTATCTTCACCATTCTTAGGTATTGATCTAACTCGTTAACTTGAGATGGGTATGTGGCAAGATAGAGTTTACCACACTTACAGTTTTTCTATCCATTTTATGAAAAGAATAATTTTATAAAGACAATTTGTACTGTCAACACAATGCTAAAGAGCAGAGATGGGGATTGACTCTTTAAATTATATGTTATTCAGAGAGCCAGTGGTCGGAGAAGGCAGTGGATTAACATTCTAACACCCTGTTTTACAGCTCATCTTCAGCCAAGAAGCCTTATGAGGATTGAAAACAGAGACAATTATACCAAAGCTTAGTATTGCCTCTCTGGTCAAACGGTCAGCCTTACCCCTGAGGTTATGTTGGTGTGTGTCTCCTCATGTGTCCTGAATTTTTCCTTCATTATCACCTCATTGTGCAGCTGGGTTTGCACAGTCCCAAGGCTGGTGGGAACTTCATTCTTCCAGCAGAGACACTTGGGCTGGGGTTAACATGGACCAAACCAACCATTAGTAGTGTGTATGTACTGAGCTATTTGCACTATGTGTTGCAGATGCCTTTCTACCGTATGAAGTACAAACCTATACTTACAGAATACTAAGGTGCCCCACCTGCCGCTCCTGTCTGTGGTGTATTTTCCTGAATTGTGTGAGGTTCCCATGAGTGACCTCTCTGCAAAGACTTCCATACCACGGAGTCCTTTTTCTTCCTTGTCTCCCCGATACAATGACTGCACATATCCACCTAACACATTCTCCCTGTACTTTATGCATACTTACAAATATATCTCCTTTCCTACAAAAAAAGTGGAAGGTGCAGTATTTGATTCCAAGATGTCTCTTTTCTCATCAGAACCCACCTTGTTCTTTTTTTTTTTTTTTTTTTTTTTTTTATGTCCTATAGAGTTCTCCAGCCTATGGTCCATGGGTCCCATGTGACAGAGGGGAGCTATGAATGTGTCCCAACAGAAGATTATAAACTTCCTTAAAACATTATGAAATTTGTATGTGGCTTGTTTTGTTTGTAACTCGATCATGCACTTCTTGAGAGTGAACTTTGTAGATGACATCATTGTGCCTCAGTGTCAACAACACCTGAATGTTTCTTGTCACATCCGCCAGATTAGGTTAAGCTAGGGTGCAGCCCAAAGGAATCCTTTATCTCTTGCCTGAGGGGCTGGGATGCTCAAGGACTGGACCACTGGTTGCCCAGGTATTTGGGAAACACTGCTCTAAGTGTATTTGGGTGGGTGTTTCTGGATGTGACTAACTCTGAACCAGCGAACTGAGGAAAGCAGAATTCCTTTCCAATGTGCGTGGGCCTCCACATCCAACCCATTGAAAGGCTAAAAAGAATGAAAAAGCAGAGTAAGTTCAGTTCAATCTCTGCCTGGCTGTTTTAGATGGAATGTCAGTGTCTCCTTGCTTTGGACTCAGCTTTTGCTTGGGCTGGAACTTATGTCAGCAGCTCTTGTGTTAATTTTCTTCTTACTGTGACCACATGATAAAAAGCAACTTAAGGGGGAAATGGTGTATTTTAGCTTACACTTTGAGAGGACGTACCCTGTCGTGGTAGGGAAGGTGTGGTGGCAAGGGTGTGAGGGAGCTAGTCACATACCTGCAGCCGGAAAGCAGACAGATAAATGAATGCAGCTTCTCAGTTCTACTTTCTTTTTTCTTAAAGATTTGTTTATTTTTTGCCGGGCGGTGGTGGCGCACGCCTTTAATCCCAGCACTCGGGAAGCAGAGACAGGAGGATCTCTGTGAGTTTGAGGCCAGCTTGGGCTACCAAGTGAGTTCCAGGAAAGGCGCAAAGCTACACAGAGAAACCCTGTCTCGAAAAAAAAAAAAACCAAAAAAAAAGATTTGTTTATTTTTATGTGCATTGATGATTTTGCCTGTGTGTATTTCTGCCGTGAGGGTGCCAAATCCTCTGAAACTAGAGTTACAGACAATTGTGAGCTGCCAAGTGGGTGCTGGGAATTGAACCCGGATCCTCGGGAAGAACAGCCAGTGCTCTTAACTGCACAGAGCCATCACTCCAGCCCTCTTCTTGTTTCTTTTTTTTGTTCAGTCCAAGACCCCAGTCTATAAGATGGTTCCACCCACATTCAGGATGAATTTTCCCTCCTCAGTTAAGTCTCTCTGGAAATATTTTCACAGACTCAACCAGAGATTTGTTTCCATGGTGACTCTAAATTCAGACCAGTTGACAATCAAGATTAGCCATCATAGTTCTCCTGGGTCTCCAGCTGGCTGACTATAGATCTACAGACTATGGACTTTCCAACATCCATAACTGTGTGAACCAATTTCCTCTAATAAGTCTCTCTTCTTCCCCACCTCCTTCCTCTTGTTTCTCTAGACAAACTAAACTCATACAGTGACCATTTCCTCCAGGAAAAAAAAATTGAGCTCTCCAAATTGGCATTATAACTTCTCTTTTTCCTTCCAGTAGTAGTGATGAGACCTGAAGTTAAAAGCTGGTCAGGACGTTTTAGGGCAGGGACCTATAAACCATCAGTTCTGTTCTGGTCCTTGACCAGAAGGCAAAAGTGTCCTTGCTTCTGTTCTGGCCAGAAATGCCAAAAGTGTTTGGGCACCTATCCTAGTTTGTCCTTCTGTTGCTGTGAGCAACACCATGACCAAAGCACTCTAATGAGATGATGTTGTAGAATATTATTTTAAGGTATTTTACTTTTGTTTATGTTGTGTTTGTTTAACTCTGTGAAGCTGTGTTGCTGTGCTTGTCTAAAACACCTGATGGTCTAATAAAGAGCTGAATGGCCAATAGCAAGGCAAGAGAAAGGATAGGTGGGGCTGGCAGGAAGAGAGGCTATATAGAAAGAGAAATCTGGGAGGAGGAGAAGAAAAGAGGTAGCCAGAGAAGGAGGAGGACTTTAGGGCCCAGCCACTCAGCCACACAGCCAGCCATGGCATAAGAAACAAAGTAAGGTTACAGAAGTAAGAAAAAGGTAAAAGCCCAAAGGCAAAAGGTAGCCAGGATAATTTAAAGTTAGGAAAAGCTAGCAAGAAACAAGCCAAGCTAAGGCCAAGCATTTATAATTGAGAACAAGCCTCTGTGAGTGATTTATTTAGGAGCTGGGTAGTGGTCCCCCCCAAAGAGCAAAAGAGTAATAAAACAAACAACAACATTTTGGCATACCAATGTGTGCCAAATTTCCATGTACATCCTGAGAAAGCTGAAAAAAAAAGAAAGAAAGAAAGAAAGAGAAGAAAAAGAAAGAGGACAAGGCTCCTTTAAAAGGCGCTGCTTCTCAGCCAACAGTGCTAAATAAAAACAGTAAACTTAGTAAAAAAAAAATTGCCTCCTATAGTTAGAAAGGTTGAATGCAGTTCCTAGGCACACACCTCTGATGGCCTCAAGCTTTAGACGGGTGGAGCCAGCACAAATAGCTTCATGAAGGATCCAGGTGTTGCTTAATAGTTTAAAGTTTGCTCTTAAGGTCAAAAAAGGCTAAAAGATACACAGTAAAAGAGGTCCAGATGGGAAAAAAACCCTCTAAACAGGTCCTAGTGTGTTTGACAGCATGAATAGGCTTAAGAAAGTAAGAAAAAGAGTATGGACAGTCATAGAAAGAAACAAATAGTTTTTAAAATAATAAAGTTTTTAAAGAGAGAGTAATACAAAAGAAAAAGCCACATAAGATGGGAAATACACAAGGAGTCTGGATCCTCTATTTTATTGTGTTGATTTTGAATTTTTTTTGAATGTTGATGAGCAAAAATAGCTATTAAAAGACATGGGATTGTGAACAGGACTGCAAGATTGAACCAACATAGATACTTTAGGGCTGTCTTAACTTAAAAAAAAAAGGAAGTAAAAAAAATGTATTTTTCAAATGGAATTCAAAAAATGCTTTGGAGAAGAGTTTTTGCTTTTGTTCCCACAGGAGACAAGAGGTTGTTTATTCCTTGAGGAATAATATGGATCAGGTTTGATCAAGGGAGACCTCTTGAACCTTGACAGGTGATATCCATCAACAAAGATTATAGCTGATCTTCCCAGGACTTGACCATTATCTCAAATTTCCTCTCTGGGACCCTAGAGATGCCTTTGTCCACAGACGGCAGGAAGCAGTATGGAGAAAACTACGCCCACATTCCCAAGAGTTGGGAGGGTGTGGGGGTGGATGTTTTTTGGTTATTTCGTGGGCTATGGATGTTTGTTATTGTTGTATTTAAAAATGGTGTCGGGGGGCAGCCTTGGTGAGTTGGAGGCAAGGGACACGGTGGACAGTCACTCACACCATGCACACAGCATTCACGTAGAGGAGTTTATCGAGGGAAGGGAAGAAGAGATAAAGAGTTCGCCTCTGGAGATAAGAGAAGAGGAAGAGAGAAGAGATGGCAGAAGGGGAAGAGAGGAGGTGCAGAAGCGACCTTGTGGGGAGGGCGGGAGAGAGAGTTGGGTGGTACCCACCTCTTAAAGGGGGCTTGGTGCATGCACAAACGGGTATGTAGGATGATGTTGTCAGGACCCTGAGCAGGTTAAGGTACTGCCTGTTTACTGGCAAGGTTCCCAAGGGGCCAGCCAGGTAATGCTTAAATGCTAACAGTTATCATTTAGGAGAATATAGTATATTGATAAAAATTTAAAGTTATTTTTTACACTGTATATGTTTCTGCTCTTGTTTAAGGTATTGTACCTATGCAGTTCATCTAAAAATGTAAGGAAAAGTTCTAGTTTTTGAAAGCTATAAACTATTCAAGATAATAAAAAAACATAGGTTAGTAATTAGTTATCTATAACAATCAAATTTGTAGATATGTTAGGTATGTTTACAACATCATATAGAGATATATTTTAGATAGAAAAATGCTTTTCAAACATTTCAAAGACCCACAGAATATGGCATTTAAAATGTTTTGTACCTAAGGTTATTCATGACAGTGAGACACATCTGTTCCTGGCAGCAACAATTCACTTCAGAGATGATGGGTATCGAAGAAACTCCTTATAGAGTTTGCTTTCAATGTGGCAAGGCTAGCCATTTGGGCAAGAAGCTGCTCTTGCCTGGACTAATTGATAGTATGCTCTATAAACTGGACATGCAGGACCCACAGGAAAGTGACCGCTGAACTTTGCCAAAACAAGGCAGGATAGTTCTTCCGAGTTCCTGCTTCACAGAAGAAATTGCCAGACATTCTGCAGGACACAGAGGAAAGTGAGTGACAAACTTTGCCAATATAGGTGGGACAGTCCTTCAAAATCCCTGCTGCATTGAAAAGTCTGCCAGACAGTGTGGGCCTGAAGGCTGAAGATGGATGCCCCAACATTGCTGAGGAACTCTGGGTGACTGCTAGGCAGTCAGATGTCTCTGTCATTTCTAGAGTTTTGGAAGTTGTTTGCAGTGAACTTTTTGTTTACTCAAGTAATATTATATCCTTTTGGGGCCTTTGACAGAGTTAAAGACTAGATACTTAGAGTTGCAGTGTTCCTTTGATGGAAAGTAAATTAGCTATAAAACTTTGTATTCACTAAGCTAGGGTAGATAATAAATTATTTTCTCTGAATATGCTAACTACAATTAGATAGAATACTGTAAATGTAATTCCTACTTGGTAATTGCTTTCATTATATGTAGTTTTACTATGTTAAAGTTAAAACCTTTATTTTTATTTAGATAAAAAGAGGGAAATGTAGAATGTTATTTTAAGGTGTGTTACTTTTGTTTATGTTGCATTTGTTTAACTCTGTGAAGCTGTGTTACTATACCTGTCTAAAAAAACCTGATGTCTAATAAAGAACTGAATGGCCAATAGCAAGGCAGGTGAAAGGATAGGTGGGGCTGGCAGGCAGAGAGAATATATAGGAGAAATCTGGGAGGAAAAGACAAGTAGCCAGAGAAGGAGGAGGACTCTGGGGCCCAGTCACCCAGCTACACAGCCAGCCACGGAGTAAGATTTACAGAAGTAAGGGAACAGGAAAAGCCCAGAGGCCAAAGGTAGACAGGATAATTTAAGTTTAGGAAAGTTGGCAAGAAATAAGCCAAGCTGAGGCCAGGCATTTATAATTGAGACCAAGCCTCTGTGTGTGATTTATTTGGGAGCTGGGTGGTGGGTCCCCCAAAAGAGTAAAAACAAACAATAACATACTGTAATTAGTAATGTTATTCATATGGAAAGTAATTGTTCTTACAAACAAGTCCGAGAGAAAAGCTGGACTCCTGACAATCCACCCACTCATTTCCTTTCATGGTCTCTGTGTTGACTGTGCTTGTCTCTCCCTGGACTGAATGACAGCGACCAGATTGATAAGAACTTCAGTCAGGCAGGAGTTGACCAGGTTATTGGTGGTGGCGGGGATGAAGGCATAGTTTTGTGATGTTGCCCACAACAGCCTCATTTTTTTCCCCCCGAGACAGGGTTTCTCTGTGTAGCTTTGGAGCCTGTCCTGGAACTCACTCTGTAGCCCAGGCTGGCCTCGAACTCACAGAGATCCGCCTGCCTCTGCCTCCCGAGTGCTGGGATTAAAGGCTTGCGCCACCACTGCCTGGCACTACCTCAATTCTTTTAACCAGACCTCAGGTCAGATTAAAACTGGATCCTTGGCTTTAATCCAGAAAAGAATTTCAGGACGAGCTATTAAGAGTCAGAGTCCAAATTTATTCAAAATGGAAAGAAAGGCATGCAGAGAAAGAATAATGACCTGGAAACATCAGTGTGGATTTCTCAGAGAGTCTTCCATAAGTGTCTCTTAGTGCTCATCATATAATACCTTTTTAGTGGTTCTCAATTTACAGTGAGTTGCTAAGAAACTTTCCCAGGTAGTCTTTCCTCCTTTTTAAAAAAGATGTATTTATGTATTATGTATACAGTATTCTGCCTGCATGCCTGAGGAGGGCACCAGATCTCATTATAGATGGTTGTGAGTCATCACGTGGTTGCTGGCAATAGAACCCAGGACCTCCTGGACGGGTCCTGAGGTGGCCTTAACTGCTGAGACATCTCTCCAGCCCCCTCTTTCCTCTTTGTGATGAGTAAGATTATAGAGTGACTCCAGAGGTGTGGTAGATGGGATCACTATTTTCCAAAGGAGGTTAGGACATGCACTTTCATACCGTAAACAGAATTTCTGGTGAGATTCCTAGAACATTTCAGATTTACAGCTGAAAATTGAGAAAAGTCTTGTCTTATTTTCTTTTCTTGTTGCTGCGATAAATTACTCTTTTAAAAAACATTTATTTTTAGCATTTTAAGTGGTGTGTGTGTATTGTGTGCACATGAGTGAAGTTGCCTTCAGAGACCAGAACTGTCATGGATCCTCTGGAACTGGAGTTACAAATGACTGTAAGCCACCCAGTGGGTGCTGGGAATTTAATTCGGGTCCTCTGTGAAAGCAACAAATGCTCTTAACTACTGAGCCATCTCTCCAGACCCTCCCTACACAATTTAAAATTAACCCCGTGTCCCAGCTGCCTCTTATTTGATGTAAGTCATGGATAAGATTACAAATATAATCTAATATTTTAGGTCAGACTCGTATTTGTATTTTATTTTAATGTGTATGGGTGTTTTGCTTCCATGTATGCCCATTCCAACATGTGCATGCAGTGCCTACAGAGTCCAGAAGAGGGCATCGAATCTCCTGGAACTGGAGTTGAAGATGGTTGTGAGCCACCCTGCGGGTGCTAAGATGGAAACCCTGTTCTCTAAAAGAACTCTCAGTGCTATTAACTGCTGAGCCATCACTCCAGGCCCCAGTTCACTTTTGAAAAGGCACGATTAAATGGTAAATTTAGCTTGGAGTATGATTCCTTAGTAGCTGAATCATACTGACATTTCCTAGATATGTTTGAAGTTCATAATTTAAAACGAATTTGTCTTCAATCAACTTTGTTGCAAACATCAAAGGGAAAACATATCTTGAGAGCACATTGATTACGCAGTTCTTTCCCCTCCTTGATTCCGATAGTGGCAAACAGAGTCCTTCCCATGATTTCATTGAGACCACGTAACATTTGACTGGATTGGATACAACGGAATCTCTGAATGTTTCATTACAAGACCTCTACCTTACCTTGGTTATCTTGGAACTCATTATGGAGACCAGGCTGGCCTCAGACTCATAGAGATCCAGAATCCCAGATTCATCTGGGATGAGAGGTGTCTTCATCACACCTCAATTCAAAATCTTAAGATGCTTCAAAGAGATCCCTACAAGCATCCCTACAAGAAAAGCATCTCAGTTCATTTCCATGGACCATTCTGTTGGGTGCTCTTGCCATCTCGTGGGGGCACTGGCCTTGTATGCAAGCCTTCGCACGAGGGGGCTGACTGGATCTGAACTTTATGTGTTTCCGAGTCACTGCTGACAGCACACAGAGTGCTCTTGACTATACTAAAACCTATACCAACAGGTTCCAGAATATTCTGTCCCTCCTGTGATGTGAGCCCCGGGTTAAGCTTCCTGGGCTTAGCCTGATGACACACACGGCCGAGAGGACATTGTAGCTAACAATGCTCAGGAATGTCAACCTGGACCTTGGGGATTAGCCGGCAGCTTCTCCTCTCCATGCTTCTTGGGGATGATGCCCTGGTGGGGTGATGGTAGCTGTCTGTCCAGGTGAAATTCTGTTGGGCTATGGGGGTCCTGCAGAGTGTACCAGTCTCTTCATTCCCCTGCCGTCCTGAAACTGCATGCCAACGGAGCTGCAGCAGTGCCTGAGCAGGCCACACCGTCTAGACACAGCCCTTGAAGCAAAGGGCTGTTGGGGAACATTATTTTAAGGTGTGTCACTTTTGTTTATGTCCCACTTGTTTAACTCTGTGAAGCTGTGTTACTGTGCCTGTCTAAAACACCTGATGGTCCAATACAGCTAAACAGCCAATGGCAGGCAGGAGAGAGAAAAAGAAAAAAAGGGGCTGGCGGGAAGAGAGATATGTAGAAGGAGAAATCTGGGAGAGGAGAGATCTAGGAGCAAGAGAGGAAGGAGGAGGACTCTAGGGGCCAGCCACCCAGCTATACAGCAAGCCATGGAGTAAGTAAGATTTACAGAAGTAAGAGGATGGAAAAGCCCAGAGGCCAAAGATGGGGCTAATTTAGAGTTAAGGAAGGCTGTCAAGAAACAAGCCAAGCTAAGACCAGGCATTTATAAGTAAGAATTCGTCTCCCTGTGTTATTTATTTGGGAGCTGTGTATTGGGCCCCCCAAAAAGAGCAAAGCCAAATGACAACAAAGGGCTCCTTTTATGCTAGTAAGCCATGATGGTGATGGGTGTTGTGTACACGAATCTGTCACAGCAGATTGGCAAAAGACCGCCAGTCTGGTCACCCCTGAGGCTGTGTTGGTGCAAAAGTCAGTTCAGAAAAGCATTTTTAAAAAGCTGGTTACCTGCCCAAACAAATCAAATTAGCCGAGTGATACCACCACCTAAGTAAGCAGATGTGTGCTTTGTTATCAGCCAGTCGTCACTAGTCCTGATTTTGACGGCAAATTCAGGAAAGCACTTATCCATCCATTCTTATGGAATTTTTAGTTGTGAGTGCCACTTCTCTCCAGGAGTAGTGACCCACAAAATCTACAGCTCTCCAGAATAGAAAAGAAAATGGAAGCTTTTCAGGGGTTTGGGTCATGGGCCACAGGGCACAGACATAAAATAATGGGGTGTGTGGTAGTGAGAGAGGAATAACAGAATGGAAAATGGAAGGGTTATTTATGTCCATCCAAAGAGAGAGTGATAGAAAACCCAGTGCATTCTGGGGACAGAAAGAAACCAGACCTGGCTGGGACATAGAGCCTGAAGGCCAGGTTCTTAGGACCACACTGAGAGGTTCCCTGCACTGATGCAAAACCAAGGATTGGTTCTGGGAAGTGGATGGTGTTTTAGGCCAAGACATGTTATAGCCGGGTGGAAAGCAGTGCTAAAGATGATTTTCTAAAATGACATCAGCGCGTCACTGAAAAAAGGCAAAAATATGTATGCAAACAGCTAACAACATAGACACTCCCACAAATACTATACGTACACTGATAACACACACCACAGGGACCCTCCCCAAATATAGGACTACCCCCTGATCAAACATACTACATAGTACACCTTGTAAATACCGTACCACACTTATTGATCACATAATATATATATATATATATATATATATATATATATATATATCCCCACAGACACTACAATACACACTTATCACACACACCACTTAGGTATTCCCTGCTCCCCCACAGATACCACGGCACACATACTGGTCATATCACGAAGACTCCCATACACATATACCACACTACACAGACCACAGAGGTGTTCCCCCCAGATACAGTATTATGCAGTGATCATAGATAAATACCCCTTCAAAGATATTATACCACACATGCTGATCGCACACACCATTAATCCCATACAAAGACAACCCCCAGACAGCATTCTATTCTGCACACTGATCACACACATCACAAAACAAACCCTTTAGAGAGACTATAGGACATACACTGGTCTTACACAAAGATAACCCTTGCCCCCATGCTGATCACAAACTTCACAAAGATACCTGCCCCCCCACTCCCGACACCACACCATGCATGCTGATCACACACACCACAAAGACCTTCACACAGGGATACATGATATATACCACACCACACACACATATCACAGAATAACCCTCCCCACATATGGTACAACTCACTGATTACATACCTCACAAATACCCCTACCCCCACAGATATGGTCCTGCCCATCAATAACCCACATCACAAATACACCTCACACAGATACAGTACTACCCACTGATCACATACATCACAAAGAGCCACACACACAAATGTCACGCATCACACTGTACACACTAATCATACACATCACATACCACAGAGACCTCCACACACACAGGTACTATACTAGCACTGATAGCATGCACACACGCGCACACACACACACACACACACACACACACACACACATATCCCAACTCATACACACAAACAACCATACTATGGCTGTACACATCACTCAGCACATAGACATTGACCACAAATACAACACTACATATACTGGTCATACATGCCATACACCACAGAGGCAAACCACTTACACACAGATATAGTACTGCTCACTGATCATACATACTGCATAGACATTCCCTAGATACCATACTACACACACTGATCATACAAATCCATATGTGATATAGACACCCCCAGATACCATACTACACACTGATCTCACACACACACAGCATTGAAATCTCCGATAGATACCACACTACACACATTGATCATATACAACACAGAGACAGCCCCAAATACTGTACTACACACACTGATCATGCACCCCACTCCCCAAAGAGACATCCTTACAGGTGTTATATTACACAAAGTGATTATACACATCCAAATCCTGATGAATAATTCTATGTCAACTTGGCACAAGCTAGAGTCACTGGAAAGGAGGGAACCTCAATTAAGAAAATGCCTCCATAAGAACGGGCTGTAGGTGAGCCTGTAGAGCATTTTCTTGATTAGTGATTGATGGGGAGGGCCTAGACCATTGTGGGTGAGGTCATCCCTGGGCTGGTGGTCCTGGGTTTCATAAGAAAGCAGGCTGAGCAAACCAGGGGAGCAAGCCAGTGAGCAGCTCCCCCCTGTGGCCTCTGCATCAGCTCCTGCCTCCAGGTTCCTGCCCTGTTTGAATTGCCGTCCTGACTTCCTTTGATGATGAACAGTGATATGGAAGTGTAAGCTGAATCAACCCTTTCCTCCCCCAGTTGCTTTGGTCATGACAGCAGTAGTAACCCTAAGACAAACTGGTACCAGGAGAGTAGGTTGCTGCTGTGAGAGACCTGACCATGGGTTCTGGGGAGGATTGTGGAAAGAGTTTGGAACTTTCGACTAGAAAAGCCACGAGTGTTGAGATCTCAGTGAGCTGTTGTGTGGGACCTTGGAAGACAAGAATGTTGAGGGCAATGCAGACAGTGGGGGCCTGGCTTGTGAAGTTTCAGAGGGAAGTTTAAAGACACTATGGGGCCATTGGTTATTTTGAATTAACATTCTGTGGTTCTGGTCAGCTGGGGCTAAAGAATCAGCTGTGGTTAACAAGACACCAGAACTACTAAAGTGAAGCCTTTGCTTTGCTGGGATACTGTACTGGATGCTGATCAGCTCGAGCTAAGAAATTAGCAGTGACTAAGAAGAGACCAGCATCACTGAAGTGAAATCTTCTGGAATGTTTCCTGAGAGTCAGCACACAGAAGTCGTGTTCCAGATATGGCCAAGGTTGTACTTTGTGCTGGCAGCTGAACTTGGTAGTGTAAGAGTCACCCAGGTGATCCTGGTTTTGAAGGTGTGACGGGG
The DNA here is from genome assembly GCF_004664715.2 of Peromyscus leucopus. NCBI lineage: Eukaryota > Metazoa > Chordata > Mammalia > Rodentia > Cricetidae > Peromyscus > Peromyscus leucopus. The sequence goes on along the minus strand of NC_051077.1, from coordinate 3,782,940 downwards.
TCATGGAGAGCAGCTGAGGCTTGGCACTGTGTGGCAGGGTTGGTGTCCCGGAAGAGAACTGAGGAGAGGCTATTGGTGAAAGTGCAGCCCAGTTGCAGCAGAGGACCCCAGCATTTTGGAGAAGCCAGGACCATGGGGTGACCACCAAGGACAGTAGCAGCCGTGAAGTGGAGCCTAGAAGACAAGCTGTATGTGCTGCAGAGGGCGGAGCCGGAGAAGTGACCCAGGCCCAAAGGAGGAGCCCAGAAGATGGTGAGTGAATCCCAGACATTGGGCATTGCATTATTCACACTGTTGGGAGTTTGGTTTTGCTTTGATCTGATTGTGACTGTGCCCTAGTTCTTCCCTCTTGAAGTAAGAAAGTATTTAACTTAATTTTGATTTTTACAGGAGTCCATAGTCAAAAGACTTTTAACTTTTAAAGGAGATTTTGGATTTTAAAAGAGACTGGATATTTTAAAGGGACTGAACTTTTTTTTTTTTTTTTAAATTCTTTCCTATATTACATCCCGACTCCAGTTTCCCCTTCCTCTCCTCCCGCCAGTACTTCCCCCACACCTCCCCTCTTCCTCAGATCCACACCCACTCTGTTTACCCTCAGAAAAGAGCAGATCTCCCAGGACGTCAAATGAACACAATATAACATGTCACAACAAGACCAGGCACACCCTATCACAGCAAGGTTGGACGAGACGGCCCAGTGAGACTGAACTTCGAATGTGTCTGAATTTGTGAAGACAGTGGGACTTTTAAAGGTATTTGTGTTTTTAGTGTGAGATCTTGGGGACGAATGAAAAGGGAAAGCGTGTGGCTTAGCAGTGACATGTTTGCCTTTGTCAGGTTGACAAAGGGTCAATTGTGCTGGACAGTTTTATGTCAACTTGACACAAGCCCGAGTCATCTGAGAGGAAGGACGCTCAATAAGAAAAGGCCTCCATTAGATGGGGCTGTGCACAAGCCTGTAGGGCATTTTCTTAATTAGTGATGGATGTGGGAGGGCCCAGCCTATGGTGGGTGGTGCTGTCCGTGGGCTGGTGGTCCTGGGTTCTATTAGAAAACACTTAAAATCACTGAGGTGTACTCAGACATAAACTGTACCCTTAAATCCATGCATGCCACATACAGAGACATCATACTCTTCACACTGCACATGCCACAAAAACCACACCTCACACACTTCACATATAACATATGGACCACCTTAAAAATTTTCACATCACATATGCCACACATGACAGACTTCATGCTGCACATGCTCACTGCACATACCACACACACCATGCCTCCCCACACCATACTCTGTATACACTATTTTTACCTACACTATGTGCACCTCCACATACACCACACTCCACACACTGCACCTTACCACACATACATTCCATATACACTGACACATATACCATACACAACATACTTTTCCTATCATATAGACCATAGCCTATACCACATGTATGCCACACCATACTACAGACAACACACAACATCTACTGACACACACCATATCCCCACACCACATACATTATATACCACATACTCACTAAGCATACATATCACGCCAGACACACACCAGTCACATTGACGCATACACCACACATTTCTGTACTGCACACACCACACTACACATACCGCATGGTACATAAACCACACAACACACATACCACACGTGAACAATACACACAACACATAAATGCCCCACAGAACACATGCATGACATACATATACCACACCTAAATCACACATACAAACACACCCAATGCATGCCATAAACACCTGTATTCGGAGTCAAAGCCTGGAAAATTTGGCATATACCAAGTGATTGAGTTGTAGTATGGATAAAAACTGATTTATTGACAATGGACTCCCGCCCAACCCCCACTATTGCCACCTCAAATATTTGTTATATTTTGCTAGCAAATACTTTATTAGCAACTCCATTGTGGTGGAGGACCCACAAGGTGTCTTGTTCAGGAAACACGGTGGCTGAACTGCTAATTAGGGCGAGGGACCGGTTTACCATTAGCCTTTGGTTTTGTTAAGTTTGAGATGTAAGCTGGGGGCAGAAGCAGAACAACCCCGGGCATCGGGAGGGAGTCTTTGTCAAATGGCAGAGAGAGAGAGAGGAGCAGCAGACACAGAGAGGCAGGTGAGAACAGAGACATACTGAAGGTCTGAAGGGCTGTCCTGAGCGAGGTTTGGCATGTGCTTGCTCTCTCTTCCTGGCAGGTTGTGGATGGCGTCTGCACAGGAGGGAGCCCCCTTCCCTGTAGACTGAAGTGTGACAATACAGAAGGCAGAGTGGGCGGGCTAGTCCACTCTGCGGGAAAATGAGACGACTAGACCTCTGAGCAAAGATGGAATCAGAATAGTCAAAGACCACAGGGTCCTGGAGATAAGCACCAGTGACCGTTACCAGGACTGCAGGCAGCCTGTGTGACGGGGGAGTTCTGTTCTTGACTGCACAGAAAGCGTATATCGTGCCAGTGGTGTGAGTTACCACGCAGACATGCAGATGGAGACTTAAAGCAAAGCGAACAGCGTGGCTTTGGCTTGCACCCCACCGCACTCCATCAGGTTTGAGCTGTGATATGAAGACAGGACTTTGCATGAAGACTAGGTGATGATCTTACTGTATTGCTTCCTGACTGTGATCCTGTGAAGCTCCATGGGAAATCTAAGGTTATCTCAAGTTATTTCATAGTTTGAAGACTCTCACAAAAGCCCATATCTAATGCTGCCAAGGGCCCCTAACTCAGCAAATGATGCACTTGGTGATTGGATATATTTTTTTAAATTTTTGACATTTTTTATTCTTTGACAATTTTTATTTTTTGACAAATATATATATATATATATATTGAGGGGTTTTATACTCCCATTATTCTCTCTTATCCCTCTTTCTCTCCTACTGAAATCCTCTTTCCTAACATGTTTTTGTTTTGTGTATGTTAGTGTTTTGCTGCATGCATATCTTGAACCACATGCAGAGTGCCCATGGAAGCCACAAGAGGCTGTTTGAGGCCGTGGAACTGGAGATATAGAGGGTTGTGAACTCCTATGTGGGTGCGGGGAATAGGACCCGGGTCCTCTGGAAGAACAGACTGTGCTCTTAACCACTGAGCATCCCTCCAGCCCCCTTTCATGTCTTGTCTTTGCTGTTGAACCACTTTGTTGAGTTAGAGCCACTTTCATGAGCACACACGGGAAGTTACTCTCTGGAGCTACCCCACGAAAGAAAACAACACTCCCGGCAGCCATGAATTCCCAACAGTCCTTAAGGGAAGGCTGGGGCCCCAGAGGCCCCCTTCCTATCCACGATTAAATGCTGCCTGGCCCGGTCTCGTGCAGGTCTCGTGTAGATAACCACAGCTGTAGTGAGTTCATGAATGCAGTTCTGTCATGGCCCAAAATGTCTTTTTGCCGCACATCTCCCATCCTCTGGCTCTCACATTATCTTTTCCCCTCCTGTGATGCTCCCTGAACCTAGGAGTAACCGACGTACAAGTTCTGTTTAGGGAGACGCACGCCACCATCATTCATTCTCCGCACTTCGGTCAATTAGGATTCTGTTTCCGTTGCTGCCCATTGCAGTAAGACACTTCTCTGAACAAGGACAAGGGTAGCACAGATCTGTAGATATAAACGTACGTCGGAGGCAGTTTGACAACATGGCCATTTAACACAAGAGCTGTCGTGGGTCCCTACTAGGGCCTATGACCTCCCTGACCCCAGGCTCTTGATAAGGTTTATAGCACCTGGAGCAAGTTCTGTCCTGTGTTGCATACTCAGTCCGATCAGAAAGCGGTTGGCTGCCTCTGTAACAGTCATGCCACCCTTGCCTGGCAGATCCTAACTGTGGCTCACAAGCTTTATAACGGGGTAAGATTGCTGATGGCTTCTCTCCCCCAGCAGCCTGCATGGCACCTCCTAGCTCCATGAAAGCTAACCAGCGGGGAGGAAGCTCCCAACTCAGTTCTAGCTAGATTTCTACACGTCATGCGACCGACGTACCTGGTGTCTTCAGCAACAGGGCGTTACCATCAAGTTCTGAGGGGCAGCCAAGAACAGCCGTAATGGCCTGTGATGGTTGGAAGGTCTCTGCGGGCTCTCAGATCTTCGTCGCATGTTGCCACTGGTTTTACCACCATCGTGTTTGTCCTCAGACAGAAACTCGGTTAGGGCCACAGACGAGAAAAAGCGGTTTCGAAGCCCAGGTCACAGATCTGAGAATCAAGACGAACTTTAATGGCGTATTCTGTCTGTCTGGCCGAAGTGCTGCTGGTTCCTCCTCTGTAACTCTCTTCTAAGGGTCTGTGTTAGCAGTGGTCTCCTACTTGCTGGGTTCCTGGAAACTAATTTGGCTCTTACAGAAGTGTTTTTCACGTGTCTACCATGTTTTTTTTTCTAGATACAATGGAGAAAATAGACAAACTGTTATAAGAAGCATCTTGCTCCCTAGAAACCAAGAGACGGCATCACTGGGCAGAAAGATGCCTCCTGAGCTGCCGAGCCTGTGTGAGGCGGGGCAGATGTGCCGGCCATCTTGAGCATTAGGCTCTGCCCAGCTGTTTCATGTACTTTCCAGGCTTTTTTTGTTTTGCAATAGCCTCTCAGCATGACGGGACTTCAGTTCATAGGTGTTTGCTTCTCTTCTGAGCGAGTCCAACCTCCGGGCGTGCCAGCCGTGTCTGGAAGGGGAAGAAGGCACACAGCCTTAGCACCGGGAGGCCTGGGTTCTTCACTCAGCCGAGCCAATCAAACCCCCAGAAGGTCTCCTTGCATTTAGGACCCTGCCTGGCAGCCAAAGGGGCTGGGTGTACTGCATAGCCTAAAGTGAGAAAATTGTTTTTATGGTGACCTTGTCCTGCTGTAGACAGAGGCCAACCTTGTCTAATTCTTTGAGGAATGCTGACTGATAAGACAGTGATCAAAGTGGTGGGCAAGGAAAAATAATAAAAATATATATATATATATAAAGTTCAGAGTGGCAAAGAGCAGAAGTCCTCCTGTGATGGGAAGGCTTCGCCTCAGCCTTGGCTCTCTAGAATGATTTGGTGGTTCTTATCCACCACTCGCTCTCGGGAGTGGCAGGAGGAGAACAGGAATAATCTTCATGTGATCAAATGGCAACTCTTCTAGTTTGGTGACAAACTGCACTGAGAGCAGACAGTGCCACCAAGTGCTCCTGGGAACCTTCTGTTCCCCAGGATGCGGAGGCAGCAGGGAGGACATAGGCAGGTGCCACCTTAGGGAGCAGGTGCAAAGGTGACGCCTGTAAGCTGCTGAGAGGTCACCTTTCGGTCACACCTGACAGCCATCTGGACGGTTAAGGAGGAGCTTGGGTCTTGGCTACCGAGTGTACAGGCCACGTGTGTGCCACCTGAGGCAGACTCCTGCAGTACTTGCGGCTCAGATGAGAAGTTAACAGTGTCCAGCAACACAGCCAAAGAGGTGAAGGCCACATCCTGCCTGACCCCAAGCTCCGTGATTTAAGGGTGGTGTTTGTGCGGTGTACCGAAGGCCCTGAGGTTCTGTATTGAAGGTTCTTTCTAGTCTGGGGAATGAGCATTAGACTTGCTACTGATGTCTAAGTATACGTTAAAGGGTTTGGGCATAAAGAAAAGAAATAAGCTTACACACACACACACACACACACACACTCACTCACTCATAGAATAATTAGCTAATTAGACATTGTCTCCTCAGAAAGAGCTGCTACCAGCTTACATGGAGCATGCTTCCTCCTCACTTCTGAGGCCCCGCCCCCACAGGGCTTTGCTGGGTGAATAGGTGAAAGTGTGCACCATTTTTTAGTTACTTCTTGAGGCAGAAAAACGAGTCATAGAATAGTTTCAATGTAATCTAACTTGAAAATGGAAAACACGCAGGTTGAACAGTCTTAGACACCCCTTAACTGCTCCGCAAGCCTCGCCGGGTCCTTATTTTTTGGGTCATGTATTCTGGATCTGGGTGAAAGTTCTCAAATTTGATTTATTTACATATTTGGTAAAATGACAGTCACAGAGTTTTTAAGGGAATTACACCCACCCACCCAAACTCATGGTAACTCAGAAAAAGTATTAATAGCTAGAAAAGACAGTCTAATTCAAAATCCAGTCACTTTCAGAGTTACTCAGCATGTTTTGTTTTTGGTTATCAGTCCAAGAAATGCAATAAATAGCTGTGCTGTGTCATCTGGCGAATGTCATGAGTGCTGTGTCACAGCCCTTACGGCTGTCCCTGGAGGCACACGGAAGCCAGCATGACCCCAGGGAGAGCACAGGAAGGCCACCTCAGAGCTCCTGGGTCCTGGGCTGCTTAGGGTGTTTGCAGTCTGAACCTTCATCCCTTCAGGTGGGGCATCCAGATGAAGCGGTGTCCTTGCTGGGCATCAGTTTCAGCTCCTGTGGGACCAAAAATGCCACCACAGTCATCTTCTTTAGGCAGGAACAGAAAAACATGCCAATTCTTTAGAATGCACAGTGGACAGAGAACTTCAATTGACAGCCTTTTATTTAGAATGTACTAGCTAATCTTTCATTGTTGTGTCTGGCTTTTTGTTTGTTTGTTGAGACAAGGTCTCATGTAGCCCAGGCTGCCCTTGAACTTCTATGTAGTTGAGGTTAACCTTGAAGTCCAGATCCTACTGCCCTCTACCCGCTGCTCATGTCTTTTTTTTCATTATGACTTGACTGATAAACAGTAATTCTATATCTAAAACCCACCTTTTAAAGTGAATATTTTAGAGGTTTGGAGATATTAATATATGTACAGTATAATTTGGGAACATTTTAATCACTAACTCTCCCCAACCATATTCCATAACTATTTTCCCCCCAATTGTCCCTTCCCAGTTTCCAATAGCCACTGGTCTTTTTGCCACTAGGATTTGCCTGTCTGGGCATTTCATACACAGACCACTCTGCATCTGGCTCTTTCACCGATGTCCTTAAGCTCCAGCAATGATGTAGCAATGCCAGGCCTCATGTTTTTTATGGCAGAATAATATTCCATTGTGCAGCTATAGCTCATTTTGTTCACTCACTCATCAGTTTATGGACATTTGGTTATTGTTAATAATGCTATTCCAGACACAGGTGTGTGTATAGTTTCATGTTGATTTGCAGTTGCGGTTCTCTTCTCTCCTTAGGTGTGAATTGCTTTCTAATTTTTAGAGGAACCAGCAAACTATTTTCTTTCTTTCTTTCTTTTTTTTATTAAAGATTTATTTATTTATTATGTATACAGTATTCTGCCTACACACCAAAAGAGGGCACCAGATCAAATTACAGATGGTTGTGAGCCACCATGTTGTTGCTGGGAATTGAATTCAGGACCTCAGGAAGAACAGCCAGTGCTCTTAACCTCTGAGCCATCTCTCCAGCCCCACAAAGTGTTTTCAAGGTAAGTGGATCACCACTATGCCTCCTAGTTTCTCCGCACACCTAGCAAGCAAACGCTTTCATCTGCCATTCCAGCCAGCAGGGTGAATGTGAAGGGTATCTCACTGTGGAATTGATTCCCACTTCCCCTGGACACTGGCTATCTTTTCATGTGCACATTGGTCACTGCGTATCTTCCTTGGATGTACATGTAGTCAGATGATAATTTCTGCGACTTCAATTTTGCTGTAGGGTCTTTTCTTACACTGAGTCAGCAAACTGACAGTTGGCTTCTAGGTGTCACCTGAACACCAGTTTTGACTCATATGATAGAAGCATGTAGTGAAGAAGGACAGAAGCTGAAATGTGTTGTTTCCGCAGTCAGGAACCTTATAGCCCCTTTGCAAACGCTGCTCACTTAACCCTGACATGGGTGCAGGGGCTGAGGCCTATTTGTCTTTACGGTGTGTGCTGGGAACTGAGCGTTTGTCTGAAACCATGGAGCTGTCTTGAAGAACTTGGAGCATGTGTACTGTTCCACCACTGAGGGGTAGTCCATCTGTTTAGTTTTCTCATTGTTATTATGTGTGTGTGTGTGTGTGTGTGTGTGTGTGTGTGTGTGTGTGTGTGTGTATGTATGTATGTACGTACGTGTGTGTACATGTGTTTTCTGGTATCCATGTGTGCATTGTAGAGGCCCTGTGCCTCCATTTAGGTAGGCCCCGGGAAGCACTAGGATGGCCAATGGTTTTTCCCAGATGATCTTATAGATGCCTTCCTCCTAACAGCACGGCATTTGCTCTCGTTGGAGTTAGGAAGTCAGCAGCTCTGAGGGAGAAGCTGCTGCAGTGGCTGGGAGAGGGTGCTCTTCTCCGGCACGCCCGTGAGAGGCTCATGATAAGTCCAGTTTGTAGAAGGCCAATAGAAGTTCCAGACCAAGTGGGTCGGCCAGAAAGGTGCCTTCTGGGCTTTCTAGTCCTAGAAAATGGAGTCCTTTCCATTTTTACACCTGCCACTTTCAGATAAGGTAATTTTACTTGTATATTATTTTATTTTACTTCTATAAAAGGCTGGGGCACCAATCAGACATGGTGGCATATGCCTTTAATCCTAGCACTTGAGAAACAGAGGCAGGCAGATCTCTGTGAGTTCAAAGCTAGCCTGGTCTATCACGTTCCAAGCCAGCCAGGACTACAGGAAAAGACTCTTACTCAGACAAAATCAAACCAAAACCAAAACAACAACAACAAAGAACAAAGTCACCTAAGAGCAAGGCATCCCCAAACCGGGAAGAGGCTTAGGGCTGAGGTATCTGCAGCCCGGAGCCCTAGGTCCCTCACTCTCTCCCATGGATACACAGAGTGAAGGTCCTGGAAATGCATATGATGGATTGAAAGGCTCCTGGCAGGAAGCTGCCTCCCGACCACAGGCTAAGGCAGTGGCAGCTGTTTCCTGTCTTTCACAAAGAGGAAAAGTCCAGAGCCACTGACAAAGCACCCATAGGCCCAGAGCTGAATGCTGGAGAGGAGGTGGGGGGGGCGGGGGTTGATGGAGAGGGGGCGGGGGTTGGTGGAGAGGGGGCGGGGGTTGATGGGGGGGGCGGGGGCGGGGTTGATGGAGAGGAGGCGGGGGTTGGTGGAGAGGGGGCGGGGATTGATGGAGAGGGGGCGGGGATTGATGGAGAGGAGGCAGGGGTTGGTGGAGAGGGGGCGGAGATTGATGGAGAGGAGGCAGGGGTTGCCCTTGAAGCGGCCCCAGGAGCCCCTGCAAGGCTCTACTTGCCCTTGAGCCAAGCTGGCAACATCCTACAGGGAGTGTGGGCTGTGGGTGGCAGCGGCGGGGGACCGGTTCCAAGCAGAATAGCCTTCCCTTCTGTCTGTCTGTCTCTTAGCATCTCCCTTGGCCATCAGCTTTATCAATTCCTTTTATGGGGAGAGCGAGACGGTCCGTGCAAACAGAGGAAGGGTTGAATGGAGTGTTACTTCCAAGTATTTTCTAAACATTTTCCTTGGAAAACAAAAAGTAATCCCTCAAAATCAACAATAGGAAAATAACAGGAGAATAGCAAAGTATAAACAAATGGAAGAATCAGAAATGAGAGCAAATGGAGTATTTAGCAAGTAAAAGCTCCAAACTCAGCTAAAAAGCAAAATTCATCTTTGTCCTTAAAGGCTACCTTAAATAAAACCAATGCAGAAACGTTAACAATAAAACATAAATAAAGGTTAGCAGAGGTAGCAATCTAATTTGTTTTTAAAGTGGATTCTTAAATATTAATTAATTTATTTTTGATTTTTCAAGACAGGGTTTCTCTGTGTAACTGCCCTGGCTGTCCTGGAACTTGCTCTGTAGACTAGGCTGGCCTCGAACTCACAGAGCTCCCTCTGCAAAGGCGTGCACCGCTATGCTCAGCATTATTTTTTTCTGAAGCCAGGCAGGGTATGGATGCCTGTAACCTTAGCAATTGGGAGGCTGAGGCAGAAGGATCTGAGTTCAAGACTAGCCTGAACTACATAGTGAAATTCTGTCTTAAAGAAGAATTAAAATCCTTTGATAACAAATTCACACAATGTATAAAAATTCCATGTTTATTACAGACTTAAGAAAAAATATGGGAAAACACTGTCACACTCTTAGAAGAGTACTAAAGAGAGGCCATAGAGAAAAACTTGGCAGATTTTACCACTGAAATATAATCCCAGGGGAAATGTTCAGTGTGGGAGAAAGAATACTTGTGACAATAACAATAGAAAAAAGGTAAATACTGAAATATTGAAAATAACTTAAAGAACTATCCAGGGGAATTAGATAAAAGGACATGAGCAGAAATTCATAGTCTAAAATCTTAAAATATCTATACCAGCTAATGTTGGCTAGAGTATGAAAAAACAATGCTCTGTACCCAGAATGGAGGGCAGTACCTAGAATGTTCTAGAAAGTAAGTTAGTGGTATCTACTGGGCCCACCTTTCAATTGGACAATTTTACATCTTAGAGATGAAAGTTACAGATATACATGCACTATGATGATTATCACAGTTTCACTTAGAATAATGAAAATAATCAGATTTTTTTTTTATAATTTGGGGTCTGTATAAATAAAGGTATATATGTACAAAAATACTAACTGCTAAGAAGGCACATAGAAAAGACCTTTATGTCCTGGCATTGAATGATTTCTATGACATGTAATTGAATGAAGTGGGCAATTTACAGAAAGCATGTTTGTGTGGACAAACAGATCCACCTAATAAGTAGAAGTATACACAAACGGCTCCAGCGATCACGTCTATGGCATCTGAGAAGGGACACTGCTTCATAAGCAATCATCCCACACTGCCAGTGCCTTACTCTCTACCATACCAAATGCCAGGGCTCTGTATTTCAAATCAAGGTTTGAACCAAAACATTCAGGTTCTCTATGTCAATTAGAAAGCAAACTAAATTTCCTTAGTGTTTTGCTACTTAGTAATTGCTTCTTATTGTACAACTTTGCAATACTTGTCCTAATGCCTCAGGAATTTAGAAGAAATGCTGAGGCAAATAATAGGAAGGTCATATGACCAGAAATAATATGAGCCAAATTCAGTCCCTACAGGCACAGTGAGGACTAAAAGACCAGGTGTCACGGGGAGGGGGTCTGTGGGGTGGAATCTTTGGACTGGGGCTTGATCAGGGCAGGCTCTATGTCCTGGAATTCTTACTATTAGTTTGGTATCTGCACATTTCCCTAGAATAGACTTGATTTTGAAAACAGCATCATGGATAAGGACAGTGAGTGAAGATTTTAAAACCCCTAACTACTTTGATTCATTGAGATGTTTGTAAAAATAATGATGTTGGAATTAGATTGTCCTTCATTCAGAATTATGAGCTTGCCAGAGATTTGGGTTAGGCGAAGAGGAAAAGTTACAATTTTCTAGCAAACTCTTCCAGGTTGTAGGTTTTTTTTTTCCTCCTTGCCCTGGACTCTGTGTAGAACGGCTAATTCAGGTATTTACAAAATGAGTTTGGAAGCATACTATCTGGCCAAGTTATATCTTCACCAAACTCTCCCCAGCTCCTGAACCTGTAACCAATCAACTAAACTCATTTTTATCTCCTTGTAAGAGATGGGCGGGAAGAGAGATGGGTGAATTCCCTGGAGGAGAAGTGCCCAGGCTTCACTATGCCCTTGGCGACCTGAGCCATCTATTCACTGACAAGTGTACCCAAGGCACTGGGCAGCGAAGACCCAGTGCATCTGTGTGCGATGAACCTGACGAAGTGCAGAATTTCAGATAGCTGCATGTTTACAACAAGAACCGCAGGTACCTTTTCTCCAGGTGCGTCTGCTTTTGCAGGGATGGCTGGTGGTGGCAGCCCAGTCCTCCCACGGTCTCTGTGCTCCATACCAGGGCTCTGAGCTTGGGAGTCTTTCCAGGACGACTTTGTTTTGTTTCTGCGCTTTCATGTGCGCCTGTTCTCTGGTCTTCCTGTTTAGACTCCAGGAAGGAATACATACATTCTTTCATCAGCCAAGAGTTATGGAACAGAAAGCTCACTCCACATTCACAAAAGGAGCCCATGGATCATCAGGCCTGCTGGGCTCTGGGTAATGTCAGGGCTCTCGTCGTTTGCTTCCCATCGAGAAACATTCAACAAACCCTTGCTCCCCATCCATGTACCAGGATGCTTTTTGTCCTCTGGGGGGAGTAGGCACTGAGCTCACAAGGTAAAGACGTCATACCGCTGGAGAAGAGTGGTGGTAGCCAGGAGGCAATGCTGAATAGAGTCTTGAAAGGAGAGGAGGGTTGATAGCGAGAAGGGGAGGAAGGCCCAGGGGCCATGTGGAGAAGCATGACAGACAGAGGTATGAAGAGTCTAGTCTGTTTTGAAAGTGCTAAGTGCTACAAACCAGGCAGAGGCGCGTATTTTAGAGAGATCATGGGGGGGAGGGCGGCGTAGAACCAGCCTTAGCTCCAACACAACTTCCGTGGGGGATGGGATGGGTCGGGGGTGGGGTGGGGTGAGTGAACCAGCCTTAGCTCCAACACAGCCTCCAAGGTGGGTCTTGCATGAACAGCTTAGGGTGGACACAGTTCAAAAACTGTAGCTTCTTCCCTTGCTACAATAGATACTTTGGACTAAATGTTTCTTCGTGTGTTACAAGTCCTCATGACAATGTACAAAACCTTGAAATCAGTGGTTCTCAACCTTCCTAACGCTGCGACCCTTTAGTACAGCTCCCCATGTTGTGGTGATCCCCAACCATAAAATTCTTTCGTTGCTACTTCACAACTGTAATTTTGCTACTGTTCTGAACTGTCGTGAAAATATCTGATATGCAGGATATCTGATCTGTGACCCCTGGGAAAGGGTCCTTCAACCCCTGAAGGGATTACCACCCACAGGTTGAGAAACTCTGCATTAAATGATTGGCTGTTGTTCAATATCTGTCATCAGTTTTACTGGGGTGCATGTTCAAGGAGTCCCTCCTTTTCCTTCAGAGGGTCTCTCTCTGGGTGGCTTGATTGAATTCTCTATTTTCTACTGAGTTGTTGGTAGACCTCTGCAGACACAGGTCTAAGTTGCTTTTTTTTTTTTTTTTGGTTTTTCGAGACAGGGTTTCTCTGTGTAGCTTTGCGCCTTTCCTGGAACTCACTTGGTAGCCCAGGCTGGCCTCGAACTCACAGAGATCTGCCTGGCTCTGCCTCCCGAGTGCTGGGATTAAAGGCGTGCGCCACGGCCGCCCGGCGCTTTTTTTTTTTTTTTTTTTTAACCTAAATGATCATTCATTGTAACCTTAATAGTAGCAAACAATAACAAACCAAAATGCTCATCAATAGGTGAATGGACAGAGTGTGGCCTATAGGAGAGGGTGCCACTCAGCAGCCCAAGGATGACCCGACAACATCCTCAACAATGTCAATCTAGCCAGGTGTGGTGGCCCCCAATTTTAATCCCAGCACCCAGGAGGCAGAGGCAGGAAGATCTCTGTGAGTTCAAGATCAGCCTGGGTTACCTAGTGAGTTCCAGAAGAGCCAGAGCTATGTAGTGACCCTGTCTTTGCAAAAGCAAACAGCGATAACAACAAAATAAACCAATGTCATTCTTCAGAATATGCATACAGTAACAGAGCCAACCACGTCTGGTGCAACCTCCAGGGCCTGGCTGTCACGAGGATCCCTGACTGTCACTAGAAAGTTGGGAGCAAGGGTTGTGTGTCCCATCTTCATGGCAAGAGTCGTGTGCCACCATCTTCACTAAAGAGATGGGCTTCGGTGTGTGATATCAAACCCATCAAATGGTATACCTTCACTGTAAGATATTGTTTACCAAGTGCCAAATGTATCTCAATGAAGACAGAATCTCTAGTTATTGACTGTATAGTTTCTCTCAAAATGTTGGCTTTTGCTTCTTTCTCATGAAGCCAGCCAGCTGGCTTATACTATCTAAATCAAGTAGTTTTCTGTGTCCTTGAAACAGAGGATACCCTAGATTAACGATCCATTCATGACATCTCTGTCTCCTCCAAGTTGACGGCTTGGGTGCCTGGTGCTTGCCTGTGGTTTAGCTTATTATGAATCTGGAAACTGCTCTAAAGGGTTAGAGATTGAGTCCAGGGGCATCAGCAGGAAGGCCTGCATCGCTGTGGCCCTGTACAGTCCCCAGCAGGACTCTGCACCCAAACGGGGAGACTGCAGAGGTCTCCTGGGGAATGTGACCACCAAGGATGGAGCACCGCTCTTGCATGAGCGAGGAGAAAGGACTCATGAGCATGCTCAGAGAGTGGTTTCATGGAACATGGAGGCCTGCTGCCCTTTATCCTCTTAGGATGCAGAATTCCAAGCTGGAAGAAATCGCAGGTTTCAGAGAACAGTGCCCGCATAAAGGGACAGCCATGATCTCACCCGGGCATCAGGTCTGAGCCCTTGGCTCTCTCCCAGACAACGATCTGACACTTTGCAAGACTGTTGGGTGCTCCTCAAAATGGACACACCCTGCACCCTCCACAGTGATGGCAATTTTGGCCAAATTTGTTGTGCAGCTTCACTGTACCTCAGTTTCCCCACTGTGAAATGAGAAGCTCTGCAGCCTCCACTTTGCCTGGTCCTTGTGAGGATGGTGGTTTCGAAGGTTCTATGGCACACAGCAGGCATGTGGCTGGGCAGCTGTCACCCTGGGCCCATTCTTGTGCCTTGATATACCTCAGAGCCTCAAGGAGAGTTTGGAGTCAGGGAGCGTGAGGGCACTTTGAATTTGGCTCTTGTGATAAAAAAAAGCATGTCTTGCCTCTGTATCACCATGCCCCTGTCCCCTGCCCTTGAACCCAGGCCTAGCCTGGAACTGGCCAAGGCCAATGTCAAGAGCCCCTCTGTTACCTTCTGTGTGTGAAGTGATTTCTGCTGTCAGTCTGTCCCCTGGTTCTCATGGCAGAGGCCACCCTCTGCAGAAGTAGACAGTTGTCTCTGTCGATGACGGAGAGTCTTTCTTCCTCCATCTGTGGACACAGCGACCTCTCAGTAGCACAAGGTTCCTCCAGACATACTTTTCAAACCCACATGCCATAGGTCCCCCGAGGTGTCAGCAGCAGCTAGCAAGGTACACCATAATCCTGGGCACTGGGACAGAAGCAGGGTGACCACTACATCTGTGGGTCGAATACACTGGGATGGGGCTGCAGCAGCAAGGAGCTATATAGTATCTTGTGCGTTTAAGTCTCCTGTTAAACTGACAGTATGATGTGGCCATACTAGCAAGGAAATTATCTCAGGAGATATTTATGCTGCTCAGAAGAAGTGTATACTTAATTCCAGAGGGAGGAAAAGATTATACCTATAGCCTCCTGCACTGTGTGTGTGTGTGTGTGTGTGTGTGTGTGTGTGTGTGTGTGTTCACATGCCTCAGCATGCCTGTAGAGGTCAGAGGACATCCTTGGCTGTCCACCTTCATGGTCTATTTTGTTTGAGATGGGGTTTCTTGTTTGCTGCTCGATAGGCCACACTCCTTGGCCCACAGGCCTCCGGGGATTCTCCTGTCTTTCCTCCCATCTTGCTGTAAGATTCCAAATAGCCCCCAGCAGGAAGCTCTCCCTGAGGTTCATGGTTTAAAGAGTGGTGGGACCACTCTTGAAAAGCCCTGCTTTTAAACTGAGTGACGCGCTCGTTTGCTCAGCTGCTCTTCAGCTGACTCACAACGTTAGTCACTTTCAGTTTGCCTCAGGGGATCACTGCATGCATGGCTCACTCTCACCCATGGCCTACGCTTCAAGAAATACAAATCTGGAAGTGGCCAAAAAATGAAAAGGAACGATGCTAATTAATAATCTGGAGCTTCACTGTACACATCGCCTTAACGTTATCTGTCTGCATCTGTGCCATTATGGGGCAATGTCAGGGAAGGTTCTGGTACAGTCACCAGCCAGTTCCATTGGGGCAGGGTCAGTTCATTTGGCCTTTTAGGTGATACCTTGCTTTTGACAAGGCCAAAGAGCTTGTCCAGTCGCAGTCCAGGGGCTCTGAGCTGATATCCCCTTGTAAGCTGGGAAAGTGGTTAGCAGAGGAGGCGGCACGTACCTTCAGCTTCTTGAACTTCAGGTAGAGGTGGCTGTAAGTCTGGGGTGGGTGGGTGTCCACTAGTGGCTGGGCATTCTGGACCTGCAGAACAGAGTGGGCAGTGAGACTCCTGGGGCAGTTTGAGCAGGTTCTTTGACATCCCCATGAGGACCTTGTACCAAAGATTCTAAATAGCCCCCAGCAGAAAGCTCTCCTTGAGGTTCATGGTTTGACTGGGTTTCAGCAACACTGGGAGGGACCAGCTGACCCTCAGAAGTGAGCCCATGTTCTGTGGTGGGATAGAGGATCACATGGATGCAGAACGAGGTTTGTTGAAGTGGTAACAGCCAGTCATTTCTGCCCAACACTGTGTGGCAAGCACTCTCCTGCAGGCCAGGCCATGTGACTAACTTACAGGGCTGTGTGAGGCCCAGCAATGTGCTCAGGAAGTACCATATACCAGGACTGACCACAAAGCAACTCCCGCAGAGTTTCTATTAGGGGATGCACAACGCAGGAAAAGCGTATCTTTTAAATGGTGACAGATTATATTCATGAGAGCTACGCTTATTTTTGTTTGCAGTAGAAGGAATGAATCCCTTATGTTCTAGATCCCTGGTGACATCACTGACTCTAGGACCTATCAGCTGGTGATCTGCAGGTGACAGAGTTGGGAACCCTGCCAATCAAGGGATACACCTCAAAACGTGTCTCTAAAATGGCCATTCACGGTAAGGCTGGACTCAGTGTTAGAGCACTTGGCCTGGCAGGTACTGCCAACAATGATAACAAAGCAAAACATACAGAAAAATAAACCAACCAAGTAAATAAAATGACAGTAGAGCTGGGCGGTGGTGGCTCATGCCTTTAATCCCAGCACTCGGGAGGCAGAGGCAAGTGGTGATGCATGCGTTTAACCCCAGCACTTGGGAGCCAGAGGCAGAGGCAGATCTCTGTTGTGGAATATTATTTTAAGGCATGTTACTTTTGTTTATGTTGCATTTGTTTAACTCTGTGAAGCTGGGTTACTGTGCCTGCCTAAAACACCTGATGGTCTAATAAAGAACTGAACGGCCAATAGCAAGGCAGGAGAAAGGATAGGCAGGGATGGCAGGCAGAGAGAAGATATAGGAGGAGAAATGTAGAAGAGAAAAAAAGTAGCCAGAGAATGAGGATATCAGGGGTCAGCCACCCAGCTGTGCAACCAGCCACGGACTAAGAGTAAAAGTAAGATATATAGGAGTAAGAAAAAGGAAAAAGCCCAGAGGCAAAAAGGTAGACGGGATCATTTAGGTTAAGCAAAGCTGTCAAGAAACAAGCCAAGTTAAGGCCAGGCATTCATAATTAAGAATAAGCCTTCATGTGTGATTTATTTGGGAGCTGGGTGGCAGGCCCCCCAAAAGAGTAAAAAACAAACAACAACAGATCTCTGTGAATTTGAGGCCAGCCTGGTCTACAGAGTGAGTTCCAAGACAGCCAGGGCTACACAGAGAAACCCTGTCTCAACACCTCCTACCCTGCCCCCGCCCCCCCCCCAATGACAACATGTGTATCGGGCAATCTGGAAGCCCACCCTGTGGCTGCAGTGTCGTGAGGGGCTGAGGGCTGTAACACTAAACAGAGTGCTAAAAGGTGAGGCATCTCACAGACCCACTCAGGAACTAGAAGTAACCAGAGACAGAAGTCCGAGAGTGATGCTGTCTTTTGTGTGAGAAAGGCAAGACAGAGGCAGGAGGAGATGCTAGGGATCTGTGATCCTTCAGGGCCACAGACATGGAATCCAAGGAATGGGCCCGAGTCAAGGCTATTGGAGATGGGGGCAGGGAGGGAGGGAAGGGAGAGGCCCCATACACTATGTTTTGATACCTGGTGACATCAAGACAAAGGTGGTGACCAAGGTTGGAGGGTAATCTGCAGACTGTGTTAGCCATGTTTAATCTGAGCTGACTGAGTAGAGCTTCCTTGGACGTCTCTTCGGGATCCAGGTGAAGATGTTATCTGTGCTGTTTCTTGGGACATCGCTCTAGCTTTACGATACAGCCTGGGTTGACTGAGGTACCTGGACACACTATATGATATAGTGCCTCCTTTGTATGTTAAGGACATGAAACACAGATTTCCAAATGTGAGAGACAGCACTGAATTTGGAGAGCTGGTATAAGAGACCCCACCAACAGCCCTACAGTCCAGCGGGCAATGAATAAGAGGTCTTCAAAGGTTGTTTCTAGGTCTAGGCTCTGGGAAACTGGGTACATCCTTGACCATGGGTCAGTATCATCATTGCTAGTGGCATACAGGTGTCTACAGTATGTCTCCATCTCCATAATGAGATGGGCATGGTATTCTGTTTTCTTCACTCAGGGCTGTGGGGTTTGCATTAACTTACAAAGAAACACTAGAAAAACCCAAACTAAGGATTCCATGAAACAAGTACATCATGTCTTTAAAGAGTTCATATCCTGACAGACATGAAATTAGGAAATTAAATTACTCCAAGTGGTATGAAGGCTAAAGGTGATGATTTTGTGTTGGGAGGGAGAACAGCTACATTCTTGGGACAGTTTAGGAAATGGACCGTGAAATACCAACATTCATGTATTTGAAAAACCGTACTGTTAGGAAAGAGAATGTTTTTGTTCTTGGAAACTACACAGTGAGATACTGAGGGATAAAATGTGTGCTGTACTCTCTTAAATTGCTTCTGTGTGTGTGAGAGAGAGAGATAGGTGTGGGAGGGAGAATTAGAGAGTCTACTAGTTATTTTACATGTTTCTAGAACAGAATGCCTGAGAAAATCAAACTTAAGGAAGGAAGGGTTTCTTTTGACCTACAGTGGAGGATACAGTCACCATGGTGGGGAAGGGATGGTGACAGGAACTTGAAAAAGCTGCAGTCACAGCTGTAAAGTGCAGAACCCCTGCCCATAGAATGAATGGTGCTGCCCACATTTAGGGTAGGTCCCCCACCTCAGCTGACCGAATCTGGAAACTCTCTCACAGATCTACCTGGACATTTGTTTCCATGGTAACTCTAAACCTCATCAAGTTGGCAATCAAGATTAACCACATAGACATAGAGACGGGGATATGAACAGAGATTTATGAGGGTGTTTTTGTATTATTTATAAGACAGTTCTCTAAACTTGATGCTATTTTAAAACAAAAAGGTTATTTTTGTCCTCCCCACCCCGTCCCACTCTTCTCCCTGCATACATATGTATCTTCTGTTCTAGTATCTATTTCTGCTCACTATGAATGAACTTTAGTCAGCTCACTATTTTATTTGGTGTTTCAGAATTTATGGAAAGCCAGGCAGGGTGGTGCACACCATTACTCTAGTACTCAGGGGGCAGAGGCAGGTTCTAGGCCAGCCTGGTCTACCTGGCAAGTTTTGATGCTGGTATTCTCACCAGTCAGACTCCAGAAGATGCGGAGGATCATGTGGGGAGAGATGAAATACATGTATACACATGTGTATGCACGCACGTTGACATGGTTTTCTGGCCTCTCATTCATCCATCTACCATTTATCTATCATCTATTTATCATCATCTATCTACATATAGAGATGAAATTAAGTGTTCATTCATGCTCGGCAAGAGCTCCACCTTGTAGACAAAGCCCCAGCCATCTCTGTTTTTATTCAGCCACCAGGATTCGGTGCTGGAGCTCCATCCTAATGCCATTGCCTACAAGTCACTCCCACAGGCTTCACCCCTAAACACCACAGTAGATCAAGTTTCTACCCTCATGATGTATGCCCCTCATAATAGGGCTTAAATTTCAGCAATAAAGCTTTAGGAAACATTAAACCACATCCAAACCACAACATACTACATTCCAGAAATAACAGTGCAGTAGCCTGTGGAGAAGTTTCTTAGTCTTTATACAATTGTATAATAGTCCTTATGTGTAAAGAACCCTATTTACCCAGCTGCCCATTGAAGAATATTTGAATTGGTTCCAATTTTGCTATTACAAAAAGCTGCAATTAATATCTTTTGCAATTTGTCTTTGTGTATTTGCCAGTATATCTGGAATTGGGATTGCTAGGGTAAAGGATAAACATGTGCGCAATTTTATGAGGTATTGCTCAGTTCCCCCATGGGGCTCTGCCTTTCACACACACACACTAGCATAACTTGGTGGTGGCCCTGTCCCCAGAGCATTGCCAATGACGTGTGGGCTCCTCACCAACCTCAGAGTAGAGAAATAGTATTAGAGGGCAAGCTTAATTTGCATTTATCTATTCTTAGTGAAGCTGACCATCTTTTTACAGGCTAAAAGCTATTTGAACTTTGGAAAACTTTTTTCTTATTGCTCATTTATTTTCATTTTTCTTAGTTCTAGAGTTGACTTACATAAAAGCTTTTGTGATATAAATGGCAGTTATTTTTTTCTACTTACACTTGCTTTTCTGTTGCTTATTTCTTGGGCCATGCTATATATGTTATTAGTCAAGTTTATCAATTTTCCTTCTTTTTTAAGGGGTTTGAATTATGGTTAATAACTTTTTCTACCCTGATTTTATAAAATCAATTTTCCATCTTCTAGTACTTGTGGAATTAGTTTTAATTATTTTTATACTTAATCTTTGTATTTGCTATTTAAAGGCAGGATCTCACTATGTAGCTCTGACTGTACTGAAACTCACTATATAGACCAGGCTGGCCCTGAACTCATAGAGATCCTCCTGCCTCTGCCTCCCCAGTGCTGGGATTAGAGGTGTGCACT
This sequence comes from Peromyscus leucopus, assembly GCF_004664715.2. Lineage (NCBI taxonomy): Eukaryota > Metazoa > Chordata > Mammalia > Rodentia > Cricetidae > Peromyscus > Peromyscus leucopus. Next base: position 3,762,289 of record NC_051077.1, on the reverse strand, counting down.
ACCACGCCTGGCTGTATTTTTTGAGACAGGGTCTTATTATGTAGCCTAGGCTGGCCTTGAACCCTTGATCTTCCCCTCAGCCTCCAGAGTGCTGCTGGATTTGCAGGCATGCGTCATCACACTCTCCTGACTTACATTTAAATCTACAATCCTTTTGGAGTTTCTCTTAGTATAGAGTATGTGGGCTAAAGACTCCAAGCCCTGAGAATCCCGATTGAGGCTCCAATCCCAGGAACTCAGTGTAGAGATGGGTCCTCTGGAGGAAGGTGAGCCCAAACAAAGCATGAGGGGTCAGAGCCTGTAACAAGATGGCGGGAGAGCCTTGGTCCTTCCTCTCTGTCACATGATCTGAGAGAAGGCATACTGTTTGCAACGCATGAAGCCACCCTTACTGAGAACTGAGCCCTGCCAAGAACTTTGACCCTGGGCTCCCAGCCCATGGAACTGTGAGAAATAAATCTCTGCTATTAAAACAGTCTAGTCTAGTATTTCCCATGGCAGCCCAGGCTAGGGCAAGAATAGCCCCAGGTTGATCCTTTGTGTGTCAACGCCCTCTCACTCAGAACTGCGTTTGTATTGTTGGATCTGCCCTTGCTGGGGCCTGAGCACCCGTGTTCTCCAGAGTTGTGTCTTGAAACCCTAACCCCTAAGATGAGGAGGTGGGGTGTTTGGGAGGTGATGAGACTCTGGGGTAGGGCCTCCCTAAATGGGATAAGTGGCCTCAAAGATCCCAGTGAGAGGGGCACAGTGGGAAGGCACCATCTAGAAAAATGGCCCTGACCTGAGCTGCAGCATTTTAACTCAGAACCTCCAGAGCTATAAACAACAAATCTCTGTTGTTATAGGCAGCACAAACAGACCAAGAGACCGCTGTGGTCTTAATGTGCCCTCAAGTTCATGGGTTGGAAACTTAATCCTCAGCGCAGAACAAGGATGTAGCTCTGCGGGCAGGTGTTGCCTTAGAGATGGAGTTGCGCTGCTGTAAAAGGGGCTTGTAATGAAGAGTGCCTCTTCTTCACTCCCCACGGAAGGGCACAATTCCTGGTCCTCTGCTCTGCCACCAGAGGACACTGCAGTAAGATCTACACACACACACACACACACACACACACACACACACACACACACACACAGACACGGCACCTTGATTGTGTCTGGGACAACGAGAAGACTACTGCTGTCTGCAGACAGTCCGCAGGGATCCCTCTTCTACTCTCTTCTGATTTTCAGGTGCAATTGAGGTTGAATACACTTTGGTGTCCTCACCTTTGGTCTGCGCCTTTGGTCTGTCTCCTGTCTGTGCTCAGCACGGGCACATGCTTAGACTCAGAGGCCTTGTGTTGGCTTTAGCATTTGATATCATAGCTAAGCCTCCTCCAATCATACTTTCTTTCCAGTATTTTCTGAGTATTCATGCATGGCTACCAGGTAAGCTTGATGATGAATTTGTTTAGTCCCAGGAGAAAAATAAAATAGTAGATTTTCCTAAGGATACAAAGCAACTCAAGGGAAAATTCTATATTTGTGTATCAGTATTCATTTTCAAAAGTGTTGTACCCCCTTTCTATTTGTCCAGGTCATCTACTGTGATCTTCTAGAACATTCTGTTGGTCTCTACACAGGCGTGAGAAGATGTGTAGTCTTCTCTTCCCCTCTCCTGTCATTACAGAACTGGAGTCCTGGAACTCCCTAAAGCCAAAGGTGTCTTTTTGGTGACAGCCAGTGAGCCAGCTGGCGATGGGACTCCTGCCTGGCTTCAGACGGCGGCCAGTCACCAGGGGCCTGATTGTGTAATTAGAGGGCTAGAAATTCTGGTCCCAGTCTTCGCCCTCTCTGAGGAGAGCGAGGGTGAAGGTTAAGCCAGTCCTTGGGGCACAGCGATTTGATCGCCCACGCCTGTGGAAGGAAGTGTCACTAAGAACCCAAGGGACAGTCTGTCAGAGGCTTCCATAGACAGATGCCCATGTCGAGGCCCCAGGGGGATGGGTATGGGAGTGTTAGCACTGTCTAATTATTGTTTTCATCTGCCTTCTCCATATGAAGTGATGTGGAGCATCATTCACAGGCTAATTTGTCATTTGTATATGTCATCTGGGAATGCCCATTCAGTCTTAAACCCAATCTTTAAATTGGATTGTTTTCTCACTGTTGAGTTGTAGGGGTTCTTTGTACATTTTGGAAAACATTGCTTATTACATACATGTTTTCCCCTCCTTTCTCCAGGCTGTGGCTTGTCTCTTGTCTCTCTCAACATTGTTTTCCACAGTGCAGAAGCATTTTTCGTATTGATGAAACCCAGTTTGTCTATTATTTCTTTCATAAACTGTGTCTTTCTTCGGTTTTGTATACAAAAATAATTATTCAATCCTAGCACTCAGGAAGCAGAGGCAGGCGGATCTCTGAGTTTGAGGCCAGCCTTGTCTACAGATTGAATTCCCAGACAGCTGGGGCTACATAGAAAAATCCTGTCTCAAAAAAAAAAAAAAAAAAAAATCCTATTCCCAAGACCATTGGATTTCCATCTGTTACTGTCTAGTTTTGTGGTTTTATATTTTGCATTTACATTTATACTTACAATCATTTTTTTACTTAATATTTGTGAGAGTTCCAAGTTGAGTCTGGATAATTATTATTACTTTGCACATAGATGTTCAATCGGCTCAGTACTATTTATTTTTCTCCATTGCATTGCCTTTGATCCTTGGTTAAATATTGCCCAATTACAACTATTTGTGAGCTATGTCTTTATCCTAGTCCATTGACCTAGTCAACTGTTCTTTGACTAACACGATCCCATCCTGATGACTATAGTTTTAGAGCACGCCTTGAAGACAGGGAGCTCTAGTCCTCCAACTTGATTCTGATTTAGTTGCCTCCCTCCCTCCCTCCCTCCCTCCTTTCCTTCCTCCTTCCCTTCCTTCCTTCCTCCCTCCTCTCTTCCTTCCTTCCTCCCTCCTCTCTTCCTTCCTTCCTCCCTCCTCTCTTCCTTCCTTCCTCCCTTCCTCCCTCCTTCCTTCTTCTTCCTCTCTCCACCTTCTCTCCCTGTTGTATAATTGATTATATTAATTGATATTTGAATAATAACTCACTTTTACATACCTGGGATGAATCCCAGTTATTTGTGGTATATAATTTTTAATATAATGTTGAATTCTATTTCTTAAATCTTTGTTAGAGATTTTTGCACCTGTATTTCTGTTTCTATCCTTGGAAAGAGACTGTAGAGAATGAGTACAATCTCTTCCTTAAATATCCGGCAAAATTCATTAGCAAATCCATCTGGTCTCAGAGATTTCCATTTTGGAAGGTTAATTAATTGTTGATTTGATATTGTAATAGGCCTGTTTCAGGATCTATGGATTCTGTTGTGTTGGGAATCAAACCCAGTGCTAGACAAGTCTCTACCACTGAGCTACATCCCAGCCTGTGTTCATGGTGTCTGAACTGAAGTTCTCTGTTTTATTTCTGATACTAATAATTTGTGTTCTTTTGTGTTTTTTCTTAGTTGGCCTGCACAGAGGTCATACATTTTACTGATATCTTCAGAGAATCAACTTTCAAAGAACCAGGTTTCATTTATTTTCCTTACTAATTCCCTAAAGAGAATTTCATTGTTTTCCATTCCTACATTTATTATTTTTCTACTTGAGGTAACTTTGTGTTTGGATATCCAGGTTTGTTTTTATTTTTCGTTAGGCCTTTGTTCTCTTTGATTTCAGTTTTGAAAGTTGCTACGGTTTGCTTCTGTAGTCTTCCGTGATTCATGCTGAAGCTTAATCCTCCCCGTGGTGGTATTAAGAAATGGAGTCTTTGGGGGAAGTGATTAAGTCATGATGTTTCTTTTCTCGTGAATGAAATTAAAGCCCTTATAAAACAGTCATCAGAAATCTGCCCCTTTTCTTATCCCATTAAGGCTGTCATCTCAGAAGGCACTCTTTGCAAACACTAAGTCATCCAGAGCCTTGATGCTGGACGTGCAGCCTCTTGAACTGTAAGAAATAAATGCCTGCTGTTCATAAGTTGTCTAGTCTGGGGTGTCTTGTTACAGCACAAAGGCAGGTTTTATCAATGTATCCTCTGGTTTGCAGCGGCTTCCATCAGCAGCAAAAGCCCATCAGAGGAAGGGTGCCAGGCAGACCAGGAGGGAAAAGGACACATTTCCAAAAGAAGCAGTGACCAGAAGGATGAGTGTGTTGTTGTGGTGCTTGCTGAAGCGTGGAAGCAGGTTGGGGTGGGCACTTACGTCCTAAAGTACCCCCTGAGACTCTAGAGGTGGCTCTGGGGTGTCACTGGTGGCTGGAGGCACAGTGTTCTCTTCTCTCTGTTTTAGCAAAGTCTCTGCATTAACAGGGATTCTCATGCTAGCTCTAACTACTTGGAAAGCTGAGCTCTCTCCTCTTCACATGGAACACGGGTTGGCTTTTATTCAGACTAGTTGTGCTTGGGGTGGAAGAGAGGGATCTCTGTTCTTTGCCATGCCCCATCATTCTTCTCCCACCTGCTCATGTCTGTCATTATCCAACAGGGCCCTTGGTATCTGGGCCACAGTCACTTTGCCTGTACTGTTTGTCAACTTGGCATAAACCTAAACATACCTAGGAAGAGAAACCTCAACTGGAGAAATACCTTCATGAGATTGCCTGTAGGCAGGTCTGGAAAACATTTGCTTGATTAATGATTAATGTAGGAGAGCCCATCCACTGTGGGTGGTGCCATCCTTGGGCAGGTGGTCTTGAGTTGTATAAAAATCAGGCTGAGGGGCTGGAGAGATGGCTCAGAGGTTAAGAGCACTGGCTGCTCTTCCAGAGGTCCTGAGTTCAATTCCCAGCATCCACATGGTGGCTCACAACCATCTGTAATGAGATCTGGTGCCTTCTTCTAGCCTGGGAGTCTACATGTAGACAGAATACTGTATACATAATAAATAAATCTTAAAAAAAAATCAGGCTGAGCGAGCCATGGGGAGCAAGCCAGTCAGCAGTGTTCCTCTGTGGTCTCTGCTTAAGTTCCTGCCCCAAGTCCCTGTCCTAACTTCCTTTGGTGATGCACTATGATGTGGAAGTGTCAGCCAACAAACCCTTTCTTCTCCAAGTTGCTTTGGTCACAGTGTCTTATTGCAGCAATAGAAAACTGTGACGGTCTCCCTTCCCTTGTCCTGTGCCTATGGGGACATCCCACTAGCTCCTAGGCTCCGTTATCTGACCTCCTTAGGTTCTGACCTCTCCACACCCTCAGCTGGCATGGCTTCTCTTCAGAGGGTCTTCCCTCAGTCATTGTGTGCTTCATCCCAATCCCCTTTTCTTCAGCCCTTCCATCAGCTATGCCCAAGGCTGGCTCCTGCGCCTTGAGTGACTTCCCATCACTTCTTTCCTTCTCAGTGAGACTCATGGTGTGTTCTGTCACATGTTAGTACCTTCACCTTCATGCCAGGCTTGTGGACCCCCAGTCTACTGGTTCTGCTGGTGGCCATAGCCATATCAGGTTCTCCAAAAACCCCAATCATAGGCTTCTGGGACATTTCAAAGCTTCGTGTATTCGTGCCGTAAGCCTATGCTCCCAAACACCTCAGGGCCCCAGCCTACTGCCCACCTCACTAAGTCTCATTTGCTTATTCAGCCCTCTCCTGCTGCAGCGACCATTTCAAAACAGCTTTGAAGGTGTCTAGGGTGCAGAGTTTGGTCACTCACATAAGCTCAGGTGACTGTCTATCTCACGGGGTTTGGGCCAGTCCCTGGGATAAAAAAGAACCAAATGCCCAGAGGGTTGGTCTCAAAGATCACTCAGAGACACAATCGTCACCGACTCTGGCTTCTTAGTGAAAGGTCGTTACTAAATGGTTGCTGTAGGTTGATAAGATCTTAGTGAACAGTCATGATCAGAGCAGGTGACACAGATGCCGTGGGATGAGCCTGTGCATCCAGCTTGGTGGCCTGAATGAGAAACCAGAAGGCCATGCTACGCCTCATATAGGAGAGAGGAAGTTCTTTAGGGAGGGATGAGATATAAGGAAGCTAACTCAGGCCTTTGACAGAGCTGGGGAGGAGCGTTACTCTACATGGCGTCTCCTGGGGTCAGTGGGGCACCAACTGAGCCTGGCAATGAGTTGACCTCTGAGGGTGTCACCTGAAACTTCAGAGGGAAAAGGGGTTGACTGTCGATGTGGTACCTGGGGCAATCATTGAAAATTAGTGAAGGGGATCACCCCATTCCTGGTTTCCGGATCCAAGGATACCCTCCCTCAGGGGTTTCTGGTATAACTAATGGAATGTCGTTAGCAGACGAGCCCAATAGGAAGGCAGGGTTCCTTCATGACATCCCTTTTTTAAAAAAGGTTTATGCATGTATTTTTATGTAATTTGCATGTATACCTGCATGACTGAAGAGAGCATCAGAGAGAAGAGAGGTTCAGATCCCATGACAGACGGTTGTGAGCCACCATGTGGGTGCTGGGAATTGAACCCGGGACCTCTGGAAGAGCAGCCAGTGCTCTTAACCACTGAGCCATCTCTCCAGCCCAACTCTATGACATTCTTAAGCAACATCCACATCCTTACCCAAGGAGTAGAAATAATACTTGTCTCTTGCCTTTCCAGGTGCAGGTAGGTTTCGTTTCCTCTGGCACATGGAATGCGGCCCAGGAGTGGACACGCAGGTCTTCTCCTAAGGTGATTGCAAGTATTTTTAGGGAAACTGAATACGTTCAGGAACACACCCTGGGCTTGGGGATGGGGTGGTCTTGAGTCTGAGTTTGTGGAGCTCTTGTTCACAGGTGACACATGACGAGCCCTGTTAACAATTGTCATTCCGGGGGCTGGAGAGATGCTTAGCAAGGTTAAGCACACTGGCTGCTCTTTCCAGAGAATCTGGGTTTGAATCCCAGCACACACAACTGTCTGTAACTTCACTTCCAGGGGATCTTGTGCCTTCTTCTGGCCTCCATAGGCACCAGGCACACACGCGGTGCACAGACATACATGAAGGCAAGCTTTCATACACATAAAATGTTTTTTTTTTTTTATTAAAAAAGAAGAAACTGCCATTCTGGCCATCTGAACCCCTGCCCTGCTTCCCTGTTTTCTGCCAGGCACCCCGAAGCCCAGCAGGAGGCTAGCCCATGTCTTCCTACCTTTTTCCTGTGGTCCTGGTAGGTTTTCTCCCAGGCTCTCTGCAGGTCCCTATTAGCCCAAGGGGTGGTCATCTGGGGGACTCTATGCAGCATCTCAGATCGCAAACTCCAGGCTCCCTTCAGAGAGAAGCAGGCTGAGCAGCCCAGCCCCAGCAGAGCTGTTTGTGGGGTCATGTGACTGTTGCCATGGCGCCCAGGCCTGGGGAGAGCCCAGTTGTGCCTGTGGAGGCTTTGGAACAATGGATGAGAGCTGAGAGAAGAATAGACTCTCCTTCCACTCCAGCGGTTGTCTTGGATCTTGATGAGCTCACTGCTTCTGTTTTGAGCAGAGCAAGTCAGCTCCCAGCTCCAGAAGAAAATGTGAAGAAAGAGGCCAGAGGTCATCCGCTTCTCCGGAACTGACTAGAATGGACCAGCCCTTCTTTCACACTGCTCTTCGGACTCTTCCTCCTCTGCCGTCTGCCGTTCTCTCCATTTCTTTTCTTTCCTTTCTTTCCTTTTTCTTTTTCTTTCTTTCTTTCTTTCTTTCTTTCTTTCTTTCTTTCTTTCTTTTCTTTCTTTCTTTTTTTTTTGGTTTTTTGAGAGAAAACCAAAGGCTTTGCACCTTTCCTGGATCTCGCTCTGTAGCCCAGGCTGGCCTTGAACTCACAGAGATCCGCCTGGCTCTGCCTCCCGAGTGCTGGGATCAAAGGCGTGCGCCACCACCGCCCGGCTTTCTTTCCTTTCTTAATCTTTGCATTTCTTTGGGAGAGAAACACTTTTGGTTCTGTCTTTTAATCATTCATAACAATTTGGATAACTCCAGCTTAGGTAGCAGATTTTCTTTCTTCCTTCCTTCCTTCCTTCCTTCCTTCCTTCCTTCCTTCCTTGTCTACGGCCATACCACCCAGAACTTGCCCGGTCTCATCTTTCATCTTTTTGTTATTCAGTTGACTTGAGGCTAGGTTATACAAAGTCTTGGTCATTTTAAACTATTGGTTTTTTTTTTAAGTTCATTTTTTTTTATTACACATAGTTATTAATATCAACCGGAGCACGTGAGTGCCATGGTGTTTGTGCAGAGTTCAGGGGATAACTGGTGGTATTTGGTTCTTTCCTTCCACCACGTGGGTCTCGGGGATCAGACGCCGCCGGCACCAGGCTTGGCAACAAGTACCTTTGCCTGTTGAGCCGTCTTGCAGGCCCGAAGTCATTATTATTATTATTATTTTTTTTATCTGTCCTGGACTAGCTTTCCCCAGCAATCCAAAAGCATGTCAAAAAGAATGGCAATGTCGTTTTTATTTCAGAATTCTGGCCTTTGTAACTTTTGATACCCGGAACTTGGAGTACAGAATTGGTAGATGCCACTCTCTGTTCAACTCCGGTTAAATGAAGGCTAGAATGGACACACAGTAACACGACTCAGGGGCTGTCAGTCTGCACAAACTTTAGCTGAGCTTGAGACAGACTTAGGATATGAGGTGTGAAGGAAGCCAAAGTTTGGCCGGCTCCTGATGTGCTGTGGACAACTGGCCACACACTCACAGGTCCTTGCCATGAAAAGTTCAGTTCAGGAAAAGGCAGGGGCTACTTCTGTGGCCTTTGGCAGGAGGATATTTCCGGGTCAGTGACACCTATTTGCTGGGCCTCTGGAAGGCCTGGGCCCCTTGAACACAGGGTCCTGCTCCTGGTAGCTCTGTTGCATCTCACTTCACAATCCTCAAGAAAACTCTCCTGGATGTGTTCCATCCTTCTCTGAGTGTGTTCTTGAGGAGCTGACCTAGAAGAGAGGGACATGATGTGCACACGTGATCTGGATGGTTATCTTTCTGCCAGAGGGACCTGGAGTGCAATGTGGCAGGAGACGTGTGACCTGGACCTGCTGGGAAAGACGTGTGACCTGGGCCCACTGGGGAAGATGTGTGACCTGGGCCCGCTGGGAAGGGTGTACAGCTACCATCAGAGCAAGTGTAAAGCCATCCTGTCTAAGGTACAACCCCGAGCCAGCCCAGAGTCACTGTGGAAAAGCTGACTTGAGCAGATGGGAGGGAAGTGGTGGTTGAGATGAGTTCTCACTACGAGCTGTGGCTGGCCTGGAACTCATAGGTAGACCAGGCTAGTCTGGAACTCAGAGAGATCCCCCTGCCTCTGCCTTCCAAGTGCTGGAATTAAAGATGTGCGCCACTACACTGGGCAACTGTGATTTTGTGTCTTAACCACATTGGTATGTTTAATTCTTAAAAACTATTTGATGAACACATTCTCTGTCACACCACTTACAATTAGCCCTGCTCCCAGACACCTCTCTGTCCCTGAGCTTGGGTCATTCAAGTGACATACAAGCTGTCCCTGTACCCTGTCATAGGGCAGACTTTCTCACAAAGCAGACTTCTTCAGCGTCTGCTCTGCCAACCTGGTTCCCAGTTTCTGGTCATGGCCACAGGTGCCTCTGTGGAGCATCCCCAGCTCTCTTGGCTCTGAAAATCCCAGAACATCTACAGAGTAGAACCCATATAGAGAAAGCACCAGACTGTGTTAAGGCCACCAAGGATCCGGGAAAGGTATCTGTTAGCGAGGATTCCCTCCTCCTTCATCATCCAAACCAGGCCAAGTAGGAGGGTGGATTCGAACCAAGTTCGCTTTTGCTGAAAAGCAGTACACACCTGCCTGACAACTTGAGCTGTTTTGTCAAGAGCTCACGGGCCATGGTGTGAGGAAGCCATGGCTCTGTATCCATGCTGTTTGCAACGTCTCCCTGCCATGGGGTCTCCACCCCAATTCCTTTGATTATCTGGCTCTAGAATATGGAAGACTTGTAGCACTGAACAGCAGCAGCATTTCTGGTATTTTTAAAGCTGCCCCCCCACACCACAGCACACACACACACACACACACACACACACACACACACACACACGCTTGCCCTTTAGTCATGGGACCTCATCTGCAGGGGAGGGTGTCTCCTGGATGGAAGTGTAGGCTGAACAGGGTATCTTCACAGAGCAGCCAGTTCCTCGAGGAGAAGCAAGACTATTGTTACTGCTCGGACTCTGGAAGCCCGGGGGCAGTGAGCTGCTGGGTGAGGAGCCACATTGGCACCTAGGGTGAGGCCCAGTGCCGTCTCAACAGCCTGGCAGGGGCGGCTCTGCAGGGGGCCGTAGGCTAAACAGGATGTGTGTGCTTCTGAGGCAAGGGCTGAGTCTGGGAACCCTTCCAGAAAGCTCTTCAGCACCCCAGGGAGGGCACAAGGCCCCAGCCTCTTAGCACTACTGTCCCTGGTTGCCATTTAAATGTGGATGCAATTGTGAAATAAATAAACCTTTTTTCCCACCGTCAACACAAGGAAGTAGTTCCTAAGTATTCTTGGCAGCATGTCCTTCCCCTCGAGAGAAAAGAGAAAACCCAGCAGAAGATGGAGTAACCCCCCCCCCCTTTCTTCCAACTGACAGGAAAATCAAAACTCAGAAAGAAAGAGAAATCTGATGGATGAGAAAGTACTTCAGCCTTCTAGAGGAGTGGCGTCCGTCAGGGAAGAGAAGTTGCTGCTGTGGTTCCCAGGTAGAGATGTCCCAGGAACAGGGGAGGATTTTCCCAGGGGCACAGAGGCAGTGTTATCTCTCGGGCAGCAATAGTCACAGGATGGCTCTAGTCTCAGGAAGGAATCGTCACTAGGTGGCTCTGTCTCTGGTGGCAAATGCCACTGTAATCACTTTATGTCCTAGAGGGAACTGCCACTGTCAAGTGACTCTGTCGCACCTTTTCAGAAGCCGGGAGGAAGCTGTGTGTCCGAGGCTGGTGACATGGGAAACCTTCTGCTCAGCTTCAGTATTCTACCTCGGGCTACACCAAGCCTTCCTCCACTCCTCTCCTCCTCCTCCTCCTGGAACTGCCCCTTTAGAATTCCATTAAATGAGAGGTGAGAGCCACAACGTGCTCCAGTTAGGAGATGAGCTGAGTGACATTCTCCACTCTGGCCCTGTGCTGGTCCTTTCTCATGAGGATCCTTATCGACTAATTGGCATAATTCCAACCAAGGCAACCAGAAAAATCTCTAATGCTGGATTTCTTTTTCTTTTCTTTGTTATGTGTATGAATGTTATGTGCATGTATGTATACATACCATGTGCACACATGGTACCTGCGGAGGGCAGAACTCACAGGATCCCCTGGAACAGGAGTTACAGGTTCTTATTTTTGTTTCTGAGCTAGGATCTCACTACGTAGTTCTGGCTGGCCTGGAACTTCATATGTAAACCATGCTGGTCTTAAACTCACAGAGACCCTCCTGCCTCTGCCTCCCAAATGCTGGGATTAAAGACGTATTTCACCATGCCCGGTCAGAAAGTGCTCTTAACAGCTAAACTATCTTTCCACTCCCAATCCTGGGTTTCTTTTTTTTTTTTTTTTTTTTTTTGGTTTTTCGAGACAGGGTTTCTCTGTGTAGTTTTGCGCCTTTCCTGGAGCTCACTTGGTAGCCCAGGCTGGCCTCGAACTCACAGTGATCCGCCTGCCTCTGCCTCCCGAGTGCTGGGATTAAAGGCGTGCGCCACCACCGCCCAGCTAAATCCTGGGTTTCTTAATCTCAACATTATCAACATCATGGGGCCAAGTGATGCTTGTGTGTGGAATGCCCTGAAACGTGCAGGATGGGTGGTGTTGCCTCTCGAGCCCACCAGTCTATGCAGGTATAATCCCTCTCTGTGAGAGTGAAGCCCAGTTGTGTGGGAGAGGGACGTAGTGGTCCCCCAGTCTAGTGGTGACGAGCCTGCCTGGGCTGTCTAGCTAACACCAGGCTGCAAGTAGATTTCCTTGTGGGGACTCTGTGTGCCTGCAGTGGAGACCAGGAGACATGGTAACGGCATCGGGGATTCTCAGGAACCACTGTGAGACTCAGAATGCATGTAAATTGTGCTTTGTAAGTCTGGGCCAATTTTCCTCAAACTGGTGAGAACGACATAATTTCTTCTTCCTGAGGCTCAAAACCCTTTATCAGCAGAGTGCTGGGGACCAGGTGCTCAGCTCAGTTTTGACTGACAGGCAAGAACGGATCTTGGCAGAGTATGCAACAAAGAAGCCCAGATCCATGTCCTCCCCCCTCTACTCTGACCTGATGATGACCTTGGGGAAACCTCTCACCTTTGGGGCCTGGTGTCCTTTACAGCAAAACAGAGGGGACACCTCTTAGAGCTGTTAGGAGAACTGAATAAGATCAAAGCTAGAAGCACATTTAAAGGAAAGTGCCCCCCCCCAAATCTCAGGATTGAGGGGTACAGGGCCTGGTTGCCATCTGCTTCCATCTTCTTGATTCAGATTTTTTTTTTTTCCGAGACAGGGTTTCTCTGTGTAACTTTGCGCCTTTCCTGGATCTCACTCAGTAGACCAGGCTGGCCTTGAACTCACAGAGATCCGCCTGGCTCTGCCTCCCGAGTGCTGGGATTAAAGGCATGCGCCACCAACACCCAGCTTTGATTCGGATTTTTGATAGATAAATTGCCACATCATTGTGGACCTTAGCCTATCAAAAGAAGCACATTCAGTTAGTGTCAACTTTGACTTGGAAACACAATAGAGGTGGGCTAAACATCAACCTCCTAATTCTACCGATTGCCGCCCCCAAAACCCAGGCGCCCTTCCACCCACGTGGCCCTGCTGTGGTGTGTAGCCTCCCCTGGTCTCCATGCATAGACTAGGCCAGTGGTTCTCAATCTTCCCGTGCTGTGGCCCTTTAATATGACTGACTCCCCATGTTGTGGTGACCCCCCAACCATAAAGTTATTTCACTGCTACTTTATAAGTGTAATTTTGCTACTGTTATGAACTGTAATGTAAACATCTGATATGCAGGATATCCGATCTATGGTCCCTGTGGGGAGAGATCGTGACCCACAGGTTGAGAACCACTGGGTTAAGCTCTCTCTCTCTCTCTCTCTCTCTCTCTCTCTCTCTCTCTCTCTCTAACTGATCCTTGTGTAGTGACTGGAGTATGTTTTGAAGCAGATTCTTAAGCTAGAGTAGAGGCGGGAGAAACACACACCAGGCAGGGTTTGTTTGCAGGAGCGGGGGGGGGGGGGGGGGGCGCCCAATGGGCACTGGCCTTTAAAGAGGAGCTTCTGTGTCCTAGGAGGCCACTCTGGGTGACGTTTTCAGTTCCCTCCCACCTCACCCTACACAATGGGAACGTTTGTCAGTGGATGTAGTCAGTCCTCTGAGCAGCATGGACCGAGGGGGACGTGGCTGAGAAGTCAAATAGACACCCAGCTCAGCCTTGCCTCGTTTTCATAAGGAAAATGCCCCAGGGGGCGGAGAGCATCAGAGTTCTGGCTTCCAGGTTTTGTGGGAGCCAGGCCCCTCTATCTGTGATGTCTGTCTCCCCCGCCCTGCAGCATGCTGGTCCACTCTGCCCCCTTTCAGTGCATTTGCCCGATGCACAGAGTCCCTAGTGGCCCTAGACCTGCCCAAGTGTTCTTACTTAGGACCCCCCCCTCCCCCCGCCCTGCCCTCACCCTGGGCTGAAGGCAGTTGGATCCACAGAATGATCTGGAATAAACTAGAACTATCTCTCTGGAACCATAATTGGCATTTGAATTAGTAACTCCGATTCACACGCACTCGGCCCTGAGATACCCACACACTTAGGATTGGGGGCGCCGTCCTCACCTCTGCGTGGCCTTCAGAGAACTGAGGGTAAGAGGTGGACTCAGGGGGCCTGAGGAGCGCCAAGTGGCTCTCCTAGTACTGCCTTCAGATATGGAAGAAGCCCCAGGCCCTTGAATTTATCACAGACCACAGAACCATTAAGTTCTGTCTTGAGCAGCCTTGGGTAGACGGAGACAGGCTGGAGAGCCCCCCCTACTCATGGAAGAAGGCGATGTCCCTGTCCATTTCCATCTGGAGTCCAACATAGATGGCATGTGCCTCCCCCTCCCCCTCCCCCTAAAATAGTTACTACACTCCCTAGTGGAAAAATTCAGATTTCTAGGGATGAGTTTTCAAATATCCCAGAGAAACGGGGCATGGTTTGTAAGATATTTAAGCTTACTTCCTGGTTGAAGAATTCCAAAGGGCCCAGAACTTCCTAGGACGAGTCTCTGTGGACCCTGATAGTGATGCAGCGTGGCTGGAGGTGGAAGTCACTGTGACCTCAGATAAGAACCAGTTATGTTTGGCTTGCTGCTGCAGCTGGCCAGTCCACACAGTTGCCCTGCATTTACAAACAGGGCTGCTGTAGCTCATGGGGATTTCACACCCTTTCCCACTGCTGGCCACTTTGGGGATGATGAGTTCTTGAAGCTCCTTTCTCAGGACAGATTGAAGTTTGTGTTCAGGAGAAGACTCTGTGACTGTCCTTGGGTCAGAGATGTTGTTAAGGCCACTTTAGTTGTTAAAGGGGAAGTCTCAGCAAAATGGTACCCAGGCACAGTGGCTGGTAGTGTTTATTGTCACCCAGCAGGTGCACTGCATTTCTGACTTTTTTTTGTTTGTTTGTTTTTATTTTTTGAGACAGAGTTTCTCTGTGTAGTTTTGGTGCCTGTCCTGGAACTCATTCTGTAGACCAGGCTGGCCTCGAACTCACAGAGATCCACCTGGCTCTGCCCCCTGAATGCTGGGATTAAAGGTACGCATCACCACCTCCCAGCTGTTTGTTTGTTTTTTAAGACAGGGCTTCTCTCCCGAGTGCTGGGATGAAGGGCATATGCCACTGCCCAGCCAGTTCTGATTCTTGGTCCAGTCATATTCTGTCTGCTCAGGCTCTGTGGTTGTGATGAATACATGGGGGCATGTCAAAGGTGACCTTTTAGTTCATTTGAATGTTGGGACTTGACAGTTGAAAGAGAGGTTGGCCAGCTCTTCAGCTGAAACTAAGTCGTTGCTTCCCTTTAAGGAAGGAGGTAGAAGGGCAGGCTTCACCCCTGTGCCCCACTGATGCTTCTTGGGCCTGGGAACTCCGTCCTCTTGTTTGCACGCTATTGGGAGCAACAGGAGCATCCTGACAACTGGAACTCACTAAGCCTTTCCAGCCATGTTCCTGACCTCTTGTCTCTATGGAGACCACATTGGATAAGACTGCCAAATATACTAAGTGTGGTAGTGCACGCCTCACGCTCTGGTGCTTAGGAGGCAGAGACAGGCAGATGTCTGAGTCGCGGGCCAGCCAAGGCTACATAGTGCGCGTATGTCTTCAGGAAAAGAAAAGACAAAGATTGCCACACGCTGTCTGGTCACTGCCAACTCGAAGACTCTCATCCTCCCCCACTCCTGGTTGGCCTTTGCTCTGTTGGGCTCTCTCCTTGTTCCTGGCACACAGCCTCTCTGTGGGATAGACCCTGACTTAGCAAGAAGCTGAAGTCCAGAGCCTCGCGCCCCTGAGATGGGTATTTTCTATGCTGTGGTGTTCTTGAGGCTGGCACAGAGCCACCGTAGGAGGGGAGTGCCCAGCTGTACTGCATCAGGGCGGCTTTTCCTGATCCTATTTAGTATGTTGGTACTGCACTTAGTTTTATTTGAAGAAAATGTCTCAGAGCTAAAAAAAAAAAAAAATCCCTCTGAAAATCCACAGCTTCAAATTGTCCACAGCTGTATCCTAAACACTGGAGCTAATAACATGCTTGGTTACGTGATGTTTTGCCCATAAACGTGGGTAATAATTTGGTTGTGAGCTCTGCCTTTGAAAGCTACCAGAGAATTAGAGAGTGAATTGTCAACCAGGAAAAAACCCTTGAAATCAGCAGGAAACAGACTACACAGTGTGAAAGATGCTATTTCTTCGTTTGGCGCGCTGGTCACAGCCTCTCATATTAGTGAAGCAGTCAGGGTTTTCCTTTCATCATGGAGCATTCTGCCTGGGATGAAGCGGCCACACAGGAATGGGAAGCAGAGTGAGTGGAGGCTGGCGGTGTCAGAAAAGCTACAATCTGCAAGGCAGAAATGAGAGAATAATGTAGAGGTCCGCATCTTCCAGCAGCCCACCAGAGAAATTTTAGAACCGGGCTGCGTGGGCCCTTTACAGTGCCTGCTTGGCGTAGCCGAGGGGCAAACTTTTCTCCAGAAAGCAAATTCATTCAAAGACAAGAAGGCTCCAAGTGCCCAAGCCTTTCTGTAAAGCTGGGAAGCCCAGGAAGATGGGTGAGAGCCAAACTCAATGACATACAGAGAAACAAGCGGCCGCGGCCAAAAAGGAACTGCTGATATTCTTGGCAGGGCCCCACGCGAAGGCTGTGACCAAACATGGTAATTACTCCCGACATTCAGAAGACTCAAGTCTTCAAAGTTATCAGTCTAGTTCTGTCTCTATATTTTAAGGGCATTGGGAATACTATGTTCAGGTCTCTGGAACTGGAGGAAGGTCCCCCGGTGTCCAGCTCCAGCTCCAGGGGTGAATGGCCCTGGAATCTGAGCTCCCTGGGCATGGAGAACAGGCATACAGAGAAAGCATATCTGGGCCGGGCAGAGGGAGTTGAGCTGTGGGAGGTAAGGGTGGCCCTTGGCCTCCGAAGTGAAAAGGGGAAGAAATGGTTGTGGCTAGGGCAGCCATCAGAGCCAGGGGCTGCAGAGGCCGGTCACGGAGACGGTATTGCCTTGCCAAAGGAACTCAGAGTGTCAAGCCGGGGGTAGGCCCAGAGAAGAGTGAACACATAATCCCCGTTGCCAGGAAGCACGCTGATGGCGGTTGAAGCCTCTCAGTCCCCTCACCAAGCAGCCTCCAGCAAGCAGGCAGAAAGGGGCTACTTCCCAAAGGTCCCTATCAGGTGCGGCCACAGTTTCTAGCATGGGTCTGGACCCAGAGGAGAATCTGTATTCTGATTTGAATCCAGGCTTGTTGGGTATAGGGAAGAGGGGAGAGGGATTTCCTGCCTAGGGAACATACCAATCATCCTTAACAAAGCACAGCCGATGAATCGAATCTGTGAGCAGAGGTTTCTTCCACAGATTCCCCCCCACACTTAGAAGACTATAGAAACTCCTGCAAACTGATTCTTAACCCAACTGTGCAGCCAGGGAGCCAGGGTGACAAAGATAACCATCAGCACAAAACAAGGACCCTACCACGGAGAAGCCTGCAAAGCTGAAACAAGAAATTCAAAGTAAATATTGTCCTCCTAAAAATTGTTTTTCTTTGTATACCCATCATGCAAGGACAGGGTCCTAGGTAAGGACAGGCAGAGAGGAGGACACACACTTGAGGTGGGATTGCTAAACTTCGGATTCCACAAGAAAAAAAAAATGGGGTCTGGAGTCCAGTGACTGACAGGACCCACCTCAAGAAACAGCTGGGGAGGCATGGGAGAAGGAAGAGCCGGGGCCAAAGGCATGGGGGAGAAGGCAGAAGAGTCGGGGATTACTTAAAACAACATGGGAAGTTTTCCCAGGGCAGAGAGAGGTGACTCATCAGACTGAAACCCACAGAGCAGCGTGAGACGGTGAACCCCATGATCCCCTGGGAAGAGGGAACACCTGTAAAGACCAAGGGCTTGGCCTTGGGCCCTGGTGATCTGGTTAGAGGGCCTAGACCTGGTGAACTGGCTGTGTAGAGATGACATTTAACCTCCTTTCTCCTGGGAAAAGAGAAAGACATTCCAGTGAAACCCGGTGACAGTTGATCTGACCTACGGCAAACTGGAAAGTCTTGGGGGTAGCGCACATCAGAGGGGCCAAACGGCCCCGGGGAATATCACGTGCTGGGGATGGGGGGTAGGGGGGGGAGAAGCAGGGTGAGGATCAACACCAGGCGTCGCCTTGGATCTCTTTGCTTCATAAAGCAACACAGCTAGGCTGGAACACAGCACAGGGACAGAGCGCTTGCCTAGCACGCACGAGACCTAGTTTAACCCCTAGTTCCACAGGAAGGAAATTGAGAAGAGAGAAAGGAAAGAAAATAGAAGAGTTAGAGAGCGAGAGCGAGAGCGAGAGCGAGAGAGAGAGAGAGAGAGAGAGAGAGAGAGAGAGCGCAGAACAAAGCTCGTGTCACCAGAGAGACTCACTAGCAAGAAGATACGTCGGAGAGGTGCACAGAGGAGGGGCCCACACCACCCTGAACAGCCCAGACCTGCCTGTTCAGGACTCTGTCACCATCCACAATCAGCCTTCGTCACAGGGACTCCTGCCAGCCAGGTGTGCCCTGCTATCTCCCAGAACCTCCATAAAGAGCTAATCCAAGAAGGGCTTTCCTCACTCAGGGCTGAGTCATAGTTAGAAAGAACCGGCATGCGTGCCATCTACGTAAGAACAGGATAAATGAAAGAGGGAAGGCGCCGTGAGAGCTTCCAGGGGAAAGAAGCAACCGGCGATCCTCCCAGCCTTGATACCTGTGAACCATAACAACCACCAGCATGGCACAATGACCCTAGGGTGCAGGAATGGCCTGAATATCTTGGCTGTAACCAACACTCTCTAATTAGGTTTAAGACCCACTCGACAAGAGGAAAATCATGCCTTGTCCTGGAAACCTAGCCAATTATCCAGGGCTAGTGAAGTCATGGATCTTGGAGGAGAACCCACAACCACTACTTGATTAAGTCATCATAATCCCTAACTACACTCTTAATGGTTGTCCTAACACCCACGGATAAGTGTAGTCCTCACCCCTCATCGAGGAAACATTTCTTTGAGACATACAGACTACTACAGAAAACCGCAACCAATCAAAATGCAGAGTTGTGGAGCCCAGCCCCCAACGGATACATCTACAGTACAACTTCTGTCCCTAAGGCTCAGGGATCACTGCACAAGAAGGAGCAGGAAGATTGTGAGAGCCAGAGGATCAGGGAGTTTGCTGTGAGACTGTGTCTCCTAGTAATGTCAGAAACTGAACCCATAATGTCTCACCAACATGACTGTTTAAACAGAAGCTGAACAAAGACGACAATAAGTGTGCTAACATTGACAGGGAAAGCCCAGGAGGTCTCAACCCTACACAAACAACTACAGGCAATCAAGGAAAGCTGAAATCTGGAGACATAGTCCTCCCCAGGTAAGAGCACACCAACTGGTTATCCAATACCAAACAGTCAGCCCTGAAAACACATGTACAAGTAACATTATAGTCAGAGTGTGTGTGTGTGTGTGTGTGTGTGTGTGTGTGTGTGTGTGTGTGTGTAAGACGATTTAAAAAGAGGTAGTGAACTTAAAAGAGAGCAAACGGGTGTGTGGAGGGTTTGGATGGAGAAAGGGGAAGAGGAAAATTATGCAATTATAATCTCAAGAAATAAGTTAAAAAAATTAAAATGAAAGGAGAAAAACAAAAAAATTGCGGGTACAGAGACAGAGGAACCCAGGAAGGTGGGGAGAGCCAGCCACACACCCCTGAAACAAAGACATCGCCTCCACCTGGGGCACAGCCAACAAGGGCACACAGACACACTGTGAAATCCTTTGAAGAAAAGCAACCATAATCAGAGCATGTGTGGTGCAATGAAGGCAGAGCCCAGAGCAAGCTCGGCCTTCCTGCTGTGTGTGCTGCCAATGACCTCAACTCCCCACCAAAGTGAATCAACACATTTAGTTCCTTCTTATATATGTATATAATTACCCAAATATTCACAATATAGAAAACTTCCATCACCCACAATAGCCCCCACTTTCTCTTGCATTTGATGTCTTCCTCCTAATCCCATCCTCATGCAGCCATGGATTTATTTTCATTACCTGTAATACTGCCTCTGTGAGACTGCCACATAAATAGAATCATGAAGCGTGGAGTTTGCTGTGCCTGGCTTCATTCACTTGCTACAATGCTTTTGAGCTTCATCTTTGTTGACACAGACACGCTTAGTCTTGAAGCAAGGGAAATACCTGCCGGCGACCTGGTTCTGGTAGAACGCTGACCAAGTGACGTAAGCAAGTAATCATGGGAAAATGTCAACTGGTCCTTCTTCCTTCCTTCCTTCCTTCCTTCCTTCCTTCCTTCCTTCCTTCCTTCCTTCCTTCCTTCCTTCCTTCCTTGAACTGGATAAGACTGGATCAAACAGCCGCAGCAGTGTCTATTAGAACTAACAGTGAGGGTGGTGCGGGTGACCAGATGAACATGTTTGAGGTCAAATGTTCTACTTTGGCTTTTGTTGCTGTTGATAAAATACTGACCAAAACCAACTTGGATTGGAAAGGATTAATTTCAGTTTGTAGGTTACAGTTCATCATCCCGGAAAGCCAAGACAGGAGAAAAAAGTGTGGGGTGTGTGTGTGTGTGTGTGTGTGTGTGTGTGTGTGTGCTGCTGCGTTGGAACCCAGGGCCTCACATGTGCACACAATTTTTGTTTCCTAAGATGCATCCTTCACACATTTTTTTTTTTTCCGATTTGCTCAGCTACCCAGCCAATTCCCTAAATCCTTAGTTTTGTGCTATCCTTTTCCTTCCTGTTCTGGAATAACCCAGGGACTCTGTTTTAGGTGCTCGACCGTTGGCCTTTGCCTGCTTGCTGCAGGACTGTGAGCCACCAGTGGAAAAGCATCTTGGTTTATCTGAGGAAGGTGACGGCAGGCCCTGTTTCCTGTTCTGTGAGGTTTCACACAGCCTGCCCAGAATCAGGACCTCAGAAAATGCTGAGGACACACCACATCCATAGGTGGTTGTTGTATCATTACATAACTGAGGCCTTTTGTTTCAAAAGTTCATGAGTAAAGTCCAAATTATTCAGTGAATAAAATCATGAAGCAGACATGGCTGTGTGCTGGTAGAAAAAGAACATGATCTGATATCAAGTTTTAAGCCTTGGTCTAAAGAAGTATAGGAATAAATTGAACCTTTAACTTGGAAGTACAATGGTTTCGAGATTTTATCTTTTTTGTTTTTTTAATTTTCTATTTAAATGGCTGCCTCCTTAAACATTCTTATCTAAGTTAGGCATGACGGTGTGTGTCTGTAATCCTAGCACCTGAGATGCTGCAAGGCAGGAGGATGAAAAGTTTGAGTCCAGCTTATGCTACAGAGAGAGGCTGTTTGAAAAAAAAAATCATCTTTAATGGAGAAAAATATTCTCCTAAAAATGAATTCAAATGCCAGGACTTATTTTGTGGTGGTCCCTCGGTTTCACTCTTCTCAAAACAGGACTTCTGTGTGATCTGCAGCAGTGACCTTCCTGCAAGGTCTACTGGGGCAAGAGTGGGACCACGTGAGGGGGTCACCAACCACTCTCTGATTGGATTTAAGGCCCACTCCACGAGACTGAACCCATGCCTGACACTGCGAAAGTGACCAAGATCCTGAGACTAGACAGGCCATGGGACCTGGGGGAAAACCTTCTATTATGTTGCTAAAGGAACATAGCAATAGTGACTACAAGTGACATACTGCTCTACCTGTAGATCAATGTACTGCTCATCCCTCATCAGAGAAGCTTCGTCTTGCAGGAGATGGGAATTAACACAGAGACCCACAACCGGTCAATGTGCCGTGGGTGAGAGAGACTTTGGAGCACGCAGCCTGGATGGGATGTATTTATCACGGAATGCATTACCTCTTAAGGCTCAGGGGTCTATTCAGAAAGGAGACGAAGACTGTAAGAGGCAGAAGTGGTGGATAAGTCCAAGGAAACAGCATCTTCCAGAGACAACTGGACTGATGCACATATGAACTCATGGTGACTGTGACAGCATGCACAGGGCCTGCACAGGTTCAAACCTGACAAAAATCTCAGCTCTGAGGAGGGGAAGTGGACACAAGTTCCCACCCCTAACCAGGAAGCTGTTTGCAATTGGCGCCTGCTGGGAAAGGGAAATCAGTTTTCTTCATTGGAGAGTCCCTGGGTATTTCAACCTACTCCAGGAGTAGTTAGTTGGCTAACACAAAATGGACTCCATGGTTTTTTTGTTTGTATTTGTGTGTATGTGTATATATGTGTATGTGTGTGGTATGTATGTGTATGCATGTATGTGTGTGTTTTTTGTTTCATTTTGATGTTTTTGTCTTATTGTTTTTATTTTCATTTTGTGCTTTGTTTATTTATTTATTTATTTTTTTGAAGCAAGGAGAAGGAACACAAATCTGGACAGGTAGGGAGGTGAGGAGGATCTGGAAGATCTGGAGGAGGGGGAAGAATGTGGTCAAAATATATTGGATGAAAAAAAATCTAATAAAAACAAGGACGAAGGAGCAACAGCCAAGCAAACTAACAGACACAGGACTTCTGCTCAGCAGATGCTACAAGTTCAACTCCACTCTGGGGTCAAGGACTCAGGCCACACGCATGGTTCCAGGTGACTTCTCCCTTACCTAGAACTGTGCCTGTTTCAGAACTAAACGTCTCACGTTTCACTAACTCCCTCAATGTCTGGCTCCTGGTCAGTCCACCCTAGAACCAACCACAAAGCACCTCCTGGAACCGGCCGACTGAGCGCACTCATGACTTGCCGCACCCGCTGAGCAGTCCTTGTGACCCAGTTATCTGTGTTGCTGTGTGGTGGTAACGCAGCAGGACACAGACGAGGGCTAAGGAGCTGCTTCTTGGGGCCAGGCCCACCCGAGAGGGCTGGTATTACCGCGGTATCCCGTGTCCAGCCTCTGACAAACCCAGCGTCTCCCCTCAATCCCTCAGCTTCCTGCTCCTCAGCCAGGCTGAGGCAAGAATCCTTATCAGTGGACCTGGGGCCTGGGAAGCTCCTGCTGAGAGTATGACCCGAAGGGCCTTGTCCTCTTTCCCAGTAGGTAACACATGCTGTCTGCTGCTGTTAAAACATCGGAATGGAGTCGGGGTAGACACAGCTCCCAAGGTGTGATCCTCCACAAGGACTGGAGGCCAGATGGCCTGTCAGCAGCAATCAGCTCCAACTCACTGGAGCGCAGCAGTGTGTAATTAAAAAGAACAGCAGGCTCCGGCCAGCAGCGCTGGGACTAAGCATTTGGCTTTGGTGGGGGGGGGGAGGTAGAGTGTGTGTGGGGGGTGGGCAGAGGTGGATGATATCCTTAAACCAGGCATTGCTACAGATGCTCTGCACTGTGTAGAAGTGGTACAGCACTGGCCACATGAAGCATGTGTGTGTGTGTGTGTGTGTGTGTGTGTGTGCGTGCAGCAACATACCCTTTTTGTATGTCTCTCTCTGCTCCTCAAAACAGGGTAGTCCAGGTATGCTTGCAACTCAACATGAAGCCTAGAATGCCTCAAACATGTAGCAGTTTCCTCTCCTTCAGCCTCTCAGGTCCCGGGCAATCTACCAAGTCAAGCTCTAACTTCTTCCTTTCTCTAAGGAGTGGTGGCATGATAAGCTCTCGAGAGAGAACAAGCCACAAACACATGTGGACAGTCTGCTGGGGCGTCTTGTGAAGCTGCCTCTGCAGAGCCTCATAGGAAACTTGGGGTGCAGGGACAATGGATGCTGGGTCGTCCTCTCGGCTCTGGTCACTCTGTAGGCCAGGATCAATGTTCCTAGATTGCAGCCCATTCTGTCTTCAGAACTGGGTTCTTCATGGTTGACACACCATAGTGTTTGAAGTTAAGAAACAAGCAAATGAAAGGTTTGATGGCCAATGTTCTGTGTGGAGGCGGGATGTCCCTTCCGATGCCGAAGAACGGTCACATCTACGCCAAGAGCATAAAATGTCTGTGTCGCCTGCATGGCAAATGCTTCATGTTGGTCTGCAGCCCTACCATCTGTCATTCTTACAGTCAGCTCCATGCAGACTCTCATTTATTTGAGAAAAAAAAACAAAACAAAACCGTGAAGTATCGATAGTCTGAATGAGATAAGTGTTTTCTATGACCGAGTATCCTATGACTAGAAAATAATGATCTTCACCGAGCTTGGAGAGACACAGAGTCACCAAGTTAATACAAAATAGGCCAGACAGTGAAATGCACTGGAGGGTAAAGGAATAACGTGGGCAGGGTGGTGTCAGTAGGCTTAAAACCTCTCTACAGGGATCATGGCAGCCAAGTCCCAGTGGAAAAAGGGAGATGGATGTGCAGTTACCTGGGGATGACGACAGCCTTGCAATGGAAAGAATGCACTCTGCTGAAAGCGTACCAAAGAGCCAAGAGTCCTGGAACAGCAAGAAGAGGGTCAGTAGAAGAGTCTGGAAGAGCAGCACATGTTCACACAGCATCCATTTATGTGCTTGGGGGACGCTCAGAGGTCTTTGCAGAGGACGCGCGCTCCTTGTGCGACATTTGTATCCTGTGTCCCGTGCGATGTGAGTCTGAACTTAGTAAAAGATATGGAGTCCCAGCTGGTCCTTGAGGCCTTCTATCACCATCGACACTTAAACATGACATTCTGCTCAAGACCCGCCCTTTCCTTAGGTCCTCCTCTCTGGCTGTCTTTCTATCCTTCCATCCTAGATGGATCAAGTTGCTCATCTCGTGGACATAAAACACAGCTCTTGCTCCAAAGGCAGTAAGAACAGTGTATTCTTCACCAAATATGAGTAATCCTGGTGCAGGAAAATCGATTAGGGTCTCTCCAAATGAAATGTTCCGCTGGGGAAGTGGCAGTGCTGTTTTTGTGGTTGCAGAATAACACAGTCGTGAATCAAGGCTTTTGATAGACACATCAGTGGGGACACCAGGTAGGGATATTTCTGCTAGAGACCTCAGATGCTGTCTGGTGACACTCAGCCTGCTGGCTAGCGGAAGCCAGAACTCTGCTAAATGAATACGTTCCAATGCTTTGGCTTGATAGCTGAGAGGCTATCAGATACAGGGAGGGGCACCAAGAGCTGCTAAGGGAATTAACGATGGCCCCCAAGTAATTCTGGCTCTAGATCAGCAACCTTCCAACTCCCCACAATGACAAAGTTCTAATCAACCAATGGATCTGAACCATCATCAACACAGGTTTGGCTGTTCATAGTAACAGCTGATGCGGGGCAACCCCAGCTCTGTAGACAATGAGGCAAGAAAGACAACGGAACGCCCAGTGACTAGGCTGAGAGCACCTCAGAGGTCAGCCAGCCCTTATTCAGCCCAGGCAGATTCGTAGAGCACTCTAAGATGAAATCAATCAGACTCCACTTCCCTCTACCCCATAAAATCTGAGAAAGACCTAAGCAGCCCTAGAGCACTGGGTCCCAGGCCTCTGACAGCTCTCAGTGCCTTTGTTGGGTGGTCTGGGGCTCAGCTTCCCAAACAGTGGATCATTCCCTGTAACTGAAGGTAGGGTTGTGCAACGGTCAAAGGTTTCTAAACAGATAGTAACAAAAAACTAACTCAAAATCAAATACGGAACAGCTCCAAGGTGTTTTCTGTTGGTGCGTGCTGGTGTCAGAGTGTGCGACTTAACTGTAGCTTTGATTCTGAGTGCACAGCACTGTGCCCTGAGCATCCCATCATGCCATGCAACACCAGTCAATACGGCCTGAAACACAGCAGCTCAGAATCCAGTCTATTGCGGCATCTCACTGTGCATACGTTTCTTGCTCTTCTAGGAAACTAATGGTCTAGTTTTGGAGAACAGGATCAGTAGTTCCCTCCTGCCACCCCTCAGCACATATCAAATTAGTTCATTTTTTGTATTGTGTTCTATTAAAATGTTTGATTTTAAAAATTGCTGTTTACTGGGGCTGGAGAGATGACTCAGGGGTTAGGAGCAGTTGCTGCTATTCCAGAGGATCCAGGTCTGATTCTTAGCACCCATATAGTGGCTTACAACTGTAACTCCAGTTCCAGCGGACCTAACATCCTCTGTGGTGGTATTGTGTTCCCCAAAATATTGTGTACTCTAATAAATTTATCTGGGGTCAGAGAACAGACAGCCACTAGGTACAAAGGCTAGAAAATGGTGGCACTCACACCTTTAATCCTAGCATTCCAGAGATAGAAATCCCTCTGGATCTCTGTGAGTTCAAGGCCACATTGGAAATAGCCAAGCATGGTGACTCATGCCTTTAATCCCAGAAAGCCAGCCTTTAATCCCAGAAAGCCAGCCTTTAATCCCAGAAAGCCAGCCTTTAATCCCAGGGAGTGGTGGTAGAAAGCAGGAAGATATATAAGGCGTGAGGACCAGAAACTAGAGGCTTTTGGCTGGTTAAGCTTTCAGGCTTTGGAGCAACACAGTTCAGCTGAGATTCATTTTGGATGAGGACACAGAGGCTTCCAGTCTGAGGAGACAAGACCAGCTGAGGATCCGGCGAGGTGAGATAGCTGTGGCTTGTTCTGTCTCTCTGATCTACCAGCATGGACCCCAATAACTGGCCTCAGGTTTCATTTTATTAATAAGAACTTTTAAGATTCCTGCTTACCACCACAATCCTCTCCTGGCCTTCTCTGGCACTGCGTGCATATGGTGCACATATATACATATAATCACACAAGCACACACACAGACATACAAGCACACATGCTTGCATGCACACACACACACATATGCATGATATAAATAAGAAAAAAAATCACTGTTTAAGACCACCGTGGTGGCTCAAGCCTTTACTCCTAGCCTCATGAAGGCAGAAGCAGGTGGATCTCCATGAGTTTGAGATCAGCCTGGTCTACATATCGAGTTCCAGGTCAACCCGGGTTACATAGTGAAACCCTGTCTCAAACAGCAAAGCGATCTGGCAAGCTGGAGAGATGGGTCAGAGGTTGAGAGCGTGCTGCTCTTTCAGAAGAACTGGCCCGAGGTAAGCTCCCAGAGCACCCGAATAGGGCAGCCCCAACCAGCTGTAGCTCTAACTACAGGGAGCTCTGTGGGCACCAACACTGAACCTGCATGCACCTACCCACCCACAGGTGCACGCACACCCATGTGGTTTAAAGTAAATCTTAAAAAAAAAAATCCCATTTGAATCGCTGACCTGAAATTCATTTAAAAAAATTATGCAATGAATATTGGTCTGGGATGGGGACAAAACTGGTTAACAATTTCTGAAATGGTTCTGAACATATCCCCACCATGTTGCATTATATATTTGTGCAAAGTAACCCCCAACACTGGTGATTCTAAGATCAAAATGTTTATCAAGAAGCTAAAGGTGCTCTACATCCTGCTGTATCAAATATGCAGCCAAAGTTTAATTCTTGATGCAAAAATATAGATGTCCATGCATCTCACTGGCATGCAAATTTGCTTTTGTTCTTTCCTGGTAGCATGACATGGACACCAAATAACTGTTCTAGGATAAATTTCTCTATGATTTGTTGTCAGTGTGTTTGATGTGTGTATCTGGGTTTTTTATGCCTGCACACCTGGGGTCCGGTAAAATTTTCTCAAGTGGAAAGGGACAGCAAGCGTTCAAACTCAGGAAGCCTTGGTCTGGAGGGACCCTTGCTGCTCATTCACCAAAGCAGAGCAGGAGATGAATGCAACTCCTTCGGGGAGAGTGGAACACATTTTGCAAGAGCCTGGGGGACTCTAGCCAGCAGGCATGCTTCCCATGAGGAGGTGACGGAGCAAACTTCTAAGAAGGGCCTCTCCCCTCCTCCTCTCCCTCCTCCTCTCCCTTGGTGCTCTCTCCTCCCAGAAATTGCTTTGATGCATGTGGAAGGGACAAACGAAAGGAGCTTGAGGCTTAAGCATGAAGACACTGCAGAAGATCAGGCCCCAGAGTAAGACTTGCCCTGCCCTCCTCTCCCAGGCAGGCAGGGAGGTGTCTAACCAGCAAAACAACCCCTGAGCCTCGTCGTGGCCACCCACAGGAGCCCACATGTCCCACCTGCACATGTCTCGTCCTAGGACAAGGTGGAAAAGACCATCTCTAAACCTCCAGGCCCAGGCTGCATCCTACGGCCCTCACCTCCTTAGAGGTCCGAAGAGCCAGAGGCTGTGCCTTGGGGGCAGCACTGTGCAGCACTAGAGGACTCCCGCAGTCCTCCTGTCTGTCCACAGGTGTGGCAGGATTAGAGTCTGAGTGAATGAGGGCAGGCTCAGAGCCCAGGGTGGAGCAGGGCGCACTGGAGGCAGCATGCGGCTGCTGTACCCATGGCTTTCTGCCACAGATAGCAGTGGCCCCAAGAACACAAGCTGTGTACTTCTAAAACCTCTCAAGAGAACAGAATCAACTTGAAAATGATGGGTCCGTTTAGCCGTCTGCTCACAGAATTCCCAACAGTTTAATGGTTTTTCTCTCACAAGCATGAACCATCAGCATGCCAGGGACTCAAGGCCAAGTCTTAAAATCACCCTTTAAAAATGTAAACAAACCAGGGGCTAGAGAGATGGTGCAGCAGTGAAGGGCATTTGGTTGTTTGTCCAGAGGACCTGGGTTCGATTCCCAGCACCTACAGGGCTGCTTTAACTATCTGTAACTCTAGTTCTAGGGGATCCGACCACTTCTTCTGGCCTCTTCCGCCACTGCAAGCAAATGGTGCACAGACATACATGTAGGTAAAACACTCATAAAATTAAAACATAAACTATATTGTAGAAATTAAATAGAGCAGATTACCCTAGCAAAGCTAGAACAGGAGGTGAAACATTAGAGACGGTTGGAGCTACTGAGTTCACCTTCTGAGTGTGTACTGGGCTGTGACTTCACTGGGCCATCTGCCTTGTGGTCCTTGAGCATTCTGAATTATTCTGGGATGGAAACAACCAGCTCCTCTCCTCCCATGGCTGGGTCAGGAGACTGTTACTCACTTCTGTGCGTCCAAATCTCACAGAGCAGGCTGGGACTTAGTCCTAAAGCCTATGGCTTCACAACATCCTGCAATCAAAAAGTTCTGGAGGGGGGAGGACAGAGAGAGAGAGAGACAGAGACAGAGAGAGACAGAGAGAGAGACAGAGAGACAGCGAGAGAGACAGAGAGACAGAGACAGAGAGAGATAGACAAAGAGACAGACAGAGACAGAGACAGAGAGAGAGGCACACACACACATACAGACATAGGCACACACACACACAGACAGACACAGTCATAGACACACACACACACACATTGATGGACAGACAGACGAAAGGGGAGAGGGGGCAGTGTGCAGTGGGGACCCAGGCTGTCCTATGTCATGAGAGCCCCTGCCCTGGGTTCCTTGCTATCAAACCCCCCGGGCAGCGTGCCGCTCACAGACCTTGAGTTTCCCCGGACCTCAGCTTCTTCCCCCCACCCATGACATGAAGGGCTGGTTTTGCAGAGGGCTGTACCCTGCAAGGTGAGTAAACACGGGTCACACCCTTCCTGTGCAGAGGAGGTTTGGGTTCCTACCGAGAGAGCTTGGTTTCTGGAGCTGCAGTAAGAAGGGGACCAGGGTGGAGCAGGGCACGCTGCGACAGTGAGGTGACAGCTGCCTCCATGTCACCCTTTGCTCTACGCATTCTAGCCTGTGAAAAACGTGGATTCACGTTCAGTTACAGGACAGAGGTCCTGTGGAATGGCTCTGTTTTCTCCCAGTGGTAACGCTGCTTTGCAAAGCCACAGGATTGGAATTGCTTCTGGTATTAGAATGGCTAATGGCTCACTGAGGTTGCCTTCCCGTGTGTGTGTGTGTGTGTGTGTGTGTGTGTGTGTGTGTGTGCGTGTGTGTGTGCGCGTGCGTGCGCTGTGAGTGTGTGTGTGTAGTGTAGTGTATGAACATATACATGTATAGGTACTAAATATGTGTGTGAGACTATGTTAGCATATGTGTGCTAAGTATATGCACATAAGCATGTGTGTACTGAATATGTGAGCATGTAACCTTGGGCATGTATGCACAGAGTATATGACCATGTGAGTGTGAGCATGAGCCTGTGCAAATGTATATATGCTGACTATGCAAACGTGTGTGTGGTGATAACAGGAGTGTGTGTGGTGATAACAGGAGTGTGTGTAAGCTTCTGTGGGCTGAGTCTGTGAGCATATGCCCGTGAACACGTGGATCTAGACTAATGCAGCTCTCTCATGTATGTGGATTCCTGTCAAAAGGCAGAGCATCTCCAGACGTCAGCGCCAAAGGGCTCTTCTATTTCTCATCAGCCACAGCTTCCCCTTTCTCTAGCCCTGAGACCATCTGGGCCTCCGTCTCTGTCGCTCTCTTGCTGGAGAATGTTGTGCAAGTGGCCTCCCTGCAGATGATGCCTGGCTGAATTTCCCGTACTGTCTCAGAGTTGCCCTAAGTTTAAGCCTTGGCCTGACCAGCAATATGCCTCACCCTATCTATTCAGCACATGCCTACTCAAGGAGAGGTCAAAGGTCATTTCCAGTTTTGCGTTTAACCCTGTTTTGTGTGCCCGACATCTTTTTTGTTTTGTTTCTTTTCTTTTTTTTCGAGACAGGGTTTCTCTGTGTATCTTTGCACCTTTCCTGGAACTCACTCTGTAGCCCAGGCTGGCCTCGAACTCACAGAGATCCACCTGCCTCTGCCTCCCGAGTGCTGGGATTAAAGTTGTGCGCCACCACCCCCCGGCCCAACATCTTTTAAAAGGCAGTTTCTCTCTGTAGATAGAGTGACAGATCATGGAGGTCCTTGTGGTGTGAGGGATGGAGGTCCCAGCCATCTTCCTAGCACAAAGCGGCAGAGCAGTGGGTGGCTAAGGAGGCTTAGTCTGACAGGATAGTGGTGCTCTGGAGACACCTGTTGCACTACCTCACACACCTCTCCCTGTGGTGTGTGGTGCGAGGCCTATAAACCCTCCAGTGCTCAGCACATGGCAGCGTCAGGGGATGAGAGGCCACTCCTGACTCTCAGGCAAAGTAGCCAGTTCAGGCCCAGGTGCCCACACCACGGTCTAGAGCCGTGATTCTCAACCTGCGGCTTGCAACCCTTTGGGGTCACGTATCAGATATCCTGCACACCATATATTTATATTATGGTTCCTAACAGTAGCAAAATGACAGAGATGAAGTAGCAATGAAATAATTTTATGGTTGGGGGGGGGGTGTCACCACGACATGAGGAGCTGTATTAAAGGGTCGCGGCGTCAGGAAGGTTGAGAACCACTGGCCTAGAGCTGGTCTTAGAGCCTGAGCATCTCTGTTGAACAGAGATTTGGGGAGAAGAGGAATGCTCGTCTGCACCTGGAAGACGAGGAGATTGGAGTGATGCGTGCTGTGGACAGACAGTGACTTCCTGTCACCCTTCACAGCCAAGGGCTCTGACGTGGATGGGGAAGCGGAATGTAGCGGTGCCCAGCCCGTGTCTGCTCCAGATGCACCACACAGTTGTCCCACCGGGACCTTTACACTCTTCATGGCTTGGGCCCAGAGGGTGAAGTGTGTGGGGTGTGCCCTCCTCAGCCAGCCCACCCTCCACTCATTAGTAAGTGACAGAGCAGCCCCATTTGAGGGAAGGAAAGTGGTGTGCCAGGTCCGAGCAGGGTGTGACCAGCGATCTTAGTCCCCTAGAGCTATTTCCTCTAAGAACACAGGCTCGGATTCTTCCGTAGCATGGCCACTCTGGCTATGCCCAGGATGTCTCTCTCTCTCCTCTACAGATCCCCTGTCCCTCGGAAGAGGGCAAGCTCACTTGCACCCGGAGAACCACACAGGGGAGCCAGCCCTTGGGCTGGGCCTGGCTGGGTGTCTCTGTTGTTTCACGGGAGGGCAGGTCCTAGCCACAGCCAAGTGCTTGGAAAAGATTTGTTATGTAAACCAGTTTCCAACCAGAGCCCACCGAATCTAAACACATATAGAAACTTCAAAGAGCCAGGAGAAATAAAAACTCTCGTGCTGAAGTGGTGGACATACAAGAATATTTTTGCCCATTTAGAGGTGGTTTTTCTTTTTCTTTTTTTTTTTTTTTTTTTTTTTTTTTTTACTCTTCAGCTGGGTCCCATGACTAGCAGCCATTGGTAACGACTTTTTTTCTTCTTCTTGATTTCAGCAGGCTTCAGCCGCAGTTTCGGATGTTCCCTGCATTCATTGTCTCTCCAGCACCTTGGACAGGAAACACCTGTCTGTGGGGCGGGACTTCCCACAGCTGTAGTTCTGCTGCTGCTTTAAGCCTGTGTGGGATTCTGACCAGAGGTTCCTGTCCTGACCGCTGCCGTTCATTTTAAACTCCTTTGGGTAATTTCATGGAGATTTTAAATGGGATTAAAAATACTCCCCTGCCATCGTTAAAGAGGTAAGACATTTGAGGTCTCGTTAGCTGCTCTTTTCAGCAATTTCAAAAGCTATTTTGGCTAATGAGGATAAAAATATTAAGCTAATTTCATTAAGATGAGAACCATATGGTCACCCCAAAAGAATGTTTTTATGGTCGTCACGGAGACATGGCACACTATCCCACGAGGGTATCCTTAAACACCAGATCTGCCCCTACCAGCTCAGGGTAAAGGTGCGGGCTTGTGTAGATGGTCACGGTTTCTCTCAGCGAGCCAGGGCCTGCTCTGCTGAGAACATCTGCATTTTTTTTTCTTTTCTTTTCTTTTTTTTTTTTTTTTTTTTTGGTTTTTTGAGACAGGGTTTCTCTGTGTAGCTTTGCGCCATTCCTGGGACTCACTTGGTAGCCCAGGCTGGCCTCGAACTCACAGAGATCCACCTGGCTCTGCCTCCCAAGTGCTGGGATAAAGGCGTGCGCCACCAACGCCCGGCGAACATCTGCATTTTAATGCTCTGCACACACAACTGAAACTCATTCTCACATGTGGAGGAGACATCCACAGCTGCAGCTGCACTTGGAGCAGGTAAAGCCATTCAGTCACCAGGAAGGGCCACGAGGGACCCGGCTTGCTCTGTGTGCACTCTGTACTTCGGTATGAGGTTTGGGGCCCCATCGAGAGAAAACTGGGGAACGCACAGGGACACTGACGGCCCAAGTAGGGAAGGGGGCTCACCACCCCCACTTCTACTTCTAGGCAGAGTCCTCGGCCTGGCTGTGAGGGGGCGGTCAGGGAGTGACAACCCACAGAGCCCCCTTCCTACTAGTGACAGAGAGCAGGGGACACCAAGAAGGGCTGTGGTGTGGACACACCCCAGCTGCTGTCACCTGTGCCTCTCCACAGCCTGCTCACCCTCTGCTGTTTCTCCACCGTCTCCCCTGTGACCCGCGAGACCACCAGAAGCAGCTTTCCCATGCTCTTTCTAGCTTTTCACGAAACAATGCACGAAACTCAGACACTGACTTGGCCCAGAGCGCGCGACTGCGTCCCCGCTCTCCAGTGTCATTTAAGATCAGAAGCATGTCCCCCTAACCTGTTAAACAACCTTTTGAATAAATTTTTTGAACAAAATATTGTCCTTCCTGCAGAGTTTACCGCTGGGCTCTTACCAGACACATAGCCCATGTAAGACGCTTTCTCTCTGTGTCTCTTTTCGACTCCAGCAGGCTCAGAGCTGACCTTTGTGCCCGTTACACCAGCTTTCCCCATATGATGACACCCCAATTCCTTCCTTTGAAGCTTCTAAGAACTACTCTCTCATATACTGACTGTTTATCTTATGCTGCCTCAAATCCTTCGAAAGGAGATTGATTGGCTATGAATAATGAGTGATCTAAGGAGCTACTAATAGTTTCACACTTCGCAAGAAATGATTTTGAGGGGGGCAGGAGATTATGTCAGAGAACAGGAAGTAATAGTAAGTTAGAAGAAAAAGAAATAATAGGCTCTGTATTACCATCTCTTGTTCCTTTAAAGTAGTTGTTCTCAACCTGTGGGTCGTGACCCCTCTGGGGGGTTGAATGGCCCTCTCCCAGGGCTGCCTAAGACTATCCTGCATATCAGATGTTTTCATTATGATTCATAACAGTAGCAAAATTACAGTTACGTAGTAGCAATGAAGATAAGTTTATGGTTGGGGAGTTCACAGTATTAGGAAGGTTGAGAACCACTGCATTAGAGCTTAATCTTTTCCTATGTGCCACTGGCTTTGTGTCTAGGACATGGACTGGGGAGGCCAATGATGTATGACGAAACTTTTCTGCTGGGAGATGCAGCACACACACACACACACACACACACACACACACACACTCTACTCATCCCAGATAGGGAGCCCATGACAGACCCAAGTACGGATGCCACCAAAGTCCAACTTGGTGAGCCATGAGCTTTATTGGAGTTACTTACAGGAACAGAAATGACTCAAAGCAGTTATGTCACCACAGGTCACCCCAGTGTGTGTGACAGCTCACAAAGTTGGGAACCTGGGACACACTGCACAGCTTTCAGGCAGCTCCACAAGTTGGAGAGTGTCCTTTTCCAGTGTCTCAGTTGGTCTAAACCTCTTCCAGGCAGCTCGGCTGGTTTCTGAGAGTCTTCTTTGTAGCTTGGTTCTGGTCCTCTGAGAGGGACTGAGCGTTTATTCACTCTCACAGGGTGGGGCCTGTAAATCTGCTCAGTTTCAGGGACTTCCTGAAGCTGAGTTGTTTACCTTCCTGCTTAAGGTGCTTCCCTGCTGGATGGAATGTTTCAATCTTGAAGGAAATTGTCACACAACGCGGAGGTCTACAAAGTTCTTTGATGGGAGACCCTAAGACATGCTACATAGGCACCTACGCTTCACAAGGGGAAGGGGGTCTACCCTGTGTATGACAGACTTGTGTGTCTGGTTAAACACAGCAGACAGTGAGCAGGACAGCCTTGGGAGTGACACCTGTTCTCCTTGGTGACTGTCCTGGGGTTCTCCAGAGAGTCTTGTGACATATGAATTTCCCCTCAGTTCTGTCCCGTGGTAAGGATGATGAACACAAGAGAACAAGTTTGTAGAGGGGTTCAAGAATAGGTTCCTAAGGCACAGGTGCTCTGAGATGCTTGGGTGGTAGAAACCTCAGGTTCTGGTAGGAATAGACCAAGATCCAGTCCAATGTCATACAAGTTCTGGTGCCACCAGCTGGCCCAGTAGCCTCTTCCCCAGCCCTGCTCATGGCCATCTGCATCCTAGGATAGGTGACAGCTGGGTCTGCCTGCCACCCTCAGTGGGTATCATAGATTCCCAACTCTAAATGGCTGAGTTGATGATGGTCTTATGGCTACGATGCTCTACCAGGGCTGAGCTGGACCAAAGGCTGCTTGCTGAATATCATGCATTTTTCTTAGGGATGTTCCCTTCAGAGCCTGGAGGACCAGTCTATGTTCCTCCAACCAAACTGCAGCATGGGCTTTCCACCCACAGACCACACCAGTGTTCTCTCCCTGGGTCTTGAGGGCAGTACATGTCAGACAACATGGTTATCTTCCTTACACTCCGAGCTGCCTACAGGGTTCTCTTCTGTGCCTACCTCAAATTTTCAGCCTTCTGTACCCTTCTAGAGATGGGCCAGAGAAGTGACTCCAATTTCACAATGAATCTGCGGCTCCAGGCCCTTCTTCACAGAGAAGAGTGGGAAGTGTGTGACATAATTGCCCTTGTTTATGAGGAATTTCCTGGTGTTCCTGGGAACTCTGGACACCTGGAGGCCTCAGCAAGTAACCGTCACAACTCTGCTAACTTGCTTCTGGACCCCCCTGAGCATGTCTTAGCAAAGCCTCGTTTGTTCCCACAACCTGTCAATGTTTTGATAACCAGTGTCAACTCACAGATTAGGCTGAGGTGGTGCAGAACAGGACTGGGAAGCTGTGGGGACAAGCTATGACAAGAGGCTGCAGATGAACTACTTCAATTCCCTCCATAGCAGGAAAAGGAGAAACACTTGGCAGGCACCTCCTGGAAGCCTGGGTAGGAGCTGGCACCAGAACTGTAGTAAGATGGCTATTGTCTCGAGTCTGTGGTTATCTATTGTTCCCCTTCAAAATCTATATGGCTCCTCAGGAACATGTCTACTGAATCATATTGACCACTTATGCTCCAGGGGCAGCACTGGTCTCTGTCCTGGGATTACTGCCTTTTACCTCCCTTTATGATGCCTTGGTTGGCCTTCCCAACAGGGACAGCTCTTAGCCTACAAGCCAAGGGTGTGCATGGGTGTTCAGACTCCCACTAAATTCACCTATGCAAACTTCACATTCATCACAAGGGGGGATGGTACCTTCATGAAGCTAAGTGTGCAGTTGGTCTACTGTGAGCCAGTCCTGTGCCGGGCTCGGTTGGTTTTTTTTTTTTTTTTTTTTTTTAGCTTCACAAGTCCGCATTGCACAGCAGCATAATGACCTTGGGACCACAAGCCCCAGCTGTTCTGGAAATATCTAAGTGAAAGCCCCTGCTAGGCGGCTGCAGGCCCTTGGGATGTCCTGGAGCATGTTAGCATGCACGCACACGTGCATGTGCTCACACATGCACACACCAGGTGTCATCCTCAGAATTCAGACTCACCTTAGTTAGCAGTCTGTAGGTGTGAAAGCTGATCACTCTGGAAATATAGGGCAAGGACTTTTGGGGAGGAAAAATTTCTTTAGTTTCTTGATATTGATATTTGGTTCCCTTTGGTTTTATAAATTAAGCCAGAGCTCCTGGGAGTGTTTTCCTTTTTTTTTTTTTTTTTTTTTTTTGGTTTTTCAAGACAGGGTTTCTCTGTGTAGCTTTGCGCCTTTCCTGGAACTCACTTGGTAGCCCAGGCTGGCCTCGAACTCACAGAGATCCGCCTGGCTCTGCCTCCCGAGTGCTGGGATTAAAGGCGTGCGCCACCACCGCCCGGCCGGGAGTGTTTTCCTTACGTAGCTATCTCCAGGCTCTCCTGTCTCGACGGTCATGATGCTACTGCATACTCGTTGCCGCTGATGGCTGACTAGCAGCTTTCCTCTCTCATCTCTCGGCTCCCTGCTGCCACTGTCCTCACCGCTGTTAGGTGCTCAGGCCTGTCTTATCTAGTACTTGTATGGGCTGCCGTCCCTGAGCATCTCCCAAGTGCACCTTCACCAGCGCGCCCTTGTCACTTTGTAATAGAGCATCATCTGCCCAGCCTCACAGAGCGGCGCATAGGCCAGTGAGCCGCTTCTCTGAGGATGTGAAGCCCATGTCTGTGGTCTGCCATGACAACTTGGCAGCCTTACTTCACCAAATGTGGGGTTGTACTTTTTTTTAACAGCTTCAAAAGGCTGTCTGAGGAGCAGGGGGTATTTGCTAGGGTACTGAGTCCCCCTGTAGGTATCAACAAAATCTCAATGAGCCACTCTGCTCCATGTCCTTCAGGTCTAGATCTGCCTGGCCTCAGCTCCTGGGGCCCATATTCAGTGTCTTGGAAGGGCTGTTGGTCAGCTGTCTCCTTCATTACGGCCTGGCTCCAGCTGATCCAGTAAAGGGAAGGGACCAGTAGATGGAACAGAAGCAGGTATGTAGTATTTTGAAGAGGTCTCAAAGTGTTTTCCAGGCATAGAGAGGTCATCTGCTTCTATTGAGAGAAATAAGACCTCTGAGCACATTCAGGAGTCCAGAATTCAGGTTTTCTTGGCCTTTTCTCTCCTTTGGTGGCTGTGTGTGTGTGTGTGTGTGTGTGTGTGTGTGTGTGTGTGTGTGAATTTGACACAAGCTAGAGTTATCTGGGAAGAGGAAACTCAATTGAGAAAATGTCTCTATTGCATTTCCTGTAGAAAAGTCTGCAGGAATTTCTTGATTGTAGGACATTGATGACTGATATGGGAAGGCCCAGTTCGCTCTGGGAAGCGCCACTCTTGGTCAGGTGGCCTTGAGTTGGGTCAGAAGGAAAGCTGAGAAAGTCAATAGAAGCGAGCCAGTAAGCGGGGTTCTGAACGGCTTCTGCTTCGGTTCTTGCATCCAGGTTCCCACCTGACTTTCTTTTATGATGGACCATGATGAAAACAAACCATTTCTTTTTACTTTCTTCTTCCTTCCTTCCTTCCTTCCTTCCTTCCTTCCTTCCTTCCTTCCTTCCTTCCTTCCTTCCTCCCTCCCTCCCTCCCTCCCTCCCTTCCTTCCTTCTCATTCTTTCTTTTGAGACAGGGTTTCTCTGTGTAGCCCTGACTGTCCTGGAACTTACTCTGTAGACCAGGCTGGCCTTGAACTCAGAGATCCGCCTGCCTCTACCTCCTGAGTGCTGGGATTAAAGGCGTGCACCATTACCGCCCAGCTTTGTGTTCATTTTTTTTTTTTTTTGTTTTTTGTTTTTCAAGACAGGGTTTCTCTGTGTAGCTTTGCGCCTCTCCTGGAACTCACTTGGTAGCCCAGGCTGGCCTCGAACTCACAGAGATCCACCTGGCTCTGCCTCCCGAGTGCTGGGATTAAAGGCGTGCGCCACCACCGCCCGGCCTTGTTCATTTGTTTTGTGGTCGGTGTTTTATCCCAGTATAGAAATCTAAGATAGTCTTTCCATAATTTTGTGTTGTCCGCCCCCCCCCCCACAACCCCCACTCCATCCCTGCCCAGCCATGAGCTTGCTAGACAAGTTCTCTACCACTGAGCTAAATTCCCGAGCTAAGAATTCAGGATTTTTAACATGTCAACCTAGAGGGGCTCCCTTCACAGAGCCTGACTGTGACACAGCAGCTTTTGGCCGGCTCCAGCCTTCGGCTGCTCTGGATACTTGCAGATCCAATGCCTTACTGATAGTCCTGGCCTGTGCATCATGGGTCTGTTCTCTGGTAGCTGGTGACAGAGCTACCGCATGGCACCAAGGGGCTTTTGTGTCACACCTTTCTTTCAGTTGGTGTATCAATGATTTAGCCCCCTGACTCCACAGCCAGGACCGGCTCAATTTTCAGACCTCTCAAAGGCAGTGTATTCTTCCCACAGGTCTCCCATCCAGCTTTCACTGATGAAGGAAGGGCGTTCTTCAAGGTCACTGCAGAGGTCGCCTCTGTCACCACTTAGCACCCACCTGGGCCAAGTCTGTGGAAGACACTTGCCGTGACTACTATAAGGCAGCTGAGGAGCCTGGAGCTCTTGCCCCTCACGAAAGCTGGGAGTTGTCCCTGCTGCAGGGAAAACTTCATCTTAGTGGAAGGATCAGGATAGGACCTCAGGGAGGTCTGATGGCTGCAGAGAGCCAACCACCCCAAAGTTGGATGGATACCAATCAAATTGCCAGTAAGCACCAGGTTTGAAGGTCCGGGGATGCCAAAATCAAGGCCCACGTAGAGGCTGCCCAAGTACACCACGGGGGCAAGCAGGGTCTTCCTGCTAGGCGCGGGGTCCACACGGACCTCACGTTGGATGTGCATCACCGTCCGATTCTTCAGCGCGATCGGCAGGTGTCACTTCTCTTAGGTGCTGAAGCTGGGGCCAGGGGAAATCTTTTCCTCTCATCCCTTTGGCTTGAATATAACCTTTTAAAATTTTAAGCGCGAGTCGGTCTCGCGGAAGCTGGCGGTTAAAACACAGGACAGTACTCACGACCCTCTCTTTGTCCCCGGTCCGAGGAGACCAGATCAGCGGGGATCAAGAGAACATAAACCGCTAAACCCCGAGTCCCTTCCGATCCCGCCTCAGGGTCGGACTCCGCCCCCTTACAGATCCGACCAAAGGGACGCAGAGTTTCACAGTAGGCGGAGTCGTGCGGCCCCGCCCCGCGCGGAGCCCTAGCCAATGAAGATCGGGGGTCTGGCAGAGGAAGGCGCCCACCGCCCCGCCCCCGAGCTCTGCCAATGGACGGGCGCGAGGCGGTGCACCCGAGCAGAGCGCGGACCGCAGCGCGCGGGGCTCCGGGGGCATCCGCCGCTCGGCTCCGTCTGCCGGCCTTGTCCGCCTGTCTTGTCCTCCTCCTGCGGCCGCGCTGCCGGGCCCTCGCGCCCTGGCGAGGTCGACAA
The DNA here is from genome assembly GCF_004664715.2 of Peromyscus leucopus. NCBI lineage: Eukaryota > Metazoa > Chordata > Mammalia > Rodentia > Cricetidae > Peromyscus > Peromyscus leucopus. The sequence goes on along the minus strand of NC_051077.1, from coordinate 3,722,769 downwards.
GCAGCATGGCGGTGGAGGAAGAGGGGCTGCGGGTCTTCCAGAGCGTGAGGATCAAGATCGGTGAGGACCGCGGTGGCGTGGGCAGCTCCCCAGACCCCTGCTCCTGGTATCCGGCCCGGCTGGACCAGCTACTCGTGCTTCCCCGCCCAGACGGCCCGGTTCTCCGTGGCACTGCGGGGGAGGCGGGACCTGCATCAGGGGGGGCGTCTGTTTGTGTGCGTGAGCGCGCGTGGCTGTCTGCGTGTGTCCGTGTGCGCAGGACCGTTCCCGGACCGCTCCGGGTCTCGGGCGCCTGAGTTTACATGCACGAGCACACGCGGTACCGTCCCGGTGCTCCCACTTCAGGGGTCAGGGCTACTGATGTTAGTCTCCGGGTGTCCCCTTCCCAGTTGTGCGCAGGAACTTCCTTCCCAAGGAGGGGGCGCCCCTTCACCCTTTCTGCTGTGCGGTGCTGCAGGCTTCGAGGCCGTGCGCGCGCGACTGTGTGTCTGCGCGCTGCAGGCGTGGTGATGGAGCTGCCAGCACCTCCCCCTCCTTTCATTGAGAACTGGCCGTGGGAGCTGTGGCCGGCAGGCCTGGCATTCAGGCTGCGCTCGGCTGTTCCGGACTTTGGCAGCAACGCTGGGGGCAGGGAGTGAAGTAGAACTGGGGTGATCTGGAAAGGACTTCCTGATTTTTTTTTTTTTTTTAACCTGAAAAATTTGCTTTTCCCAGTTGCCTTTTTTAAAAAAAATCTTGTGAGTGATGTGTGAGTCCACTTCCTAACAGTGGTTTACAGAAGTGACCGTTACACATCGAACCATTAACGCACTGGGCAAGGGCCAATTTTCTGGAAGGAATTCTGGGTCCTAGCGCTCTGTGCCTGTAGTCTTTCCCCTCTGAACTGCGTTCCACATACTGGCCTGTTCCCATGTGAAAAGGCCCCTAGTGGGTGGCAGCAGCCACAGTCTAGTGTCAGTTGTCGATGACATTCGATGCTGTCTGAAGAATGCCCGCTACGCGCAATCAGCGTGTTGCTTCCTGTCCGCTTTATTTTGATTTTGAATCATCGCCGAGACAGTTTGATCTTTGGTTCAGAAGCACTGCGGATACCATGTGGAGCCTGGGCTCCCAGAGGGCATGGGAGGGATTTCTCTTGCTTTTGTGCCTGGAATCGCTGTCAGTTTCAATCTGAGGAATGGGGCCGCTTCTGTCCGCTGTGCGGCAAAGAGCCCTCGTGAGAGGGTGGCCAGGCTTCAGTTTCTTTCAACCGAGACCATCTCACCAAGTGAGTCCACCGGGCTCCAGGGGTACTGAGCCCCTCTACTCCAGGAGAGCAAGGGGGGTGGTCTTGTTGTGGAATACTGTTAGGGGAGAATCCAGGCCTTCAGGTCAGCAGGGAACAAGGGTCCAAGACCTTCCTGTTCGGGCCAGTGTGGCTAGCTCAGCTACTGTGCACAGGGAAGGGTTTCAGTTCTCATCAAACAAAGAGGATTTCTCTTCCAGAAGGACACAGGAAGACAACAGGGAAGGGAAGTCTCTGATACCCAGGACACAGCCTAACCAGTCTGCCAGCATAGGGTCTTCGATAGAGGAGCCGTGGTGGTGACAAGTCACAAGGTCTCCTCTGTGGATACATTTCGAATAAGGTTGTGATTGGAGCCTTCATTGCCTCTGATTACATTGGGGGCTGGGCAACACTCACATGTTCAGGACGGCGGCAGTGAGGTTGGGTAGAGATACCCAAGCTCCAACTACCTGCCCCCTCCCTCCCTAAATGTGCTCTGTCTCCAAGAGGCTTGTCTTTCTCAAAGGTCCTTACCCATAGGACTCATCAAGAGGGGTGCCCGTGTGCTCTCTGGGTGGAGTATGCAGGGGCACACAGCTCTGCCTGTAGACCCTGCCTCCTGCGTCCGCGCACACGGGTGGGCGTGTTGTGTTAGCCCTTCGGAGCCCAGAAAACAGCTGTGGCAACTGGTTTGGGTTTGATGTTGCGTAGCTGCCCTGTTTGTCTGATGCCACTGGGGTCCCCAGGGAAATCCCATCAGACTAAATAGGACTCCTCGCAAGGTGGGTGGTATGCCGGGCTCCCCGTGTGCTGGGCTCCCCGTGTGCTGGGCTTCTGGGTTTCCTTTTGCAGTTCTTGGTCTGTGGTCAGTTCACTCTGTGATTAACATCTGCCTGAGTGTCAGTGGCTGTGACATTGTAGTTGACTCGAGGGCACCACGGTTGACCCGTCCTGCCCCTCCTGTTTCTCTGTCTCTGTCTCTCTCACTTTCACACACACACACACACACACACACACACACACACACACACACACACACACACACGTCACTCCTCTGAGCCTTGTCTCCAGGCACTGTGGCTTCCAGCAAGCCTGCTGGTGCCTGGCAGGGTGACCTAGAGGAGCCTCTTTCTTGTCACAGCCATTTCCCCATCTGAATAAAGCAAGAGCTCATGTGGGCTACATCCGGTGGGAGTGCGCGAGGCTGTGGTCTGTCCTAGTCGACACCCTCCCCCACCCGGAGAAGGAAAGAGAGACAGCTTCCCCTCCAATCACACAGATAAACACCATCACCACTGCTGTAAGAACGTAGGGAAGGGGCCAGCGCTGTGAGGCTTGGCCTCCACTTGGTTTTAGAGCACGGGATAGTATTGGTTTCATCAGAAATGAATCTCTCTGTTCTTCCTCTTTCTCATTCCGTCTACACTTTGCTTGTGCAGAAGAAAAAGCCACAAAAAAAAGTAAAGTATCTTAATTAAAAAAAGAGTATTTTTTTTTTTTTTAAAATCCCGTCTTGAAGAAGAATCTGTTGCTTCTCCATTTAAAAGTTGCATGGTTGTTTGGATGTGTTCCTCTGTGCACTTAGAATCTTAAGTGTCGGTGGTAACAATTACTGCTTTGTTACAGCCATCTTCAGCCATCACATGTGACTGACCCACGCTTCCTCGAGGCGGCTGTATTGAGGAAGTGTGTAGCCCAGCTCTCTGGAGTCGATGCTGGCTGGTGATTGGGCGGGTCGCTGTGGCCAGAGCTCATCTGCCCAGCTATTTTGGGCCTGACTGTTCCCTGTGGTTGCAATATAGCTTTACTTCCCAGTCAAGTTTTCCTTTTGCATAATATTTATTACTTGTTTTTAAAAGTGCTCTCTGGATAGAAATGTTGGGTGTTCTAGAAGGAATTATCATCTGTCGATTAATAAATAAAAATTCAAAATTCTGGCTTTGCATTCCCAGACCAGAAATGTTCTCTTGCGCGGTTATGGCTTTCTTCCTTTTCTTTCTGCTGTGGTCTCTGTTGAGCTCCCCGGGTCCCCAGGAAGGCAGGCTCTGCTTCCTGAGTTCCCACTGGGCTCTTGGTGACTTCAGTCCTTCCGCCTGGATGTCACGGCAGCCACTCTGCATCCTCGCTGAGGCTCTGTGCTCTCGCTCTACGGTTAGAATGTGGTTACGGAGAAGTGTAGTGTCCAACAGAGCATACAACGGTAGCTCCTCCCATCCCGCGGGACTGGGCTGCTGTGGACCAAGGCTGGTTTCTCGCTTACAATTCTCCCCCTTGCCTCTCTGCTGACAACAAAATCTCACCAGAATCAGGAGGAATCAGTGAAAGGAGGATGAGCAAGAGTGCAGGATGGGGTCAAACAGGGGTGTGAGCCGGCCTGGCTGCTCAACCCCGAGTCGGCAGCGGTTGACAAAGCCCCAGATTAAGGGCTGGAAGCTCAGTTAGCCCATTGAGTAAAGTTGCTATCTCCACTGGCCACAGCATGTTGACACCAGGGTTGCTGTGGGTCACACAGCAGGCCATGGACCTGCAGGGGGCGGTTATGCTTTATGGGTTAACACAGTTGTCATGGGCTGGCCAAGGCTGGATTCAGAGAGAAGAGGTGTTTTGTGAGTCATGGCAATAGCCTTTGTGATACAGTAGCTTCTGGGCCCGAGTTTAAGAAGATGCCGTGTGGGCCAAATGTGGTCCTTGGCATGGGAGATTTTAGATTCTCTTGAGCTCTCTCATGCTAAAATTAACTTGGGTATTCCATTAACCGAGCTCAGCTCAGCTGGCTGGGCTATTTTTAGCTGCCCAGGACTAACGTGCAGATCTAGGCTGTACCTGTGGAAGCTTGGAAAGCTCAGGGTTGGACTGCTTCGTCTGCTGATCCAGGTGCCGCCTGCTGGCATGCTGGGTTTGCCATGCCTATGGTGGGCAGAGATCTCAAGTGAGGGGTTTGTGCACATTATTGTCTCATTAATTTTTTTTGTTTTTGTTTTGTTTTGTTTTGTTTGAGAGAGGGTTTCTCTATGAGGTTTTGGAGCCTGTCCTGGATCTCGCTCTGTAGCCCATGCTGGCCTCGAACTCACAGAGATCCACCTGGCTCTGCCTCCCGAGTGCTGGGATTAAAGGCGTGTGCCACCATTGTCACCACTACCACCCGGCTGTCTCATTGATTTTAAAGATTTTATTTTACTAGTAATTGTGTGTGTGTGTGTGTGTGTGTGTGTGTGTGTGTGTGTGTGTGTGTGTGTGAGAGAGAGAGAGAGAGAGAGAGAGAGAGAGAGAGAGAGAGAGAGAGAGAGAACACGTATTAGTGCCATACCTGCCGAGGCCAGAAGAGGGTACTGGAGTCCCTAGAGATGGCATTGTAGGCAGTTGTGAACTGCTCAGCTGTGCTGGAAATTGAACTCAGGTCCTCTGGAAGAGCAGCAAGTACATTTAACCTCTGAGTCTATATCATTAATTTTAATTTCTCACATGATGTCCATGAAGGGTAACCATATATATATATATATATATATATATATATATATATATATAATAAAACATAGCTAGCCTGTGTGGCCCTGGACATTTCCCATCAGTTCGCAAGGGCTTTTACTTCCCCTATGATCTTAGATTTGCATGGCGGCTGGCAGGCTAGTGGGGAGCTTTGGAGGGAGCAGGCAGCTGATGCTAACTAAGGAGGCTGAACAGGGCACCGGTCCGTGCTTGCAGACAGCAGGGCTATGCTGACTTCAGTGCCGGCTGAGCGGGCTGACACTCACTGACAAGCAGGTGCAGGGCCGGGAACTGAGAGGAGCTCCTAAGTCTGAGCACGGGGATCAGCCTGAGGTTAGACTTCCATGAGGTAGCCCCAACGTGCTGTGTGGCAGCCGCTCCCGAAAGGCAGAAAATATTTTGATTGGACTCCCCGAAGCTGATTGTGTATCTGAATGCATAAGCCGTACACACGCATACACACACCGAGGAGCTGACTGCAGCTGGCCTAGGGCAAGAGACAGTGTGTTTTAAGTGTGAGTATGAAAATATTTAGCAAAAAATAAATAAATAAATAAATAAATAAATAAATAAATAAATAAATAAATAAAAAATGGATTTTGCAAATGGCCTTAGAAGGCCCAGGTGGCTGAATGACCTTGGAATGTGGGCTGGCTGGTCTTTAGGACCAGAGCCCCAGACAGTCAATGAGGAGAGGAGGTGGATGTTCCATTCTTGGAACAGAAACTCAAGATAGGGTGGCGGTTGGTTCTTGATAACTCTGCAGTTTTAGTAGATGAACTCTGGCCTTGGTCTCATTTACCTAAGTGGAAAGTGATGCTTCTGTTGACCCAGTGATTGCAGATGCACCCAGCACTGGGTCTTCGCCGACAGTGACAATGCTTCCAGTACAATTTAAAACGTTTGGTTCTGTTAACTTGTACAAATTAGTGTTCCACCCAAGCTGTGCATCAATCAGAGAGGGCTGAACTTTGACTAGTGGAGGGGGTTGAAGTCTGAAGAGAGATGGCTTTGGCTCTGCCCTTGGAGAGAGGATTCCATGGATCTATGGATCCTGATGTGTCGCACCCCCCCCCCCCCCCCCCCGCCCACCTCGGATATTGTGAGGGAGGCATCACTGGTTGTGCATACAACTTTGGGCACAGATGATTTGGCCTGGAGCTTCCAACTTCGTGAATAGATGGGCCTCCCTGTAGGGCAGAAAGCATGTGTAGGTAGGTCGTGTCAAGACTCAGATATATGACTTGTAGGTGTTGGTTGGCTTCTGGAAGGCGCAAGTGATGTCTAGTTATGCATGTTGGGCTGGGAGGGGCCTCATGGGTCACAGCTGGTCTTCTGTGGGTGCCTGTCAAGGTATGCTGGTCTATCCTGTCAAGGTCTGCACCGGGTGCAGAAGAGGAGCCGCTTGCACAGCTGGACCTTTCCTGCTCTGACCAGACGGTGATCTTGTACAGAAGTGCCTTCTGCACTGCCCCGTAACCCAATGAACCAATAACAGAAAAGTGAAGTAAATGCTGGTTGAAAGGGTGATCGATCGCATCATGGAGTATCCGCAGAGGGACCAGGGACGCTGTCTCTGGGCTATTGTGCACTGCATGAGACCTGGACTGTGTCCTTGGGTTCTGCTCTGGGCTTTCCCTTACTGAGAAGAGGCTACATGGAATGACCCCACAGCAGTTAAGCTCCTCTCAGGGCTAAGATGGTCAGTCAGGCTTCTCTTTGGTTTCTTGTGAAGAAAAGAATTTCCTTTCATATCTGAAAGTGGTTCAGATTAGTGGTTCAGCTTGCCAAAGCTATGCTTTCTTCTCCAGGTGGGTTTTCCTGGCGCGAAGCAGCAACTCTCCAGCCGGAGAGGGTGAATCTAGGTTCCGAGTCATCTCTTAGGGTTTGCTTCCATGCTGGGCTATGCTCACCTTGGCATTGCCGAGCAGTACCAGTGCCAGCCACTGCTCTTAGAGCTGATAGAGCAGCTGAGGCTACATTGTACCTGTGGAGGGTGGTTATGGTCCCAACAGGTATTTCTCACTTTTCATCCAAGGCTCGGAGAAGCAAGGTGGCCTCCTACTAAGTTGTTCTGTGACGTGTCTGCCTCTCAGGGCCCAGGAGTCTTCATGATTGGCAAGGATGGTCCTTGTGGACTTGTCCTCCAGATAGGAACGACCAGCCTCTGAATGAGTGCCCTTCCTTCTCAGTACATTTTAAAAGCAGCCTTCGTGGGACTAGTCCACGGAGCACACCCAGCTCTGACCAGCACTGGTATCACCAGGCAGCGTGGGATAGAGAGAGCTGAGGAGTCAGTGTCAGGGGTGACCATTTGCAAACCCTGTCCCAGCTCAGCGACATCTTGTCGGGTGAAACCTTCAGACCAGCATTATAAAATATGACAGCCTGGAGATGCTGCTCTCTTCTCAACCTTGGCCTCCAGGGTACTTGATCTCTCTGTCTTACAAACTCCTCTCAGGAGGGGTGAGACTCACTCTCTCCCGCTGGAGAGTTGCTGCCTCGTGCCAGGAAAACCCACCTGGAGAAGAAAGCATGGCTTTGGCAAGCAGAAAGTGGGTTCAGTTTCAGTGTGGGGACGTATCTCAGTCCTAAGACCCAGAGCCTCTGGGCATCTGCTTTGTTTTGGCTCTGGCTAACTTGGGATTTTCCAAGGCTGGGGTCAGACTGGGGCACGGGGCTATTAGCATCCAGGAACATGAGGCACTTCCGGAAAATTCATCTGTGTGCAAGCCCCAAAGGCCCTGGCCAGCCTGCCCTCTTGTCTAGAGTCTGGGATGAGTGCTCTGAAGGGGTTGGGTTTCCCATGGCCTTTGGGGTGAGGGCTGAGCGGGGGAATTCCAGACCCACAGATATACAGATGGCATACTTAGCCTTCTTGGGAAGCCTTGCTGGCCCGAGGCCCTTGATGTAGGCAGGCTGCTGCAGGAGGGAATTCTGGGAAAGCTCAACCGCCACAGAGCCTAGAGAGGACACTACCTCTTGTCCCAGTGGCCGATCTCCAAGACTCTGCTGCTGGATTCAGAGGTTGTGCCAGATTTTCATCTGTGCAGCTGCCTCAGCCGGCTCCCTGATGAGAGGATGCATTTCTGCTACCCAGTCCTTGAGCCTGGCCCTAGACTGGGCACAGGAGGAAGGAAGCAGGCTGCCGGCCTCAAGCCCGAAGGGGCACTGAAGATAATTCCTGAGTGTCAAGGCTATCTCCCAGTAGTGGTCATGAGAGCCGTAAAGTTGTTGACCTAAGAACACACAATAGGGCATTTCCTCCACCGTGGAAAGCTGAGTTCTAAGGGCTGGAACTGTGCCCTACGCTTGTCTGGACCGCTGGGGGTCTGACACTGGCCACCACTGCCGCTTCCTGAGGCGTGAGGTAGGGAGAGAGAACTGACCTGCACCCATGAGGCCAGCATTCAGGTTAAGTCAAGGGCCATTCTCTTTTTTATGAGGCGTCCACTTCTTGTGATATGGTTAGGAGCTCATTTACACATGCACACGTGTTTGTGTGTGTGTGTGTGTGTGTACGCGTGTACGCTGGGGCCACTGGCAGGGCGGAGCTTCATGCCCCAGCATGCACAGTGTAGCAATTGTGTTGAGGGTTGGGGTTCTACACTTTCCAGGATTCGTAACAACAGGAACGGGTCACTCCTGGCATTGTGAGATTTGCGAAGTTTAAATTAGTCCAGATTTTCACTTCTCCTGTCACCTGCATATGGGTGGGGCTTTGTCACCTGGGGTCCAGGAATCCTTCAGACAACTTACCTCCTGCTATCATGGCTTTGGTACTCGGGTGCACCTGCCCTTCCATTCCCACGCTGTAGGATCTTCTCCCACAATTGTTTTGGATTTTTAATGTATTTTATATTTGCGTAACACCCTCATGGTCTTAGGCCTGCAGTTTAGAGTTCTTCTCCTGCCATTTCTTCTGCTTGTTTCTGACCTGTTTCCCCAGGCAGGAGCCAAGGCCGGTCTCCTAAGCTGTGTGCTCCGGAAGCCATAATGATTCCCAGGTGAGGGTAGAGCAAACCTGAATGAATCCTTATCTATGGGAAGGAAGCCATGGGCAGGTGCCGGAGCTTGAATTCAGTAGGTAAGATGGACCAGGGACCCTAGGCAGGTACGAGCCATAGACTGCTAATGAGAAGCATGAAACAGATGCCTGCAGATCACTGTTTGGACAGTAATTTGGGGAGGGTCCACGGGTAGTTTCTACCTGCAGCTTGTTCCGGGCAGAGTTGGTGCAAAGCCCTGTGCCCGGTGGACTTTTGCCAGAGGGTGAATGAAGCTCTGCCGGGAGGATGCCCAGCCTCTTTGAGCTGTGCTGACTGCCCAGCCCTCCGGCTCTTCCTGGGATGCAGTTCCAGTTCCCTTGAGGAGTCCTGGAGGCTGCATCTGAGACATTAGTGAGGCTGCCCAGCTCCCCAGCTGGTCCCATCCGTCTGGAATCTGTGACATTCCTTTTGCTGTTCATCATTTCCTGCCGCCGGCGGCGGCGGCACCGCGTTGAGTGTTTAGAGAGAGAGGTTCTGAGTATTGGAACCCAAGAATGTGTTTATGCATGGCCTGAGTGGAAACCAAGGGTCACATGGAGAGAGAAAAAAAAAGTCTTTCACTGTTTTTGCCGAGTGTCTTGATTTCAAATTTTGTTTCATGAAGTATGTTTCATGACGCCTGCCGGGAAACTTGGTCTCCTTTGCTGTTCCCTCGCTGAGCCCCGGGATGTAATTTTCTCCAGAGGGCTAGAGGGACCGGGTCAGGAGGGTTCGGCAGGCAAAGAGCTCCCATGGGGTCTTCTGCCCCGAGTCAAACACAACTTGCTTACTCCTTGCGATTGCCATTTTTACCATCAGTAGTGTTGTTCATCCCCCAGCCTCAGCTCCCACTCCATGGAGGCCACCCACCTCAGGGCCGGCTACACCATCTCTCTAGCTACACTGCACCTCATGGGGTTGTGGACATAAGGATGGTCGGCTGCAGATGTGTGAGGGGCTGGAGGCTGATAGGGTGTCGGGCTGGAGGCAGATCAGCTGCACTAGTTTGGAATATGATGGGCAGGATTGGAGTTGTAACTCTGTATGTTTGGATTCTGGTGTGTTTCAGAGTGGCTGGCTGCCTGGGGAACGCAGGGTAGGTGTTGCCCAGGGGCTGCTACTCAGGGGCTGCACACAGGTATCATGTTTTGGGATGCGTCTTCTCCTTCCTAAGATGCCTTCTCAGTTCCCTGGTCCTTGCCCTTGTCAGGGCAAGGAGAGAGTGATAGGGCAGCCCTTTTACCAGAGTGGACATCGAGGAGAGGGTTCAGAGGGAGGCTGTGTGTGTGTGTGTGGGGGGGGGGGCTACCCACCAGCCCCATAGCTCCCCAGAGTTTTGAGTGAGAGTAGGAAATATTAGACAGAAGGATTAGAGTGTGGAGATAAACAGAAAATAAAGGATAACCTCAAGACGGCCTGGAACCTATTCCAATGGGCCCTGACTGTCTCTGCCCTAGGGTATTTATAGAAATGCCAAGGGGTGGAGCAAAAGACCTCCTCCCCCAGCACAGCCAAGTGCAGACCATCTCAGACACCTGCACTCAGGCCCGTGGTCCCATCGTCCTCTCTATGCAGACCTGCTGGGTAAAGCCACGAGGAACCTGAAAACAGGCTCCCATACAAGTAGGCCCTGGAGAAGGTTTACCCAGGACCTTGGCCTCCCTGGTCATGAGATGATGTAGAGGTAGGACCCCATCACCACCCCCCCCTTGCTGGCTCTAAGGGGCCTTGTTACCCCCAGATTTGCTACACACGGCCGAGAAAGCTATGGTTTCTGTCGGGTCTGACTGAAACCCTGGGGGGAGAGGCTGTGTGGTGTCCTGTTTATGTGTGGTCTTCAGCACCTGCCACCTTCTTCCCAAACTGAGAGCAGGTCAGCCCAGTGCACAGCAGAATTGATGCTGCCCCTCTGCCTGGGTCTGCCATCCCAGAGTCTGGAAGGAAGCGTATGCAGAGGGCAGGTCTCTCTGGTACAGAGGTTTTATCAGGCAATTTTGTGTCCCCCCACCCCCCAACCAAGGGTCATTTGGCGATAGATGGGTTGTTTGTTACATGGTGGATGCAAGCCATGGGCATCCATGGGGTGTGGGGTGCAAGCCATGGGTATCCATAGGGCATGGGGTGCAAGCCATGGGCATCCATGGGGCGTGGGGTGCTGAGGTGGAGCCCTTGTTGGATGACATTCTTGAGTGGCAATGTTGGGAGGAAGAGTGGCTATGGGGATTTTGTTGAACACTTGTGGACACCGAGAATGTGTCAGACTCAGGTCCCCTCTTCTCTTCAGGAAATAGAATATCACATTACTGTCCGTCATATTTTGGGAGCAGGGAGCAAAGGTCTCTTTGTACATCTGCTGGAGGAAAGACCCCAGAGCTGTGTACTGTATGACTGCCGCATCACAGTCTTGGGTGCGGATCCAGGGGGTAGGGGCACTTGCAGTTCACCGGCTGGGCGCCCGTCACACGTTACGTGAATTTTCTGTGCCTTGGTTTCATGGGCAACGAGAATGGTAACGGCCCCTTCCTAGTAGTGTCGAGGATTGGATAGTGTGTGAAGTGCCAGTTCCGAGTGGGCACAGACTAAGTCGAGTCTGATGTCATCGTTCCCTTCTGGCTTTTTATCTCATCCAGGAGCGACGTGGGGGTTGGTGAGCCAAAGGCTGGGCTGGGTGTGACCGGCAGAAAAACCTCATAAGACTACGGAGTTTGCCTGATGAGCGGGCACCACGGGCGGAGTCGGGCTGGGAGGGTAGGAATTTGTGGGACCCCTGTAAACCAGAGCCCACGCCGCCTGCCACGCGAAGGCCGTGTGCCCTGCATTAACTGACAGTGTTCAGATGAGTGTGCTCCGGTCTACCATGACATGCTCACCATGTTGTGGCCCCGTGCCTGTGTAGAGTCTTTATACCATGTCTGCTGCGGGGCAGCAGCACCAGGGTGTGGAGTGTTGTACGTCAAGGCTGCCTTCCCAGAAGCTGTGACTGGGCTCCCTGCCACTGGTGATAAACAGTTGGTACAGGATCCCGAAGTTGAACGGAGCGCTTGAGTGTGGTTGCAGGTAGCCCGAAGCCACTCAGCATAGTCGTTGGCTCTGTGCTATTTCCCGGACTGTCCGGTGGCCGTCTCCGCTACGCAGGCCACCGTGACAGCAGATGCAATGTGCCGTGGTAAGAGTGTTGAATGTCCCTGAGGGCCTGTGCATCAGAGGCTTCATCTCCAGGTTGATGCTGTGGGAGGAAAGATCTTTGGGCGGTGGGGCATGGAGGATGCTGCGGTCCTGGGGCCCTTCTTGTCCATTCTTGGTTATGAGGTAAGCCATACTATCCATCCGTGGTGTGCTAACCCTCCACACCATCCACCCGTGGTGTGCTAACCCTCGCCTCGAGTGCAGCCTCCCGTGGTAGGAGCCTCCAGGGCGGAGTGAAAGCCGACCTCTCTGTAAGGTGATGAGCACAGGGGATACATCTTCAGTTTATTTTGCAGAGTAAAGGAGGGCTCCCACGTTGGGCCCAGCTTAGAGCAGACCCTGTGTACCGTATAGCCCACGTGTGGACGGGCAAGGTCAGGTTCAGCGCCTGGGTCCCAGTGTTTTCCTCCGAGTTCCTTGCTCGCTTTCTCTTAAGATGCGTTCATTTGCTCACACCCAGCAAAGCTGACTGGGATGGCTCCACCAGGGTGCCCAGGAACTCTCCTCCACAGTGGCACAAAGGAACAGGTACCTCACTGCTCACAGGCAGGAACACAGTGCCCTCCCCACCTACAGCGAGGGCCTCAGGGGATCTGAAGGGACTCTGGATTGCTAGACCTTGGCTCTGTGCACCCATGAGGCAGCCTGTCCCTGGAACTAGTCCTGCTCGGGCCTGTAGCTGACCTGCTGGTAACATTTCAACTCCAGAAATACCAGGAATCTCCCTGGCTTCCTTCTCATAACTTTTCTGGGGCACACTGGGCCACTTCATTGTTGATGTGTGTGGAAGTAGAGTCTCTGAGAAGTCAGCACTGGAGGAGTGTGGGAAGCAGGTCAGCCCCGTGTGGTTTTAAAGGCCACAAGAATCAACTATTATGTTTTTCAGAGTGAAATAAGGTCTGGGTTCATCGCATTCTTAGCAAGCAAATGGCTAGTTTTTTAATGGGTGGAGCTCATGCAGGCTCTCAGAGCTGGGAAATGCTGACTGTCCTGGCCCCCTCTCCTTACCCTCAAATGCGTAAGACCCATATGTCCTGTAACGCTTTCCAAGATAGTTTTGGACGCCAGTCTAATAAAGGAAACGTCAGGAAATCCAGAATAGAAAGTTAGCACATGGCCAGAGGAAGTTCATTTTAAGCCCTACAGATAAGTTAGTGGTCTGACTCTCTAACAGTACCATACCAGTCAACTCGCTGAAGACAAGGGTGTCTCCTTCACTCAGGGAACGGGGGGTCAGTGTCCACTGGGAACCTGGAAAAGCGGGTTAGGGGTTTTTGGTGTTTAATGAGCTAGTGAATGTCTGACATCATCTATTTCACAAGCTGGGTCTGGGTGTCCTGTTAGGCTTCTCTTATGGTCACTGGGAAGGAACTCAGCAGTGGTCCGCATTGTTTATGAACCTTTCTTTTCTTTATGAGCGGCAGCTTTCAGGGAAAGCCACGGCAGCTTGCAGGGAAGCCATGGCTGACGTGCTTGCCTCCCAGTGTGTCTGTCTGTCTCTGGTGCCCATGCAGGAGCTCTCCAACCCTGGGGCTCCGTGCACGGGTGTCCATGCTCCTTGGAAGCAGAGCGAACAGCCTTGCAGGAGAACACAAAGCAGGAAAGCAGCCTGTGGTCATGGAGGTGTGTTGGTTCAGGATGAGTGGTCAGGGATCATTCATACTCTGATTCCTGCCTGCTAGATAACAGGGCCCTGTACCCTGTCAGGCTTCCCTCCTGTTGTCCTGGGTCAGCCATTACCATGGCCTGGCCACTCTGTGGTCTTAAGGCTTCATGGCATCCCTGTGCACTCTCCAGTCCTTCTGTCTTACCCTGGGGCACTCTCCATCCCTCATTTCTTTGGAGTAAGAGGAGGGACCCACCCTATCCGTGCAATATCTACAAAGGACATGCTGTTCTGAGTTGCACTTGGAATCACCCCCAGATGACTCCGTGGCCCTCTAGAAACACATTTGTCAGTTCTAGCCTGTCCCAGATGCTGATTTGCTACAAGTGAGGTATTTGGAGAAGCTGTGTAGTTAGAGGCTATTTGGGACAGAAGGCAGTGTGCCCGTAGCTGAGAGTACTGAGCACTGGTGTGGCACTCTGAGAGACTGGATGTCCTGTGGGTGGGAGGTGGCATTTCCTCTGTGAAGGCATCAGCCAGCACAATTCAGTTTGTGGTCCAGCTGTGGCTGGCACCGGCAGGTGCTATTCCGATGGTTCCTGCAGCCCTGACAATGGTGGCGTCAGTATGTATGCATGGTGAAGACATACTCTTGGCTTGTTGGTTTAACTACATGTACAGGTCCAGGTCTACGATAGAATCTCATCCTGTTGTCCATGTGAATTCGGGGCTCTCTGGGTAATCCCTTACCCTCCAGCCATCATAAGACCAATGTGAATGTGTTGAGTTCAAGTGGTGATGCTCCTGTACAGACCCTCACATGGCCGAGGAACCACTGTGAGCCCCACCTGTGTGGTCTGGGAACTGGGATGCTTGGAGCCTGTGGCGACTCAGCCTCGCTGCTGTAGCTCAAAGTAGCCAGACAGTGTGTCATGGGGTAAGTGTGACTGCATGTCTGTGGAGCCTTATTTATGGACACTGACATTTGGGCTGCACATAATTGTCTTATGCTCTGAGATATCTTCTTGATAAAGTTATTTGGAAATCTAAAAGCCATGTCTGGAGAGATGGCTCAGTCAAAAAATTGCCTGCATAAAGATGAGTTCAGATCCCTAGCGCCTGGGTAAAATCTAGGCACAGGAGAGTGAGCGACCTTGGAACACTCACTTCTCAGTGGGATATCTCTATCAAATTCCTCTCCTCATGGTGCAGGGAACTCTATGGAAGAGGAGGGGGGACAATTGTAAGAGCCATGAGGATAGAGGACATCAAGGAAACAAGACCGTCTAGACACACCAGGACCGACGTGCATATGAACTCACAGAGACTGTGGCAGCATGTATAGGGCCCGTACAGGCTAAACCAGGGGTCCCAGTGCTGAGAGGGGATGGAGACGCAAGCCCTCACCCTTAACCCAGAAACTATCTCCAGTTGCTAATCATCCACAAAGGAAAAATTAGTTTTCTCCGACGGAGTCTCACTGGGTACACAAACCACACTTAAGGGCAGGCTCATGCCCAGCAGATGGCCAACACAAAACGAACTCAGTATTTTTGGTGGTGGTGGTGGTGGTGGTGGTGTGGTGTGTGTGTGTGTGTGTGTGTGTGTGTGTGTGTGTGTGTGTGTGTGTCTGTCTGTCTGACAATGCTTTGTCTGGACACTTTCTTTTTTTTACCTTACAGATCTTGTGCTTCTCTATTATCATTTCCAATTTTGTTTTTATAGGTCTTCTGTGTGTCTCATTGTATATGTTTCTTGTGCTTTTTCTTTGGCTCTTTTTTTTCTATTTGCTTCTTTGTTATGTCTTTTTCTGGTTTGTTTTTATTTTATTTTTTTTTTTTTGGTTTTTCGAGACATGGTTTCTCTGTGTAGCTTTGAGCCTTTCCTGGAACTCGCTTTGTAGACCAGGCTGGCCTCGAACTCACAGAGATCCGCCTGCCTCTGCCTCCTGAGTGCTGGGATTAAAGGTGTGCGCCACTACTGCCCAGCTTGTTTTTATTTTACTATTACTTTAGATGCCTGTTTGTATTTTAATGAGAGAGAGAGAAAAAGGTATGGACTTGGGTGGGTGGGGAGGATCTGGGAGGAGTTGCAGAAGGGGAAACTATAATCAGAATATATTGTATGAAAAAATATATTGTATATTCAATAAAAAGTAAATAAGATAAAGTAAAACCTGGGCATAGTAGGAGACAGCTGTAATCCAGTGCTGGATGAAGTGGGTGGGTAGGAAAGGAGGGCCTCTGGGGCTCACTGATTCCTCAGTCTGGTAGAATTGATGGATTCCAGGTTCAGTGAGAGGCCCTGTCTCAAAAACTAAAGGAGAGCCGGGCGGTGGTGGTGCACGCCTTTAATCCCAGCACTCGGGAGGCAGAGACAGGCGGATCGCTGTGAGTTCAAGGCCAGCCTGGGCTACAGAGAGAGATCCAGGAAAGACGCAAAGCTACACAGAGAAACCCTGTCTTGAAAAACAAAACAAAACAAAAAACCAAAACAAAAATAAATAAATAAATAAATAAATAAATAAATAAATAAATAAAATAAAAAATAGAGCGGACAGAGGAAGACACTAATGTTGACCTCAGTTCTCTACATGCATGCACATACATGTTTACGAATACCCATCTGCATACATAATGTACACCCACATGAGTGTGTATCCTCCATACACATACACAAGCCAAAAAAATACATAAAAAGCCATTTTTATCTTGCATTGGCAAACAGAACAACTGATTTGGGGCTTCAGTCCATCTTGCTGACCCCAAGCATTGGTGTCTCGATACAGGGCAGCGGGCAGCCCGAGAGCAGGGGTCCAGACCTCTAAGCTGCCCAGTCACCAGGTTCTCCAGGTTCTCTGCCTCTGGTTTCCCTTCTTTTAATGCTAGATTCTGACCTTTTCTTTTCCTTGACACACTGAGTTTTCTGTTTATAGAAGGAATGTTTCCCTTCAGTCCACATTCAGACCACAGCCAAGTGAGGCTGTTCAGTGCCTTGTGAGCATGAGAGGGTCTGGCTTGTGGTTTGTACCCTGCCCTGACCTAGGGCTTGGCCGCGTCAGAGCCTAAACTTTTTGAGGGAAAGTTCCATGCCCCCTGTCCTTGTAAGCTCTGGGAGCTGGTTGCCCTTGGGGAAAGCAAAACTTGGAGAATCAGGGCTTAGGGAAAGGCAGAGCCTGCTTCTGGGGACCCGACAACTCTCTGAAGTGTTTGGGTTGGAATTCTCGCTGCAGAAGTTTGTGAGCCAGAAGCGCCAAGACTCTCTGGCCGGGGAGGAGGTGAGGCTGAAGAGCGGGGCATCCCTGGCGGAGGCGCTTTGCCACCGGGCTGGCAGCTGCTGCCATCCTGGGTGAGCTTCCTGCCAGTCACGGGTGTGTGAAGCCAGCACCCACGCCTTTGCTTTCACCTTTTAGGGGTGCATCACATGGTACTAATTTTTTTTTTTTCCTCCACGAGACCAGTGTGCTTAGCAGTGCTCTGCTTGTGGGATACGGGTGGTTGTGAGCTAAAGTGATTACACAACAGGCCCCGGCCTTCCCAGGGAGGACTGTTCCTCTTTAGTGCCCGAGTGAGCTGGTGCTCCTCCTGTGCAGGCCAGCGCTGGACACGCCCTCCCGACTTGGCCTCTCCTCCCCTTGCTTTGTGCCGCTCACGGTGCAGGCTCTGTGGATGCTCGCAGTTCCGAAGGCTTCCGGCAGATGCGGGCGCGTCCCTGTGAGGAGGCCCTGACAGGACTTCTTCCGTTGAGTGAGGGGCCTCAGGGACGACTCAAGGCCCCTTGCGTAGTATCGGAACTACTGGGGACCCCCCCCCACAGCCCCAATGCACAGTCCACTCCCCCAATTCCCCGGGCTGGGCTGGGACTGGCTGAGAACTTCTGGGGACCTGATGTAGGATCAGACGCGAAGGGGAAGCAGAGGAAGTTGGCAGAGAGTGTGTCTCTTCTCTTTCCTCAAGTCTCTACCCTGAACTCTCCCCAAATCCTGTACTGCTCATGTCATTTGTGGGTTCCTGGCAACTGTTGGTCTGGGTCAGCGGTTCTCAGCCTTCTAGAGCTGCGAACCCTTTAGTACCGTTCTTGTTGTGGTGACCCCCACCTCCCCAAGCATGATATTATGTTCATTGCTACTTCGTAGCTGTAATTTTGCTACCGTTGGGATAGGGCTGCAAATATTTTTGGAGACAGAGGTTTGTTGAGGGGGCACACGACCCATAGGTTGAGAACCATCGGTCCAGGTCTTTGTGTGACTTTTACATGCGTGTGTGGAGCGGTGATGGGTGAGGTTGTATGATCACTGTAGAAAGTTTGGGGGAACCCAGAAAAGCAAAGTTAAAACGTGTGTAGCTGCGCTTCCACACCGGGGTGCCTCGTGTGTAGGAACCCCCAAACACGCTTTCTTCTGGAGGGCTGGACTTTGCCTGTGGGTGTCTGAGACCTGGAGCATGTTCACTGGGTGGTGTGAGCTCTATGGGGACCGTCTTGCATAGTTTGAAGTTGACCCCATACAATATCCTCAGCCTGTGTTGAGGGGAGACCCTCTCATCTAAAAGCTCTCTAACCCTATGGCCTAGCCACACGTTGACTGTGTGTATGGCCAGCCCTAAAAATCATAGTTGGGAGGTCTGAAGGCCTTATTACTGTTGAGACGAGGACCTGCAAGCTTTGTTGGGTGGGCAAAGGATGAGTAAGACGTTGTTTTGGGGGATTCGGTTTTTGCTTTGACATACTGGCTGTGGGTTGTAAGAGCCATTGGGGTTATCAACCTAGTTCTTTGTATCTCCATGTTCCCATACCCATAAAAAGGTGAAAGAGGAGTTTCTAAGCCAGCCACGTGTCTGTTGGTTTTATCGTGTTATTCTCTGCCTAAGATGATAAGCGTGTGGAGTGTTGACTGAAATTGAGTTTTGAGACCTCTCTTGACGCTGATGTCTCTCTGATCCTGGGTCAGCAGGTGGGTAAGGGCCATGTGCCAGCGGATGGTAACCCTTGGCTCCAATACTAGGATGTTGTTGGCAGGAGGCATGCACAGCCTGTGCCTGTCTGGCAACCTCCTTTTTTGGAACTCTGCTAGCCAAGGTGGGAAAGTGAATGGGACAAGGTTGTTCATTTCACATAGGCAGTATGTCCCTGGAGACTGAAGCAAGCAACCAGAATTGGTCCACTTTACTGGTAGGGAAACTGAGACTTGAAGCAGCTCCCATCCGTCCTTAGTGCTGGCTTCTATCTTGGGATGAATGCCCTGCAGCGAATACAGGCCTCTGTTTCTGAGGACCCAGGGCCATGTGGTCCTGTTGGAAAGGACAATGGTGATGTGCACCCTTCTCCGGTGGCCGCTGCAGATCTAGCCTGTCTACTGAAGCCTGTTAACTGCTACTGGCTTATGCTGGCTCTGGCTTCTTCTGTCATAGGCTTTGTGCCTTCTGAGCTGACTGGGTGCCACGGGAGGTGATGGGAGAGGAGACAGGTGCTGTTTTAACGAGGGCCCAGACTCTGCCTGAGGAGTGTATAACAAAATGTCAAGGAAACTGTCCAGAGTCTCCCACTGGGTGTGGGGAAAGAGGAGGTGAGAGCAAGCATGTTCCACACTCTCCTCCAGCAGGCTGGAGGGTAGGTAGGAAGATCCGACTCCAAAGCTCGTGCAGCAGGCAAGATGCAGGAAAAACCCTTCTCCACCAGGAAGCCGTTGATGGAGCACTGTGTCTGGCTCCAGGGTGGTGCGAGCCCAGGCTTACCCAGGGCGTTGTCTTCTCGCACACACTGACTTCTCCACCTTCTGCCTTTCTCTCTGCCTGGGCTTGGTGGAATTTGGGGTCCCTAGTCAGGTTCTGGAGCCCAGCGAGGTCATTTGTGAGATACGATAGTGGAAGTCCGTACCGGGGATTTCCTATGAGTACAGTTGATTTTAATTCATGGAAGATTGAGGTCAGCTGCTGGCTGGATAGTAAATGACAGTCTCCACCAACTAGAGGCTCCGGGTCTGGGAGCTAAAAATAGAACCGGTGGGGGAAAAGAACCATTTAGAGGATTAAACTGAAGATGAAACTCCAGGGAGCAAAATTCAGGGTGAAATGGTTCGGTTGGCACAGAGCTGGAGAGAAATGGCCGCCCATGGGGTGCAGAGACTCTTAAAGACACGTCTCTAATCAGGCTGTGTGTAGTTAGGTAGAAACGATTACTTAGAATTGCAGTAAAGTGAAGACACTTTGAATTTTGGTTATTAGCTCTGCTTAAACTTTAAAGAAGAGAAATTACGGGGATGCTTTTGAAGAAAGATTTTATTTTGTGTATGTCCGTGCACTGTGTGAGTGCATTGCCCTTGGAGGCCAGAAGAACGTATCAGATCTCCAGGAACTGGAGTTGCAGGTGGGTGTTAGTTACATCGTGGATGCTGGGCATCAACCTGGTCCTCTGGAAGAGCCAGCGCTCTTAACAGTTGCGCCATCTTGTTGCCAGCCCCGTTCTTTGGGCTAGCACCTGTTCTCATTGGAAGTTGGGCTTTGGAACCAGAAGTCATGAAAGGTGACATGGTTCCTAGGAACCAGGTAGACTCTGCATTCCGCAAACTGTCTTGGGATGCTTGTGTGGTCATTTTTTTCCCGTTGGTCCTAGGGGTCAGGCTTTCTGATGGGCAGGAAGTGATGCAGGAAGTGATGACCGCAGTGGGATTCAGAGCCAAGGTGATGCCTCAGGAGGCATTTTAATTCCCCAGGAGAATGGAGTGGGTTTGATAAGTGGGGTGGATTCGTTACCCATTCACCTTAAAAGGAATTGCGTTCTGGCTCACACTGTAGAAAACGTAAGTTCTGTACGATTCAAGGTGACTTGTGGGGAAAAATTGAAATAACAACACAGTTGGTAAGCCATCAGAGTGTCCTGATAGCCCAGGACCACGGGAAAGTTCATGACCAGGAGAACAAACCAGAAAGCAGAACTGTGACTCAGGAACCTACCAACTGAGAAGAAAAAAAAATATATATATATGAAAAAAAAGTACCTCTGCTGAGCACAGTCTTTTCTCTTGTTATTCCATAGACAGTACTCACTTACAAAGCACGTGCGTGGCTATTACAAGTCACCTAGAGCGATTTAAAATACAGATGAAGATGCTACATGTAAATTCTGCACCATTTTCTATAAGGGCCTTGAACATCCGTCCCGGGGCGGGGGGGATACTGACTGGTCCCCACAGATGCTGAAAGTGATGCATATAAGCCTTTAAATGTCTATATGGCAAGATGTTAATGGCTGCAGAGTGCTTTGTTGTTTTTTTTTGGTTTTTCCAGACAGGGTTTCTCTGTGTAGCTTTGTGTCTTTCCTGGAACTCACTCGGTAGCCCAGGCTGGCCTCGAACTCACAGAGATCCGCCTGGCTCTGCCTCCCTAGTGCTGGGATTAAAGGCGTGCACCGCCACCACCGCCGCCCGGCAATGGCTGCAGACTGAAGTAGACCCTGACCCCCCAGTGGCTTCTACAGAGCGACACCAAGGCTCAAAGGAACACAAAATACAGACTTGATGCTGTTGCCTTGCCCACCCAGCACTTTTGGAAACAAGCAGGGAGCTGTAGTTACAGCAGGGAACCACGGGCTTTCTCTACTCAGATCGATACCGTTTGAGGGCTCCAGGTAGTGAGCGTGTGAACTCTGCCCCAGGGCTCCACTGTGTCTGTGTGTGGGCTCCTGTGTGCCTAGCCTGTACAGTGATGTGTGTAAGGGTTTTGGAGGTCAGTTAGTGATAGCTCTCCACAGGGACTGGCAGGTGTGTGGTCACAGCAGCCTCCAGCACGGACATGAGGCAGGAGCTGCTGGAGTGAGATGAACAGAGCAGTCAGGGTAAAAGCCTAGTGATAGCTTTTTCAATATGGTAGAAGGGTGGGGAGCTACTTCAGTATCGTGGGATAAAACTTCACTAAAAGTAGGCTGGGCATGGTGGCGCACACCTTTAATTCCAGCACCAGGGGCGGCGGGGGTGGGTGGGTGGGTGGGTGGGGGTGGAGAGGCAGGCGGATCTCTCTAAACTCAAGGCTAGCTTGGTCTACATAGCAAGTTCCAGGCCAAGCAACGGTACATAGTGAGAGCCTGTCTCAAAACAAACAAACAAAAACAGCTTTAGTAAAAGTTCAGAGCGCCTCTCCTGTTCCTAAATGCATTCGCTTCTTGTATGGCTGTGTGTTCAGAGAGAAGGGGACCTGGGTCCACACCATGTGACTTGCTTGGCCATCTAGGTGTGGGACTAGGTGGAGGGAGCAGAGCAGATTCCCTACCGAGGCCTATGTGGTACATATACATATCTATATATATATTATATAATAACATATATTTTATTAAAACATATATATATATAGTTTTAAAATATAGGAAAATGGTTTTTGAAAGATTTAATTTTGGACACGCACGACCTTCTCTGGGCTGCCGCTGCAGGAGCAAATGCGAATCCTGCCCAGTGGGTCTGTGGTAGTGTGGGTTCCCTGTCAGGAGACTGGACTGTGTGTAGTTCTTCCTCGCATTTGTGCCAAGGCCTGTGGCATCTGGGTTTCCAGCAGCAGTGGGTCTCCTTGCTCGACCCAGCCGTCAGCATGGCACAGAGTGGGCGCAGGCGGCGGGCATACCCAGAGTGATTACAGACTGGGACCTGTCCCAGTTCTCTGCCCCTTGTGGAGAACCACACATCCAAGCTTGCGTCAGCCCCGCCCCTCCTGGGTTCTTGGTGATGATTTAGAGTAGGAGGCAACAGTAAAATTAGACTTTGGTTTTCTTTCCTTATTCATTGCCGGGGGCAAGATTGCTGGGGATCGGATTTCACGAGTGTGTTCCGCTTGGACGGTCCTCAGCCCGTGTGCCCCAGTGTCAGAAACCCCACCCAAACAGTGCATCTGACTGGAGCGGCAACCACAGAGCCCACGTGGGTTTGTGCTAGGTCCTCTGCATACATGCTGTGGTTGCTTAGCTTGGGGTGTCTGTGAGACTCATAACGGTGGGAGTGGGGGTGTCTCTGATTCTGTTGCCCGTGCTTGGGCCCTTTTTCCTCCTACTGGGTTGCCTTGCCCAGCCTTGATAGGAGGGTTTGTGCCTAGTCTTTTTGCATCTTGTTATGCCGTGTTCAGTTGATATCCTCAAGAGGTCTGCTCTTTTCTGAAGAGAAATGGAGGAGCAATGGAGCTGGGGGAGAGGGGAGGTGGTGAGGGAGCGTGGAGGGGGGAGGGGAGGCTGCAGTTGGGATGCATTGTATGAGAGAAGAATAAAAAAAACCAGTGGCTCTTACAGAAGAGTGGCCGTGAGCCCTCCCTGTGGCTTCAGCTTCCTAGATAGACCATAAGGTTTCCTCTCTGCTGCAGTTAGCACCCATGCATGTAAGTCCTCATCCTGCCCCAGAGCCCCAGGGCGATAGCTCTGTGCACCACCCAGAACTAACTCACAGGCTGCTTTAGGCTTTCCTGAGACCTAGGGATTCGAGAATGGTCCCAGTGAGAACTCAGGGGGTTCCGGCTGCAAAGACACCTGGACCTGTCATCCTCGGTCACCGCTGGGCTCCCTTGTCGGTCATATGGGTTGGTGATAAAAGACTGAGCCCAGCAGCACAGAGGAAGCTGCCAGTGAGGAGCCCTTTGCCCGGGAGTTCTCGGGAGCCTGGCTTTCGGGCCGCTGGATGAATCGAAGCCCCGTGAGGGGAGCCATGCTGGCAGGTCCAGCTCCATCTCAGGGACAGTGAATCCTGGGCAGTGCTAGCCCCGACCTGATCCCCAGAGGCCGTGTCGGGTCAGAGGAGAAGGTGAGAAAACACTTCCTCGTCTGTCTCAGAGCTGGCACTGGGACCAGAGTCTGCCAAGGCAGAACTGTGCAGAAAAGCAAGCTCTGGCCCCAACTCACTCCTTGTTTCCCCCTTAGACTGGCTGTGGTGACAAGCTCACAGTTTCTTGTCAGCCCTTAAAGGACACGTGTTAAAGAGGCCCTGTAGAAGTGAATTAATGTTCTGAATATTCTTTAGAAATAATACACCAAAGTTCTGAATGATTTTGAATGAAGTGTTTATGATAGAAAACAGCTTATTAGGGGAAACAGAAGCCATGAACTGTTTTACTATGGAGGCCCCCTCCAAGGGACAGAAGGGGCAGGGCCATGGAGGAGCCTGACCCTGGACTGATCTCCAGTCCTCTAGAGAGGGATGGTCTGGGGCTGGTATGGGGCATTGCTAGCATGTTCGAAGCCCTGTATTAACCTCAAGCATTACGTAGACCAAGTGCGGTGGCTCCTGCCTATAATCTGTGCTCTGGGAGGTAGAGGCAGGAGCATCAGGAGCAAGGTCACCCCCAGCTCTGTAGATCCAGTTGCCAGCAGCCCGGGATACATGAGACCCTATCTCAACAAAAGCAGGGCGGGAAGCTGGGGAGATAAAACACTTGGCACACAAGCACAAGGACCCAGCTTCAATCCCCAGAGCCACATACAAAGTTGAGCGCAGTGGCTTGTGCTTGTAATTCCAGCTTTGGGGAGGCAGAGACAAGCAGATCCCTAGGGACCACCAGTCAGCCACCCTAGCCTGATCGGGGAGCCCCAGGTCCCAGTGATGGCTTCTGAGGAGCAACACCTGCTGAGACTGACCTTCAGCCTCCACAGGCATGCTTTGTGTGTGTGTGTGTGTGTGTGTGTGTGTGTGTGCGCGCATGCGTGCGCGCACGCGCACGTGCGCACATACACACACCTCACACGGAGTCGGGAGGTCTGAGTAGGGAGGCTAAACCAGAGTTACGATGTGTGCAAGTCTTCTGACTCTTCTCGGTGTCTCCCTTATTCTAACAAATTAAAAAGAAATCATGCTTAGGACTGTGAATCTGTTCTCAAGCATTAAATAGCCCATGGTCCTTCTAATGCAGGTGACCACGCGTAAATGTGGCAGTTTTCCTTAAGAGTGTTACAAAAAATAATTCTGGAAACTTGAAACAGTCTGTTAGCCAAATGACGTCTGCTTGTGTGTGAACATGGAGGAGAGGCTGAGCCGTGCGCGTGGAAGCTGCAGCGGGCTGCCGTAGGGCCGTGGCGGCGCAGTGACATTGTGCTGTTTGGATCTGCTTCCCGACACTAGGCACGGGGTGGGGGTGGGGGCTGGTCGGTTATGATGCTGGTGTCCTTGCTGGAGCTCAGCTAAGCTAGCGGGTCACCAAGGACTGATCTGTTGACCGAACCAGAGGACTGTCTAAGGTCATTCACGACTTTGACCCTTCAGCAGTTACCACTTGGCTCTGGAGATGTTCAAGTGGGTGTTTGATCAGAAATGCTCGGTCTGAGGAAGTGATATGAGAGGTACAGCTGCTCTGTGCGGGAGCTGTGAGGGCTGAGTCAAAGGTGGCAGTGGCCGCTTGCTGAGGGAACTCAGAGACCAAGGCGGTTCTGGTTCTGGTGGATGCCCAGCGAAGCCCTGCTGGAGGAGAGGGCTTACACACAGGGCCACGAGGTGGCTGGAGGTGTCAGCAAGAGGGAAGGGTGTGTCCAGAAGTGGCTGCCGATGGGAGTGTGTGCAGGAACGTCAGGGAAAAAAATCTGCATCAGCCTGGGCACAGGTGGGCGCGCACCGGTTGGGGCTTCCATGGTGGCTGGGATCGTGTTGACTGGAGGCAGCAGAGAGAGCCCTTGCCTGCCTTTCAGGAAGGAGAGGAGACATCTCGGGTGACAAGCCCTCTCGTGAGTCAGTGAGCTGTACACATGCTAGGAGAATGGGAGTGAGCAGAGGACCTGGGGTGTGGGCTTATTGGGTGCAACAATTCTTCCTGTTTAGGGACCAGGTTATTCTGGGTGGGGATGGCCACATAGAAGTGAAGGAGAGTCTCGTCTGGGAGATGGGGTGCAGGCCGGGAGCTGAATATTGGGCATCAAGCCACGTCAAGGGTCTGGCAAGAAGTAGATGACACTGAGTGGGAAGAACAGTTCATAGATGTCATCTGAGGCAGGAGGATGGCCCAGATCTGGCATCTTGTAGTGCCATGAGAAAAAAATGACTGGGGCACAGGCATGAGATATGGCGGTCACTCTCAGGCAGGAAGTCTGGATGCTCAGGAAGTTTGTCCAGGAGTCTGGCACTTGTCGGGTGTCTGTGATATCTGATGCACACACTTGTCAGCCTTTTCTCTGTGGAGGACTTTAATATACATTGAGTGAAAGAGTAGCTTGAGTTAGCTCACAGGAACAAAGAAGATTTTTTAAAATTGTCATTTGAGACGGAGTCATGCTGTGAATTCCAGGCTGCCTTTGACCTTATGATCCTCCTGTCTTAGCCTTCTAAGTAGCTGAGATCACAGGCAAATGCCACAGCATCTGACTAGATCATGGTTTTGTTTTATTTTTGTTTTTACTGTAATAGCTCTTCCCACTGACTTGGAGTGCAGTGAATGCAGTAACATACCTTGCTGCGTGGAGAGATGTACAGGACTGGGGCCAGTCTACCTACGGTAAACCACAGGAACTGTAGAGTTGGAAAGAAACTCAGAGTGGTGGTTCAGATGAGAATGTCCCCATAGGCTCATATATCTGAACACTTGGTCTCCAGTTGGTGGAACTGTTTGGGAAGGATTAGGAGGTGTGGCCTTGTTGGAGGAGGTGTGTCACTGCGGATGGGATTTGAAGTTTCAAAAGACTCACACCATTCCCAGTGTCTCCCTCTGCTTCCTACTCAATCACTCTATGAGCTCTTGGCTGCTGTTCCAGGACCATGTCTCTCTGCTGCCTGCTGCTGAGCTCCCCGCCATGATGATCATGGACTCCAGCCCTTCAAGGCTGCAAACCCCGATAGACTCTTTCTCCTATAAGTTGCTTTGGTCATGGTGTCTTCTCACAGCAACAGAAGAGTAACTAAGACACTTAGTTGGCTGATGACCAACCATGTCACTTACAGGTGGGAAAACTATGGCCCTGAGAGGCCAGACAACTCACTCCATGCCCCTGGATTATGGGCGAATGAATGCCTTACTCCCGGACCACAGCCACAGCTGTACTCCCCAGGTTTGTGAGAACTTTTGACCATGGTGCCTTCTTCTAAGTGTACTCTTGGTCCTGTGCTGTGGTGACTGTGATGCCAGTGAGTTGAAGCCCTAGACAGGCTGTGACATGACAGAGCCTGGAAACACAGTACTGTTATAGAAGTTGGGTTCAAACCCCACATATTTGTCCATTGATGTGAAAAGTCCACGGCATTGGTAAATCCATAGGAACAATGCCGAAGCGTGGATTTCGTCTTGAGGTTGAGGGCGACTCTGGTGGCAATGAGTTGCTTCCTTAGGTGATGAGTAGCCTTTACAGTGATGTTGTGCTGCTCGGTGACACACTCAATGCCTCCAAGGTGCAAACTTTACGAGGGAGAATTGTATGGTATGTGAATTACATCTCAGTAAAACGTAAGTGCAAAAAAAAAAAAATCTCAAATTAAATCTTAGTTAGGTGACTATTGCTGTGAGCAAACACCATGACCAGAAGCAGCTTGGGGAGGAAAGAGTTTATTTCACTCACATTTCCTTATCATAGTTCAATGTCAAAAGCAGGCAGGGTAAGAACTCAGTCAGGATAGGACTCTGGAGGCAGCTGAAGCGGAGGCCACGGAGGGGTGCTGCTCACTGGCTTGTTCCCCATGGCTTGCTCAGCCTGCTTTCTTATAGAACCCAGGACCGCCAGCCCAGGGATAGCACCACCCACCATGGTCTGGACTCCTCCCCATCAATCGCTAATTAAGAAAATGCCCTACATGCTTATCTATAGCCTGATCTATAGAGATATTTTCTCAGCTGAGGCTCCCTGCTCTCAGATGACTCTAACTTGTGTCCAGTTGACTGAGAACTAGCCAGCACAGCTACCTTCTGAGTGCCATAGGGGACCAAGTCATCACTTGAGAAATCAGGATACAAAGTAATACCAAGTAATAATGATTTACTTGGTGGCTTCGTGAATGGCTCACAGAAACAGATGAGGACGTCTTACCCCTTCAGTTCAGCCTATCAGTGAACATGAAGTACTCAGTTTCTGTGTGTATAAGAAAAGGCAAAGAGAGGTTCTAGAGTCCTGAAAGGTGCTGAGCTGTGAGGGAGGCTGTCAGAGGTGGCTGGCATTCCCAGTGGAGTCCATTCTCACTGCTGGGCCTGGATGTGAGAACCCATGAGCTGAGTTTAATGAATGTTTGTCATGTCCCACTGGGCATGTGACAATAATAAAGCTAAAAATAAACACTGAAGGATGTGCTTCTTCCAACGCCTTATGGTTCCTTACAGAGATGGGGATTAGAATGTGAGCTGGTGTAAGGAGCGTGAAGTCATGTGTGTGGGTGATGGCCTCTGTCAAGATGGAGGAAACCACCTTTGAAGAGGTTGGTTCTGGGGTAGGGAGGAAGCTTAATTAGTGTTTGTCTTGCAAGCATTAGGACCCAGGCTCGAACCCACATCAAAAATCTGGACGGAGTGGTGTACACTTGTAACACCGGTGGAGGTGGAGACAGGCAGATCCATCCCCAGGACTCTTTGGTCAGCCGGCATGGCTTGCTCGGTGAGCTCCACGGAGTGAGAGACCCTGTCTCAAACAATAAGGTGGATGTCTCCTGAGGAACGGCACTCAAGGTGGATCTCTGGCCTCTACATGTATGTACACACACATGCACCCACCTACACATGCACACATAAAATAAGAATACAAAATAATTTTGCAGATGGCACAGAGCATAAAGTTCAGAAACCTGCAGCAGCAACCCATTCCCTTTGGAGGGTACAATTCCCATTAACCATTTACCACCTTGTGCCACCATGGACCTCTAGTTAATTTTGTTATTTTTAAAATCACTTCCAGAATATTCTATCTCTTTAAGTAGCAACATTCATGCCTGTCTAGATGATTGGCCATGGTTTGTCAACTCCTGCATCAGTAGGCACTTGGGTTGTTCCCACTTGCTGGCTATTGTGGCTAAGCATATCCACAATTTTCTCCCCCTCCCTCCCTCCCTCCTTCCCTCCTTCCCTCCCTCCTTCCCTCCTTCCCTCCCTCCCTCCCTCTCTCTTCCCCCCTCCTAAATAAGCAGAGGGGTCTGTGGGTCCAGGGAGGTGCTCATGTAACTGGGGTCCCGCAGGATCGCTCTCTGCTGTGACTTTGTCTTGTGATGTCCCTGCAGCGATTCTCCAGGGTTCCGTTCTCCCCATCCTCTGCCCTGCTTGCTTGTTTCTTCTGTTTTTCTCTTTTAAACTGTAGCCGCCCTTTGTGGGTGTGAAGTGATATCTTGTGGTTTGGGGTTGAGATTTTTGGAATGACTAATGACTTTGGCGTTTTGTATTTCTCTGAGGAAGTGTTTGTTTGGGTCCCTGAGCTTTGTTTTGTTTTCTATCTCTCTCTCTCTCTTTCAGTTTGGTTTCCTTTGTTGAGGTGCACAGGTTTTTAGGATTGAATTCTAGGGCTGGGCATGTGGCGCCGTGATAGAGCATGTGCCAAGCGCGTGCTCGGCCCTGGGTTCTGTCCACAGCAATACACACACACACACACACACACACACACACACACACACACACACGCCTTGCTCTCATCTCGTGGGGGCCTTCCTATTTAGTCTCTGTTCCCAGACACCACTGTCATTGGCCCGATGCTTTTCCGAGTGTGTGCGTGTGCAGGAGGGTAGTTATGTTGAACATGCCCTTGGAGAGACAACTGCTCTGAGTGTCAGCGATTACTAGAGCTCCATGGGGTCGTGACAACTATGTCTTTGTCACCAGAGCCATTTGTCTGACTATTCCTGCCTCAGCTGACAGCAGGGGAGAGGAGGGGAGGGGAAGGGAGGGGAGGGGAGGGGAGGGAAAGGGAGGGGAGAGGAGGGGAGGGGAAAGGAGGGGAGAGGAGGGGAAGGGAGAGGAAGGGAGGGGAGGGGAAGGGAGGGGAAAGGAGAGGAGGGGAGGGGAAGGGAGGGAAGAGGAGGGGAGGGGAGGGAAGAGGAGGGGAGAGGAGGGGAAGGGAGAGGAGAGGAGGGGAGGGAGGGGAAAGGAGGGGAGGGGAGAGGAGGGGAGGGGAGGGGAGGGGAAGGGAGAGGAGGGGAAGGGAGAGGAGAGGAGGGGAGGGGAGGGGAAAGGAGGGAGGGGAGAGGAGGGGAGGGGAGGGGAGGGGAAGGGAGAGGAGGGGAGGGAGGGGAAGGGAGGGGAGGGGAAGGGAGGAGAGGGGAGGGGAGGGGAAGGGAGGGGAGGGGAGAGGAGGGGAGGGAAGGGAGGGGAAGGGAGGGGAGGGGAAGGGAGGGGAGAGGAGGGGAGGGGAAGGGAGGGGAGGGGAGAGGAGGGGAGGGGAAGGGAGGGGAAGGGAGGAGAGAGGAGGGGAGGGAAGGGAGAGGAGGGGAGGGGAAGGGAGGGGAAGGGAGGGAGGGGAGAGGAGGGGAGGGGAAGGGAGGGGAAGGGAGGGAGAGGAGGGGAGGGGAAGGGAGGGGAAGGGAGGGGAGGGGAGAGGAGGGGAGGGGAAGGGAGGGAAGGGAAGGGGAGGGAAGGGAGGGAAGGGAGGGGAGGGAGAGGAGGGAGGGGAAGGGAGGGGAGAGGAAGGCGGGAAGGGAAGGGAAGGGAAAGGAGGGGAAGGGAGGGGAGAGGAAGGGAGGGAAGGGAAGGGGAAGGGAAAGGAGGGAGGGGAGGGGAAGGGAAGGGAAAGGAGGGGAGGGGAGGGGAAGGAAGGGAAAGGAGGGGAGGGGAGGGGAGGGGAAGGGAAGGGAAAGGAGGGGAGGGGAGGGGAGGGGAAGGGAAAGGAGGGAGGGGAAGGGAGGGAAGAACCTACTGGCTTGTAATGAGAGTGTGGCCTCTCTGCTCACTGCCTGGTGGAGCATGTCGTGTCGTTGGGACCATGTGACTGGGTAGCTGCCCCCCCTCCACTCCCTGTGTCTTTACCAAGGTCACACATGCATGTTGACCCTTGCTGCACAGGAGCTCTGAGCTGCACTGTGTCCGTCCTCTCTGTTCTTGCTCTTGGAAAAGTCTCCCGAGAGGCGTCCAAGGTAGCCTGAACTACCGGCAGGATGCTTGAGCAGCCCACCTGCCTTGTGTTTCGGGAAAACCCTGGCTTTGGCTGGAGCAGTCAGTCCTCAGTGCTCCTCAAGCCTGGATAGTGTGCGGCTGTCGTCTGGCTCCGTAAGACAGCCTTCTGTTTGTGGAGCTGGGACATTTTGTCACCTGCCTGAAAATATTTAAGCAGGTTTACCTTCCAGTCAGAGACTTATAATGAAATAGATGCATCCATGTATAATTTGTTCTGGTTTTTTATTTAATTTAATTTATTTATTTATTTATTTATTTATTTATTTATTTATTTATTTATTTATTGGTATCAGCTAAATTAAGGATAGGCTCTGGTGTTCTGATTAGAAGTGGGTGGGGGTTGCTAAAACTTTTTGACATCCAAATGTTTTTCTTTCTCACGTCCGATTCAGGATTCTTTTTTTTTTTTTTTTTTTTTTTGGTTTTTCGAGACAGGGTTTCTCTGTGTAGCTTTGCGCCTTTCCTGGAACTCGCTTTGGAGACCAGGCTGGCCTCGAACTCACAGAGATCCGCCTGGCTCTGCCTCCCGAGTGCTGGGATTAAAGGCGTGCGCCACCACCGCCCGGCATCCGATTCAGGATTCTTCAAGATAATGGTGTAGAAAGGGCAAAGAGAAGTAAGTAATCCCCAGGTTAGAACTGCAGAGGAGCTCGGGGTGAAGTTCTGTTTGATCCCAGAGGAAAAGATTTTTCTCTCTAGTGGGGAGCAGGTGTGTCACAGGAGGGAGCCCCTGTTCCTAGGTCAGGACTAGGGCTTGGTGGTGTTCCCATGGGGCTGGGATTCTTGTTTGTTTTTTTGAGACAGGGTTTCTCTGTGCAGTTTTGGTGCCTGGCTTGGATCTCACTCTGTAGACCAGGCTGGACTCAAACTCACAGAGATTCGCCTGGCTCTGCCTCCTGAGTGTTGGGATTAAAGGTGTGCGCCGCCGCCGCCGCCGCCGCCGCCGCCGCCGCCGCCGCCGCCGCCGCCGCCACCACCAACACCGCCCGGCTGGGGTTACAGCTTTCTATCTGTCCCAGTCTCAGTGCCCTGGTGGCTGATTCCCCAAATGCAGTGTTTCCCAGCTCCAACTCCCTGACTCGAAACCAATAAAGCACATGCCAGAGGAGTCCTTGCTGCAAGCCTATGTGGCAGCATGTCCAAAATCTGTGGTGCCTCCTGAGATGCCTGTCAGGGAGAGCTCTAGGGAGGTGGCAGGGACCCTGTAGCCCCAAGAGGGATGACTTTGAGCCCCAAGGCTGACATATGGCTGGATGCTTTAGTAAATCAGAAGCAATAGGTCCAGAAGGTGCTGGGAAAATGAGAACTTTGATAGTAAGGATGATTTTGGCTCTCCTAAATGGTGTCTTGGGAGTTTGTGTTCGGTCTCCATCGGTACCTGTCCCTGGTCCCGGGGAGGAAGAGAGTTGGAGAGAAATGTGATGTATAAGTAGTCTAGACTGCTGACCAGGGGAAGGCTTTTCAATTGATGAAATAGAATTAGAGTCCTTTTAAAAAAGCTCCTTGTAATAGACAGACACATCATAAATGCACGCCAGAGGGGGAGAGCATGGGAGACTGGTATTTTTATCGGTCTAGCAATGTGGTCATTTAAGTAAATTTTGTGCCAGATATTTTAAGTCTAGGAATTTATCACACAGAAATGGACTCTATAGAAGTCCGTTTATGCTGCTTTCTTGGTAACAGCAAAAGATGGAAACTAACCCCGTTATTGGGGAAGGCTGAACCGTAGCAGCAGGCTGTCTCTGCTTCCCATGCTGGCAGCGATGTGAGTTTCATGATGTTTTCAAAGAGCTCTGTCATGGAATGTTGTCCTCAGGAAGATGAAAGAATGCCAGTTTGAAACTGGAATCCAAACACTGTCAAACCAGCGAACAGGAACCCCAAACCAGGGCTTGTGGGTGGCGGAGGTACCAGTCTTCTACCCTGTGCGTGGTAGATGGGGGTAAACCAGACAGAAAGGGATGGATGGTGACGGAGGAGCAGATGGCAGTGGCTGGACAGTGGAATGACTAAGGCCACATCACAAACGGATGTTGGGGTTAAAAAAAAATGTTTTCATATTTTTTGTGTCCAGGTTTTTCCTGTATGTGTATGTATGCATCACATGCATTCTTGGTGCCCTCAGAGGCCAGAAGAGGGTGTCAGGTCCCGTGGAACACAGTTAGTTGTAAGTGGCCATGTGGGTGCTGGGAATTGAACCTGGGTCTTTTGGAAGAGCAGCCAGTGCTCTTAACCATTGAGCCATCTCTCCAGCCCAGGTGCGCTTGGGATTTACCATGGGCTCCAGGGACCCCTGACCAGGCCATGCATGACACTTGGTTCTCAGCAGACAGTTGGATGGTGATGATGATGATGATGATGATGATGATGATGATGTTGTAGATGACATTTTGTGGGGTCAGAATATTTAGTAGTTGACTTTGAAAGAAAACAGGGTTAGTTGTAGACACAGAGAAAACTCCATTTTGGACAGAGTGCCTGCTCTGACAGTAAAAGTGTCAGCCGGCTTCATGCTCTCTATCAGCAGACATCTTGCAGGAGGTATGCTCAGAAATGGCAGGGAGGCTGGCTGTTGAGGAGGCAGGAGTTGGTGCCATCCCTGGCTGTTCTAGAGCGAGGGCGCAAGAGTGTGGCTGCACCTGGTTTAATCTTGGACCTCACGGGTGGAGTGTTTCCTTCTGTGCATGCTGGTGCCATGAAAGCATGGTGCTGGCTCCAGCCTAAACATCCATCAGTGTGGTCCGTCCACGCCGTAGACTATCACCCAGCGTGAGAAGCGAGACGCCCCCGCCCCCCACGGTCGTGAGCCACTCTCAATGTAAATGAACCCTGAGAAGAAACACACGTAGTGTGGGGTTCAGGGCTGGAGGAAGGGGAAGTGGCAGCGAGCGGGACTGGCCTCTTCCATGGGACAAGAATGTCCTCACATTGGCTTTGGGGATGCTTGCACAACTCCGCTGCTGTCCTGGGAACTCGTCAGTTGTGTGCTGAGTGATGTTGAAATGCTGTCTCAGTAAAGCTGTTCCAGGAAAAAAAAAAGCCACCAGCCAAAAAACAAAAAAACCCCAAGGCCCAAGACACAAGAGATACACAAAACGTGTCCCCCACACCTTACCGGCGAGAACAGTTGGCTGCCGGGGTGGTGTGCTTTACAGTTGGCTGGCATCCCCATATCCTGCTTCCTCCCAGGCTCCCTGCACGGAAGACAGGCATGTTCTTGCTCTCGCTTGGCACTTGCCCTTGGGGTGTGTTATTTTGACACCTCCCGTCGCCTCCCTCCCCTCTGGTCGTTTCTGAGAGGGGCCCAGACTTCCCCAGGAAAGCAGGCTTTATTCAAGTCCCCTTCCTCGGCCCGTTTCCGGGGGGCACCCCATCTTTTGAAAGCGCCTGTGTTGTGTTAGCCTGAGCCTCCCAACGCTGTTCCTTTTTAGTCTTGTCATATTCCTGCCCACTCTGTTTCCTTTTATTTTCTTCCCTGTGCAGCTACCCCGAGCTTCCCACCCCACGGGCTTAGTGACAGCCCTCTGGAAATTGTTGTGCAGTGACTAAGACCAGAGCTGAATCGCAACAGGATCCTTGAAGATGGCCTTGCAGGAGGCAGCAGAGTCCTGGGTCCCAGGCGTGGACTACTCCTGGCTGGTGTCTGGGCCTCTCTCGTGCTTTATTTTTTTTTATTCATTGATTTAAGGAGCAGCATTCGAGAGCAAAGACACAGAGATGAGTTGGGAACCCACAGAAGTAGACTGACTCGGCCTCCCGGCTCCCAAACTCTGGAGCTCCGAGTGGCTGGCTGTAGTGACTCCCTTCCTTCGAGGGTTACGCTTTGAGAGGGAAGGAGGCAGTTTAGGGTGACACAAGAGAATCACCTTAGAAGTGACTTGGGCTGGAAGGCAGCGAGAGGGTCCTCTGTTAGTTGGGCTAGGCCTGAGGTTGTTGGTGGTGTAACTCTAGAGCTCAGTATGGGCTGGACACTGTACTTAGAGTCGGGCACCCACCGTGGCCTTTGGAAAGCAAAGCATGACGCAGTACTTTCTTATTCAAGGGCAGGATAATTACTTCTGCTTCCCAAAGTTGCCGCTCACTAATAGCAGTTGTTTTGCGTGGGGCTTTCCAGCCCTGTCCCAAGGATGTTGTGTGGGTACAGAGCAGTGTGACGCTTCCTAAGTGTAGTATGATAATGATGATGACATTTAATTTTAACTACTATTTAAAATGTACCTGGATCTGTTTGGGAGGCTTCACCCAGCTAACTTAAGGACTAGCAATGAACCCTCTCCCTGGGTCGGCTCCCAGGAGCTCAGATGCCTTGTCCTTCACTATTATCCAATGCAGGTGCCCAGCTCACAGGAAGCTGGTCCACAGTCCCACCCCACCCAGTGAGCACCATCCAAGACTACTGTGGCAACGCTTTTCTGATGATGCTGGAAGCCTGTGACACCCGTGACACCGCTGGGTGCCCTGGCTGGTCGGGTGGGCAGAGGCATAAAGAGATCAGAAGCCAACGAAAGATTTGTGTTCCCCCTTTTTTAAATCCAGCACATGCAGGAATCAGGGCAGAGCAGAGTAGTCCTGACAACTTTGTCACGGGTCCAGGGTCAGGACAGGCCTCCCACATCATTCAGGTTTGAACTTGCAGAACTGTTGATGAGCAGATCCCTTCTGCGGCTTGTGAGCGTAGACGGGCCCCAAAAGCCAGATGGGGTGTGATAAATACAGCTCTAGTGTCGTGACATGTGCAGGCAGCTGGGTCGAGTCCTCTCCAGACATCTTTACCTGGGAATATAGTTTGGGACAGCTGTGGACCCCAGTGATATCCCCATGTGTTTGGAAGGCCTGCAGGCTGGTAGCTGATGGCGTGAGGCTTCCTGGAAGAGAACAGTATTCTCATTTGACGTCGCTGGCTTCTCCCTCTGGGAATTTGATGGCAGAACATGATATTGGCCCTTCAGGAGTAGTCTGTCCTTCACTAAATGGTATCTCGGAAACAGGCTTCCATTCAGTACAGAGGCTTTGATGGTGGGCCTGCCCTGTGGTCCTCCGACGTAACTCATTCAGGAGGCAGGTGGACCAGCGTGCCTGCCTTCTGTGGGTGCCTGTGTCTACTTCCACGGGGGCCTATGTGGCTCTTACTTCACTAGTCTCTTCAGTTCCCAGGCAGGTCCTGGCACACATCGAGGCGTGCACAGAGGCAGCTTGTTGAACCTGCCAGTCAGAAGCTAAGGAAAGCATTGGATCTGCTGACACGTACAGTTCTGTGTAAGGTGTGTGGTATGGCTGGAATATGTTGTATCAAGAGTGAGGGTGGTAAATACCCAGCTGTTGTTCCCTGGATGGTTCACCTTCTGACACCGTCGCACGTCTCATGCCTCCCTGAGTTGAACCCCGTAGTGACTTGAGGGTGGGTGCACTAGGCTCTTTGGCTGCAGGTTGTTTTTCGATGGTCTGGGCTTAGAAAATGATGGAGAAAATGTGGATGTAAATAAGATCCGGTAGCTGAAGCTGTCATACCATGACTAGCACAATATAAAAAATAACAAAACATAAGCCGGGTGGCGGCGGCGGCACACACCTTTAATCCCAGCACTCTGGAGGCAGAGGCAGGCAGATCTTTGTAAGGTTGAGGCCAGCCTGGTCTAAGAGCGAGTTCCAGGATAGCCAGGGCTACACAGAGAAACCCTGTCTCAGAAAAGCAAAACCAACCAACCAACCAACCAACCAACCAACCAAATAAACCCCAAAACAAAACATTCAAATAAAACATACAAACTTTCCAGGATTTAATCGTTTGATCAACGAGTCACTTGGGACATTAGCAGATGAGGGAGGTATCAGCGTTCCTGAGGTGAGGCTGGAGGAGGCCTGGTTGACACAACTTGAAGAATTTAAGGCCAAGAAACAGGCTGTGTGACACCCATATGAAGAAGCCATTTTATGTGCTCAATAGGCAAGTCCAAGCTTCATGACAACGACAGATCGCCATGTTGGTTAGTTATGGGGTCAAGAGTGAAGCCACTGTGAGAACCTGGCGGCCTATAAAATTATCTGCTTTTAAATAAAAGATGTTCTGCATTTTAGTGCTTTTGGTGTGCCGTGTGCTCCATTTGATGCTTGAGTAATCTATGACAAGCCTGGGTAAACACATGCATGTGTGTTTTCTCTGGAGAGCCGGTTGCCAGTACTTCCCAGCACCCCAGCTCAGCATGGTCCCTTTTGGCTGGAGTTAGGCATCATGCAGGTTGGAATTATTCCTCCTACGCCTCTGTCTGCCTCCCCAAGCTTGATTCCATAGAGACAATTCTCTCCATGTCTTGTAGGCAGAGATTCTGTTCTCTTTGCCCTCCCTCCCCCCCCCACCTCTTTGTCCATCGCCTCTGAACGAGGGGAGGTGTGTCTCTACCCACTGCAGTGAAAACATGTCCCACCTCCTCTGCCAGCCTGTGATTCATGTTGCCTAAGCTCCGGCTGTTTGCAGTGTGTGTGTGCAAGCAGCACCCTTGTCCTGGGTTGGGAGCACTAAAATTTGCAGCAGCAATTGGAGTTAATGCAAAATCTCTTTATCTTGGACCAAGAGTTGCTGGTTTCCTGCTGCGTCTGTGAGCTGGTTTATGAGGAGCAGCTCTTGACAGAAACCAGTGTCTCCAGCCTGGGCTGTACCCCAGAGCCACCCAGGAGCATTCATGCCTGGTTCCTGAAACCCTTAACCCATACCGCCAATAGGATTTGGACTCTGGGTGTCCTGTGGGTGCCCGTCTCCTGAAGGGCCTCCAGAGGTTGTACTGTAAGGGAAGTCTGGAGCCATCTCTGTTGTGGGCATGAAGCATGAACACCTGGGATGGAATCTGGGGCCCTGACGCGAAGGTGTCACCGTCGATTTTGTTTGTATGCGGCCGCCACCCGGCACAGGACTAACCTTCAGGTGCATAGAGCCTGTGGACCTGTGCCGCGTGTAAATAGAAAATCTACATCTGTGCAGTGGCTTCCTTGCCTGTCTGTGAATGTGCATGGAGCCCCAGCTTTTCTCCCCGCTCCACATTTCCCAGTGGCTGTGGCATAGGTGCAAGCCAAACGTCTGTGGGTGTATCCGAGTCTCCCGGCGGTGTGTCTATGGAGACGGTCTCTTCTTTTGTGACTGCCTGTCTCCATTATTTTGGTTTACCATCCTTGGCTTGTCAGAGTGCCACTCTCATTTATTTTATATTTAAACAAGTCAGAAGCAGCCACATCAGTTCCCCGATGTACTCCCACAGGGCTTCCGCTTCCAATCTCCAGGGCTCGAGAATTTCCAGACTAGGTTCCCACATGCTGCTCAGGAGTTAAAATGCAAAGACCAGCTGATGCCAGGATTCGGGGTTCAGGGGAGAGTCTAGGAAGTGGAAGAGGCAGGTGGGCAGAGCCTCCAGGGCCTGAGCCTGAAGGGAAAGATGCTCCCTGTGGTGGTGGGAGGGGCCTGTTCCTCTTATGTGTTCAGCTGACTGGTGACCTGTAAACTCCTGCTAATGCTCTCAGGGGCCAGCTGTGAGTGGCTTCACCGGACATGCTTATCAGGATCCTTGTAAGCATGGGTCGAGAGACTTGAGCTGGATAGAACAAATGGAAGCTAATGTCCCCGGGTTCATAGTCATTTCTTCTGCTGAGAAATCTTTTCTGGGAATTTGTAGTTCATCCATGTTGTTGCTGCTCTTAATGGGGCTAGAAAATATGGCCTCATTTCTGCACCTTTTATAAGTCTTCACGGAAGACTCATTATTATGTCTGATGCATTATTTAATATCACTTGCATAAGATGTCTGGTAAATCCCTCCTGGAGAGTTGGTGCATTTCATTTTAATAAAATAAAATAATAAAATTATGTTATACCAGCTCCCAGAAGCTCAGAGGAGTGCTGTTCCCACAAGCTAGAAATGGGTAGATGTAATTTTCCTTATTTTTGCCATTCCCAGTCTCTTTATTTTCACACAACAGTCTTATTTTATGCTCGTCTTTCTGGAAAGTACTTCCTGTCCTTTGTGGAAACTGAAGGACTCTGAGATGTGGCAGTGGCCACGGGGCAGGCTCTTCCCAGGGGCCCACTCGGTGTTGGAGGCCCATGCTCACAGTCTGTGTGATGTGATTTAGAAATCCAGACTCACTAAAATAATAAGGCAGTAAAAATGCATTCCAAGAATAGAATATTTCGATGTCGTTTTTTTTGGAAAAACTCTTCCGTGTTGTTACAATACATGGCCTTGACAGATGTGAACTCCAAGGCCCAATTATTGATTCAAAGTTAAAGATGTTGGTTTCCACACTGTGGAGAATCCTGGACTCCAGTGGCCCTTCCTGCCCTCCTCAGTTCAGAGCTGTTACTAGTTGAGTCTGGGAGGAAGACAGCTTTCAGCCAGCAGCCAAGTCCTTCCCAGTTCCCCAAACTCAGACTCCGGTCATGCTGGCTTCTGGTTTATTCTGTTAGCTTTCAAGGGCTGCCGTTGACTTCTGTTGGTGTGCTTCAGAGTCTGGGAACCCCTGGGCAGGGAGCAAGGGTTGGAGATGCGGTTGATGGAGCTGCAGTCTTGAGTGTGGTCACTTGCATGGCTCTAAGAATGAAACCTGTACATTGTCCCCATCACCTACCGATTGGGATAGCTGCGCTCCAGCTGTCTCTGGTTTGTTCCCCAGAGATTATAGCAGTCCGTGAGTAGTTGTCATACACCATCTTCAGGTCCACATTGACCTTAACACAGTCACAGTAGTTAACTTGAAAGGCCTGCTCTTACTGATAGGCAGTGTACACACACACACACACACACACACACACACACACACTCATGCACTCAACAAAGAGACCTTAGAGTATAATGACATTGTAAGATAAAACAGGGTCCCGGCACATGTCTTTAATCCCAGCATTTGGGAGGCAGAGGCAGGTGGAGTTCAAGGCCAGCCTGTCTACAGAGCAAGTTCTAGGACAGCCAGGGCTATGTAGTGAGGCTGTGTCTCAAATTAAAAAAGAAAAAGAAAAAGAAAAAAGGATAGACCTAATAGATGTCTATAGAATATTCTTCTCAAACACTACATAATACACATTCTTCTTGGTAGCCTATGGAATTTTTCCATAAAGTAGACCACATAAAACAAGTGTTATCAAATACAAGAAAACTGAAATAGTTTCTTGTATTCTATCTGGCCACAATGTAGTAAAACTAGAAATCAACAGCAAGGGAAATTGCAGAGAATACACAACTCATAGATCTTGAAAAACACACTATTGAATGATGAATGGGTCATTGAAGAACTCAGGGGTGGGGGATTGACATTCCTGACACTGAATGAAAACACCACCTACTGGATGGAATGTGTCTGATGAAAGCAGCCTAAGCGGGGACCCCAGGTCTTAGAAAAACAAGGACAATCTAAACCTGGAACCAGGAAATGGAAGGAAGTAACAAAGAGCAACAGAAAGAAGAATACAAAGAATCAATGTAATGAAGAGTTGGCTTCTCAAACAGGTAAGAGTTACAAACTCTTACTCAAACTGAGAGAGAAAGAGAGCCAGAGTGAGTGAGAGAGTGTGAGTGAGAAGATATCAAATTAATAAGGTTAGAGGTTAAAAAAAGGAGATATTGCAAAAAAAAAAAAAAAATCAGTGAATTCGGAGGATTATCATGGCATATTTTACAAGCCTACACTCTAATAAATTGAAAAACTTGACTGAAATAGATACATTTCTAGGGACATCTCACCTACCAAATGTAAACCAAGAAGACACAAACAACTTAAGTAGATATACAATAAGCAATAAAGTTGAATCAGCATTAAAAAGGCCTCTGCAGCTAGAGAGCTGCTTCCGGAAGGGAGCACTGGCCGTCTTGGTCTTTTAGAGGGCCTGAGTTTAGCTCCCAGTGCCCACGTGGCCGCTCACAACCATCTGCAGCTCCAGTCCCAGGGGATCCAACACCCACTTCAGGCCCCAGAACTGCGTGTACACACGTGATACATAGACATACAGACAGGCAGAACATGCATACACATAAAAATTAATAATAAAAAAATTTAAAGACTCTGAACTAATAAAACCCAAGGCCCGGCTAGATTCACAACTGAATTCCTTCATTGCTAAAGAAGAGCTAATAGGCCGGGCGGTGGTGGTGCACGCCTTTAATCCCAGCACTTGGGAGGCAGAGGCAGGCGGATCTCTGTGAGTTCGAGGCCAGCCTGGACTACCAAGTGAGTTCCAGGAAAGGCGCAAAGCTGCACTAGAGAAACCCTGTCTCGAAAAACCAAAAAAAAAAAAAAAAAAAAAAAGAGCTAATAGCAATGCTCTTCAAACCTAGGGAATTCCATAAACTTAGCTCATCTTCATGAAGCCGATGTTACACTGATTAAAAAACTGGGCAAGGGCACAGCAGCAGCCAAAGCGATAGGCCAGTCTCCCTGGTGAACACAGATGCAAAGATGACCAATAAAATACTTGCAAGCTGAATCTGACTATATGTCTAAAGTATCAGTCACCACGATCAAACGGGCTTCATTTCAAGAAGGCAAGGATGGAGCAAATCAATAAATATAATAATCACATTAATTGTCTCAACAGATGCAGAAAAGGCCCTTGATAAAGTTCAGCATCCCTTCTTGATTAAAAAGCTTGAGCTAGGAGTAGAAAGACTATACCCCAGCGTAACAAAAAGGCTTTTTATGATACTCGCGTATAAACATTTTACTAAATGGGGTCTCAGTGCA
Source organism: Peromyscus leucopus (assembly GCF_004664715.2). NCBI lineage: Eukaryota > Metazoa > Chordata > Mammalia > Rodentia > Cricetidae > Peromyscus > Peromyscus leucopus. The sequence continues at coordinate 3,681,468 of NC_051077.1, read as the reverse complement.
GTTCCACTAAAACCAGGGACCATCGGGGCGTTCACTTCCTCCACCTTATTCAGTGTCGTCTCCGAGGTCTCAGCTAGTGTCACAAGACAACAGGAAGGAGTAAGAAGGATACTGAAGGACAGTGAAATTCATCTCTATTTGCAAATGATGTGATTCTGCGCAGAAGAGACACAGAAGGCCGCACAAAGCTCTGGGAACTGGGGGACGCAGAATTAACGTGAAAAAGTCAGTAGCTTTTCTACATCAGAGTAATGAATGTGCTGAGAAAGAAACCAAGAAAACAGTCCTAGTCCCAACAGCATTTAAAAATGCCTAGGGATGAACTTGACAAAGGGGTCAAAGACCTTGGCGATAAAAACTTGAAGGCCCTGAAGAAAGATATTAAAGTAGACACGACAAGATGGAAATGCCTTCTGTGCTCATGGATTAGCAGAGTTAATATTGTGAAAAATGGCTATATTTTGCCAATAAATATTGCCAAAAGTAATCTATAGATCCAATCCCCAGTAAAATGCCAGTGAGGAGCCAGAAAGCTGACTCAGCAGTCGGGAGATGTGCTCAGATCCCAGCACCCATGTATCCCGATGGGTGTCCCTTAAATACCTCTAACTCCAGCTCTAATGAAATATAGCACCTTCTTCTGGACTCTACATTCATGCACACAGGTGCATTCAGCTACACACAGCTGCACACATACACACACATACACACACACACACATACACACACACAAATGATGAAAACACATCATTTAAAATTTCCAACAACTATCTTAATCAGAACTAGAAAAAAACCCCCTCAAGTTCACAGACATAAACCTACATAGCTCCAGCTACCTGCTTTTTGCTAAAGGTGCCAAAGACATACATTAGATAAAAGACAGCTCTTAACCAATGGTGCTGGGAAAACTGGAAATCTGTATGTAGGAAAATAAAGGGAGATTGCTCCATGCTGGGAAGACTGGAAATCTCTATGTAGGAAAATGAAGATAGGCTCTTCATCCTGTATGAAAATCAACTTCAAATGGGTCAAAGATGGCAGTATAAGAACTCAAAATCTGCAGCTGTTACAGGAAAGCACTTTAAGAGGCAGGCATAGCCAAAGACTTTCTGAAAAGGACTCTGCCAGCTTGGTAAGTCATGCCAAGAATCGATAAATGGGCCATGTGAAATTTAAGAGCTTCTGCACAGTGAAGAAAACAGTCGCCAAGTGAAGAGAGCCTGGTTCCGAAGAGGAGAAGATCTTTGCAGGCTGTTGTTTGGCCAAAGGTTAATACCTAGGATGTAGAAAGAATTTAAAAATGAACACCAGAAAACCAAACAATCCAGTCAACATTTGGGTCAATAACACAAGCAAGCAGCTCTTAGTCCAGTACAAGTGACCGGTAAACACATGAAAAGACGCCCCTCAACCATCAGGGAAATGCAAACTAAAACCCCATCGAAATTTCATTTGACCACAGTCAGAATGCCCGTCATTCAAACAAACAACAGGTTCTGGCCGGGACGTGGAGAGAAAAGAACCCTTGTACACTGTAGGCGGAGTGCGAATTTGTCCAGCCTCCGTGGAAATGATTATAGAGGGTCCTGAACTAGAATGAGAGCTATTCTATGACCTGGCTACACCACTCCTAGGCATTTCACTAAAGGACTAAGGGAGCACACCACAGAGATGCCCGCTCACACCCAAGTTTACTACAGGGCTCTTCTCAATTGTCAAGCCACGGAATCAGCAAGATGAAGAAATTGTATGTGTGCAAATGGAATTTCATTCAGCCGTGAAGAATGACATTATGTCAGTCTCTGGGAAGACTGTCATGTTAAGTGAAGTAAGCTAGCCAGAAAGATGAACACTGTCTTAGTCAGTGTTCATTGCTGTGAAGAGACACCGTGGCCACAGCAACGCTTATAAAGGAGAGCATCTCATTGGGGGTGGCTTACAGGTTCAGAGGTTCAGTCCATTATCATCATGGTGGGGAGCATGGCGGTATGCAGGCGGATATGGTGCTGGAGGGGTAGCTGAGAGTTCTACATCCGAGTCCAAGTCCACAGGCAGCAGGAAGAGAGGGACCCTGGGCCTGCCTTGGGCTTTTGACACCTCAAAGCCCACCCCTGTGACACACTTCCTCCAACAAGGCCACACCTCCTAATCCTTCTCAATTAGCGCCACTCCCTAGTAACCAAGCATTCAACTCTATGAGCCATGCTTGTTCAAACCACCACAAATACCGTGTTTTCCTACCTGTGGGTCCTAGGGTTTATTTTGTTTTACTTTTTAATCTGAGACAGAGTCTCTCTATGTAGCCCTGGCTGTCCTGGAACCTGCTATGTTGACCAGGCTGGCCTTGAACTCAGAGATTCACTGTCTCTGGCTCCTAAGTGCTGAGATTAAAGGCTTGTGTCACAAAGCCTGGCCCTGCTAGAGTTTTTTGTAGATATATAAAAGTGTGTGTGTGTGTGTGTGTGTGTATGTGTGTGTGTATATGTGTATGTGTGTTTATGTGTGTATGTGTGTGTGTATGTGTGTGTGTATGTGTGTATGTGTGTTTATGTGTGTGTGTGTATGTGTGTGTGTATGTGTGTGTATGTGTGTGTATGTGTGTGTATATGTGTATGTGTGTGTGTGTGTGTGTGTGTGTATGTGTGTGTCTGACAATGAAAGCAGGGAAGACTGAGATGAACTAAGACTAGAAGGAAGTGGAGAAGGCAGGGCACTAGGGAAGAAGCACTACCGGCGTGAATATAGTCAAAATACATGACATGATACACAATTGTCCTTATGAAAAACAACACTGTACAACAAATATGACAATTTAAAAACAGGAAAAGGAACACATGCAGTTTGGGAGGAGATGAAGGAGGGCACTTGGGTGTCTGCAGCCTGTGTGCACTCAGCCGGATCCGTGTACTTGGGATGATAACTCACTGTTCTCCGTTCTTTATGACGCAGACAGAGCCTCTGAGTCTAGGAACCTGGTGAGAAGGCACAGGGCAGATAGATGTGCAGTGCTCTTGTCTTCCTGGCCAGAGTGGCTTGCTAATGGATGACTCAGAACAACCATCTGTTGGCTGGGGGTGCTGTTGTCATAGCAATCGGGATGTTTCTACCCTGTCTAGGTGTCGGCCAAACTGTGCGGTGCCAGTGAGTGAATCCCACAAGCTGTTGGGGCCTGACTGGATGCCCTTCCAGGGAAGCACAGTTGCTATTCTCCTATTTTGACTTTCTGTGGATAATAAACAGGATATCAGGTCTGTGTCTTCCACCAAAAACCATCTCCCACAGGACCTTTCAAAGAACATGTTTTTTTCCAAGAAACAGGGTGACTTGTGGCTAACAATCACTTAGCACTCATTGTAAAAACACGTGCTCACACAAACCAAAACAAACCCAGACATAAAAACACAAAGAGAAGACAGTTAAAAATCCAAAGGAAAGGAAAGCTTTAATTCATGTCATAAAGGTGTCTGCCTGGAAGGTAGTAGAGTCCAGTGATTTTTCAACTCAAAATTTGTGACCTCTGCCGTCGGTCTCCAGCCAGAGCTGGGGATGGAGAGTCCCTTTTCCACGGCCAGAGCTACAGTGTTCCCTCTGAGACCAGCAGGGGGGCTGTAAATTCCAGCTCACTCCTGTAGAAGTTGTGAACCTTGTTCTCACCTGTGGATTCATCATTGGTCGGTACAGATGATGCACGTGGTGTAAGGCCGCCATGTCTTAGGGAGCCAGCAGAGGTTGATCTTCTGACATGCTGAAACTGGGCCCAGCTTTACTGCCTCAGACCAGGTCAGTCATGTCTTGATTCTACCCAGGAAGAAGCGGACACTCTGGGAGAGCCGTTTCTAGGGTGAGAGTGACTATAAGAAACATGCCGGGTGATTTTTCTCTGAACCACTGTTGGTCATGGATGGTTCATTGATGAGTCCTGAAGAACTCCAGGGCTGGTTGGGCTTGGTGGTTCGGAACTATAATCCCAGCCTCCCCAGGAGGCTACGGCAGGTAGATCACACACTCAAGGCCAGCCTGAGCAACTTAGCAAGACTCTGTCTCCTGCCGGGCAGTGGTGGCGCACGGCTTTAATCCCAGCACTCGGGAGGCAGAAGCAGGCGGATCTCTGTGAGTTTGATGCCAGCCAGGTCTATAGAGTGAGTTCCAGGACAGACTCCAAAGCTACCCAGAGAAACCCTGTCTTGAAAAAAATGAAAAAAAGAAAAAGAAAAGACTTTGTCTTAAAAAATACAAAACAAAACAAAAAGACAAACAGAAAACAAAACAAAACATAAAAAAGAGGGCTAGGAATGAAGGCCAGTGGTAGAGCACTTGCCTGGTACAGCGAAGCCCAGCACACACCCACACACACACACCCACACATGAACCCCAGGGCCTTTGAACTGTCCAGACTCAGAGCCCAGAGTCCTCAGGGTAGAGGGAACTGAGGCCCCACACAGACTATATGCCCCCACTGTGGGAAACAGCGCCATGCAAGTTAGGACCTGTGGGCAGCTCCAAGAGATGATATGTATTGGCACAGGTGTCCAAAGCACTCTGGGACATTGGAAAGAAAATGTGGTACAAAAAATATCACCCATTGAAAAACATCTTCTTTAACCCTCCCCTTCACTCCGTGTCTCAGGTGAACAACCTTAAGGAAAAGTTTAAAAGTGAGCGAGATGCTCTGGGGAGTTCTTGGCTGACCAGTTTGTAAGTTGGTGTTGTTCTGGCTGAACTGTTTTCCTCAAAAAGGCTGAGCCTATGTGCCCGCTTGCCACTTGAGGAGGCCAAGGCTGTTTGCTGCTGTCATAACGGCTGACTACAGAGCTCTGAGGAACATCCGTCATGGCATGATTGGCTGTGTTGCTTGTTAATGCCGACATGAAGTGGTATTGACAGGTACCAGTGTGTGCCTTCTGTATCTCTGTTGTACGGTACTACTCCTGGGAAGACGTGAACAAATGTCTGTCCACCCAGTAGTCAGCCGGTGATGGACCAAAGTGCCGGTACCACCAAAATCCAGCTTGTGTTTACTGGGGTTCATTAAGAGAGTATGGGTGCCGGGTTACTTACAGGAGCAGGGATAACTCATAGCAGCTGGATCACCAAAAGCCCACCCAAGTATGGTTGATGACTCAAAAAGCTGGAACCCTGAAGAGCTCTGCAAGACTTGCAGTTCAACAAGTGGGAGAGTCTCTCCTCCTCCTCCTCCTCCTCCTCCTCCTCCTCCTCCTCCTCCTCCTCCCCCTCCTCCTCCTCCTCCTCCTTCTCCTTCTTCTGTTTTTCAATACAGGGTTTCTCTGTGTAGTTTGCCTGTCTTGGAGCTCACTCTGTAGACCAGGCTGGCCTTGAACTCACAGAGATCCACCTGGCTTTGCCTCCCAAATGCTGGAATTAAAGGTGTGCACCACTGACACCCGGTAAGAGAGTCTCTTCTAAGCAGCTCTTGCTGTTTATATAATCTTGGGGAGGGAGGGACCTTGTGAGCCTGGTAAGTTTCAGGGACTTCCTGAGACTTGTGAGTTGTTTACTTCCTGAGTTTTCATGAGCCTCCCTTTAGAACTTCCAGAGTCTTAAGGAGCCCTCTTCCAGGATGGAAGGTTTCAACTCATAAAAACTTGCTACACAACAGCAAAACATTGCAAACTGAAGTCTCCAACCTTCCTTCTTCCCTTATGCCGATGTGATGGGATGATGTCTTGCCTCCCTCTATACCAATGGACTACTGCACATGGGCATCTGGTGCGAGGTGCCTTTAGAACCAAAATGGCTCAGACAGTTGATGCCCTTTAGAAGGCAAGGTAGTTCCAGAGGTGCTTTTTCACCTGAATGCACTTAGATGGGTACCAGTAAAATCTGGGATGGAAGCCACTGCTTGTATTATCCACCTCATTCATCCATAGGCTGGGCCACTTCCAGAGCTCTTCTGTGCTTCTGGCCCTGGAGCCAATGGCTGGGCTTAGAAAATCTCCTAGACCTACCGAGGGGGCAGTCTACTGCAGTATGGCAAGAATGTTCTGCAGGCCCTGCTGGCACGGGCTGCCTCAGAGTCTCCTACAATCCCTAGACACACTCAGAACCTTTGTAGGGCTTCTCAGAGGAAGAGTGGCCCATGGAAAGGAAGCAGGGGCCATTGCAGGCTTCTCCTTCTGGACTTTTTTTTCCCCCCCAACTGGCAAATCACAGTTGGAGTTCAGAGTTTAATTTTGTGAATGAGAAAATGAATCCTTGTGGTTATTGCTGTCCTTACCATAGTAATAAAATTAAATATGAAAAAGCCACTTGACACATGAAGGGACAAAATGCTGTCTATGCCACATTTTGAAAGGAAGAAAATCCTGATACGCTCTACAGTTTGGAGGTTACAGGCCGAGATAGTGTGGATCCATGACGCTGGGCCTCTGGTGGGATGGTCAGGACAGCGGTGGCGCAAAGTGCTCACCTTGGGGCCAGGAAGCAAACGAGGGCAGACAGACCAGGGTCTCACATCCCCTTCAAAGGCACAACCTCAACAACTATCCAAAGCCTCCTGTTCCCAAAGGCTCCACTGCCTCCCCGGTAGTGCCACCCTGGGGACAAGCAGAAGCTAGACGTGGTTTCACGAAGGCAGCCCCCAGAGCCGTCAGAGTCACAGCGGTAAAAAGGAGAATGGTGGGTGCTGGGAAGGTGCAGGGGAAGTATGAGGGAGGATTGAAGAGGCCCTGCTGAAAGAGGTGGCGGTCCAAAGCGTGGTGATGGAAGCCGTGGGTAGATGGAGGCGTTGGTGCACAGCAGTGTGACCACGCGTACCGCTTACTACGCTTAGAGGTGGATGTGGTGAGACATGCTGTGTGCATTTTACCTTGATTCAAGTTTTTGTCGACTAGAGGGACGAATGTGGACAAACAGAATAATCTCCAGTCCCAACGCTAGGGATCCTCACGCTCCTGAGTTGCTCTAAAGGTGGATGCCTGTGTGACAGACATCGTTCTAGACAATCTTTTGACTTGTAAGAGAACCATATGAAGAGTGCATGAGTGTCCAAGGCGAAGGCACGCACCTCCCCATGACGTGACGCCGGCCGCGGTTCAGGCGTGTGTGTGTGTGTGTGTGTGTGTGTGTGTGTGTGGCTAGTGGCTGCGCTGAGCGCCCTGGGGTCGGCGAACGATGTGGAGGACGGCGAAGGAGGTTGAACATTCTGTGCTAAGTTGGTGTGTGTCACATTTTTACTCTTCAGGTGAAGCCAAGAATCTTCCTTCCTACCCGGGGCCAAACAAGATGAGGGACTGCTACTGCACAGTGAACCTGGACCAGGAGGAGGTTTTCCGGACCAAAATTGTAGAGAAGTCACTCTGGTAATGTCCACTGCTGCTTTTATTGATTCTGATTCCGCATCTGCCTGTCTGTGCCAGGCTGCACATGGAGGGGTGTGTGTGTGTGTGTGTGTGTGTGTGTGTGTGTGTGTGTGTGTGAGGAAGCATCCACTGGTGTGGGCTATAGTGGGCACCTCTGGCCTGATGAGATAGTGTTCCTGATCTGCAGGGCCTCAAAGCATGGGAAACTCTTGGGGCCATGTCTTTCCCCCTGGACATGAAAAGAGCTTCTTGAGAAAGTCTGCAAATGAGGCTGGAGAGATGGTTAAGCAGTTAAGAGCATTTGCTGTTCCTGCAGAGGACCTGGGTTCAGTTTCTAGCACCCATAAGGTGGCTCACAGTCACCCTTACCTTCAATTCCAGGGGATGGTACCCTTTCCTGACCTCCATGGGAACCAGGCATGCACATGGCGCACATACATACATGCAGGCAAAACATTCATATACATACATTTCTTTAAAAGGTAAGAATTTCAAGAAAGGAAATATTTTAAAGCTTCCTCACCCCACACCATATTTCTTTTAAAAATGTTATGAGACACATTGTCTGTACACAGAGATGTTGATTGAGGAGAAAGGTCTAGAAAGCATTTATTGGCGTACTTTGAGTAAGGGAGGGTCAGCCAAGGAGAACAGGAATGTAATGGGAGCTCTAACTTGTTAGTTTGTGGTCCAGGATGAGAGCTTTTTGTCTCCAGCATGAATTTTCAGCATGGTTGTCTGCCCCAGCGTTCTGGGGCCCGGACCTTGCCTTGCCAAAAAGCGCCCAGTCTGTGGAGGGTCTGGGCTGTGGCTAAGAGCATGTGGGGACAGGAAGTGACATCTTAGAACCCGCAGCAGTGACCGGAGAGTGAGAGGGGGAAGAGCAAGAGAGCCGTGAGCATCCCGTGGGAGCTGGTAAGGAGCCCAGACTATCATCAAGGCCGGCGTACCAGCCTCTCTTGCGGTTCTTCAGGATCAAAGGCGACAGCGCTGAGCCAGGGACTCCACCTTTTGGGTTTAGAATTATGGGTTGTGTGGTTTCAAAACGCTATTCTGATTCTGAGAGCATTTTTAGCAGCCGAATTATATCCTTGCCTATTGCTGCTTCAAGTGGGAGCAAACAGCGTGTCCTGATGACTTAATGAGCTTAATTTTTGGAAAACCGCTAATGCTGCCCGCCCCTGAGGGAGGTGGATGGTGTACTCAATTCTGTCTGCCTTGCAGCCACCCTGCTGAGGCCCCACGGTTAGCTGTTTGTGTTGTTATTTATGCACGCTTCGATTTTTTTTAAAAAAATGAAACTGAAGACAGAAGAATACAAGTCTATGTTGAAGAATGTCTTGTGGGGTTGGTGAAGATGATGCTTCATTACTAATATTAACTCTCAAACATCACATATCACACGTGTACTTATGCATCTTTGTATCTGCGTGCATATACAGATAGATGCATGCATGCATGTATGCATGTATGCATGCGTGTATATATGCTGCAGCAGAGTTCACTGGTTTCAGAAGTCTTGAGAACAGGGAAGCTAATATTAGTGCAAATAAGTCTATTGGTGTGTAATAACAAATCGAGTTGTGAAGCTCAGCGGTTATTCAAGAGTCAGGGAGATCAGAATTGAGTTTCAGGAGTGAGGTGAAGTGAAGGGACTGACCTAGTCTAGGTGAATGAGCGTGTGGACAGATGGACCGCCACAGGCCCAGACAGGTGAACGGGTAGACAGACAGACAGCAGTTCTAGTATGCCCTGTCAACAGTGCGGATTAAGCCAAGGTAAAGTTCCTGGAAGGGTTAGAAATTCTGTCTTTCTGTCCTTGGTGCACACACCAAGGGCCAGACAATTGGTCATGGGGTAATCGCTGAGCTAGTGCTCAGTCCTTTGGGGTCCATGGGACGGAGTTACATCCTTCCATGGTCTGCCTTATCCAGTGAGTTCTTGTGTCCTGTCTTCCTGACAAGACCTTAATATGCCCCCACAGTCCCAATTCACCGATAAATCTGTAGGGTGGCGTCCTTTCTACTCCAAGTTGGTTGATATTTAAATATTCTTACTGGAAACATCTCTACATAAAAGAAAGTCTCTGTGTTTGCAGCTTTCACAGAAAAAGTTTTTCAATTGTCCTGGAACTTTTGATTCTCATCTGGCGAGAGACTTCAGCCAGACTCTGGGGTGAGAGGTGAGGGACTCTTTTTCCCTTCCTTGTCCCCATCTTCCCAGCATGCCTCGGGCTACGGATGGAATATGCCAGCTGAAAACTGGGTCCTGTTATGAGTACAAACTGGTAACCACAGAAGTGAGCATAGGCATTATGGCAAGAGCTTCGTGTGTGGCTGGGCAGCCCTCCTACTGGTAGACCTTCAGGTTGGCACCCCAAGCCCTGTGTGTTCATGTGTGGGTCCGTGGGGCCGCTTCGTGTGTGGCTGGGCAGCCCTCCTCACAGTGGTATCCTTCGGGCTGGCACCCTGCACTGGGCTACCCGTGCCGGTGACTTGCAGAAGAAGTGAGCCGTGGTAGGGTGCTGCCTCGACCTGGTGCCGAGTCCACATCTGAGGTCCGAAAGCCTCAATCCGTGTGTTCTAGGTCAACACTGGGTCAGCGTCCACTCCGGCCATGAAGTGTCCATCAAAGCAAATCCAATCATCCCTTTCAGTCCAAATCTCAAAGCGTTTTCCTGTATAAAGTTCCATAGAATGTCCCATAGGAGGAGCGTGTGTACAAAGAAAGCATGTTTGTGAGTGTGTCAGTGAAGGGATGGCTGGGATGACAAGCCACAGGCCACAGATGGACACACAGCAGGGGGACGGAAGGCCATAAGGAACATTCTTTTAAATTAGCCCTTGTATGAATGGACAGTGCAGCAACTTGAATGGAAAACCTGGTGAAGGAATTAAACCGCTCCTGGACAGAGCTGAAGAGGAAACCGAAGGCCAGTTTGAAGTAGAAACTGGAAATGCAGGGAGTCTAGAGAAGTGGAGGACAGTGAGGTGACAGCGTCATAGCTCTCTAGGAGGGGGGAAGGGCACAGTAGCCCAGGCCCGGGTCCTGCTTAGGTTCTGGTGTGGCCTTGGGGCCGGGGGGCCGGACCCAGCAGCAACTGTTGATGGGAGGGGCAGACCCAGTGGCCACTGGGATAATGATGAGTAGTGGGACAGAGCAAGTGAGACACCCCCGGACCCTCCTCCCACTCCCCCCACCTCCTCCACCCCCCACCCGCGGTCCAGACTGAGAGCCTATAGCCAGACACCACCATTCCCATCGTGTGACTGCCGCTCCACGGAGGGCAGCTATGCCCATCAGACCCGTTCCTGGCATCAACCTCCAGAAGCAGAATCTCCATGGCAACAGTGCCCTCCAGCATCAGCATCACCCTTTAGATGAGATATTGATCTGGCGGCGTTGCCGCAGGAACCGAAGACTCAACAGAACCCACAAGTCTGAACTGGAAAGTGTGCAAGGGTGTCCTGACGGCACACGCATGCAGCCTGGCAGAGCTGGCGAGAGCAGCAGGCGCCGCTCGTGGTCCCCTCGAGCCTGGGAGGGTGCTCACAGAATACACTCACTGTGAGTCCTTCTGTGCGCCTGGACTCAAGGCGGAGTCACACAGTATGTGCAAGGTGAGAGGGGGCTGAGTCTCTTTGACCCCTCTCCACGTTACGGACGCTCTCCCGGAGTCCGTTCTGTGTCTTTCCCGTGTGTGGATGGGACCTGCTGGGCTTCAGTGTTTGTGCCCTCCCTCCCGAGCCAGTGTCTCTGGGAGAATACTGTCCTCTACATCCCTCTTCCTACTGTTAGCTCTTGGAGAGCAAGCGCAGCTCACTGGCCCTCCCAGCCCTTCCCAGTGAAAGTCGTATTGTGGAAGGTTACGTCCCACCTGAAAGAGATGCTCCTGGTGTTGAGAGTGAACTCTCTCAGTCACTGTTCTGTTGCTGTGAAGAGACCCCACGGCCGAGGCAACTCTTAGAAGAGAAAAGCTTTTCATTGGGGGCTGGCGTACAGCTTCAGAGGTTTAATCCATTATCATCATGGCAGGAAGCAGACAGGCAGGATGCTGAGTATTACCTGAGAGCGTTAACATCCTGCTCCACAGGGGGCAGGCACAGAGAGGGGGGGGAGAGAAAGAGAAAGACAGAGGGGAGAGAGAGAGACAGAGAGACAGAGAGAGAGAAAGAGACAGAGAGACAGACACAGACAGACAGACGCGGGGAGGGAGAAAGAGAGACAGACACAGAGAGACAGACACAGAGGGAAAGACACAGACAGACAGACACAGAATCTGACGTGGGCTTTTGAAACCTCAGAGCTCAGTGAGTGACACATCTCCTAACCCATCTCAAACAGTCCCCACTCCCCGGTGACGGTGACTAAGCATTCAAATACACCAGCCTGTGAGGACCATCTTATGTAGCCGCCACACAAACCCCTCCTCACTCCTGACCTCGTAGAGCTGTTACTTTGACCTTTCCTGTGAGGGCCGCCCACTCCACCTTCTCATTCATGGAAGTGCACTGTGACCCTGGTCTGGACGGCTGAGAAAGCAGCATGGCATGCTGTCTGAAGGCATCTCCGGGCTGCCGCTTTCAAAATCTGTGCAGATCTGTGTTCCCGGGTTTCAAGATGAACAATCCTACCCCACGCCTTAGCTGCACTTGGGTACCCTGCAGCCAGTGAACTGCAGGCCTTCCTGCCAAAACCCTGGCGTGCTGGGCGATGGCACACAGGGCACCAGGCAGGAAGTTACCCTGGTGTGGAAGCACCGTGACCTGACCCCAGGGTCATGCTGGTCCCAGTCTCCTCTGTAGATGTGTCTGAGAGCCACCGATGCCGGGTTTTGGTTTCTTACTGGATGACAGGTGTCGTCTTCTCCGGTTCCCCATTCTGTGGATTCTCTGTGGGCCATTCTGGTAGCAATTTCCCAAGGGCTCAGGCACAGCACCAGTGGTTAAGTCTGAACTGCTCTGCCTTCCTGGCTGCCTGTGATGCTTCAAGAATCTCAATCCAGGGGACCTAAGAGGCAGAGTTGTGCAAAGCAGGGAGCCTTCCCTCAGCTCAGAGGGAAACAGAGTCCCTCTGTTCCCTGAGGTCCTTCTGGAACAGACTGTTGCCCTCACAGGACCCTTCCATGCCCTGAGGCTTCAGTCTACCCCCAGCCTATCTCCTGGAGACATTTGATGTACTGTGGGCTTTAATGGAAGTTTAATCTGGCTTTTAATTAGTGACGAACCCAGTGCCTGTTTCGTAGTTGGACGTTCAGCCATTGAGAGACAGGCTGGAATCTTGGTAGAGAGCCGCTTCCAGCCCATGGGGCCAAGAGCCCAAGAGTCACGTGGCTTCTTCCCTAAGTCCTCCTGGCCACTGGCCTTGTCTGCATCTCCTCAGACACTGGGGGGGGGGGGCACGAAGACCAGGCTCCCAGAGACCCACCCTGATTCCGTTCTTCTTCTCCACACAGCCCTGTCCCTCCCCCTCCCCTCCCCCTCAAGTCCCCATCCCGCTCACGATGTTGGGAAATAGGCCCAGGAACTTGCTCCGGGGAGGACACTGGGGACCTGGCTCTATCATTTTCTCATGACCAATGTCACTTGTCACGAGGCTCCCGCAGCTGGGATGGGGTGGGGTGGGGCAGCGGTAGATGTCGGGAAATGACTCAAGGGAGACTTGGTGGTTTCTCTGCAGGTCCCAAGTGAGGCTTCTGTGAACCCGGTGCCCGGTTGGTCCGACGGACGGGCAGCGGGAGGGGGAGGGAAGTTGGAGGACCATGAGAGAAGGGATTCAGAGGGCTCCTGCCAGAGGCCCCACGGGGGGATAATGGCCCATTGTCAGCTTTTCTGGATGAAAGTCCCTTGATTCTGTGAGCCTCCACTGAGCCCGGCTTCTTCCTTTTTGATGAGGTGAAAGACAGCATGTCTGTCATTCTGGTGGCCTCAAGGCAGAAGCTTCTGGCTAGATTAATTTCCTCTTGTCAAACAGCAAGGAGGAGCGAGGTCCCCAGCCCTTCCCTGTGGGTCTTTTCTTTATTGGGAAAGAGGTTTCTGGAGCCCTTGAGCTGAAATGGGGGCTGCCTGGCTAGCAGTATCATGCCTCTCCTGCCACTGGCTGTGGCCCGGACAAAGGCAGCCTGTGTGGACACAACTGTGGCTAAGCAGTGCCCGGGAAGGGAAGCACCCTCCCTGTGTGCCCCTTTGAGGGCCACAGAAAGGAGACTTTGTCCACGGGGAAGCTCTGGGAGGAGGGTGCAGAAGAATGTCCTCCCTCGTGTTCAGCCTGTTTCCTTTTTCTTTCAAAAATAAGCTTTAAACTCTGATGCCCAGGAAGGGACGCGGGCGACTCCCATTGATGAGAGAACCCAGACGCAGGGTGTTGAGGTCCTGATGCTGTGTGCCTGGTTCTTCCTGCTTCTAGCCTGATACTTAGCATCCGGCACAGGAGGAAACCTGGCGTGCGGCTCACCACGGCCTGGGTGTTTCTGCCTTAGCTGGAGGAGCCCTGCTGTGGGCATCCCCACGGGTCTTCATTGAAGGCACTATGTAAGGGTGGGGCAGCCATGGCCCAGTAGGTGAGAAGTCTAAGTCCTGCTGGTGAAACTGGAGGTAGGAGGTGGAGGGTCTCAAGTCACCCACTAGTAAGGAAGTTGTCTGCAGATGTGGGGTGTGTTTCCTTTAAAAGGGTTCCTCCTATGCTGTGAATTATTGGAACATAGATTCAAACATTCCTAATGGATCAGTATCCTGAGAGAGAGAGAGAGAGAGAGAGAGAGAGAGAGAGAGAGAGAGAGAGAGAGAGAGAGATGCTAATGGAAAACAGGCCAAAGTCTTTAAGAAAAGTGATGTTTTAAAAGCTAATAAATATATGGAAGAATCTCAAACTCACCTGTAATTAATTTAAACATGTCAAATTAAATAATTTCTTGATATCAACTGAGTCAACTTTATTTTTTGGTGCTTGGAAAGGGGTATACCCAGGGTCAGACCACACTCCTGTACAAGCAAACTTTATATAGATGTAACCTGGCATGCTGAGACGTGAGCCAGTTCATGCTTTCTGGAAGGTTCTGTGTCGTGATGCCTCCAGAAGTTTAGAACATTCTTTACCAACGATCCTAGCTCAGAATGGTTCTGTGGGAGACGGCAGGAGCCATGCAGACCCACTGTCTGGGTGTGGGCTGTCTCGCTGCTTCTCGCTGTGAAGGTTAGGGAAAGCCAATGGGAAGTGAGGCTGGTGGTTTTGTTGGTGGCCATGGGGATATTTGGCCCAGGGTGTTAGGTTTGCTTATCCTGGAAGCGGCCATCAGGATGATGTTGAGGAAAAGCTGTGTCGGAACATGTATGGCAATCCCCCTTTGAAATCTGTCTGTTTCCGTTTCTCTATCTGTATATATTTAAGGCAAAACATTCTAGGAGGGTCTTATCCCAGAATGTTAATTCTAGTTTCTAGTTTTCTGACATCTGGCTATATTTTTGTTTTAAAAATAGTTTTATTGAAATATAATTTCCGGATCCTGTAATTCAGCCATTTAAAATCTCAGCTCCGTGGCTGTTGGTAACTTGACAGGCCTGTGTAACCATCAGCACCGTCGTTTTCAGAACATTTCACTTTTCCAGAAGGAGCGTGGTTCCTGTAGCTGCCACCCTGTCCCCCGTGCCTGGCACCCGAGGCGTCTCCTAGCGGTGGCGCTCTGTGTGGGGCTCATCTTCACCCAGTGTCTCAGTTCATCTGTGTTGTCACACACATGGGCTGCGCGCCACACCGTCTGCTGATGGAGCTGCTCCTTCCTCGTTGTTCTTTTTCAGACAGGGTTTCTCTGTGCAGCCCTGGCTGTAGCCCAGGCTGGCCTCAAACTCAGATCCGCCTGCTTCTGCCTCCTGAGTGCGGGGATCAAAGGTGTTGCGTCACGGCGCCTGGTTTTCCCTTTTTTTTTTTTTTTTTTTTTTTTTTTTTGATGATGTGTTGGGAACATTTGTAAGTTCTGATCTGCTGAGATTTCATTTCTCTCAGGTGTATGTATACCTAGGAGTGGAGCTATGGGTCACCTGGCAGCTGTGGGTGACAGTGAGGACTTCCAGATCTTTCTCCTGGCACCGAGCACATGACCATCTCCCCGCCAGAGCTGGTGCTAGCATTTCTGTTCCCAGGGCCGCACCTTGAATGTAGTTTGTGGTCGTAGCTGTCTTAGTGTGTTTTTTTGGTGGTGGTGGTGTTTGTTTTTGCTTTTGTTGTTTTTGTTTTTTTGAGACAGGGTTTCTCTGTGTAGTCCTGGCTGTCCTGGATCTCACTCTGTAGACCAGGCTGGCTTCGAACTCAGAGATCCACCTGCCTTTGCCTGCCAAGTGCTGGGATTAAAGGTGTGCGCCACCTCTGCTGTCTTAGTGTGCTGGTTTTTTGTTTGTTTTTGAGACAGGGTCTCACTGTGTTGCCCTGGCTGACCTGGAACTCTCTATATAGACCAGGCTAGCCTCAAACTCATAGAGATTCACCTGCCTCTGCCTCCTGAGTGGTCAGAGTAAAGGCATGCACTATCACGATAAACCAGGCCATGAAAGTAAATGTTTTAAACAATGTAGCTATAATAGATTTTTATTTTTTTTATTTTATCTGTAATTTAATTTTATTTCTCATTTAAAAAGATATTCCTTAATATCTTAATGTTAGTTTAAATGTAAGGAAACATTCTTTGTCGTGGATGTCTCCGGTTTCCAAAAGCCCACAAATTGGGAGTATAACGGAGGGACACATGGGCAGTTCTACAAATTTGCACATGACCTGCGTTGTGAATTAATTTGTCCCCCCAAATAGCACTTTCCTGGATATTTGCTGACTTTGAAGGGAGGGCTTGCTGAGCTGTGAGACACGAGGCCGGCACCTGGTCCGGTCTTGCTCCAGTCTCTCCTCTATTTCAGCCTGGGGTCCCTGCTACCACGCTGTGACCTGCCTCTCAGCCAGAGCTGGGCCAGCTGGGCCAGCTCTCCGGTGGCTGGTGACTGTGGAGTGCTACATGCAGAGGCTTCTGTGTTTTTCTCAGTGACATCCCACGCTGGCGAAGGAGAGCGCTGCTGCCGATCTCACACCCACCTTCAGCAAACACCAGGGAATCTGGGGCCACTGTCTGTGACAAGCGGTGTGCTGGAGGATTTATAGCCGATAAGTGGGTATTCATTCCTTCTGTCTGTCTCTGGAGCAGAGACAGGGCTGTGGTGTGGCACCAGTGTCTAGAGCAAAGTTCATCCCGCTAATAGCCCAAGGGAGCCCCCATTTCCCACCCCACACACACATCAGCCTGAGATTTTCTCAGGTGCTGGTCCAAAGGGACAAGTCAGTGGGCTCCTCTGTGTGTGCCCATTGCTTCTACATGCTCCGCTGGGTCTGGTGGCCCCAGATTACATACATGCAGCTGTTGAGTGAGCAGGAACTTAATTCTAAGGGGCAGCATCGTGTTAGTTGTTTTTTATAGACTCTCTGAAACATCCGGGGCGGACTGTAAAGCGAAGAGGGTAGTTTGGTTGGTTCAATCCGGGTGGCTTCTGTCTGGATGGTAGGGTGTCCAGGCAACAGCAGCAGCAGCAGCAGCAGCAGCAGCAGCAGCAGCATGGGACAGGCAGGTACATGGTATATGTGTAAGTGCATGTGTGTGAGCCGTTGCCTGAGCCAGGGCTCAATCATGGCCTTATCTGTGTTCCTTCATCCCTGGCCTGGCACTGATAATCCTTTGGCCTCCCAAGCAGCAGGGATTACAGGAAGACGTCGATGTACCCAGCTTACTTTATCTACTCCTGATCACTTGCAAAGGGCCCCACTTCTAAACACCGTAGTTAGATTACATTCCCACCCTCTTAATACCTCATTGTAGGGACAAGACTCCAGTATGTGGAGTTCCAGGGACACTCCACCCAGAGTTTTTGGGGAAGCTCAAGCTGCTTGTTGCCCAGGATCATGCCTGGGGGTCCGGTTTGTGACTAGACTGCCAGGCAGGAGTGTTAAGTGAGGTGGGCAATTATCTGCATCCCCTCATTTAATTTCCCAGCAGGCATGTGAATTGCAAGGCTGGTTCATAACGGTGCTCAGGATTAGACTTGGGCAAGGGCCTGGGTCATCTCAGTCACGCTCACAGCAGCTCTGCAGCTAGATATCGCTGTGGACACTTTGTTTCTAAGAGCTGACCCACCAGCCCTGGAGTCTCATCTACCTCATCACCCTGCCCCAGTGGCCGGGCATGAGCTGGGGACTCTGTGGACTCTGCTGTAGGTCAGGTAGCATTGCTGGTCCATGCACACCCCAGGGAATGGCCCAGTACAACTTACCTAGCTGACCCCACTTCCTGCCTTCATTTGGGCTTGAGGAACTCACAGGTCTACAGCATTTGCTTGTGGTTTGAAGGTGCTCGTGTGGCCGCAGATTGGGGTCCCCAGTGCCCTGCAAGCCTCTGTGCTCGAGGATGCTAATCCTGCTGGGTTCTCATTGGGCTGAGACCACAGCCGCCAGCCGGGGTGCCAGAGAGTGGGAAGACTTGCGGGTTTGGGTTCCCCTTATTATTTTTTCACAAGGAAACCAGGGGTCTAAAAAACCTGAATGAATTATGGGTTAGGGAGAGGGTAAAGGTGCTGACCATCAACCCTGCTGACCTAAGTTTGATTCCTGGACCCTACATGGTAGAAGAAGAATACTGACTCCAAGATGCCCCCCGATGTCCACATGCTTACCACGGGACATGTACACACATACACATGCAATAAGTAAATGTTAAAAAAAAAAAAACCCACCCACACTGTCTTTAAAAAAAGAAAGCCTACTGAACTGTAGTCGGGGATGTGGGATCTGCCTCTCTATGGAACCCTCGCCTCCCATGGAAACTAACACCAGCTCGGCCAGGCCAGCCTCCACGGCCTCTTCTCTTCAGCAGTGGTCAGACCTCAAAGCTCCGTGGATCGTCTGCTTGGGAAGCAGCCCTCTCTCCAGGCCCAGCAGAAATGATAGTTCTTCATTCTCTGAGGGCGCCATGCTCCTCAGGAAAGGGGTTACCTTCGTTGTTCACTCTCTCTTTCCCCCCTTTACCAGCTCAGCCAGTTCGTAGGAATTCAGCCTGCACACACTAGCTCCTCATTTAGTAAGACCACCCCCTCATCTGCTAGCGTCCCACCTGAATTTCCGGAGTTTTGAGGAGACTCACAAGTTCACCAGTAAAATTTAAATTTAAGAGTTATATGGGATTAGAGAATAGCAAACATAGTAACACCCACCCATAATCCTAACACTCAGTAACTGAGGCAGGAGAATCTCTGTGAGTTTAAGTCTAGCCTGGGCTACATAGTGAGCCCTAGGACAACCTGGGCTATATGGTGAGACACTGTCCCAAAACAAACAAACAAACAAATAAATAAACAAAATCCCATGCAAAATAAAACCAAAAAAAACATGAAATAAGAGAAGAAAAAACATTTAAGGTGATTGAAACTACTAGAAAAAATTTACAAAAAGATGAGACAAAAGGTCACTTGTCTGCTCTACTAGGCCTGCTGGAATGTCCTTAGCTCACTGGAGGCATGCCCAGTGTGAACAGTAAGATCTCGGCCCCTTCTGTTTTCCCCCTTGCTTTCCTGACATGTGGTAGACTTTTGCTCCATCACATGTTCCTGCCACGGTGTCTCTCACATAGCCCCAGGACAACCGGCCAAATAATCATGGGCTGGAATCTACAAAACTCTGAGCCAAAATACCTGGCCAGCTCAGGTACTTGTTATTGTAGTGACATATCATGACATAAAGCTAAGTGGCACATCATCTGGGCCTCTCTGTACGTGGGTCACAATGGGACCCTAGATGTGGCAAGAGGTCCTCCCCAGAGCCTGGTTCCCAGAGGTCCTCCCCAGATCCTAGTTCTCAGAGGTCCTTCCCTGAGCCTGGTTCTCAGAGTCCTCCCCAGAGCCTGGTTCTCAGAGGTCCTCCCCAGAGCCTGGCTCCCAGAGGTCCTTCCCAGAGCCTGGTTCTCAGAGGTCCTCCCCAGAGCCTGGCTCCCAGAGGTCCTTCCCAGAGCCTGGTTCTCAGAGGCCCTCCCCAGAGCCTGGTTCTCAGAGGCCCTCCCCAGAGCCTGGTTCTCAGAGGCCCTCCCCAGAGCCTGATTCTCAGAGGTCCTGTCCTCCCCAGAGCCTGCTTCTCAGAGGTCCTCCCCAGAGCCTGGTTCTCAAAGGTCCTCCTCAGAGGCTACCCAGAAGGGACAGGAATGCCAGGTGATTTCAAGGTTGGATATCCAAGTGTCTCAACCCAAATAGTCCTTTCAGCATCGATCCCTCTGAGTGTTGACACAGGGATATGCAGAGAAACTATTTCATACTTAAAAAAAAATCTGAGTGTTTTACTATTGACTGTTAAATGGAGCCATTTAGCAGTGCTTGTGGCCGTTGAGGTTTCTGGTGGATGACAAAGTGCCTGTCTGGGCTTGTTCTGTGCTCCCTTCTTTGAATTTTAGGGTTGATGATAGTTTTTCTTGTTCTTGGACCAAAGCCTGTGGAGCATGGGCCGTTTCCACCATGACACATCTTCTTGGAACGTTCACAGACAGGAATCAAGAGGTGTCTTGTTTGTAAAAATCTCATCGTTTTCCAGCATCTGTGGCTTCATGTGGAGGTGGACAGGTTTCATTCCACACTTCAAAGGCAGTGCATTATGGGGAGACACGCATTGTCTGTGCTTTTACACATGCCTGTGACCCACACGTGCACTTTAGGGGCTGACATACGTGTATGGGGCACACACAGCTGCACCCAGTGTACAAGTAACATAGATACATACGTGAAGGTACACATGCATACATATCCACAGGTACCCATACACATCTGCACGCATCTGTGCCCACAAACACGCACACTCACACCTGCATCTATGGGCATGTGTACACATACCACACCCAGAGGTACACACACAGGATTATTTACGCTTCTGCACCCATGTATGGACATGGACTTCTGACGGGAAGGTTCTGTCTCCCAGGGCTTCAAGAATTTTCATGTAGAAAACGCAGTGTTTTTAAGGTTCTCGGTTCCAGAGAGGATAATAGACCTGAGAGATCAGTGCCCAGTGCAGGGAGGCTGGGGATGGAGGTTTACACGAGGCCTTGCTCTGTTGTTGGATGTGTGTCTGGCACACATACCGGAGAATCAAAGGCTCACGTGAATGCAGAGGCTAAGTGCAATTTCCTTAAGAAAACGCCGTTAACCTAAGGGATTCTGGGTGGAAGTCCTTGGGCATCCCGCTTCTATGAAAGATAAAGTGATGTTCCCTGTTGTCTTTAAGTCACTACTTCTCTGTACCCGAAATGTTCGAAACAACTTCAGCATCTCCGTTTTCCCTTCGAAGATTTTGCTTTCATTGCAAAGAGGTAGTTTCTTACCTAGACTTCGCCCCATTTCTGACAACTTATACTAAACAATGCTACTTACGGATGGCGCTGTCAGTCTGCAGCCCTGGCCTGAGAAGGAAGGTGTTGGGCTCCTTCTCTGACCCCAGCGGGGGGGGGGGGGGACACTAAGTATTGCCGTCCCACCCAGAGGCCAGGGTGAAAGGCTCACCTGCGTCTCCTGCTTTAATTTGTATTTCCCCGTGATCAATGTCTGGTTACTATGGCAATGCACCTGCTAGAAGCAGCTGCCATTTGACATCTGGCCCATCAGGAAGCAGAGAGCTCAGGTGGCCACTTTTGCTAGCGAGGCAATATCCCCGAAGGGCCCCAGAACCTCCCATAGTGGGGATCAAGTGTTCGAACACAGGACCTTTGGGGGAGACGTTGCACATTCAGATCACAGCAGCTAATGATAGTTGGCATTTTTCATGTTCCTTGGCCATTTGGCTTGAGTGTGGTGTAAGTGTTCTTATTGTGGACACAGACCCTTTGTCAGATAACTGAATTACAGATATTTTCTTCCCTAGTTCCCTAGTTTCTCCTGTCTGTGCTCTCAATGACATATTTTAAATCATAAAGACTTATTTTGTGTGTGTGTGTGTGTGTGTGTGTGTGTGTGTGTGTGTGTGTGTGTGTGTGTGTATGACACATGTCATGTGTGCAGATACCCAGAGACGCCACAAAGGGGTGTTAGATACTCTGGAGCTGGAATTATAGGCTGTTGTGAGCTGCCCAATGTGGATATGAAGGCCGAACTCAGGTCCTCTGGAAGAACACCAAGTGCTTTAAAACACTGAGCCCTCCTTCCAGTCCCCAGCACAAACACCTTAATGGTTTACGTCTGTTAGTCTGACTTAACTATTTTTTTTTAAGCAGTCGTGCTTATGATGTCACATCTGACCTAACTCCAGGTCACAGCTCTGTTCCCATGCACTCCTGAGAAGCTTGTGGGTTTAGCCGTTAGGTCCGTGTGTGATCTGAGCTCATTTTGTCGGTGGTGGTGATGAGCAGGTCTCCGCACGTGGATGCCAATGGCCCTTCCCTCGTGTGCTGTCCTGCTGCTGTCCCTGACGGTGACACCCTGCCTTGGTTCCCCCTTCCACAGTCACCCTTCCTGGCTTGGACCTCAGCCATGGCCATGCATGGAATTGGAATCACATCTAATTTTAAGTCCGGGCCACATATCTGCACTGAAGTCATCGGGTTTCCTTCGCAGTTTCGCCAGGTCCGGTGGTGTCTTCGTGGTGTCATGAGCCAGTTTTTCCTAGCCCAGAACAATGGGAAGTTTGTTTAGTGACAAAGCCCTCTGGCTCTCTGCCCCTTTAATTAGAACTTGGGTTTATTTTAACTTTCCATTTGCAGGGCTGCTGCAGCTGCGGGATGACTCACGAGGGGGCCAATGAGCCATGAGGAGAGTGGGAGTCAGCCATGGGGCTGGGTCCTCCCCTCCCAAGAAGCAAGGGCAGACAGGTCTCTGCGGGAAAGGAGCGGATCCGAAACTTCAGCGTGTTTTTCCTTTTGATGCATCCAAGAAGGCTGCCCCCTCCTCTCAGTTCCCATCAGAGCTCTGTAACAGCCTGTAAATGTACTGGAGATGGCTTCATTAATGACACCCACCCCCCCACCCCCCACCCCCGCTCCCATCGAGCTCTCTGACTTTTTCAAGACCATCCCCTGGACATGTCAATCTTTGTGAGGACTCATCGTCCACTTGCATTCTAACCACGTGCATTCTGTCTGTTTGTCTAGCCCCTTTTACGGAGAAGACTTTTACTGTGAAATCCCTCGGAGTTTCCGGCATCTCTCCTTTTACATTTTCGATAGAGACGTTTTCCGAAGGGATTCCATCATAGGTAGGTACTGAAGTGGGTGTTGTCTTCCTCTTACAAATCTCATCCTGGTAGAAGTGGCAGGTCTCGCCTAAGCACCTGCTGCCCTTATGACTGCGGGGAGATCAGCATTTAATCCGAAGCCTTCCTGAAGAGGACCGTGCGGCACTGAGTCACTCCTGATGGGAGTGACTTGGAGGCTTGCCTGTGTGGCCTGGCCTCTTGCATTGTCCTGTCTTGCGGCCTGACAATGTACAGAAGAGCTTGCCGCTGGAACCTCACATCTGGAACACACTGATCAGGGCCTTCCTAAGGCTAGCATGTCCCCAAGTGTCCCTAGACAGATTTCAAGAGCTCCTTCCCAGATACCCTAGGGAAGTATGGCTGTGAACCTTCCTTCTTCACTGTCTCTAGGCTTCCCTCATCCCTAACCCCAGCATAGTGGTAGGGATAAGAAAGGGCCAGGGAGAGGGTTCGGGGCCAGTCAGGCACACGTGTGTGAAGTCCACGTTAACCCCTGTGTCTCTGAGCCCCAGTTTCCTCGGGGCTTCAGGAAGGCAGCAATCCTGATGCTCTCCCAGACAATAGTCATGTGATGAGTCCAGGTGATGGGCAGGCCAAAGGGTGGTTCCTATTTTGGTACTCCCTTGAATCCAAGAGAACGGTGATAGGGTAGTACCCGGGTTTACCCACCGCAAGTGGGCAGAGGAGGCCACGCCTACCCGAACTACGCTGTCCCAGGTAGGAAGTGGCTCTCTCTGTTGTCTGAGGCTCCCCACGTTAGTTGAGATGAAGAAGTCACAGGAATGCAGCGGTGAACACTGCTGAAACCAAGAGGACCCTAATCTAAGCCTGGGTGGGTGCCTGTCAATGAAACGGGGGGGGGGGGGCCGTGACCTGGAAGAGGAGCAGAAGCTTACTTCATCCCCCACATCTGACCTCACTCTTCCTTCTCTCTCTCCCAGCTTCACACTCACTGCTCGTACCCCGTCACACTTCACCCCTTCACCCACCTTCAACCGTCATGACCAGACCCCCCTTACCCGACCCCCAAACCTCCCCTTCCACCTGTTCTCACCCCAATGCCCCACCTGACCTCCCGGCATGCCCACCTTGTCTTGCTCCTCATCCCAGCCCCGTTCTACCTGATCCTTAAGCCCATCTTACCTCCGACCTCACACTCTTCTCATCCTCACCCTTACACCCTCTCTTCTTCACACCCTGTCTTAGCGACTGTTCTGCTGCTGTGAGGAAACGCCACAACCAAGGCAACTCTTGTCAAAGAAAGAATTTAATTGGGGACTGGACTTGCTCACGGTTCCCGAGGGCTGGTCCGTTATCATCATGGTAGGGAGCGTGATGGTGGGCGGGCGCTGGAGCAGTACAGCTGGGAGCTTAGATCAGATCCAGAAGTTGCAGATGTGGCAGGGGTGGGGGGGTGGGGCAGGGGTGGGGAGTGAGGCAGGGGTGTGGGGAATGGACGATGACTGAGACTGAGCGGGCGTGGGCTTTTGGAACCTCAGAGCCCTCCTCCCAGTGACACACCTCCTCCAGCAAGGCCACACCTCCTAATCCTTCTCAAACAGTTCTGCTAACTGGGGACCAGGTTTTCTTTTTTGTTTTTTTTTTTTCAAGACAGGGTTTCTCTGTGTAGCTTTGGTGCCTGTCCTGGATCTCGCTCTGTAGCCCAGGCTGGGCTTGAACTCACAGAGATCCGCCTGCCTCTGCCTCCCGAGTGCTGGGATTATAGGCGTGTACCACCACCGCCCAGCCAAGTATTCAAACATATGCACCTATTGGGGCTGTTCTCATTCAAACCACCACACACCCTTTTACTGGTTTTTCTCACCCCCTTCACCTCGCCCCTTGCGTGACCCTCACACCGACCTCACCTCACCCCTCACGTGACCCTCACTTTGCCCCTCCCACCAGCCCTCAGCTTGCTCTTCGGACCTGGCCTTACACTGCTCACAGGCAGCTCACTCTCACTCCTCACAGAGCCCTCAACTCTCTCCTCACACCTACCCCCCAACTCTCTCTCCCTCTCACTTGCTCTTCATACTGCTTCTCTGGTGACTCACCTTTAGTCCCGGCCCTGCCCATCCCCCTGTCTCCGAGCCTCTCCACATCTGCTCTCCGGGTTTCCTGCCTGTGTGTTTGTCCGTATTCCATTGTCCGTACGATGTCTGCAGACAGGAATTTGTTTATCGTAGTCATGCCTTCGGTGCACACTTGGCATACGGCCAGTGTGCTGAAGGAGCGCATAAACATGAATACACGTGTGCACACAGGGACACTTCCTTGTCGTAATCATGTAAAGAAAGTGGGAAAGCGAGGGACCAATTGTACCGATGGTGCTTTTCCAGCATTGCACACCTTAGCTGTTTCGTACACTTGTGTCGCTCATTAGTACATTTAATCATTTTGCAGACGTCTCTTGGATGCTCATTAACAACCAGGTTGGTGACTTTGGTGCTCACGGTCCTAGATGTCACCAGCCCTCAAGGAGTCTTTCCTTCCAGGCTTTTCTTATGCGTGGGGATTATTTTGCACAGTTGTGATTCCTGCATACACCCTTCACTTCCCATCATGCGTCTCTTAATTTTCTTGGAGTGGAATGTCTCAGTGTCCTCTTGGTGTGTGTGGCCTCCTGTATCTTCCTTCAGGGCTAGGGGAAGCATGTTGATCTGCAAATTCTCACGGCAATTAGACGGTCACTGTGACTGTTGGATGGCACCAATTGAGGGCCACCCCAGAACTCAGTACCCTACTTTCCAGCCTGTCCCTGCCAGTGACTGGCTGCTTGTGCATGTTAGCATGACATAGTTTGGACACCTGATTTTTATTTTTTTATTTATCCCTAGCTAACAATATTCATGGATGTGGCATGGGGTAAAGAAAATGAGTGAAGTTGGTTGCATGTACTAGGATCTGCAATAGCTCCTATCTGTACTCACCTTATGTCTCAAGCCTCGAGACAAGTCTGTGTGGGGGAGCCTGACACCAAAAGACCTGAGTCCCGAGAAGTCTCTCTCTGAAGGGGCTGTGATTCTCGAAGCTTTGTGTGTCTGCCTGGTGGCAACCGTAAATGGGCTTCCGGGTGCAAGCCACTAGTTGGCCGCTATTAGGAGTGCCCAGGACTGCCTAAGCTGCTGCGGGGATGGGGAGCTGAGGCGACGGTGGGACCAGATTTTCACTTTCAAAATCAGCTGGAGAATCTGGGTGTTTTCATCACCAGCATTGCATTATTAGAAAGAGAAAATAGATGTGAACTGTTGGGGACACACTATAGGGTCCCTGTAGCAGGAATCTTAAAAGTTCTTATTAATAAAATCAAACCCGAGCCGAGTTATTGGGGTCCATGCTAGTAGATCAGAGAGACAGGACAAGCCACAGCTATCTCACCTCACCGGATCCTCACCTGGTCTTGTCTCCTCAGACTGGAGGCTTCTGAGTCCTCATCCCAATGGCTTTCAGCTGAATTGCTGCTCAAAAGCCTGAAGCTTAACCAGCCACATGCTTAACCAGCCAAATCTTCTAGTTTCTGGTCCTCACGCCTTATATATCTTTTTGTTTTCTACCACCACTCCCTGGGATTAAAGGCTGGCTTTCTGGGATTAAAGGCATGTCACCATGCTTGGCTATTTCCAGTGTGGCCTTGAACTCACAGAGATCCAGAGGGATTTCTATCTCTGGAATGCTAGGATTGAAGGTGTGAGTGCCACCATTTTCTAGCCTTTGTATCTAGTGGCTGTCTGTTCTCTGACCCCAGATATTTTTATTAGAGTACACAATATTTTGGTGAACACAATACCACCACAGGTCCCAGTTTTCAGACTGTTTTGACCTTGTTCTTGCAAGCTCTGTGGGTGTCTAGGCTCCACCTCCCCTTCCTGGGCACCCCTCATGAGGACTGTGCTCTCCATCCCTCCTCCCTCCTCCTACACACACTCTGTGTGTCCATGTAGTGAGTGTTTCCTGGTCTCTGCTGTCGGCTTCCCGTCTACTTTCCTCTCCCGCACAGGCCAGCTCAACCATGACCCCTAGGAACCCTGAGCTCCCAGAGTGCTATCTGTGTAGCACATTTGTGTGCCTGTGGGTTTTGGTGTTTGTTGTTGTTGTTGTTGTTGTTCTTCTTCTTCTTCATCCTCCTCTTCCTCCTCCTGCTCCTCCTCTTCCTTCTCCTCCTCCTCCTCCCTAACCAAGGTCTCACTTAGCACAACCTCAAACTCGATATGTAGCCAATGAGCTTGAATTTCCAGTCCTTCTACCTCCGCCCCCCTGAGCACCGAGATGACTATGCACTGCTGTGCGTCTTCATGGTTTATGTGATGTTGGAGTTGGAATCTGGGGCCTCGTGTGTGTTGGGCAATCGTTGTACAGCTGTGCTATATCCCCGACTGTTCTACTTGTTGATAGGACTAATGGGACCTCGTGGAAGGTGGTAGCAGGGTAGCAGGCGGGCTTCTCTTCTTTGCCTGTTTCATATACCAGAGCTAGCTGAGGCTTCCATTCGCCAAGGGCAGGAGACCCCCAACTCTGCCACAGCCGGCAGTCTCTCTCCTGGAGAGAGGCAAGACCATGAATGTTCCTCAGCTCCAAACAAGCCACGTGCATCCCAAACATGCCAAGGAAAAATTGGGTCATGGCTTCGAAGAACGAGTGAAATTTGTTAATCCAGGTGTTTCCCAGGGGAGAAAGCAGGGCAGGTGGTTTTCCCGTAGGTGGGCAGGCGTCGTGTGTGCAAACCTGTCCCCGTCAGGTCCCTCACTGGGGAGCCATCTGCCGTTCCAAGCGCGTCAGTCCTTAGCTACGTCAGTCCTTAGCTACGGAGTTCACCATTCTCGGGACCATGTCCTTCCCTGTAGTCTCCTGAGAGGATTGGGCCCGGGCCTGCTGGAAGTTTGCTTCTGGTTGGAATCTGTGTCGGCCCGGGCTCCCCTGGACCGTGGCACTCAGGCACAGCCTGGGAAGGTCCGCCATGATAGGTCCTCTTTTGCTTACAGCACCATTGACCGGGTCTCACCTGTGTTTGTTTCCTGGGAGAACTACCTCGATTGTGTGGTGACTGTCCCGATTAGACCGATTCCTTCCTTACTCGTGGTTTCCACCTGGCACAGGGCTCCAGGCCCTCAGTCCGGACAAGAAGCGGAGCTTGCCCTTCTGAGTGTAGAATGCTAATGCCCTAGGAGCCAGTTCCCGCCAGCAGGCCCTGGCTGGCCACTGCCAGGCTCCAGTCCCTTCACTAGGGAGGTGTTCTCTTGAATGTTTAAGGATCTCTCAGAGATGCTGAGGGTCTTCCCAGGATCTGATGCTTCTCTCAGGTTTGGGGGTGCTTTCTCAGGCACTGAGGGCCTTTTAGGAGCTGGTGTTTGTTTTTGGTTTATCTCTGAGGTCTTTTCAGGATCTAGTGTCGCTGGCTTAGGCTCTTGGTTACACTGAGGTATTAGAGGTGTTGTCAGGACCTCAGACACTTGGTGACCCTTCTGTTGGCTCTCGCCACCCCCAGCGACTGACCTGGTGGCCTCTCGGTTTCAGGCCATGAGGAATGGCGGCCTCCAGGTTACAGGTTTCTCTTATCAAGAGGGGCCTGAGGGACGTGGTTGTGTGTGCTCTAAAAGCACAAAGTGAGGTCAATTTCAATAGAAGCTCCTAGAGAAGAGAGTAACAGACCAAGCGTGAAGAAACACTCCCCAACTACCTCACAGAGGCACGGGCCAGGCATACCAGAAAATATGAAATATTATCATTGAAAGTCTAGCTGTGTTACTAAAGTTCCATAAATGTTTGCCTCATATAACAACGTAAGTGTATGCCTCACAAAATAGTCCCACTGGAGAAATCCACGGTGAGAGAAAATACACCAAACACACACACGAGTCGCTTCATCTTGGAGAGGGAGAGGGCCTTGAGGTTGGATCTGCTGTTTATGAAGCTTGGGCCACGAGCCGGTGTGTATCATGAACTGAACTCACTGGTTTTCCTAAGCTGCCACACTGCCTACAGAGCCTGGCTCAGCAGCGTGGGTGCCAGGTGTTCTGGTTCATCTGGGGTTTTATTTAAAAAAAAAAAAAAATGCTTGAAGTGAGAACTTCTAAGTAACGAGGCTGGAGGGTGTGGTGGTTCTGGGTCTGGGAAGGTTCAAGAAGCGTCCACACTACTTCTGACAAGTCCTTGACTGCGTCACAGCACAGATGAGCAGATGATGAGATGGAGATGACGCCTTGTGGATGGGCCAAGCATAAGGCCTGTGTCACCTTCCCACTGCCTGCTTTGGGGCTATCTAATCCTTTTCACAGCTAAGAAGCTGTTGACAGGCACTCCCTTGTGGGAGAGGGACCCCGGGAGAGAGGTGCCTTCACCCTGTCAGCCTCCTGAATGTCTTGAATCTTGTTCTGTGCATCAGACCACATATGTAAAAATTGAATGAGGTACTTCTAAAAATAAACGCTGGTGGTGGTGTCTGAAGTGTAGGACTCGGGAGGAGTATCATGCATGAACCAGTGCTCCTTCGGCCAGTGTCAGTCAGTGAAGGCACAGAGGTGTGAGGACGTAGCTGTTAAAAACTTCTGAGATTAGCCCTCTGTCTGGAGAGCTGAGCACCGAGCCCGAGGATTTCATTACCCTTTTTCACGGACTTGAGCTCAACCTCATGAAATTGTTTGTTTCATGTGGGCTTACTCACAAGAGACCAAAAGAAAAAAATGAAAAAAAAAAAATCAGCTCCGATTGTGGGCAAAGGTCTGTTTTGTAAAAGCCACCAAGTGGCTGCCTTCAGTGGTCAGAGGCCTCAGGACCCTACAGTGGAAAAAAGTCAAGGAATACCCAGCAGATGGTGGTGGGAAGGGAGGAAGGACCTACGGACAGGTTGTGCCCTTGTGGCAACCACTGTTCTTCGGACACATGTGCAGGACCACGTCACACTCCACACGCGCACACACACACACCACAGGACGTGTAAATTAAAGATGCACGTTTGTGTCCCCTTCTGCGGCTTCTCTTAGTAGACACACACCTCCTGCTAATGTATCACAAACCTGCAAAGAGCATTTTACTCCTGACTGCACGTGATGGATGGGAAGGCAGCAGGAAGGTGCCAGGACAGTCAGATCTGCTGCGTGGGAGCCTGGCGCCACTAGGGAACAGCAGGCTGACCCCTTTTTTCTCATAAGCCCGCCTGCTGTAGTGGCTTAGATAAAAGGCAAGCTGGGAGAGTCTTTATTTGTAAAATCTGGCTCTTGTGCCATTTAGCTTGCGGGAGGGGCTGTTAACACGAACAGGCAGACCTGCAGCCTCGACCAAAGCCGGCGTGAAGTGTGTCCTTCTGAAGTGCGGACTCGCCAGATCTTAGCCTTGTTAGGGAGTCGGGGACCCAGCCTCCCTGAACCCTTCCGTGTTTCCACGGCCCTCCCCCATCCACGGCCTTGACTGTCTTTTTGTGCTCCAGGCAAGGTGGCCATCCAGAAGGAAGACTTGCAGAGCTACCACAACAGGGACACGTGGTTCCAGCTACAGCATGTGGACGCTGACTCAGAGGTGCAGGTGAGGCTTTGCCCGCGTGGCCTGAGGAGGGAGGAGGGCCCGCCTGCCCGCCCTCTCTGTGTGTTTTCACCTCTGATCAAGCTCTGCAGGCTTGCGAGCTGTATTTGTTGCTCGGGTTATTGGCACGTTTTTTTGTCAGGCAGATGGAAGCAGCTTTAAAAATACAGAAGGTGGGAAGGGAGGCGGGGCCGGGGAGGCAAAGTGCATGTAGTAAACTTGGGCAGGGCTCTCTGTGCTGCTGCTATTCTGGGCGAGAGCAGCTGAGCCACAGGTACCAGCCGCCGCCGTCCAGGTTCCCACCACCCCAGTAGCCTCCGCACGGCCTGCCTGCATGGTTTGCCCTCTGGGGCCGAGCACCCAGCTCTCTAGGACAGAGAGAGATCATGGGCACTTAGTAAGGAGGCCTGGCGTGCCTGGCCCTTGATGAGCAGCAGAAAGCCTGGTAGCTTGGCCCTCCCTCCTTAGCGCAGCCACCCTTGGACTGGCCTGGGAGGGGGATGCAGCAGGGTCACTTACCCAGGGCACAAGCCCGTACATGACTGTGGGGCTGCCCTAAGCCCTGGCCCTAGATAAAGATCAGCTACGATGATCCTCCAGTTTGCAGGCGCCCTGCTGTGGCTGTGCCATGACTGGGAGCTGGGTCCTCCGTCAGAACTTAGCTCCCATGTTCAGGAGGACCATGACCCCCGATGGCTGGTCTCTGTCAAGCCTCAGTTCCTCATCCGTAAAGCGGGGTTTTTGTAGGCTAAGGCGACTTGCATGTCGTCTTGCAATACTGTGTGCACTGTGGAGGATATGGCGATAACTACTGTTCTTATACTGTCGGGGGGGGGGGGGGGGGGATGGGGATCCATGAAACAGACACATTGTAAAGACCTGGGCTGCCATTCAGCAGAAGGAATTCACCAACAGTTAACCAGGGAAGCTCTGAGTCCTGTGTCCCTTGTGTCCTAGCACTACAGGCCAGGCTAGGCTGCGTGCCCCACATCCTCAAGGGTTCTCCTCCCCAGCCTGGCATCTCTATGTACAGGGCAAGGGTTCCTTGCCAAGGTCAAAGGTCAAGTGCAGAGTTGGCCGTGAGACCAGCAGGAGAGAGACATCGAGGCACCGAATAGAAGAATCCCATGGCCAAGCTGCAGATGGACCTGTGGAAGCCCCACCCATGGGGGGGGCACATCTGATTTCCCTGTTCTTTGACCCCGCCTCCCGGGAGCCCACTGTGAGAGATAAACAGTGCAGTAGCTGCTGGTCAAGCAAGAGTGGGAAAGCTGAGGCTTTCTCAAGGCGGCACCCCCCCCCACTTCCCTCCCTGGCTGGGAAAGCTTCTCCAGAGGGCACTCGGCATTGCTGGAAGTGTCGGGCCTGTTCCCAAGAGATTCCCAAGGCCAAGGCCAGCTCAGCACCTTCAAAGAGCTGCAGAAATCCCTTTCTGGGCACCGTTTCCCTCGAGTTGGACTTCACTGACAAGTGTGACATTTCCTAGTTCTGGTTTTTTCATTAGGTATTTAATTTTCAAATGGCTGCAGATTCACAGGAAGCTGCAAACAGGAGTCCACAGGGAACATGGCCAGAAAGTTTATGTGTTATCTTTTTTACAAAGGAGTCCACAAGGGATGTGGCCAGAGAGTACATGTGTTATCTTTTCTCTTTCTAAAGATGGGATACTGTTTGTGAGGACCCCATGGCTGCTTCTCCTGGTGTGGCTGGTACAGGTCACATGACTGTGCACTTATCTTGTGTGATCTCACCAATATATACATTTAAACACACACACACACACACACACACACACACACACACACACACACACACACACGAGCACACACGAGCACACATGCATGCACGCTCTGATCAGTTTTTTAGTGTGGTGAAATGCAGGTCTCATAAGACCTGCCACTTCATCCATTTCTAAGTATAGTTCAGTATCATCGAGGGCATTTGAGTTTATGCCATGCCTCTCTCCATCTCCAGAACTCTGTTCAAACCATGAAACACAGGTTCCCAGACCCAGAATCCACTACTCTGCTGGGCCAGGAGTGGGGAGGGGGGTGGGGACATTGAGTTTGCTTAGACCTCAGGTGAGTAAAACCTTGAAGACTGTCTCTTTCTTTCTGTGACTGTCTCATTTCACCGAGTGTTAACTCCCAGGTCCATGAGTGTTGTATGTCAGAATTCCCTGCCTTCCTAAGGCTGGGCGGCTGGACCACATTTTACATATCTGTTAACCTAGGGACAGCACGGGAGATGAGGCTATTACTGGGTTATTAGATTTCTTTGCAGCTTTATCCTGTGTACACGTTTGTATAACAGCTACTATATATAGTCAAGCTTCAGAACCACAAAGCTATAAACGTAGATGCATGTGCCAACCTCATGTCTGGAGGGGAATTTTCTACTTTGTGCCAGAAAGTGACTATAGTACCATCGGGGCAGGATTTCTCCCTCTGTAGCCTGGCTCTTACGTCAGTGAAGACAGACAGTCTTGACTCTGGCCCTCTGGTCTCTTGGGGCCTGGGAACAGTTCCACAAATGAAAGGGCTGGAAAGATGGATCTACAGTTAAATGCATGGACTGTTCTTCCAGAGGACCCAGCATCCACTCGGCAGCTCACAGCCATCTGTAACTCCAGTTGCAGGAGATCCAACGCCCTCTTCTGGGTTCTGCAGGCACTGCACGTACATGGTGCATGAGCATACACGCAGGCGAAACACCCCCCCAAAAAAGAAAATATAAATAAATAATTCTCAAAGAAAAAAGTGAAAAAAAAAGACTAAACTGCTGTGGCTGGGCTGAGGAATAAGCAGACCTCTCTAGTGTGTGAAATGCTTGACTTTCGTTCTCAGAGAGGCTGAGACAGGGAGACGGCTCCTCCCCTCAGCCTGACCTTTAAGTCGTAATTGCCATCTTTTACGCCACAGCTGCGGCTTGTTTTGAAATGTCACATTTACAGTTTCTAGAAGGGCAGAGAGTGGCATTTGGGTTCTCGGATCCACCTGTTTTGTAAGCCACCGGAAAGAACCATGCATTATGACAGCGGGAACTGGGCCCGCGTGAGAGACCGTGTGTCACCGAAGTGGAGAAAAAGGCGCCTGAGTATCTTGCCTCCTTCCTCCACGGATGCTTTTCAAAAACCTTTGTACGTCACTTTGTTATATAGAATCAGTCACCCCTGCCGCCCTCTTCCCGGGGACACGTCAGAGGGCAGGGTCTCCCGCTGGCTGGGCACCCTGCAAGGTCCACGTTCCTCCAGTTCTGAATGGCAAGGGGGAGGGATGGTACTGGTCCCTCTCTCCTGGGGAGGGATGGTACTGGTCCCTCTCTCCTGGCTCCTCCCCTACTGTGCCCGCCCCCAGATCTGTGTTTCTGAAGGGCGTACGGACACGTGATGTAGTCAGGACCCATGGTATGTTCACATAGATCTGTTGTAACTCATGACTGGCCCAAGGCCAATGCCATCTTGGGGATGGTGGTTGACTCTGAAGGCCAGAGTAGGGGGTGGGCATTCCACCTCTCCCATAGTGTTTGGGGATTTGTCTCTGGTGTGTCAGATCATCTAAAAGGTTGCCAGTGGTTGTCCATGGTCGAGGGCCACTTTTGTCTCTGAGGGTTTGAGAGCCTGGAGGCTAGGAGAAGTACTGACTTCCTTCCTTCCATGGCCCGGGCCTGACTTTTTTTTTGTTTTTGTTTTTGTTTTTTCTTTCACTTGCCCCGATCTGTCTTGGCTACACAAATCTCACCTAGAGCCAGCTCCACATTTCTCCCTGCCTTGGCCTAGTGGCCTCTCAGGATGCTAGGACAGTTCAGCATGGAATGTCCACTATCACGAGCTACCTTCTCAAGGGGGACTGGTCAGGAGTGTTCTCTATTTCCTGAGGCACCTCTTAGTGTGTGGGTGTGTGTGTGGGGGGGTGGTATCATCCGAGAAGAAATCAATGGACCACCAGTCTTTTATTTTGTTTGAATTAATGAAGTTGAAATGGTGTTAGAGTTTTATGTTTATAGGGAAACTAGGCAGAGATCTGAGTTGCACACATCTTCCCGGAGCCTTGACAGTTCCCCCAGGTGACCAGTGTTGCTGGTCATTGTTTCCCAAAGTACCCAGTTCACACTCACACCCCAATGGTAAGTGGGCCACAGCCAGCTTGCCGCACAGGCAGCCTACCCTACGTCGTACGCTCAGGTTGGGCACACCCTCATTGTGGTCGAGGGAATCTGTCTTTCTCTTTTGGTCTTGGTAGCCTGAATAGAGACCTATCTCTCCAACCATCTCTTCAGAGAATCTAATCAGGGCTTTGACTTCCTGCTTTCAGGTTTTGTTTTTGTGTTTTTACTTCTAATCAGGTGTTTGGTTATTTCTGCTTTCGGGGGGTTAATTCTGTTCCTGTAAGGTTACTGGCTCCGGGTCTTCTTCCTTTCCAGAACGTGCAGCTAGCACTCAGAACGTCCCTCTAACATAGTGCTTCCGTGGCTCTCACAGATTCTGATAAGCCATTCTTTGGTTTCATTTATTTAAAAATATTTTTGGATTCCTCTTGAGACTTCTTTTTACCCCTGCGGTGTTTAAAAGTTGTCGTCTCTAGGCATTTGGAGTGTCCCTTTTCATGACTGGTTTCCAGTTTGTTCTCATGAGTTCTAAGAGTGAACTCTGTGGTTTTCCCCCTGCATTATCTGATGAATGGCCCTAAAGGTACTTCCCTTGTCCCCAGTGAGCGCAACAGGGTGTTCCCTGCTGTGTGACAAGGTCCAGGAACTCCCATTGGCTCTCCTCAGGACCTCATACAGTGGAAGCCTGCAACCTGTCACTTCCTGTCACTGCCTCCTTTCATGAACGTTCTTGACGGTCATCTTAAGTCCGACTGGAGGGCGACTTCCAGCACACTCCCTTCTGCACCATGGAAGGGGGTCGCCCACAGAGCAGAGAATTCAAGCTCACCTGCTTGGTCTTCAGTAGCTCTTAAAGAGAAGGAAGGCACCTGGGCCTGTGGCGTAGAAAATCACCGAACCCAGTTGTGGGGCCTGGGAACGGAGGGTATGGCTCCGAGGGGCTGAAGCACGGGTGTGGAGCTGACGTGTTGTTGTGTACCACCTGCCCACAGCACAAGAGGCACCTCCCAGCCTCCACCCTGACACCTCGCCCTTTAGGAAACGCCCATCGTGCACAGGGATGGAATCAGAATGGTTCTGGCCCACAGGCTTGCCGAGAGCAGCCTCCCGGTACAGAGGGGTCACGGTGTGGCCTGCTGTTTCACCTCCTTCTAGCCTCTCCCAGACCTCTAGAAACGGAAGCCACACTGCTCATTGAGGTGGGAGCCGCCCTTGTGAGGAGTGTTTGTGCTGAGTCTCAGGGCGCTGCTAGTGTGTGTGGGAAAAACAGGAAACAGGAAGGCAGCTGCCATCAGCCGTGGGCGGTGGGGTCATCCACCTCACCCCAGCGCTTCTGCCTTTCAGAGGCTAAAGATGAACAGAGCTCCATCTATCTGAACGGCTCACAGCTGGGGCCCGAAAAATGGCCTGTTGGTGGTAAGGCTGACTTCAAGTGCCTGGGATGGCCATTATTTCCCTTTCTCAGTTCTCACCCTTGTTCTAGCCTGAGTCAGCATCCACTCAGGCTTCAGGCAGTGGTAGCTTCAGGCAAGCTCCACCAGTCATGAAAAAGGGCTCTGCAAAAAGCCTTTGATATTGTAGTTCTTATCGTTTGGGTATTTTCCTCCACCAA
The DNA here is from genome assembly GCF_004664715.2 of Peromyscus leucopus. NCBI lineage: Eukaryota > Metazoa > Chordata > Mammalia > Rodentia > Cricetidae > Peromyscus > Peromyscus leucopus. Next base: position 3,645,672 of record NC_051077.1, on the reverse strand, counting down.
ACAGCAGGGGTAGTGGTGGGGAGCCGGCGCCCTCCTCCCTGGGCCTTCTGTCTTAGTTAGGGTTCCTATTATGGTGACAAAACACCACCATGGCTAAAAGCGACTTGGGGAGGAAAATGTTTATTCTACCTCACAGGTTGCAGTCCGTCACCCAGGGCAGGATCCTGGAGGCAGGAGCTGATGCAGAGGCAATGGAGGGGTGCTGCTTACTGCCTTGCTCCTCATGGCTTGCTCAGCCTGTTTTCTTGTACAGCCAAGGACCACTTGCTCAGGGGAGACATGACCCACAATGGGTTGGGCCCTCCCACGTCAATCACTGACTGAGAAAATGCCCCACAAGCTTGCCTACAGGCCAATCTATGGGCGCATCTTCTCAATCAAGGTTCTCTCTGCTAAGATTTGTTTATCTTTGTGCCAAGGCAACAAAATCAATAAATAAAGCCACCCGAACACATTATGTCAGCATTTTGGGGTGGCAAAGGTTTCTCTAGACTTCTAAAGACCTTTATTCAAGTCAAATCAGGATTTGTGGCTTCAGTACAAAAGAGAGCTCAGAACTTGCTAGTGTGAAACAGAACAGAGATTTAATGAAGATATTTGAATATAGGCTCAAGCATGAAGGTTAGGAGAAAGGTGCTCAGAGGACACACTTGAGAGCATGGGTGTGCTCTCGACACACTTGAAAGCATGGGTGTGATCTCAAAGAGCCACAGAAAGTGGAACGCCCAGGTGTGGGTGCAGGTTCCTCAAGGAGGGTCACAGGTGATGGTTTTTTACAATAGGATGGAGGACTTGGGTGAGGTTTGAAAGGATGTTAAACCTGAATGAGATCACTGAGTAGTTCCCGGGGGCCTCCTGACAAAGGTACACTTGATAAGGACAAAGTCTAGCTTACAGTGATATAGGAAGGTAGGATATCTTTGTTGTAAACAAAGTTAACAATTTTGGACTCTCTTAGGCATTGTTGGATGACTCCGTAGCCCAATGGTTTCAGTCACAAGAAGCCTTGGAGACTGCCTGGGTTCGCTTCCCCTTCTCTAATGACAGATACCTTGGCTTAACAATTGTGTGCACCCAACCCATGGGAGGTCCCACGTCCCATGTGGATCCTGCTGGGTAACGTCTTTTTCTCCTGATGCCATTCCCTCTGAATTCTCATAGTGTGTAGAGATAAACAACAGGACATTTGTGTTGCCAGCTGCCTGTTTCCCTTCTAGAAGCATCCATGAATATTAACATTGTTCATGAAGAACAAGATTTGGATGCTCTGGCCTCCCCATGGAGATTGTGACACTCTTGGGTCACACTTACTGTGCCTTACTACATGTCCTGTCATAGCACTCAGGGCCACATGTCCAAATGTCCTTTTTTTTTTTTTTTTTTAACACTCTTGAACCCATTAACTTTGAGCCAGCATAAGACCAGTGGGCTGCACCACCCTCTTAGTGTCTGAGCCTAGGTTAGGCACGTAGTGGCACAAGTACCACCCACTTGAAGGGCCACAGATTTTCTACCAACCTTGTCTATTTGTGACACTGTCCTTGTGCCTTGCAGGGCAAGGTCCACCTGGAGCTGAGGCTGAGTGAGGTCATTACAGACACCGGTGTGGTGTGCCACAAACTCGCGGCACGGTAAGTCACCCGAGGAGATAAGTGCCTCCTTCGTTTCCCCAGAGGTTGCCCGTTTCATCCCTCCTGTCCCTGACAGAGCTGATGCCCACCCCCAGTGTGATTGACAGGCAGCTCTTGGAGAGAGCCTGACATGTTCGATGCCATCCTTCAGCTAAGAAGTGGGCCATTACCTTCCAGAGCTAGAAACGGGTATGAGTTGATAGGCAGGGAGGTAGCCCGACAACAGTGAGGTCACATGGCTACATACAGACGTAGGAGGCACACTCCAAGTTAAGTTAGTCCCAGGACTTTGCAGCCGAGCGAGCACTCAGCCCCTCTGAAGGGTGGTGGGACCTTATAGTAATCCACAGGATGTTGTGTCTTCAGGAGAGTGTAGTTCCATGCATTCCATTGTGCATTCATGTTTCAGGTGGACCCCACCCCGGCCTTAGGAGTGCACACCAAGTTGAGACTTTGCCCTTCAGACCATGGCCCTCAATGTGCTAGATGGATTTTCTTTGCTTCCTCTCCTTAGATCATGTGCAGAGTAGCTCCATACATCACCCCTCTCCTGCTGGCTTTCAGGTCTCGGTTGGCTCTCTCTCCCTCTCCAAGGGACCCAAGCTGTGTCTTGGAGAGTTTTCCACATGGTTGGATAAGTAGAAGGGAGCTCTGGTGATCAGGGACATCCCCACCTGGTCTCGACTACTGTAAGGAACTACTTGAGGCCAGGTAACTGACAAAGAGCAGAGATCTATCTGGCCGTGCTTCTGTTAAGGCCTTGTGCTGTGTCCTAATAAGACAGAACAGCCCCCGGTGAGACTCTGAAAATCAGCTATTGGCTAAGATTTCGTCTCAGCACCCAGAGTGTGGTCCCTGGGTTCCAGGAGCTGTGAAGAGGTCTTGGATAAGAGAAAAGAGTCTGTCTGTGGTAAGGATATAGAAGTGTGATCCTGGGAAGGAATCCGGGGAACAGGGCCTGGTCTTGTAGCATCAACTAGACAAACCCAATCACCTTCAGCTGCCCAGTAAAGATGGGAAGGGATGGAAGTTAGCACCCTATGTTGTCTGCCCCGGCTCTCAGTGCAGCAAGGGACCCAATGCCAAGTTTTCAATGTCAGCCTTGGTCGGGAATTAGTGTGGATGGTTCCTCCTGAGACATCTCCACATGCTGCATTTCCCTGATGAGGTAGCTCACTGGTATGCAGAACTACACCTCAACAGCTCCACACCAGTGTAGCATAGGCCCATTTTGAGGGTTCAGTTGAAGAGCAAATGCCTTAAATATTAAACACAGAATGCTACAGTTCTTGTTCTTTAAACTCTAGATTTGGGAACTTATTGTGATTCAAATTTTCCATTCACAAACTTCAGGAATGGCTTACCAGTGGTGGTGGGGGCATGGTGAATATTTTATTATCTTTCTCTTTCACAGAGATCATGCACTGTGTTTGTGAACCTTGATTCATGTCAATTTGGATTCAGATGAGTGCAGTGCACAGTGTGGGACTATCCCTGATTCTAAGTCAGATAAACCTGGCTTCTGAATCTCAATCAAGGGTCCCAGTGTTGGAGCTGGGGAGGTGGCTCAGTGATTAAGAGCATTTCCGGCTCTTGCAGAGGACCAGGGTTTCATTCCCAGCACCCACTCTTGGGTAGCTCACAAATTCCAGATCTGTGGAATCCAATACCTTCTTCTAGTCTCCACAGGTGCCCACACACATGTGCATGGACACACACGGACACACATGCACACATATAAATAAAATATACCTTTAAAAATATGAGACCCCGCCGGGCGTTGGTGGCGCACGCCTTTAATCCCAGCACTCGGGAGGCAGAGCCAGGTGGATCTCTGTGAGTTCGAGGCCAGCCTGGGCTACCAAGTGAGCTCCAGGAAAGGCGCAAAGCTACACAAAGAAACCCTGTCTCGAAAAAACCAAAAAAAAAAAAAAAAAAAAAAAAATATGAGACCCTAGTGATTAGACTCTTAGGGTGGACAGTTCAAACAGTTGAGGCACTGTATTGCCCTGCACTGTGAGGGGCATGGGAAGCCAGCTGGCTTTTACTCCGAGTGACATGCCCTGCATGTAGAAGATCTCTTCCTGGTCTGCAGCTCCTCTGGCCATTGTAGGGCAGTCTCAGGTTGAACTGGAAAGTGTAGCCTTTTCCTGATGTCTGCATGAGCTGGAGAGAGGATGCAGCAGTACTCCGCAGATATACCTGGATGCTGCAATTGGGGCAAGGCTGTGAAAGTCTCTCCATCCCACATGTCCAAAATGTGGTTGTGCCTGTGGAGCCTAATGCTGTTTGCTGATTAATAGCTGAATCTCATAAAACAGGTTTGCATTAGGTTGAGACTGTCCACCCAGGTGGGTCTCTGTGGCCTTCCTGGGCCAGCAGCTGTCCAGTGTCTCCCTATGGCAGCTGCCTCATTCCTCTAGAGACCCCGACCACACTGAAGGGTTGGCTGCTACCTACACGTCTCTGTATTATCCGGTTCTCTTCCCTGTGCGGATCCCACAAAACTCCGTGGAGCAGTGGCTGGACAAGCCACATTACAGTTCTCTCATCTTGTGTCTTCATGGTGTGCCAGACAAGCAGGCCTGAGCTGTGCAGGGCCACCTTTCCACTGCTCCGTGCTCGCTGCTGCTTCAGAATAGCCTGGAAGACGGCAGAGCTCAGAGGCCATCTGTTCAGTGGGCCTGTTGATGGATGAGTGAATGAGAGAAGGAAGGAGGGCAGCCAAGGGCCAAGTCCTCAGAACGGAGGAAAAGCATATCCCAGAAGGCGGAGAAGGGCACAGAGCTGGAGGATGCTGGGTCAGACTGGCAGAGGTGCCAGACCATGCCACAGGGCACGTTTCTCCTAGCAGGAGTCTTGGAAAGCAAGAGGGTGGGTTAAAGAAAGCCTGGCAGGGTGGAGCCGTCTCACAGACCCATGGGTGACAAGGAGGAGAAAGAGACAAGGCTCCCCCCCCTACACACACACACACACACACACACACACACACACACACACACACACGACTACTCAGGTGAAACAGCCCCAGGCATTCCAAGCAGACCTAAGCTCTTTGGAGTGTACTTCACGCAGCACCTCCCAGACAAGTGTCTTCAGCCTTTTAAGATGTAGGCGGAGGCGCTGGGACCCATGGTGTGTGTAGCTGTGCCATGAGTTGGGATCAGGGTTGAGACTGCTACCTCTGACTGATTGAGTTTCAGGAACCGGGCTTATACAAAGGAACATGAGACGCACTGTATATACATTTATATATATATATATATATGTATATACACACATCCATATATACATTATATACATTCATATATACCCATTGTGTATATATTAATGTGTATGCACTATATATACATTCACATATATATATTCATATGTATGCACTGTATATATTCACATATATACATCCATATACACACACTATATACATTCATATATACCCATTGTATATATATTAATGTGTACACACTAATACATTCACATATATACACATGTACACACTATTATATACATTCACATATATACCATTCATATGTACGCACTGTATATATTCACACATATACATTCATATATACCCATTGTATATATTTTCATATATATACACATTCATATATATGCACTGTATATACATTCACTGCTTCAGAAGCCATGCTCAGGGGACAGCTCTGAGCCCCCTGGAAAGAAACACATCTTAAAACATGGAGTCTCTGACTCTGTTTCCACCCAGCTGATGGCAGAGCACAGGCTGAAGGGAGCTGTGGCATGGGGTATCAGATCCTGGATAGAGCCTCAGCCCTGTGTCGAGGACCATTAAAAGCCTCCCCCCCCTGCCACCCCCCGGTTTACATGCGTCTAAGAACCACTTGTATCCCTCTAGCCCAGGGAAGAGCCTTGTTATTGCCCAGAACACATAGCGCAGACAGAAAGATGGCTACAGCTTTATCGATTATGAACCGTCTCGAGGAAAGAGCCGCCTCCCCTAAAAGGCAGAGAACGAAACTGGCCGAATCAGAAGAGTGATAACCACAGCCTAGAGCTTGACCTCAGCTACTTTGTTCTTTAATAACCAGCTGCGAAAATTCTGGACATTTGACCTAAACTTCACAAGGCCTAGCATCTGCCCGAAGAGCTCATGTCAATGGAGAGTAGAACAGAACCCCAAGAGGTGCAGTCAGCGGAAAGACTAAGTGGTGGAGACGTGGTGCTCGCAGGCCAGTATAGGAGAGTCACGGTGCCGGTCAGAATATATGGACAGCCACGGGCATCGCTGTCAATCCCCCGCCTGTAGACAGGGATCAGGGAAGCAGCTTGCACTGTAGGAAGGCAAGAGAGGTGCGGGGACCCCACAGAGGGGTTGCCAGTGCAGGCTTCTGAGCAGTGGAGGGCAGTGCTGGCCCTGGGGTGACACCAGGGTACTCAGCTGTTACCTAGGTACAGTGGAGGGGCTATGACTGGTGGTCACAGGACTCAATACCCTAGAAGAGGTAGCTTTGTGAAGGCCACCTGCTCTGTACTTTGCTTCCACAATCCTTTGCAATTGCTAATCCACATTCTTGCCAGAACTTGCCAGGCCATAGGAAAGAGGAGAACTCCTGGTCTAGGAAGCACTGGTTTGGTTTACTGTGACCTCCACGTCCTTCCCCTGACCTCTGTCTTCTCTGTCTCAGCATCTTTGAGTGCCAAGGCCTCCCCATTGTGAACGGGCAGTGCGACCCTTACGCCACAGTGACGTTGGCCGGACCCTTCAGGCAAGTTGTCTTTCTGACATCCTACCCCTGCCTGGGTTTCAGTTCTGGGTTGAGGGTGCAGGGAATGGCCAGATGGAGCTCCGGAGGCAAGAGGTTGGCCCTCTTTTCAGGGGGGTGGGCGTGGTGCACTTGGAAGCGGAATGTGTCGTGTGGATTCATGGTGGCGAGGTCTGTTTCTCGGGAAGCCTTTGTGAGCTTCGTACCGGGTATTTTGGGCTCCGAAAAGGTCCCTGTTTTACATGCCATCTGGAGGTGGAGACAGACGATCCTTGAGAGATAAATAAAGGTAGTAAACAACTGTGCATTTGACAGTTCTGTTTCAGACCCATCTGGAGCCGACAAACTCTCTCTCTCTCCACTGCAGGTCGGAAGCGAAGAAGACGAAGGTGAAGAAGAAGACGAACAACCCCCAGTTTGACGAGGTGTTTTATTTCGAGGTCGGTGCTCCAAGCGGGAAGAAGTCTGAGCCTTAGCACCGAGACTGACAGCAAATCTCAGTCTGAGCCACCTGACTGACTGTGTCTCAGGAGCTGTCCAGGCCCAGCCCAGGGATCCTCAGATCTGGGTGGCATTTGATTCCCTGGGAGTTTTCCTCCCTCTCTCAGGAGAGAAAAGCCACGCGTCTCTTCCTGAAGCGGCTGCCTCCCATTGGAAGGGCAGGTGGATGCTGTCACAGTCCCCAGGACTGGCGTTGGGGTTGTTTGTTTGGCCTCGGGGCTTTTGTTTTCCTGGCTGTTCACCGCAGCTTCCCCAAGCAGGGCGAGGCTCATTTCTCCGGAAACGTGAGGGTTTGAGCAAAAAAGGGGAAATGATTCAGCCCAGAGCACCCTGGGGCCTCTTAGAACTAGAGCAGGTTAGTCAAGAAGGGTGAGGCTGGAGCCTGCTCAGGGCAGCAGGTCCCCCCTCAGCCTCGGAGGCTCCTGTATATTCTTTAGCACCAGGTTCTGGGGGCTGGGGGGGGGGGGGGGGACAGGCAAGGCCTCAGTTCCCATCTTCAGGGCCTGCTCCCCGGCAGGAAGGACAGGCAAAGTGTAGACACAGCCTGGTGTTGTGACAGGCTGCAGACCAGCGAGGCAGCCCAACATATCTAACGCCTGCACTCAAGAGTCAGAAGCAGAAAGATCGTAAGTGTAAGGACAGCCTGGTCTGCCTAGCAACTTTCAGACCAATGGGCGTTAAAGAGCTAGACCTTAATTTACAAACTAGGACTTGGGGAGGTGATTCAGTAAAGCATCTGCTGTGCATGCATAGAGTCCCGAGTTCGGACCCTAGAACCCACCTGAAAGTCCAGGCATGGCAGTGCACACCTGTAATTCCAGTTCTTAGGGTGAGGCGACAGGTGGATCCCTGAAGCTCACTGGCCAGCCAGCCTGGCCAGATCAGTGAGCTTTGGTTCAGTGAAAAAAAAAAGACCCTGCCTCAAAAAATAAAGGGTGGGGAGCGACTGAGGAAAGAATTCCTATGTCAGCGTTTGGCCTGCTCACATGCGGGTGCACACATGCAGGTGCACACATTGTATGAGACAGACACACAAACCCAGTCAATACATTAAAAAATAAAAGCCACCCGGCTCTGGTGGCACAGAGACTGGCCCTGGTGCTGAGAGGGCAGGGCTTCTCAAGTGTGGAATTTTCCAGAGCTTGAGCAGGGCTCCCAACCTGAGACTGGTACTGTCAGGGCTGGGGCCGGGGGGCTCTGTAAATCTTCATGGACCAGGGTGCTGTGGATGGAATCAAGTTAGTCAGAGCAATGGACAAGTCTTCAGAGCCAGCTCTAGGCAGGGTAGAGGCAGGGAGGAAGAGGCCTGAAGGCAGGTCTGCGGCCTGGGAGGTGCAGGGGGGAGTGGTGGGGAGTAGCAGTGCTCTGTGCTGGCTAGGAAATCCTTGCCGTACAGGCAGGTGGAGGTGTCACAGAGCGGGGCACGGCACTGGGGCCTCAGCGGGCTCTCCCGGGAGGCATGAACTTGTGGTCACAACATGTGAAAGTTTAGCAGGAATTGAAAATCAAAGCCAGCGATGCCTGTCCTTGTCTGGGCGCCTCCAGTGGCTCCACCAGGCTGTTACAATATGGTATGCGTGAAGATGGACTCTTCCGACACCATATCGACCCTGGTGACAAGTTCATTCCTACTCTGTTTCTACTGTGCGAGACCCTGCGTCTCTGGGCTGTGCGTGTCTTATTTACTTGCTAACGACATGAGCGCCAGCCCATTGGGTTAACCCAGTGTCCCAGAGAAGCTTGAGAATCACGTTGTGTGGCGCCTGTCAGACTTCCAAAGACAGGTGGGGTCCCTGCTCCTCCCGGTCCCAGACTTGAGGTACCGCGGCTGTCAGTCTTTCAGTCCAGTGACTCAGCAGCCACACCCAGCTTACAGGACTTACCGGGGTTCTTTATCACTGTTTGACTTAAGTTGGGTGCAGACTTGGGGGTGGGGGGGTAGCTTGGAAAGAAGGTGAACTCCCTGGCTGACTGTGTAGCCTCTCACAGACATGGCTTTAGTAGAAGGTAGCTTCCACATCATTTTCTTCCTAGACTTAGCTTAGATCCTCCTTGCTGGGGAGAAGAGTGATGGGAAGCCTGGAGCCTGCCTGGGGCGTGCTTCCCTGAGACTCACTGTGGGCTGTACCACCGTCTTCAGTGGGAAGACGGAGGCAGTAGGGACCAAGGGGCATCAGGACAGGGTGGTGTAGGAAGATGATGGCGCCTGGTGGATGTGTTTCTGGGAGAAGCAGTTGACGGGTGTGGTACTCAGGAGGGAGGCAGTGAGCCTCACTATCCAGTAAACTAAAGCACTGTCCAGTTAAGGAGCATGAGCGTCAAGTTCTAGATCAGGGCTTGGAGCAGAAAGCCTCTCTCTGATCCTTGCGAAGGATCCAGAGTGAGGCAGCATTGTACGATACTGTGGTCAAAGCAGAGCCAGCTCCTTGGCCGTTACCCCGAGCCTGAATTCCAGTTCCTGCACCTGATTATTTTCAGATAGGGTCTTGAGTGTCTCAGGCTAGCTTTGAACTCACTATATGGCTGAGGATGACCTTGAACTTCTGATCCTCCTGCCTCCACCTCCTGAGTGCTGGGGTTATAGGCATGAGTCACAAGGCTATGTTAATATGGTGCTAGGGATGGAGCCTTGTGCATGGTGGACAAGCATTCCACCAAGATACCTCATGAGCCCTCCCCTACCTGTTATGTTACAGTCATTCTAAGCTATCAGAAGAAAAGAATGGCAGATCATTCCCTCAGTTCAGACTTCTCCCAGGCCTGTGTGTCCCTCCTGAACCCTTTACTGCCACACTGGAACTGTGGGTCACAGGTCCTTCCTTCTTCCTCACTTTGTCAAGATGGTCTGCAGGCAGTCTCTCTCTCTCTCTGTCACACACACACACACACACACACACACACACACACACACACACACACATCTTGCATGGCCCTTCCTTGGGTTGTGGGGTGCAAAGCCGCCTGGCAGATGTGTCTGACATTATTTACCCCATTCTGACTCCAGGTGACCAGACCCTGCAGCTACAGCAAAAAGTCACACTTTGACTTTGAGGAGGAGGACGTAGACAAACTTGAAATTCGGTGAGTCGCTCACAGAGGTTGATAGCAAAAGTTAGGAGATGTATCACTTCAACGGGTCCCAGCCCCCAAACTATTGAGGTAGCCCTGGCACGTCACAGCCACAGCTGTTTGGGGGTCTCATTACTTGCTACCCTCAAAGGTCTAGGATCAGTTTTAGAAGCCACGAGGGCTACTTTCTCACTGGTACTGCCCCGTGGGAAAGCCTGCTGGCACCCGACAGGTCTCTTCCTCCAGACTATTTTCTGAGCTCTGACAACCCCTGTAGAGGCCATCTCCTTTGATGTTACTGATTCTTTCTGGGTACTGTGTGGCTCCTGTATGGGTCTGCCTGCTCTGTTACTATAGAAACCAAGTCTTCTGTAAAGGTTAGCATGCACCACATCCTCCCCCTGTGGATTCCTAAATCCATCTAAGTTGTTTGGGGAACATGCTGGTCATCCAGTGGCCAAGCTTGCCAGCAGGAGCCTCCAACACTGTGGTTGAGAGACACCAGCAGCTCTCCTGGTTCCCACAGATATGTTCTCAGTGAAGCGTCCTCCCTCTCGGTCATACAGGTATGCTCTGTAGGACGGGCAAAGATGACAGAAAGATCAGCCAAGTCTTCTGAAACACCCTCTTCCATAGCAAGGCCTGGGAGAGCCCGTGTGAACCTTTCAGCTCTGTGGGCCTGAACTCTGCTGAGTGTTTAATGCTGTCAGGAACCATGCTCCCAACCCATTCTTATTCTGGTGCAGATTCTTAGTCTGAGGGTATAAGGAGCGTTCTCTTAGGGAAAGGGCATCATTGAGTAGCCCATCCTCCCAAGAAGCACCGGACACTGCCATGCTGCAGACTGTGTTGTAGTGTGTGGCTCCTTGGGACCCAACTGCGGCCCCTCCAGTGGATACACAGTACCCCTTGATCCTGGTTCACACCCCACTGTCTAGTGCTTGGTGGAGACAGAGGCAGGACTCTAGGAGCAGGGTTGCCCAGTGTCCAATGCCCCTCCGAGGTATAGCCATGGTGGAGCATCTGCCCCGGCTGGCTATTTTGTCTTGTGGGCAGCTGCTCAGCCTGATGACACCTCTATTGCTTGATGTGATGGGCTCGAAGATCAAAGCATGGTACATCCGGGGCAGAGCCAAGGCCCTCGGGGCCATAGCACATCTCTAACACCTGCTTAGGGCCCTTGGGTTACTCCTAGGCGAAGGGACCCAGTCATAGCCAAGAATGGAGCAGCTATTTGGCTCTGCCATGGGTAGTGACACCCTGTAGTTCCCTCCATCAGACTGAGCTGGGGATCCCCACTGACTCCCAGACACAGATACCCTGTCTGCCCACCGCTTGTCTGTTGCACAGAGAATCAAAATCTCTGCTCCACAATGCAGCCTGGTTCACCCGCTCTTGGTAAAATCTTCACCCACTCTGAGAACTGGAGGCCTTTATTCCTTGCCCCGCTGGGAAGCAGGCTTCCTCCATCCCCTGCCCACTAGGTGGGGCTGCTTGGTGAGACCTGAATGACACTTGCTCATCTCTTTCAGAGTTGACCTCTGGAATGCCAGCAACCTGAAGTTTGGGGACGAGTTTCTTGGGGAGCTGAGGATCCCTCTCAGAGTGCTGCGACATGCTAGCTCTTACGAAGCCTGGTAGGTCTGCATTTCAAGGTACAAGGCTGGGAATATAAAATAGCTTCCAACTGTGCAGGGCACTGCACTGTGCTGACCTCTACCCCCACCTACCACTGCCTGCTCTCTCCCTTTGCCCAGTTGACTTCCAATTCTACAGAGGTGGTGCTCACGTAGGTCCCCTGCTAGTTCCATGGCCAGGTTCTGGGACACAGGGCTCCACCCCAGCAGATGACAAGCTGCCTGGCCAGGAATATTTGTGTGGCAAAGGATGGCTAGTGTGGGCCAACAGAGAGAGAAGGGTTCTCAGAAAACACTTCAGTGACCACCGGCCACCAGTACAACCCAACTTGCTCTTATGAAAACCACACACTTGTGTTAAACTGGTCTCCATCTTGTCTGAGCACGGGGACCTGTCCTCACACAGATGCTGACTACGAAGGCCCCTGGCCTCCTGTCTTTATCTTCTCCCAGCAGCTCATCTCTCTTTCCTCTCCTCTCCTCATCCACCCAGCTTTAGCCTCCCCTTTGCCTGTGAGTCTGTGGCTCTGCTACCGGAAACATCCAGGTGGCCGAGCCCTGAGAACAGCCCTGGAGCCTTGTCTTTCTGCCTGAGACCCATCTATGGCAGCCCCGACTCTCCAGGGGCAGGGCACTAGGCTGCCCTGGGAATGCCTCTGGGAGGACCCTGCCCTTACCTGCCGCTCTATGTCCCTCCTTCTTAGGTACTTCCTCCAGCCCCGGGACAATGGCGGGAAGAGCCTGAAGCCAGACGACTTGGGGTCGCTGAGGTTGAACGTAGTTTATACGGAAGACCACGTCTTCTCCTCTGAGTACTACAGCCCACTGCGCGACCTGTTACTGAAGTCTGCGGACGTGGAGGTGTGTGTCAGCCACGTTTACTGGTGGAGGCCCACATCCAGCCCCACAAACCTGCCCTGTGTACCCACCCATCAGGCTCTGCCCATCCAAAGCATCCCACTGAGCCTCCGCTACCCTGTTTCCAATACTTGCGGACACTTGCACCGATTTTGCTGTGCAAATAACACTTAACTCTCTCCGGCTATAGCTTCCGGAGCCTGACCTACTCGGGCTTCTCTCTTTTCCAGCCCCAGCGCTGCTGGATTTGGGGTTTGGTGGGAGGGTGCCCAGGCCACACTCGTAGAGTATAACCAGCGAGGTCACACCGGAGATTTTAACACGGGTTTCCATAAGGTGTGGGTTTCCCTGCAAAGAGGGATCTTTAAGTAGATGGGAAGGAAGCCACAGACGGAGGGAGTGGCTGGCTCTCTGCACGGTGGCCTCCTTGTGCTGTCATGCACATGACTGTAGGGTGAAGGTCTGGAGTCATCAGGTACCAACCTGTGGACGGAGCCCAAGCTGCAGGGGGTGGGTGCCACCTCGTATGCTCACTGCTCACACTCCCCCACCCCAGCCCGTCTCAGCCTCAGCGGCGCACATCCTGGGTGAGGTGTGCAGAGATAAGCAAGAGGCAGCCATCCCCCTGGTCCGGCTCCTGCTGCACTACGGCAGGGTGGTGCCCTTCATCAGTGCCATCGCCAGCGCGGAGGTGAAAAGGACTCAGTGAGTGTCCCCGGCGGCTGCCCGTCGTCCCCTGCACGCCCAGCCCCCCCCCTTCCCGCCTCATGCCGTTTCCCCCTGTACCCCAACCCCGTACAGAGATCCGCTACCATCCCTTTACATTCCACGTGACTTTGCTGTTCTCCAAACCTAGCCACCTCCTCGATGGGAAGCGGGGCCCCTAAGCACCCAGTGGTTAGACACCAAAAGTAGCCATCCTAACCCATATCTATACACAGCATTGGTGGGGAGTCAGGGTGTCGGGGTCTTCAGGAGCCAAGCAGGTTTCTGACCACCTTAAACAAATTTCCTTATTGGTCCTTTCAGAAAAATCACCATTTCTGAGAAGGCCCAGAGAGGGTGGGGGAGGGGTGGACTGTGCCCTAGGGCTTGAAGGACCAGCTCTGTCCACCTTGGTGAGCTCCAGAGAGGGGGTGGCCTGGGCCCCAAGGCTTGAAGGACTAGCTCTGTCCACCCTGATGAGCCCCAGATTTCCCTGTTGAGCCCCATTACTGAGTCAAAAGGTAGGATCTGCTCCCTCCTGGAACTGCAAGCCTTGTCTCAGGATGCTCTTGATGAAGAATGAACCAGAGCGAAGGTGCCATGGTCATCAGCAGCCGGTTGATGCCCGGCTTTGTGCGCGGACTGAAGCTTTGGTGCAAAAAGCCCAAGATTTTGCAAAAGCACCCTTCATAGAGGGGTGAGGCAGGGTCCATCCAGCCCTGCACACCAATAGTTCAGAACTTGTTGAGATAGGGGTATTTGCTCCAGAGCACTGGGCATTGAGTTCCTCATGAGATGTTTGGAAACAGGCCTGGCAGCATTTAAGTCCCCACCTGGTGACCAGGCTCTCAGAGGAGGCTTTGCTCTCTTAGTGCCTCAAGGCAGACATCATCCCAATGCTGTTTTCCAGGGACCCCAATACCATCTTCCGAGGAAACTCACTGACATCTAAGTGCATAGATGAGACGATGAAGCTGGCGGGCATGCACTACCTCCATGTGACCCTGAAGCCCACCATTGAGGAGGTGAGATGGCCCTGGCCACTTTGGCATGGTGACCAGGGCTTCTACGAGAGATAGGACTACCCTCCAACCCACAGGGACCTCATTTTATTAGCTTTTATAAAGGACATTTCATGTATATTCCAGAATCCTCTTTGCTTTAGGATGGATGGATAGGGTAGATAGATAGACAGACAGACAGATAGATGATAGATAGATGGGTGGATGATTGATAGATAGATAGATAGATAGATAGATAGATAGATAGACAGATAGATGATGGGTAGATAGATAGATAGACAGACAGATAGATGATGGGTAGATAGATAGGTGATGGATGGATTGATAGACAGATGATAGATAGGTAGGTAGGTAGGTAGATAGATAGATAGGTAGATAGGTAGATAGGTGGTAGATAGATTGATAGATGATGGATAGATAGGTGGGTAGATAGGTGATGGATAGGTAGGTAGGTAGGTAGATAGATAGATAGATAGATAGATAGATAGATAGATAGATGATGGATAGATAGATGGGTAGATAGGTGATGGATGTATGGATAGATAGATAGATAGACAGACAGACAGACAGACAAATGATTTCCTCACTGTTAAAGACAGGACATGCATGAGAAACCTCATTTTCCTCAGCCACTCCTTCCCACATGCTGTGGGTCCCTCAGTTCCTAAGGCCTCAACTGTGACCTGTACTGACTGTCCCAGCCTATGGTTCAGCTGCCTTTTGTATCCAAACTACCCCTGCCCCTAACTCCACCCCTACCATGACTCTTAGTGGATGTCTTGCTGACAAGATGGGTTGTGAAATTGGGTTCTCTGCAATGTGTGAGAATTTAATCTAGAATACTGGTTTATCTATGAGCAGAATCATGGGAACATTTGAGAGGACAAATGTGCTTGAAGTTTTGAGGCATCTCTTCATGAGTAAATCAAGCAATTCAGTCTTGGGGAAATGCCCACGGCATGGCTTCCTTGTTTATGGGTTCCTCCCAGCAGCCTGTGTAGAGGCTACTATCTACTGTGTGGAGTCTCATAAGGCCTCATGGGACTCTGTGGGATTCGTTGGGGCTATGTGGTGTTGTAGAATATTATTTTAAGGTGTGTTACTTTTGTTTATGTTGCATTTGTTTAACTCTGTGAAGCTGTGTTATTGTGCCTGTCTAAAATACCTGATGGTCTAATAAAGAGCTGAATGGCCAACAGCGAGGCAGGCAGAGAGGATAAATAAAAGGAGAAATCTGGGAGGCAGAGAAAGAAGTAGCCAGAGAAGGAGGGGGACCCAGGGGCCAACCACCCAGCTACACAACCAGCAATGGAGTAAGAAAGAAGGGTCTACAGGAAGAGAAAAGGAAAAGCCTAGAGGCAAAAGATACAGGGGATAATTTAAGAAAAGCTGAATAGCAACAAGCCAAACTAAGGCCAAACATTTGTAATTAAGAGTAAGCCTCTGTGAGTGATTTATTTGGGAGCTGGGTGGCGGCCCCTCCCCCCAAAAGAGAGCAAAAAGAAACAACAACAGTGTGGGGCCAAGGCTGGTCCTCAAGGCAGCTGCAGTACAGCCCAAGCCTTGGAATGCTCCTGCATGCCGGTAGCTGTCCCGCGTCCGTTGTGGGCGCTGCCTCCAGGAGGGCCAGCTTCCTCGGGAAGCCTCTCGGCTCTGTCTTCCCACTGTGTGCAGTATCGTCTTAACCCTCTTCCAGATTTGCCAGAGCCACAAGTCCTGTGAAATTGACCCCGTGAAATTGAAAGACGGCGAGAACCTCGAGAGCAACATGGTAGGTACCGGCTTTGTTCTGGGACACTTCCCAAAGCCAGCCTCCTGTAGACACTGAGGATCTCAGGCATGGTAGGGATGTCTGGGCCCCAAACCACTTGTCTGGCTCTTGACCCTGAGTACAGTATTGAGCCCATATGACCTATCAGCATCAGATGTCTATTAACCTCCTGTCTACCACTGCTCCACTCATGTGCCTCAGTCTACACTGATCCACACACTCGCCTCAGTCTACACTGCTCCATACACCTGCCTCTTGGAGGCTCCATCAGCTCCCACTGTCTCCTGAGGGCCCAGATCTGACCTTGTGAGCCCACAACCTGACCCCATGAACTCCACCGGTTCTCAACTCAGGACAAACAAACCTCTCCACATGAAGTGCGTCAGGCTGCTCGAGGGGCCCCTGCATGTTAGGGTCTTCTTATGCCTTCATACAGACTAGACTTCGTTAGGTTCACACTTGCAAACAGAAGTGCAAGTCCTTGGATCCTAGTGAAGTTCAGTCTGTTCTGTGATGTGGAGCAAGAGGACCCCAGGGGACCGATTACTGTAGCCACTCAATACAGATCTTTGCAACAAGTGTTTGTAAACATCATGAGGTCCGGCTCTCCTGTCCCTGGGCATGTGTCTGGTGCTGTCTTGGCCTCAGGGAGACTCTGGGTCTAACTTCCCGACTCCTACAGGAGAGCCTGCGGCAGTACGTGGACCGCATCTTCACGGTCATCACCAAGTCTGGAGTGAGCTGTCCCACCGTCATGTGTGACATCTTCTTTTCCCTGCGGGAGGCGGCTGCCAAGCGCTTCCAAGGTGAGCCACCAAGGGCCTGAACTGGAGGATGAGGACGCAGACATCTTGGCTCACAATCCCCCAGTGTCTGGGAAGGAACACCAGCCCTATAGAGTGAGCATGTCCTACAGAACTGCCTTCAAATGTTTTCTTCGTGGGGTCATGAATTCTGAGTTACTGCATTGCCAAGAAGACCAGTCCCTTGGGGGCCTTTCCCTCACCGAGACCCCCAAGGTTTCCCGGTGACCCACTTCTGTAGACCTATTCCTTAGTCCCACTGGCTCCTGGAGAGGCAGAGATGCCCTCCCCACAGTCCTCCCTAAGCTGCATGCTTCACCCCCCCCCCCCAGAACATCATACCCTCATGGCAGTCCCCCTTCTATGACATTGCCCAGACTTCTTGGACCCTGTAGGCCTTGAGCCCAGCATCTGTCCCATGCAGACTAAACCAAACCTCTCAGGCTGCCCACTACCTCCTCCTACCTCAGACCCCAGTACTATTGACCTCTTCTGCCCCAACTCCGGCCCCACCCACACCTCTCCAGGCCCCGCCCACACCTCTCCAGGCTCCACCCACACCTCTCCAGGCCCCACCCACACCTCTCTAGGCCCCACCCACACCTCTCCAGGCCCCACCCACACCTCTCTAGGCCCCACCCACACCTCTCCAGGCCCCACCCACACCTCTCCAGGCCCCACCCACACCTCTCTAGGCCCCACCCACACCTCTCCAGGCCCCACCCACACCTCTCTAGGCCCCACCCACACCTTTCCAGGCCCCACCCACACCTCTCCAGGCCCCACCCACACCTCTCCAGGCCCCACCCACACCTCTCCAGGCCCCGCACCTACCACTCCAAGCAGATCATTCCACAAGCATGTGAGCTCCCATGACTATTCCACACAGGCTGGAGCTGCATCTCGGGCCAGAACACCTTGCTCTTGGGACCAACCTCTGTGAAACATGAATCTGTATGTGTCCCGTAGACCCTAGGCAGCTCCATTCCCGGAGCTCTGGGACTGCAGGCCTCGGAGGGACAGGGAGGGAGTTTCCAACAACAAAATAAAGTTTACCATCTCAGCCCACATGGGAGTAGATCACCCCATGAGTCCTCGGGGGGGCCCTGGTGAAATGACATTACGTCTGTGACCCTCAGCTGCCAGACTGTGTCCTCTTGTGTGACATAATGAGAGAAACAGCTCGGGAGATAGACAGACAGACAGACAGAGACAGGAAGAAATCTGTAGAAATATGACAGTACTATTGAGACAGAGGAGCGAGAGAAACGTATAGATATATAGACTGAAGAAAAAGAATGGAAGATGCAGAAGGAATACGTAAACAGAGAGAGACAGAAAAGGCGTCTTAAGCCAAGTCTGGCTCATCGGTGTGGCCCTTGAGAATTGCCGAGCAAGATCAGAACCCATAGGCCATTGCTTCTGTCCCAGACTAAAATGTCCCCTGTCTGCTCACAGATGACCTGGACGTGAGGTACACGGCCGTGAGCAGCTTCATCTTCCTGAGGTTCTTCGCTCCTGCCATCCTGTCCCCAAACCTCTTCCAGCTGACACCCCACCACACGGTAAGCGAGTTGTCCTGGAAGCCAGACAGCCAGTCCTTCTCAACTAGGCAGTCCGCCTCAACCAGCCAGTCCTCCTTAAATAGCAAGGTTTCCAGCTTCACCAGCCAGGCCTCTGCAAGTGGAAAGGAGGGTGGATTGAGCAGCTTTCTTCGCTCTAATGGGAGAATCAATACTATTTTATCTTATTTTGTATTTGTGTATGTCTAGGTATGTTTTGGAGTGGGTGGTGCACAGGCCAAACTCAGATACCTTTCGTTATGCACCAGCCATCTTGTTTTTTGAAAAAGGGTCTCTCATTGGTGTAAACAGACATTTCCTATCCCACACACCAGTTCCCAAATAACCACTCAGAGACTTATATTACTTATAAATGCTCGGCCGATAGCTCAGGCTTATTACTAACTAGCTCTTACATTTAAATTAACCCATTTCTATTTATCTACATTCTGCCATATGGCCCATGGCCTGTTACCTCATTTTATACACATCCTGCTTGCTCAGTGGCTGGCTGGCATCTGCGGTGACTGCCCTGACTCCGCCCTTCTCTCCCAGCATCCTCCCTGTGCCAGGTTGTCCTGTACAATCTCTTTCTGTCCTGCTATCAGCCAATCAGCTTTATTATTAACAATGAGCCTAATCCACAGCACACTGGGACCTGGAGCTTGCCATTTAGGCTAGACTGACTGGCCAGTGACCTCCAGGGATCTGTTTGTCTCCACATCTTCAGTGCTTAGATTACATGTTCCACTTTTCATGTGGGTGCTAAGGATCAGATTCATGCTTGGATAACAAGCAGTTCACCAACTGAACGATCTCTTCAACCCCTAGTTAATACTGTTTTAAATAATAATTCATGGTCTGACCAGGGTCTTACCTGCTAGTCTCTACTAGTGTTCTTCCCACCACCTAAGGTACGCATGTATTACTTCATCTACTCATGTGCACATGCTGTGGCCAAGTCCTGTCTGGGGGGACATAGCCTTTTACTGGGGTGACATATGTATGCCTGGTAGAGGCAAGGTGCAGGAGAGTCGCCCCCTGCTAAGGGGTTCTCCACCCTCCAAGCCATGTCTAAGCTGCGCATGTCCCTGGCCAGGGTTGTGGAACCCCGGTTAGCGCTGCAGTGACCTGCTGGATTGCGTTAGTTTTGAGAGGGTCCTTGGCATATAAGGCAGAGGGCCCTCAGCATGTGGCTCTTCTCAGCTGTCAATGCCAGGAACCTGGTGACTTGATGAAATGGGCCCCCAGGGTGCAGCAAGGTCCAGCCCCAGGCAATGCAGATCTTCCTGAATCTTTACTGATGTATCTACTCCCATTCTATGGTAGGTGTTTAGACTAGTAGTTCTCAACCTGTGGGTCATGACCCATTTGGGGGCCAACTGACCTTTTCACCTAAGACCATCAGAAAACACAGATATTTACATTATGATTCATAACAATAACAAAATGACAGTTATGAAGTAGCAATGAAAATAATTTTATGGTTGGGATCACCACAACATGAGGAACTGTATTAAAGGGTCGCAGTGTTAGGAAGGTTGAGACAGCATCATTTGTCTTATTACCTTATTCTGGGATTGACAGTTACTCTTCTACACAACTAATAAAATTCACATTTCTCTTGTCCTGTCCTCTCAGGATCCACAGACTTCTAGAACCCTGACACTTATCTCAAAGACAATTCAGACTCTCGGCAGCTTGTCCAAGTCCAAGTCTGTAAGTCTACGCTCGTTTTTTATCTGATTCTGAACACTGGGTTATTGTTCTTTTTTTCTTCTTCAGAAGCTATAAATGAAATGTTTTGCATATGGGGGAGGATGTGTTCGTCAGAGCTATTAGGATATCGAATAGAATCAAAGCCAGTGTCTATCCCCCAGCTCCCAAAGTACGCATTCCAGCACTTCCTGCTGCCTCTGCCCTTACCCGTCATGGTGGGGGAGGTTCAGTGGCCACACTGGAGAGCAAATCAGCCCCATCTGACTCTTCAAGGGGACAAGAGAGCTGAGCCTCCTCAGCTTTGCCCCAGGACCCCAAGCCACAGTGGGCCAGACATGTGTTCTTGACCTTGGCTGTTGGCACTATAGGGGCAAACCTAGGGACCGTCTGCACTACTGTTCACCCACATGTAGCCTCTACATCCTGGACAGCAGAGGCCGAGCCCCTCTTACCCCCCTTCGGTTACAAGTCTGGATTTCCCCCTTCTCCATCACTTGCCCTGGACCGGGGGTCGGTGCTGAGGTCTCTGGCCTGCCCTGGACTCCTGTTCCTACAGACCTACCTTCACTTTGATCCATGCTGCTAGCCCCAGGCTGCTATGAACACATCTGTAGCCAGTTTGTAGCCCTTAATCCGGGTTCCCAGGTGTTGATAAGAGTGAAGATGTGCTTTGAGCCAGGGGCTTTGACACAGACTCCCAGCAACCTCTACGGCTGCTGCTTCAGAATCCCAGCTTCATGCAGAAGCCTCTAGGTGCACTACACTCTTACCGTTCACCCGTGTGACCAGGAATCACCTCACCTGTGGCGCCCTAGGCTTGTCGCTGTGGGCTGCAGCTTTCCGATCTGGCCCATGGGCATTGGTGCCAGTGGCTGTCAGCAGATGACCTGTTTCCTTTCAGGCCAGCTTTAAGGAGTCATACATGGCGACATTCTATGAATTCTTCAATGAGCAGAAGTATGCAGATGCTGTAAAAAATGTAAGTGTCGCATCCTCCAAGGCACAGTTCCCCACACCCTCTCCATGGCCATTGCCAGGACCCACCACACCCCTTAACCGGAGGCTGGCCTGCCTGCCCTAAAATTCACCTCCTTTGGCTCCCCTCAGAGTCCAGTATGGAGACTCGCCCTCTGTTTTTTGTGCCAAAGGCTTTCTGTTAAGTTACTTTCTGCTGCTCTGATAAAACATTAACCACGACCAACTTGGGGAGGAAAGGGTCTATCTGGCGTGCACTTCTACATCACAGTCTGTCACTGAGGGACATCAGAACTCAAGCAGGAACCTGGAGGCAGGAGCTGAAGCAGACGTCACAGGGGAGTGCCATTGACTGGCTTGTTTTTTTTTATAGCTCGCTCACCTTGCTTTTTGTCCTGTTTCCAACATAATATTTTTATTGATTCTTTGGGAATTTCATATCTTCCACCCTGATCACACTCACTTCCTAGTCTTTCCATGCCCCCCCCCCCGCCCTTGTGACGTCCCCCCAACAAAAAAGGCAACAAACAAACAAAACAAGTCCAGTTTGTGTTATCTATACACTCACTGGAGTGTGGTCAAACTCTCAGTGGCCTGCGCCTTAAACAGAAAGGAGTCCCTGCCCTCCTGCACCCCTGCCAGAAGCCATCAATTGTGGAGTCAGCTTGCTTTCTTATACCTCCCAAGACCGCCTACCCAGGGCTGGCATGGCCTACGGTGGGCTGGGCCCTCCCTCCCACATCAGTCATTAACCAGGTAACACTGATGGAGGCAGTTTCTCAGTTGAGGGTCGCTCTTCCCGGATACGTCTAGGTTTGTGTTGAGTTGACCAACAGTGGTCCACGCGGGTCTTGCATTGACTGTGTTTTAACACCCATGTGTGTTGTCTGAGCCCTGGCCTGACGCATGTGTAGAAACGGACACTTCAGGACCCTCGGCTTTGCTGTCCGTCTACCGTTCAGAAGCAGTCTACACAGCGTCTCTCTTAGAAATCATCAAGTCCTCAACAGTGAAAGGGAAGTAGGGACCGAAGCTGGGGTGACCTTCAACTGACAGAAGGAATCCAAGCAGTGGCGAGGTCACACACCAAAGCTGGGGCGAAACATGAAATCTTAAAAGGTCTTATAAATAGAAAACTCAGAACCAGATATTGGGGTGAAGGCTGAAAGATCACAGAAACAGAACAAACCACAGCCAGCCTCACCTAGCCAGCTCCTCAGCCGATCCTGTTTCCACGAATTCTCAGACTGAAAGCCTCTGAGTCCTCACCCCTGAGGGTCTCAGTTGAACTGCTGCTTAGTTCCTGTCTCCTCAGGCTATATATATATATATATATATATATATACCATTCTCCACCCAGTCATGTCACTTCCTGGGATTAAAGATGTATGTGCTTCCCAAGCAAAGACATGAGATCTCAAGTGCTGGGATTAAAGGCGTGTGCCACCACACCTGGCTCTGTTCCCAGTGTGGCCTTGAACTCACAGAGATCCAGACGGATCTCTCCCTCCTGAGTGATAGGATTAAAGGTGTGTGCCACCACCGTCTGGCCTCTATGTCTAATCTAGTGGCTGGCTCTGTCCTCTGATCCCCAGATAAGTTTATTAGGGTACATGATATATTGGGGTATACAATATATCATCACACTGGGGGCCAGGGAGAAGAGTGACCTCAGCCAGGCAGACCTAGTGGGGCTCTGGGTGGGCTACGCCCCCCTCCCACATACCTCAGGATGCACCACTAGCACCTGACTTAGGCCTACGACGCTCAGGTAGACTCCCTACCATGCACCCGGCTCCTGATGAGAGCCCTGGCAAGGTCACGACAGATGGACAAGCCCTGGCGGGATGGACTCATCTCCTGGAGACGAGAGCAGACAGCTCTCTTAGGACTCACGTCCCCAAACCTCTCCCCCGGATTCAGAGATCTCGGCATCCAGCTAGGCTTCTGGCAGAGCAGACTCTGTCCACATGCTTCCCTTCTGACGGTCTGATTTCCTCCCACTTCAGTTCCTGGATTTGATCTCATCCTCGGGGAGAAGGGACCCCAAGAGCATAGAGGAGCCCATCCTGCTTAAAGAAGGGTAAGGAATTGGGTCTTGGTGGTCGAGACTGTGGTGGTGTTGGCCTCCTTCTCTGCCCCCATCCCTCCTGCCCGAGGGGCCCTGGGAATGCATCCTGCTCTTGTTTGCATGAACTTTGACAGGCATGCCTAGTTCCCATGAGCCCTGCTCTGCATCCCAGTTCCCAGTTCCTAGTTGAGACTATGTTCAGCTAGGCCCATGGCCCTTTGGCTTAAGCTTGGGCCATCCACAGGTCACCATCAGGCTGCTCTAACTGTATCTGTTGTTTTTCTTCAAATCACCTTCTACCTTAACCACATGTTCAACAATACACACACGACACCATGGAATATGCATTTAATTCACAACCTCTAAAGCAACA
The DNA here is from genome assembly GCF_004664715.2 of Peromyscus leucopus. Classification (NCBI taxonomy): domain Eukaryota; kingdom Metazoa; phylum Chordata; class Mammalia; order Rodentia; family Cricetidae; genus Peromyscus; species Peromyscus leucopus. The sequence continues at coordinate 3,622,233 of NC_051077.1, read as the reverse complement.
GACTTTGTCTCATAATCCTTAACTTGGCCCCAGTGTGTCCAGGCCTTGCAAGCCTTGTATCGATGGTAACAAGCTCTCAGGGTAACCAGCCATTGCAGGGAAGGGTGCAGCCTCTCCAGCTCTGCCAATACACTGCGAGAATTTCACTCGCTTTCTCGTGCCGGGGTTTGGGGCCTTGACCCCACACTGAAGCACTGCCTCTTCCTCTTCCGGGTCGTTTCCTCCGACCCCACGCAGCTCTGTATGCATAGCTGCCATGTCACCCTGGAGAGGGGCCTGTCACTTCCCACCCCGTCTTATCATCTCCATCCACTTGTGGAAGTAACTGTGTTCACAAAGGACCACACCATGATTAGGTGCATTTCCGCTTCTGCCGAAACATTCCTCAGCCCGTCACCTGCCGGTACACAGGACTGTGAGGTCGACTTTGTGCATTTAAGTGTATTTGCTGGGTGAAGTCAGCCCAGCTTATGTGAGGCCAGTGACCCTTACTGTAGCCTCCAGCATTGACTACTGCCTCTCCCCGCACCTGTGAGGAACATTGGTGGCAGTTAGAAAAAGTCACTTATGCATGTGATATTCGGGTCAAAAATCGAGCAAGAAGAGTTATGAATCCCTTTTCAAGGACCCCCCCCCCAGATACTTCTCCATAGAGCCATATAGTGCTGTGCATACGTGCTCCTCTATACAGGAAAGTCCAACATTACAAGTGATGCTGTGCACATTCGTTTTACACACATTCCATGTGTTTACAGGTCAAAGAGAATTGTGTTTTCTAGGAAAGTACTAGAAAGAAGCATAAATGTTAAAAAAACAAAAAACAAACAAACAAAAAAACCAAGAGCATGTGCCCTTCAACTTCAGCCTTAGCTCAAGGTCGTAAAAGGGCAGGGTTTCAGGAGCCCTGCCCACCCATGGCTTACAAGAGTGCAGAATTATTATGGTTACGTGTCTGGAGGTAGCTCGGGCCCTGGTTTGAGAACATTCACTGGGCGCCATGTGCCCTCTGTGCCAGGTTCATGATTAAGCGGGCCCAAGGAAGGAAGCGATTTGGAATGAAGAATTTCAAGAAGAGGTGGTTTCGCCTGACGAACCACGAGTTCACCTACCAGAAGAGCAAAGGTAACAAGTTTCTCCACTCCTTCCCTTGGGGCCCAGCAAGGCAGAGGGGCTCCCCCCGGTTAACAGGCTGACTGCCACAGGAGCCCGGGGAGCAGGTGAGACTTAAGACGAGCCTCAGCCTCGGGCCCTGTGAGCCTCGGTGAAGATGACCATGTTCTCAGGAATCTGCTCCCCATAGAACCAGAGGGTACAGAGCTGACTGTGGTACAGCAGACCCTTCACCCCCACTTCTGTTTCCTCAGCTGTCAGTAACATTGCTGCCCCTGGTACCCCTTTATATGTCTTTTTTTTTTTTTTTTGGTTTTTCGAGACAGGGTTTCTCTGCGTAGCTTTGCACCTTTCCTGGAGCTCACTTGGTAGCCCAGCCTGGCCTCGAACTCACAGAGATCCACCTGGCTCTGCCTCCCGAGTGCTGGGATTAAAGGCGTGCGCCACCACCGCCCGGCCCTTTTTTATATATGTCTTTCTGGCTCCTGTTCCTCTGTAGGATGCGCAGCCCCAGAGCATTGATCCAGCAAAGAGAAGAGGGGCCTCGGGTGTGGCAGCCACAGGCTTTCCTTAGGGAAGATGTCCTTAGCCAGGTCTCCTTGTGCCTCATCAGTTCTGGGTTCCAGTCGTAGGGCTAGAGCTGAGCAGTCCTGCCGTGCCCTGGATCTAAAACTGGCTAGTGTGCCCTAGTGCTGGAGATGGTGTGGGCCACACTCCTGTGGACCTGACTGAGACACTTTATCTCCAGCGTGAGAACGGGGCCAAGGTCCTGCCTTGGGGTAGGTAGGCACTGTGCTCTGAGAATCCCACGCCTACCCCAGCCCCACATCCGTGGCTCTTCCTATTTTTTCCAGCCTTTAGGAAAAGACAGCCAAGAGCCCTCCCTCTCCTGCGGCCTTGCAGTCGCTGGGCCATGGGGAGCCTCACGCCGGCGAGGGGCGGGGCACGCTGTGCAACTGAGCACAACTTCCACCCCCTCTCTGTTGCAGGTGATCAGCCCCTTTGCAGCATCCCCATCGAGAACATCCTGGCTGTGGAGAGGCTTGAGGAGGAGTCCTTCCGAATGAAAAACGTGAGCGATGGCCCAGTTCCAACCCAACGGGATGTCCTTCCTCCTCCTTGTCCACCTCCCCGCTGTTGGCCATGTCCCCTCCCCCACGACCCTGCATATCCAAGCCTGGGCTCCCTGCCACCCGGGCACTTACCATCCCACCTCCTCCTCTACCCGGCTCAGTGGTAGAACCCGTGAGAAGCTAAGGAAATGGCCCGGGCGCCTGCTGGACTAGCAGCCCCTGATCCCACCCTCCGTGCTCAGATGTTCCAGGTTATCCAGCCAGAGCGTGCCCTGTACATCCAGGCCAACAACTGTGTGGAGGCCAAGGACTGGATCGACATCCTCACCAAAGTGAGTCAGTGTAACCAGAAGCGCCTCACCGTGTACCACCCGTCCGCCTACCTGAACGGCCACTGGCTTTGCTGCAAGGCCTCCTCGGACACGGCCGCAGGCTGTACTCCCTGCACCGGGTAGGTCCACGGCTCCGCAGCCCTGTCCAGCCAGGCTCAGCCGTCGGCCTCTGCGCTATGTAAGGCGAGTCAGCTGAGATACGGAAGTGTGACTACGATGCAGTGAATCAGAAACCACACACACAGAGCTGTTCCTGAGGGGAGCCCTTGGTACGGTCCTCTGAAAGGCTCTGCATAGGCTGGTGGGAGCTGCAAGCCTTCAAGATTTCTCTCTGTCTCCTGCCTGGGGCAGAGATGTCTTCCAAGAGTAGGCTTATGTGGAAAGTCTTCAGCAGAGGACCCAGGGCAGGGCGCTCTGTCTCTTCGACAAGGAACATGAATGGCTTGTGCATCCTTGAGCACATCCTCAGCTCACAGATGCTTTGCCCTGGTTTCTCTACTTGAATCACACTGCCTGCAACCCAACCGCTTCTTGGAAACTGAGGCAGGTCTTTGCCTTCCTGGCCCTGTGGTGAGCTAGGCTTCCTGTAGTTGTCAAGGCTTTATCAACTGTGCCGGTCCTGGAGGCAGCCTAGTGCGGGGAAGATTGGTAGTGCCCCTTACATGCCTTGTCCACGTAAAAGAAGCAATGACAGCCTCATGTGACAAGTCCTGAAATGGAGGACCATTTAGGGTCACTCACCCTTCAGGCTGTTATTGAACCCTTGGAGTCATTGTGCCCAGCTTCATTAGTGTAGGGCCTGAGGCTCAGGAGGGTTCCTTGTCAGGCTCTCAGGTGTGTGTGTGTGTGTGTGTGTGTGTGTGTGTGTGTGTGTTGTATGTGTGTGTGTGTGTGGTGTGTGGTGTGTGTGTGTGTCCCATATCCCCAGAACCTTCCTGGGAGGAGATCAAGGGTTTCCTCCATCTTTACCCTGGGACAGAAGCCAGAGCCCCTCAGCCTTTGAGGATGTGAGGACTCAGGACTCGTGTAGGGTTCTTCTGGGTCGTTCCTACCCTATGTGCCCAAGAAGACCTTTTCTCACATAGTCCTTTCTCATATTGCTGCCATGTCTGAGTTTCACCTCTCTCTCTCTCTCTCTCTCTCTCTCTCTCTCTCTCTCTCTCTCTCACACACACACACACACACACACACACACACACACACACACACACACACACACACAAAGCAAGTGTTTAAGGAAATGCGTTAACCGTTCTGTACTTGCTGTGTTTGGACAGCGGGCTCCCAGCAAATATCCAGCTGGACATCGACGGGGACCGTGAGACAGAACGCATCTACTCTCTCTTTAACCTGTACATGGGCAAGTTGGAAAAGATGCAGGGTGAGTGTGGACCCTGGGCACCGACCGTGGGGGGTTGTGAATTGGGACAAGTGACCTCAGAATTGCTACTACAGAGCCTCTGGGGTCCTTGGTGCCCGCGGGTGTCTGTTACGTCGGACAGGGAGCTTGGTGAGGTTAAAGAGGAATCGGTAGGAGAGTAGTTTGGCCATGGGATATTCTGACATTTTCAGGTAGAATTTAACAGGCAAACTGTGAACTTGGGGATTCTTTGGCCTTTCTTAATAACATCTGCACCAACAAAGGATTTCATTCTTCTGTGCTTTCCAGAGAGGTTTGTACATAAGCATGCATGTGTGTACATATGTTACACAGATGTGCACACATCTGGATGCACACAATCGTGTGTGGACGCATGTGAGTATGCCACATGCTTAGCAGCTCCAGGCATACCGCATGTTCCAGATATCTGTTACTCTGTCACCCATAACATTTAATTCATCAGATTAAAGCAGGCACTCCAGGTGATGTCACCTGTACAGGGTTGGAGGTCTGTAACTCAGATGCAGAACCCGCCCGAAGCAGGTGAACCACCTGTCCACCCTAGCCTTGGGAGAGCTCACACCTGTTCTTAGGGATTATGTGATAGGCCCTGTGGCCCAATGGACAAGTGCAACAAAGCCAAGAAATAAGCCCGCGTGTCCCTCCTCATCCTCCTGCTCCAGCCCAGCAGCATTATTATGTTTAGTGAGGTGACTGTGGGATTTCCATGGGCCTCATGCCAGTGCCTTGAGAGCCCGGCCACATCTGCTACCCAGCATCAAATATCCAGGCTTGGACCCAGTGTGTACACACCTATGTACCGACAATACAAGGCACCTGTGTGTGCCCACCTGGATGCTTGACTAGGACATGGGCTTCACATACATGTACATATCAGTCACATCTTCACCCCTCAGAAGCTTGGCCTTCACAGTGCCTACTCTGAGGTTCCAGGATGCCACGCAGCCATGACTTAAGACTGCTCAATGGCTCGGCAGACGTGTGGCCAGCGTGGGCAGCTCCTACAACAGTAACTAAAGCAGAATAGGGTGGAATGAAGGAGCCTTGAGAGGCTGAGGCCTCTGTAGAAGACTCAGTGAGTAGTGAGCGTGACCACAGCTGTGACTGGGTGCCTTCCAGCGTCTCCTAGCCATGCTGCATGGCCTGGGGCTGCCCCGTATTGTGGAGCTCCATTTCTGTTCCAGGATCCCACCCCTCCCTCAACCTGGAAAGTCCGCCATCCTCAATCTGGTCCTTCCCACCTCCCCGCCTCATTCCATCCTGGATCAGCAAAAGGGACACTGTCTCCATATGTTACTATCTCCAAAGCAAGCTCAGAGGCCAGAGTTCACTCTGATTTGTGTCCACAGAGCAGACAATGTATCTGGTAGTTCTTGTGCACACTGCTGTTAGCCAGGCTCTCTGAGATTTCCCCACCATAACGTCTTCCAATGCCACGTTCACCTGAGTCAGAGCTCTGAACTTGGACCAGCACCTCGTTCTCAGATGGTTAGAGGGTCGGTCAGTAAAAGCATCTGTCTGTCTGTCTGCTCATTTTCTGCACACAGTTTACATCTCAGTCATTGTATAGACGTGCCTGTGGCCTTGCTGAAGTCTGCAAACACGAGACAGTTCCCTGAACACTCGGCTTAACGAGTGTCTTGGCTTCTTCCCCTGTCGCTATGATAAAAACACCCCGACAAAAGTGACTTCATGGAGAAAGTGTTTATTTAGCTCACAAGTCCAGGTTACGGCCCATCATTGGGGATACTAGGCACTTGTAACTTGAAACCGTGAATCATATCACATCCACAGCTCAGAGCAGAGAGCGGTGAATTAATGTATTCACACCAGTGAATACACTCGCTTTCTCATACAGTTCAAAATTCCCTGCTAAGGGATGGTGTCACCCATAGTAGGCAGGTCTTCCCACCTCAGGTACCATAAACAAGACACACACACACACACACACACACACACACACACACACACAAAGCCAATAATAGCTCATTGACACTCTCTTCCCTGATAACTCTTGTGTCCCTGCTGACAAAGTTAACCGGCACAGCAAGCCTCACTCCAAGCAGATTCTATTTTCTCACTTGATTTGTTCTTGTTTATAACAGTTTTGTCTTTTCCTCTCCTGGTTCAGAATCAATTTGATAACGTAGCCAGGCACTCCGAATGTGATGGCTGGCTTAGCGACTGTCTTCTCGGGTCTGGAAAGGTAGCCCTGCTCCTCTCTGACTTACCTTCCAGGTCCTCTTCCTTCATCTTGAGAAGCATGTATAGCAATAGCCTGTAGCTCTCTGGTCCGGTTCCGTAGGGCCTACGATGTCATGCAGCCGCCCTTCCTCTATCCTGTCCTGTCCAGTTCCCCCTAGTTCCTGCTGCAGATTCTGTGGGTGAGCCCTGCTTTGCCCCCTGGACCCAGGGTTTGAGTCCAAGCTCGCAGCACACTGATCTTGCTGGATGAGGAGTTCACTACCTTTTCAGTGTTCCCTTCCTTCCAAATGCTTCTTCATGTACAGGATGGGAAAGCCGGGCATTGTCCGAGTCCTTTTTGTTGAACAGTTCTGGGGACCTGCTTCTCTCCACCCCCCCCATCCCCGTTACTAGCAGCAGTGAGGAGCAGTCTGCTGTTCCCCATCCTCTTCACTTAGAAACCTCCTCCGCTAAATAGCCACGTCGTCAGAGCAAGTGCTTGTCTCGCAGGGAACAGACCGCAAACCCAGTTCAGCCGAGTTCTTTGTCACATACAGCGAAGATCACCTTCTCTCGGTGTTTCTCCTTCCTTTCTGGTCTCTGTGTGAGGCCTGAGCAGAATGGCTCTCTTCGACGGTCACTCTCTTCCCGTCGTCTGCTGGGTGTTCCAGGAACATGATGCCCCTGCCACTGTGCCCCACCCCCCATCCCAGAATCACCTATCCGACCCCGTTCCCGGCGGTTCCCAGCCTCTGCTGCCCGGGTCCAAAGCTACTTCGTACCCTTGGATAGCTCTCCCAGCAGCTCCTACCTTTGGCCTCCTCTTCTCTCGTGGTTGCTTTGGACTGCCACGGACTGGTCATTTGTGGCCGCGTGACAGAGACTGCTTTTCACTGGTCTGGAGGCCGGGCTCCTGTAATCCAGACAGCACGGTGCTGGCTCTGGGGAGGGCTGTTCCCATCGCAGACTGACTTCTCATATGCCCTTGGGTGTGGAGGAGGCCTCTTTTTGCAGAGGAGCTGTCCCATCCACAAGGGCTCTGACCACCTCCTGATACTGCCCTTCCATACACAAGCCAGACACAACGCATGCCTGTAACCCAAGCACTCAGGAGACAGAAGCCGGGGGACCTCAGGAAGTTCAAGGTCATCCTGATTTGTATACTGAGTGGAGGCCATCCAGGGCTGCTCAGCAAGACTCTTGCTCAGAAACCCAACCAACCAAGAAAAAAACCAACAAAACAAAACAAAAAGACTTCAGCGTATCACTTTGAAGGAAAACAAGCTTTCATTCCGTGACACATGCAGAATTGTAGGGCTTGAACACCTAGTCTGGACTAGTCTGGGTGTGTGCCTAGCTTGGTGACAGTGAGAGAGAGAGACGTGTGCCAGCTCAGGTGTTTAGGGTCAGGTGAGGACAGCTCAGGTGGGTGAGGGCAGCCGGGGTGCTTGGATGACCCTTGTTGATGGCCAGAGGCCATAGCCTGGCTTCAGTGGGGGTGATCAGGAAGACAGTCCTGGGAGGAGACGAGGGGAGCAGAGAGCAGAGACCCTCGGGTGCCGCTGTCCTTACAGCTAGCCAGACGAGTCTGGTGAGTGACATGTGCCAGACTCTGTACTTCAGAATGGAAGTTCTAGAGGCCTGATAGGCCCCCAGAGAGCCAAGCCGTGCTCAGGTGCAGACACCTCTCCTGGCCTGGCCGGCTGGCAGTACATGGATGTGAAGCTAACCCCTGTGAGGCCGGCTGGAGACAGCAATGTGGCTTGGGATGCGAGGTCTCAGAATTCAAACTGGAGAAACCTTGGCTATGCAGCCCACCCAGAGGTCCTCCGGGCTGGACCGTGCTTGGTCCTGGAAGTAGCCCCTACTTCTGGAAGCTTTTCGAGGGAGGGGCTGCTCTGAGGAGCACACTGGAGTAACCTGTGCAGACGTCCAGAGACAGGGCCGGGGACAGCAGAAGCCTGGGCTGCATCCCACACTGACACTCTCCTGCCCGCCCTCTTCCCCTCTTGCAGAGGCCTGTGGCAGCAAGTCCGTGTACGATGGCCCTGAGCAGGAGGAATACTCGACGTTCATCATTGATGACCCCCAGGAGACCTACAAGACACTGAAGCAGGTCATCGCCGGGGTGGGGACCCTTGAGCAGGAGCACGCACAGTACAGGAGGGACAAGTTCAAGAAGACGAGATACGGAAGCCAGTGAGTGCTCCAGGGCCGTGGGGGTCGATGTGGAGATCCGGACCCTCGGCGAACACCCACCTCGTGTGGAGGGTGCTGGGGCTCCATGGGGTCCAGTGGCCCGGGCTTATCCCCCACCGCAGTCTCTGGTAGAGCAGATGCCCGGCTCTGCACACACCAGGGGCGTGTGCAGGGAGGCAGCAGCCTCACGTTGCCCTCCCAGCTTGAGGCCTCAGCAGTAGCTTGGGCTCAGCCCCACCTGCCATTCCACATGACCTCTGCCATCTTCCCAGGCCGCCGAGAGCTCTGGGTGCAGGGTCACTAACCAACCACATTCTTGTCCCTGGTTGAGGAGGGAGGGGTGCAGAGGTGGAGGACTCAAGCCTGATGGAGACCTTCAGCCTGTCCCACTCTGGCCACGTGGCCCCAGGCCAGTCAACCTCTATAGATGAAGAGTTGTTTGGGAAGATCGAGTTGAGATCCACAAAGGCTGGGCTAGCTCCTGTGGTCCTGCCTCCATCCAAAGACTGCTCAGGGACTTCTCTAAGTACCCATGGCATAGCCCTTAATGCGTGGGTGACCCACGGGGAGCCCAGAAGCCTACATGCCCTCTCTGTACCACTAGCCTTCCTCCAGGGAAAGATATTGTGATGCTCAGGGACAGTCACAGGGCCCCATCCCCACTGCACTGGGACCCTTGGAGATGGCCATGACCCATGTCCCGACTCCCCCGAGGTAGTCACAGGACTGAGTAATTAGCATCTGCTGGCTCTGGTCTCAGATGTCCCTGTCTTGACTCCCATCCAAGCTCATCCTCCTACCAGATCCCTCTGGTCACACCGGTGGTGGTGCTCGCATTTACCTTCCGGAAATGTTGCTCTGTTTGTGTTCAACGTGCGTCAGCCCCACAGTCCGAAGCTCACAGGCTGAGAACAGTGAGAGGCCAGAGATTCCATTTCTCATGAAGGGAGGTGAAGTATGCACTCACCGTGGAGCAAGAGTTACCGAGCACCCACAGTGTTCCAGGCTCTGTCCAAACAGAGAGCATTCACCAGCACGGGAGAAGACAGCCGTGCCCTCCCAGAACATACTCCATATATATGTGCACCTGCTTCAAGTGTTGCATACTCTGTGTAGTACACACATGTGTGCCCATACTAACACATGCATATATCCGTGTGTATCTGCCACACAAGCCTAGAACGCACAGCCCACATGTAGGTGTATATAGTATGTATATTCTAAATGTGCTCTACACAAGCACGCATCATCTACATACGTACAGCATGTGGAATATGCCACGCACAGCAGAAAACAGTCACGGCAGTGCTTCTTGGGGTCAGCGCTGGCGCTGTTAGTGGATCCCCTACTTTCCGTATGTTTTATGATGTGCGTGTGACACGGTGACAAACACAAGGACTGCTAACAGTACAGTGGTTGTTGGGGTATCGGGAGCGGAGTCTCACTTTCTCATCTCCTCCCCGTCTCCAGGGAGCACCCTATTGGAGACAAGAGCTTCCAGAACTACATCAGGCAGCAATCTGAGATCTCCACCCATTCCATTTAACGTCACGGCGTCTCCTGAATGTGCTGTGGAGCCACGCCAGGAAACCCACCACCTGTAAAAAACGGATAAAAGAAGAAGACAGCACACACACGGAGGGGACGGAACCACGCTCACCAGTTCGCACAGGTCCTACCCAGCTGGCGGGGCGACCCAGCTGGCGGGCCGAGCATGCTCTTCCCCAGCAGGGACTGTTGCCTGGGCTGGGCGCTTTTCCTTCGCTGCCAGCACAGGTGGTCTGAGCCATTCTGGAATGTACGATCATTTGTCTTTTTACTACTTTGGTTTTACGGGGATCCAGGGATCTGTTAAATATTAGGGGAGTGTGGACTTTGTCTAAACCCGTTCCCACGTGGCCCAATCCCTCCTCACGGAGGCACGGCTGGTTCATTCATGGCGACGTGCACCTTTTCTGCACAGTTCACTGTCTCTTGTTCTTGGCCTGCTGAACTCTGTGGCCCTGCATACATGTAGCAGTCCGGCCCTCGCCGTAGAAGTTGTACTTAATCCTTGTCTGGGATGTTAGAAGCAGTGTTTTCCTGGCAGCCAGCAGGCAGGCAGCCTTCTTCCTTAGTTTGTGTTGGTTTGTTCCTGGCCAAAGGGTCATTTTGTGGCTGAGATGGACAGGATGGTACAGGAAGTCTTTGATCTTTGGGGACATGGAGAGGGAGGGCTGTGAACCCAGTCTTCGCTGGGTGACCATCAACCTTCAGTTTGAGCACACATCTGGATGCCAGGTGAGTTTTTAAACTAAAATCCACATGCTTGCTACCTTGATGAAAGTTTGGGAAAGAGTTTTTAAATGTGCATTTTTCAAGCTGTTTTTCTTAAATGTTTTTAAAGGACTGTTTTTAAATAGCATTTTGATATAAGGCAGTTTGGAACATCAACACCTATATGCATTAAAGGGGATGGTACAGGGAAACCCAAAGGGAACAGTATTTGTTTTCTCACAAATCCAAAGGGTCCTCAGGGACAGAGACCCAGGCTGGGGGCTGCATCATCAGCAATAAAGGCCAAACATGGTATTTCACATGCCTATGTCTTTGTGAACCCAACAGGCTATACATGGCAGTGTCTAGAGATACTTTTTGATTGGGGTGGGAGGGTCTTGAAACAGACAAGACAGACTGCATCAGCTTGGACCCACAGTGCTGCGGAAGCCTCATCCCACACAGCATCTCCAGAGGCTGAGAGAGAGGCACTCTGTGGACAGATGTTGCTGAAGGACACCCCGCGCACCCCAGTGCCAGTTTCTCTTTGTTCTTGTTGGGACGTTCACTCTTCATCTAGAAAACATAACAGCATTGGTTGTCACAGAAATGGAGGATAAAAAAAAAAAAGTCTCTGGACACAGCAGTTAGGCTGCACTGAACTGGTTTTTAACATGGATTTGTAACTTAATGTTTCTGTTTATAAGATACTAACGATTTGCAATGTATTTTATCGGTCAATTAAAAACAGATGTTTTATTCTTTCTGAGGAGTGGTTTGGATTTCCGGAGGGGTTCACATGATGGGAACCGTGTACAGGAGGTACCCTACAGGAAGGGTGGCAGATAAAGGTAGATAGCATCGCCGTCAGACCAGACAGGTGGCGTCTCTGATGACAGGTGGCATTTCGGATAGCATACGATGTCTCTGGCATGTGGTGTCCACTGATGACTCTGTGAGAGCCTGGCTTTTCGGTGTCCTCAAAAGAGTAGCATTAGGCACCACTGGGGGTCCTATGTAGCTAAAGACAACTAAGCTAGGCGGGGATAGATTCCCCCCATGTCTGCAGGGACCCAGTGGACTGAGCTCGTGGTAGAAGTGTATGGAGCAGACACACAGAGGCTTTGGGGGGACCGCATGGCTACTCAGGCCTTGCTGCCTCTCTTGGAGACCTAGAGAGTGAAAGGGCCACAGCATGGTGGCCCCTCACCCGACGAGGGACGCCACTACATCACCTAATTCCTTTATCCCTCTGTTCTCCATTTGACTTGTACTCATTTCTCTTCCTTTAATTCCACTGGGAGCCTAAACCATTATAAGGAAAGTCTGGAGTTCGGCTTTGAGAGCACTGAGTGAGACATTTCTCTGGGGCCAAGAACTCGGGCCAGAGGGCTTCCCAGGACAAGGTGAGGCTGACATGGGCCGCCGCCGCCGCCGCCGCCGCCGCCGGTCAGCCACCTCTGGCCGAAGAAGGGTGTGGAGTGGAGCAGGGAGGATGGGACCCTGCTCCTGGGCCTCTCCTCTGCCAGTCACCTGCTAGGAATGGAGTGGCGAGTGTCTGCTGCCCTGGCCACAGGGCTCTGTCCGCCTGGATCAGCTGGAAGCAAAGTATCCATCAAGAATTGGATAATGCCAAGGCAGAGGTCTCGAGGCCAAATCAGAGCTCTGCTTATACTGGAACGTGCTTGTCTAGGGCCCAGTTCAGGCTTGGCCATACCTAGTCAGGGCTCAGCTCAAAGTGGAGCATGCCTAATTAGAACTCAGCTCACACTGAGTCATGGCTAGTTAAGACTCAGTTTATTCTGGGGTATGCCTATCTAAGGCCCAGCTCACAGCCCAGCATGCCTAGTTAGTTAGGATTCAGCTCATTGGGGTGGGAGCAGGGTTCACACTTGATCACGTCAGTTAAGAGTCAACCAAGGGATAACTAGGAAGCTGGGACTAGACTAACTAGTACCTGGGGAGTGGGGGAGGAGGTACAGAAAATGAAACACCAGAGTACACAGGACTCTAAGCCCCTCCATCGCTCTCTCTGATGGAGAACTCAGTCATGTCTGTGTGCCTTTCTCCCACAAGGTCTGTTAGTCACTGGAGAAAGCAGTCTCCATGAACTACCTCTAGGCTTCCATCTTGAGCTCCAACCATCAGAGCATCTGGAGTGGGAGAGGGTGGCCACCAACCCCGTGGATGCTAGGTGTCTACCATGGTCACTGGATCAGGTGACCTGCAGCCTCCTGTATGTGAGATGCTGGTTGTGAGAGGTGTGTGTGTGTGTGTGTGCGTGTGCGTGTGTGTGTGTGTGTGTGTGTGTGTGTGTGTGTGTGACCTGCCTGCACAGGGTGACCTGGCTGTCGGGAGCTGTATGCTCCCAAGTAGTGATTTGGAGGTCACTTGGAGAGCCAGTGGCTGCAGATAGAAACCTCAGTGAACATCTCCCCTGAAGCAAGAAGAGGGTAGCTCTGTCCCCCTGAGGGTAGAGTGAGGGACTCTCCATGCAGACCTCACTGACCCAACCCCACACAATGCCCTTCACCATTCTTTTCCATTCAGCTAGCAGGAAAACATTTATTTTGCTACTTCTCGGCTTCATTATTTATGAAGCTTCGTCTTAGTTTGGTTCCTATGACTGATAAACACCACAACCAAGGGCACCTTGGAGAGGAAAGGGATTGGGCTCATACATCCTGGTCACAGCCAGTCATTGGGAAGGCAGGCCAGAACCATTCATTGGGAAGGCAGGGTAGAAACTCAAGCAGGATCGAGGGCGGGACCCATGGAAGAAAGCTGCTGAGTGACATACTGTGTGGAAGAGAGGGACTCTTGACCCTTTATAGCCCAGAAGGTCATATGTGAGTCCTAGACATCAGACACTAAGCTATTTAATTTTGGTTTTGCTTAGCTTTAATTGTAACTTCCCTGGTTCTTCCCTTGTGGAATAAGAAAACGTAAGGTATTAACTTTCCATGAGCCCACAGTTGAGTGACTTCGAATTTTTAAAGAGATGTTGGGTTTTTAAAGAGAAACTTAAATTTTTTTTTTTTTTTAGTAAAACCAAAATTTATTATAAGCCACAGTCGTCCTAGGGACCTCCATGCTATCTATATATATATATATATCCTCCATGGTTCTGTGGGTTGTGGTCTGATTGTTCTTTATTTTATATCTAGAATCCACTTATGAGTGAGTACATACCATGATTGTCTTTCCGGGTTTGGGTTACCTCACTCAGGATGATTTTTTTCTAGTTCCATCTATTTGCCTGCAATTTTCATGCTTTCATTGTTTTTCTCTGCTGAGTAGTACTCCATTGTGTATATGTACCACATTTTCTTCACCCATTCTTCCGTTGACGGGCATCTAGGTTGTTTCCAGGTTCTTTAAATTTTTAAGTTATTGCAATTGTTAAAAGACTCCTGGACTTTGAAAAGCTAAACTGTGTTTTCTGTTGTGGTAATATTAACATGACATCTTGGGGACAAACAACAAAGGAAAATGTATGGTTTGATGCTGATGGGTTTGTGTGTCAAGTTGACAGAAACTAGCCAGCACAGGGCCCATGCCAGAGAAATAAATTCATATAACTGTCTTCCTGCTGAATATACCTTGAGTCAATTTGATTCTCAGGCCCGATCAAAAGCCCTGGAGAGGCAGGGTGCCCTTCCTGCCAGCATCGTGGCTATCGGTGGCTGTGGACTTGAGCAGGGAGCCAGGGAACTTCTGTTAGGCTGTGTTAGGTCGAGCTGTGCGCCCAGCATCAGAAGTTGATGATCTAACACCAGAAACCTCAGACATGGCTGTGTTTGAGAAAGGGGGCCTTGGAAAGTTATGAAATAAGGTCACTAACGTGAATCAAAACTCCTAGAAAGATTGACACCTTCCAGTGAAGCTGGTAACTGATGAGAACCTCAATGACTGTGGAGAAGTTGCAGTGTTGCAGGTCCAGAGCCTAATTACAGTTTATCTTGGGCTATCTCTAGCCACCTTCATGGCCATTCCTTGCCTACCTCTATGTCTGACCTAACAGCCTGTGAGTAACAGGTACAACAGCCCTTTGCAATGCATTCATGAAACTCTGATTTCCCAAACCAAAAGGGGATGGACGCCACCAGATAGCAGCTGAGGCCTAGAGCTGAAGAGCCCCTGCTTTTTTTGTGGCCATCTATTTAATATTTCTGCCAATGTATTTGAAAAGCACCTTTGTTTATGGCTTTCCTTGTCCTGCTAAGATAAAAACTTCCAGAGGCTGAAGACAGCACAAAGGGCACATCTTGCTCTTCAAGTTCAGTTCCTAGAACTCAGATTGAATAGCTCACAACTGCCTGTGACTCCAGCTCCAGGAGACCTAATACCCTTTTCTGGACCATACCAACACCTGCACTCATGTGCACATACACCACACACACACACACACACACACACACACACACACACACACACGCGCGCGCGCGCGCGCCTATAATTAGTAATTTTTTAAAAAAAGTTTCGAGACAGGGTATCTCTGTGTAGTTTTGGTGCCTGCCCTGGATCTCCCTCTGCAGACCAGGCTGGCCTTGAACTCACAGAGATCTGCCTGGCTCTGCCTCCCAAGCACTGGGATTAAAGGCATGCACCACCGCCGCTCAGCAATAATTAGTAAATTTAAAAGACACTTTTTCAACTGTCACCATGTTGGGGCATGGAGTTTGGGGTCATTTGAATGTGCTCCTAGGCAGTGATGACTTGTATTTAGCTCCAGAATAAACTTTTATCCACTTTGAGGGGATAGTTATGCATTATGTTGACACTAGGGGGAGCCCCAACCCAGCGTGCCTTCAGACACAGACTGGGGACAGCCCCTTGAAGATGACATCTGTAGACCCTGAGAGGGGCTTCAGGGGAGCCAGCGGATCTCATCCTCCAGCCTTCAACTGGGAGACATTTTTCCAATTGAACCCATCCAGGCTGTGGTCCTATGTAGACAGATTCTTACGTCGAGGTCATTTAAATCACCAAAATGTCTTCCACCAAGCCCTCCTCTCTGGGTGAATTCTGACCCATTGGCCTGGATGTGAATCCGATCACACTGACCCAAGGCCCTTCATTCATTTTCCTGACTTTGCCTCCTGCCATCCTCATCTCTGAAGAAAAAGGAAGATTCTCAAGTGGGAGAAAGCTCAGGCGTCAGGAACACACATTTGTGAGGCATTGTCTTCAGGAAGGCCCCAGGCTGTTGAAGAATCCAGAAGTACAGGAAAGCAGCAGACATGAAACCGCTGAAAAAAACCTCGAACCTGCAGAGACCTCCGGGGTTGGCCCTCCACAAACATTCAGCTCTGCCTTGTGATGTCACAGCAGTACCTTAGCAACGGAGACTGAGCATGCTCTGGACCACTTTGCTGGAGGAGAGAAAGGGAGAGAGAGGTTGGCAGAGATGCCTTTGGTCTGAGGCTGCCCTGGTGGCTCCCTCCGCCCCTCTGGGTCAGGATGGAAAAGGATCCCCCCATTCACAGGAGGCACCGGCCTGGTCCTGGAGCCCTGCCTTCAGGAATAACCCCTGGATACCTCAAGGTGGCCAGTGAGGGGGCTGATCTCCAGAGGAGCAGGAGTGTGGGTGGCTTGCACCAGAAGGGGGATCCACCAGTCTGCATCAGGAAACTACTACGTAAGGAGCTAGGTGTGGGGGTGGCTCTCTCCTAGTGGGCTGGGAGGGCAGGCCAGACCTGACCCAACCTCAAGAAAGTAGGGTTTGTGAACATCTGAACATGGACAGTTTGCGCCTCATGCAAGGCACATTCCTGTAAGAAGTAGCTGGCTTCTACCTCAAGAACTGCACCAGGCTATGGAAATCCTACCTTTCTCTTGACTGTTCTTTGCCAAGTACATTTCACAGGAAGGATCAGGGCTAGAAGATTCTCCTTATAGTTAGCATCTTCTAAAACACAGGTGCATGTAGACAGGTATAGTCAGGTGGGACTGGCAGAGATCTTTATGTGTATGGGTGTTAGGCTAGCGTGTATGCCCGTGTTACTACATACATGTAGTGCTATGAAGATCAGGAGAGGGCTTTGGATCCCCTGGAATTGGAATTAGAATTATGAGCCCCCATGTGAGTGCAGGGGATCGAACCCTGGGCCTCTAGAAGAGCAGCCAGTGCTTTTAACAGCATTTCTCCAGCCCTTCCAGACCATTTTTAAATCCTTCTGGAAATATTTAAACCACCAGGAGGCCTTCCATGGAGGCTACTCTCCTCACGGCATTCTGACCCTTTGGCTGGGATGGCACTGAAACCTGCCTAGAACTGCCAAGGTCTGAATTGTTGTACAAAGCTATGTAAAAACACACACGCACAACACACACACACACACACACACACATACACACACACACACAGCAAAAAGGCCTCTGCCTTGTGCTTCTCTGTTGGGCAGGCAGCTTCCATCCACAGATGCCCACAAGTCTGGTCCAGCACTGTAAGCAGCAGAGGGAAAAGCATGAGGTCTCCTGAGAAAGGGCACACGCGGCACAGGCCAAGGCCAGGCGTGCTGAGCACAGGAGGAGACAGACTCCCTTCTGGGAAGGAGGCAGCTTGAAAGCACCTAGCGTCTCTATGAAGGACAACACTGGGGGGGGGGGTTGGAGGGGATGGAAAAAGAGGACATCTCCTGCGCGGGCATCAACCAGTCTAGGAGCTGACCCCAAGGAAAGGGCTAGCCCGTTGTTCGGGAACCGTCCAGAGCAGGGCAGCCTCCAGCCCCCCAGTCTCTGGGCTTGGCTTTCCCCACAACTCTTCTTTAACATTTTGGATTCCCCTCTGAATCCCAGAGCCACCATGGGGATCAGATAATACCAACCATCCATGCTGAGGTCTGGCCTCCATGACAACCCTGGGGGAGAGTCTAGAATGAGGCCTCAGTGAAGTCATCTGCACATGACTCTTCCCGTGAGATGCTGTGCTGGGCTGCCAGATGCCTGGAAGGGGAGGGGAGGAAGTTACACGCAGAAGGAGTATGCCATGTCGGGGCAAAGCTCACAGGCCAATTAGTGCCTCCCAGGATCACTTGCACGATTCCCTGAAGTTATTTCCCTGAAGCTGTAGAATTCATGTCTCATGTCCACTTGTTAGGGTCTCCTCAGCCTTGAGCACATTCAAGGTACCTCCTGCCCCATGGGATAGAGGATAATTCAGATCACCCCAGTGATGGCCCTCAGAGCTAAGAGGCATCAGTGGCCAGGATGTTCCTGAACAAGGCACCCCATCTCTAGCAAGTGGCCATCTTGTGAGGGTCCCTTTTCCTGGTCTCCTGTCCTGCCATTCCAGTAATCCACGCTGGGATGAGGAAGATCTGGGGACCCATGAGTGTGTTCCAGGAGGCCCTGGATGCCCAGCCTGGGCCACAGAGGGAGAATAATAGAGCAAGGGGGTTGGCTTTTGCAACTGTGCATGAAGCAGGCTGAAAACTCTAGCCTAGGCATGGAAGGTGCTGGACTAGGGGGAAAGATGGACGTGTGTTTGGAGCATGGCCAAAGAAGTAGATGAGGAAAGGAATTCTTTTGAGCCATGGCTGTTCACCCTCGGGCTGACCTTGAACCTGCCCTGAGAGGAGTGCCAGGCAGGACAGTGAACCTGTGAGGTGGCAAACTGGGGAGGTCTAGGTGCGGGAGCCATCCTACCTTGGAATGCTCATTTACTGACCGACTACCCTTGCTGCTCAGACTCTGAGGATCCAAGAAACGACACTGATGACATCATCTGGTAAGTGGAAGACACGTTCTTCTGAAATGTGAGGACTGAGGTCGTGGGGAGCAGGGATGGAGCCCTCCCCTCGGGGTCAGGACTTGGGAAGAGTCCTTTTAGCGGGAATTGCTTGGGATGGTTGAGGATCCTCTTTATCTGAAGGGTTCATTGTGAAAACAGAACCCACCATAGTGTGTCCCGGAACTGCAGGCAGTCCTGCTCACTTCCTGGGTAGCCCTTCTGGCTGGTCCTTGTCTGGCATCATGCAGGCTTGGTGAAAGTATCTCAACAAATACCTCCACGTGCCTCTCCCAGAAAGGAAGCTCCACCTTGTCTCATGTCAACTGGGCCCATTGAGGTGTCCTTGCTGAGCAGGGAGGGTACATAACCAGCCTCCTCACTATTGCTCAGATACAACAGGCTATCTGGCCACCTAACACAGAGCCATCCCTCTGCACTGCCTTCCATGGGGCTTAAAGGTCATTGAACCCAAAGACTCTTCTCAGATCCCAAAGTCTGTTCACCATGGGCCAGGCACAGGCCAGGCTGTCTGTTTTCACATCATTTCCCATGAGCCCACACCAGTAGAAGGAGCTAGACCAGAAAGCATTGAGGGGGTGGGGGGATGTTGGTGCCTAGGACACCACTGAAAGTGCCATTGGATGGTAGAACTAGGTACCCACATGTCACATAAGGCTGTAGCTGCTGTCTAGCCTCGGGAAAAGGACAGGCTGGAGCTTGGAAGGCCTTGGGGTGATGCAACCCAAAACACGTCTGAATCCAGCAGTTGTCTGAGTCTTACCTCTGGCAACAGTGAGGATGTACCTGTGTCCCCTTCGTCACACTCAACAAAGTATAGGGAGTAGGGGAGCCACAAAAGTAGGCATGAGTGACAGACACAGCTCAGTCCGCTGATCCCCACAGCCCTAAGGTCTCTACCTGGAGGGGGTCGGGCTGGTGTCTCCAGACAAGATGAGTTATTAGGGGACAGAGGAGAGACTTTTTGCCCCCAAAAGGGTCCACAGGCTTTACCCCACTCCCAGCGTTAGGGGAGGAGCCAGAGAGTCAGCAACTGATTCCCGTCGTGACACTTATTCCAAACCGCTTTTTCGAGCCTCCCCGACCCCACTTATCTCCAGTCAGGTGAGCCTAGAGGAAGACAGAAAGAAAAAGAACCAGGATGAGCCCGGAAAACTGGACCCAAAGTGTGGGAAAACGGAGCCAGAGAAGAGTGGCTCAGAGGCCAGCGCCACAGAACAAGATGATACCCACAAAGGAAGATGTACCTCAGTGGCCGAGGTCAGGCCTCCGGCAGCTCTGTGCACCTCTGCTCACCCCAGCCACCTGCGGGGCGTCCCCTGTACTGACCTACTGGTATCTTCTTTGACTTGTAGGGACAAGAGCCAGAGTCCATGAAGCTGAATAACCTTCTAGAAAAACAGGCAAGCGTTTCTCCCTTGAGTCACAGGAGTTAAGATGTGCAAGTCTGTCTATGTGCAACTCCCAGTGGGCTATGCATGCACTGTAGACTTGTAGCCTTTAAAGCCATCTGACAGGTGCTGTCCTGTCCATCCAGGCTAGAAAGGGGTTCAGGGACCAAGTTCTGGACCTCGTTTCCTGACCCTGCAGCATCGGGCCCTAGCTTGCCAAACAAGGAAGTCAGTTAAGGTGTGGGTCTTGAGATGATTTCCCCTTCCAATTGAACTTGACCCAGAGCCAGGCATACCTGACCTTGGTCACTGAGGGGCGTCGGTGCAAGCCTCAGACTGAATTAGGAATTCCACGGTGCCCTTCATGGAGGAAGGTAGCTCTATCTTCCTTCCCAGACCATGTTCTAGGGAACAGTCACAAAGGGACACATATTTTACCGCACTTCACAGCAGAAGTCCTTGGCAAGACTCTGGGCCAGCCAAAGAGTCAGAGACCGAGGTGGCATACTCTGAGCTGCCAGATCATCCCACTTTATAGAGTAGATCTCATTTCCATGAAGCTTGGCTCTAGGCAAATGTATGGATGTGAGCCACATGCTCCCAGTAGGTCAGGGCTGGGGAGGGATCCCCAAGTCTTCACAGTGCCTTGTCACCTGAAGGCCCTAGCACTCGAGGTGAGGAGGAAGGAACTGGTGGAATGTGAAGAGCTTGTTTCCCCTGAGTAGGAATGGGTCAGAAGGCCACACTCCTCTCGTACCCAGAGCTAGCCTTCGACACCACTGTCTGTGCTACCATGGGGGGCCTCCAAGCTTCAGAGGGGCCCTCTGTCACCACCAGAATCTGGTGGGACCACCCAGACCTAGGTGTCTACAAGTCAGAACCTTGCGGGTCCTTCCAAGCTCACTCATGAATTATTGCTTCCATCTATAGAAACCATCTGTGTTTGTGGAGATCGACCTGGGAGACCATATTGAAGAGGAGGTACAGCAAACCCTCCAGACCAGAGGTCCAGGCTACCCCCTGGGAGAGCACCCACACTGTGGGGGGTGGGTATAACAGACGCAAGAAGGGTGAGGCAGAGACCCAAGGCCAGAAGTTCCAGAGACTCTCCACGGTGCTAGTGCTGAGGACTGACTGTGGGTGTAGAAGGAAAACACCTGTGTCTCCTCTCCCTCTGCTTTAGCACAAACCTGGGTCCTTGGGTACCCAGAGCTGCTGAGGGAGTCTCAGGAGGAGGCTGAGAGAATGGGAGACCGATGGCTTTCTCAGCAACAGCTCAAAACACTCATGAACCTCTTGTGGTTGAGTTGTCCATCATGGAACCATATACCCACATCTCCAGGTGGTTTCCTGACGCTCTCACAACAGTGGCCTTGGAATTAAGTGTCACCATTATGCCAACACTGCTGTCATCACCATCTCCAACAGTACCCACCACCATCCTCACCACTGGTCACACTGCCATCATTACCGTCAACGTTATCCCTGCCATAACAACCATTGCTGTTATTGTTACCACTGTCTCCATCCTCGATATCATTGTCACCATCACCATCATTGTCGTATCACCACCATCACCACCATCACCACCACCACCACCACCACCATCACCACCACCACCACCACCATCACCACCACCACCACCACCATCACCACCATTACCAATATCACTGCCATCATCATCAATATCACCACCACCACCACCACCATCACCACCACCACCAGTATCACTGCCATCACCACCACCACCATCATCACCATCACCACCACCACCACCACCACCACCACCACCATCACCACTATCACTGCCATCATCATCAATATCACCATCACATAATCACCATCATTGTCATTATCACCATCAACATCATCATTACATCACCAACATCATTATCCATAAAATGATGAGATTTTTATCAGTGGCTCATCAACAGAATTATTTGGAGTCTTCCTCCAATTCTCTGCTGTAATGAGCGGATGTCTTTTTGGATGGTTCCTGAAGTTCTCGGTTGACAAGATTAAGGGGTACCTGAGGGTTGGTTCCTTTCCAGATTACACCTGTTACACCTTCAGCTTCTGAATCACACTATATATGGTTAAAAAAAGACTGGTCACTAAGTCTCTATGAGGCTACTCATGGGGCCCCGAGTTCTAAGGACTCCAGAAAGGTCAGCCAATAGCAGAAGCAGACCGAGAGGCCAGTTCTCTCCATCTGTAGCCCAGGAGCCATGGATACTCACACGGGGAGCCATGGAGGCTCACACAAGGACCCAGAGTCCCTTGTTGGACATTCCCACTCGACAGAGTACTGTCTGGAAGGAGGACATTCAGGGCCACAGTGGGCTGGCTTTCTCTGTCCCTATCTGACCTTGCGTGGATCCCATAGGTTGTTGTACCCCCTCCCACAGGTGGTCACCTGTGCCGTAAGAGAAGAGAAGAGGCTTCCAATGGACACAGGGGACTTGTCAGAGGATGAGTGAGTATTGCTCAGGGGATAACTTGGATGGGGGTGCTTATCAGAGTGACATTCCTACCACAGACTCCTATGGTGGCAGCGCTGTGCCTTCCTGCCTTTCCTCCATCCCCCTGAGCCATGCATAAGCCAAGTGATTATGG
Source organism: Peromyscus leucopus (assembly GCF_004664715.2). NCBI lineage: Eukaryota > Metazoa > Chordata > Mammalia > Rodentia > Cricetidae > Peromyscus > Peromyscus leucopus. The sequence goes on along the minus strand of NC_051077.1, from coordinate 3,599,917 downwards.
GGACCAGTGGGGCCAAGAAACAGGCCACAATATGGTAAACTTTCTCAGAGCTTGGGAGCAAATTTACCAGGAGCCACATCTCACTCCGCCACCAAACCACGTCTCCTCATCCCATCAGCCAGCAAAGTGACAAGAAGCAGAAGGTGTCAGCGTCCCCCATTGGGAAGACCCTGCACACATGGATGCCATCAGGGAGAGAGCCTCTCAGAGCTGGGCTTAGGCCAACGGGGTTTTGCATACTGGTACTAGGACTCATGCCCCTGAGGGGACCAGCAAAATGTTGAGACTTCCTGAAGTTCAGAGGCATCAGCCACAAAGGATGTTGGGATCCAGGCAGATACTTGCCTCTGGCCCACGGATCTGTTTTACTTCATTTCTGACAATACAGAGAAATACAAAGAACACAATAGCAGTTACTCAAATGCCCACCCCCTCAGAATTAGTGTCTTTGTTAGTATTTTGGTTGATTTACTTAGGTTTTCAAGATAAAATTTTTCTATTGGATTTGTAAAACTGGCATGTGGTCTTCAAGGAACGGAATGTGGACCATGTGGAACAGCAGAGAAAAGGGGTAAAGAATCACCCCTAACCCTACCTTATAGACCCAGGACACTGCTAGGCTGCATGATCATTGACGTCATACTCAGACATAAGCTGGGTTTGTGCAGGGGGATGGGTGCCCCTTAGCCCTCTATTCGGTGGGCAGTTGAGAATTATTGTTACGGTGATTTCCATATTTGCTTCAAGCTTCTGTCTTGGGGGAAGGGATTCAGTGATGTTTTGTTCATCCACACTGCGAAGTTTCCCTGACTGACCTCCACATGACCAGGCTGTGACAGGTGACCATATCAAGCTTTACCAAGATATCAGGACACTCTTTTCATACTCCCTGGTCCAGACCTGATGGATGCAAGTCTTCTCCAAGTGATTCCTTTTCTCGCTGGTCCTTGGATGAATTTAACCAGAGGCAAAAGGCTGGTTGGCTTTACACTTTATCTTGAGAGATGGACAGTTAAGTCTGTTGTCTGCGTCTGGGTTCTAATCCCTAAGACCCACTACCCTAGGTAAAGTAGGGTGCCAGAGTAGCCCTGAGAGCTGGCACTTACTTGGTAGGGATGAGGGTCCTACATGTAACCTGATTGGGACAGGTGCCAGGACACCCATCTGTGCCTCTCGCCTTGTTGATTTCCAATTTTATGCCCAGGACCCCTCAGTGAGGTAGGCCAACCATCAGCCAACAGCCCCATTGCTGCCCAGTTGGGCAGCTTTGGTCATGAGCTGGGTGATGGCTTCACAGTAGAGTGGGAAGCACTACCTCCTATGGGAGGAAAATAAATGGAGGTTACCTTTCTCCACCTCCAGTCTTTGCTGCCTGGAGGTTATGACTAGGTTCAGTTGGTCTCTTGTATTTAAAGAGTCCCTCTAGCCAGGGAATACGAGACTTGGGTACCGGAAGGACAAAAATAAGCAGCTAGCTTTGGAAGACTGGTTTGGAAGAGAGATGAGCTGGCTGGGGGAAAGCCCTGCCTCCCTGGGTCTTTGTGGAGTGAGAGCAGTGAGGTTTGAGGGTGTGGTGTGGGGGCTGCCGTCCATGGGGCTGGTGTGTTACAGGGCAGGGAGCACATTTCTATTCCCATGTTCTTGGCGTCCAGGACAAGGACCAGCTGGGTATGCTGCATCCCATATTCCACAAAGAAGAAGGTAAAGGAAGCTACCAGTGCTTTGGAGAAGGTATTCAAAACCTGGAGGGCAGGGAAGGGTGGGACTCTGAATGGCTAGGGGCACAGGGGTGGTGTGCTCACTCCAGTGCCCCTCTGACCAGATCCTGGGGGTTCCATTTCCATCTTGCAAGGCCAGCCATTGCTGGGAGAAAGGACAGTGATGCCGTTATGTAGAGACCCCTAATCCACTGTAGCCTAAGAATGCTCAGGGGGGGCGTGGACCACCCAGGTGTGTACCCTGGCCTCCAGAGACATGATGATATGATGTTTGTAGATCATGTTCTTCCTCCATGGGATGTGGACAGAGGCAGGAAGGTGGCTATGTCCTCCTTAGACACCTGTCAGTAATGGTGGGTGATGCTGATAGTCCTACCGTGAAGATCTTGGAAACATCTAGAAGTAGCTATGGGCCTGAGCTCCTTGGGGAGAATGCTCAGAGCTGATTCACAGGGTCCAGAAGGGAACCAGGACAGCCAGGTGAGAGTAGAAGGCTGATAATGCATGCACACTTTCTACCTTGCTTAGCCAGTTGAATGAGAGATAGACATGCTTGACATTCACATAGGTATGTTCCAATGTACATAGGACACACATGCACACACCCATACACACATGAGTGTGCAGGGCTATGCCCCTCAGCTCCTCATACACATACCACACACACACATGCCCCCTTGTACAGCCACATGTATAATGCACAGTGCACACATTCGCATTTACATTTACATACCTCATACGCATTCCCTTACATAGTACATAGTACATTTGCATTTACATACCTCGTACATACATTCCCTTACATAGATAACTGAAACTTCGACCTCTTGGGGCGAGAGTCTTGAGGAATTTACTTTCCAGGCAGGCCCTTGCCCAGGTAGAGAGGGGAGAGAGGACCACCCATCAGTTTCCACCCAGACCCCTGCCTGCGAGGGCAAGCCTTTCCCATATCATTACTCATGGGACACAAACGGGCCCAGATGGTCCTCTGAGGGGGTCTACATGGTAAAGCGAGGCACCCCCTTGGGCCCACTATGTGGTTTTGAACCAGTCCCATCCTCCAGCTGCCATCAGAAAGGTTCTCTAGAGACACACTTCAGAACAGACAGCTGCTGGCACCTTCGCCAGGGTGGAAGAAGAGGCCTTGGCCATGGCTCCTGGACTCTTGCCACAGAGCAGGCGTCAGTGTGAATCTGTCTACCTGTCCATCCTTTGTCACCATGTCTGGATGGCAGTTTCGTGATGGCCAAGGCCAGGCCTCTGGATACAACCTTAGCTTAAGTCTCGATGATATCGTTCTTTCTGTGTGTCTTTGTCGAGGGTCACAGCATCTGCCAGGTCCAGAGGTAGATATCATATTTAGAAATCATATTATGAAGGGCTCAAGGAATATTTTGAACCTTGGTTCTGAGCATTCCTGCATGCCTGAGACCTGGGTCTCACTGCCCTGCCTATGTGTCCATCTATCTGTGGATTCTGAGCCATATGGCTTCTTAGCATCATTTGCCCCATCAGAGAAGAGAGGTCCTGGCAGGGAGAGAAAAGGGTGACCACCATGTGCTGAAGGCTCAGCGTCAGGGCGGGAGCTCAACTATACTTGGGCAGCAGCTGGCAGCAGCCAGTTTTACTGGGAGGATGAGACAGGCCTGGGGCTTGAGGAACAAGAGGTTTCTGCATTCTGTCCGCATGTCCATGGCTGGTAAAGATACGGAACCACCCATCCGCAGGGTCTTTCTTGCTGCTGCTTCTGGTGGCCAGAGGCTGTTGAAGAACACCTACTGTTTGCATCCAGCACAGCCACTGGCTCCTCAGATCCAAGTGATGCTGGGATTCAGGGAGGATTGACAGCTTAGCTTCTGGGGTCCCAACTCCCACTGCCTGGTGGTCACCAGGAGCCCTTGTGACTCAGACCCCGAGAAGTCCATCCTCCTCGGGCCGCACCTTCCCAACCAGGCACTGACACAGGCTTGGCTTTGTTAGAACCACCAGTGGTCTCAGGACAGGACCTATCTGACTCAGCCACTGGTAGAGCTCTCTGGGGACTAAGGGAAGACAGCCCAGGCCTGGGACAGCTTCATGATCCCCCCTCCATGGGCAGGGTCAGAGTGACAGCAGCCGACGGAGACCCACTGCAGGGACCCTCCTCCAACCCAAGGCCAATCACAGGTAAGGTCGAAAATGACAGTGAACTCCTGACCTTCTGGTAGCTGGTCACTGCAGAGCGAGGGCACATGGACCTCGTCTCAGGTCAAGGGTAGACTGTGTTACAAGTTGGGGTCACATTGCCCCTGAGTTTATAAAACACTGAGTTTTCAGTGTATAACGAGCATGGTCACTGAACTGTTTTCAGGTGCCATTCAGTACCTGAGACAAGGGACTCCCATGGACCAAGTCCATGCCCCCATGGGCCGGCCCTGCCTGTAGCGGGATAGACAATAACTCTTGATACTTCTTATTTTAGCCACGAAGAGTTTCATAAAGATTAGTCTTTGGGTAAATATTAGTCAAGCTACTGAAGACATGAGGGCAGGAGACGTATGGAGGTGGGTGGTAGGTCCAGGGTGTTGGGGGAAGGGCGCCCTGTTAGCTGTGCGGGCTCGTGATCATCAGTCTCTCCCATCACCTCTGCAGAGCCTGCTTCTGCAGCCCGCCGACCTCCCATCAATTCCTGCTCTGTCTTCCCCGCACAAGGCTGCTGCTCCTGCAGGCTTCTTAGTGAAAACACCAGGACTAGGGCTTTAGCCTGTCTGATGGCGCCCCCTGGTGACCCGGCTTCTCCAATCCTCTTCCCTCTCAGTCCTAGGCACCAACTATGCAGGACCAACGGGCATGCCACCCCACCGGTGTCACAGAACGTAAGCTCCAGCTAATTGCTCACTAAAGGAAAACAACACCGTGTGAATGCCTCGCTGGAGTTACGATGTCATACGTAGGCAACCTCCAGGCCGCAGCTGGAGAGGAGAAAGGCCAAAGTCACCTCTGAACTGTCCCCTCCCTGCACCCATATCCTTGCACACACACACATACCCCAAGCCTTGGGCCACAGCCTTCCTTAGTACCTCTACCTGGAAGCCTGGTTCTCTAAGGATGCTTGGGGATGTGAACTCCCCCAATGACTTTCCCATGTGTGACCCCCCCATACACACACACACCAAAAAAAAAACCCCAAAAAACAAAGCAAAACAATTCCTCAAACATGTAACTCTGAAGCCCTGAGTACCTGCACTCATCAAGGACATGGTGAGTTCATGGAAGACAGAGGTTAGCAGAAGCTTGATCCCATACTGGGCTTCTGGTGTTGTCATGGTCACTAGTAGGGATGGAGGCAAAGTGGGAGGGTCCGCCGCCTCCATCCCAGAGCAAGAAGACCCCATTAGACCCATAACTGACAGCAGCCCAGCATATGTGCAGACCACAGAACCCAAGCTGGGATGGGGAGGACAAGAAGTGGTGGTTCAAGGTGATCTGTGGGGGTCTCGTGGAGTTGGGGCTCCTATTTGAAAGGTTTGAAAGAGTCCTCAGGCCACTGATGCGCTGACCATGTCCTTTGCGGGAAGAAGTTGGTTAGAAGCGTTCTTGGTGCGTGTACAGACAGGGATGACAGCATGGGCCAGTGCTCTGGAAGGAGTTCGGGCCCAAATGCCCGACTTCGTCAGGCAGGCATGCCGGAGGCTCTAATAAGCACCCAAGCCCATGAGGCAGAGTGGGGGTGGGTCCCCTCTGACAGGTATCGGGAATGGCAAGGTTCCCTGTAGTCAGGCCCTCTCTTCTTCCCTAGCGAGAGACTGGGGCAGTGGAGAGTGCAACTTTAAGGATGCGGGGAGGTGTGCCTATTATAGTCCATGTGGCCGTCCTGGAGTCTGACAACCTGTGAGCTTCCTTGGGGCAGTAAGGCTGCCACCTGTCATTCTCCTGGGGTCGGGGCACCTGGAGAGTTTGTTAGGGGGTTAGAGATTGACAGGTTCTGAGTGGGGAGCTTGCAAGTGAGCCCCAGCGTGGTCTGAATCCTGCCGATATTCTTGGCATCCTCCCTGTGTGAGCTTAGCTTTGGGGGCACATTTTCAGAGCTCATGCAGTGTGAACACAGCTGAAAAAAAAAGTGACCCGTGGTTTCCAGACCCTCCCAGGGGTGGACAAACGCTCTTCAAGGGGGAGGGGGGCTGGAGGCTGTCTCGGTGGAGGAGCCCCTGGTTTCAGTCATCTTGTTTGGTTCTGACACAGCTCAAGGCATCTTAAAGGATGATCCTTGCTTTACAGAGCAGGGAACTGAGGTGCAGGGAGCAGGCAGGAGGATGGGGCAGAGCCCAGAGACTGAGCAGCAGTGAGGTGGAGCCCACATCCTCATGGGCTACCCCACAAGCTTGCTCCACCCCTTCTCCCAAGCTGATGACCTCTCACTTCAGCTCTGGCCCCTCTCATCACACATCCAGCCCTGTGGAAGGACCTGACCCTACTCTCAGTGCCCATGATGAGGAAGACTTCATTCTCCAAGAGCCTGTTTGCCACATTCAAGGACCCTTGTCTCCCAAAGAGCCCTATCCCACCCAAGTAGTGCCCGCTTCTGATCCAAGACCTCTGTTTCCCAAGGAGTTCCCGTCTACTCCACCATTTCACTTTCTAGGAGTGGCAGTCGTGGCCATCAGATTCTAATCTGTGGCTTCAACTAGACTGGGGCTAAAGAGTTCAGGCTCAGTGTAGCCCCAGGGCTGCATAGGGTGAATAAGAAAGCATAAGCCGCTGGGTGAGTACCAGGTGCTCAGGGCTGATGTCAACTCCCCCATCCCAAGACCGTTTCTTGTCCTTGGTCAGTCCTGTGTACTCGGCCTCCCACTGCCCAGCTTCCCACCCCACCCCTGGCATCTAGGCAGTTGAGGAGCAAAGGCCCTGCAGTCCGGCATCTGCCACTGAGGGAGAGGAGCCGTAGGAATTGGCACCACAGGGAACGTCCCCCGTCAGCTGCTCTGCAGAACCAGGTTGCAGGGCAGGCCCAGGCATGTGGAGACATGCCTGCAGCCTTCCCTAAGCTTCCAAGCCTGCCTCCCACTCAGGTCCTCTGAGGACTGGCTGGCAAGGAACCCAGTGACATCCTCCTGAGTTCGCTGCCAAGTTTCCTGCCTGAGGTGGGGACAGCCGCAGATTCCAGGAACCAGTGGGGGATCTGGCACGCTAGGTAGACCTGGAAAGGACAGGAGTTGAGAAGTCAGAGCCCCAGGATTCACCACTCTGCGGGGCTGAGGGGCATGACCTTTGAGGCTCTCCCGTCAGCCTGACTCAGCATCTGCTTGGCACGGCTCAAGGTTTCCCAAGTAATTGGGAGAAAGTCATTTCCATTCCAGATGTGTAGGGGTGTCTCTCATAGCTGGCTTTGTAAAATGCAACCACCACCTCCCAGACTGCAGCTCAGACACCTCAGGACTTCAGAACCACTCACGCCTCTGACTGGGGAACACCTTGGTTCAGTGTCTTCAGCCAAGGATACCATTAATGTCATAGGCCCAACATTGACATGATGGACACAATGAGCAGGATGATTAGACAGGGATGTCACTCCATGCCCGGCCTCGGGGCTCAGGAGGTACTAAGGTCCTTCCCTGGTCCACTGTCTCCTGCTGGCTGAAGAGCATGCACCAAGCATGCGTGGAGCCCAGCAGCTGTGACTCTAGGTGGCGCTGTCCTCCAGGGCGGAAAGGGGTTCCTTCGGACTCACCACCTGTCACGAGTGTGCCACATCAGGAACACAGTGAATGGTCTCAGTTTGGGGATTCAAGGGGGACACTGGCATAGAATGTTCTGTTGGGCAAGAGATTTACTAGAATTAACACCATGGACATGGACAAGAGGGGCTCAAGGAACGTTCAGGCCCCAATTACTACAGATAGGCAGCATGGCGGGGACTCTGAGGAGAGGCATCGAGGCAGGGGTCCCTTCTAAGTGTTATAGGAAAGGGGGGAAGACTTCTACAAGCCTAAATAAAGCTAGGTTGTCCCTGACTCTTGAGCGGCAGGGGAAAATAGGTGTAGGATGTGTGGGGTTAGAGGCAACTTTCAGGGGTCCTGAGAAGTCTGAAAACTTGTAAGCTTCCTTGGAAAGTAAGGATGGTGCTGACCATCTCTGGAATCTGGACACCTGAGGAGTGTGTGTACAAACCCCTGACAGGCCCTGGGGTGTCGGTCTCTCCTTGTAGCAGTAGGAATCCCAGGATCAACTATGAGACTGGAGAGCGCGTCACAGATGGGCATAACTGAGAAGCATCTGGTCTGGGATTCGAACACACCAATAGACACGTTTGTGTCCACACTGTCAGATTTCATTGACAAGTCACCAACTACTAGTTTTGTTGGTTACAGTTTGGCAAGTAATCCAGTTTTCCTTTAATAGCTAACCATTGGCAAAACAAGTGAGTCTATTCCAACCTGTTTTTTTGTTTTGTTTTGTCTTTTTTGTTTTTCGAGACGGGGTTTCTCTGTGTAGCTTTGCGCCTTTCCTGGAACTCACTTGGTAGCCCAGGCTGGCCTCGAACTCACAGAGATCCGCCTGGCTCTGCCTCCCAAGTGTTGGGATTAAAGGTGTGTGCCACCACCGCCCGGCCCAACCTATTTTTATATGTAAAAATATGTCTGTGTATGGGTTTGTGCATGTGAATGCCCATGCCCTCAAGGTCGGTGTCAGGACCCCACCCCCTCCCCATCCCCCACCCTGCTCTCCCACCCCTCTACCCCCCAACCCTGGGAGTTACCAGCTCTTGACACTCATCCCACATGACTGCTGGCCACGAACTCAGCTCCTCTGCCAGGATCCTCTGTATGTGTTCCTAATGGCTGAGCCATCTTTCCAGCCTTGATTCCAAACATTCTTAAATTACACATTCCACATCACACAGTGACTGTTTATAATGTATACGTGTAGGCCACAGGAAGTCTGCAAAGGGTTAAAGACTTGAAGCAGTTCAAAGAGACCTCACTGAGAGGCAGCGCCCCCAGTGGTTCCCAACCTTCCTAATGCTGCGACCCTTTAACACAGCTCCTCATGTGGTGACCCTCAACCATCAAATTATTTCCTGACGACTTAACTGTAATTTCACCACTGTTATGAATCATAATGTAGGTCTCTGGTATGTGACCCCTGTGACAGGGTTATTGGACCCCGGCAGGGGCCTCAAGTCACAGGTTGAGAACCTGGGCAGCTGCAGATACAGAGTCTCTGCAGGAGTTAGATGCCAAACCCTGTGGAGGTCTGACTGTTGGAGGCACTGCATGGAGACAAGCTTCTGGGCAGATTCAGCTGTCTGACCGGGTGTGGGACTAGACGCTATTGAGACAAAGCATAGAACTGGCTCCAGACACTGAATGAGTAGACAGAAGGCAATTTGGGTACTCCGTATCACCTGTGCACACCAAGGCAATTTGGGTACTCCGTATCACCTGTGCACACCAAGCTGCGATGAAGCTCCTGAGTCCGCCTGGCGTGCTCAGCCTCTCAGTCCTTCTTCAGGAGGCTCAGATGACAAGGAGATGACCATCTCACTGCCCCATTGCTGACTTAGGTATCCGCTATAGGTCCAGGTAAAGACGTTGAATTGATTTTAACACACTCTGTACGCCTACAATGCCAATTTGAGTTTATAGGGTGGCATCTTTACTTAGGAATAAATATCAGACTATGTGTCTCATGGAAGTATGGGACAGATGGTTTTAAATGCCAAACAAGGTACAGGACACCCCAACTCTGCATTTGGACTGAAAATGGAGCTTCAGGGTGTCTGCCTAGTTTTGTATCAACTTGACACAAACGAGAGTCCCTGGAAAGGAGGGAACCTCAATTGAGAAATGCCACCGTAAGATCGGCTGTAAGGCATTTTCTTAATTAGTGATTGATAGGGGAGGGCCCAGTCCATGGTGGATGGTGCCATCCGTAAGCTGGTGGTCCTGGGTTCAATAAGAGAGCAGGCTGAGCAAGCTGTGAGGAGCAAGCCAGTAAGCAGCACCCCTCCATGGCCTCTGCATCAGCTCCTGCCTCCAGGTTCCTGCTGCTTGAGTTTCTGCAGTGGTGGATTACAGTGTGGAAGTGTAAGCCAAATTAACCCTTTCCTCCCCAACTTGTTCTTGGTCATGGTGTTTCATCATAGCAATAGTAACACTAAGACAAGTTGGCACCAGGGAAGTGGGGTATTGCTGTTACAGACCTGACCACGTTGTTTTGGGGAGGATTATGGAATCCTTTGGAACTTTTGACTAGAAACGAGTGTTGAGAGCTCAGTGGCTGTTCTGTAGGAGCTGAAAGCAGTGAAGACAATAGCTTCAGAGGAAGGAGAAACTCTACCAGGACTTTTGAGTTAAGAATCTGAGGTTCTGGTCATCTGGGGCTGAAGAATCAGCTGTGATTAACAAGGACCAGAACCACTGAAGTAAAACCCATGCTTTACTGGGACAGCTGATGCTGGTCAGCTGGAGCTGAGTGATTATTGTGATTAAGAAGAGACCAGCGGCTGGGCGGTGGTGGCGCATGCCTTTAATCCTGGCGCTCGGGAGGCAGAGCCAGGAGGACCTCTGTGAGTTCAAGGCCAGCCTGGGCTACAGAGTGAGTTCCAGGAAAGGTGCAAAGCTACACAGAGAAACCCTGTCTCAAAAAACAAATAACACAACAAAAAAGACCAGCGTCATTGAGGTAAAATCTGGGAAGTGTTTCTTCAGAGTCCACACATAGAAGCCATGTTCCAGAGGCAGCCAAGGTTGTACCTTGTGCTGGCAGCCAAACTTGATAGTTAAAGAGTCTCTCGGGTGGTGCTGGTTTTGAAGGCCTGAGGGGGTCATGAAAAGCAGCTGAGGCTTGACCCTGTGAAAGGATAGGCCATTGGGGAAGGTGCAGCCTCCATAGCAGTTGAAGCCCCAGGACTGAAGGGTCACAGAGAGACCTAGGAGAGGCTATTGGGCTGGGTGGTGCTGGTGCACGCCTTTAATTCCAGCACTCAGAAGGCAGAGGCAGGTGGATCTCTGTGAGTTTCGAGGCCAGCCTGGGCTACCAAGTGAGTTCCAGGACAGGCACCAAAACTACAGAGAAACCTGTCTCGAAAAACCGAGGTGGTGGTGGTTATTGGTGAAAGTTCAGCCCAGTTGCAGCAGAGGAAACCAGCATTTTGGAGAGGCCAGTACCATGGAATGACCACCAAGAACAGAATCCATAGAGTGGAGCCAGTTGGAGCCCATGAGACAAGCTGTGTGTGCTGCAGAGGGCAGAGCCAGAGAAGTGACCAAAGCCCCTTGGAGGGGTCCAGAAGATGGTGAGTGAATCCTTGATAATTGGACATTGACTTTTTACACTTCTGGAGTTTTGTTTGTTTGTGACTGTGCCCTGGTTCTTCTCTCTTGATCTTTTGAATGATGAACTTGCCTCAGAACCTCCTTCATTGTGCCCCCAACGTTTGGGTATGCTGTGTGTTCATTTCCACTCAATTCTAGTAAGTCTTTAATTTCTTGTCTTGAACCATTTTTCATTCAGTAGAGAGTTGTTCATTTTCCATGAGTTTGTAAACTTTCTGTTCCTGTTGTTGCTCTCCAACTTTAATCCGTGGTGGTCTGATAGGATGCAGGGTGTGACTTCAATTTCCCTTTACCTCTTGAGACTTGCTTTGTGTGTGAGTATGTGGTCAGTTTTGGAGAAGGTTCCATGGGGTGCAAGGAGAGGGTATAATCTTCTGTGTTGGGGTGAAATTTTTGAAGATAATTATTAGATCTGTTTGGTTTATAACATCTGCGAGCTCTAGTATTTCTCTTTTGCAGAATATTATTTTAAGGTGTGTTACATTTGTTTATGCTGTGGAACATTTCTTTAATGGTGCAAAGATGTCTTGCATTCTTTTATGTTGCATTTGTTTCACTCTGTGAAGCTGTGTTACTGTGCCTGTCTAAAACACCTGATGATCTAATAAAGAACTGAACGGCCAATAGTGAGGCAGGAGAAAGGATAGGCAGGGCTGGTGGGCAGAGAGAATAAATAGGAGAAATCTGGAAAGAAGAAAGTGCAAGAGAACAAGGAGAGGATGACACTAGGGGTCAGCCACCCAGCCACCCAGCCACCCAGCCACCCAGCCACCCAGCCACCCAGCCACCCAGCCACCCAGCCACCCAGCCACCCAGCCACACAGCCACACAGCCACACAGCCACACAGCCACACAGCCACACAGCCACACAGCCACACAGCCACACAGCCACACAGCCACACAGCCACACAGCCACACAGCCAACCATGGAGTAAGGGTGAAAGTAAGATATACAGCAGTATGAAAAGGGAAAAGCCCAGAGGCAAAAGGTAGACAGGATAATTTAAGGAAAGCTGGGGAGCAACAAGTCAAGCCAAGGCCAGGCATTTATAAGTAATAATGAGCCTCCATGTGTGATTTATTTGGGAGTTGGGTGGCAGACCCCCCCAAAGAATAATAAGAGTAAGAAACATTTCTCTGTTTAGTTTTTGTCTGAATGACTTGTATATTGGTGAGAGTGGAGTATTGAAGTCTCCCACCGTCAGTGTGTGAGGGTCAATACATGATTTAAGCTGCAATAGTGTTTCTTGTGTTTGGGGCATAAATGTTAAGAATTGAAATGTCCTCTTGATGGATTTTTTTTCCCTTTGAGTACATAATGCCCTTCCCTGTAACTCAAATCTTAAAAGGTCTTATAATAAAAACCTGGAACCAAGCCGGGCGTTGGTGGCGCACGCCTTTAATCCCAGCACTCGGGAGGCAGAGGCAGGCGGATCTCTGTGAGTTCGAGGCCAGCCTGGGCTACCAAGTGAGCTCCAGGAAAGGCGCAAAGCTACACAGAGAAACCCTGTCTCGAAAAACAAAAACAAAAACAAACAAACAAAAAAAAAAACCTGGAACCAGATATTGGGGAAAATGCTGAAAGATCAAAGAGACAAAGGAACAAGCCACTGCCACATCTTACCTCTAGGACTCCTCAGCCTGAAAAAAACTTCAGTTCCTGTCTCCTCACGCCTTGTATACCTTTCTCCGCCCAGCCATCACTTCCTTCCCAGTGCTGGGATTAATGGCGTGTGTGCTTCCCAAATACTGGGATTAAAGATGTCACCTGCCTGGCTCTGTTTCTCTCCTAGACTGAGTTGATCTCATGCAGTCCAGGGTGGCTTTGAACTCAGAGAGATCCAGACAGATTTCTGCTTCCTGAGTGCTAGGATTAAAGGTGTGTGCCACCACTGCCTGGCCTCTATGTTTAATAGAGTGGATTGTTCTGTCCTCTGATCCTCAGGCAAATTTTATTAGGCTACACAATATATCACCACACTTACCTATCTCTTCTGATTAGTTTTGGTTTGAGGTCTATTTTGTTGGATATTTATTAAAATGACTATACCAGCTTGTTTCTTGGGTCCATTTGCTTGGAATATCTTTTTCCAACCCTTTCCCCTGAGGTGATGTCTCTCCTTGATATTCAGATGTGTTTCTTGGATGCAGCAGAAAGATAGATCCTGTTTTCCCATACATTGTTAGTCTGTGTCTTTTTATTGGGGAATTGAGACCATTGCTCATAAGAGATGTTAATGACCAAATGATTGTTGCTTACTATTTTGTTTGTTGGTGGTGTTTGGTGGTGGTTGTTGGTGTTGTTGGTGGTGATGGTGTGTGTATTTCCTTCCTTTTGACTTTGCTGGTCTGAGATTATTTATTCCCTGTGTTTTCTTGAGTTTGGTTAACCCCTTTAGGTTGGAATTTTCCTTCTAGCACCTTCTCTAGGGCTGGATTTGTGTATAGTGTTTCAATTTGACTTTCTCATGGAATATCTTGTTTTCTCCATCTGTGGTTATTGAACGTTTTTCTGGGTATAGTCTGTGCTGGCATCTGTGGTCTCCTAGAGTCTGAAGTACATCTGCCCAGGCCCTTCTGGCTTTTAGAGTCTCCATTGAGAAGTCAGGATGTTTGGTATTTTGATTTTCTAGTCCAATCTATTTGGTGTTCTGTATGCTTTTCTACCTTGACAGGCATCTCCTTCTTTAGGTTAGGGAAATTTCCTTATATGATTTTGTTGAAACTATTTTCTAGGCCTTTGATCTAGGTTTCTCTCTCCTTCCTCTATTCCTATAATTCTTAGGTTTGGTCTTTTCAGAGTGTCCCAGATTTCCTGGATGTTTTGTGTCAGGAGTTTTATAGATTTAACATTTTCTTCGACCTACATATCCATTTCTTCTAACATGTCTTTAATACCTGAGGTTCTCTTCCGTCTCCTGTATTCTGTTGGTGAACCTTGTCTCTGTAGTTCCTGTCGGAACTCCTAAAATTTTCATTTCCAGATTTCCCTCAGTTTGAGTGTTCTTTATTGATTCTGTTTCCATCTTTCAGGTTCTGAACAGTTTTGGTCATTCCCCTCCACTGTTTGTGCTGTCGATCATATTTGTCTATCATATCATAATGGCTGTTTGTCTATCATATTTGTCTATCATATCATAATGGCTGTTTGAAGGCCCTTTTCTCATACTTCAGCTAGGAGGGAATACTGAGGGCCTGTTGTGGTCAGGTTGATGGGCTCTAGTGGAGACGTACTGTTCTGGCTGTTACTGGTTGTGGTTTGTTTGTTTTTTGTTTGTTTGTTTGTTTGCTTTGTGGCATCTAGACTCCTGGGCTTGGGAGGATTATACTTCTAGGTAATGGTATTTTGTTCCTTGGTTTCTGTTTCCTCTCTGGCTCTTGGGAGGGTGTGGTGGCTATGTGTTGCCTGGTAGAAATTTTTCTGTGGACCTGAGAGGTATGGTTACTGGGGATTCCAGGTAACCTGTGTTTCTGGGTATTAGGAGCTGACACTCAGGTTATAGGAATAGGCCAGGGATTTGAGGGGGTTCACAGGAGGGAGACAAACGGAGTGTTCCACCACAATCTGCTTATTTTGTCTCTTTGGAATGGGGCAGAGAGTGAGGTGAGGTCCCTCCAGAAGGTCTGCTACAGAGCTGGGGATGAGACTGGGGGATTGGGTCTGCAGGCCCTGAAGGAGAAGTGAAGATATGCAGTGGGCCTACTTGGTTTCCTGGGAGTGACCTGTGGGTTAGCAGGGGGTGCCCGCTGGAATTGGGGCCTGGAACAAAGCAACAAGTCAGGGAGGGGGTTAGGAGGGGAAGATCTGTAGGATCCACAGGAGATGTCGAGGGGCGCCATTAGTTGTTTTTACTCTTTACTCTTTGGGCTTTTGGGAGGGCCACCACCCAGCTCCCAAATAAATCACACAGAGGCTTATTCTTAATTATGAATGCTCGGCTTTAACTTGGCTTGTTTCTTGCCAGCTTTTTTAAACTTTTCTTAATTATCCCATCTACCTTTTGCCTCTGGGCATTTACCTTTTTCTATTTCTTTATATCTTTTCTTTCCTCCTTGTTCTGTGTCTTGCTGTGTTGCTGGGTGGCTGGCCCCTGGTGTCCTCCTCTCCTCCTCCTCTTCTCGCTCCTTGATCCTGCTCTTCCCACATTTCTCCTTCTATATCTTCTCTCTACCTGCCAGCCCCACCTATCCTTTCTCCTGCCTTGCTATTGGCCATTCAGCTCTTTATTAGCCCAATCAGGTGTTTTAGACAGGCACAGTAACACAGCTTCACAGAGTTGCATCATTAAAACGAATGTTCCCCAACATAAACAAATGTAACACATCTTAAAATAATATTCTACAACAGAGTGGAGAGAAGGCTGCAGCAGGTGTTCTGTTGTAGAGATGGGGATGAGAAGGGGCATTGGATTTGGAGGAGGAGGAAGTGGGCGAAGGTCTTCAGTTAGCTTACCTGTTCCCCTGGACTGCTCAGCTGGTGTGTCCCCAGGGAATGCCTGCTGGAGTTGGAGGCTGAGATACTGGCATGGGTTGGGAGAGAAGGTCTTCCTGATCCACTGGAGATGGGGTCAGAGAGCAAAGGGGGCAGCATGTATTCTGCTACAGAGCTGGGCATGAGGCGGGGGCGGGGGCGGGGGGAGATGGGATTCGGAGGAGCAGAAGGAGAGGTGAAGATCTGCAGTCTGCCTACCTGCTTCCCTGGCAGGAGTGGCCTGTGAGTTCCGAGGGAGTGCCCACTGAAGTTGGAGCAAGACTGATTTTTTAAGAGAATTTTTAAAGACTGTGAGACTTTTAAAATTTGGAATGTTTTATATTGTGATGTTCAGGTTAATGTGAGATCTTGGGGATGAATGAGTGAGAAAGGAGGTTTGCGACTTAATAATGATGTTTGTGCATCAAGTTGACAAGGAGTCAGTTGTGCTGGCTAATTTTATGTCAACTTGACACAAGCTAGAGTCACTGGAAAGGAGGGAAACTCAACTGAGAAAATGCCACCATAAGATTTTCGGCATTTTCTCAATTAGTGATTGATGGGGGAGGGCCCATCCCATGGTGGGTGTTACCATCCCTGGCCTGGTGGTCCTGGGTTCTATAAGAAATCAGGCTGAACAAGCCGTGAGGCGCAAGCCAGTAAGCAGCACTCCTCTATGGCCTCTGCATCAGTTCCTGCCTCCAGGTTCCTGCCCTGCTTGAGTTCCTGTCCTGACTTCCTTTGATGAGGAACAGTGATGTGGAAGTGTGAGCTGAATAAACCCTTTCCTCCCCAATTTGCTTTTAGTCATGGGGTTTCATCACAGCAATAGCCACCCTAACTTGCCTAAGACACAGGCAAGGCACAGCCTGAAGAAAAAAAAAAAAATTTTATATGCTATGGATTACCTTGGGGCAGAACACAGTTGATTTCAACACCATCCCTTCATTCTCTTGGGGAAGGGTTGGGTCCTGCAGGTCCCCAGACGGTGGACACGGGATGCTCCTTGCATTACCCTGCTCTGTCCTCAGGCTTTTTAAACTGAGTTCCATAGAACTTGCCAACTATAGGGCTCATCCCTCCGCAAGTCTGTGGTTGGACCAAAAGGCAGACCAAGGAGAGAAAAACTATTTGCTTGTGTGCACTGGACATGGGCGACATGAAGCAGTGAGGAACTATGGGAGTTTGCCATCTCCAGCAAAGAGCTGTGGCTTCCAGAGACGGATGAATGCACTCTACCAGAAATAAATGGATGCGTGTGTGTCTCCACAGTGTCAGAATTTACTGAATGAAAACAAATCCACAAACTCAGAGGATGCACTTTTCCTAGTGGCATGGTTCTTTTCTTGTTGCTGAACTAAGACAATCTGGAGAAAGAGTCTCTTCTGGCTCACATTTCAAGTGTGCATTCCATCATGGTGGGAAGTAAAGACAGCAGGTGCTTGAAGCAGCTGGGCACACATCACACAGAACTGAGTAGCAAAGAGGGATCCACCAGTGCACACGACCACTTCACTCTTTCCTGTAGCATGAATCTGAAAAGTTCTTACTAATAAAATCAAACCTGTGAGCCAGGTATTGGGGTGAAGCTGGAAGACCAGAGATACAGAACAGGCCACAGCTAACCTCACCTGGCCAACTTCTCAGCTGGTCTTGTTTCCTCAGACTGGAAGCTTCTGTGTCCTCTTCCCAATGGCTCTCAGCTGAACTGTGCTGTTAGAAAGCCTGAAAGCTTAACCAGCCAAATGCTTAACCAGCCAAATGCTTCTAGTTCCTGGTCCTCACACCTTATATACCTTTCTGCTTTCTACCATCACTCCCTGGGATTAAAGGCGAGTCACCATGCTTGGCTGTATCCTTGAACAGATGGATTTCTGCCTCTGGAATGCTAGGATTAAAGGCATGTGCCACCACTGCCTATCCTTTATGTTTAATATTGTGGCTGCTCTGTCTCTGGCCCCAGATAAATTTATTAGCATGCACAATATTTTGGGGAACACAGTACCACACTTTCCCCACTTAAACTGTCCAGGATCCCAGCCAAGGAATGGTGTTTCACCTCAGTTACTTAAGATGGTCACCCACAGGTCTGCTCACAGGCCCATCTCCCAGGTGATTCTAGATCTCAAATGGACAGCTGAGTGTCACGTCATATCAAGTAATGCTGATTGCCCTTTGTACCATGGTCGTTGGCAATCAAAGGATCTTTTATTCCAACCTTAATTAGTAATACTCTCACACATGTATCACACAGTAAGACACGCACGCACGTTAGAGTATATTAAAAAGGTTAAATAGGACACAGCTTAAAGAGGCTTGCTGAAGGCAGACACAGAAAATAGATACATTCAAGGGCAGATATGACAAGTTGTTAGATAAGCTGATAGTGAAACCCAGCTGGAGACCTGCTAGACGGCACAGAGATACAAGACTGATCCAGACAGACGGACAGATTTGAATGAGCCATGGCAAAGAGTGGCGACTGTGCTGAGCTGAATCCCAGGGGACAGTCAGGGTTTTTTTCCTATTGGTCCCTTGATGCACACACCAGACTGAGGTAGAAAGAGAAACCAGGGTATATGGGAAGAAAAGAAGCCCCTCGCCCTGGAGCTGAAGCCTCTCACTGACTGAGAGTTGAGATCCCAGCACAATTCATATTTGTTGTGAAGATTGCGGACAGAATGCTTTCTTAAACAGATATATATCAAATAATGTTAAAATACCAACAAACCGTACTCAGGACCTAGGCATATATCCGAGAATGGCCCTTTTCCTTTCTCAGATGTTTTCTGGGAATTTCACAAACGACAATAAACATCTCTTTGCAGTAAAAAGCATCTTAGCTTCCCATGCAACCCTCCTGATTTCGGGCCTCCTGGTCAGCCGTGATTTCACCCATTGTACTATGATCTCATTTAAATTCCTTAGCCACTCTTTGCAATGAATCTTGAGACACTCACGTGCACACTTTGAGTGCGTTATAAGCTTTACCTGAGTGACTCTCTACTAACTACTATGCTTAAGTCTGTTAAACCCTTTCCTTTTAAAAGGGATTTTTATTGCTTTTTTGAGAAGTCCGTACAATATGTTTTGATCATATTTAACCCCACTCCTCTTCCTAACTCCTCCTAGGCCCACCCCACCTTTTTTCCTGCCCCCACAATCTTGTGGGTTTTTAAAAAATTTTTTATCGTTTTTGAGAATTACATGTGTAATTACTATGTTTACTTCATTTCCTCCTCCTCCCTCTAATGTGTCTTAAGCCCCGACTCAATTCATGGTTTCTTTATTATTATTAAACATGTGCATATGCACATGCATGTTTCTTATTCTTTATTATTATTAAACATGTGCACACGCATGCGCATGTGCAAAATGCAGTCACATGCACATGTGTGTGTGTGCCGTGTCTATAAAGCCTGAGTTCATTTAGTGTTGCTTGTAAGTATATGTTTACTTTCTATGCAGTTTTAGCCTGCCTATGAGCAGTCAATCATCTTTCAGACCCTTCAGCGAATCTGGGGGCATGTTGCGGGTCCCCAAGCGTCAGCAACCAGAGCCCTGGAACCCGAGCTTCCTGGAGCATCACTAACATTGAAGCAGAAGTGGCTGACTTGTGACAGAATTCACAGACAAGCTGCTGCCTCATCAGTGCTTGTCCCTGAACAACCAGATGGGCTCCTGGACGCCAAGCATAATGCACGTGCTTGTAATCTCAGCACTTGGGAGGTGGAGATGAGAGGCTTAGGGGTTCAAGGTCAGCCTGGACTACATGAGACTCTGTCTCAAGAAAGAAAGAAAAAGAAAGAAAAAGCCCTCACCTAGGCCCAGCATGAGCTGTACCTTGTTAGCAACTAACCACACCCAGCCTTGTAGTTGTGTGTGTGTGTGTGTGTGTGTGTGTGTGTGTGTGTGTGTGTGTTTTACTCTTTATTCTTTGCTCTTTTGGGGGGCCCACCAACCAGCTCCCAAATAAATCACACACCGAGGCTTATTCTTTCTTATGCCTTAGCTTGGCTAGTTTCTCGCCAGCTTTTCTTAAATTATCCCTGTCTATCTTTTGCCTCTGGGCTTTTACCTTTCTCTTATTTCTGTATATCTTTCATTTCCTTCTTATTCCGAGTCTGGCTATGTAGCTGGGTGTCTGGTCCCTGGAGTCTTCCTCTCCTCTTTCTCTCTCCTAGATATCTCTCTCTCTCTCTCTCTCTCTCTCTCTCTCTCTCCAGATTTCTCCTCCTATTTATCCTCTCTGCCTGCCAGCCCTGCCTATCCTTTCTCCTGCCTTGCTATTGGCCGTTCAGCTCTTTATTAGCCCAATCAGGTGTTTTAGACAGGCACAGTAACACAGCTTCACAGAGTTAAACAAATGCAACATTAAAGAATGCAACACAGCTTTGAATCATCAAATGTTCCACAGCATAAACAAATGTAACACATATTCCATAAAACAGCCTACCGCAGGAGGTTGAGATCCAGACTTCAGACTGTGTAAGCTCTTCCTCACAGCCAAAGGGACTGGTCTCTGGAGGCCATTGTCAACCCCCAAACTGA
Organism: Peromyscus leucopus; assembly: GCF_004664715.2. Taxonomy (NCBI): domain Eukaryota; kingdom Metazoa; phylum Chordata; class Mammalia; order Rodentia; family Cricetidae; genus Peromyscus; species Peromyscus leucopus. The sequence continues at coordinate 3,579,860 of NC_051077.1, read as the reverse complement.
ACTGAGTACCGAGTCATATATTGCCCATCTTTGGCTCCTAAGGTATTATGCCTGTCTTTCTCACTCTGGACACCATGACCAATGCAAATCTTTTTTTTTTTTTTTTTTTTTTTTTTTTTTTTTTTTTTTTTTTTTTTTTTTTTTTGCTTTGACTTTTCGAGACAGAGTTTCTCTGTGTAGCCCTGGCTGTCCTGGAACTCGCTCTGTAGACCAGGCTGGCCTCAAATTCACATAGATCTACCTGTGTCTGCCTCCTGAGTGCTGGAATTAAAGGGCAAATCTTAAAACATTTAGTTGGGGGCTTGCTTAGCAGTTTGAGGTGGTTAGTCTATGATTGTCATGGGGGGAAGCAGCTAGGCATGAGGTGGAGCAGTGACTGAGTGCTTTACATCTTGATCCACAGCTCAATTCTGGATTCTAAGCCAGTGTTTTACTTGCTGGTATCCACATCACATGACACGGGCTTACTTATAGAAGTGTGTGTTGTATGGGGTGTTGGGGCGCGTAGGGTGTGTGGTGAGTCTATGTGGCATGTTTTGAGATGGAGTCTAGGCCTATGCAGCCTAAGCCAGCTCTGAACTGTGGATCCTGTAATTTATCCTTTCCCACTGCACACTAAGATTACAGGTGTGAGGCATTGTGCCCGGTCATAAAAGTTGTTTTTGAGCAGGCGCTTGGTGGCCACTTGGTTCCCATACAAGCTGCAGGACCCCCCTCTGCTCGGCTTGGCTTGGCTGCAGGCTGGTGACCAGGAGCAGGCCGAAGCGAGAGGATGTAAACATGAAAGGGCTTCCAGGAGAAAGCTCTCACCCTGCCAGCTGGAGGGCTTGGACACAGTTTACCCAAACAGTCGTTGCCATGGAGACAAGGAGGCCTGACGTGCTGCTGCCAGCTGCGTCCTGCAGGGCTTTAGTGCAGGCCTGGGGGGTGGGGGTAGAGGAGTCGGGGGTGGGTGGGCTTGGCTTCATGGATCCTTAGAGGGAACAATCTGAAATGCACCAAGAGTGTGGGCCAAGGGGCTGGCAGGCTCTCTCAGCCCAAGCACAGCCAAGCCTCGTGCAGCTGCCCCTCTCTGGATCCCAAGACTAGCCTCTCACAGCAGGGGGTAGAGAGGCCAAGCATTTTTGGTTAGGCTGCCTACAGCCAAGTTGCTCATTTAAAAAAAAAAAAAGAAAGAAAAAGCCAGGGCCAAAGACCTCTCTGCCTGGTGTGCTCAATCCTAAAAATGGCCTTTCAGAGCTGGTTTTCACTTCTCTTAGCTATTAGGTCCTTGGGGGAGTCAAGGTATGGCTAAAGCATGATGCCAGTTGGACACGGATTCCTGTTACATCAAAAACCAAACAGAGGGTCTTCCTGGAGACAGAAGAGGGTGTCGTTTCTTGGAGCTGGTGACAGATCAGAAATCCTGGGTGTCCCCAGCAAGGTTCTATCATCATCAGAGTGGCTAGGGTCACATGCTGGATCCTGGCAGCCCTAACAAGTTAGATGATGCAGCTACCCATCCTCAGCATCGCAACTTAGGAAACAAATGATAGCAAAAGCCATAAAAAGAGGTTTGGTCAAGGTGACTGTACCAGAGAGAGGAACAAAGAGGAGACCCGGCGGCCCCGAGTCCATCTTCCGAGTTCTGACATGAGCTTTCAGACTGGAGTAGAGGGCAGGAAGTATGTGCATAATCGCCCATCACCAACCGCCATTGTCTGGGCTCCCATCTCCTTCAAAGCGGTCTGACAAGTTGTCAGCGCTCTGAGTTCTCCTTTTGGGAGGCGATTTCCCCTCTGGCTGCCACCAGAGAGTTGTCTTTTCTACTGAGATTGGACTGTGCCTTGCCCAAAGTTACTTTATGTTGCATGAAACACTTTTTTTGTTTTTTGTTTTGTTTTCCATACTGTGCCTTGCCTCCAGAGACTCCATTTTACAAGCAGCTCTTTCAGGATGGAAGCAGATGTGACAGAAGAGTAGACAGGTGAATGCTACTACCTACCTGGCCTTACCCACGTAGCATAAACTGGTAAATGACTTTTCCTGGGGGTAGAGAGGGTATACCACCCTCTAAACTCATCAGGGTGAGCTGGGGCTGTGAGAACACATGTGTGTGTCAAAACCATATCAAGAAAGACAGAGAACTCAGCAGACATACTCAGCTGAGGAAAACGCCACCATAAAGAAGACGACACCCAACACTGTGAGGACACAGTGTCCTCCAGCACCCTGCCATCTTGGTCTCTTTAACCCTTTGTATCTATTCTGAAACCCTTCCTATATAAACCAAGGCTGTACTCATGCGGTCACACGAGTCACAGCAGAGATTCCCTCCAAACCCTTGTTCTCATGTCTCAAAGGTTCAACTGAACCCCTATGGTTCTCCAAAACCAACACACTTTAACTTTCCCTATCATGGCAGATAGCCAAATAGTTCAACATAACTAAAAATTTGCTCAAAAAAAAAAAAATCTTCCAAATTGACAAAGCCAGTCACATAAACTGTGGAGTGCCCAAATGGCTCAATACAACCCCAGTGGTTCAGCTCAGCACAAACCAAAAGACAAAATCACCAAGTGACAGTCGTCAGCATGATCCAAAGCGAACAACAGATCAAAAGATCTCTGAGCTAAAAGGAAGACCAAGTTCACTCAGATTGTGTGGTCACAGGGACACTCGACGAGGTCACAGGGTCACTCACTGGGGTCACAGGGTCACTCACTGGGGTCACAGGGTCACTCACTGGGGTCACAGGGTCACTCACCAGGGTCAGACTCTCTTAGGAGTCCAAGACAAAACCCTCCTCATCTCTCTGCTTTACCAGGCCTGCTGGGGCACATCTGCAATCTCAACACCAGTGTACAGATTACCAAATGGTGGCCATTTGGAGCTCATGATATTGTCTGTCACAGGCAGAGCCTCATGTACACATCCTGGTATAAACGGGTGTGTGTTCTTTTGGGGCTATCATGTAGATGTTGAAGTATTGGATTGTAGAGCAGTAATGCTTCAGATGTAGCTAGTTTTCCAAAGCAAGCTGTGCATGAGGCACCTGTTGCCACATCCCAAGCTTGGTATGATGTGTCTTGTGTAATCAGATGGTTCTGTTGGCGGTAATGGCGGCACACATCTTTCTGGGCACATTGACCACCATGTGTCTTCCTATGTGAGCACCTGTACAAATCTGAACAAAACAGAGTTCCTTGCTCACTGTGGATACAATGCCCATGCTGCAGGCTTTGCTCACACCGTGATGAGCCTTGGATTCTTTCGCTCGGCAATTTCTAAAGTGCAGTTTTTAGTTGTAAGAAATCCAACTGACTCTCATGGTTTTGTTCTCTAGAAATCTTCACCCGCCCCAAGTAAAAGGTGTTATCCTGTGTTTCCTTATATGATTTTCATAGCTTTAGAATTTGTATTTTATTAACCATTTTGAGATTTGTGTATGTTGTGTTAGATAAAGGCCAAGGTTTTAGAATTTAATTTTTAGAATTTTTTCTTTTGTAACTTAGAATTTGTACTTTATACATCATTTTGAGTTTTATTTGTGTATGCTGTGTTAGATAAAGGCCAGTGTTTTAAAAGTAAGTCTGAATCTAACTGTTGGAAAGACTTTTTTTTTTCCTAATTGAATTATTATTGCACCCTACTAAAAGTTAATTTACCAAGAAAACAAGCCTGGTGATATGCCTGTAATTCTAGCTACTCAGAAGTCGGGCATGAGAGAATCTTGAGTCAAATGCCAGCCTAGACAACTTAGGGAGAATTTATCAAAAAACAGGCATGGTGCGGGGCGGTGGTGGCGCACACCTTTAATCCCAGCACTCAGGAGGCAGAGCCAGGCGGATCTCTGTGAGTTTGAGGTCAGCCTGGTCTACAGAGTGAGATCCAGGACAGGCACCAAAACTACACAGAGAAACCCTGTTTTGGAAAACTGGAAAAACAAACAAACAGGCATGGAAAGAGGGGCAGAGCAGTAAAAGGGAGGGAGAATAATCTACCAAATGTATGTGACCTATTTGTTTCTAAAGTGTTTTTTTTTTTTTTTTTTTTTTTTTAATTGCAAGATGTTTTCCTCTATTTAGGGCCCCTGCCCTGATGCGTTCTGTCTGACTGGCATTGCACATAAATAAATAGTAACATACTTTATGACCCAGCCCAGGCATTGATCCTCTGGAAATAAGGCTTTACTGACATGCTCCCAGATTTACTTTTACTACTTTGTTTTATAACACCCGGAGTTGGCCACACAGGTGGGCGGTGCATCAACACCAAAGGACACCCCTGATAGTAATAGGACCTAGCCCGTGACTTGGAACCTTCAGAGAATCGTGCTGAGGCAAACCTGGTCACATACTGTATCACCTAATGTTCCTGAAATGATGAGTTATGGCCATGGAGAATAAGGCTTTGGCTCTGAAGGCTGCAGAGGAGCCCAGGAGATATAAGGTCTGTGCAAATGGCAATTAAAATAAGTTTAAGGTAGGCCTACAACCCATTAGAATGGCCACTCTGAGGGCTGATGGTGACATGGAGCAAATAGCTTTCAGAGACTGTTGGCCGGGATAGACAGCAGTAAACCAATGGAGACTGACTTGTTGGTTCCTTAACAAGGTCGAGATGCCATCTCACATTCCTTTTCTCTGTGTGTGTGTGTGCAATGATTGGAATACAGATGTTTGTAACAGCTTATCTTTCTGTGATTGCTCAGTCCAGAAGAAACCCAGATGCCCTTCAAAATGATAGGAGGTGAACACATTCCAAGAGACTCACAAAATAGCATTAACCGTTACTGGGTAAAACTATGTTGCATAAACAAATAATGGGCAATAAAAGTGTTTTCCCATTTCCATCAGATTCCGAAGCCTGCAAGATACAATACTAGGAAGACAAATGTTATCTAGGGAGAGAGGTGGGAAGGAAGAACGTTTTGGGGTGACCAGTGTGTTCACGGTCTTAACGGTGACTGGGCAGCCATGCACAAAACTTAAAAGACCCTTAGGTACATCCTAGATGTAGATGTTCCACTGGGTGCCAAAAATACATGAACAGACATGGAAATGGCTCTAAAATGCATGAAAAATGGCATCCTAGTGAAATGGGCTGAGGCCAGTGAGCAATAGAGAATCATCACCAGAGGCCATGGGTCTCTGAGGAGCTGTGGTACTGCTTAGGTATGTTTAAACTTTAGGACAAGTGAGGACCTTAAAATGTAGTCTGCTGCTGGGTGGTGGTGGTGCACACCTTTAATCTCAGAACTCGGGGGGGGGGCAGAGCCAGGCAGATCTCTGAGTTCAAAGCCAGGACAGGTGCCAAAACTACACAGAGAAACCTGTCTTGAAAAACAAAAACAAAAAAAAGAAAAGAAAAAAGTAGTCTGCTAAGCATGCTAGCTAACATGCTGTTTTGTATCACCTGTGGAAAAGATGGAAGTAAGTGGCCAACTTTAAAGTCTGTAACAGTCACATACACAGTAGCTGGAGGATTCCCGGGTGAGGCAGGCACCCACTACTCGGTTCTTCACCGCATCACCCTCTCCCTGGATTCAAGGCCACATCCCATCTCACTGAGCTACTTCAAGAGTTGACACACTGGGGAAGGGTGTGCTTCCACTGGAAACCTTCCCAGGGACCTCGGAGAAGCTCATGGTCATGGTGTCCAGCAAAGGCGGCAGACAGAGGGTGTGCTGTGGTTTTCTTTATCTCACCATCTAGAACAGGCTTAGGAGTCTGAGTGAGCCAGGAGTTGAGTTTGCCTCTGAGATAGCCCAGAGGAAACCTGGAGCCTGACTACACGTGTGTGTCTATCAGGAGAACCTGTCTATGTGGAGACGTCTTAGAGACACTGGGTAAAGATATGCATGGGCACATGAAAGCGGCTGGGCTGCCCGCTTTTCCCAAGTCGTCCAAATATCTCAGCCAGCTTGAGTCCTCCATTCCCAGGCCAGCCTTGCACCCACTACAGTCCTGGGGTCAGGAATCGGCTCCTCCCAGACCCCAGTGCCCAGGAAACCTCTGCTTCGGCCACTATAACCTGGTCAGCTGGTGTGCTCTCATTGTCTCTCAGGGACGTGGTCATCTTCATGGTTGAGCCTGTTGTCAAAGCCAATGACTGCAGCCACCTTTAACCCCACCCCTTTCAGGTGAGCCTTGGTGGCTTCCACTCTGTAACCAAGCCCAAGTCCTTGACAGGAAACAGCATCTCAAAATCCCAGCAACAGGGCTGGAGAGATGGTTCAGAGGTTAAGAGCACCGACTGCTCTTCCAGGGGTCCTGAGTTCAATTCCCAACACCCACATGGTGGTTCACAACCATCTGTAATGAGATCTAGTGCCCTCTTCTGTATACATAATAAATAAATAAATAAATCTTTAAAAAAAATCCCAGCACCACTGAAATTCACAAGGAATACAAGTTCTCAGACTCTGTTGTCAGACGAGGACCTATGGGGCAGTCAGGGACACTGAGCCCTCACACACGGGCATCTTGACATGGAGGTCAGGATGTTCTAAGGGCTGATTGGACATCATACTGGAAATTCAAAGGAGATGACTTAGAAACTGCTCCCCTTGCTTGTCTGCCTGATCAGAGGGGTGGGTTTTTCATGCCTTACGTAATCTCACAGAGGTCCGGCAGCCACCCGACTCATGGCCAGTGACACCTTTGAGAATGGACCATGGAGCGGAAGCAGGAGCTCAGGCCCTCTGCTCCTGAGCCTGGGCTGGACTCCAGATTCCCCCGGAACTTGCCTGCCCTCGCCCCATGCTTTATCAGGCAAAGAGAAGGCAATGTCACATTGGCAGCCTTGGTGGCTGAAGCTCCACATAGACGGCCAGTGAACGGGTGGACATAAAACCAAAACACCTCCTCCTGAGCCCAGGACTCCACTGTGGCCCAACATTCTGTACCTGTAAGTCCAGCACAGGTACAGACCACAGGGACTAATCACCCTGATTCCCCTCCCCGGGGGGGGGGGGGGGGACGGGACATCCAGGATGGCCCCAGGGCTGTCTCAGGACGAATCACGGTTTTCTATTAGAGAGCCAGCAATCTACTGGGTAAGGAGGAGAGGATGCTGGGACTGCGTGGCACTCAGCTACCCAAAGAGAAAGAATGCTAGAAACTCCAGTGACATCCAGAGATGATGCCTTGGCAGTGTCACCGGGGTGTGAGGGCCATTGGGGTGCGGCCATCATTTAAAGTAGAGTCCTCCTGAGTGGCCGTGCATACCTGCACTTGTGATGCAGCTCACCCCAACCTCTCATACATACATTGAGCTCGCAGTGACCGGCGATGCACAGCGCTGCCTCGGTCTCCACAAGTCCACTCTCTGCCAATAGGTGGAGAAACAAGAGCAGGACACAACCAGGCCGGAGCACCCCTGTAAGCAGTGGTGATCTCGCCATGTCTCCCTTACCGCCCGGCTCAGGAAGCTGCGTGTGAGCCTGTGGCAGGGACCTCCATCTAGAACTAGCCATCCTGGGACAGTGGCGGACCAGGACTCGAATGGTTGGCCATGGTGATTTCCTAGTCATTTGTGGGAGCTGGACATCCCTGGGGGTACAATATACAGACAGGGGAACAGCACATCCCCCAAGCCCCCACAATGCAGACCCCCAAGATCAATTGGCCCTTACTTTTATTACCCTTGGCGTCTGGAGGTGACGGAGGGCAGGACAGAGTGGCTGCAGGGCCTCCAAGTGCAGGACAGGAGCTTCTCAAGTCTGTGGCAGATAGAGTGCCTCTCTTGGCTGTCGGCCTGGTAGTTGGATCCTGTGGATTCTGGCAAGGACAGTCAGGGCTTGGCTCCCCCTGGCCTTGGCTTAAGTCCCAGCCTCCAAAACCTCAACTCCGAGTTTCCGCCTAACCAAGAGCACAGTAAGCCCCACACTGGGCCAGACAGAGGGACACAGTGACAGGAACAAGGCACTTAACGTCAACACGACCAGTGTCAACGAAATTGGGAACAGGTTTTCATGGGCACTGAGGGTGTGAAACCCTTGGAAAGGGGAAGACATTCATCTGCAAGAAGCCGAGGACAGGGGAGAGAAAGGTGCTCCCAGGCCAGGCACACATCTGTGTGTTTGCACGTGGGGTAAACGTACTTTTCATTTCCACAGATGGGGAACCTGAGGGTGACTTCTAGCCTGCTTTCTTCTACCAGCCTTGGTGAAATCGCCTAGGAGTGTGGAGCGCTGGCATTGTAGACACTGGGCCAGCCACTGGCCGAGGCGCTACCACCTCTCAGGTTCAGCCGCCTCCTCTCTGGACTTCTGAGCTACACTTGCTTCCTCTGTCCATCCATGAGCTGACTCACATCCAGGGTCCAGGGAGGCTCCAGCTAGTCTGAGAGCTGAGGAGGCCATGGGTGAAGCTTCTCCCCTGTGCAAGGCCGAAGTCCCAACGCAAGTCAGTCCAGCCCGCTCCTCTGGCAGACCAGGCAGTACCCACAAGAACATTCTTCCTGGCCACAGTGTCTCCACAGAGCCCATAAAAACAACACTCTTGACAGCCTCACACCTCAGGAATGCAGCTGTCTTCCCAGACAACAGAATCTCGGACTCTGCGGTGGTCAGGCCAGAACCCTGTGCCTCACGTGTTCTGGAGCTGACAAGATAAATAACCGCCAATTCCAAGGAAAAACAAAAATTCCACTTTCTTTAAACACCCTGGCTACATTTGGAGTTAATGGCTCTGAATCTGGAAGAACATGGAGTTTCTCTTCCAGGAATCTCCTTGAGCTCTGTGGGCTGCCGCAGCGTCTACACCACATTCCTTCACCAGCAGAAATGGGTCTGAGTTCACATCACTCACATGGACAGACAGCTCTTCTCAGGGCTCTGGGCATGTGTGATTGAAGCTTATTGGAAAGGGTCTGGGGTCTCAGCAGAGCCGTAGAGTGCAGCCAAGACCCACTGAGTCTGCACCAGGAGGAAGACGGTTCCTAAGCTGCTAGTGAGGAGACCTGCACTTGGCCAAGCTGGGAGTTCTGGCAGATTCAGACCTAGTAAACCTGAGTCGTGATTATTAACCATTCAGCTCTTACTGAAGCAAGGACGCCGATGTGCGTGTGTACAGCGCAAGCCGCCCACCCCAGGATGGTAAACACTGGGCAGACTGGGGATAAGCAGGTCTCTGGGGTGAAGGAAGCATCAGCCGTGAAATGAGGGATACGCATCTCCGCAGAAGACCCACAGGCCTTGACGGGCCAGGAGAGGGGGGGGGGGTGATTGAGGTACTTGTGACTGCAGCACTGAGCCTGGAGCCGTGGAACAGCCATGCAGCACACCTATGGCGAGATGTCCAGCCACTGCCCCACGGAGGGCTCAGTAACGAGCACTCCTGCACCGTCCCCAGCCTCAGGACAGGAACCAAGGGGCCCCTCCAGGAATTGCTATGGTCTTGCTGAGTGAGGCCCACTGGGGAGGTACTTTCCTCTACCAGCAAGGGGAGCTGTGTTTCGGGGTGTGTGTGTGTGTGTGTGTGTGTGTGTGTGTGTGTGTGTGTGTGTGTGTGTGTTTTGCAGGCAGCAGGTTGCAAACCCCACACAGTCAGTAGTGACAGACATGAAGGCTGGAGGTTCAGAGAAGATGGTGGCCTCTCTGCAGAGTCCTTGGTATGAATGGGACAGGTGAGATCTTCCACAGCTCTGGACAGTGGTGAGATCACCCCCAGCAGACTGGAGAATAAGAACACACACAGCAGGAGAGGGAGCCCACTGTCTGTCTCAGCGACTTTCATCTGTAACTGCCATTCAGAATCACTCTCTTTTGTTGACACTTATTCTTACTAAGGGGACAGTCACATCACCTAGCAACCTTCAAGGGCATCTCAGTGTTCTACCACATCCTTTCTTGAGTTTCAAAACATTTTGATCACTCCAGACAGGCATCATTGTACCCCTTTAAGTAAGTGCCCTCCGTTCACTTCCCTGGCGACTCACACACTGTCTCTTATTTCTATGGACTTGGCTTCTGTCTTAGTCTGTGCTTTATTGCTGCGAAGAGACACCATGGCAACCCTTATAAAAAGTATTTAACTGGGGCTGGCTTAACAGGTCCAGAAGTTTAGTCCATTATCATCATGGCGGGAAGCATGGCAGCACACAGGTAGACATGATGCTGGAGGGGTAGCTGAGAGTTCTACATCCGGATCCACAAGTAGCAGGAAGAGAGAGTGACCCTGGGCCTGGCTTGGGCCCTTGAAACCTCAAAGCCCACCCCCAGGGACGCACTTCCTCCAACAAGGCCACACCTACTCCAACAAGGCCACGCCTCCTAATCCTTTCCAATAGTACTGCTTCCTGCTGACCAAGCATTCAAACCTATGAACCTGTGGGGGCCGTTCTTATTCAAACCACCGCAGCCGCTCTGGACATCCCACAAGAAAGGAACCCAGCAACGCATGAACTCATATGTCACTTCTCTCCGTGAATACAATGTTCTCACCCCAGTTCTGTTCATCAGGCCTCGAGTCCTTTTCATAGACGAATAACATTCCTTGTACAATATAGCACAGTCTCTATCCGTTCCTCCATGGCTGGACATGTGATATCTCCTCCAGGGGCAGTAGTGCAGCTGTGAACACAGAAGTTTCCTCGGGACATGTTTTCATTTCTCTTGGGTATATGCATAAGGGTCGAATTGCTGGGTTTGATAATTTTATATTTGAGTTTTGAGGGCCCATTAAGCGTTTACACAGCAGAGGTACCATGTTACACTTCTGCTAACACAGTATGAGGCGTCCGTGTCTTTCTACCCTCATCTTTCATGCTTAAAAAAAAAAAACACAGCCATCACCACGACATGAGTCAGTATTTTACCGCGGCTTTGGTTTGCATTTTTTTTTTTTTTTGATTTTTCGAGACAGGGTTTCTCTGTGTAGCTTTGTGCCTTTCCTGGAGCTCACTTGGTAGCCCAGGCTGGCCTCAAACTCACAGAGATCCGCCTGGCTCTGCCTCCCGAGTGCTGAGATTAAAGGCGTGCGCCACCAATGCCCGGCCATTGGTTTGCATTCTTTAAATGGTAAATAATGCCAACTGTCTTTCCATGTTCTGGTTGGACATCTGTAGATCTTCAAAGGAACGTCTGTTTAAACTTTTTATCTATTTTTGAATTGGGTTTTGTCTTTCATGTAAGAATCATGTGTCTATATGTACATATATGTGTAAATGCACATATATAAAACACACACACACACACATATAGTGATAGTTAATATCAATGGTCAACTTGACAGAATCACCTGAGACATGAACCTCTGGGCAGGTCTGTGAGGGATTTGGTTAATTGACATAAGGAGACTCACCGTGAGTGTGGGCAGCACCACTTCATGGTCCGGGATCCTAGACAGAATAAAAGGGAACTGAATCCCGCCTGGTGTTCACGCCTCTCTGCATCCTGACTGGAGTGCTGTGACCAGTCTCCTCCCACGCTGATGATTATGATTCCCTACTGTGATGATGAACTGAGCCCTGCAGCTGTGAGCCGAAGACACCTGCCTTAGGAAGTTTTGTCAAATATTTCAGCACAGCAATGAAAGTGTGTGTGTGTGTGTGTGTGTGTGTGTGTGAGTGATGTGTGTATGTATGTGTGTGTGAAATATGTGATGTGTGTGTGAGCATGTGTGTGTCATGTATGTCGTGTGTGATGTGTGGTGTATGTGTGTGATGTGTGTGTGTGTTGTGTGTATGATGTGTGTGTGGTGTGTGTATGTATGCGTATTGTGTGTATGGTATATGTGTATTACTGAGGACTAAATCCAGAGCCTCACAAATTCTAGATAAGTGTTTTAAAAATTGCTAAGCTATATCCACAGCCTGATTTATACTAAGCCCCTATCAGAAGTTTTACAAGTATTTTCTTGCATCCTGTAGTTCTTTTTTTGTTTGTTTGTTTTCTTAATAATGCCATTGATATGCATTATTAAGCCTTCATTTTGTTGCAGTCCAATGCATGTCTTTTTCGCTGTGTCTGCCTTTTGGGGTCAGATCTAAGAGTCTGTTGACAAACCTAACATGTATATTTATCCTTATTCTCTTTTAAGTTTTAAGGAGTTTTAGCTTCCATATTTGGGTCACTGATCCGTTTTGAGTTGACTTTTATATGTGAAATGAGAGGACTCTAAATCCGTCCCTTTGCACTGGCTGCCCAGTTGTCTCCGAGCTATTGACTCAGTTGCTCTTCTGACTGTATGGCCTTCGTGCCCCCATAACGCTGGTGTTTGTCTCCTCTGGACCCCCAGTTCTGTGGCATCTATCTACATGTCTGTCCTTGGGGGACCCTTCACAGTTGTCATGAAGGGGGATGTGTGAGTCACCTTCTCTGGTCTGAAAGCCTTGTCTTCCTGAATTCGTATACTGAAAGCTAACACTCGTGGTGACGTGGTGGAGGTGGGGCATTGAGAGATGACTGGGTCACGGGGGCTCTGCTTATTCCTGAGGAGCCCTTGGTTCTTCTGCTTGAAGACACACGGCAGGCAGCATTAGGAGGGGAGTTTCTCACCAGACACCAGATCTGTTGATGCCTCCACTGGGTTTTGTGCCTCTAGAACTGTGTGTGGTAAGTTCCCTTGTTTCTAAACTGCCCAGACTAAGGCACATCTGATGAATGAAAGCACTGTTTAATTTTGTTTTTTAAAATATTGCTTGGTGATTCAGGATCCCCTACAGTTCCTCCTGAAGCCCAGCACTGGCTTTGCCATACCTGTGTTTGAAAGGCATCGGAATTTTAGCGAGGTGTTGAATCAGGCGTTGTTACCCTTAGAGTAAAGGGCAGCCCGGGACCATGACCCTCTCTGCTCCCAGCACATCCTCCCGTGCCGTCCGGGCCAACACTGAATGCTTTTTGATTGAGCCGTAGCTTGCTAACCTCAGCACTCAGTCTGAGGTCTCTCCCCTCTGAGCCCAAGCAAGGTCAGCTTTCTCGGGTACTGAGCACAGCACACAGTGTCCGCTGGGCAGGAGAAGGACATTTGCAAGGTGACAGTACTGCCAGCTCCTGGTGATGCCAGCTCCTGGTGATGCCAGCTCCTGGTGATGCCAGCTCCTGGTGATGCCAGCTCCTGGTGACACCTGCTTTTGTAGCACGGCCTCTTCTCTGGAGACAGGGGTGCAGGATGCCTGCTGTGACTCATTTGCTCCCTAGAACTGGGTGAGCAAGTGGGGAGCCGAGACTGGGCATCAGGCCACTTGTTTCGGTGCCCTGGCCCTCAGGACTGCACAGTACACAGAGTGTGGGTGACATGCTCCCTTCCGTAGGGCTAAGCCTCGGGGAGTCAAAGATGACAGGATGGATTTCACTGATGAAGGATTTAGTATGGAAAAGGTCCTAAGAAGGGGACGCCAGCAGCCTGCAGACCAATCTCCTCCTGGCGGGCGGAGCCAGTCATATGCAACCATGAAAGAGCACCTTTGTTTTTCAAAGCTAATAACTGCTTGTAGAGAGTCAGTTACTGATCATCAGAGCAAGTCAGATAACACACACAGGCCTTGCTAGAGAATGAAGGCTGAAATTACATCCCGATCCTGTAAGAGCCTTAAGGAAATCCTGGAGCCCAGCTTAAGAGGTTTTTTCGTGTGTGTGAGTGAGGAAGAGATTTATACTCTCGATCTCTCCACGCAAGGCAGAGCCAGGGGTGACACAGTTTAGGTCATGATGGCAGTCTCTGTATGGCCTGGACGTCACAGGCCATAAACAGCAATAAAGGTTTCGCGAACACAGGGAACTGGGTCTGCTCAATGTGCCACTGCAGTGGTGTGCAGGTCCCGCATGCGGTGCTCACTGAAGCCTGCTGGGTAACAGAATAGTTCACTCTGAGCAAGACTCGTGGTCCGAGTAGTTGTAAGAAGCAGTGGCTAAAAACTGCTCTGGGAACCAACAGTGGGCAAAAGAATAAAAGAGAACGATGTGGGATACTTGCCGCTGTGGCTGAACTTCACCCATCCCCACTCACAGAGGTCCTGACCCTCGTTTTCATTGTACGTAGAGATGGGGGCCTTCCCATGATAATTAGGTAAGGAGGAAGGACATTGTGACACTACCAAGTCCTACAGTGCAAGTGCACACCATGACTCATCACGGGGGGTGGGGGGGGGTGCAGGGGCGCAGCTCGGCGGCGGTGGCATGCTAGAGAAGAGCTGTGCACTCAAGGTCTACAGGCATCTAGGACAGCATGGAGGGATGCCAGAGAAACTCCCGCCCCCCAGCCCCTGAGCCTTGGGAGGCCGTGAGGAGCAGAGCCAGGTGCCTGCAATCGTGTGCAGGGGATTGGAAGCCCAGCAGCTTTGTGGCTCCCTTCACGCTCCCACCGTGTGCAGAGACAGGAGGATGGACATCGCGCAGCAGCCCGCCAGGCTGGCCAGCCACACTGAAGAGTTTTCCTTTGTTGCTCAATACTCTGCCGTTGCCCTTTGGAAAGTCTTTTTTAGAAGATTTAATTATTTGTGTCTGTGAGTTGCATGCGTGCCCATGCGTGTGCGAGTGTGCGCGCGCCCATCTATCCGTGTGTCCAGTGCTGGTGCCTGTGGAAGTCAGCAGCCTTAGATCCCCAGGAGCTGAGTAACAAGCGTTTGTAAGCACCCCGATGTGGGTGCTGGGAACCAAGTGCCTCTGCAAGGCAGTCCAGGCTTTTAACCACTGAGCCATCTCTCCAGTCCCGCCCACGACCCCCCAAATTCTTAATAATCAAGAACAAGCATCCTCACACCACAGGTCCCGCACATCCTGCTGGTGCTGCGTCTGCACCATGCTTCAGCCTTTAGGGCCAAGAAGTGCCACCTCCTGCCCACAGGTGTCTGCCCTCTGCCCTTGCCCCTGGGTGCACACTGCCTTGCTCCACCTTCGTCATAGGGCCAATGTGCTGGCATAGAAACAAAGGTCAGCCTCATAACGTTCAGAGAGTCTTTGAAGTCACATGCATGGACTACCATGGTCCTTGTCATGGTCCCTCATTCCATCAGGGCACTGCTGGTCTCTGAAATGATTCTGCTGAGTGAAGGGAGAGAAGGAGCAGGTTCTGGGTCTCTGATTTGATGTCTCTTCCTGCTGTGTCACGGGCTTCTCTTAGCTCGGCACAGTGGGGTCAAAGTGGCGTCTCTGGTGGAGGGAGGGAAATCCACACAGTCCCATTGCTTCTGCCTGTGACTACTACCCAGACTCCCTCCTGTTCCTCATCCTGGCCCCCTGAGGGCATGCCACCACTGTTAGGGGTGGCTAATGTCCTCATCCTATTTGAGTATGACTGACTCTGTTTGGAAATAAATTCCTTGCAGATAATGGAATTAACAGAGTCCACCCTGGAATAAGGCAAGTCCTGACCTAAGGAGACAAGAAAACCTAGCTGAGAAACCGTGGGACCAAGAACAGATCTACAACATCAGCCCACAGACAGGCGAAAACCTTGACTTTGCTCATCTGGCATCCAGGACTGCAAAATGGGTTTCTGAAGGCTGGGGGCAGGAGGATTGAAAGTTCAAGGCCAGTGTCAGCTACATAATAAGATCCTATCTTTTAAAATATAAAAAGAAATTTCTACACAAAATAATAGCAAGCAGTGTTCAAGTTTCATAGTAGAACCGTCCACAAGACCAATCCACGTTTACCTTAAGTTTGCTAGACCAGGTCAATGTTGGACGACGCCATGATCCATTCACACATCCAAAGGAAAGGGTCAGAGAAGAAAACTGGAAGGTTTATTTTGTTGTCGTTAATACTGAAAATATGTGGATAAAATTTTATGACTTTACCTGAATAACTTTTCTTGTGACTTTATGTAATGGTGAGATTGGTTTTTTTTCTCCTGTAAGCTGGTGGGAAACGATCCTCAATGTGCCGACGTGCCAGCGTTAACCACCTCTCCTGGCAGAACATCCAGAGAAAAGCTGTAAATCCCTGCACGATGACAGCTGTTCTGCCTGGAAATACTCCCCGGCTGGCTTGGCCCAGCGCATTTCAACATTATTTTAAACTTTAAGACAAGTGGGGGCGGGGCACAAGAAGAGAGCATGCGAGGAGGTCTCTGTGAGGCCTTTTCTCTCTCGGGGTGGCCGGCAGGTAGAAGGGCTGAGGCAGAGCCCCCACAGGGGGATCGCTGAGGGAACATAGACCCCCTAGACTTAGTCAGGCAAATCCTGCAAGGCCCTGAGATCCCAGTGCCTGGCCATTCCAAGGGCTCAGACCCCAGGGCCCAGTCTACCTCGGGCACCTTGGCTCTAGTGTGTAGTCCGTCCAAAGCACGTAGACCCCACGCTCAGATTTATCGGTTATTTGGTCACATTATTTTTTAAAAAGTAACTAATATTAATACCAAAAGCGGCAGCAGAAGACTGACAGGTGGTAAGTCTGAGGACAGGAGAAAAACATGTGACTGGATGGAGAGCCATAGCACCGCATGCTCAGGAGTGTGTGTGTGTGTGTGTGTGTGTGTGTGTGTAATATTTAGTTAAATAAGTGAAAAATGGGCTCTGGCGGGGGATTAGCAATGATAACGTAGGAATCTTGATGCTTCATCATAACTTAGTATGTAATATTAAAGTGACTCACCATTCTTGGGTGACCGTTTCTGAATTCTTTGCATGTCTGCCTCTGCTTGGTGAAAGTATAAATTCTGTAGGAATTCTGAACCCAGCACTTGTGACTTCAGGTTTGATTTATCTGTCCTTGCACTGGGGCAGACTCGGACGCTTTCACGGTAACGCAAATGACAGATCCTTTGGAATCTTTGGTTTTCTTCCATTTGGGCTTTTTTTTGGAATACTCTTAGTTTTATTGCATTGGGAGACATTTTGCCAGTATCAGTCCAGCAAGTCGCTCTCACGGAGGCTGAGTTTTGTTGTAGAGAAATGACAGAAGCCTGGGACAGACAGACTGACTCCCACTGAGCCCTCAGCTCAGCCACAGCCCAGGGAAGCTTAGTCTTCACGGCCTTGGGTTGGGTGGAGAGAAAAGCAGAATTAGGCTAACCAGGTCAAACACAGAACCTGGGAGCACCCTGGATAGGGCAGTATGGGGGCCCATTAAGTCACGCAGGGACTGGCTCAGGGGCAGGGTGCTTACTCGGCATTTCCCAGGCCTGGTTTGATCCCCTAGCACCCAAACAACACCCAAATTGGAAAGTTTCAAACTGTTCACCTTGGTTACTGTTGAAGTATTTGTTAGTCTGGCTGGGTGGTGGTGGCGCACACCTTTAATCCCAGCACTCAGGAGGCAGAGCCAGGTGGATGTCTGTGAGTTTGAGGCCAGCCTGGGCTACAGAGCAAGATCCAGGACAGGCACCAAAACTACACGGAGAAACCCTGTCTCAAAAAAACCAAAAAAGAAAGAAGTATTTGTTAGTCTTCCTTTTTTTTTCTGCATAAGTCCAGATTTCTCCCCTCCCTCATCCCATAGACGAGCTTCGTCTGTTTTAGCAAGAATCCAATAACATCTCCCAATCCTGCCTGTCTTCAAATGGAGAATTCCCTAGACAGGCATCAACCTTTCCCCTCTACAGTGGCCAGCAGTGGCCCTCGTTTGTCCTCTCGGTGTGGCCTGTCTTCTGGGGAAGCTGCATGCCTGTAGCCCGTGGGTAAGATGCTTCCGGCGGCACTCAGGTATCCCCTAACATTTCTAACTCCCATTGGTGATCTGTAGGAAAACAGTGGAGCAGGCCCATGCTTCTCCGGTGTCACCAAGTGCAATTAGATGCTGAGACACGAGTCTACTAAGATGAGCTTAATCACAAGGTGAAATACAACAGCTATTCTCAACCTGTGGGTCGCGACCCCATTGAGGGTTAACTGACCCTTTCACGGGGGTTGCCTAAAATCATCAGAAAATGCAGATGTCTACATTACAATTGATAATAGGAGCAAAATCACAGTTATAAAGTAGCAACGAAATAATTTCATGATTGGGGTCACCACAACACGAAGAACTGTATTCAGGGGTCAAAGCATTAGGAAGGTTGAGAACCACTGACCTAGATGGTCTGTCATGTATAACTTCCACAACAGCACACAAGAGGGTGATGTGTGGAAAACACTGAAGGGACAGCCACACTCGGGACGCACTGCAGAGGGCCCATGCACTATCCTGTGACATGAATCTTAAAAGGTCTTATTAATAAAAAAAAAAAACAGAGCCAGATATTGGGGTGAAAGCTGGAAGATCAGAGAAACAGAACAAGCCAGCCACGTTCTTACCTCTACGAAGTCCTCAGCCTCCAGAGAGTGAGTTCCTCAGCCTTATTTACCTTTCTCTGTCCTGCCATCTTACTTCCTGGGATTAAAGGCGTGTGTGCTTCCCAAGCAAAGGCATGGGATTTCAAATGCTGAGATTAAAGGTGTGTGCCACCACTGCCTGGCTGTGTTCCCAGTGTGGCCTTGAACTCACAGAAATCCAGAGGGATCTCTGTCTCCCAGTGATAGGATTAAGGGTGTGTGCCATCACTGTCTGGCCTCTATATCTAATCTGGTGGCTGGCTCTGTCCTCTGATCCCCAGATCAGTTTTATTGGGGTGCACAATATATCACCACACTGTCTTGTCTTCACTGCTCTAAGTTCTGTTCCAATTGCTTAATTAGAAATGCCACTCTGCCTTGACTTACAGAAGATGATAATCTTGGTACCCTTAAATTTTAAAAAAAAATTCATTTCTCCTCTTATCTTAATGTTATTGTGATGGGATGCATTTGAGTTTTTGTTTGGTAGTTTTTTGGGTTTTTTTTGTGTGTGTGGGGGGGGGTGTTATGTGTTTTGTGTGTGTGGTATGCAGTGTGTTTGTTTTGTGTGTGTAGTGTGTGGTGTGTGTGTATGGTATGTATGTGGTGTGTGTGTGCGGTGTTTTGTGTGTATGGGGTATAGTGTTTGTGTGTGTGTGTAGTGTATATGAGAGTGAGTGAGAGAAAAGGGGTATGTGTATGCGTGTGTGTGTTTTAAATGTGAGACTAATCTCTATAAATGCTGTATGTCCTGACCAGCCTGGACATTGTGTAAACGAGGCTAGCCTCAAATTTCAAGCAATCCTCCTGCCTCTGCCTCCTGAATGCTGAGATTACAGGTGTGCGCTGCCATGCCCAGCTTCACACAGACGTGTTACAGACTTGACTAAAGACATCTTTCGTTTCTCCAGTGTTACAGTGTTATTGTTGTTCAGCGTTAGTGAGTCAGGGTACAGACAGTTCCATAGTCCACCCCAATGTCGGGCAGCATCCAAGGGATTCTTTTCAGTAACCTCTACTCAGAGGAGGCTGACACTTTTTTCTTTTGTTTTTAAAGATTTATTCAGCTGGGCATGGTGGTGCACGCCTTTAATTCCGGCACTCAGCAGGCAGAGGCATGCAAATCACTGAGTTTGAGGCCAGTGTGGTTTCAGGTCAGTCAGAGCTACATAGTGAGACCTTGTGTGTGTGTGTGTGTGTGTGTGTGTGTGTGTGTGTGTGTGTGTGTGTGTGTGCGCACATGCACAATGTGTGTGCAGGTCTCTGGGAAGGTCGCCTGGAACTGGGATTACAGGTAGCTGTGATTGTGTCCTCTGGAAGGGCTCTTAACTGATGAGCCATCTCCCTGACCCTAGCGCTTCTTGGACTCTTGACTTCATCTCAGAAAAGAATTTTAGGATGAGCCAACGTCACACGGAGTTTGAGTTCTTATTAAGAAGAGATTTTAAGGCGGGTGGTGGTGGTGGTGGTGGTGCATGCCCTTAATCCCAAGCACTCTGGAGGCAGAACTCTCTGTGAGTTCGAGGCCAGCCTGGTCTAAGAGTGAGTTCCAAGACAGTCTACAAGGCTACACAGAGAAACTCTGTCTTGAAAAAACAAAACAAAAAGAAAAAAAAAAAAAACATTAGCAGGGCACCCTTCAAGGCACCTGGTCTAATCTGAAGTCACTTTGAAGTCTTAAATCAGCTAATAGTGTGAAAGCTGTCTTAGAGCTGGGGAAATACAGCCATTTTCCTGTGTCAGCCTGAGCTGTGATATAAAACAGTTCTCAGGGACTATATAATGCCTGACTCGTGTAATATTTCTTTGTATTCAAAAACTCTGTGCAAGCTAACGTCATTGGTATCAAGTGCACAATACAGCTTAAGGGGAGTCCTCTTCTAGACGGCCCACAGACCTAAGTGCCCATTAGATTGAGATGTGATTATGAGATGGATAACAGGACAGGTAGTGGGAATTCCCACAGCCGCTTTTGCACATGTGAACTCCAGACAGAGGCAAACAATGTTTCGGAGTCTGAAGTCTCACGGTCCATGCCTAATGAGGTCCACCCATCAGGGAATTATTCATCTGGTGGCTTGACAGCTTGGATATTAGTTGCCATCTGCTGTATTATGCCATGGCCCTTGGCAGATCTCTGAGTGTGAAGCCTGAGTTTGAACTCATTCTGGCCTACAGAGTGAGTTTCAGGACAGCCAGAGTTACATAGTGATACCCAGTCTCCAAAAAAAAAAAAAAAGAAAAAAAAAAAAGGATTTTAAAATAGATTTAATCACAAGGTTAATAAAAGGAGCTCAGGGAAAGGACAGTACATACAAGCATGAGTGTGAGCATCCTAAGAGAGTCATGCTTAAAGGTCTCAGCAGTAAGCAGTAGCCATATGACTTGGTGTATGTGTGCATGTATGTTGTGTGTGTGTGTGTGTCTATGTGTGTCTGTGTGTGTCTGTGTGTGTATGTGCTCATGTGGAAGTCACAGCATACCTTTCAGGAATTACTTCTGTCTGTGTGTCTGTCATGACCACTGACCTCTGGCGACCAGGCTGGGTGTGAAGCCTCCTGCTCAATCTCACTGTCCCATAGAGAAGCTTCTGGTCGATCTCCAGCGACATTTCACAGGACTGCCGAGCGACCCTTCTTCTTGCCTTTTGATCATTGAGACAGTAGCGTGGTTCCCGAGGCACCGTGAGGAGCAGAGTGCTGTTGACTAAGACAATGTGATAGATCACGTGGGCTGCAGAAGCAGGCTGAGACAGGACTTTTATGATAAGAGGGTTTCCTGTGAAACTCTAGGAAGTTGTCAGTTCACGGCTGGGGAAGAAGAAAGGCCACATTTGGTCACACATGCTTAGGCCTTAAGAACGGTTGATTGCTGTCTTAACATTCTTATTTGAAATATCTGTATGAAAGCAATATTGTCTCTGTGAAGGCAACTTTTACAGCTAGAATTCTTTTTTATTTTTATTAATATTTATTTTTTATTTTTATTTCAACCAACTTGAAAAAGAGTCAAGGAGTCAGTTCTTTTCTCCCACCGTACAGGTGTGAGGTATCAAACACACATTGCCATGCTTGGAGGCAGACTTTATGCACTGAGTCAACATCTCAGTGGCTGGCTAGAATTCTCTAATGCCCATTGTTTGAGAGACCCCCCAACCAGACTCCGGAGTGAGAGGCTCATTTGCCATTCTGTGTCCCTTAAGTTTTGACACATTTCTATCAATACATATGTGATCTCAGTACCCAGACAGCCGGGTGGGACTCTGCGCCTGAGGAGGCCTGACTAGCAGGCTGGTTGAGCACTCGGCAGCCATATCCACTCTGTGCCCATTGATGCCACTCTCTGCTCTGGTTTGAACTTAGCTGGGGTGATTCGGGGTTATTGGATGCCTAGGAAGCACGGGCTGTCTGAGGGACTCCAGACTCTCCTGGGCAATGAGCCTGGGAGAAAGTCGGATGCAGGGGACCCTTCAGGCATAGTGGGTTCAGGAAGCGGAGAAGAGGAGGAAGCTACTGTCCCGCGGCTCCACAGAGGGGTTGGTGCTGGTTTGAGGAACAACAGCCAAGTCGATTGGCTTGCCTTGAAATACCCACTGGGCTCTGTTACAGATGCATGACAAGCTGTCGCCTATGCCCAAAGAGGCCCATCTCCAGGGAACAAATTCCAAGTTGTTCAGCACCTGTATTAGTTGCCTCTTTGTAGCTGTGGTGGAACACCCAGACGAAAAGCACCTTGGAAGAGAGAGTATGTTAATTTGGGCTTACAGCTCCGAAGGGAAAATAGTCCATCATGGTGGGGATGGCAGGAGCATGAAGCCGACGGCAGTCAGGGATCAAGTGATCACATTTCATCTGCACATGGGAAGGGAGAGAGAGAGAGAGAGAGAGAGAGAGAGAGAGAGAGAGAGAGAGAGAGAGAACGAACAGGAAGTAAGTCCACACTATAAAACCTCGAAGCCCAACCTGGGTGATGCTCTTCCTCCAGCAAGGCTCCATGTTCTAAAGGTTTTGTAATCTTCTCAAATATTACAACCAACTGGGGACTGAGTGTTCAAATAGACGAGCCTATGGGGGACATTTCTTAATCAAATACCACCGCCGCCATTTTCCTGTTTCCATAGCTTTCCACGGGCTGCTTTTTGGTTAGCAGGTACCAAGTAGGTGGGCTCCCTGCAGAGCTGCTCTGGGTGAACTGCCGTCTGCATGTCTGCTGCAAGGATGCCAGGACTCCCTGATGGTCCGGGAACTTTCTGGAAGTCACTGTTGGGTAATGCCTACAGTAAGGTCTTGGAAGTTGGATCTGGATTGTGAACGTGTCCCAGCTTACCAACTGGGCCAACGTATGCTTGGAAATCATGAAAACTTTGCTTGCAACACAGTTGTCTCAGGAGGGAGTGAGACCAGACCAGTGGAGGTGTTTGGGAAGGACTCAGGCTGTTTCCAAGAAGCCCGTCTACAAGCCACAAAGAGGACCAATGTCCTAACACCCTGACTCCACCACGCTGTGCCGTGCGCACATCCTCCCGCTCTGCCCGTTTTCTTAACTGTGTGGCTATGTACAGGTAAGTTGCCCCACTGTTCTGATCAGCCACAGCTCTGCAGCCCAAAGAGGCACTGTGGCGTCCAGGGCTCTAGAGCAACTCATTTGTTCAGGAATGTTCAGGGCAGAGTAGGAGAGCACATGCAGTGAGATGTCAGGAGGGCAGAAACCACACAGGCGAAAGCAGAAAGTAATGTGCTGGTGGAAGCCAAGGCTCTCTGGAATTTTCCATTATAATATACTCAGTGCAGGAGAATTGGGAAGGGACAGTGTGGGGGGTAGATCACCAGATCCCAGCAAAAATCATGAACATTTATGACATACTTTCTTTGAGAGCTTTATATTGTCATTAAAACCATAGTTCTTCTGTGTCATACATAAAATTTGACATTTCTTGGAACAAAACTGCCATGCAGAACCTGTTCCCATACACAGGGATAGATGGGTGAGTGTTCACTGGATGACTAACTTTTGTTACTTATGGGCGTCCACTAAGAATTTTCCCCAGTCCATTTACCTCCTGCAGAACATTGAGATTTTTCACTATGATTAAAGAAACATACTATGCTGGAAGTGGGTTTTGGGGGGCATTGAGTTTTTTCCCACACTTTCATTCCCGGAGTAAAACCCCAAGAAGAAGAACACCCCCAGAGACTGTGGTGTCCTGGACTGTGACCTCACACCAGGCCAGCCTCCTAGTTAATGACATGTATTCGTCACAGAGACGTTTTTACTGTGTTGGTGTTTGAGGATGAAGTTTGTTTTCATGCTTTGAAGAATAATGAAAAAGATGCTCAGACATGGTTAGGAAGAGGATGAACGAGTTCTGTGGTTCTTCCCACTCCTTGGCTGTTGGAGCCCACTAGGTTTCCTGGTGGCTGTATCCAGCAGGACTGCATGAGAGGTTGATTGGATCATAGACCTAGGTACTAGGTGTTTGTAAGGTGTAGATATAACCAACCGTCTTATTAAAATAAAAAACACAGAACCAATGTAAAAGAGAAAGCCGAGAGGTCAGAGCTCAGAGCTAAAATCTTACCCTTCCTCCTGCAGTGCTCCTACCTCCCCGAAAGAGAGCTACTTCCTGTGTGTCTGTCTTTAAATATTCTTTCTGTTCTGCCTTCTCATTGGTTGTAAACCCAAACACATGACTGCATCGTCACTGCTTGTAAGTACAGCCCTCCAGGTCTTAAAGGCGTATGTCTCCAATGCTGGCTGTATCCCTGAACACACAGAGATCTACCTAGCTCTTCTATCAAGTGCTGGGAGCCGCCGCCGCCGCCGCCGCCGCCGCCTCCTCCTGAGTCTATCCTGTGTTTTCTCTCTGCTTCTTAACTCTCTAAGTCTCTTATCCCTCAATCCTTAAGAGTTCCTGGGGTAAGTAAATGTGGGAGCTGGTCCCCCACACTTGGTCACACCACATCCCTTCCTGGAGTCCTGTCCAGAGTGAAGGATGTTCTGAGCGTCGGTCCTGGGGTAGAAGTAGTCATGGGGAGCCCTGATTCCTGCCGGAGAGTTCCATCCTGCAGCAGGACACAGCAGCATGTGCTGGCTGAGCATTTGCGCTCTCCCAGTCCACAGGAATAGGAAACAGGACCTAAAGGGAAGCAGGATCATGAAGCTCAAGTCGCATTTTCAGTAATTTATTGCTTTTGGTAGGGTGGTCAAGCACATTCTGTCTCCTGAAATGACCCCACAGGTTCTATAGGAAGCAATCCATCCATCCAAAGGGGTAGATGATGAGGACAAGGAGGGGCCACCCGGGCTTGCTGGGTGAGTGGCTTCTCTCCTACCAGGTCAGATTCTGATCTGCAGGCTGGCAGCCAAGAGTGCTGGGAAGCCGAGCTGTGTGTCCTTGGCCTGTGGTCCAGATCTTACTTTCATCTTCCTCCAGCAAGTGTCTGGGTGGTTCTGATAAAGCGGTCTTTTGCTGCTTTGCTGAGGCTTGGATCCAATTAACTGTGGCATGTTCTTACTCTGGGGCCTTTAAGGTTTGGACAAGAGTCCAAGCCCTCTCCGATGAGCCACAGCCCTGGCTTTGTTGACACCATCTCAGAGCATCAAAAACCCTGGCTTTGCTGGAGGGAAAACAGAGCCTCGGCACAAATCCAACCATAGGCCATGGAAGACAATGCACAGCCTCCTTCAGCCTACACCCTGCCTGGGTGACCCCTCGGCAATGCCAGCCAGCCCACCCTGCAGACCAGCACCTCCACCGCTGTGGCCTCAGGTCAGGACAGGTGCTCATGTGGTCTGCCCATGCTTCCTAGGGCTACTGCTTAACTGTCACTCATCCTAAAGTAACTCCGTGACACGAACTGCCAAAACTACTCTTGGGAAACCAATTTCTTGAAAATAGTTTCCTTCTACACACTCTCCTCTTGTTTTCCTAGAATGATTAGAAGGCACTCTGACACTACCACATGAAGACAGCCCTGGCAGGTGAGAGACTGTGGTCACTTTTGTACCGTGGTCTCATAAAAGCCAGTTCTGTGGTTGGGCCACACGGCCAAGGAGACCAAAGATCTCTTTGCATTGGGCATCCTCAGGTCAACCCATAACTTGTCTATGTTTCAAGCCCTCAGATGTGAGTCAGGGGTGCTGCAGCCTCTGTGAGTCTGACTTGTGTGGGTAGTTTACAGCAGAGATGGGAGGGGAAGTCTGGGGAATCTGAACCGTGGCATTGGAAGTTGTTAGCGGTGTGACCTGGAACCATGTGTGTGACCTGGAACCATGTGTGTGACCTGGAACCATGTGTTTAACTCGATCTCAGATGTGTCACAGGTGATGGGTGTGTGTGTGTGACACCCACATTCTAGGGTGAGCACTGAGGACTCAAGGCAAAAATGTTTAAATGATAAACTAGTCAGTAATCAGTGTCAGGACAACCAGTGTCCACTTGGTGAGCACAAAACTCTTGTTGCATATTTTCATCTCATGTATTAAAATGTCAAAATAAATGCAGGATTAAAATGTGAAAGGAAAGGAGGAAACAGACAGACAGACACAGACACAGACACACACACAGACACAGACACACAGACACACACACACACACACACAGACACAGACACACACACACACACACACACACACACACGAGAGAGAGAGAGAGAGAGAGAGAGAGAGAGAGAGAGAGAGAGAGAGAGAGAGAGAGAGGTGTCCATTCTGTAATCTTGGAATGAAGGTCACTCTAAGGAAAATCTGCACACCTTTCTGAGACAGTGAGGAAGTGGCTGATACAGCAACCATACCTCACTTGTTAAGAGTAGACCCATGGCCAACACAATATATTAAATTTAAAAAGTTTCCAGACAACACAAGAGTGTGGACAAGTATAGAAGAGAGGATCTGCCTTATCTCACAAGTGTTTTAAGAAACCATGTGATCCACAGGATTGTAGAATAAAGGATCCGTTCACAAGGGAATCGTTATAAAGAGGCATTTTGGCAGCTCCAGAGCTAACGTGATTTCATGAGCTAGTGAGTTAGTGGTGTTGTCTGCAGACGGGGCAAGGTGAGAAACACGTTTGCTGCTTTCCTCCACCCTGTCCCGACATCCAAGCAGGGACACAACAGGAATTAAACAAGGCCTTTAATCCAGGCTAAAGCCTGTTCACCTCAGTCCCCGCCCACACAGAGAAGGGAGTAGGAGAGGATGGCCAGGGCTAGAGGAGAGAAGGGGGAAGCCAGCTGCTCAGTGAATAGGTTCTCTGGCTGCTGGAGCTGACAGCCATCACCCACTATCATCCACTCACTATCCATCCCATCCTTGAAGGGATGACATTGTGTGACCTTGAACCCTGAACTCCCCAAAGCCAGGGCAGATTTTCACTCTCAGGAATTTGTATGGAAACAAAGCACTTCTGAACAGAGGCCAGCAAACCATGTCCACACATTTGTGTGCTGCGCCCTCCACCCACATGAATGTCCAGGTTTTCTCATTCTATGCTTTCTGTGGCTGGTTGGATGAACTTCGTTTTGAAACATGTGGTACACTCACCGCTGAATTCCAGCAAACCGTCCTGGGTGAGCATCAGTGGTGCCTGCGCTTGCACCATAGAGATATGCATCTGCTCCCAGAGTGTCAGCAGGACCACATGGTCCTAATGTCCCCCCAGTCCTGGAACCTGGTTGTCACATTACACCATGAAAGAGTCCTAGCAGCGGTAACCGAGTCAGGAACTGAGGTGCAGTTTGTCCAGAAAATCCAACGGGCCCCAAGTAAGCACAGGCCCTTCTGAGAAAAAGACAGACCACCTTTATGCTTTCCTTAAGGACGGAGGGCTGGCCGTGAGGCAGGTATGCAGTCCCCCTAGGAATGGGAACCACTGCAGACATGCCTCCAGAGCCTCTATCAGGCATGTCCAGCCCTTAGCTCATGGGCTACATGTATCCAAAGATGGCTATGAATGTGGTCCAACACAAACTCTTAAACTTACTTAAAACACTGAGGTGTGTGTGTGTGTGTGTGTGTGTGTGTGTGTGTGTGTGTACATGTGTGAGCATGGATGCTCATGTGTACACCTGTGTGTGGAGGCCTGAGGTTAACATCAGGCAGCTTCCTTAATTGCCCTCTGCCTTAGGTTTTGAGACTCTCTTACCAAACCTGGAGCCTGTGGATTAGGCTAGGCTGGCTAGACAGTGTCCCCTCCATCCCTGCCATCCTCCTGCCTCTCCATCCCCAGTACAGGGATTATAGGCCTACGTAGCCAGACTCTATTTCTATGTGAATAGTAGGGAGCAGATGCAGGTCCTTGTGTGCATTCAAAAAAAAAATCCTTTATTGACTGAGTCGTCTTCCCAGCCCTTTGCTATATTTTTGGAATTTGATTCTGTGTTCTATAGTGTGAACTTGTATATAACAATGTTGTATTGAAGTGTCAAGTGGTGGGAAACCCCTGCACGTCTACAGAGTGAAACCTTTGCTTCAGAACTGTGAGATAATAAATGTGTGCTGGGTTTTTGGTTTTTTAGATTTATTTGTCTATGTAGAGGGCTCTGTATGATTGCTCCTCTGCTCGCCAGCAGAGGGCACTAGATCCCATTATAGATGGCTGTGAACCACCATGTGGGTGCTGGGAATTGAACTCAGGGGTTCTGGAAGAGCAGCTAGTACTTTTAACCGAGTCACCTTTCCAGCCCAAATGTGTGCTGTTTTAAGAAAAAAAAAAAGTAATTCTTTCATTCAATAAACATTCGATAAGTATCTGTTCAATGTTGGCCAGATTCCAGGCTCAGCAGGCACCAGGATGCATCTGAGAAGGAAGTGGCTGTGGTCTGCATCATGAGCACATATCACAGTTGTACACATGCATGTGTACATGTGTGTTCTCAGTCCCTTTCCTCCAGGTAAAGAAAGGCATTTCCTCACTGGAGTGGTTTGAAAGAAAATGGTCCCCAAAGTGAGTGGTGCTGTTAGGAGGTGAGTCCTTGTTGGAGGAAGTGTGTCACTCTAGGGGCGGGCTTTGAGGTCTCTTTTGTTCAAGCTTCCCTCAGTGTGACTGTCAGTCAACTTCCTGTTGCCTGTAAGATGTAGCACTCTCAGCTCCAGGACCACATCTGCCTGCATGCTGCCATGCTGCCCATCATGATGATAATGGACTGAACCTCTGAAACTGTAAGGGAGCCACCCCAATTAAATGTTTTCTTTATAAGAGTTGCTGTGGTCATGGTGTCTCTTCACAGCAATAAAAACTCAAACTAAGACAGAAGCTGGTACCAGAAGAGGGGTGTTGTTGTGATAGACCTGACTGTGTTTTTGGGGAGGATTGTAGAAGGACTTTGGAACTTTGAGCTGGAAGAGCCATTGAGTGTTCAGAGCTCAATGGGATGTTCTTTAGGAGCTTGGAAGATAAGAATGTTTAGAGCAATGCAAAAGACAGAGGCCCAGCTTGTGAAATTTCAGAGGGAAGTTTAAGGTCTCTGTTATTTTGAATTAAGATCCTGTGGTTCTGGTCAGCTGGGGCTGAAGAATCAGCTGTGATTAATAAGACACCAGAACTACTAAAGCAAAATTTTCCTTTGCTGGGAGACTTGATGCTGGTCAGCTGGATCTAAGAAATTAGTGGTGATTAAGAAGAGACCAGCATCACTGAAGTGAACCCTTCTGGGAAGTGTTTCCTGAGGGCACAGAGAAGCTGTGTTCCAGAGGCGGCCAAGGTTGTACCTCATGCCAGCAGCCAGACTTGGTCATGTGTAAGTGTCACCAGTTTTGAAAGCATGAAGGGGTCATGGAGGGCAGCTGAGGCTTGGCCCTGTGAGAGGCCAGGAGAGGCCATTGGTGAAGGGGCAGCCCCAGTGGCAGTTGAAGGCCCAGGACTGGGGGTCATGCAAAGAAGTTGAGGCTTGGCACTGTGAAGAGAGCCTATGAGAGGTGAAAGTAGAGCCCAGTTGCAGCAAGGGACCCCAGTATTTTGGAGATGCCAGTATCGTGGGATGACCACCAAGAACAGCAGCAGCAGTGGAGCTAGCCAGATTCAAGAAGATAAACTGTGTGTGCTGCCGAGGACAGATCTGGAGAAGTGACCCAAGCCCTTTGGAGGAGTCCAGAAGATCATGAGTTAAATCCAGATCATTGAATATTGAGTTACTTACACTGTTGGAGTTTGGTTTTGCTTGGTTCAGATTATGACGGTGCTCTGGTTCTTCCCTCTTGAAGAAAGCATTTAATTTCATTTTGATTTTTAAAGGAGACCACGATGAATGACTTGAACT
This sequence comes from Peromyscus leucopus, assembly GCF_004664715.2. Lineage (NCBI taxonomy): Eukaryota > Metazoa > Chordata > Mammalia > Rodentia > Cricetidae > Peromyscus > Peromyscus leucopus. Next base: position 3,550,425 of record NC_051077.1, on the reverse strand, counting down.
TGTAAAAGAGATTGGATATTTTAAAGAGACTGAAATTTTAAAAACTGAATTTGTAAAGACTGTGGACTTTTGAAATTATGATTTTAATGTGAAATCTTGGGGATGAATAAGAAGGGTGTGGCTTAATAGGATATGTTTGTGTGTCAAGCTGACAAGGGGTCAGTTGTACTGGCTGTGTTTGTGTGTCAACTTGACACAAGCTAGAGGCATCAGAGGAAGGAGTCTCAGTTGAGGAAATGCCTCCATGAGATCCAGCTGTAAGGCATTTTCTCAATTAGTGATTGATAGGGGAGGGCCCAGCCCGTGGTAGGTGGTTCCATCCCTGGGCTGGTGGTTCTGGGTTCTATAAGAAGGTGGGCTGAGTAAGCAAGTAAGCAGCTCCCCTCCATGACCCCTGCATCAGCTCCTGCCTCCAGGATCCTGCCCTGTTTGAGTTCCTGTCCTGACTTCTTCAGTGATGAACAGCAATGAGGAAGTGTAAGCCAAATAAACCCTTTCCTCCCCAACTTGCTTTTTGGTCATGGTGTTTCATCACAGCAATGGAAACCCTAACTAAGACACTCATCCTATATAGTTCCTGGGCCCACACGGAGAATAACATTCTTGCATGGAGCAGATGATATGTAAGCACTGGGCAGATAGGGTCTGGGTGGTCCAAGAGCAGGGGACATGTCAGACTCACCAAAGGACCTTTCCACAGGTGGCTCAAGCTGCCTCCTTCCTCCGAGAGAAGTCCTTGTTTACAGATTCCACAAGAGGGCTTTGGGATCTTTGTCAGCATTCCTGGGGCTCAGGACCCCTGGGTTTCCTAATAAACACTATACCCTGTGCAAGCCTGGCTGTCTCCTCCTGGGTCCAGCCTCAGAGGATGTTAAAGAACCTCTTAGGCATCCCTAGACTCAGCTGCCCATCCTCAACACACCAATTAAACAGATGTGTTACAGTGAAAGGTAGAGAGAGGAGATGTGGTCAGTGTGGCCACACTGGGAAGAGGAACACAGACAGAGACCCAGTGACCCCCTCTATCCCCTAAGTCCGTCTTCAGGGTTCTGACATGAGGCTTAGGTTAAAAGAGAACAAAAAGCACATGTAAGTCAGCAGTTTAGTCAAGGTGTGGTCTTGCCCGTCACTGGCCCATCATTGCCTCAGCTCCATTCTCTCTTGGGTGGTCTGACGTGTGGTCAGGAGTGTGTGAAGCCTTTCCTGAGAGACAAGCTCTGCTTCTCGCTGGCCTCAGACTTCATTCTCTCCCTTCTCCCAGCAGGAGATTCCTGGGGAAATTCCAGCTTCCCGGAAGCCACTGTTTCAGCTGTCTGGTAGTAAAAGGGCAAAAATATCTGCCTTCAAGGAGTCTCTGTTCTGGCAGGAAAAATTTCCCATTCTTCATTTTTACACCTCAGTCTTTCAAAAAATGTTAACATTCATCAATCTATATATTTATTTAGAGTGTGCGTGCACATGCATGTGTGTGTGCCGAGGTGTGTGTATCGGTCAGAGGACATTGTGTAGGAGTCATCGGTTGGCTCTCTCCTACCATGTGGGTTCTGGGGACTGAACTCAAGTGCCAGCCTTGGTGACAAGTGTCCTTACCTGCGGAACCGTCTCAATCTTGAGGGATTCGCTGTGAAATTTCCTGAAATATGCCTGCGTCTGGAAGATCACAAACAATACAAGCAGGAAACAGCGTTCCAGAAGGGGCTCAGTTGCTGTTGGGTGACCGTGTGTAAGAACCATTTCTCCGTGACCTCTCGGATTCAGCTACATTTGGAAGGGCTCGCACAAGGGACAGTTTTTGTTTTTGTTTCATTTTTGAGACAGGGTTTCTCTGTGTAGCTTTGCGCCTTTCCTGGAACTCACTCTGTAGCCCAGGCTGGCCTCGAACTCACAGAGATCCGCCTGGCTCTGCCTCCCAAGTGCTGGGATCAAAGGCGTGCACCACCACCGCCCGGCATGGGGACAGTTTTTGTGGTTGGCTTGGAGATAGAGTGTTGTTGTGAAGCACAGGCTGGCTTCAAGCTTCCCATCCTCCCAGCTCAGCCTCCCAGCTGCTAGAGTCGGGAGCAGGTGTCAGCACGTCCAGTGTGGCTTTGATTCAGAAATTTTCCTGCTGTAGCCCTGAACAGTTTTCTCTGATGACGTTGCTGATCATCTGCCTTGTGGTTTTATATCTGCCTCTTGTCACCAGGATGAGATCAGTTCTGGTTAGTCTGATTTTGTCCTATGGGTGTGTGTGTGTGTGTGTGTGTGTGTGTGTGTGTGTGTGTGTGTGTGTGTGTGTTGAGGGGGGTGACAAAATGTCAAGGAGTTAGTACCAATAAAATTTTTCTGTTTGCCTTTAGTCTCAGTACTGGGGAGTCAGAGGCAGGTGGATCTCTGAGTTTGAGGCCAGCCAGGTCTACAGAGTGAGTTTCAATATAGCCAGGGCAACCCTGTCTCAAAAAACAAAACAAAAAAAAAAACCTTCTGTCCAATATTAAGCAACTAAGAATTATAGATGGGGAGGCTCTTGATTAAAGCCTACCTGGAGTCCATTCTTGTACTTTAATATATTAAACTTTTATTACAGTAAATATAATAATAAGTTAATATATTTTAAAATAATGATTATTATTTTATAGCAATATTATAAAATATTATAAAATAATGATATTATTTAAAATATTAGCCTGGCAATGGTGTTACAGACCTTTAATCCCAGTACTCAGGAGGCAGAGGCTGGTGGATCTTTGTGAGTTCAAGGTCAGCCTGGTCTATGGAGCAAGTTCTAGGACATCCAGAGCTACACAGAGAAACCCTGTCTCAAAAAACAAACAAAAAATATTATATTAATGTATTATAATATATTAGCACTACAAACTTTTGCATGATGCACAAAGTTCAAACACAAATGTCTACACATTTTTAGTCACAGATTCATAGGATTAAATGTAATACAGTCACCTGAAAAGAGTTGTTTATAAAGTGGTCATTTAAAAGCTTTACTATAAACAGATACTTAAAGGAAACTTGACTGTTTAGACACTTTTTATATATATATACATAAATGTATTTATTCATTTTACAGCCCAGCCATAGTTTCCCCTCCCTCCTCTCCTCCCAGTCCCTCCTCCCCCCCACTCAGTTCCCACCCCACAGTCCACTCCCTGTCAGTTTCTGTTCAGGAAAGGGCAGATCTCCCATGAGTGTCAACAAAACATGGCATATAAGTTGCAGTAAGACTAAGCACTTCCTCATGTGTTAAGGCTGGACAAGGTGACCCAGCGTGAGAAGTAGAGTCCCAAAAGCCTGTAAGGGAGTCAGAGACAGCCCTGCTCCCACTGTTAGGAGTCCCACAAGAGGACCAAGCTACACAACTGTCACATATTTGCAGAGTGCCTAGGTCAGTCCCACGAAGGCTCCTTGTAAGACACAATTCTTTAGAAGTTAAAAGCCCAACATAATCAGTGGGAAAAAAATGATTGTCTTAGTAAAACATAAAATCCTGGTAATAAAACTAGGTAATGAAACAGCTAATCTCACAGCATTATTTACAACGAAGTATGCTATCTGTCTGCAGTGAATTAATATTGAATGATAACTATTATCCCAATAGCAAAATTAACCTTTCTCAATATTGACAAAATATATGTATATGTCATATGGGGCAAAGCCTAGGGACCATAAAAGTATTTCTACAAATAAGCCATTCATAAAACTAATCTTTTAAATTAAGTTTGCCTTTGAAAGGCAATTTTAGAAATTTCCTGAGCTTTAACAAAAGCATGATTTAACAATCTAGTTGCTCTTTAAATTTAAGATATAAGTTGCTTATATTGTAATCCTATAACAAAATTTTTCTCAGCCACAGTTTCCAGAATTCATATTGAAAGTACCAGACACAAACCATTCCACCAGTAGCCTCAAAATTAACATTTCAATTAGGGCACATTATGTATACATAAAGTTATATATATAAAGAGATACAATTATAATATAATTACATATATTTATAAGCATAATTGTATAATTAGTTTTTCTTCAGTCCTAAATTCTATAGCTAATTCTTAAATTCCTGTATTTTAATTAACCTCTTTTTTATTTTTTTGGTTTTTCGAGACAGGGTTTCTCTGTGTAGCTTTGCACCTTTTCCTGGAACTCACTTGGTAGCCCAGGCTGGCCTCGAACTCACAGAGATCTGCCTGCCTCTGCCTCCCGAGTGCTGAGATTAAAGGCATGCGCCACCACCGTCTGGCCTAATTAACCTCTTTTTCAGTAGAGAAAACATTAGCAATAACTCCTATATATTAATGTTGTCACAACAACAAAAAGTTGTCCCCCAAACACTCACATTCATACATAAATACACATTTTAAATTATACATGCCACGGATAGTGCTTTCGCCTTGTCATAAGTTAAAAATGTAAATGTGCAGTCAGAGGTTTATTATTTAGTTAACTAGGTGCAGATTGAGTTTTTTCCTCATGCTCTGTCAGATACAAAATGACACAAAAAATAATTACGTTAAGTCATCATACATTTATAAAAGACTAGGCAGCTGGAATTCTCCCTAGGTAGCACCAAGACAGTACAGACCTCACGTTCTCCATGGTTACATGGTCACAACAGAGATTCCTCTTAACTTTATTTCCTGCCTCAAAGATTCAACAAAATCCATGTGGCCAGTCGAACCCCAAAAGACCAACACAATTTAACTTCAGGATGATCAAAAAGTTCAACATAACTCCAGATTCGCTCAAGAAGCTCCCAAATTGACAAAGCCAGTCACATCAATAGTGGAATGCCCAAATGGTTCAAGGGAACCCCAGGAGCTCAGAATAAACCAAAAGACAATCACCAAATGACGGTTGTCAAAGTGATTCAAAGCAAACAATGGCTCCAAAGAGCCTCGCATCAAAAGGAAGGGAAAAGTCAGAGGGCACCAATCCCAGAGAAACTTACCAAATGGAGATGTAAAGCATCTGGAGCTGGCTGGAGTCGGGGATCATAAAGGCGACTCCAGCAGCTGGGGAACTTTTCAGTCTTTCTACTCCGGGTCAGCTGGCTACAACTGACTGATACCCGAAATGTGTCTCCGCTCCTGGCTGGCTCACCGAAAGCTTTCTTGGCATTGTTAGCCTCAGAGACTGGACCCTGAAACCCTAACAAGCTAGACTTGGCCACGCATTCTCAATATACTGATTACACAGACAAGTAACAGTGACACAGAGAAAGGAGAGTAATTCAATGTGGCCACATTAGGAAGAGGAGCAGATAAAGAGTTCAGTGTCCCCCGGCCACCAGAGCCCACTCCCAAGCCCATCTTCAATGTTCTAACATGAGGTTTAGGTGGAAATAAAGGGCAAGAGGAATACACGCCTAAGCAGCCCAGGACGGGAGTGTTCCAGCCCATCCTTGATGCATCGTTGTCTCGGCTCTAGATGCTCCTGCAAGGTGTTCTGAGAACTTGTTAGAATTGTTTGAAATCTGAGAGACAAACGCCTCCTCTAGCTAAACACAAGCTTCCTTCTCCCAGCCTGAGATTTCTGGAGAAATTTTAATTGCATAGGGACCATTGTTTCAATAATCTGATAGACCAACTATTTGTTCATAGCCTTCAAAGGGAGGGGCACATGTGTCTATATTAAGAATATCTGCCAGCCGGCTGTAGAATACACCTTTAATCCCAGCACTCACGAGGCAGAGCCAGGCAGATCTCTGTGAGTTCGAGGCCAGCCTGGGCTACAGATCAAGATCCAGCACAGGCACCAAAACTACACAGAGAAACCCTGTCTCTAAACAAACAAACAAAAAACAAGACTATCTTTGCTCCTGTCCAAACAGGTACAAGGAAAAATGGCAGGGACATCTCTCCCCAGGGCTGTATAAGGCAGACCCCAGCCTGGGGTCCAGTATGTCACCTGGAATGTGCACAGACACAGCCTAGAAGTCCAGGCAGTGATGTGGTAGTGAGAAGATGGTCACAGAGCAAGCATCTGGGTTCTAGACCCGGGAAGTTTTTGAAAAGTAGAAGGACCAGCCTTCACTACCACTGGTTCCAGCTCTGTGCTCAAACTCCAGCCGTGAAAGTTACTAAGCATCAAGAATCACCCATTACACGTTATGTGGGACATATGCCAAGGGACACTGAACACTCTCATTGGCCAAAATATGTGATGATCCTTGACAGGGGACCTCGGATCCATCAGTAAGGGAACCGTGTGAGTATCTGCAGGGAAATGCTCCCAGCTCTGCAGGCTTCATGGGCTCACAATACTGAAGACAGCAGCAAGTCACCGTTGGAGATGGAGACTTACCTTTAGGGAAGCTGGTAAACAGGGCAAGGACGAACGTTTGAAAGAAGCGTTGCAGCGGGTGAGACGGAAGAGGAAGGACGGAAACCAGCGTTGCTTTGAACTGTGCGACGGAACGGTAGCGTGCAAAGGGTGTCCTAGCCCTCTGCCCCACAGGAGCAGCGGAGGACGTGCTGGCACAGGACTTCTGCCCAGTGGGCCACACTACAGGCAAGACACGGGACCCACGCCGGGCCCAGAGACAGGACGAGAACTGAGGGGTGCCCCGTACAGCTAGCCAACTCTAGGCCCGGAGGGTCAGAGATAAGAGTCGAAAGGACAAGTCCTGCACCCCCCAAGCAAGAGCAGTGAGGAGAAGCAGCGGACCACCAGGAGCCCAGCCCCATTAGCTGGCCTTCTGAGGCCTCCCTCGTTTCGGGTGCAGATGCAGAATCCAGGTGGTGAAGGATTCCCAGGCTTGTCTTTACGATTCTTTTCTGAGAAGTTCCCGAACACAATGTGATTATGTCATGTTGTGATGTCTGGGACTGGTTTGAAATAACCCTGAGGAAGGGGTGTGTGCGTGCGTGTGTGCGTGCATGCAGAGAGTGCTAGCATGGCAGTGGAAGTGAGGTACATGGGCCATTGTGGGGCATTTGTTTTCTTTTTATGTCTGAGAACTTCAAGAATAAATACTCCGTGTCTGAGCAGGTTGCTCTGGTTATAGACTAGCAAGCCGCTGAAGCTGGGAGTCCAGCCTCTGGTTCCCAGGCTCCATGTACAAGGTGTCCTTGGGCCATGAGGCCAGTGTGTGGCCCCACTGTGAGGGAGCAGAAGTGGGGTTCACCTGCAGGGACTTCTTCCGTGCATTGACCCATATCTCGGGCACATACACTCCGTCTGTCTCCCAGGCCTGTCATCATTGTCCTCTTCTCTGAAATGGATGTCATCAGCTCTTCAACCCTGACTTGCAGTTTAAGGAGGAGCTCAGGAGTATGGAGCACACGATATATTTCAAACCGCTGTCTTGGAGAGCTTGGCTACACCTGCTGTGGGATGTTCTGTATGGCAAATGTGTTTGTTCTGATTGGTCAATAAATAAAACACTGATTGGCCCGTGGCCAGGCAGGAAGTATAGGCAGGACTAACAGAGAGGAGAAAAGAAAGAACAGGAAGGCAGAAGGAGACACTGCCAGCCACCACCCTGACAAACAGCATGTGAAGATGCCCAAAAGCCATGAGCCACGTGGCAAGGTATAGATTTATGGAAATGGATTAATTTAAGCTATAAGAACAGTTAGCAAGAAGCCTGCCACGGCCATACAGTTTATAAGCTATATAAGTCTCTGTGTTTACTTGGTTGGGTCTGAGCGGCTGTGGGACTGGCGGGTGACAAAGATTTGTCCTGACTGTGGGCAAGGCAGGAAAACTCTAGCTACATACACCTGCCTTCTGCTCACCTGTCTCTCTTCAGGGCTTCAACTACCCAGACCCACACCGAGTGTCCCATGTCTAGTCATGACAAGACAGGACAAAGCTGTCCTGAGGCAGGGGGCCACAGACCAGACATCTCACACACACATACACACACACACACACACACACACACACACACACACACACACACACACCACGGCCATGTTCTCAGAGGAGGTACCTTCTTAGAACCCCACAGTGCATGCAGGGAAAAGCAGAGAAAAACTGGGCAAGAACACCTGTCAACATTTCAGTTCTGCTATGGCCAGGTACCCATTCTCCACTGGGGAAGCAAGAGAAAGCATTCAGCAGCCATGTTGCCTTGCAGGGTTCTACAGCAGTACAGTGACTTCCACATTCTTCAGCACAAATACACCTGAGCCCAGAGACCAGTCCCTCTTGAGATATAAAGGCCAAGTCCACAGTGTCAAACAGATGAAAATCTTTATTTACTATCATCTCCCTCCTTTGGCCATACCACGTTGAATGCCACACATTCAATGGCCCTTGAATTTACGGTCCCTCTGTCACTTTATCTCCCAAGTCTCAGAGACAGAAACAAGAAGCCAAATCTCAGACCTCAGTCACGATTCAGCTCTAGAGTTTTGCAGCCCGGACAGACAAATATAACCTCATATACACACACTCTCTGCAGCATGGCCTAATGCCAGTCCTGCTGAGTCAGGACCGCATGTGGTAGGGCTGGCGCATGGCCAAGGGCAGGCTGAGGTGCCCTCCTGAATCAGCCAGCAAGTGAGGCAGCAATGTGTGAGTGGGAGTCCTGGGGAAGCCAAGGTCACCATGATCCATCCTGCAGCATCTCTGGTATGCGCCTGGTATCAAAGCTGTTATGACTTACACCCCAGCCCTGCCACTGAACTGACCAGGGTTACATCTAAACCTGGGTTGGTAACGAAGAAGAGCCAAACACAATGACTTCTGGAAATACGGAATTCGTTCCTCAGCATCTTTTCAAGGTTGTCAATCCCTCATGGTCACCCTAACCCAGTCCCTTGGTCTTATTGCTCTCCCATTTTTTCGAGGACATTTCTCAGTAGTGCTGGAGGCTATGAGCTTCTCGGAGGAGTTGGGCCAGCCCATGGCTCAGCCTTAAACCATAGCTCCTGTCCCTGCCACTGTGTGAGGACTTAGGTACTGGCCATACCAAGGAGAAGGGACAGGTGCCAGGTCTGGATCAAATGACTGCTATATCCAAGTTCCCTGCCACTCTCCCTGGTGACAAATGCTGGTTGTTTAAGGACCCAAAAGATTGATGAGCAGTTTTCATTATCGGTCAGATCTGCTCCTGCTGAGTCCCAGGACATCATACCTGTGTCCTTCATTTTATAAGTTGCAGGGATCAGGAGTGACAGGGACATTCTGCCTCCAAAGGACGCAAAGATGCTGTTGTATGAGGCCACCTTTCTCTTAGAGAAACATCTCTCAAGAACAAATTCTCCAAAGGGAACGAGAGCTAGGTAACACGCTCCATCCATCCAGGCTGGAGGAGAAGCAGGGCTTAGGAGAGATCTGTGGACGCCTTTCCTCTACCCCTGCCTGGGAATGAGCATTCCACTGTATACTGCAGATGTGACGGCAGGGTGAGTCGGCTGGTATACCCTAAGAACGTCATTGTCATGTGGTGATGTCCAGTTAACTTAGGTTAGATTTTGGATGCAGCCTTTTTCATGCCTGTCCTTAGCTTCCAATAGCAATTTTAACAGGAATCCCCGATTCTCTATAAAGAGCCAACGCAAAACAGGGGCCATTTGGGGGATGTGAGTGGTCGCCAAGGGTCTTCCTCCGTGCCCTTGTATTGAACTTACCAGGTAAATCAGCACATTTTGACATCTGTGTATCGAGAATTTGTGGTTGGGGTTGGAGAGATGGTTGAGTAGTTAACAACCCTGGCTGCTCTCCCAGGGGACTCTGTTGGGATTCTCAGCACCCACGTGGTGGCTTACATCCAGTTCCTGGGGTTCCGCTGCCCTCTCCTGGCCTCTGTGGGCACCGGACACATGCATGGTGCACAGCCACACATGCAGGCAAAACACCCATGCACATCAAATACATTTTAAAAATGGAATTTGTAGTTAAGGAGTTTATCCTGAAATGGTCTCTTCTTGTCTGGAAGGGACAGTTCTGTCACAGAGGACACAGAGAACGTCCAACGTTGTGAAGAGTTCCCCAGAATACTGTGGGGCAGGGACTGTGGCCTCTAAGGCAGAGTGCCACTCGTGTCTGTCTGGAAAATACTGGGAAAGCAGGTCAGGGAGCACGAGGCACAGCCCTGTGCCCAGCCTCACCAGGATGTTTGGCATCCGGCAGGTACCCCTGTTCACCTTGCTACTTGCTGTGAACACTTGCTGACTCTAAGTTACACATTAATCCACAGGTCTTTTCCAGTAAAGAGGCACCCAGTATTTGCTCACAGGAGTCAGTAAGCTTACAGGCCGTGTCTCTATATATCCAATGTCATCGAAGGACGGAGACTCCTTTCCTGCCTGACCCAGTGATCTGGCTCTCGTGTTCCTTTCTGAATCTGGAGAAAATTCCTTCTTTTTTTTTTTTGTTTTCCGAGACAGGGTTTCCCTGTGTAGCTTTGCGCCTTTCCTGGAACTCACTTGGTAGCCCAGGCTGGCCTCGAACTCACAGAGATCCGCCTGCCTCTGCCTCCCGAGTGCTGGGATTAAAGGCGTGCGCCACCACCGCCCGGCTGAAAATTCCTTCTTAAATCACCTCTGGAACCTGTTTTATCCACTTTCCTGCCTCCTTTATTAACTACCAAGTTGGCGATTCTTCCCCACCTGTTCATGCTGTGTGCATGAGAGCCAAGTTTAAGGATCATAAAGTTGCACTTTTGTCCCTGAGAAGGAAAGGCAGACCCGGGCATGGCAGCTCCAGGGCAAAGGTACCCAGAGGACCATCCAGATCCATCCCAGCCATTATAGATCCCATCTTAGAGGCCAGTGGTGAAGGCCAGCACCCATGAGTCTGTCCTAGGTCGCCAGTCCATTACTAACCCTCAGCGTTTCAGGCTGACACCTCCCGACAGGGTGCTTGCAGATATAATTAGTTAAAGGGAACTCACACTCGGGTAAAATGGGCACTGATCCAATAGGACTGTTTCTTTAGGAAAAGGAGAGATGGGCGCAGACATAGAACTCACACAAGAAGAGGCAGAGACCAAGTGTGCATCTAGGGACACAGACACGTGATTGGATAAAGCTGGAGAGACAGAAAGGACCTCCTGGGAGAGGTGGGCTTTCTTGACTTTAGGCTTCAGGGTACAGGACTGACAGAATAAATTTCTATTGTTTTAAGACCTCCAATAAGTGGATCACTCGGCTGCCCCAGGGCATTGGCATACACAGAGCCTATGCCCTCAAGGGTATATAGGTCTAGCTAGCAGAGATGGGCTACCCTTGAGCAGCCTAGAGCTGACTGGTCATTCTAGAAGGTTAAAAAAAAGAAAAAGAAAAAGAAAAAAAAAACACTGTTACACTAAAGTAGCTGTGTCAGTTCCAAAGATGTGTGCAATTGCTGTAAATGCCTTGGATACTCTCCAAAATAATATCTGTAAGCCTCTTCCGGCTCTGCGGGGAGCCAGGTTCCTTTTTCTAAATCAATGAGTGCAAAGCTCATCAGTTTGTTTAACACGAGACATCAGCAAACCACAGCCTGTGACAGGAGATGTCCACTACAGCCTGCCTGCTTTCCTTTGGGATGTTCTGCATACACTTTCCTCAGTGTTCGTAACCCAGGGCCCGATCCCTGTGGGCACTCGCTTTACTAAGCAGTGTGGCTGAATCACCATAGGCTCAGTTCAAGCCATGGCCTCCAGCCGGCCATGAAGGGCATTTCAGGTTCAGCACAGCTCCACATGATGCCTGTGCTGGTGGCCCTGAGTCCTTCCCCAGAGGACAGACACATGGTGTGACAAATACATGGACATGGACAGAGAAGAGCAAGACCTCACAGCCTGCGGACATCCCTTTCTTCCAGATCACAAGGGCAGAGCTGAGCACAGCTGCCCGTCTTCCCTTCCCGGTCAGAGGGAGGTGTCCAGGCTGGGACTGTGTGTGTTCTTTGTAATTCTGTCCTATATTCCTATTCTGTAAACTGTAAGTAAAAAGCTGGCCTTTTGCCCATCAGGCTATGCAAGGACACCTTCATCTGCATTCCCGTCCCAGAGACCCACAAGTGACTCCATCACCATGTGGGAACCCAGGATTCCTGTTCTTTAATGCTTTTGCCAGAAAAGCCAAAACAGCATCCAAATCTCCCCATGGGGACTACACAGGACACCTTGGTCTTCTCCAGGGATGATTTCCTTTCCTACGTGGTGAGTCTTCAAAGACCTCTGAGGGCCAACCCAGCAGGAGAGCAAGCAGTCACTCACTCTCCATCATCACTAGGCTTTTTCAGCCCAAGACCCCAGTCACAGCAGCCACGGGAGCGCTAGAGAGCCGCGGGCATCTCCTTTGAGTCTCTGTAGGCTGCTGGGGGCTTGGGTTCTCTGCTTCCATTGAGACTAACAGGCCCCAGTTGCTATAAAAAGTCTCTGCAGGAGACAAAACTCACTCTCAGAGCTGCCCAGGTCTTTTTAAATCATGCTGGTTAGAATGAAATACATGGTCATTAGAAAAAAATTCAGATGAAGGCATATGAAAATGCCGTAAAAGGCGAGTTTCCTCTCCCTGGTAATGTAGATGTAGAAGGTCTTATTAGGCCTGCGACATAAAATCTGGTGGTCATAGCTTGGCTCCCCAAAAGGTCAGCTGGGACAGCTTGCTTCTGTCCCTTGCCCTCAGGGCCACACACAAAGCTCCATACCCTTAGGTGCTACTTTTCCTGTCCTGGGTCCCTGCCTGGAGAACAGCAGTTACTAGTCCTGACTCCCCCTTGTTCTCAGAAAGCCGTAATCAATGTCTCTGTGTTGGAGGCCCAGCCCTGGGTGAGTCCCTCAGGCAGCTCTGGGCACGACACACCTGACTTTGGGGAACCTCAACGGGGTGGACCACACATCCTGAGCTATCCAATGTGTCCTGCACACCTCTTGGACTGAGCTCCTACCTGAAGCTGTCTGCCCCCTCCACCTTTTGCTAAGGGCTCTGTCTGCTGCTCTGACTTGGCCCCAACCAGTCTGTTTAAATTATATTCCTCTGTGGAGGCCATCTGAGGCACAACCATTTTCTTGAATCCCCTCCCCAGATCACTCCTGGCCTCTATTTGCAATATATTGATGAAATGGCTAATGCATGTAGATGCTGTTCAATACTCCACTTCCTTTGACCACACACTTTCAGACTCTGTAGACCAGGAGAACTTGGCATTTGTTCTTCATGGTCCTGTTTCTTCATCCTGTGCCCAGTCTCCAGACCTGCTAGCCCTTGCAGCCAGCGGGGCTCATCGTCTGCTCTCCTCCAACCGGCCTGTGCTGGCCCTTCCTGAGGTTTCTACTGTCTCAGTATGGACCACTGATGCAAATGACCACAGATCGTGTGGCTCAAATGTCACCCTCACAGTGCTTAGGGCTGGACGTCTGTGGTCAAGAGGTCAGGAGATCAGGTGTGGGGGCTTCCTGGAACCGCAGGTCTGAGTGTAGAGGCAGGTGCTTCTGGGCAGGTCCTCTTGTGATGGAGAAGAAGGATGCCCCAGGTCTCCTGCTTCTTCTTATATGACATTGATCCCATCAGGGACTCCACCCTCATGACCTATACTTACCCCAACCCAGCTCTGGTGGCCCCACCCATGGCACCATCAATTTGAGTAAGAATTGAATATAAGCCATTGAAGGACATACATATTCATTGCATAGCACCATTTTTTTGTGCGAGACTGGAGTATGGGCAATTTCCTGGGCGGATCAGTACCTAGTATCATAGACCCTATGACAGAAGGTCACCGGAGAGCTGCTGGTCATCTTCTAGTCTGGAGGCAGTCTGGAGTTGGGACACCACTGTGTTGATGTGAAGGGGCTTCGCTGGCGGCATCAGGATGGGAGTGAGTGGGCACAATGTCTCCCATTTCTGCACGCCAAGGAGCCCGTACTCTAATGATCACACTGCACCCTACACCAGGGCACGTCTTACACCTTCCTTCGCCTAAGGGGATTTGGGTGGGAAAAGGGAAAATGGCTTTCAAAGTCTAAGCAGGCAACAGCGGAAGAGCTGGACAGCTCCCGCTTGCTGTGGATATCGCTCTATATAAATAAAACACTGATGGCCAGTGACCAGGCAGGAAGTATAGGCGGGACAAGGAGAGAGGAGAATTGGGGAAACAGGAAGAAGGAAGGGGGGAGAGACACTGCAGCCACCGCTGGGACAAGCAGCATGTAAAGATACCGGTAAGCCACCAGCCACGTGGCAAGGTATAGATTTATAGAAATGGGTTAATTTAAGATATAAGAACAGTTAGCAAGAAGCCTGCCATGGCCATACAGTTTATAAGTATTATAAGCGTCTGAGTGATTATTTTATACGTGTATTGTGGGACTGCGGGGCTTGGTGGAACCTGGAGAGAAGCCCTCCAGCAACACCCGCTAGTCAGACGCCTAGCCTCTGCCTCATCCTTTGTGTTCTCAGACACGCACAACCCAGGGTCCAGGGTCCGGCACCAGGCTGAGACTGTGCGTGGTCATCCACCATCAGCCAGGCAACAGCAAGCAGGTTTGCCTGGGAGATAAATATTGTTTCCTGTTGGAAAATCAGTGCAACACTCCGTAAAGATACTTCTATATGGACATTTGGCTGTAAAATGCCATTGTTAAAGGTCAGGCTGTAAAAGGAGGCTCCAAGAGGATAGAGTGAATGGAAGACATCTTGGTTCTGGGTCCAGAATTCTGGGTTCTAATGCTGAGAGCATCCTGAAAAAGCAGAATACCATGGCACCTAGAGCCGCTGGAACATTCTTCGCAAGGACTTTCCCTTTAGAGTGACGAGACCACTTTCACTCACAAAGGTTAACATCCTATTATAGCCGAGTCATTGCATGCACACAAGCACGTATAGTGGAAATGGGAGATTCTGACCCACTGAAGATAGGCCCCGAGGCTCTCTATTCTGTACCTTTAAAAGTCTAGTGGTTAGGGGGCTACAGATATGGCTCCGCAGTTAAGAGCACTGTCTGCTCTTACAGAGGACTAGGGTTCAATTCCCAACACCCACATGCTGATTCACAACCATCTGTAACTCCAGTTCCAAGAGATCTGATGCCCTCTTCTGTCTTCTCTGGGCACCAGGCATGCATGTGATACAGAGATACACATGCAGGCAAAAACACCCACACACATAAAAATAAAATGAAACTATTTTTTAAATCTATTGGTTAGTAAAACACTAAATTCATTTCTATAGTAGGTAGCAAAGCATGGCTGGAAAATATTCATTAAAATGTGACTGGGGATTTTTGCCTCTGGACAGGATCTAGACCTACCCTGAAATAATTAGCAATAGACCATCCTAGGAAAGGTAAGATTTGGAGGAATTGGGCACTGGGTGGCAGAGAAGAGTGTGCCCTGAGAAAAACTGACCAGGTGAAGGTAAGACTCCCCACCAAAGCCTGGAGAGAGAGCAGCTCTTTTCCTGTTACAGAAGCCAAATGTACCTGTGAAGCCATCTCCACAACGACAGTCCAAGTTCTTCATGGCATCACTGGTGACGGACGGCGGTCACTTAACTAAACAGCACCATTCTTCGTGAAACACAAGAAATAAACACTGATTGTATGAGGCCAGAATTCATCAGTCACCCTACCAGATAAACATAAAAAATGAGCCGGGCGGTGGTGGCGCATGCCTTTTATCCCAGCACTTGGGAGGCAGAGCCAGGAGGATCTCTGTGAGTTCAAGGCCAGCCTGGTCTACAGAGCGAGATTCAGGACAGGCATCAAAACTACACAGAGAAACCCTGTCTGGAAAAAAAGGGAAAAAAAAAAAAAAAGAAAGAAAGGAACCAACAGAGCGATCCCTTCACAATAAGGATTCTCATCAACAAAGCAACCATAATAGAATAATTCATCAGAATCAAGTGGGGCCAACCCAGCAACACAGGGTTCACTCAACATTTGATCAATCGAGGCCACTCACATTTTAAAGAAGGGGAAAAGAACCGAAGTGGTCACCTTGACAGATATAGAAGAAGCATTTCATTCATTTCAATATCCATCCCTGTATTTTGGTTGTGAGCCTAATAACCTTTAATGGCTGAGCCCTCTCTTCAGCCCCATCCCTGATTTAGAAAGGAGGATTCACAGAAAACCCAGAATAAACAGGGACATTCTCATCTTGATGAAGGACAGCCAGTGTGGAGGACGAAGGACTGGGATATGGCCTGGTGGGATCAGGAACAGGAGGGACATCCTCATCATGTCTGCATTGCAACAGAGGTCACTAGGTGGTATGATGAGCCAAGAAAAGAAGTAAAAATGTGTCGCAAAGGAGCAAATTGAAGGTTTTAGCTATACAGACAGTGTGATTGATCACCTCTGCAAAACTTCCTACTGAGCCTAAAGGAAAATAGCACCAAAACTATTAATAGAGTTAAAAATCATAGGACACAAGATAAACATACAAAATTCAGTGTTTAAGCAATCAGATTGAAATTGAAAACAAACAAACACACACAAATCCTTGTTGAGACGGAGAGATGTCTGAGAGGTTAAGAGCACTTGCTGCTCCTTCAGGGGACCAGGGTTCAATTCCCAGCATCCACATGGCAGCTCACAAGCATTTTTGGCTCTAGTTCAGGGATCTGACTCCCTCTTCTGGCCTCTGTGGGCACCAAGCACACAAGGAGTATACATACACACATTCAGGGAAACACTTATATACATAGACAAGGAGTATACACACACATGCAGACACTATATACATAGAAAAGGAGTGTACACAAACACATGTGCAGACACTCATATACATAGACAAGGAGTGTACACACACACATGCAGACACTCATATACATAGACAAGGAGTGTACACACACATGCAGGCAAACACTCATATACAGAGAAATTGATTTTAAAAAAAATCCACACTAGGCACGGTAGCACACACCTGTAACGCCAGAACTGGGGGAATAAAGGAAGGAGGACCAAGAGTTTGAGTTTAGATCTGGAGAAACAGCTCAGCTGGACAAGTGTTTGGCTGTGCAAGCATGAAGGTCTCAGTTTGATCCCCAGAACCTATTAAAAAGTGGGTTCTTTTTGTTTGGTTGGGGTTTTTTTGTTTGTTTTGCTTTTCTTTTCTTGTTTTTTAATCCAGGCATGGTGTCAAATGCTTTTAATTCCAGCTCTAGGGAGGTGGAGATGGGAAGATCTCTGGGGCTTGCAGGCCAGCCAGTTATAGCCCAATAAAAGACCCACTCTCCACAAGTTGGAGGTCTCCTGCGGAGGTTGACTTCTGGCTTACACACACACACACACACACATATAATCGAAACAGGGTGGTGGGTGTTTGAGGTCAGCCTGAACTACATAATAAAACCCTGCTTCAAGACTAAAACCCATTGAACTAGGATGAAATGCTGAGAAACAAGTCTTGGTGTACATACACCACTCCTGACAGTGAATACTGTGAAATATTGCTGAGATAACCCAAGGCCTGTGTAATAATTAAAAGATTATGACCATATCCACAGATCAGGAGACAGGAGACTGTGAAAATGTTTACTCTCCAAACTGATTTATAGATTCAATGTAAGCCCAATTAAAATTCAGCACATTTTTTCAGGAGGGCTGTCCTAAAATTCATATGCAAACGAAGAAACAGAATAAACTAACAATTTTGAAGAAAAAGAAGGGAACATTTGAATATTCATGCTTCCTGACTTCAATTATTATAAATCTACCATCATAAAGAAGTATGGTCCCAGCTCTCAGGAGGCAGAGGCCAGCCTGATCTACAGAGTGAGTTCTAGGACAGCCAGGGCTACACAGAGAAACCCTGTCAGAAGAAAAAAAAAGTGTGGCATTAACTTTAAAGAGAAATAAATTGAACAGAACAGAGTCAATAAACAGACCTACACATGTACAATCAATTGATTGCTGACACAAAGACAAGAGACCAGAGGTCGAGTGGTCTTCGGTAACCAGTGCTAGGACAGCTGGATACCGTTACCACATATATACACACATGCAGAGATCTGTTCCTACACATGCAGAGATCTGTTCCTCAACCATTTATTCAGAATGCTAATAGGTCAATACTATTGATGACCAAATGATTATTCACCTGAATAAAGCATCCCTAATTTAAAATGAATCATGTTCCTAAACATAACACTTAACTTTGCAGTCATTTCTAGAATAAAGTCTTTATGATATCTGATTGGACAAATATAACATCAAAAGCATTAAAAAAAAAAAAAAGAAAAGAGGGACATTATCTCAAACTTAAGAAGCCTGCTCTTTGAAAGACAATTATAATAATAGAATGAAAGCACAAGCCACAGGCTGGAAATAAATATTTACAAACCACACATCTGATAAGGGACTTTTATCTGGACTATTTAAAGAATTCTTGAAACAATTGGAAAAACAAACATCTTCAACAGGAAGGAAAGAGGGATGGAGGGAGGAAGGAAATTTAAACACACACTTCAGCAGAGGAGTCCTTTGGCTGACAAAAAGCACACTAAGCTATTTAAAATCAGGAGCTGGTAGGGAAATTCAAGTTTAAACAACGGGATATCCCTGTGTATCCACTAAAATGCCTGACATTTAAAGCCTGAGGCAAATATTGCTGGAGTTGGAACTAGAACCTTTATATACTGCAGGTGGGTGTGAAAGGATACAGTCACTTTGGGGAAGTACTTTCTGTGTTCTCTAAAAGCTAATGAATATCTGCCATTATTATTTTCATTTATTTTACATACCACCCACAGCTCTCAGGTGTTTTCCAAGGAGAAATGAAAGCGTGGGTTGTTGAGACGGCTTAGGTGTAAAGGCATTTGCAGCCAAACCTGAAGATCTGAGTTCAGTCCCTGGGATTCACATAGTTGAAGGAGAGAGAGACTCCTACAGGTTGTTAATGTGTGACACACACACTGAATGAATGGATGGATGGATGGATGGATGGATGGATGGATGGATGAATGAATGAAACAAAAAGAAATTCAAGCTACCTCCTTAATCTGCCACCCTGGTGCCCGGCTGTGTGCTCCTTCAGAGGGACCTGGTGCCTCTTTTGTGAAGGGGTAGCTGAGGAGGCTCTGGCACTCACCACAGCCAAGGAGAAACCCAAGGAAGGAGTCGAGACCGAGAACACTGGTCATATTAATTTGAAGGTGCCGGGCAGATGGTTCTGCGGCGCAGATGAAAATTAGGAGGCAGACACCATTTCCTGAACTAAAGGAGCCTATTGTGAAGGACAAGGTTTGTCAATGGGTCAGATTCCATTTGATGGGCGACAATCAACGGCACAGACACACCTGCACAGTTGGAAAAGGTGGGTGAAGAAATGATTGATGTATTCCAGCAGCAGACAGGTGTCTACTAAAAAGGGAACCTGCTGCTTTCCTCCAGAATTGTGTTATAGCCCAAGAATACATTCTCAATTAGCTGCAATGTGGGTCCACCACAGCCTGACTACTACAGTATGGTTTTCTCAATTCTTTCATTTCCCTGTCCCCATTTCATTATTGTAGATAAAATAACAGTGTATGTGCACAAGCACATTGCAATTTTTTTCTTTTTCTTTTTTAAACTAAATGGCCAATGTTGTGTTTTGGTTGACTTCAGATGGGGATGGTCTGGGGAAAGTACTGGTTCTGTGAAAATATCTCCCTTTCTCCATTAGTGGCATGCTCGTTCATCTCTTATCTTCACATTCCAGTAAGTTATTTTGTTCTCATTGTTTTAACAGGAGAACCCATCAACATAAAATCCTTGCACATTGCCTTAGTGAGGGTTTCTCTTGCTGTGAAAAGACACCATGACCACGGCAACTCTTATAAAGGAAAACATTGAATTGAGGTGGTGGCTTACAGTTCGGAGGGTCAGTCCATTATCATCATGGTGGAGAGCATGGCAGTGTGCAGGCAGACATGGCGCTGGAAAAATAGCTGAAAAGTCTACGTCTTACAGGCAGCAGGGAGTGGTCTCAGACACTGGGAGTAGCCTGAGCAGAGGAGAACTCAAAGCTGGACCCCACAGTGACACACTTCCTCCAACAAAACCACACCTCCTAATAGTGCCACTCTCCGTGAGCTTATGGGGGCCAATGACATTCAAACCGCCACACATACCTTGTTCAATTGGAGAATTTTAACGTTTTTCATTGATCATTGTAAAACCAAGGACAATTTTAAAACTCTTTTGTACATAGCCTGTTACATGCAGGACAATCTGTAACTTACTCTTGAACAAAATGACCCTAAATAGTTTTTTCTTCAAGTCATCTTGCTGTTTAAATAAACTTCTTGCTTAAAATGGAAAAATAGAAATGAAAGCATATCTGCATATGGTAATTTGTACATGGTCCATAAGTGTTCACGGGCTATTTTCCAATGTAAAAAACAAAACAAAACAAAAAAACCAAGTCTGATGTTTATCAATAGGTAGTATATATCCTTAAAATGGAATATACTGAGCAAAGGTCAAAAAGGCCAAGCAGAAAACATGTATAATATAGATTTGCTTTTAGATGCAATGCTAGAAACTGCAGGCGAGTGTGTAGTGGCAGAAGCTGTTTTCTAGAGGAGAGAGACACGGAGAAGGAAGGGTTAACAGGGGCCCAGGGCACTGTTGGGATGTGTGGTGTCATCTGACTACGGTGGCATCACAGGAATCCACACAGGTCTCAGGAAGGTCAAAATCTAGCTTAGAGGTGCAGCTTGTCCATGTATTGATGAGGCTATCAAAACCACAAGCAAACAGAAACCAAACGTAATGTCGGTTGTTCCACACCCAGGACAACTCGTTTTAAACAAAAACAAGAGGTTCGCAGCTAATGTGTTCTGAACAGAGACGTGGCACTGGAGACAGTGTAGAACTGGTTCTGTCCAGATGCCTTGCCTCCACCCCACCTCCACAAGTCACCCCGGTTTGTTCCTGATGAGAGAAGCCAGCAGCTTTCCTTCTTACAACACCCCAGACAGTTCTGAGCCCCTACTCTATGGGGCTGAGCTATCCGCCTCACCTTTCCCAGTTCAGGGCACATCAAACATGGAATATTTCCCAGGTTTTTTTTTTTACTCATTTCTGCCCTAGGAAATTTTTTTTTGGGGTACCAGTAGCTTGTTTGAAGGTTTTTAAGTGACCTCCAGTCATCAATCTTCCACTGCCCTCCACATTTGCTTCTTCCTTGCTCCATTTTCTAAATCAAAACCAGGAAGTGAATACACTTTAGTAAGCCAAATGTCTATATGATGGGAGACATCTTCACCGACATCTTCACCGGTACACTGTAACGGGAGACATCTCCACTGGCACACTGTAACGGGAGACATCTTTACTGGTACACTGTAACGGGAGGCATCTTCACCGGTACACTGTAACGGGAGGCGTCTTCACCGGTACACTCAGAAGAGAGACCGCACTGAGAGTAGGGTGAGGGGGAGACTGAGGTCTGGGCTTCAGGGAGCCAGAGGACCTGGATGACTTTCCACCTAGTTGAGGCAGTACTGGCTTTTGGTCATCTGAGCCATGGCCACCCCCTAGAAGCCAGAGAAGCCTCCTCTCATGGGTGTGTGTGTGTGTGTGTGTGTGTGTGTGTGTGTGTGTGTGCAGGGGAGGGGAGGGGGAGGGAACTGCATCGCTCTTCCAGAATTCCACAGGTGCACAGGCAGCAGCTGCAGATGACCTGCAGGAACTTGCAAACCACTTGACCTTCAACCATGGCCCCAACTTAGGACCCTGGAAAATGGTGGACAGAAATGCCATCCTCGCCGTGAGAGTCATGAATATCCACCCACATTTTTGGAAATAGTGTGTCTTCTTAAAAAAGAGCAGATAATTAATAAGGCAAATATTCCTCCCAAGTGCATGATCTAGTGTTTATAGGGCTGAAGCAGCCTTGGGAATTTGGGGTGCTCTCTGGCTTTTGAAGCATTTGGCTTTGTTTCATGGGAGTGCCGTGATTCCAGTTTGGAAGCAAGCACAGATGGCTTATCTATTCAATTTTTAATTCCCTTTCAAGATTATTCCCATGACATTCATTTCTCTGAAGTTAACATATTTGTTTAACTCCACCTTCAAATGAATGACCTTAAAGAATTCCACCAGTAATGACCTTGTGTGCTTCCAAGAATCTGGGTTGCACTCACCCAGGGAAAGGGAGTAACTCCCTAATCCTTCTCCATCAGCATGTTGAGGTAAGGGTGTCTCAGGAGCAGATCCTCTCTTGGGGTCTGGCTGGCTGCTGTATAGCTGCGTCCTACGGTTGGTCTGTAAGGAGTGTGTGTGTGTGTGTGTGTGTGTGTGTGTGTGTGTGTGTTTGCCTATAACTTTGCAAAGTGTTCTGAGACAAGAGATCAGGGAGCTTTGGTCCTGGAGAACACACAACGCCGCTTTCAGCCAGTGGTGTGGAAGTCAGATTACAAAGGGAATAACATCATTTTTTGCACTGTGGACCTCCATGACATATGGGTATGACCTTTGTGGATTTTAAATCTTTAAAAAAAAAAAAATGTGCCCAAGAATGTAGAGTCCAAAAACGATGTCTGCCTCGGAGGGGTAGAAAACAGCCAAATTGCACCTGACCAGGGTGCCAGATCTTGTTCTCCTTTATTTTACCGCATTCTAGGTCATGATGGCAGAGAAATTTCTTTGAGGATACTGGAGTCAAACTAGTCAGCCAGCGCCTTGGCTCACCCAGCTCGGCCCCGCCCCCCAAAGGCCCCGCCCCACCCGACCTAGGCCCCACCCCACCCGTCCCAAGCCCCGCCCCCATCCGCAGCCTCCTTCTGGGCCCAGAACCGCAGCGAGCGCCGGGTGCGGCGCTGCGCCGCCGCCGGGATGTGACCTTCACCGCCGCCTGGCCAGGATGACCGGAGCCCCTGTCTCGCGGCGTCCGCGGCTCGCTTCAGCCTCCCGGGTGCTTTGACTGCACGTTCCCGGCTGCCCGGCTCCCCGGCCCGGGCCTCGCCATGCCGCCACCGCCCGGGCCCGCCGCCGCCCTGGGCACTGCGCTTCTGCTGCTCCTGCTGGCCTCCGAGTCTTCCCACAGTGAGTACCGCGCGGGGCCCCAAACCCCACCACCCCCTGCAGTGGGGCGCCAGGCCTGCACCCGGCCGCAGCATCCTGGTGCGGAGTGCCCCCAGACATCCAGGCATCCTGGCCCCGGGACCTCTGGGCTCAAGGCATCACGGTCCCGGAGCATCCCAGATACACGGGCATCATGGTCCCCGGAAACTCCGACCCAAGACATTCCACCCCCGAGTGGGTGCAGGTTGACTGCACACCCTTCTTTCTGCAGCTGTGCTGCTGCGGGCACGAGAAGCGGCGCAGTTCCTGCGGCCCAGGCAGCGCCGCGCCTACCAAGTCTTTGAGGAAGCCAAGCAGGGCCACCTGGAACGGGAGTGCGTGGAGGAGGTGTGCACCAAGGAGGAGGCCAGAGAGGTGTTCGAGAATGACCCCGAGACGGTGAGTGGGCGCCGAGGTCTCAGGGTGGGGCCTGCGCGTCCCAGAACCCGTACTTCTGGATGCCACGAGTCCTGACTCCCACCCAGCGCAGGTCTGGGGGGGGATCGGGGTGGGGGGAACTGTGGAATCCCAGACACCCTTTCTGGAAGCTTGAGGATCCTTGTGGGGATCGTGCCGCTGTGGGGATCGTGCCGCTGCGCGCACCGCGGAACTCTTGGACACCGAGCTTTGTGCCCACCCCTTGCACTTCACCACTCTTGAGCCCCAGCTCCTCTGGGGACCCCGAGTCCTCTCCTTTTCAGGAGCAGGAGGAGGCGTGTCCGTGAGTGAGGTCCGCTGAGGCCCATGCAGGAGCCTCTGAGGGAAGCCCTTTTGAAGACATGCTCAAACTAAACTTTCTCCTATCCCCAAAGGAAAGGCGCCCATGGGAAAGAAACTGTGGTTTGAAACTCCAAGGCTTCCTCAGGTTGCCCTGGCCCTAAATTGGCTTGGAGGTGAGGGGCGGAGCTCTTCTTTGGTCTTCCTCCAAAGGGACCCAGGGTTTTCCTGAAAGAGGAATTGAAAGATCTCAAGGCTGGAATTGCTTGCTACAGCAGGTCCAAAAATACGATGGCTGGAATTGTGCAAAGAACATGCATATGGAGGGCGGGGAGGAGCATAGGGAAGGACCAGCACCTGCCTCTGTGAGGGCCGTGCTGGCCCAGGACAAACTTCTATTAATAATGTCCTTGGGGAACGGAGCAGGCATACAGCCAATTGCAGCCAGCAGCCCATGTGTGCACAGGAGTCCCCATAAAGGTGAATGTGAGGGCTGAGTGGGTTCACGAGGGAACACACCCCAGATTAGTGCATGCCCGAGGTTAAGATCTGGATTCTAATCACCCAGGCCAGGGCCTCCAGTCACCTGCCAGATTGGTATTGGTTTCACAATTTTGGGTTCCGCTGGCATTTTCCTTTCAAAGAATTCTTCTGGGATGAAATAAGGACCACGTGATAAAAAGGATGGGTCTGTGTGAGCCGCTAGGGCCTTTGCCTTGACTCGCGTCTAATCGGCTGACTGGACAATCCCTGTCAAAGCCGCTTTTCGGATACCGGTGCTACAGCTGTTGTCGAGGACGACGTAGCTGCTTTGGCACTGCTCTCCAGCCTGGAAGCCAAGATCAGGTGACAAGCTGTGTGTCCTCCCCCTCCCCCCAGGGTACTGCCCGAGGCATCAACAGCCGTAGAAGGACAGATTGCTAATCTCTTTATACCCTTGCCGTTTGCCTGACTTTGATGATGATTGCTCTCCACCCAAGGAGTCCAGCTACCAAGTCTAGGGCAGGGCTCCGGGGTCCTCGGTCGCCTGGGCTGGGGACGCAGATGGCTGGCTGTGTGAGCTACAACTCCACCTTCCCGTGGAGCTCTCTGCCACTCAGAGTGTGGACAGGGCTTGTGATGGCAAGAGTTGAAAGCGAGAAGGCCACCGCCCAGCCCTGGAGTCCCGCCCCTCTGCAGCCTGCTTGCCTGCCAGGGCAGACAGGCCCAAGCTGGCCCCTTCTGGCTGCCTGGACATGGAGCTGTTCCTCTTGAGTCAGGTCCCTCTGGTTTCCATTGCTTTTATGTTTTAATTATAATTCGATTTGCAAAGGTGTGAAATGAAGACATGAAAAAGAGCAGTGTATTTAGGACCCCCCCCAACTCCCTCCCCCCCCCCACCCCGTCTCTTTCAAACTTCTCTTCAGTCCATGGGAAGCTTTTCCCTTCCTTTCTGTATTTGGATGAAACTCCACGCTATCATGCTGCAAAAGGCAGTCCCTCTGGTCCTGTCACAGCCTGTCTCCATCAGGACTTGGCAGACACCTGTTCCCATCAGCGTCATCTAGAATGGTCCGCAGTTCTCTCCCATTCTGCACCCCCTATACCCTGACACATGCATTTTCCTCTCATGAGTCAGCGTGGGTGCCTGACCTATACCTCTTGCCTGTGGTGTGGGAATTACTAACCTTGGTGCCCAGCCTGCCCCCTGGCCTCTGTGCACAGAGTTCCAAATCAAAGCTCTTGCTTGGCTGCTACCCACCTTGATCTGGCTGGTAGTCACCTTTCTCTTGTTGCCGTGACCATATGAGGCAAGCTGTAGGAAGGGGTCGGGCAAAGCTGTGCTCCGGAGACATGGTGTCTGCCCGCAGGGATCTTTGACTGGAGTCTCCCCTACTCCATATCCTTGGGGAGACCTAAGACCAGGGCTAATTGTCCTGCAAGCACCACTCATCTTCATGGCCTCGGAAGAACGGGAAAGGACTTCTCTTCCTAAGAAAATGCTAGCTCAGTTTTCCTGGCCTTGAAATGTAGCTCATTTCGTGTGTTGAAGGAAGCCCCGAGACAGTCTAGACAAGCAGCATGGCCTGGGCTTACCTGGAATGTTTTGTGTGACAATGAGAAGCTGTGGTCTACAGAACACCTGATGGACCAGTTTCCCCAGGGGTCCTAGGAAATCCTGACTGCTGGGCCAGGCAGGACCGCACATAGGGGCTGATCTTGTAAGTGAAATTTTAGGGCAGAAGGGCCAGGTTTGGGAGTCCCAAAGACTTAGGCTTAGCCACCTGTACCACTGTATCCACGGAGACCAGAAATGGTGAGAAGCGGAGAGTGGAGATTTAATCAATGCACGCTGAGAAAAGGACCGGATCAAGGGGTCGGTGACTTCAGGCTGTCTTTGGGATACTGACATGAGCTTTAAGTTTTAATAGAAGGCTTGAGGCATGGGGGCATGAGGTATGCTGAGGTACCCAGTGCTTGACAAGTGTGTTCTGGTTGGTGCTGCCTCAGTTCTGGTTCTGAGACGTGGTCGGAAGAAGTCCTTACTCCTTGCAGGGACAAGGTGGTCCCAGGAGCGCAGCTTCCTTCATAATAATTGTTCTCCGTGATCTCTCTGAGACCTTGTTGTTCCTTGAGACATTTAGCTTCCCTTGGGGGTGTGGTGGGACAAGACACAAAATGTTGACAGATCCTTCAAAGTGTGCTCTTATCTTTGTGCGGCCAGCCTTGCAGCGGGTGAGATAGCTGTTTGTCTCCCATGTAGACAATGCTTGAGAGATTAGCATGCCGACATGCAAAGCTGAGCATGTGACCTAACATAAAGGAGACAGATACAAATGAAGGAAGAGGTACCAGTCCTCTTGGGGGCCTGAATGAGGAGTCAATGTTTTCTTGGTAAAAGCGCTCAGCGCTTGCTGGACTCTTATTCCGTGCCCGTGCCCTGTTGTATGCTCCCTGCCCTCATGGGTTTACAGGGCTGGGGTAGACGGGCCACTTGTTGCTCTGAGTGGCGCCCTGGACAATTGTAGCTACCACAATTGTGCACACCTGTGGCTCTTTACCCTTGCTATTCATTCTCAGGGCCCTGGGAAGGGAATGAAAGCGTGGTCCTGCCCTCCATACCGGGTAGGCCTAGGCATCCGGAATCAAGTGGCTAACTCCCCCCCCCACACACACACACACACGAGAGGAGCTCAGTTAGGATTTCTTCTGACCCTGGGAGGCAAAGTGTTCAGCCCTCAGCCCTCCTCCAGTGAGCAGAGCAGACTTCACAGACACACTGGGAGCTTCTGGTTAACTTTCTCCCGGGAGGGAGTGCAGGTTCCCCCTCCACGCATTTCCTGTGCGCCTCCACCCACATTCCTCAGCGGCTGCTCCCCTGTGGTAATCACTCTCACCCTGTCCCTTCTCTCCCCCACAGCTTCTCTGTTATCTGCTTTTTTTCCCATTTTATTGTTACCATCCCTTCCGGGCACTTCATTCTCATTGGCTGGGTTCCCTGTCCCAGTTGTTAATTTCACAGAGGCCCCGGGGTTATTGCCCTGCAGGCAGGTGAGGTCCTGCAGACTCTCTTCAGTAATTTCCCTAATCCTTTAAATCTGTGTCTCCAGTTTAGGATGTTTGCCTCGTGAGGTTCCTAATCAAGAAAAACTCAAGCCTGGGGGTACCTGATTGGTACCTTGTTTTATTTAAGATACAAAGTGTAGTATTGCAAGATTCATCCTGGGGCTGACTGGCTGTGAGGATTAGCACCCCGGGAGCTGAAGGAGAGCTCCCTCCTACCCTGACCACCCCTTACCTCTGAGTAGCTCTGGTTCACTCTCTCTGCCTAGCCAGCAGGGCCATGGCCCTTCTCTAATGCTGAACTCAGACCTAGGTGACCGCGTTTAAACCATGGTCTACCCACCAAGGACATTTTTCCTAGATGGTGGGCTCTCGGAGGACAGCTGGGGGAAGGCCAGCTCCAGGGCAGGTGGGACACCCCCCCCAGCCCCACCCCCATTTCCTCTTACAACACTACACCACAGGGACAGACCCAGTCTAGGAAGTTTAAGGAAGGGGATATCCTAGCAGGAAACTGGACTCTCTGAGACTTGGCAGAGAAGGGACATCAGGGGAAATACTCTGCCTAGACACATGCCCCCAACGCATGTGTACATAGTCATATGCCTGCATAGACACTCATGTACCTACACTGAGATATGCATGCATACACACAGAAGCGCACATTCACATTCTCTCGGCTCCTCTCTGAGTCCCCCTCTCCAAGCCTCCTGTCCTCTTCCCTCATCCATTTCTTCATGGCGTTTGCTGCTACAGACCTTGAGGGTAGGGTTTTGCAGTCCTAGGCCACCAAGCCATAGCCAACTGTCTGTCACTTTTCAGAGCTGGCCTGCCATAGACTTGAGTCTGGCAAATGGGTCAGGAGACAGGACTAGCATTCTAGGGTCCTGGAGGTGAGTTTGGGAAGGAGACAAGCCCTTCTGGTTCTGTGGGCCCTGGGTGCTATGGATGATAGTGAGGGGTCTACCAGGGCGAGGGTGTTTGGAAAATATCCTTCAGGAAACAAGCAAAGTGAAGGGCTCCACAGTCCGAGCTGGGAGATCAGCAAGCCAGACCCTCTGAGGTTACTCACCCAATGCTCCCAGGCAAGATCCGTACTTCCTTCATTCACGGAGGCTACAAGACATGTTCAGGGGAACGCTGCAGTGGCTCCCGCCATGCAGAGCCCCCGTCTGAGGCTTAGGGATGCTGTCAGAGCCTTTCTCTGCCGACAGTCACGGTGCCAGCACCTTCTGCACATGCTTTGGGTTTGACCTTGACAGATTATAAAGTGTTTTTATATTTTCAAGGGTTTGGGGGTTTTTGTTTGTTTGTTTTTAAAATAGGAGCTGGTAGGGAAAGAAGCTGAAAACATCAGTTGTTTTCTTCTGAGCTGCATGGACATGCAGTACATGAGAAAAGCAATGGGTACTAGACCACCCGGAGTCTGCTTTAGTGTTCATGCCCATGATAATGACATGCACATTACCACACGGATCCCTCAAACCTAGCTTTGGGAGGATCTCTCAGAGCATACTTCTGGGCCCAGGCTCTACACTCACAGGCTCTGTCCTCAGAGAGGGATTAGGGATTAGCCAGCAGCTCCTACCTCAGTGGGCCCAGAGCCCCTCCTTGGACCCTTTGCTCATCATGGATGGTCACAGACAGACGGAACCACTTACAGGTCCAACACGGTAGAATTGCTTCGTTGATCTACCTTTAGAAGCTCAGGGGGTTTCCCCCAGAATTCAAAAGCTCTCCCCTGCAACTGGGCGTTCACGTCTCTGCTCTGATAGAGACTACCTTGGGAGCCATAGGTGGTATTGTGTGTGTGCGTACATAGAATGTTCCCCAAACTCGGATGAGCAATACCGTTTACACCTCACGCTTTCACACTCTGTGTACAGGCTGGTGAGGCAGAACATGGGTTCGTTCCACATGGAGCATCTAGTGCCCATAGTTCACCAGGAACGAGCTCTCCACAAAGTCTTTGAAAAGCAGCACTCCTGAGGCCTACGGATGGTCTGGGTGTGAGCATTCCTGGGGCCTATGTATGGTGTGAGCATCACGGGTATAGGGCCCGATGCTGCCAGTGGAAGCAAATTATTTGGGGGGGGGGCCTTTCTATGTGAGGCCTGTGTATGATGGAGATGCTGTGTGACATGACTTGGCCCCCCCACCTTACCATGAGGAAGTCAAGAGTCGGATTGAAAGCTCAGATTTTAGTCCACTGCCTCATTTCTGCTAGGCAGAGATGTCTTGGCCTCTAAGAGGACTTACAGATCCAGGTGAGAAGGATGTTCCACAGGTAGCGGCTGTAAACTGGAACCTTCCCTGTTGTGTGGCATTGGGGTTGGCAGTTGGGGTGTCCTTCTTGTAATTATAAAAGTGATGTCAGTTCACCCCACTCTGGGCGCAGATGTTTTTCCATCTTGATAATGCATGCAGCTGACCTTGTCCTCTTATGGGTTTTGTCTGTCTTTGGAGCATGGACTGACTTAGTCTGATCAGGCAGCCACTGAAGCTACCCAGCTGCAGTTTGGCTTGGTGAGGCCCTCCAAGGAGGCCAGGAAGAATGACAGCTAGAAGCCGTGGATCCCACCTGGTCCCTGTGCAGGGGAACGGGGAGTTCCGTTCTGAGCCATGTCACTCTCGGGAAGCTTCACCGGTCACTGGGTCCTTCTGAGCTGGATGTCAGAATGGCTGCATCCTTCCAGGAGAAAAGCTGGCCTCGGGCTGGCCTCAAGCAGGACCCTAAAGCAGTGCCATGGGGGAGAATAGGCAGTGCTCTGTTACCTTTGGCCTTTCCATGCAAATGGCTGGGAAGGCTCTTCCTGTCCACGTAAACAACAAACTTCTCCCTATGCTTGCTGGCTGCAGCCCCACACTTGGCTCAGTGACAGGAAGGGCATTTTGTTATCTATGTGCTTTCCTGATATTGTTTCTAAACCTGCAAAAAATCACCTGAGCAGCCTCTCACCCCCCAGTCATAGGAACCTTACTCTGGCTTATTCCATCCCTGTTACCACTGTTCTCATCCACATAGCCCCTGACCTGTTGCAAGGTGTGTGTGTGTGTGTGTGTGTGTGTGTGTGTGTGTGTGTGTCTGTGGCTTTGGGCCTGTCTGGCTGCCTGTTGCTTACAACATTCCTGAACAGGCTTCTAGCCATCCTGTGACTGTCCCTGGATGGCCAGAGCACTCTTATACACTTGTGTACAGTATGGGGATACAGACACAGAAAAGGTCCCTCGTGTACAGCCTTATGCTTAGCCAGAGAACTTGTGTAGATGTAACCAACCGTCTTATTAAAATAAGAAACACAGAACCAATGTAAAAGAGAAAGCCAAGAGGTCAGAGCTCAGAGCTAAAATCTTACCTCCTGCAGTGCTCCTAGCTTCCCCGAAAGAGAGCTACTTCCTGTGTGTATGTCTTTAAATAGTCTTTCTGTTCTGCCTTCTCATTGGTTGTAAACCCAAACACATGACTGCCTCGTCACTGCCTGTAAGTACCGCCCTCCAGGTCTTAAAGGTGTATGCCTCCAATGCTGGCTGTATCCCTGAACACACAGAGATCTACCTAGCTCTTCTACCAAGTGCTGGGATTAAAGGCGTGTGCCGCCGCTGCCGCCGCTGCCACAGCTGCCACTGCAGCCACCACCACCACCACCATGCTCTTGCTATGGCTCTAATAGCCCTGACCCCCAGGCAACTTCATTTATTAACATACAATGAAAATCACATTTCAGTACAAATAAAATACCACCATAAACTTGTTTTACCAAGACAATGTACACAAACCAATGACAGGGAACACCTGAGGCTGAAGAGAATCATACTGGGTGGTTCTATGTCAACTTGACACAAACTGGAGTCATCTGCAAGCAGGGAATCTCAGTTACAAAAATGCCCCCATAAGATCGGGCTGTAGACAAGCCTGTAGGGCATTTTCTTAATTAGTGACTGATTGGGGGCGGGGCAGCCCTTTGTGGGTGGAGCCATCCCTGGGCTGATGGTCCTGGGTCCTATAAGAAAGCAGGCTGAGCAAGCCAGGGGAACAAGTCAGTAAGCAGCACCCCTCCATGGCCTCTGCATCAGTTCCTGCCCTGACTTCCTTCAGTGATGGACTACAGTGTGGAAGTGTCAGCCAGATAAAGCCTTTCCTCCCCAGCTTGCTTTTGGTCATGGTGTTCATTGCAGCTATGGAATCCTGACTAAGACAGAAGTTGGTACCAGGAGAGTAGGTTACTGCTGTGAGAGACCTGACCATGGGTTGTGGGGAGGATTGTGGAAAGAGTTTGGAACTTTCGACTAGAAAAGCCACGAGTGTTGAGATCTCAGTGAGCTGTTCTGTAGGACCTTGGAAGACAAGGATGTTGAGGGCAATGCAGACAGTGGGGGCCTGGCTTGTGAAGTTTCAGAGGGAAGTTTAAAGACACTTTGGGGCCATTGGTTATTTTGAATTAACATTCTGTGGTTCTGGTCAGCTGGGGCTAAAGAATCAGCTGTGGTTAACAAGACACCAGAACTACTAAAGTGAAGCCTTTGCTTTGCTGAGATACTGGATGCTGGCCAGCTGAGGAATTAGCGGTAGAGCAGCATCACTGAGGTACAGTGTTTCCTGCCAGTCAGCATACAAAGAAGCCGGGTTCCAGACATGGCCCAAGTTATACCTTGTGCTGGCAGCCGAACTTGGTAGTGTAAGAGTCACCCAGATGGCGCTGGCTTTGAAGGCATGAGGGTCATGCAGAGCAGCTGAAGTTAGCACTGTGTGGCAGGATTGGTGTCCCAGAAGAGCCCAGGAGAGGCTATTGGTGAAAGCGTAGCTCAGTTGCAGTGGAAGACCCCAGCATTTTGGAGATTCCAGTACCGTGGATGACCACCGAGAACAGCAGCAGCGGTGGAGTGGGGACGACCAGAGCCCGGAAGCTGTGTGTGCTGCAGAGGACAGAGCCCAGGAAGTGACCCAAGCCCTGTGGAGAAGCCCACAGTTGAGAGATTTCAAACTTTAAACGGAGGTTCTGGATCTTTAAGAGTCTGGATATTTTTAAGGAACTGAGCTTTTACTGTGTTTGAATTTGTAAAGACTGTGGGACTATGTTACCCATGTTTTTAATGTGAGATCTTGGGGATGAGTGTGAGAGGAAAGGTGACTGAATGTCAGTGTGTTTGCGTGTCAAGTTGACCAGGGATCAGTTGGACTGAATAGTTTTACATCCGAGTGACTCAGCTGGAGTCAGCTGAGAGGAGGGAACATGGATTAAGAAAATGCCTCCATACGCTTGGGTTGTAGGACATTTTCTTAATTATTGATTAATGAAAGAGCACCCAGCCCTTTCCCTCAGCTGGTGTCCTGTGTTCTATAAGAAAGCAGGCTGAGCAAGCCATGGGGAGCAAGCCAGTGAGCAGCACCCCTTCATGGCCTCTGCTTCAACTCCTGCCTCCAGGTTCTGCCCTGCGTGAGTTCCTGTCCTGATTTCTTTCAATGATGGACTACAATGTGGAAGTGTCAGCCAGATAAACCCTTTCCTCCCCAACTTGATTTTGGTCATGGCGTTTCATTCAAGCAATAGAATCCCTAAGACAAATCCCTAAGTCTGTGTCCTTGGACTGACACTGGGCTACCTGGAATGTTCCTCTCCTTCCACATGCGTTTTCTCAGGAAATGTGGGAGGCACCCTCTGACTAGCTATGGGTGACGCTGACCTGCTTCCTCCTGAAGGTGGCCGCACAGTCATGCTCTGCAGTCAGGCTCCGCAGTGATCCTGCAGAAGCTGAGTCAGCAGAGGCTTCCCGCCCCCATGCCTCTCTCAGGGTCATCCTTTCTGACAGGGCTTCCAAGGAGCTCTACTGTTGAGGGAGCCGCAGTGCAAGAATCTTGCTTCTGTGTTCCTGTGGCCAGGCTTGAGTAAACAATTGCACCCTTTTTAAGAGGCCTCGTGCGGTGTCGGTTAACTGTCGCCTTCTTCTCTTTCCACAGGACTATTTCTATCCAAGATACCAAGGTGAGTTAAAGTTGCCACGGTTGGCTTCATTGTCATACAGGCCTAGGGTCTGTTTCATGTCGGGGAAGTCCCATTACCATCTTATTCCTGGGAGGAGGAAGCTGTGAGGTTAGAGCCGTTGAGAGCACATGGATCAAAACATGAGTGTGGTTTTTGTGTGTATACACACACACACACACACACACACACACACACACACACACACACGCACACCATTTTAATTCCAAGTTGCCTGTGCCTCAGACTAACACTGACGTTTACAGATGTCTTCTTTGATTCCAGGCCCTGCCCACATCTGGAAGTATGGCTAATTGCATGCCCTCAAACTTTCTGGTCTCAGGACTCTCTACTTCTGAGATTATTGAGGACCAACTCACACACACACACAAAAAAAAAAAAAAAAATTTGCTCCTGTGTGATGTGTTTATCAATATTTGCTTTATTATTGGTTAAAACTTAGAACCTTGCAGAAGGTTTTTACATAGTTTGAACAGAAACGCACACATACTCTCAGCTCAGCCCATAGTGGCATAAGAAATACCAATATGCTCTTACAGGAGAAACAGAAAAAAAAAAAATAGGGTTTTAGTCTAGAGGGCAGTTACTTTGCTCCCTCAAGAAGTCCTAAATTCTCTGGATGCTGTTTGGTCAATACCCAAAGTACTTTGGATGTATATTGCTTGTAAGAAGAGTCTGTTCTTAGTCTTTGGACTTATCAACACACTTTTGGGTAAGAGGCTGGCCTTCTATCCAGGAGGCACCTGACTGTAATCTGTATCAAGCTATAGCACAGAGGACCAGTGACTTGCCTGCTGTGACTCTCCAGGCTTGGGTACCAGAATCTTGGCCAGCGGAGACAAGGGACTAGAGAAGGGACAGACAGTTATAGTCAAGCTGGGATCCGTTGGAGTTTGCAATAACTGCCACCCAGAACCTCGGTGGGTTTAGTAGATATGCCACAGAGGGAGGGCTTGGCTAGTCTCATTGCCTCTGTAGGTGAGCAGTATCAGCCTGTCAACATCTGGGAAGGGGTGGAGTCTCTGCACACACTAATGGATTGATTGCTCATAAACACACCTTTTCAAGGAAAGCTTTGCAATTCCTCTTGATCCTGGCACATATGGGTAATGGCTTTGCCAGCTTCCCATGGATCAATTGGCCTTGGAGTCCTTGGCAAGCTTTGCCCATATCCAAATACACATTCACTCAGGACTTCACTCATTCAGGCCTATCTCTGACCCCTACACTAGCCCAACAAGCCTTGGGCCATCTCTAGTGCCTACGCAGGGAGATAATCCGTCCATGCATCCTAACTGTACTTTCCGCTGTCCACACTGTCTTCTCAAATGTGGACGGTCAACAGTGACCCAAGAAAGGCCAGGCAGAGTGGCTGAACACCATCATAGGCAGCCATCGTGTATTGTCTGTTCCAGTGCTGTGCTCCTGGCTCCCTTGTGGCACACACATCTGCCAGGTCTAGTGCCCTGCAGACTTGAGAGGGCACCTCAAGGGCACTTCCACTTTCAGACGAAGGACAACGTTTCCTGCCCAGACCACTGAGATCTTGAAGTTCAGTTCTTTGGCCATAGACAGACTGTGCTAAAGTTCATGGTGTTCTGTGTGATGGGAGACTCCAGCACTCACCCGTTCTGGAGTCGATTTTCTGTCACTGGGGATACTTACCACCAAGTGCTTTATATTGACAGCTGGACCACACACTCACTGAAGATCCGTGGGTCCAGGTGAAAAGAAGCCGTCACTTGGCACTAATTTGCATACCTGCGCCACCCCAGGGGTGACAACTGACTGTGTTGTCTGTGTCTCTCTTTCAGAATGCTTGAGGAAATATGGCAAGCCTGAGGATAAAAACCCAAATTTTGCCCCTTGCGTTCAGAGTAAGTGCCCCCTCCTGTCTCACTGGAAGCGCATACTGGGTAGCTGTGGCTCCACTGTGGTTGGGATAAAGCTGTGGAATATCCCAGCAGCATGAGAAGCTGTCGGGCCCTCCAGGAGTCTGCTCCTTGTACACTGAACTTCCTCTTAAAGAAAGTACATCTTGCTGGGTGGTGGTGGCGCAAGCCTTAAATCCCAGCACTCGAGAGGCAGAGGCAGGAGGATCTCTGATCTCTGTGAGTTCAAGGCTAGCCTGATCTACCAAGCAAGTTCCAGGAAAGGCGCAAAGCTACACAGAGAAACCCTGTCCCGAAAAACCAAAAAAAAAGTACATCTTGTTTTTGTTTTCAAATGCACAATAAATGCACTTGTTACAGGGGTTTAAATATTTCATAGGGTGTGAAGTGGATCCCTACGCCATGCAGGCAAGGCCATCTTTCAGCTCTCTGTTTGTACCTAGAAGTACAGAAATGGCCTTTGCACACTTGTGTCACCCCCCATCCCTAGTCACTGCCTTGTTTGGAGTCCCTTCCGGGGCAAGGGCACCCCATCTCCCACCAGATGTCAGCTGCCTTGGCTCGGCGTAGCCCAAGTGGGTTGACCAGCTTTGGGGCTATTTTGTCTCTATCATACAGAAGCAGAATGATGCCTGACGCATCTGTTCACAGTTCTGGTTCCTAAGAAAGGGTCAGAGACAAACCTGCATCCACATTTCCCTTTGAGAGCAGCTTCTGTAACTCAAGTGTCCCTTTCCCATTGTTTCTGTCACGGTGTTGTTACTTGGTTTTGTCTTTAGCTTAGTTTTGCCTTCTCTCCGAGTTTAGTTCTTGACCCTTGCTCTGTCAAGTATGGTAATTTCTTTCCTTATACTTTCTAATTTGTTGGTATGTGATGGTACATTGATCCTGGACATCAACCTTTGCCCCCAGTGCTCTGTGGAGTTATTCTGTTGCTTTGGTTTGTGGCCAGTCCTGTGGCTTCAGAGCCTCGTAGGGTATTTGGAATTGCATTGACATCCTCTGGGTGGGACTTGAGATTCTGTATCCACCCCCACCCTCACCCTGCCGTGGTGGTAGGTGGCCTGAAGAGGGGGATGAGATTGTACCCACCCCCAGAGCCTGTCCCTCAGCTGATTAGATGATAAATCTCCTGTGTCTTCTGGTGCCAAATATATTGAATTCTATTGCCAGATGCCTTGCCCGCTCAGGGCAGAGGCTTCGCCAAAGTCCCTGACACAAGGCTACCTCCTGCCTGGCTCTGCTCATCACAGGTCCCAGGAGCATGCGCCTGAGTTGTCATTGTCTGGGCCCCTCATGGTGGCTGTACAAAAATGTCCTGATGACCCAGAGATCTTTCTACTGAGCCACGGAAAGACAGGGCCACAGAGCAGGGCCACAGGGCAGGGCCACAGAGGGACAGGGCCACAGGGCAGGGCCACGGAAAGGCAGGGCCATGGAAGGGCAGGGCCACGGAAAGGCAGGGCCACGGAAAGGCAGGGCCACGGAAAGACAGGGCCACGGAAAGACAGGGCCACCAGCTATGCAGGCTGTTGCCCTTTGTGCCTGGTCCTTTACCTCGATGCCCGTGGCATGTCACCGAGTGCCCTGAGTACTCATTTTTGTTAAAATTTAAAACAAAAGTCTTGCAGGCCCCATTCTGGCATTTTCTAGAGAGCTTAGACCTAGCCCTAGACAAGCGTTTGCCCTAACAGGCCTT
Source organism: Peromyscus leucopus (assembly GCF_004664715.2). Classification (NCBI taxonomy): domain Eukaryota; kingdom Metazoa; phylum Chordata; class Mammalia; order Rodentia; family Cricetidae; genus Peromyscus; species Peromyscus leucopus. The sequence continues at coordinate 3,513,646 of NC_051077.1, read as the reverse complement.
CTGGAGCCCAACACCTCATTGCATGGGCGTTGATCACCATGCCAACAGTAACTAAAGTGACAAGGGAGAAGTCGCAGACTACGCATGGGCTCTGCTCTCTCGATGCCGGGAAAGGCTTTGGGTTCCATTCCGTTCCTTTCTTATAAACCGTTCCAGGTCCCCTGCCATGTCCATGTTCCTCTGACACACGTCACCAGGAAGCTTGTTCCCACACACTAGATCAGGCCCTGGTTGATGAATCTGATCATCAGGATTTCCCAGGGATCAGGGCTCTCTTCTGGGCCCAGAACAAAGGGTCTAGACTGGACAGGACTGCTGCCCAGGTCCTGACTTTCCACCTGGAGAGCCAGCTCACACTTCACTCCTCACCTGTAGCCACACGAGCAAACCAGGATAGACTGTTAAGAATAACAGCAGATCTCTATGAGTTCAAGGCCAGCGTGGTCTACAGAGTGAGTTCCAGGACAGCCATGGCCACACACAGAGAAACTTGTCCAAAAAAAAAAAAATTAAAGAAGGACAGCAACCTGCCCGAGGAATCGCTCCCTAGGCCCCACAGTGCCTACAAAACTGTCCATTCTTTCACCTTTTGGGAATGTGTCGGTCTCGCTGCAGAGATCTCCAGGCACCTGCCAAGGGTCAAACACTGGACTTGGTAAATTTCCAACAGGAAAAGAAATGACGTAGAGTGGGTGGTATTCCTCTAGGGACAGAGGGACAAGGGTTGTGGTGTTGGCTCTGTGTTGGGACTCTTAAAAAATAACATTACCCCATTGGAAGTTGGCTCTGCACCATCTCCCGGCCTAAGGACAGATTTTGCAAGGGGTGGATGTGGCATTCTTGGCCAAGTTAACCAGTCCCTGTGCCAAATTTGCTAGTGTATACTTTAGAGATAAATTTAACCCTCCAGCCGGACACTTTAAGCGTACTGGACACTGTATCCTGGCTTCAGGTGGGCTCCCATGAGGCCACAGAAGTTGTGGAATGATGAGGACCTCCCATCCTGACCCCTTATTTACAGGCCACTCTGACTTCACCCAGCCCCTACATGCTTCAGGAAAAAAAAATGGCATTTTCTCATGATCTGCCAGAAACTCCTCTGCAAGAATCGCAGAAACACTTGAAGACTCACAGGCGTGCTGCTGACTGTCATTTGTGCAAACCCAGCAGACTTTGGATGTAAACGTGGAGAAACCACAGAGGGGGAAAGGCAAACAAAGGGGATCGCAGAGCTCCCTGAGAAGCCTAGACTTGCTTCCCAGGCCCACTGTGGGCTCGGCGCCCAGCCCAGCCTGGCCCGGTCCAAGTAGAAGCTGCCAGCCATGGGGCTGACCTGAAAATCCTGGATGAGCAAAGGAATGCATCTGGGAAATCCAGAGGTTGGCTCCTGCCCTCATCTTCTGCCAGCTTCCCCCACCCCACCCCTGACCCCATCCCTGCCGGGCAGCAAGAACCCTCTTTGTCTAGAGGTCAGGTATGGGAACCAGAGGCCTGTGGGAAGGGCCCCCAAGAATGGAGCAAGCACTGGTGTGAGTAACCTGGAAGACTTTGACATCCTGCCAGGATGGCCTCTAGGAGACATTGGCCGATGCTCTTCTGGCTTGGCCTGCAACTGTTCCTGTAAATCAAAGAGAAACAAATGCTGGCTTCCTTCAGCCAGTAGAATAGGGGTGCCCAGGAAACAAAGCCAGAGATGTGGGTTGTCATGAGACTCAAAATGGCTGTCACCAACTGAAAGCAGAGAGAGAGAGAGAGAGGAGAGAATGAATGAATGCATATCTCATCGCTGCTTCCTCAAAGAGGGACAGCTCAGCCTTCCTCCTGGTCCTCAGCTCTTGGGTCTCAGCTTTTCATGTGCTGCAAAGGACCCACCTAACCCAGAACTTCCCGTTTGGATGCCAGGTGGAGTGCAGATCACCTGCCAGTGTGAGGCATGGGCTGGCCGGTGTCGAGGGATACGAGTGTGACGATGCTCTCGGTGTGCTGGACCACAGCCGACCCCCGCCTTCTGGTGCAGATGTGGGATTCAAGTGGCCAGATGACAGTGACCACACTGGAGGACAGGAGGGAAACGGGGTTGGTCACCCTCATCCAGTCAGAGCTCTGGGTGTGCTGTCTGAAGTCAGCCCCGTCTCTTGACCTTCTAACAGTGACAGTCTGGAGCCGGTCTTCCGTCAGACCCTGCACAGAGCAGAGTTGAAGGCAGGAAGCAGGGGACCATCCAGATGTTTAACAGAGGTGGTAAACATGCCCCGGGCAATAGGATGCCAGTCCAAGTAGGACACCAGTTGGCATGTTGTCTAACCTGGCAGAGACTGACCAGGGCTGGGAAGTGGCACCCCATGTGTCTCTAAAACCTCTAGAGGAGCAGTTCTCAACGTGTGGGTCGCAACCCCTTTAGGGATTGAATGAACCTTCCACAGGGGTCACCTAAGACCATCAAGAAACATATTTACAGCCGGGCGGTAGTGGCGCACGCCTTTAATCCCAGCACTCGGGAGGCAGAGGCAGGCGGATCTCTGTGAGTTCGAGGCCAGCCTGGGCTACCAAGTGAGTTCCAGGAAAGGCGCAAAGCTACACACAGAAACCCTGTCTCGAAAAAACCAAAAAAAAAAAAAAAAAAAAAAAGAAACATATTTACGTTACAATTCGTAACAGTAGCAAAATTATAGTTACGAAGTAGCAACAATAACAGTCTTAAGGTTGGGGGGTTACCACAGCATGAGGAACTATATTAAAGGGTCACAGCATTAGGAAGGTTGAGAACCACTGCTCTAAAACTATCTAGCTGTTGGTAGATAGGAGCCACCCCACGCCCTGCCCCATCCAGACAGAATATAGATCCTTTAGATGGGGCAGAACTTGGAGCCCTGGGCTCCTATGCTCTGGGTTATGCGCACATCTGTTCAACCTCTGAAAGGATTCTTTGAGAACGGGATATAATAATGGTTCTTTCTGTGACTTCCCTAACCTTGGGGTTGAAGCACATGCCGAGCTTTCCCACCCCCACCCAAGGCATAGTCGAGGCTGTGTCTGGAGGTCTCAGCTGTGTCCCTAAGGTACTCCATGGAGGTCAGTGACATTGGAAGATCTTTTAATTGCAGACTATAAACCAAAGACTGAAGCTATGTGGCTCAGACACCCCATGTCTTGTTCAGCTGGCCACTGCACACTTAACTTGACACCTTAGTGCTGAGATCGTGTGTGTGTGTGCGCGTGTGTCTGTGCGCGTGCGCACTCGTCTGAAAAGAGCGAGCCCTCCTGCCTATGCAGTAGGCTCCACCAATTTTGTGTCCTGTGTTCTGTGTCCTTCTGGGGAACTAGAAGACCCATTCCCTGGGAGACCTAGGCCAGCAGTCCCTCTTTGCCTGGCCCAGTGACAGTCACCTCCTCCCAGTAGACCTGGGTACTATTGCTGCAACTGGTCCCAGGGCCTTAAAAGTTCCTCACATTTGTTCCTGTCCAAGGTGGGGACCTCCATCACAGCTTAGCCCACACTGGAACCCTTAGGAGCTCCCCTGAGGCCTCACCAGTGGCTCTGACCATGCCCAACTATGTGAGGTAGGACTTTCAGAGATATCTAATGTGACTTTCTTTTTTTTTGTATCCTCCAACTCAGACTTGCCTGACCAGTGCACCCCAAACCCTTGTGATAAGAAGGGTACTCAGCTCTGCCAAGACCTCATGGGTAACTTCTTCTGCCTATGCAAAGCTGGCTGGGAAGGCCGGCTCTGTAACAAAGGTGAGAGTCCACAGCCCCACCCCCTCTGTCCCACCCCCTCTCTGTCCCACACTCTCTGATCACACCCTGCTCCACCTGCTCCTTACTCACTACCCATGACTGGGAGCTCAGCCATACTTCTAGTCTGTCCTGGGACAAGGCCCTGATGGACAACCTCAGCATCCCTCTCGGGAACCCTTTGCCCGTCCAGGGTGGCATGCAGCAGCCCCGAGGCTCACTGAAGCTACAGACTCCTAGAGAGTTGAGGCAGCCAGAGAGCTGTTTTAGGACTAGGATTGAAAAGGAGGAAATGCCACATGGGTCTTAGCACCCCAGCTAAGGGGCCCCACCTTGGTTTACTCAGGTGAGGGTGAGGCATCAGGTAAAGCTACAAACGAGATAGCAGACCCTGCCCAGCCCTTCACTCTGGGCAGCCTTGCTGCATCCACAGGTCATCTGGATAGTTCTGTTCAGGGTTCCAGACAAGGGTGCTGTGTGTAGGTCTCGTGGCTGCTGAGCTCCGATTGATTGATGGGTCCGTTTTGTCCTTTACCCCGTCCCTTGCGCACCTGGAGACCTTCAGAACTGAGTCTGTGGCTCTCCCCACCTGCAGCAGTTCATCTCTCTCTGGTCCTCACGCTGTCCACCTGAGGCCAGCAGGGGAGTGTCCAGGTAGAAGCCCCTCACTCTTTCTCCATGTCCAGATGTCAACGAGTGTGGCCAGAAGAACGGGGGCTGCAGCCAGGTCTGCCAAAACAAGCCAGGAAGCTTCCAATGTGCCTGCCATAGCGGCTTCTCGCTTGCCCCGGACGGCAGGAACTGCCAAGGTAAGTCCCTGGCTGAGCAACTGCGCCCCACCTACCTCCCTGTCCCGAGAAGGGAGTGAGCATCCTTTGGAAATGGTCCAGCCCAGCATCGTGGACACGAGTCCCCAGCTCGGAGAGCAAGGGCAAGGACTGCCCGTCCACACTGGGGTTTCTAGATAACTTCAGCCCACAGAGCCTGCAAGACCTCCTGTGTGGTCACAAGGCGTAGATCTCCGCAGCTGACTGCAGGGGGAACTTGGCAAGGGGGCAGGCCGCGGTACCTCTGTGCACCTGCCGCACCTTCCAGACCCTCCCGGCCCAGCGCAGACTCCCCCTTCCCTGCCCCCCACGAACACAGGAGCAGATGGGGCCTCCCCACTCTGTGGTCCCATTTCCCCTCGGCCCGGAGCGGGGAGCTTGAGAACGCCCAAACAATCATCTCAAAGTGCATGCTCCAGCTGTTCCCCCTGAGCCGATTTAGGGTACAGAGGGATGGCGCTCAACCTCTGCTCCAACGCAGATGGACCAGAGTGTCCCTGAGGAACCGAGGCTCACAGGACTGGGCGACAACAGCCTATGTGGATGGTCCAGATGGCTGCAGGGTGTGGGGCCAACCCAGGATCTGAGTGCCAATCTGATGAGACAAACGACTATTTCCTCCACCCGTTTTGGAGGAGAAAAATTTATTCTCATCTACCTCAGAGTTCACCTCTGACAGTCACAAGGAATATTCTTAGAAGGTGTGATTGTATGGGGACAGTCAGTCACTGTGTCCTCGTACCTATGTGAAATGTGTGGGAAATGCATATGGGAATGTATAGGCCTCCCCTCCTGTGTCCTTATTCCAGGAACAGAGGCCCTCTCCTTGTGGCTTTTGTCCCTGGCCTTGACCAAGGGACACAGCCCCCACACTTTAGTAGCAGGTTGAGGAGGCCTGCCTTGCTTTGTGGATCCTGAGCAATGAAGCCTACAGTGTACCCAGTGTGGGGTGAGCAGCATGTGGCCCCTGGGCCCCCCCATCACTTGACACCCACGGCGAAGGCATCGTGCCTTCCTCCTCCCGTTCTCCACCCTCCCGTGCCGGGGCTGTTCTCGCCCTCTGTCCCCAGTGGCCGCTGCAGCTGTCCCAGACCGGCCTGTACAGCCTTGGCCTGGCTGGCTTTGCTTGCAGATGTAGACGAGTGCGCGGACGCGGCTACCTGTGGGGATGCACGCTGCAAGAACCTGCCGGGCTCCTACTCCTGCCTCTGTGATAAGGGATACATGTACAGCTCCCAGGAGAAGACCTGCCAAGGTACCCATGCCGCGGCCACCCAGCTTGCTTCCTCCTTTGACCCTTAGCCTAGGACACATGTTGGTCTCTGCCTCCACATGGGCTGCATTGCCCTATGGCTGGCATCCATTGGTCCAACCTCCCAGGAAGTCATTGTATACCCACGAAGGTTGGAAAAATGTCAGGACCTCCTGGGGGTCTCTGTGCACCTTCATTGAAGATGACCCCTAAAGTCAGTCCTCTGTCTCATCCCTTTCTCCTGAACCCATTGTGTCCATACATGTATGCTCACACAGAGTGCTCTCGTACAAGTGCACGTGTTCCAGTGTGTGCCCAAATGAGGACACACCTGTGTTTACCCTTCCCCCGCCTTCAGGAGAGTCCGTGAAGATCCTGAATTCCTTGCTAGACTTTGGCTTCCTCCCAGCCCTCTGTGCCTGCAGTAGATGACGGGGAATGGTGTGCTTATTCCCTCCCTGTGGAGGTTTACCATGTCCTGAGAGCAGAGACATACAAGATTATGCAAGAGGCTCCGAGAGATAACTGGGGGAGCCCTGGAGAAGAACTGAGCCCCCCAGGGAAGGGAACACGGAGCTAAGGGTTCAGAGGGTCCTGCCCTGCACCGTTCTCCACAACCCACACAGACATGCTCGGTCCCTCCATCCCTGGGCCGGTCCGCCGGTCGGTCCGAGCACAGACCTCAGATACCTTTAGCTCTTCACTTCTGTCTGGGAAGCAGGGACCTAAGAGACAGGCCTCTGAGGCGGCAGGCTGAGCGATGATGTCTACAGCGTGTCTCTGGGAAGAGTAAGTGGGGTTGCTCGGTGTTTGGGGCGTTCCCCACGCCTACCCCGAGTCCCTTTGCCGGCAGATGTGGACGAGTGTCAGCAGGGACGCTGCGAACAAACCTGTGTCAACTCCCCGGGCAGCTACACCTGCCACTGTGATGGGCGCGGGGGCCTAAAGCTGTCCCCAGACATGGATACCTGTGAGGTAGGTGACCCTGGTGTCCACTGGGTGGCCCTGCGGAGCCCCGTGCTGTGCTTTGTGTGGGACCCTCTGCTACTGACTGGTTATGACGGAAAACTCCCACTAGCTCTCAGGACCACGCGGCCAGCCAAACCTCTGTTTGGTTGTGTTGATGAAATCTCCATAGCGACTCTCCACTCTCAGCTACGTAGCCTGCTGGTGCAAGCCCAAGGTGTGATGTGTTCACACCAGGATGTACAGTGCACGTGCGCGTGCGCACGCACACACACACATGCACGCACACATACACACACGCACACCACGCACTCAGGGCACACACACACACACACACACACACACCCCATGCACTCAGGGCTCTCTAACAAGCTAAACAAACTTTAAGGAAGTTGTGCATTGATGGCATTTTCTGAAAAACAGCAGCAAGTGACCACGTGCCATGATGACTTTGCAAGTCACAGACCTAGGAAGCAGGATAAGCATTTTCCAGTTATGAGTCTGAAGCTCAAGTCATCTAGGTCCTTTGTGAGGCTCCCCATTGCGTGAGATGGTATCCTCCTGAAGGGCCAGGGGACCAGCACTTGTGTGCTCAGGCTCCCTGCTGGCCAGTGTAGCAGTGCAGAATCCTCTGTCTCTCATCCCCTCTGGAAGCCAGCTTAACCTGCTTTAATTCTACCCTCTCTCTGGTCAGTGGGAAAGCCTACAGCATAAATCAGTTTCTTGAACCATAGTCTTCAAGGCCTTTGTGTTCTGCTCATTTTGTTAATAGTATACTAATTTTTACACGTCTCTGTGCTCCTCTGTGAGTTGGAAGAATTTCATAATTTAAACACCACTAGCGAATAAGAACAGGTGAGAAAGAAGCAGGTGATAGAAGACACCAGAACCGCCGGGCGGTGGTGGCGCACGCCTTTAATCCCAGCACTCGGGAGGCAGAGGCAGGCTGGATCTCTGTGAGTTCGAGGCCAGCCTGGGCTACCAAGTGAGCTCCAGGAAAGGCGCAAAGCTTCACAGAGAAACCCTGTCTCGAAAAACCAAAACCAAAAAAAAAAAAAAAAAAAGAAGAAGACACCAGAACCCTGGGCCTCTGCCTGGGGGCACCAACGTGGGATGGGTCATATAGACTCTGGGATTTCCAGGGGTGGGCTAGCCTTGGGATCCTGGAAGATCAGAGGATCTCCCCCAGTGTGACCAGGACCTCAAAGTTGTTTAAAAGGCAGCCACAGGGCATCCCCCGCCCCAACACCTTCCGATTATCTCATGGCAGGACATCTTACCGTGTGTGCCCTTCACCATGGCCAAGAGTGTGAAGTCCTTGTACCTGGGCCGCATGTTCAGCGGCACCCCTGTGATCAGACTACGCTTTAAGAGGCTTCAACCCACCAGGTGAGAGCCAGGCACACAGGACGGCAGAACCCAGGTGAGAAGGCTGAGCCAGGGCTCCTAGTTTCCAGGAGCCCAAAGCCACTCAAGATCTCTGAGGGAACCAGCTCCCCACGTCCTGGAAGGTGTCCCAGGGGTCTTGGCCCTGGGACTAGGCGGCCCGGTACCCCCTGCCCTCTGCCCCACTTTGTTTCTCGGGTCTGTTGACAGGCTGCTGGCTGAGTTTGACTTCCGAACCTTTGACCCCGAGGGAGTCCTCTTCTTCGCCGGCGGCCGTTCAGATAGCACATGGATCGTCCTGGGGCTGCGGGCCGGGCGGCTGGAGTTGCAGCTGCAGTACAACGGTGTTGGCCGGATCACCAGCAGCGGGCCCATTATCAACCATGGCATGTGGCAGACGGTGAGCGGAAGGCTAAGGCTACCCCTAGCAGTCGGCGCTGGATGTGGCCCGTGGGTGGGACCCCTGCTCTAGTTAACCAGAGCTGCTGCTTCCTTGGCTGAGTGTGGCTTACTCAGAAAGGGCTTCCTGGGACAGCCGTGTGGGCATCGGCCCAGAAGGTACTAGAATAATTGCATGAGGAATGCTCAAACATTGAAGGCCAACAGAGGAGATAGATAACTAGCTCAGAACACCCAGGAACCTGAGCACTGAGACGGGGATCTTCTGTTCATGTGATCAACAGTCTTCTGCCCTCGGCTCCGGCTGCTTCCCCCACAGGAGTTTGGGTGACAGACAGTGACGCCCTACTCAGGAATCACTTCCTATACCCCAGGCAATAAAACAGGCTTGGGAATTAATGTTTGGAAGAAAAACAGAAAGACATGGTTTTTCCCTTTGCAGTGAAGACAAAATGAAAAATCCATGTTCTGCTTTGCAGACAGACATGGACCCCTGCCATCTCTCCAGCTACCGACTGCTGTCTGTCCTCCTTCCCGGCTTTGAGGGATCAGAGTGTCTGTAGCAGAACAGGGAGGATCCAAGGAAAGAGGAATCCTGGGGAGAGGGTGCCCTCTACACAGCCGTGGGGACAAGCCTGGACTAGGACCAGGCAGGACCCAGGCTGGGAGCAGTGACCATAACTTGATTCTGTCTAGGTGGCAGCTCACATAGCCTGAACCCATGGCTCAGTAAGAGAGCATCACAAGTTCTGGCCCTCAGTGTTCCCTGCCCAGTCATTCACAACTCTGCTCTTCTGACAGATGCAGGAAAACACTAAGTGTGCCTCCACCTCAGCTAAAAAGGATACCGATGTTCTGGAAGATGGGGACCATACCATATCTAATGTACATTCATTCCTCCTACACAGCTTCAAGGCGTTCCTATGTGCAAAGTTTCTGAGGCATTTGCTTGATCATTCAACCTCGCTCCACCCTAGACAGTAAATTAACTGTTAGGGGTTTAGAAGAATTTCGGAACATGTATGTTCTTCCAACGGCAGCGCCAGCATAGGGGGAACCATGATAGAGCCAGCTCAGCGGCTGATGGGATACTTCAGGGCTGAGGATGAGCGAAGGAAGCGGGCATTAGGACCTGGAGCCTCTTGTGAGTAGCAGAGAGATTGTATAGGTTGAAGAGGCAAGCGTTTGCATGGGCCACAGAGGTGGGGTGGTTGTGGGGGTCTTTTTTTTTTTAGGCTGCAGGGACAGGAAGTTGAGTAGACACACCAATGCGAGACCTAGAGTGAACTGATGTTCGGGCCTGGGCTGCCCTGAGGAAATATCGGGGTTTCTTCTGTAGAAACCTGGAAGCCAGTGAAGGCATGTGAAGGAAGCAATGACTTCTTCTCCCATCCCCTTGCACCATTATGGGCACCTAGCCACAGTTAGCCGTGCTGGCCAGCTGGGCTGCCAGGCCCCCCGGACAGGCTGGGCTCAGTCCTGGATGTCAGACCACCCGACGCTTCAGTAGTGAACGAGTTCTTCGCCCACTCAGTCCCTTCTCACATAGAGGAGATTACGCCTTTAGTAAATGCATTTTTGTACGCCCAGCCCAGCGTCTGCCACTGTGGTCACCTTGGGCATAGCCGAGAGTGTGTCGCCCACTTCGGGGATGAAAGCCCTCCAGAGTGGGGTTCTCCTGCGAGAGGTCATTTCATGGATCCCAGAGTCAGCTGTGGTACTGCTGCTGGGCAGAACCTCATCGTCCGCATAACACTGGCTAAGGGGCATCCAGGAGCTGCATTTTCTGCTCCTGGTCCTCTAGAGCCTAGACAGCAGAAGATCCATTGCTATGTCAGATGAGATCAGCCCGGGGCCGCAGCACTGATGTAGGGCATACAAGCCTATGTCCAGCCCACGCTGATAACCCTCCCGCCCACAGTCATCATACTTGCTGGGGTCAGAACTGAGAGACTGAACTTGTTCAACTGAGGAACTTCGGCTTGTTAACAAATCTATGCAGAAGCCAAGGTCATGGCACCCTTCACAGTACAGTCTGTGGTACAGGACCTGGGGCCTGGAGTGCAGCTGTCGGCTCTACAGAGCTCCCCTGGGCTGTTATGGGACACTGGGTTTGTGTCACATGTGAGAAGAGTCCAAACATGGAGCTCGTGTTAGGCTTCAGTTTGGCTCTGAGCCAGCAGTTGGCTGGCTTCGGATGCCACTCTGTAGCCTGGAAGTTCCTCACACAGACACGCGAGCCACTGAGGGCAGCACTCCATACCAGTCCAGTGCCCAGCGTCTCAGGCCTGAAGGACGTCTGAGGATGAGCGAACAGCTATCATCTCACTTGACCCAAGACAACATGCTGTGCTTGTCCTGGAGCAGGCACCATGGACGGCCAGGCTGCAGTTTCTCAAGAGGCCCGAGCCACATCAGACATGGCTCTCTAGTTCTTTTAAACTGGAATAAGCATCAGTAGGGCCTTTCTGTGACTGTCTTCTAAAATACACCGGGTAGTGGTCTGCTTTAATTTCAATCCCAAATGTATGGGAGAGGCTAGCCCTCTTCACATGAACCCTGACCTGTGAGCTCACAAGGGGAGCCACAGAAGTGACTCTAAGCAAGGAAGGGTGTGGGGAGAACCCACAGAGGTGAGAGTGAGCATGGGCTCTAGCAAGGTTAGTGCCTCCTGGACACAGGTGATATGGGTGTGGTCTTGTGAGGCCAGACTCTTCCTGGACCGGATAAACTTGGGTGGTGTTTCCCCTGAGGTCTGGTGTCCTTGGCCCAGGTGACGTGAGCATGGTCTCATGGGTCAGGCTCCTAAACACATGGTATGGCATACCCCCCACTGAGGTCGGGTGTCTCTGGCCCAGGTGGCATGGGTATAGTCTCGTAGGTTGGGCCGTTAGACGCAAGTAACATGCCATGTCTACCCTGAGGTACGGTGCACTTGACCCAGGTGATGCGCCATGGGGGCCTTCCAGAAATGACCATCTACCTGCCCTCCCCGCCTGACCCCCTTCAGATCTCTGTGGAGGAGCTGGAACGCAACCTTGTAATCAAGGTCAACAAAGATGCTGTGATGAAGATTGCCGTCGCTGGTGAGCTGTTCCAGCTGGAGAGAGGCCTGTATCACCTGAATCTCACTGTCGGGGGCATTCCCTTCAAGGAGCATGACCTCGTCCAGCCCGTAAGTCCAGCCCTGACCATGAAGGAGAATGCAGCAGGCTCAGGCTTGGCTCTGCCTCGAGGGGATTTGCCCTCTACTGAGCCCATCTCACAATTTGAGGGGCCCCAGCTGGCAGCCAGTCGCTGTACATAATAACTAGCCACTTCCACTCATGATTCTCATTTAAGTGTTCCTCTGACTTAAGGACAAAAAAAGTCTATTTTGCAGTAAAGATAAAACACCTCATTTTAAAAAGAAAAAGAAAGAAAGAACGAAAGAACTTTTTGGATATGTCCCAAGAACATTTTGGGTTGTTAGCCATACCTATATTTCCTGTGGGGGAAGCTCTAAATGGGAGGCTTTGGATCACTTTTCAAAGTTCTATTTTTTTCTGTCCTATGCCACACATGGCCTTTGTACCTCATCTGTCTCTAGCCCAGTGGTCAGAACCCTTGTTTTGGGGATGGCAACATCCACCACAGATGGAAAACCTGTTTGGTAGGTGATTGACCCAGTCACCACAATTCAGGAGAGTCCCAAGGGGATGATAACATCCAACATACCATTGCAGATCTTCAACACATAAGATGAGGTGACCTGACTGGATTATATAACAGCCTTGCACACAGTGTATGGTCATGAGGGTGACCTGATTGGATTATATAACAGCCTTGCACACAGTGAGTGTGTGGCCATGAGGGTGACCTGATTTGATTATATAACAGCCTTGCACACAGTGAGTGTGTGGTCATGAGGGTGACCTGATTGGATTATACAACAGCCTTGCACACAGTGAGTGTGTGGCCATGAGGGTGACCTGATTTGATTATATAACAGCCTTGCACACAGTGAGTGTGTGGCCATGAGGGTGACCTGATTGGATTATATAACAGCCTTGCACACAGTGAGTGTGTGGCCATGAGGGTGACCTGATTGGATTATATAACAGCCTTGCACACAGAGTATGGTCATGAGGTGACCTGATTTGATTATATAACAGCCTTGCACACAGTGTGTGGCCATGAGGGTGACCCGAATGGATTATATAACAGCCTTGCACACAGTGCATGTGTGGCCAGGAGGTGACCTGATTTGATTATATAACAGCTTTGCACATAGTAAGGTGACCCGATTTGATTATATAACAGTCCGCACATGGTGTATGGACAAGCTGGGACTAGCATCCCTGGCCTGGTTTTTCAGCTTTGCTTTGTAGGCTCGAGGCAGAGGAAAGCACAACACAGTAAAACGTCCTGACCTGTGCAGTCGGGTCAGGCACCTGTCCCTCCACCCACAATGAGGATGTCCACCCAGCAGACGGAGCAGGTGGCTGCCTCACTGATGCATGTGCCCTCATCCTGCATGGATATAGGTGTCCTGAAATGTTTTGAAAAGTGAAGAGCTCTTTTGTGAAGGAAAAAAAAACAACTCCCTATATTGTTTTTACACTATAGATTTACACACACACAAGCCAGAGGGCCCTGCCAGCAGGTTCAATGGCGCCAGACTCGTGGTGACCTCTCCTGCTCGGGTCTGCCTGCCGTTATGGTTTCCTGGCTCAGGAAAAACACAAAGAAAACACATAACCAGGAGTTATGTGTCTTTCCAGATTAACCCTCGCCTGGACGGGTGCATGAGGAGCTGGAACTGGCTGAATGGGGAAGATAGTGCCATCCAGGAAACGGTAAAGGCAAACACCAAAATGCAGTGCTTCTCTGTGACCGAGAGGGGCTCCTTCTTCCCTGGGGGTGCATTCGCCTTCTACAGCCTCAACTACAGTAAGTGGGTGTCACCCTACCTGGGGTAGGACCATGTGGCGGGACTTCCAGGCAGCGATACGCTAGAGTGTGGGCATCCATCCATCTAAATGGTTCCTACCTCAGTGACGAGCTGGCTCCCCACAAGCTGGGGCAGGGCTCAGCTCCCAGGACAACTCACTGGACGTCACATAGAGTTAGCCATGGAGGAGGAAGTGATGGAGACGTGGTCCAATGGCCAGAAAGTGGTAGAATGGGCAGGCCTGTGTAGGGAGGGGACTACCTGGAAGAAAATCTGGAAGGTTAATATTGGACATGTCCGAACGTCTGTGACAATTCTCAGAAGCATGCCAGGCCTTCACTGGCCAGTGACTTCATGAGGCTTAGCAATCAGAGGCGATGGAGAGGTGGAAAGAATATGAAGTCAGGAAGGCCAGTCTGTGTCACCCTTGGAAGGGGCCCTGCAGCAGGATGGAGCCTGGCAAAAGTGTGTTCTGCTGTGCTTCTCAAAAAACAGGATCGGGGAGGGAGGATGCATGAGATCTGCATCTCTTGGATGCGTGGACAGGCCAGTGCTGGAACCGAGAGCCACCAGTCCCCTGGGGATGACCCAGGGGGCAGAAGGGTGGACACTCAGGTCTTTGGCTCCTTTAAAGCAGAACCCATAATTTTTTAAACTATAACAGTCATTGGGGGCCATTTTGGGGCCCTTCAACCTCAAGTTCTGGGAAAGAGTAAGGATATCTGAGAGTCACCATGCTGAGGAAACTTAGCACACAGGCAAGGTCTGGTGTCTTTGCTGAGCACCTGCCAACTAAGGTACATTGACCTCTTCCGTCACGACGAAGTGTTTTTATTATCTTTTGCAATCTATGTTCATATACTCCATGAACTATTGAGAATTCACCCCTATAGATGTCATCTAGGAGAGGGCAGAGGACTTGATTTGACCGATGGTGGGTGGGGCGGGGAGAACAGGCCAGCTCCGGAGCCTCCCACACACCATAGAGAGCAGGGAGGCTGACCAAGTGTGTGCCAACCTTGATTCACTCACAGCAGCTCTCTCTGGTCCATGGCGTTCTTCATGAGGGACGGACTTAAATATCAAGACTGAGGGATTCTTCTGGCCTCCCAGTCAGTGAAGGACTCCCCCAGGGTGAGGGGTACAAGCTGTTTGCCCTGGAAGAAACAGAATCTACCTGTCCACTTCAGGGTGTAACCTTAGATACAGATGACATGAAGTGTCACCTCGCTGTGTCTTAGACACGAGGCCCCCATGTGCATTGTGTGGGGATGAGTTCATGACCTAAGGCTCTGGAATGCCAAGCCATGGCACCCAGAGCACAGACACACATAGGGCTTTCTGGAGCGATGTGTCTCACATCTGTTCATGGGCGTGGCCTTGTAAGTTCCTGCCAGCATGCATGCTTCGGTGTCTCCTGGAGCTGGCAGAAGGGAAGTCGAACATTACCCAGAGCAGGTGCTTCGTGAAATCTGCAGGGGGAGATGGGAAAGCAGGGCAGGGGATGGCCCTTGGCGCTGGCCTTGTGGCTCCCCGGATAGGTCTTTGTTCCCCGGAGGGCACTTGGAAGAGGGGAGCGGCCATCCCCGTGCCCAAGTGTCGATGGTCTACACTCAGGGGTGGAGGTCTTCTCACTCTCTTCCTGCGCGCTCGCTGTTGGGACACTAGCAGGTCTTGGAGGTCCGGCCATGGTGCATACTTCCTCCCCCGCTGGCCTTTTCACCGGGAGGGTCCCTCCCGGGGTGCGCAGAGCTGTCCCTTGGGGCACTCCAGTCTGAGTCGCTGTTCTCACCGCCGCCTCTCCGCCCCTTGTATGGCCTGGTGATGTGCGGCTTTCATTGCAGCCCGGACATCGCTGGATGTCGGCACGGAGACCACCTGGGAAGTAGAAATTGTGGCCCGGATTCGCCCTGCCACTGACACGGGGGTGCTGCTAGCCCTGGTGGGTGACAACCACGTCGTCCCCCTCTCTGTGGCCCTGGTCGACTACCACTCTACAAAGAAGCTCAAGAAGCAGGTAGAACTGAATGGCGCCCAGAAGCAGCTAGAATCCCGGGCCGGCTTGGACTAGGCTACCCCGACCTCCGAGCAACCCCCCCCCATCGACCCCACCCTTCCCCTTCAAGGAGAAGTCCCGAGGCTCTGCCCACTCTCTGGGCTATTGACTTGTTGAACCTTTCCCTGCCCTGGAGACTCCTTCCTAGTCCCAGGTCTGAGTACACAGAGCGAGGTGGCGCTCTCCGTCTTCGGGGCCAAGGCTGCAGTACCCATCACACAGGCAGGATGGGGAAGCCACGCTACTGCTGGCCCAGGGGGCGGGTGGTGCAGCCAGGGTGTGAATCCTTCATCTGAGCTGCTGCCGCCGGGCCATGGTGCAGGATGTCCCACACTAGAGCAGCGCTTCATGTGACTCAGGAAGTGGCACTGGAACAGGGACACTTCCCGTTTCTTTCAGAGTCAGACCCGCTGACCTCACCGTCAACTCTGATAACTTATCAGATGCTCATGGTGGGTGGGTGGGGGCCCTGGAGTCAGCTGTCCTTCAGGCAGGGCCCTCCCTCACTGAAGACTCTGCTGGTCTCTTATAGAGCATGAGGCTATTGAGAGGATGTTTGTCTTCCTCTCACGTGTCCCAAAGAGAAACGTGGGGCAGACAGGAGGATTTCTATCTCCCACCTGCCCAGGCCACAGAGCCAGGCTGGCTCCTTATACTAATTAGTCATAATGAGCATCATAGCCATGCTGCATACCACCACGGGGACCAGACTTCATGCTGCTGGGCATCTTGACCCAGCCCTCGCATGCATGATGAACCACTGCCAGCACCAACTATTCACCCCGGAGAGGCCAGGCAGTGTGTGCGCTTCCCCATGCTGGAACCACAGCTCCAGATGACAGATGTGTCCTTTCACACCCTTTTGAGAAGTCAGCTCAGGCTGGGTGACCCAAGTCCTCACAGTTTCCCAGGGGCTTTCAAAGGTTGTATGTGTATGCATACTATGTGCCTGTGGAGACCAGGAGAGAGCCGCAGATCTCCTAGAACTGGAGTTAGAGATGGTTGTGAGCCGTATGGATGCTGGGGAGAAAATCCAAGGAAGTACTCTTACCCACTGAGGCATCCCCCTCTTAAAACCTCTCAGCTGCTCCCTGCTTTACATTGCAGAGAAACCGAACCCCCGATAGGAAAGTACCAGGGTTCCTAGACACCCTCGTACCCAGGGTTGCAGGGCTACCATACACCCCCAGGGGCTAGTGTTGAGGTGGCCAGCCTATGAGGACCCGAGACTAGGAAGGCAGAACGGGGGTGCACTGACCCCACATAGCTCCTTTGCTTCCTTATCCCCTGAGCACTGTCCTGGTGTCCCTGCAGCTGGTGGTCCTGGCAGTGGAGGACGTTGCCCTGGCACTGATGGAAATCAAAGTGTGCGACAGCCAGGAACACGTAGTCACCGTCTCCCTTCGGGACGGTGAGGCCACCCTGGAAGTGGACGGTACCAAGGGCCAGAGTGAAGTGAGTGCCGCCCAGCTGCAGGAGAGACTGGACACACTAGGGGAACATCTGCAAGGCACTGTGCTCACCTTTGTTGGAGGCCTGCCAGGTAGGAGCACTCTGGCCCTAATGCCCATGGCGGGCATCACCTGAACCAGTATGGCTGACTTGCTTCACACATGGGCGGTGATAATGATGGAGACGGGGTTCTGGTTATGGGAAATACAAATGCAGACTGGCTTCTGTGCTGGGGTTGCCGGGGGTGGGGGGGGTGCTCTTAGTAGTACAGTCCTTTCTCTGGGCCACCCATTGGGAAGTGTTGTCTGGGAGCCCACAGAGGGGAGGATTAGCAGGTGATACAAGAGTCAGGTACCTGACTGTGACTGCCAGGGGTAGACAACTTACACAGGCCCAGGGGTGGAACACGGGAAGGAGCTCTAGAGAGGCCCAAGTCCTTTTGCTAGGTCAGGTCTTTACTTTAGCAACCAACAGACTTTATTTTAACCAATAAGGCTTCAAAGGAGATAAGGGCCCGTAGTCTCTGAAGCATGGGAACTCATGAGGCAGAGAGATCATACGCATGCCTGGGAGGTTGAGGTGTAAAGATGCATTATGCCTGTGCAGATCTGTATCCCCATGGGATGGTACCCTGCAGAGGAAACGCCCTGCAGAGAGAAGGCAGGCAGGGCTGGCTATGTGCATCATAGAGGGCGGTAGGTGGTACTCCCTGGGTGTAGCTCTGCTCAAAGTGTGGTCTCCTGCTGCTCAGAGGTTCCAGTCACTTCTGCACCTGTCACGGCATTCTACCGTGGATGCATGACCCTGGAGGTAAACGAGAAGACCCTGGACCTGGATGAGGCCTCCTACAAGCACAGTGACATCACCTCACACTCCTGCCCGCCTGTGGAACATGCCACACTCTAGATCAAGCTGCTCATAGTACCCATGCACAAGAGGCCTTTGCACCTTCCTACAGCCAAAGGGGAGCAGAGGAAAAGACACACAGCACTGGCTCCTCTTGAGCAAGTCCCCCGACACTGGAGTGGGTGGGCTCCTGCCCTCGTGCCTGGGTTTTCTTGAGAGATTTCTTTGCCTTGTAACATATCTGTACATAATGGGACTGGTTTCAGGTCAGCGGCTGCTCAGAGAGCCCCTTGGCCTGGTGGGAGCTGGCTGGCGAGGGTTGGGCTGGAGGGCCAGCAAGTTGCAGCTGAGTGGTTTTGAAGAAAATAATTCTGTTATTTTTATTACCACATGCTTCTTTCTGATTCTGAAATATGGAAAATAAAATATTTACAGAAACCTTTTTAACCCTGGGTTGGTCTCTGTCTCTCTGTCCTAGAGGTCTCTCAGAACTGGGCTGCCTTCAGGGTAAAAGGGATTTGAGCGCATCATGACACAGGCTCACAGCTGGATGGGCTTTTTCTGGGACCCCTGTGTCCCAGGCCAGGCAGCTGTGGCCTACCCCAGGAGTGTCTCTTCACAAGAATGATGGCAAGGGCTGGAGCCAGGGTTTGCCAGCAAGCCTCAGAACCTCAGTTTCTTCTGCAAATGCAGACAGTCCTACATGGCTCTGCCATCAGCCCCACACATAGAACCCTTCTTAAAACTCCGCTGGCACCTAGTATGTAGTGTATCAACCTGTACATACTCTCTCATTTCTTCCTCTACTGGCCATTTGCCTCTCTTGGCTGCCTCTGTTCCATTTAAAAGAAAAGGTCTGGTTTTCTGTTTCAAAGCTGTGAGCAGAGCTGAGGGAGCTGCACCCTCCCTGGGCAGCAGGAGGCACAAGAAACAGCAGCTTGCTCAGTGTCTCCAGGCTGCCCTTTGTTAATAAGGGAAGAAGTGGGGAGCCACTGATTTTAACCCCAGCATCCTGGAAACTCTGGGGAAGACAGGACAGGAACAACACTGTCGAACACAGCTCCGACGAGGTATGGAGTACAGTCCTGCCCAGGATTCCTCGCTGCCTCTGTCCTCAGGCAGCCTCAGGAGCCCATAGCCTCCCAGAGGCCAGATGTGTCTTCCACTGGTCAGGCAGCATCCCTAGACCCTCAGTGGTTTTTCCTTGTGTTGGAGGCAACTCTGGAATGTTTTCATGGAATGTTCTCATGAGTGCCCTCCAACCAGCCCCACTTCTCCCCAGAAGGTCATGAGGCCAAGAACAGAGTGGGACAAATGCTGGTTTGGAGCTCAACCGCACAGACGAGAGGGGGGGGGAGCCACATATTTGGCATTCCTTATCTGCCTTGGGGAGGCAACAGCACTGTGTGGGAAGAACACAGACACCTCTCTTCCCTGAGGTTGCATCCTCAGCCTTGGCTGGCACTAAGCCTTATACCATCTCCTGCCAAACAAAACAATAATGCATCTGCCAGCTGCCTACCCTGGGCTCCTTGCTCCCCTGGGTCCAGGTGGCCAAACTACAGAGCACCAAGGGGAGCACCAGGAGACTTTTGAGGGATGGTGCGGACTGTTTGGAGGAAGAGGGTGGGATGGATTGTATGGTCTTTATCATCTGAGTTGATTGCAAAATTCCTTTTCTAGGGAAGGACTTTCACCATTTTTGCATTGCTCTTGTATCCTTGAGGCTGTTTCTTGAGCCTGGGTCCCTCCCACGCATTCAGGATTGTCAGCACCCCGCCCTCCTCAGGTTCTATCACACTGCTCTTGCATTCACATACTCTGGTAAAGAAATGTGTCTCCAGATTTTTCCAGATGTACCTAGGGCAAAGTCGCCTTTTAGAAACCACTGTTTCAGGGCAGGAGACCACTTCACTGTATTTCTTATCACAAAGCCCGCAGATTGATGATGCATTTAAACATAAAAGAATGCTATGTGCTCTAACTGAAGGCAGTGGCGACACTCAGGATCGCAGGATCCCTGTCCAGAACAGACAATGACTTCCTACAAATCTGAAAGAGTGACCACCAGAGAGAGAAGCAAGGAGGAGACCCAGGCAGGCCCGACAGAGCATCCTCTGCTGATCAACAAGGATGTGCACACAGAGGCGTGTCTGTGGATCCATGCCATCCTTTACCAGGCTATGGACACTAGGTCTTGAGAAGCAGAGCTCTAAGGGCTCTGTGACCCACAGAGGAGAGGGTGCAAGTGGAACCCTGACTCAGGCAGGCTGATCTGGTGAAGCAGAAGAGCTTAGCTCAGTGTCTCTCACCAGTGGGGCATGGCCCACCACATACATGACCACACACACTCATGCGAGTCGTCAGCTGGTACCATACTGCAGACTCAGGACAACCCCATCTCCCATCAGTCCAAAAGCAGATGCAAGAGATAGATTCAATGACAAAACGGGTGACCATGAACAAAACTCACTAACCAGAGCAGAAACCAAACACAGAGCAGACCCTCAGGTGGCATTAAAAGAGACAAAGTCTTCAAGGGATGGCTGGGCCAGAAGCCACTGAGCATGCAGGCTCCAGCTGGCTTCCCAGCCTGGTCCACACAAAGGCAAGGACACTGGAGAGTATCTGCCCGCGCTGCAGGTTAGTGTGGCTTGTGAGGGCAGTTCTGGAGACTAGGGTACAGAACCTTACCATTCTCCAAGACAAGGGAGGAAGACATTTTTGTGGCAATGAACAAAACTATTGACCTTGGCATGCAACGTTTCTCAATAGTTCTTGCCTCCAGTGGGCATAGGCTCTATACCCAGACATGCAGTTCTGTTGTTCTTCAGAGACCTGGGGGCCAGCTTCAGGAAGTTCAGAAGTCGAGCCCATTGGGCCCAGGACCCAGGACGACTGAATACAAAACTGGGGTGCTGTAATATCAAAGTAAATAGGGAAGTGTGGGGGTCCTGCACCAGGGAGGCTCCGGTGCCTTGGAAACCCTCCTCCCATCAGCCTCCAGACCTTGGCTCTTCTCTGTGCGGTCATTACATGGATGACACGTTCTTTGACCCAGTCCTGTAAAAAAGCAGCCTACTATGTGGCTCCTTGCATCTCTGTGCCTCTGGTCATTCTCGTCATCCTGAACCTCACCCCCACAAGTGACAGGAATCTTGCCGTCACTGTGTAGGATACTTCTTCCACAGCTAGCACGGTGGCATGTCCAAGCCCCTTGGTAGAGCTGCTTGACTGTGCATACTGGGTAGATGTAAGGCAGGGACCAGAGCCAACTCGCCCCTGGCCCCATCAAGGAGCAGTGCCCAAGGCCCCCTCCAAATATAAAGAGGATTTTGTCCTGTTGCCTCCAGGTTCAGTTCTAAGGAGCTGTTCACAAATGCCTCTGAAACTGGAGTCCTAAGAGGTGTTAAATATAACATTGGTGTAAATATAAGTCAGAAGAACATTGTTTGATATTGGTCCAGGGTTATAGAGAGGCTGAGGCCAAGCTCCTGGATGTTGTAGGGAAGCAAGACTGTGCTAGATCCAAGGTCCGTCAGCATCAAATAGAAACCAAGATACTTTCTCAATAAAATGAAGAGTGCACAGTGACCAGTCCTCAGAAACTGGTGGCTGTCTCAGCCCTTCAGGGATCGGTGAGCAGCTGCAGCACATCTTCTCCACAGACAGACCTGTCACCTTCCTACATGGACCTGTGTTGTGGGCCTTTGTGGGAAACCCTGTTTAGAAAACCTTTCTAGCCTGCCCTGGTGAGATCTGCTGGACCGAGTGGCCTTGACCAGCAGGGGGCGCAGGAGCTGCATCTTCACAGACTGGTCCTCCATCCCCACCTGCTAGTTCTGGACCTCATCAAGAGGGGGAAGAAAGGCCCCAGTGTCCACGCAACAGCTAATTAATGAATAAACCAGTGGCCACAAGTCAGCAGAGCACCACGGGGAAAAATGAGGGTGAGATTTGGAGTCCACCAAAAGGTGGATCTTACACAGAGGCAGAACTCAAAGGCCTCTAGAAGTAGCTTTAGGTATCTACTCCAAGCTTGTTTTCCTTCAAATCAGAAAAGTAGAGTTCAGGGGTTTGGTCTGCTCCTTCTTGGGGACATGCTCACAGAAGTGGTTTTGTCTGTTCCTTCTCAGGGACGTGCTCACAGAAGTAGTCAACCTGTAACGCATTTCCTGAAGGAACAATCTTCACCCAAAGAGATGCCTGGCTCCCTTCCCTTTGCAGGGTAATAGCAACTGATAACCAAGGAGACTAGAGATGGCGCAGCTGTGAGTGACGGCAGGTGCAGAGAAGCCCTTCTGGATGATGGGACTAGGGTCTAGTATGGTTTGCTGCTGTCTTCGTGTAGGGGAGGGGTACAGCAGAGGTGCCATTGGGCCAGCCGGCCGGCTCTGCTTCCACCTCTGGTCCTGGCCTGTGCTGGCGGAGGGTGTGTCCAAGAGAAGTGCACAGCTTCGAGATACTTTCCGAATCCTCTACGAGGCTGGCTGCGGAAGCAGGCTTCCTACGGATGGCTTTATAATTTTTGTTTTATTTCTGGCAACCCCCAAACCAAGCTCTTTTTAATCTACTGCCTCCATGTCAGGGTGCATACGGGGGAGGCTTCTCCCCCGGGAGGAAGTAGGTTGGTGTGCAGAGTGAAGGAGCATTAGGAGAATGCCCATGGCTGGAGTTGCACTGGGAGGGAGACTCTGTGTCCTCAGGCCGAGAGAGGTCAGCAGAGGACGAGGCCGGCAGGGCGCTGGAGGGCTGCAATTAAACAGAGAGGCGTCCTTGATCAGCAGGTGGGGGACTCGGCTACACCATCCAGAATATATGCCAGTCTCGCCTCGGCCCAGCACCCTACCAGACCAGGACCCCCAGGAAGCCTCCCAGGCCTAGGAACAGCTGAGAGAGGTCAAGCATCAGCCTGTCTGTGCCTGAGCGACACAAACGACTTCTAAAGCTGCCCGGGACCCCTGGGGAAGCTCTCCCAAGCTCCAGACTTCCTGGCCTGCTCAGCCCTGTCAACTTTTACCAGCACTGACTAGAAGAGCCGGGGACAGCCTAGAGCCAGATCCTTGGTACTCATTGAAGAGAGCAAGATCATTAACATTCCCAACACAGCATGGTGGTTAATAGGTCAGTGACCAAATGTGGTCAGCCATAGTCTAGAAGTCTAAGGAAGGCATTTTTCAGAGGCAGTTAACATTTAAACAGCTCCCCACTGTTGGAGAGTCTGGTCCAATCACTTGCAGACCTTAACAACAAAAAAAAAAAAAAGGCAGTGACCTTCAAGGAGAATGGAATCCTGCCCAAGTGTGACCATGGGTTACAGTTCCAACAGTATTTCCCTGGTCCTGGGGATAGTGGACCAGCCTCAACTACACTCATGAAAGCCAGTCACTAAACAAGTCTCTCTCATGTATATACACCTTTTGGTATTGTGTCTCTGAGGAACCTCAACAGACACCCCGAAAATCAAGGATGAGTTAATGTGAGAGGAGAAATTTGGGGAACAGCACAGATCTGAAGCAAATCTTTTCTAAGTCTTTTTATTTTTCTTTTCCCCCTCTTAAGTACTAGAAATTTGAAACTTAAAATTGGTATTTAAAAATATATATAAAGCAAATTTTGAAGTGAGTTTTTAAAAGTGACTCCTGTTGTGATTCATCTGCTAGCTCCGGAATTTTCTCCTGTTTCTCCCTCCAATCTGTGTGCGCATCCTTCTGACCACAGGGGCCAGTGCATGTCTAAAGATCATCCTTTTAGGTGTACTAGAATGGGCTTCTCACCCTATCCATTCTGCTCTTTTCTGAAAAAGAAAAAAAAAAAGCAGATACATAAGCCATGAAGCAAGCCCTTAGGATCCAGAGAGCAAGCTCCTAGGAACCACAGGATAAACAAACCACCAGAAACCATAGGATAAACCACCAAGAGCCACAGGATAAAGCACCAGGAACCACAGAATAAGCCACCAAGAATTGTAGATCAAGCCACCAGGAGCCACAGAGCCAACCACTAGGAAACTTGGATGAAACTGCCTCCCTAACCAAGGCCTCGTGAAGGCAGGCCCTGCCCACGTGGAGAGGACCACCCCAGCAATACCATTCAGGCCGAACTCAAGTGTTGCACTGGGCAAACTGCTGGGTGTTGGAAGAGGCCCCTTTAAAGGTTTACACCCCCCACAGCCATCTCATTCCCTCCTATTATTCTGGGATGTTTGCTGGCTGCTAATGACTTCAACAGGACACTTAAAGTATCTCCTTCCGTCGGTTGACCAGGGGAGACGGCATCCATTCTGTTGTTCTTAGGAAACACACGGGCTCATCCGATATGCCTGTTCCACAGAAATCGGATTACTAAGCATATGGGGCAATTATGCTCCCACACACGCTGCTGTGAAAGCTGCCCAGCCCCGGGCACAGGGCCCCCAGGCCTCCTCTGGGAGGAAGGGAGGCATCCATCCACTCTCTGCAACAGAGGGCCCAGAAGGTAGGAGAAGAAAAGCGCACCCATGGGACTTGGCAGGTCATCTTCGAGGTTCCCAAAATGTGTCCCATGGTGAAAGACCGCCCCCTTGTACACCACCACAAGGGGCATATGTCCTTTGGACACATGTGGAACAGGGATGAGCACTTCATGGGGAGCCTCACACTCTTCAAGAGCAGGCTGGTAGGCCCTCCACAGCAGTCCCTTCTTCCTCAGGCCAGGCCTTCAAGACAGAGGGGTAGGCAGGCTCCAGGGCTGGCCCAAACACTCTAGACATCAGGCAGGAGGAAATGGAACCCCACATCATCATCATCATCATCATCATCATCCCCTGTGGAGCATCACGTGTTCTGAAAGAAGACAGCCTGCACTGTCTGTGCTCTGGAGTCGTTCTTGGCATCTACGTGACTTAGGGGCTGTGTGTGTCCAAAGGCAGCCAGGCCAGCTAAGGGAGCCCCATTGGGTATATCCAGAGACAGTCCTAAGTGTCTCACATGTGGATCTGACAAAAGACCAGGAGAGCCGAGCGGGTCCCAGGATGAGCTGTGGCCTGAGATGATCGTGTCCTTCCTTGTGTGGAGACCAGGGAGATCCTTCTTGAGGCCAACGCAGGAAGTTCCATGGAAAGCCAGAGGCTGCAGCTGCTCCTGCTGATGGCCTTGTATCATCTTACTTCCTGACCCTAGACATAACTGCTTCCAATGTTCCAGAGAGCAGAGATGGTCCCGAGGCAGGCTTTACCCACGGGGTCTCACGTGCCTTGATTTGAGGTCTCTGTGATTCTTGTGGATGAGAACCCAGTTCCCTTTGGGAAGTCCCACTAGCACAGCCTGGGGGTGCCACACTGAGAGTCCAGACCCACTCCCCAACACTGCAATGGACCATGGCAGCATCCTTCCTCCAGACCCCAAAGGACCCAAGAAATCCAGCGATTACAGCCCCAGCCAGCAACTTTTGCAGAGAAGCAGAGGACGTTGAAGTACAGAGAAAAGGGACCTTGGAGTGGGTAGAGCAGCGGTACAGTGACCTCACCTTTCTGAGTCCAGGGCACCAGTGAGCCCCGGAAAACGGAAGGAAGCTGTGCTTCCTAGGGTGCCCATGACTTCTTCCAGATGTACCTGCTATCAGCCTCCCACACTTCACAAATGCGGAGCCCAGATGATCAAAAGACTCCCAAGTATTGCTCACACCTGGTCACTGTGCTGGGTCAGTCCTGGGGCCCTGACAGCTTCCTCTATCAAAGACGGTCAGAGCTCGACACTCAAGCCCCCCCCCCCAAACAGTCCTTTGGCTTGGCAAGGCCTCACTTGACTTTTGTGTGGCTCACTAGGTGCAGGTCTCCTGGGGAATACCTGAGGACATGTGACTTCAAAACAAATGACTTCACTCCATTCACCAGGGCCCACAGGTCAAAGAAGCTCATTTCAGCGGAGTGTGATGACACAGAGATACACTCAACACAGCTCTGGGAGTCTCACAACTGCTTCTGTTAGCACCATAAGACAAGCCACCGAGCAGCCAGGCTGCGTGAGCAGGCATCACCCCATCTAGAAAGGTTTGTCTAGGCCTGTTCTCAATCTTCCTGCAGAAGACACTGAGCAATGTCTACATGGTTTGGTTGCCATGACTGGGGGTTTCTGCATAGGTAGGTAGAGGACAGGGCCTGCCTGGCACCTCACAGTGCTAAGAAGCAAGGCAGGAGGATCACAAGTCCACAGTGCAAAGTCCAAGTCAATACCACTGGACAGCCAGGACCCTTTCATTCATGGCCACCAGAGCTTCAGAGGACGTGAACACGTCAAAGCCAAGCGTGGAATAGAGGCAAAGCCCTGTTCAAACAAGATCGTATTCCAGACCTCCTCCTCTGGTGACCTCGGCATCCACAGCACAGGGCACATGAGCCTTACAGGGTTGGTAGCTTTGCAGATAAATTTCAGTGGATGTTGGCATGCACCTGGCTCCACTTAGAACACTCAGTGTCATTACAAGAATTCGGAAGCCAGGCAGCCAGTGGCGTCCTCAGTTCCCCCGGCCAGTATCAGGCCAGTTCATGCTAAGATAGACAGTGTATAAAGCAGCTAAAAACAGTATATAAAATAAATGGTTCTTCTAGTAGGAAGAACACTCTCATGGTTTACTAGGGCTGTGAGCAGCAACGTACCTCGAAAATGATATGGCCCACCCCATAATGATCCCAGTCCCCATCATCTAGATCAGAGCACACCCTTCTCTATGCACAGCCATACCCGGTCTACTAAGGAGCCCACAGAAACAACCACTGACTCCGTAGCATGCCCAACCCCAGCAGGGAACACTTGCCTACCTGAAGTGGCAGAGGGTAGGAGGAACAGGTTGGCACAGTCATAGATGGAGGGCACAAGCCAGTGTAGGCTAGGATCTGCTGGGCAGGGTTGTAGAGGATCTGAGGAGGTGGAGATGGGCCATAGGCCAGCTGAGACAGAGGGACCTGTGGAGAAAGAGGAGGTGACTATCCAACCCGAGGCACCCTCAAACCCATTCAAGGCGGTACTACAGCGTGGTCCTCTGGGGAGCCCTAAGCCAAGCCACGAAGAGTAGGGCAACCCTCTCTTCATGACCTCACAGAAAGTTCCACATCCTTTACATATGGTCTCTGGGTTGGAGTCACCACCTGGCGCTGCCGCTGGAAGAGGCAGCCTGGTAGAGCCCAAGAACTAGACTGTGGGAATTCAGGTCCTGAGGAGACATCCCTAAATCTCCCTGGCAACAAGAAACCTCAGGACAAAGAGCTAAGCAGCAACTCTAGGCTGCAACCAAAGGCCAAAGCCCCAGGACAACTGGCTGAGCGCAAGAAGAATGGCCCAGAATGTGTTCTGTAGCCCTGTGGATCTGGAAGAACCCCTAAAGGGTTTGCTATGGACCCTGAAAGGACACAAGGACAATTCTACCCAGTAATGAAAGGGTAGCAAGCCTCAAGGGCAGGTTCAGTAGGGCTGGCTCAGCAAGAAGTAGGTGTGGGTGAATTTCAGTTCACTCATCCAGCCTGTTCAAATGGGGTCCAAGCCCTGCCCAGAACCGTGACCAACCCAGGCAATCATGGACCTCACAGTGACAGGGTAGCTTTGCAGGTGAGTTCCATTCTTAGATGGTGACAAGTTCTGCTCACCTAAGAGGATGGGAGAGGGTTCAACCAGCAGGTGATCAGGTACTGCTTCCAGGGCAAGTGATCGGTAATCCTAGTTAACCATCTGACGTGCAGATCACTCGGGAGTTTAGGTCTTTTGTCAAGGGAGCCACTGAGCTCTGGGCTATGACCGCCTGGCTGGAAACACGTAGGCTGGTACTGCTCACCATGTCCTTGAAGGCTCCTAGGACTGCCGCTGTGATAATGCCCAGGCACAGGCCCAGGACATTCAGCACTGTGGACACCCAGAGCAGCCGGTACAGGTGGATCACATCCTGGCAACTCCGTACACCCACAAATTCATAGTAGGCAGGCGAGGACTCCGTGCTACGAGAGGGAGAACAAGGTTACTGCCCTCGTTGCTAGAATGTGGCCAGGTGACCCCTAAGTATTAGATCTGTGGTTAGATGACCACCATTGAGTGCCGTGGCGATCCACGGCCCGTAGACCGACCTATGCATAGGAACTATTGTCAGGCAACAGCCCAGGACATCATGCCACGATCAGGGGACCACTCTGTGAGTTAAAGCTGTGTCTGTCCAATGAGCCCTCAGAGCGTAGAGCCACAGTCATGAACACTACCCCTGGGGCAGTACGGGCTGGTGGGTAGTTAGTCAAGGAGCCATGGACGCTCTCAA
The DNA here is from genome assembly GCF_004664715.2 of Peromyscus leucopus. NCBI lineage: Eukaryota > Metazoa > Chordata > Mammalia > Rodentia > Cricetidae > Peromyscus > Peromyscus leucopus. The sequence continues at coordinate 3,485,515 of NC_051077.1, read as the reverse complement.
CTTCCAAACCAGAGAAACCCAGGAGACTTGGGGCCACTCTGACTCCTGAAGAGAGAGAATAGAGCGGGGCTTTACTAGAAAGCCAGTTAAAGGGGACCATTTAAATGGTGACACTTCTTTCTAATCACCAAGACATCACTCCGACAGGGACACCCTACAAGAATCACACTAGAGTGGTCCTGGCCACCACTGAAGAGCAGCAGATGGTAATCAGGCCTGGCATAAAGCACCGAGGTCCCTCCAGAGACCTCGGGGATGGTCTCAGTGGGAAGGGTATTTGTGTGAGGTGTGGCAAAGGCCTGGGGCCCCATAGACAGACCCTGAGAAGCAGCTACACCACCAACCCTGGGGCTCCTGGGGCCTGGGGCCTCTGGCTCCTCTATTGCTGACTTCTTATCTCCTCCCACCCAGGTGAAAACTTCTCTGGGGATTCATTTGGTGGGGCTAGCCAGGGAGGCTCCACCAGGCTCACAGTGGGGTGGAAAGTGGAGACAGGATGTCCCAACTCACTACGCCCTGGGCCCTTAATGACCAGAGCAAGCATGGTGGCTGAGCTGCCTTCCATGCCAGAATAAGCAAGCATTTTGTGTTCTCATTTCCATGTATATCGTAACAGAAAGCTGCAGGTGGATCTCAGCCCCGAGAGGGAGCAGAGCAGAACTGAGGTGTGTTGGTGGCTAACTGGTGGCCAGCTGCCTCAAGGTATGCGACAAACAGGGTCCAGGCCACGTTTAAGTACTTCCACACTCTGTGTGTGCTCTTGGGTGGAGACCTGATCACTCTGATAATCCACTTTTTCACTGCTGAAACTAGATCCAGAGGAAGAAACAGAAAATCAAGTAGATATAGGAAGGGGAAAATGGGGGCCTCTCTCATGGACAGATGTCTGTGCAAGGTTTCACTTCTGTGTGTGTGAGTGTGTATGTGTGTGTGTTTACATGCTGAATATGTTTACATGTGTGTGTACAGACTCCTGATGTAGCCTTACCTCCCACAAGCATACAGGTCACAGCAGTAACATGTGTTGCTCCTCACTTTCAGCTGGCACCTTCCACTCAGAGAGTAGCAGGTGACCTGGGGTAGAGACAGGCAGGTTCATACTTTATCCTACATAGACAGCAGGCAGCCTAGGTCTAAAAGCAGGGCTGCAATACCAGGACCCTCCCTGATTCATGGCAGGCTGGGGTGGGGGCGGGGTTGGGCAGGGCAGGACACAGGACAGGATTAGATAGGGCAGGACAAGATGAGGCTGGACAGGACAGCACTAGGTAGATCAGAGCACGACTAGGTGAGGTAAGGCTGTCAGAATCCCCGCCCACATCCCCCAACCATCTATCATTGACATCTTTTTTCTGGAATTTCCAGTGCACGCATTTTCAACCTTCTGCAGGTCTGAAATCCCCACAGCACTGGTGTAGACAACCCAACTGAGCCACATGCCAGTGCCCACCTGGGCTGGTCTTACGGGTTAGCTGCTGTGCGCGCTTGTTCTTCCTGGCATCTCACTCAGCTTAAGAGTGAGGTCACACTACAGCTGTCCCCAGCCCAGGGAGAGCCAGAGAATCCCTTGAACGCTGCACATGTGTGATCCCAGTGTTTCATGGCAGTGATTAAGTCAGTGAAAATGCTAATTGGAATGCTAATTGGCCACACAGAACTGGACAGATGAATCCTAACACTGTATTGAAGAGGAAAGGGTGCAGCTGTGATTCCAAAGAGAGTGCCACCGTGCATTGAACTGTCACGGATAGATAGCTCCTAACTTTCTGTGCCTTGAGACCCACACAGCAGGAAGATCGGTAAGAATTAAAAGACAGCCATTTTAACCAGACCCAGAAGACTTGGGGGATATGGAAACCACGTGGGCCAAAGGGGCTCACCTCTGTCTGATAGACATCATACAAGTACCCGGTCCCACTGGAGTAAAACTGGCACCTTCCTGCGCTGAGAGGTCTTGGTTCCTAGAGAAATAAATGTAGATGGGATGGTCATCCCCAACCAGGAGTGGCCATTTCAGGCTTGCCTTCCATGGACTGGAGCAGGACCAAGGCCACACACATTATTGCCTGCATGGCAATTGTGTGTGTCGTCCAGAAGGCTGTAGAGGAGAGAATTCCAGACACCCTCCATCTACCTGCTGGGCACACACATCAGCACAGAGACAAGGGGAATGCTGCTGAGCAGGCCAAGGGGTGGTCTACATCTCGCCAGGGACACTCGGCTTCTCTCTTCCTAAAAGAAAAATGAGTTTCTTCTACTAGGAAGGGAATAAAAGATTTGGGGCTGATTCACTCGTCCATCCAAACCACCCATCTATTCACTTAGACGTCCATCATCCATCCATCCTTCCTTCCATATGTCAGGCCCCACCACTGGACACAAGCTCATCCATTCCGAGCTCACCACGTCCCACTCCTGTGTCTCCAACATTCATGGATCCAACATAGCATTGAACCACGAGGAAGCCAAGGTGAGCTAGAGCTGTAGGTGAGTGAAGCAGGGCGGAGCAACAAGTAGGTAGTTTCTACAACTGCTAAGGCAGAAGACAGCTGGGGCCTGGGACTTAAAGTGCCATAGGGCCATGTCATCTGTAAATGCTTCTTCTTCGAGTTCGGGACTATGTATCAATGCCATGTCTGAAAGCACCTACTCCTGACCTAAGCGGGGTCTAGAAACCACAAGTAGTTCTGGCGGCAGACAAAGAGTCATTGACGAGTCGTAGGCAGTAGCTATGGGGCATAGCAGCTGTGTGCCAGGCTGGGCGTGGACGGATTCAGATGGGAGGCAGCCCTATTGGCCCCGGGTGATGCATGAGGGGAGCAGACGTGACAGGTACAGGGGAGGCAGTGAAGACAGGTGGCTGTGGTTGGGACTGGAGAGCTGGCTCCAGGGCTCTCAGGATGACACGGCCTTCATCACAATATGGCAAGACTCAGATCCCTTCCCCAGTGGACTTTCTGGGGGGGGGGGGAGATAGACGATGGTGTGAAGTGGGATGGAGTCTTCACACCGTCTTCCCACGTGGTGGCCGCTCAGTGTGTATTCACATGTGATACCAGCGGCCTCAGAAGCGGACCCCAGTGAGTCGCCAACAGTCTGGCCACCCACCCCCACAGAGCTGTAACCGACCACAGGACACCAGGGGTCTAGGCTTTAGGGTGACTAGATGATACTGTGTGTCAGGGCCCAGCCGGGGCTGCTCATGGGGACCTTCTGCTGGACTCTCAACCACACTGGTCACTCCTCAGAGGTCCTGTCCTATCTGCACACAAAGGCAGGCACACGGGGATGGGTACAAACAGATGGGCATGAATAGATGGGCATGCTCAGGTGGGTGCATGTGGCAGGTACACAGATACGCAGACAGACAGACTACCTTCTAGACTCTTCTCATCAGTGAAGCCAGGAAGGGTGAGCAGAGTCCTTTCACACCTATGGCTACAGGCAGGAGAGTTTACTTACCTGGAGACAGAAGTCTTTGGAAGGTGACTTCTCCCAGACAGGCACTGAAGAGCTGAGAGGGCATGGGACTGAGGAAACCTTACCCTACACAGGGACAGAATCTCCAGGCAAGACTGGCACACTCTTTTGGGAGCACTGTAGTCTATACGCCTGTCCAGGGAAGGCAAATGGCCAGATGCCTGGACACCAAGCTGCAGGTACTGGGGGAGCTACACACACCTGTACATACATACATACATACATACATACATACATACATACATACAGAGGTGTACATCCGTGCAAATGCACATGCACAGAATTCCTACCTTCTTGGTACATATCAAGCCGTCATCATCATCATCCTCATCCTCCTCATCATCCTCTTCATCATCATCATGTCACTCACATCTCATATCATACCATATGATGCTGCTCATCATCTCCTGTGTCGCAGCACATTGTACCACACCACATTGTGCCATAGTACATATCATTCAGATCACAGCCTACCACGTTGCCACTCCACATCACAGCATGTTTATATCACATGACATCATGCTCTGTCACCTCCTCCTACATCACGGTCTATTTATTCTCTCACACCATAGTCTAGACCACATCACGCTGCCCACACCATGTTCTACTGTGCCTTTTATATTGTGCCATATCATTCATGCTACAGCACACAGCACAGCACAGCATGTCACATGACAAACTCCATGTACTTATTCCTTAATTTGATCTGCTGCATTAGGCAGGAAGTCTGGCGGCTCATCATTTGCCTATGGCACCTGGGAACCTGCCTGACCCCATAGCTGCTAAGCAGGTGAATAAGCACGCCTGTTCCCTGTGGGGGCAAAGTTCAAATTAGCTACAGGTCAAACAGATGCAGGCAGTGTTCCCTTCCGTGGTCCAAAACTGTGCCACTCATGGGACTCTACATCCTCTTAAAGTCCGTTTCTTATAGACAAGAAGATTTTTCATCCATGTAGCCCCACATTAGCAACAATCTTCGAAGAGAGAACATGGAACTGTAAGCACATGCAAGAGCCAAGTCTGAGATTTCACAGTGCACTTGGCTTTAAGTGCGGTGAGTATGCTGTGGACAGTCTCCTGGACACAGAACTCCAGAACTGAGGGGGTGGGGACAAGAGTTCCCTAGTGGTTCGGGAGGATTGGGTGGGGGCGGAGGGTAACTGAAGTACTGAGGGATGTTTGTGTCTGATGTGTGATGTGTATGTTTGTATCTGTTGTGTGTTTGTGTCTACACACACACACACACACACACACACACACACACACGCCTACTGGGTGTGGTTGTTTATGCTTACTGTACATGGTTGTGTGTATTTGTGTCTGCTGTATATGGTATGTGTTTGTGCCTTCCGTGTGTGGTAGTGTTTATGTCTGCTGTGTGTGGCATGTGTATTTGTGCCTGCTGTGCGGTGGATATTTGTATTGGCTGTATGTGGTATGTGTTTGTGCTTGCTGTGTCCTGTGTGTGACCTGTGGGAGGCAGAGGATTCGAGTTGCTGGAACCAGACTCGGCAAGAAAAGGAAGGACAGCCGTGGCAGCTCAGCTGAAGCTGGTGTGAAGATGTCGGAGTCGGGCTCTGGAACTGAAATTTTGTTTCCCCTGTGAGCACTGAGCCCCAGAGATGGACTGTGCACCAAAGTAGTACTCACGATATGCCGTGCTGCGAACACGCCATCGACTATGGCACAGCAGAATGCCGCCACAACACCAAAACTGATGAACACGATGGCCGCCACCAGCTAGGAGGAGAAGATAGAGGAGTGTGGGGTCTCGACCTGAAAACAGCCTTGGACACAATCAGAGTTCTAGTGGATGTTTGTGGCGCCCTGGCCAGACCACCACCACTTTACTTCCACCCACCAGTGACTCAGCCACATACTCGCCCACTGGTCCACGCTGTGGGTTCCGTATCACGAGACACAAGGGCAACCACTGCATGAGGTACACTCTCTGCCCTCGCCTCTGCACGCCCAGCTGCACTGTGCCCCATTTTCAGACACATGAGTACTTGCCCTGGGCCTCCAACATAACTAGATTCATTCTGCACCATCCCAGCCTGCAGGGGCTCAGAGTCACATCTGGCCACGGGTGACCGAGTGCCTGCCCATAGTATTTAAACTGTCTGCCATAGATTCCAATATATATACAATATATAAAGATGTATGGGTTCAGTTTCTGCAGGATAAATTCCTTGAACATACGTTAACACGGGACTTTGACATGCAGCATATTTAGGTTTTTTGCACTTTAAAATTTTAACAAGGAATGCTACACTGTTCTATAAACACACTTAGCCATTGACAATAGAATATCCACTTCCTTGCATACAGAACAAGAAATTGGTGCTAAAAAAGATATTTGCCTCAATTTATATTTCTGACTAATATTTCAATTTACATTTCTCTGACTATGAGGCAAAAAACCTCCTTATAGATGTTGACCACATTTATCTTCAGTTTTTCTTATGACACAGTTCCAGATTAACCAAACAAACAGGAAAACAAACTCAAAGGATTCCTGGACCCGAGTGTGGTAGTGCACTCATAACCCCAGTGCTCAGGAGGATGAGGCAGAAGAATTGTGAGTTCAAGGCCTCCGTTACCCAGTGAGATCCTATCTCAAATCAACCTGCATTTCATTCCTGGGAGTCTCCCCCCCAGGTATTTATAATTTATATTTGTTTGTTTGTTTTTCAAGACAGGGTTTCTTTGTGTAGCTTTGTAGACCAGGCTGGCCTCAAACTCACAAAGATCTGCCTGCCTCTGCCTCCCCAGTGCTGGGACTAAAGGCGTGCGCCACCACCACCCCGCTTATTTATAACTTCTAAAACATGAGTGAGCCCTGCACTTCACTCCCCAGCAGGAGAAATCTGTTCAATGTGTGGGTTTATTGCTCGGTCCTGGGAGTTGCATAAAGTCTTTGTGATTAACCAGCCACAGGGAAGAGAGAGGGACAACCACCAAGAAACAGCAAGCAAAGGCCAGTCGTGGTGGTATATACCTATGATCCCCGCACTTGGGAGGCAGATGGTGGTGGATGCCATGTGAGTTCAAGGTCAGCCTGGTCTATATAGTGAGTTTGAGGCTAGACTGACTTAAACAGTAAGGCTCTGTTTCAAAGGGAAAACAAGGAAAAGAAAGGAGGAAAGAAATATACAAGTATAGTAAGCCACAGGCAACTCTCTTTTTAGCCTCAGGGCAGCGTCAGAACTCTTAGGCATGGGGTTGGTCCATGCACTGGTAATGTAGTTGAACCCTGATGTCCTCTGCCTCTCTCCCTTCACTCATCTCAGCTTTTGTTTCGACATGAACTCTGAACTCTGCTGTAAGGAAGGTAAGATCGGAGGCCTCCTCCATGTTTGCCACCCAAGTCCTCCTATGTGTGTGACCTGAATCCTGATGTAGTCACCCAGCTTCACAACCAACGGACCTGCAGCAGCATCTGGAGTGCTGTTCACGTCCTCTTCTCAGCCTCCAGAGCAGCAGATCAATCAACAAGCAGTCACCAGGAGGCCAAGAGCCTTGGAAACAGATCTCAGCCCAACACCAGAATGCACAGCATGGTGGAGACCCATGCCAATTGCCTAGGGAAACTAGTCTCCTCTCATAGGGAACTAGCAAGATGTGCCACATGCATGCCTGGGGCATGACCAACACAACTTCACACAGCCAGCCTGTCACTTCCACATCCTCCATCCATGTGAATTACACACTCATGAGCTCCCTCTCCATCCTCCACACTGCCACCCACCCAGTCACAGCCATCAGTCACATGGTTTCACGGCCAACCCTGCCATCTGGGGACAACAAAACACACCTCACAGGGACAACTTGGAGCCTATCCCATTGGGAACATCTCATCCTGAAGCCTCTGGGGCTACCATGCCACCCTTGACCAATGCCGCTGCTCCCCATAGTTCCTGCCAGCCAACCAGGTGGGACTATCGCGACCAGCACTCTGTCCTCTTCTTCCTCCAGGTCTCTAGTCATCCCAGAACCTGAGGGCTGTGTCATGATAGCGGGAGGAAGCGACAGCGTCAAGAGACTAAGCTCGAGTACTAGACAAGAGAGGCAAGCGGGCAGCGCACCACAGAGACTGAGGGCAGGTGGGTTACCCACACGCCTGGGATGGAAGCACCACCCTCTGATGAACAAGGACCATCAGACAGTCAGCAGGTGTTGGGTCTCTGACCCCATCAGTCCCCACCACAGGCTCTGTCACCCCACAGCACTGGGGCCGTGGTGGGAGCTGTTCCAGGTGCTGAAAAAAGTGACTGCACAAAGCCTGCCTGCTTTCTGAAGCAAGGTCTGGGGAAGCCAGCCCTTCCAAAAACCGAGCCACGGCTGGGCACCCCTGTGTCCCATGTACAGGAAGCCAGCATTTCTGCTCTGGCCATTGTGATGCCTGGCCATCCCCCAGCCATCCGAGACAGAGTGACCACACAGCGGGGGATGACTGAGCTGGGTCCAAGTCAAAGTGCACTAGAGAAAAAGACAGCCAGAGTTCCTATTCCCATTCCCCGGAGCCCATGGGTGTGAGTGAAGAAACAGAAAGTAAAGAAACCCTCCAGTGTGCCAGTTCAAAAGAGAGAGAGAGATAGAAACAGAAACAGAGGGAAAGAAAGAAAGAGAGAGGAAGAGAGGGAGAGAGAAATAAACATACAGAGAGAAAGGAAGGAAGAGGAACAGAAACAGAGAAAGAGAGACAGAAAGACAAGGGGAGAGGGGAAGAGAGGGGGAGGGAGGGAGGGAAGGAGAGAGGGAGGGAGGGAGGGAGAGAGGGAGGGAGGGAGGGAGGGAGGGAGAGAGGGAGGGAGGGAGAGAGAGACTGGCTGAAGACCATCTTGACAACGTGCGGCTCCTTCCTCAGCCCCTGTGAGGAAGGAGGAAGAGCCTGTGACCCACAGCTCCAGTGTAGCAGTAAAAGGTTCAGGAGGGACACATGGGCCACACCTGCCTCAAGAGGGGGAACAGAGGTGCCACCGGCAGGGGAGAGACCCAGTGGCTGCACTTCCTGTGACAAACTGCCACGAGAATTTCCTGTTTCAGAGTGACAGTGCTGTACCTTCCAGTCACAGAAGTGTCATCTTGAGTCGGTCAGATGCTGAGAACTACTGACTGAAGGGAAGGAAGGAAGGGAGGGGATGATGCTTCACAAGGCTTGGGGGGCCCAGAAGCCCTCTCCAGGGAATGCCGCTCGTCCTCCTCACGGTAGGAGAACCCTCCCTCTGAGTCTTTCTTTGGTTTCCACTGGAGATTGCCATGATATTAGGCAGAGATAATGGTGAAATCATTTCTAATTAGATTCCACCTTCAGAGTGGACAGATTGGAGCAAGGACAAACGGAGTGTCTGGGACTTGCCTCAGCCTCCCACAGGAAGTACAGAAGGAACCAGAGATGAGCTCCGAACTGGCTGAGAGGTGATGGGTGTACATGGGGCCACTGAGCTAGTCTACTTTTACATGTGCTTAAATTTCTTTCTACAGTACAATTTTAAAATAAATAGAAACCAAAAGAAAAGCATTTTGCAGAGCTAAACATAGCTATCCTCTCCTTGGCTGAAGCTGCCCGCCTGATGCCATTCCCTGGAACAACCTAAATGCCCCCCCCAAGATACAAAATAGTGGCCCCCATTTCTGAATGCTCACTGCAGATACTGCGAGTACCAGCCCTGCCCCAGACAGCACTGAAGTCCAGAGTGGCTCAGTTCCCTAGTACTACAGCACTTATGGTGGGCTCAGGTGTAAGGTACCAAATACCATGTTTTAATTTCCTTAGTAGGCTTCCTCCAGGCCCACAGCCTATTCAGTCTCAGGTTCTCGGCCAGTTGATCAGTGTCAGGTATAGATTCCATCTTAGGGAATGGACCTTAAAAATTTTTTTTTAATGGTTGGTTACTCCCATGACACATGTGCCACTATTATACCAGTAGATCTCACAGGCAGATCACTGTTGTACATCACAGTGTTGATAGCTGGGTGATATCAATGATTACGTTTCCTCCTTCAGGACCATGCAGAGGACCTTCTAGCATCATGAAGGCCAGTCAGCTGGGGTGAAGCTTCCAGCTGTACACAAGTAAGGTGCCCAATCATAAATGTGTGTTACATTGAAGTGTGTGCTTGTCCTACAAGGGCAAAGGCAAGAGTATGCAGGAGCCATACACAGCCTATCAGGAGAATCTAAGGATGCGGGGGACCAACTCCACTTGTCCACTGGGGGACCAACCTGCTGCCCTTGACACTACATCGTCTCTGAATCTTTATGCTCAAACTGCCAGGCACAGAGGAGCCATGGTCAGCGTTTCTGGACTCCACCAGGAAAGGTAAAGCTGCTCTCTGCAAGATGACACAATCTTACAGACACAATCCCAAGGAATCCACTGAAAAGCTATCAGAAACAACAAATGAGCTCTATGCCCTGCAGGCTGGGAATGAACTTAGCAAAGGTCACACGGTACCCTTTAATGAATAAAACTAGGAATAACATTAACAAAGTTAACAACAAGAACAAAACTCATACTCAGAAAACCAAAAACATTTGTGAAAGAAGTTTTTAAAAAAACATGCCAGACAAATGGGGAACGGTTGTATTCCTGGGATTGAGCCCTCTGCCTTCTGCCTTAGCACCGCACATTTAGCATGGTCCCTACCAGAGATCTTGCTGTGGAGGTTCAACCCATGATAATTACAAGGGATCTTGCTTAAGCCAAACACTGGAAATGCAGAACAAAGCCAGAAGACTCATATCCTGATTGCAGAGAATATGAAAAAGTTGAAAAAAAAAATGGTGTGGCTCATAGGCAGACTCATAGACCAGCGGGGCAGAACCGAGAGCCCAGAAACCAGCCACATACTTATGGTCAGATGACTGGCATAGGCACCGAGCCCATTCGATGGAGAAAGAACAGATTCCAATCTCTCGGGCACCACATCCAAGCTGTCAGCCCTGCTCGGTCCTACGCATCTTGCACAAGAACCAAGCCAGGTAACTAGCTCTCAGCCCTCAAAGAAACTTGTCTTTGCAACAGATGGACAACCGGTCAAAATGCAGAGAACACGAGGTCATGAGGTTACCAGCCCTGATTGACACTTCCACAGCACAACTCCCATACCTAAAGCTTCCATCATGGAAGAGGGAGCAGAAAGACTGCAAGAGCCAGAGGGCCAGGAGATCTACTGTGAGACTGTGTCTCCTAGAAACGACAGCGGAGCTTTACCCATGGTACCTCAACAACATGGCTGCTTAGACAAGACCTAAAAAAGTACACCAACTTAGTTTTACAACAATAATTCACAACAGTTCACCAACAAATAAGAGTCTATAGTCCCCTGTACTACTCATGGCTATTAATACTCTACGAACTTGGACAAACATCATCTAAATGTCTACTATTGGGGTGGTCTGAATAAGAATGCCCCCCCATACGCTCATATATTTGAATGCTCAGTCTGCAGTTGGTGAAACTACTTGGGAAGGATTAGAGGTGTGACCTTGTTGGAGGAGGTATCCCTCTGAAAGTGAACTTTCAGGTTTCAAAATCCCACACCATCCCATCAGCTCTCTCTCTCCCTACCACCACCACCAGGCGTTTGAAGATAGGATGTCAGCTCTCAGCTACTTCTCCAGCACCATGTCTTCCTGTGTCTGCTGCCACGCACCCCGCCATGATGATGATGGACTCAACTCTGAAACTGTAAGCCAGCCAGCCACCAGTCAGCAGTGGCCATGTCAGAGAAGCTGCGGTCAGCCGTGGAGCTCATGGAGTAAAGTTCACCGGAGAGTACGGCCACCGTGGGTGCAGCCTGGAGAGGCAAAGCCCTGGGGAATGGTCTCCAGAACGCCCCCCTGCTTCTGCTGTGCCTTCTCCTGCCTGCTGCTGTCCTGATTCTACTGTATCTGGCCAGATGTGATTGCTCTGTGAGAGAATCCCACTGTATCGAGTATAGTGTGATTAGTTCATGGGAAAGTCCCACTCTTCACTGGGCAATCTCCTTGCAGATCATAATGAACATGATTTTTTTTTATAGAGCAATGATGCTTAGTTAGATCAATGATTTAAAGATACAGGTGGTTAAGACAGTTAGTGAAGACGATTAGGGAAATGGTCTAGGTTATTCTGCCAATTGCTCCAATGAGAGACACAAAAAAAATAAAAATAAGGCTAGGAGTCACCTTCCTTTCTTCCTAGATGTAAGACTTGCTGAGGATGAAAAATAAGAACAAGGAAGTTTCATGCATTATAGACCCACGAATTCTGCCTGTGGAAAAACAGGCTGATGATCAAAGAAAGCAATGACGTCCCTACACCCAAAGTTAGGTCTGAGTTCCTTGATCATACAGCTTACAGAATTAATCACAGGCTTCGGTATACACTTTGAAAAAACAAAGTTGTGAAAGAAAATTAGATGACCCCATTGTGTGTAAAGAAAAAAATAAATGGTTAGACCACTTGAGTAAAGTTTTGTAGAGTGGAAATAGGACAGGAATCTGCTACAACGAAACCACAGACAGCTGCCTGCCAGTGCAAAGGAACTGGCCGAGATACACTCAGCTTGCCTAAAACTTTGTTAATCAATAATAAAAGGATCATTGCTTTGGGGTGAAGATGTTATGGTGGGAGAAATAATACAAAGGAAAATTATTAACCACTTGTGGGCTTCTAAGAAAAACATGTCATGTCATCATAATATGATTTCTTCCTTGTAAAGAGTTTCATTTGTTTATGGAAAATATGGAATGTGTGGTTGTCAGGTAATTTCTTCTTGCATGGAAGTTTTTGTCTTAAGTGATATAAAAGGGATAAGAGAAAAATGAATAGACAGGAGAAGAAAGAGAAAAATAAAATAAAGAATTAAGCTTTACCCTCCTCAGGTAAGTCTGTGTGTTCATTAGCACCTGCTCCACCATCTCAGGTTAGTCTGTGTTCATTAGCACCGGCTCCACCATCTCAGGTTAGTCTGTGTGCTTAATAGTACTGGCTCCACCATCTCAGGTTAGTCTGTGTGTTTAATAGCACCGGCTCCACCATCTCAGGTAAGTCTATGTGTTTAATAGCACCTGCTCCACCATCTCAGGTTAGTCTGTGTGTTCATTAGCACCGGCTCCACCATCTCAGGTTAGTCTGTGTGCTTAATAGTACCGGCTCCACCATCTCAGGTTAGTCTGTGTGTTTAATAGTACCGGCTCCACCATCTCAGGTTAGTCTGTGTGCTTAATAGTACTGGCTCCACCATCTCAGGTTAGTCTGTGTGTTTAATAGCACCGGCTCCACCATCTCAGGTAAGTCTGTGTGTTTAATAGCACCGGCTCCACCATCTCAGGTTAGTCTGTGTGTTTAATAGCACCGGCTCCACCATCTCAGGTTAGTCTGTGTGTTTAATAGCACCGGCTCCACCATCTCAGGTTAGTCTGTGTGTTTAATAGCACCTGCTCCACCATCTCAGGTAAGTCTGTGTGTTTAATAGTACCCACTCCACCATCTCAGATAAGTCTGTTTAATAGCACCGGCTCCACCATCTCCTCTCCAGGTTCTTCCACCTGCTGAAGCTTGACTTCGGCAACCCAGTAAATGTTTTTGTCTGTAAGTTGCCTTAGTTACGGTGTAACACAGCCATAGAACAGTAACTTTGTTTCTAAGGTCTGACCCCAGCATCCCCTGCTCTGGTTTTATCTCTGCTTCTCTGTTTCCCCAGTGGGGTACGCTCATTTAGAGCAAGCTGTGGAGTGGCACCAACCAGGCCCTGAGTCTTGGGTTGTATAGTATATGGAGTCCAGGGGTTTCAGATGAATGTGGAGAGGAACCCCCAGCTGTGACTGCAGCATCCGGTATTGAAGGACCAACACTCCCACAACCCCATATGGAAAGAGATGTTTCTTACCATTTGTCTTCTATTCTCCACCAGGTGGATGCCAATGATTCCCAAGAAGGACCCAAAGCCCAGCTGAGATGAAAAGAACAAGAGAGAGACGTTTGGTTAGCATCACCCTGACCCATCGCAGTTAACAATGCCCCTGTGCAGGCAAGATGGCTCAGCATGTGAAGGCACTTGCTTGCAAGCCTGATGACCTGAGTTCAATCCCCAAGACCCACAGGACAGAAGGCAAAGAACCAACCCCCTGACCTCTACACGTGTACCATGGCATACATAAATATGATTTTTAAATATTTACTAATTCCCCTTAATTTACTAATAACCCCTTTAAAATGTTTTTTGTCCACTTGGGTATATTAACTCATATCCTATAATCCCAGCACTTGGAAAGCTGAGGCAGGAGAATGGCCAACTTGAGGTAACAAATGACAATGTCTTTAAAAAAACAACTAAAAATAAAATTAAATACTTTGTCGGGAGAAGAGTGTGGCCACTCCCACCACACGGCATGGAGTTGCTTTCCCTAGAGAGGGACAGCACACCCACCAAAGCCTGCTGGTGGGACAGACAAAAGCTGATGCTTCCATAAGATCAGTCCAACTTTTGGTCACAGGACTCCATCTTGGTGCACCTTTGCAGGGACCTCACACTGAGCTTCTGACACGCCCTCTCCAGCCAGCCCAGGAAGGTGGAGAGGAATTTGGCAGCTGGGACACCTATGGTGTTTCTGTTTCAGCAGAGGAGCTGTTAAGAACAAGACCCCATCCACACTAGAGTCTTCAGATTGGGCATGGAGAAAGGCAGGGTGGAGGTTCGGGGTCCAGGAGCTCTCCTAGATGGAGGCACAGTTGGGTGTTAGGGTCATATGCTTACACCTGTCCCCATCTTAAAGCTGGGGCATCAGGACCAGGTTCCAGCCATGCTCTGCACACACTGCTCTGAGCCTGTGCTGGTCTGAGGGGTCAATTGCTGGCCCAGGAGGCCCTGCCCATCTAGTCTCTGAAGAATGGTATCTCTCCCAGCATTGAGCTTCTGAAGGCCACACTCCTTGCCCACAGTTCACAAATGTCAGACTTAGACTAAATTTAATATTTTTTTGGATGTGATTTTTTTTTTTTTTTGCCAAAAATGATTCTCTTTTTCATTTCCAGGCTGCTGTCCCTGAGATGGCCAGGACTCCTCAGCTTTGTTGTATAGAGTGTCTCTCTGACTTGACTTTTACTCAGATTTCTCTAATTTCACTATCATCTCCATGACAACACAAAGTCTGAGACAAAGCTAATTCTGGTTAATATGGTGTTAGTTCATCCCCCAGGAAAACATCTCCTTGTGTATTACCCTCAGAAATACTGTTATGTTGGAATGTAATCGTGTGGTGATTAGCTTTATCAGCTCGTCACAACCTAAAGAGACCTGGGGAAAGAGTCTCAGTGAAGGACTGTCTACATTGGGTGGATGTGGTCGTTGTCTTTAGGAGACTGACTTAAGATAACTGATGCAGGAAGACTCAGCCCACTGCGGGCAGCACCATTCCCTAGGAAGGAGGTCCTGAACTATGAGAATGGAGGCATCAAGCTGAAGATAAACAAGCAATCATCACGTGCTTATTTCTCTCTGCTCTTGACCATGAATGTGATGCGACCAGCTGCTTCACGCGCCTGTTACCGTGACCTCCCAGTGACAATGGACGATAACCTGAAATTGTGAACTAAAAATAAACCCTTTCTCCCCTAAGTTGTATTTTGCCAGGGTGTTTTCTCGAAGCAACAAAGAATGAAAACTAGGACTTCCTGAGGTGAGAATCTCAAACAAATATAGCTGGGTAAAAGCAACCAACTACCACTCAAGGGCGATCTTCGTATTTTTCAGAGAATTCGAGATGCTGTGCCTTCACACCCTCTAGCTCCTGGATTTCAGGATTCCCTCTTTGCCCAGGGAGTGTGGCAGAAGCAGCTTGTGTAAGGCTAGCGTCTCTGGAATGCGCTTCATGCAATGTTACAGGAACACTTTTCCTGCGTGGACACTTTACACAGAGTCATCTGTGGATTACACCCAGGCAGATAACACGATTCACAAGGTGTGTAGATACAGAGCAATCTAAAGATAAAATGGACAGTAAAGCAGGTTTAGACCCTGAGGCCCGAGAGACCTGCCTTGCTGACGTCACGGATGCTGTCACTGAAGTCATTTGCCCTATTGTGGGAAGTGAGTGAGAAGCCAGCACAACTGTGCACTTCTCCTTGTCCTCATGGTGGCATCGTGAACAACAGCTTCAATCCGTGACCTCCATCACGGGGCTCTCACAACCACAAGCCCATCTTCCAGGAATGAGGTTGGGTTGGTGCATGTGTTAATGTCCAGGGGCAGCGGGGCTGGACCTCCAGGGATCTGACAGTGTGTTGGCATCTCTTCAGAATTCCACAGGCTCTGGCCGTCCTCAGCCTCAGACCCCTTCCCACTTCACCATGGAAACTTATGTGGCCCTGAATCCACCCTACCCTCACCAAGTCACACTCTCCTCCTGCCCCCTCTACTTCCAGGGCCCCATGACAACACTGGCCCGCCAGCATGGTGCAAGACAATGGGGCCTAGCTTAGGGCCCTCTGACCAGCAGCCCTCGGGCCTCCCTCTTTGCTAAACGCTCTCAGACACTAAGCATTAGGCTGGGGTCATTTTTCCCAGGACTCTGGCCCCCTCCTACCATGGACCAGCGGAGAATGTGTCTCTCCACGTGGAACACTGACCATCCTGACCAGCCCCCCATAGGCCCTTGACTCACGATGATCCCTGGGTAGTAGCCGCCCACGGTCACATTCTCTGTCCTGGTGGTGGCAGCAAGACCGATGGTCAGGATGAGCGTGGACACCAGCAGCAGAGAGCCCACAAACCACAGAGAGATCTTCTTCCTCCTTCCAAAGCCCTCTGTGAGGAGGAAAAGGGGGGGCGGGTAGTGAGCCAGGTGCTGATTACCCACTCTGTTCCAGGCCCAGTCATTAGGAATCACGTGAGCTCCACACTTGTCCTCTATCAACAATGGGGAAACCTGGTCCCAGCTGTGCCAGGCAGGCGAGCAGCCTGTCTCCTCCTCCCTCCTCCCTCTTCCCTCCTCCCTCCTCGATGGTGCTGAGCATAGTCAGGGGTCATGGCCTGAGGCTACAGAGTGGCTCATCTTCATCCATCTCAAGTCCAATGAGAGAATGACTTCATGGGGAATGGAGGAGGTGCCATGAGTGTCAGAGGCAGCCGTGACCCAGATGCAGCCGCGGGGGCTCCTGGGTGTGGACCTACCCACCTGGCCAGAAGGTTGCATCTGCAGCCGCAGGCCGTGAGACTGAGCTCTGCCCATGCTACAGCTACAGCAGAGGTTGTTGGACCCAAGGAGCATTTCAAAGGCACTGCTGCTTGCTTGGCCTTTGTCCTGCCTCCTGCCTGAGATACAAACACAATGACCAGGCCCTGCAGTCACTTTGGACTAGGACTTTGGAATGAAGTCACAGGCAGAGAACATCAGAGAGGACATACCACTGAGTATCCATCATCAGACAAGCCTGAGCACTGTAAAGTGCTCCTCTGGATGGCCTGCTCTGTGCCGCTGAACTCCAAGAGCTGTATAGCTCTCAGGAAAGGGCTCGGCCTCCACTGTACCTCTCGGAACCTGACTCTTCCTTAACAGCTTCTCCGCTGACTGCCAGACACACCTGCCTCCCCTAATCGCTTCATAGCCACACACCTGAACCACAGGCTACGGCTAAAACCAAGTGAGAAAACCACGTTCCTCTCTGATCCAGCCAGGCATTGGACCAAGTCACTGCGCTGAGAAGTGTGGTAGAAGAAAAGTCTGATGGGCTTCGTGACTCCAGAGTCCTATCTAGTCAACATTTTCAATGTGGATACACCTGCGACTATGTGTACTCATGTGTGCCTATACGTGCGTACACACAGCACAGTGCCAGCTTCATCAGGAAGTGGCTTGCCTACCCAATCACATCCCCCTTTCAAATGACCACTGCCTCTGAACAGGCAACTCTTCACACTCCGAGAAGTTCTCATTTGAGGATTTCACACATCTTTGATCCGACCAGTGAAGCTTAACACAAGTCAAGGTTATGACCCCCCAGGAAAGGGATTGTTACAAATTCGAGACATAAATTCTCAAAGAACTTCAGATGACTTCTCACACTCCCTATGACTCAGCTGACCCGAGAAAGACATTTTTATCTGGCTGACCCAGCAAGGGCACATCTCCAGGAGTAAGACCCCATTCCAGGGGCTCTGTTCATTCCTGTTTAGCCTTCTCGCCCTTCTCCAGACCAGAATGTGGCAGGTGTCTTCTCAGAATCTTATCCTAAACCGCCCTTCAGCCCCAGACCTACCATTCCCCAACACAGTCATCACTGGCTCCTGGGAGCTGGCAACCGTTGTCCTCCACCTCAGGTCTCACTGCCTGCAGACACTCAGCCTCAGGAGCAAGCCGCCTGAGGTAGTTTGGGTCTAGCTACCACCTGGTCATACCTGGTGCTCGGTCCTACCTCACAAGCAAGTGCTAATGAGATAACGTGTGTAGCGAACCACGTAGGAGCTTTCTCACCTAAAAAGCTTTACTTTCCCCTTTTTTTTCCCTAAGTACATCACACACCAATTGTATTCCAAACAACTAAGAATGACCCAGAATGGTTGAGATCTGGGCGGACCCTTCTGCAGAAACATCTTTCACCTGAGGTGGCACCAGCCCACAGCACCCTGGGTCACGTCCTCCTCTGTGCTGGGGCATTAGCATGACATCCTAGGCTGGTGGCACTTAGCATTGTTGAGATAACGGTTTCCGACCTGAACAAAGCCCCTTGGCCAAAGGTCAGGCTCTTCAGATCATACTCTCGCCTGTTCATATCCTTGAATCAATTTGCCTTCTTCCTCAGTCCCTTCCTGAGTCTGTCTTACTTCCCCCCCCAGAGCAGTGGTTCTCAACCTTCCTAAAGCTGCAACCCTTTAATACAGTTCCTCATGTTGTGATGACCCCCAACCATGAAATTATTTTTGTTGCTACTCCATGACTGTAATTTTGCTGTTATGAATCATAATGTAAATATCTGATATGCTGGATATCTGAGATGCAAGCCCTGTGAAGGGGTCACTCGATATCCCCAAAGGGGTTGCAATCTACAGGTTGAAAACCACTCTTCTAGAGTATTCCATAATAAAAAACCCAGAGACATGAGCTAGGCCTGTCTGCCAGCATTTCCGTCCACAGTTCCCAGGTATAACAAGGTCTGGAAAGTTGCATGGTGCTGGACCGGGCAGTTGAGCATCACTTTCCAACGACTTGGCCGGGAATTAATGGATTCCCCACCAGACAGACGGGGAATCGATTGTCCTGCTCAAAGTGCCTTTTATAAATACATCTGAATACACAGTATGGCATAAACAGAAGTATAAAAAAAAAAAAAAAAAAAGCCCAAGACCAGAAGGTGAAGGGATCTCTGAAATCCCCAGAAGCAAGCATTTCTACATCAGGTTTTGGAGACAAAAGGCTTTTCACGCATGACAGATATCCAGACAGGTACTGCACCATCTCCCTCTGTCCTTATCCCATCAACAAAGTGCTGTTGTCCTGTGCCTACACAGTGCTAATTAAACCACTGCTACCTAGTTACTGTGGGTGATGACTGAACTCAAGCCCACGAAGAGAAGGCAGCCAAGCAGGGCCATGCCTCTCACTCTCGGGATGCCAGTGTCCAGCTCAGGGTGGGAGAAGGAGGTGTCACCCGGTGTGAATTAGTGAAAGACTTCTTTCTTGTCTTGGGTGGAGACAGAAATGGTAACAACCCGGTAGACTGAGTCTATGAGAAGATCCCCAGAACCCATCTGTGAAAGCTGTCCTACTCATTTTAAAAGCACGGGATGTTCTGTGGGTGCCACTGAGCCGGTGGGTAGGTACTTTCTCAACTGTTTAGAGCTTCTGTCTGCAGGTATGCCCTACACACACACACAGCATGCCATCTAGCCATTTTCTACCCACCCATTTCTAACGCATCCCCACCTCACCCCTCATTTCCAAATGCTGTCCTCTTCCAGGCTTCTACCTGTCTTGACTGAACTGCCGACCCAGGCACTCATAGTTCCACTTGGTCTGCCCAGAAGGTTCAGGCACTGACAGACAGCAGGCTGTACTCTGTACTGGACCATGTTCCCCACTTAACTGAGACAGGAGGAGATACCCCAGCCCGGAGGATAAGACTCAGCAGGGCTCTTCATCATGACCTTGATGCCTATAGGACCTGAACCCCCAGAATGAGGTTAATCCTCTGGGGTCTCATGTGATGGCCTGTGTCTAGGGTCTCAGGTGCTGGGGATGCTGAAGTAAAAGGATCATTTGAGCCTGGGGGTTTGAGACCAGCCTAGAAGATCCCACAAGGCCATATCCTGTAGCAGAGGCAAAGTGACCCCCAAGTAGCACAGATCTGGGCACTGCTCAGTCACCAGGTTCTGATTTTATATCTAACACTGCTCCAAGCTGTAAGCAAAGCAGCATCAAGATATAACAGTCACAGCCTGGAGCCACCAGGCCATTAGTTGCTGTTAAGACTGTCTCAGTAAAAGACTCCCACAGACCACTTTAAAGTCTGGAGCTCCTTATCAGAAGAAAAGGGTAAAGCCAGAAGCTGCTGCTGCTAATCACCAAGTCACCCTAACATGACAATGGGGGCAGCTGGTAACACTAGCTAGCTAGTAGCCGACTGGAGAATGAATGACCACAGAGCGTCTGGCCTTAAAAGAGGAGGTGCACAGAAGTCTCTTCAAAGCCAGATTCCTTCATTATTATTTAACAGCACTACCAATCTAGTTTCTGAAGACTCCCCTAAAGTGTCTCAGTGAAGGGCGGAGGCTATCACCTGGGTTCTTAATGATGGGTCCGCTCTGAAAGCATCCTTCAGAGTCTCCCATCCCCCACCAATCCTTTAATCCCGCGGCAGAGGGGGTCACACAGGGTTAGAAAGTCCTTTAAGTCTCTCCCACCCCCTGCCCTCCTGGAACAATGCCTGGCACCCCTCCAAGGCCTGACTATGTCCCAGAGGAGCACCTAAGCCCAAGTGGCGGGAGCCAGAGCCTGCAACAGGTTTCCTGGTTTCCCAGAAGGACCTGGCTTCAGGCTTGATGTGGGAAATCAAACAATTAGAGATGGAGCGGCTGGGGAGTGAGGTGGATGAAAGCCCTCGCTCACTCGCTGCCACCAACAATACCAAAATGCCCTGAGCACCATTCTCCCTCTCAGGCAGGACGCGCTCCCTGGTTCTTTCAAACAAACATTTCCCAGGAAAGTTTACAAAGTGAAATAAATACAGTGGGACTGGAAAGGTGGCGGTCCGGGACGGCACCACTGAGAAGTACCCGGGTCCGTTAATAAAAAGACCGAGTAGCGGACAGAAACAGAATGGTGTGCAGCATAGACTGATGTGCGGCAGAAAGATGACGTACCTGTGTACCTGTGGCTCGGTGGCCCGCTACATGAACTTCAAGAACCCAGCCCTGAATCTCCAGCCGCAACCTCAAGTGAGTCCGGCACCCAGAGCCCTGAGCTACGCCAGTAGTTCCCCTATTAGAGGAGCTAGAAACGTCTAACCCAGCTCCTGGGCCAGTAGTTCCCCTATTAGAGGAGCTAGAAACGTCTAACCCAGCTCCTGGGCCCCCCAGTCTCGTCGGTGGTGAGATAGGATGCCGCCGTCAGCTAACCTGTGGTATCCAGCAGAGCCAGAGGGCCAGGCACAGGCGGCGGGAGCGGCTGCATTCCCGAGGTGCCCTCCGCGGGGAGGGCAGCGCTCTGAGGCCGCCACTGCTCCTTCTGTCTGGTTAGGTTTCAGGAGGCCCAGGAGCAGCCCCAAGAAGCGCAGCCCTGGATCCGCTGTCCTCTACTCCACGGGCACTCTTTCCTACCTCTCCGTTTGTCTTCCCCCCTCCTTTGGTCATCTCCCCTCTCCCTCCACCGCCACCCCTCTGCCCCCTCCATCTCCTACACCTCCCTCCCTCCCTCTTTGGTCCTGGTGCCTGTGGCTCCTCCTCCGTTTTCTCTCCTCCTCCCTTCCCTTCCCTCTCCCCCTCCCCTTCCTCCTCCCTCTCTTCTCTTTCCCTTCCAGTCTCCAGCCCTTGGAAATCAGAGTCTAGGAAAGGACCCTGAGCTTCCTCTGCCAGAGATGGAAGACAGACCCACTGAGGAGGAATGTTCCTAGAGAAATACTGTGGGCTGCTGGCCTGAGCCCAGAGCCTCCATCAGAGGTGGCCACGGACCAAGAACTGGATGGCCCAGATGGAAAGAAACACAGCAGGTACAGACCAGGGATTCTACACAGGTGCTGGAGAGGCCTCAGCGCCTGGCTTCTTCAGACCCCGGTGAGCTGAGCCCTCCCACATCAATCATTAAGAAAATGCTCCTGGAGTGATTCCATCCTGCGTGTCTGTTCTGCGGAGCAGTGGGCAGTTCCCTCCGTCCGACTTCTCTCACACCGAAGTGCGCGCCTCCACCTCATGGAAGACTCGATGGACATGGACATGAGCCCTCTCGGGCCTCAGAACTACCTTTTCGGCTGTGAACTAAAAGCTGACAAGGATTATCACTTTAAGGTGGATAATGATGAGAATGAGCACCAGTTATCACTAAGAACGGTTAGTTTAGGGGCAGGGCCAAAAGACGAATTGCACATCGTAGAGGCAGAAGCAATGAACTATGAAGGCAGTCCAATTAAAGTAACACTGGCAACTTTGAAAATGTCTGTACAACCAACAGTTTCTCTTGGGGGCTTTGAAATTACACCACCTGTGGTCTTAAGGTTGAAGTGTGGGTCAGGGCCTGTGCACATCAGTGGACAGCACCTGGTAGCTGTAGAGGAAGATGCAGAGTCAGAAGATGAAGATGAGGAGGATGTAAAACTTTTAAGTGTGTCTGGAAAACGATCTGCTCCTGGAGGTGGTAACAAGGTTCCACAGAAAAAAGTAAAACTTGACGAGGATGATGAGGATGACGACGAAGATGATGAGGATGATGAAGATGATGATTTTGATGAGGAGGAAGCTGAAGAAAAAGTTCCAGTGAAGAAATCTGTACGAGATACCCCAGCCAAAAATGCACAAAAATCAAACCAAAATGGAAAAGACTTAAAACCATCAACACCAAGATCAAAGGGTCAAGAGTCTTTTAAAAAACAGGAAAAGACTCCTAAAACACCAAAAGGACCTAGTTCTGTAGAAGACATTAAGGCAAAAATGCAAGCAAGTATAGAAAAAGGTGGTTCTCTTCCCAAAGTGGAAGCCACGTTCATTAATTATGTGAAGAATTGCTTCCGGATGACTGACCAGGAGGCTATTCAAGATCTCTGGCAGTGGAGGAAGTCTCTTTAAGAAAATGGTTTAAATAATTTGAAATAATTCCGTCTTACTTAATTTCTGTAACAGTTGATATATCTGGCTGTCCTTTTTATAATGCAAAGTGAGAACTTTCCCTACTGTGCTTGATAAATGTTGTCCAGGTTCCATTGCCAAGAATGTGTTGTCTAAAATGCCTGTTTAGTTTTCAAGGATGGAACTCCACCCTTTACTTGGTTTTAAGTGTGCATGGAATGTTATGATAGGACATAGTAATAGTGGTGGTCAGATGTGGAAATGGTAGGGAGACAAATATACATGTGAAATAAACTCAGTATTTTAATAAAGTAAAAAAAAAAATGCTCTGCAGATGGGCCCATGAGGGATAGGATGGAGGCGTTTTCTCAGCGGAGGTTTTTTTCCAGGTTACTGTAGCTCTGTAGCTTGTGTCAAGTTGAAAAAAATAATAAAAATAATAAAATAAACAAGACTGGGTGCCATGCATAGCAGCAGTAGGAGAAAGTAAGTCTTTTAGAGAATATGAAGGTAGTGTCAAAAATATTTTGAGAATCAGGAGTATAGCACTCCATGACAGGGAGTTCACATGCTCCATGATAGAGAGGGCTTACGTGGCACGAATGGTATGCAGAAGGCCTCAGGCTTGACCCCCTAACTGCTAAAAAACCGAGACAAGGGAAGGAAGGCAGGAGGGTGCTTGAGAGGGTGATGGAAATCAACCCCTCCTCCCCGAGGAAGGCACTTGAATGCTGTGTCCTTAGTGAGACACAGTTGAGGACCATTAGGTCATTTGGGGCAGGCTGAGGGAAGGCTGCTGTGGGAAGGAGGGGCAGGGATGTAAGAAACGAGAGTGGACAGGGCATAGCCCAGGTAGGTTTCTAGTAGACGGTGGACATAGCCCAGGTAGGTTTCTAGTAGACGGTGGACGTAGCCCAGGTAGGTCTCTATCGCCTCACTAAAGAGGCCATGACCAAACGCGGCTCGGCGAGGAAAGAGCTTCTTGGGCTGCTGTGTCCGATCACAGCCCATCATTGGAAGAGGCCGAGGCAGGAACTGAAGCAGATACCATGGAGGAACTCTGCTTGCTAGCCTGCTAACAGTGGAGAGAACTTAGTGCATCCACAGTGAGGGGGCAGGATGCCTGTACAACCACTCAGCGAGGGATATTCAGGTGTGCTGATGATAATCCCACAAACCAGCAGGCTTTAAGAGCAGCCCAGGAACAGACCCTTAGCAAGTCCTTAGGAGGAACTGGGGTTCTACACTTCTGGTGATGCCAGAATCATCCAGTCTTTTTAAATTACTCTTGGGTTGAGGCCGAGCACCCCCGGGGAGTGCAGCCTCTGCTGGGAACCCCCGCTGTCCTCATAGATACCCACTGAGACACAGAAAAACGGGTGCCCACACATGCTTTTCTCAGGCTGTGACAGTCCCACAGATGGTCCCAAACAGGAATGTCCATCACCAGGGAAGAAAGGAGCCGAGCCAGCCAGGGAAATCCCGGGGCACCCAAAGCGCAGGCGTGGTACAGCTCAATCTGAATAGATGTCAGAGAGAGACCCGGGGAGAGTGAAATCTCCTACAACCACAGTGACTGCCGAGCAGTGTCCGACCTCTCAGTACTCTCCTGAGCCTCCATCTTGCTCTAAACATTCTCCCCGTGCCGGGAGGCATAGCCGTGAACAAAGCAGATGAAGATGCTGGTGTACGGTGATAAGGTGCGTCTCCAAGGGCTCGGACGTTGGCAGCTTGGAGAAGGTCCGCGTGCCAGAGAGTGCAGAACTAGCATGTGAGAAACTAAAAGGTCTGGGACTCTTTTCTAAGGAATGTGGGGGGCTCTGGGGTTTGTTTAGGCCACTGAGAGGCCGCTGTAGGAGCCAAGACCTGTGTTAGGAGGTCAGGATCCAGTGCACCTTGACAGTGGCCTGACCAAGATAGACATGCACAGAGGAGGAGACATGGCTAGGTCAGAGACACTGCGCAGGTGCGGGAGTCTTCAAAGGATGCTGTAACCAGCACGTGACTTACAGGGACATCGAAGCCAGTACATAACCACCAGGGATGCTGCGGCTGATAAAGGACCACCTGTGCACTGAGGCTGGTTTGTGACTACCAGAAACACTGAGGCCAGTACATAACCAGTAACAGGGACTCTTCGATCAGTCTTCTAGCACCTTAGGTGCTGGAACCAGTACATAAATGCCATTGAGTGTGCCTATTGATACGAATGTCATGAATTAAGCTGAGAACGATGTCTCAAACCTGCAATCCCAGTACTCTGAAGGCTGAGGAAAGAATAGGTCCATGAGTTTGAGGCTTGCCTGAGCTGCAGGGAGAAACCTTGCCTAGTATTTGTGTCAGGGTACAGAGAAGTCTGTGGTACCTATGCATCAACACACTCATGCTATTTGGAAGGTTTCTGTGAGGTGTTTTTAATTAGTTTTTTTTTTTTTTTTTTTTTTTTTTTTTTTTTTTTTTTTTTTTTGAGGCAAAGCACAGAGCAGAGCAATTTCCAGTCCCTAAAAACAATTAAAAATAAGAACAGTTCGGGAACTCCTACAGAGCCTCTTCCCAGATCACCAATTGTTGACAGGATGAGGAGGGAGGAGGCTTATTTTGTCCTGGGGAGCTGGGCCCTGGGTGCTGTCCCCTCCCAACGCCAGACCCATAGCAGCTATTCTGTGTGCCAGTTTCCACAGGGCCAGCCAAAGCCTTTGCAGGAAGAGAAATGTTCCTGGTGAATGTGAGGAGGTTGAAAGGGGTTTCCAACTGTGTGCATGGGTCAGGCCAGGCATACCCTTCCCAGCAGCCCAGCCTTCCTTCATCTGCTACCCATGGGCATGAACTGGCTAACTCTCCAAGGACCTCTGGTGTCTAAGCCGCCTGGGATGTCGGGGGATGGGGAGCTCCCTCCCTGTGGAGGAAATCGAGGCAGCAGCAGACAGACAGACAAGGTGGGCACCGTTGTTCTGAGTGCTGGTTGCTCAGACCTGGCTAGGAGCTAGTCACTACAAGCAGAGAGATGCCCCTGCTTGGCCCTAAAGGATCCCAGACCCTGGTAGGGATGCAGATGTGGAGACAGATGGCCTCTAAAGAGATACCGGGCATGTTTCCAGCTCAGCCAACAGAGGACAGGGAACAGGCAGGTGCCACATGCAGCTGCAGAAACCAGGCAGGCTCTGGCAGGGGTCTGGGGCTGGTGCTAACAGGAGCTTGCCCAGGGGGGTCTGTGGACACCAGATGCCCGGTTGCCCTGGTCCAAACTACAGGAAGTGGAGACATGCCAAGTATTTTACAAAATTGGCCACAATCTGACTGTTCTGAGTCTAAAGGGTTGTGTATACACATTAGCAACACAGCTTGGTATAACTAAGTTTGAGGATGTCTGCTGCAGGCCGTGGCTGAGTTCCTTAGTGGTCTTAGGAGTCTTTCTCTTGAAGACTGCAAGGAGGCATGTGTCTGAGCACTTCTAAAAGCTTCCTTTGAGGAGAGGTGATTGGCATACAACAAACTGTACTTTTTTTGAAATGGAAAATTAATAGATATTTTTAAAATACATTTATTTATATACGCGTATACATGCATCTATACATGCACGTGCATGCTTGTACATGTGCCGTGTCATGAATGTGGTGGTCATAGGATGGCTTGTGGGGGTTGATTCTCTCTTCCCACCACCCGGGGCTTCGAACTCAGGTCACCAGGTTTGGTGACAAGCTCCTTCACCTGCTGAGCCATGTCCCTGGTCCCATGTCGCAGACTTTGACATATACATCCCCAAAATCACCAGCACAGTCACGATGGGGAACACACGTTCCCCACTCTAGAGGCAGTGTGAACCTGTGGAGGGTGACCTAAACAACAAGGCTGACCAGAGTCTCATGCCATAGCCAGCTTTGTTCGGAGCATCAGACAATCTGTGCTCTGAGGGTTAAGAGTCACCTCAGTAAAGTGTACAATCCCAAGGACAAGCCCCCCGTGGCCAAAACATGCTTTTCCATAGACGCGTATGAAGAGCAGCAGCTGAAGTAAACTCACTCCTGCCCACTACACCTGGGAGGGGCGTGAACACACACTCCAAGAACAATTCTGGGTTCTGAAGACACAGAGATCACAAGACTCATGTCTTATTTTCTTGGAGTTTTCTCACAAGCACTCAGAAAACTCCTCACAAGACTCTGTTCTTGGACCATGTTCTGACACCCATCCACTGTAGCTGTCGTGGTAAGAAGGAGGATAGCTCAAAAATAAGTTCTTGTGCTATCAGAGTATTAAATCAATAGACCCTGCAGGTTAAAATTTCCCTGAGAATCTGGTGTGGACGGAAGGGAAAGGCTGGGGCCCTGAAGCCAGACAGAAAAGGAACTTTGCTCCCAGGAAGAGACCTCATGCCGTTCTGACAACTTAACAGATCATCTCTCAGGACAGAGCAGAGCTGAGACCACGATGGGCCAACAATGAGTATCGGACCAGGGCTACTGAGTGATTCACCTCATACCCTCTCGATAAACCTAAACCTCATATCAGTACCCAGAAGACAGACTTGAGGTCATTGGACATACTGACTTGTTTCTCTTCCTGCTGTGGCCACATTGAATAAACCCTTTTCTGCTTTTCACATCCCTTATTTCTGTAAATGCTATGCTGGAGACGGGAGCCAAACCGTGCTGGCTGGGATGCCAGAGCCCAGGTTTGCACCCTCTAAACTCCAGTAACGCTGTCACTCCATGTTTTCCTGACTTTCTTTTGAACCCCCACACAGCCCCTCCCTCCCTGGTAACTCAGCACAATGCAGCGTTTCAGAAGTCATTGCAATGTGCTTTTTGCTGTGGTTTCTTCCACTCAGAGCTCAGAGCTGAAACCCACACATGCAGCGACTGCCTCCGATTGGACTGTGTCATTCTGGGGCAATGAGTCCATCCGTTCATTCAGGGGCCACTTGGGCATTCAGTAAGGTCAGGCTGTTCAATGCAGAACTTCCAGGAATAGCTCCCATCATGGGGATGCGTGCTCTCACTTCTCTTGGTGGGTGGACTCGGTTGGTTGGAATACGTAGAGATAATCTAACCTCACACAACTACGTAGCTGGACAATGAAAGAACATTTTAAGAACCTTTTCACAATATGGTGGATGTTGATGACAGTTGTTTCAGATGTTAGTTTGACTGAACTGAAGGATACCATCATAGCTCCAAGGACTTATTTATGGGTGTGTCTGGGAAGGTGTCCTCAGGGAAATTAGAGTAGTGGGGGAGAGACCTCTACCGTTGGTCATGGTGTACAGTGTACAGGATTTGCTGGTAAATGGCTATACTGTTTTTATGTGCTTATGTGGTGATGTATTGGGTATCAAATAAAGCTTGCCTGAGGATCAGAGGACAGAGCCAGCCACTAGATTAAACATAGAGGCCAGGCAGTGGTGGCACACACCTTTAATCCTAGCACTTGGGAGGCAGAGATCCATGTGGATCTCTGTGAGTTCAAAGCCACCCTGGACTACATGAGATTGACTCAGTCTAGGAGAGAAACAGAGCCAGGCAGTGGTGGAAAACACACCTTGAATCTCAGTACTTGGGAGTCACACGCCTTTAATCCCAGCACTTGAGATCTCATGCCTTTGCTACCAGTATTTGGGAAGCACACACACCATTAATCCCAGCACTAGGAAGGAAGTGAAATGGCTGGGCAGAGAAAGACATTTAAGACATGAGGAGACAGGAACTAGAGCCTTTTCGGCTGAGGACTCGGAGGCTTTCAGTCAGAGGATTCGTAGAGATAGGATCTCCCCTTCCATTCGGCCTGAGGATTCAGTAGTGGTGAGAAGTTTCTCTAGTGGCTTCTTCCTTTGTCTCTTTAATTTTTCAGCAATTACCCCAATGTCTGGCTCTGAGTTTTTTATTATAAGACCTTCTAGAATTCATGCAACATGTTTATCACGCGACTTGCTCTTTTAGGACACGTCCCTCTACCTATACGAAAATTAACTGTACAGAAAACCATCGCGCTCTGCAGCAGGATCCTCCTCCGGCTCCCTCATGCCGCCTTGCTGCTCAAGGCCCAGGCCTGGCTGTAGCAGGCTTAACTCCACGGGGAGCAATAGTCTGGAATCTGGGTATTTTTAAAATATAATCTAATTTCGATTCCCCGGCAAGCAATCGTGAGAGATGACGAAGTCTGCCTTCTGCTGGCCTGAAGACCATCAGAGAGACCTGCAAATTGCTTTGACATTTGGAAGGTAACTAAGCAGTTACGGCAGGCACCCACTTCCTCACCAGCCCCAGATTCCTTCCTGTTTGCAGCCAAGTATTTACCACAGCCTCAGGTTTCCTGCCTGGACTTCCTTTCGGTGCTCTTGGGCTCAAATGTTGCCTCAAGTACAAGCCTCCCAGCAGCTCCCACACCCAGGAGCTTTCATTAAAGCCACCCTGCCTTCAGAAGGCTCTAGGAACTGTAGAGTCAGAAGCAGACAGGGCTGGCCCTGGTCGAGTACCTATTGTGCACCTCACAGAGTGACGATACTTTCCACATACTGCCATTTAATCCTCACGGATGCCATGGGCTTGTCACAGATGGGGAAACCAAGGCATTGAATAAACTTTCCCAAGGCAAATGGTTGGTCGGTGGGAGAAACAATACACACATCAGGTAGGTCCGATTTCAAAACGCAACTGTGTCTTCTGAGAGGGATGCACTCCCCTGAATCTCGAGCTTTAGTCCAGCTTTGACTCAGCCACCCAGCTGAGTATTTATTGATTTCATCTCTGTGCAACAGAGTGGGAGAGTGGCAACGAAAAGCCACACAGAACTGCCCTTGAAGGACTTAGCAGTGGTGGCGCACGCCTTTAGTCCCAGCACTCGGGAGGCAGAGGCAGGCGGATCTCTGTGAGTTCGAGGCCAGCCTGGGCTACAGAGTGAGATCCAGGACAGGCTCCAAAGCTACAGAGAGAAATCCTGTCTCAAAAAAAAAAAAAAAAAAAGAACAGCTACAATTATAGCAGAGCAGAGGGGACCAAAGCAGCTCATTCAGGGAGTCCCACACTTGCCACCCAATCTTGGGATGGTCAAGAGCTCAGTGGGTAACTCACCTTTTGGTTGGTCACGTGGGGGCGGGCTGGTGCCCAGAACAAGGGAGAGTACATGAATGGTTCCTGGAGGCAAGTTGGACTCCGTACGCAGCCAGACCCATGGTGCCTGCTTTTCTGGCAGAAGGACCAGGGTAGAAGCAGGGACTCACAAGATCAGGCTTGCCTCGGGCCTGATGAGTGGAGCCGAGCAGGCAGAGCCCACAGGCAGAGGGAGCTGTGTCGCGGCACCATGCTCTCAGGCTCTGGGCTGTGGCAACACTTCCCAGGGGTCTCCTCTTGCCTTTCTTCTTCACTGCAGGGTTTTCCTAGAAGAGCATTCCCCACTGACCTGGGTCCTGTCTAGCATGTGAAGATGGTGGGGGCTTGGGCTTGGCATTGGCACACAAGCTTCCGTCTCACTGTTGTGGGTCTCCCACACACGCTCACACTGCTCACACACAGGCTCACGTGTGTATCAGAATGCACACACACACAGAGGCTGCTCACATAGGCTCACATGTGTATCAGAATGCACACGCTCACACTGCTCACACACAGGCTCACATGTGTATCAGAAGGCACACGCTCACACTGCTCACACACAGGCTCACATGCATATCAGAAGGCACACGCTCACACTGCTCACACACAGGCTCTCGTGCAGATCAGAATGCACACACTCAGACTACTCACACACAGGCTCTCGTGCAGATCAGAATGCACACACTCAGACTACTCACACACAGGCTCACATGTATTCAGAAGGCACACACTCAGACTACTCACACACAGGCTCACATGTATTCAGAAGGCACACACTCAGACTACTCACACACAGGCTCACATGTATTCAGAAGGCACACACTCAGACTACTCACACACAGGCTCACATGTATTCAGAAGGCACACACTCAGACTACTCACACACAGGCTCACATGTATTCAGAATGCACACACTCAGATTGCTCACACACAGGCTCACATGCATATCAGAATGCACACGCTTGTGTTGCTCTCACACAGACTCACATGTGTATCAGAATGCACACGCTCACACTGCTTACACACATATCAGAATGCACACACTCATACTGCTCACACACAGGCTCACATGTGTATCAGAATGCACACACACACAGAGGCTGCTCACACACAGGCTCACATGTGTATCAGAATGCACACACGCAGGCTGCTCACACATAGGCTTACATGCATATCAAAATGCACGCGCTCACACTGCTCACACACATATCAGAATGCACATGTTTGTGTTGCTCTCACACAGACTCACATGTGTATCAGAATGCACATGCTCACACTGTTCACACATAGGCTCACATGCATATCAGAAGGCACATGCTCACACTGCTCACACACAGGCTCACATGCATATCAGAATGCACACGCTTGTGTTGCTCACACACAGACTCACATGCATATCAGAAGGCACATGCTCACACTGCTTGCACTTAAGACTGGCTCTTAGTTCCAGGTCTACATAGAGATGTGTCTCAGCGGCAGGTGACCGCTGGGCAGAGGCACATCTGGCATGATCCACACATTTCCCCCTGATCTCCACCTGAGATCGGGGGCTTTATGTGACCTCCTCCACTCCTTCTGCTGTTGTGGCTGAGCCTCTCTGTCCCTGTCCTCAGCATCTCTCCTTGACTCCAGGAGTCTCCTTCCTGGTTTTTAAAAAGGCTGTCGCTGCCCGGGAATCCTTGCCTTCCTTCTTTTCACTGTTCATCTCTGCTCTGGGTTTAGGCTGTGGAGAAACCAAAAAGGCAAAGACTTTGAAAATGTCCCCTGCTGGGCGGTGGTGGCGCACGCCTTTAATCCCAGCACTCGGGAGGCAGAGCCAGGCGGATCTCTGTGAGTTCAAGGCCAGCCTGGGCTACCAAGTGAGTTCCAGGAAAGGCGCAAAGCTACACAGAGAAACCCTGTCTCGAAAAACCAAAAAAAGAAAAAAGAAAAAAGAAAATGTCCCCTGTCCCCCTGCTGAAACTCCTCTCTGATCTATAAGCCTCACAGTAATGAAGTGCCTTGTGTTGAGTCCGGCTGGCCATGCAGCCTGCTCACTGCTCGCTGGCAGGTGTGTAGGGAGGTCCTCTGGTCACACCAGGAGGAGGGAGCTGGCCTAGGTGTCCAGGAAGGCCAGAGTGCTGAGCCTCAAGGTTTATCTTTCATGAGTAAAAGAGGAAGACAACTATGAGTCCTATAATCAGAGCAGATCTACTGAGAGGTACATTCACTTCATTTCTTCTCTTCTTAGATGGACTCTGGATCAAGAGATACTCAATAATGTGCTGGAGGAACCCATTAAACTTCCCCCAGACTCTGGGTTAGCCTCTACCACCTGCTGGGTAAGTACATTTAGAGGCCAGCACTCTGAGTGAGCCTTCACCTACGTGGCTCACACCGGTCAGATTGCTAAGGCCCCCACTGATTTAGGAGACAGGTGACAACAGGGCCCTAAACAAGGATACAGGCTTCACCTGCCCTCATCATCAGCCACAAAACTTGTGGTCAAGCCGGGCGGTGGTGGCGCACACCTTTAATCCCAGCACCCAGGAGGCAGAGGCAGGCGGATCTCTGTGAGTTCAAGGCCAGCCTGGTCTACTGAGTGAGTTCCTGGACAGGCTCCAAAGGTACACAGAGAAACCCTGTCTCGAAAACAGAAAACAGAAAACAAATCCTTGCAGTCACCTTCCCCAGCCTCGTCTACAGTTTGGCTTTCCCAGCAGCTGTTTGGATGGAATGGCCAGGGCCCTGTGTCATCTGCCGGCTCAGGGCTGGGGAACTGGGTGGTGCTGACACACACACACACCCTCCTGAAACTAAATAGCCCATGAAATTAAGCTGGAGATGAATAATGTAGACCGAACATAGGGAGACAGAAGCGGCCACCCTCCTGCATGGACAGGTGGGAAGTGAGCTCAGAAAGGAGATGTTCTCAGAGACATGAATTTTTAAAATTAATAACATTCAGAGCCCTGCTGAGAAGGATTTTGCAGCTGTGATACATGATAGCATTCACTCTGGCTGAAAGTCACATGGGAGTCTCTAGTGACTCACATTTCCACAGGACACAAGACACCCTACCCTCATCCCATCCCATTGAATGGGGTCTTTCCCGGCAACCACCATCTCCTGGTTTAGCCAAAAGGTCTACGAAGCACCGTGTGCAGCAGCCCTGCCCCACTGCTGAAAGGAGAGAACACAGGTACCGGCCATCAGGAAACAAGACCCAGCTACTCCCTGGGCCTGGGTGCCCAGAGCCTATCAAATATCGACCTGCCGAGGAGGACAGACTTGGACAATGGAGGAGCATCGGGTGCCAGTGCTGTTTACACCCTGCGCCATGATCCTGTTTAGGACCCCTAGCCCACTGGTCTTGGCAACGACTAGGTAACCTTCGGAAAACATTGCTGTGTAGCTAGGGCTTTCGAGTTGGTTTTTAAAACACCGGATCAAACTCCGTCTTGAATGTTTTCACATTTATTTTCAACATCATGTTTTCAAGGATGTCTTCCTTCCTGCCTCCCTTCCAGGAGCTGTGACACCTGACCCCTGGTGGAGCATGGTGCACGGGTTTGAGCAAGCCAGACAGACTCTCATATGACAGAATGGGGTGCAGTATGATGGCACAACATTCCTTGGGCCTTGTTTCAGTGGAGCTCATGTCCAGGATGGTATGTATCTGACAGACCCAGAAAGGATGTCAACTAATGAAAAATCAGTGATGTGCCACAACAGAACAATCCCATGGGGAGACTGACGTGCTGATACCACCCATATTTGGCTCGCAGGAAAGGAACCCAACCTTACCCCCAGTTCCTTCGATGGGGACCTGGCCATGCCCAGGCTGGATACCATCCTGAGCACTTAGGTCTTTCTTCTTCTTCTCCAGTCTTCCCCAGCCAAAGCCAGGATCCCTCAGCCCAGCCACAGGGATGGGATGCCTGCTTTGCAGACTCTACTGTCCAGAGAGGCCCTGTTGACAGATCTGTCAGCAGCCTTCTGCTCCTGGTGCTACCCAGTCGGGGACGGCTGATTCAAGGCGAAGGGATGAGGGTAGCAGAAGGCAGTCCCCAAGTTTCCAGGGCCGTGTGGTCACAGGTATAGCCCCTGTTGCTTTAATGAAGCCTGTGGTGGGAGCCGTGGGAAGCCCCATCATCTACGGTTACAACTTGTCAGTTTTGGGGACATGCACAGTGTGTTTCGTTTCTGTTCGCCTCAGGGATTTGATCAGCTGAATTCAACAGATATACTCATGGATACATATGACATCATCTGCATAATAAAGACAGTGCCAGAGTGTGACACGTTCCTAGTGCTGAATATTTTCAGTGCTGTCAATCAAATAGCTACATATCCATCCTGCCAAAAGGAGACAAATAGAGCCGTTCCAAAGACACACACACACACACACACACACACACACACGCACACAGATGAAGCACATGTGTCAGTGTGTCATGGGTAGATTGGTAAATGAAAAAAAAAGAAAGAAAGAAAAGGCAAGGACATGACTGCTCCTGGGTACGATGGAGGAGAAAGTTCATTATAGATATGTGGGAGAGCGTAGTCGGAGTTAGGGACATCAGGGAGAGTGCAGAGTGGACAGGACCAGACTGAACTGTGTCATGTGAGGAGAGGGGGGAGGGACAGGGAGATAGGAGACAGGGGAACCAGGTGCCGCAGTCAGGAGGCCCCAAAGTACAAAGAGAGCGGGGAACCAAAGCGGTTGGATTATATAGGGAAGGGCAGCTGGGGAAGGGCAGCCCAGTAGGGGGTGCAGTATGCCAGCCAGGAGGACCCTGTAACAGGCAGGAACTGAGGGATGCCAGGAGAACCTGGCAGCCAGGTCCGCTTTGATATGTTAAATAAGGCCCAGGTTTGAAACTGAACAGTTTGCACGACTGGAAAAGATAGCACAGAAGAGAGACCGGGATTGACTGGGTGATGCTTTTGCATGTTAGGGATTTGGTCTGGACCAACCAAATGCAGATCAGGACTAGCTAACAACTGGTGAGTTCAGTGCATTGGCCACAGTTAAGAAGTAACCGACAGCCACGAAATACCAAGTGTCCCTCATCCCTTCAGCTTCCCATGGGACAAGCTGCCAGCCCCTCTCCTCCCTCGATGATTTCCAATGGATGGGAACTGATGGAGAAACTTCCCCTGGAGGCGTTGGTGGTCTGGGCTCACTTGCATGCACTGAGGGATGGGTGTCCAATCAGCTTGTATGACACCCAGCTCTGATCCGGCCCTTTCTGAACCACAATCTACCTTAGAATCACTTCATGGGTGTCTTGACGACTCCTCTATGCCGTGACAAAACGCTATGACCAAGGCAACCTTTAAAACATTTCATTTGGGGCTCACAGTTCTAGAGGATTAGCGTCCATGGTCATCACAGAGTGGAACATGGCATCAAGCAGGCAGACACGGTGCTGGGGAAGTAGCTGAGGGCTTACATCTGATCCATAAACACGCGGTGGGAGAGAAAGAGAGCTAACTGGGAATGGTGTGGGCTTCTCAAAGTCCATCCCCAGTGACACACCTCCTCCAACAAGGCCACACCCCCTAATCCTTCCCAAACAGTTCCAACGGGAAGCTAAGCATTCAAATATATGAATCTATGGGGCCGTTCTCATTCAAAGCACCACTGTGGGGCTTTAAAAACTTCCATGTGCCCAGACCAACTAAGTCAGTCATGGGAAAGCAAAGCTGTTTCTAGAATCTGACTGTGACCTCCTTGTACCAGCTGTTGAAGGTCTACTGACAGGCACCTCAGATCTTTCCTGAGAAGTGGGCTTTCTATCATGGCCACCTAGCAGATTTGGTCTTGGCCTCAGCCCCCATCACAAACCTCTTTCCTTGCTTCTCTCCACTTCGCCTGACACTCTAGAGAATTTGTATGTTACTTTGACGTCGGCCGTATCCCACAGAAGCAGCCACATGAGTGGGATTTTTCTCTACTCAGCCTGGGCCAGGGCCAGGGCTAGGCACTGCCTGGTGGCAGGATTTGTAAGTGCTGCTGGTGGAGAGCAGAGATTGGCACAGGATGATTTCCCTGGCAATGAGCTCAGCAAACCTTTCTCCACCTGTCTCATGGGTGTGTGGATACCCCACCCTGAAAGTCCCCTTCCCGGGTTCCAGGGGACACCTCCATCCTTCCTCACACCCTTCTTCATGTCCCACCTATCTTGGGTTAGCAGCAAGGTCTGTTCTATTCTCCATCTTGTGAAGTTTTTCCAAACTCTGGGAGCTGAAGAAAGACACACATGCAGATACCTGACATCAATGAGCTCCCAAAACCTGACACTTACCCGAAGGATCCAGGGCCACACCAGGGCCAAGGAATAGGAAGCAGCGCCAACTTTCTTTAGAAATGTCATTATTTGTCCACACCTCCCCCGCTCTGCAGAGTCCTGTCAACTGTCCTCACTCACACCACTCAGGGGTTTAGCTGCACTTACTTGAAGAAGTACAAAAAGTATGGGTCTCAGTCAGTGTTCTATTGCTGTGAAGAGACACCATGACCACGGCAGCTTTAATAAAGGAAAAGATTTAATTGAAGCTTGCTCACAATTGCAGTGGTTCAGTCCATTATCATCACGGCGGGTAGCATGGCAGCACACAGGCAGACATGGTGCTGGAGGAGGAGCTGAGAGCTCTGCATCCTGATGCACAGGCGGCAGGAAAAGAGAGACACTGGGCCTGGCTTGAGCATCTGAAACCCCAAAGCCCACCCCCAGGAACACACTTCCTCTAACAAGGCCACACCCACTCCCAATCTCTCTCAAGTAGTGCTACTACTGTCTAATGGCCAAGCATTCAAATATTTGAACCTATGGGGGTCATTCCTATTCACACCACCACACTCCACTCCCTGACCCCCAAAGGCTTGTAGCTATATTATAATACAAAAATGCATTCAGTCCAACTTCAAAAGTCCCCATAGTCTATCACAGTTTCAACACTGTTTAAAAGTCCAAAGTGTCTTCTGAGACTCATGGCAATCTCTTAAGTATAAGCCCCTGTAAAATAAAAGTCAAAAAGCAGATCACATATTTCCAACATACAATGGCACAGGATATACATTACCAGTCTAAAACACAAAGAAGGGACCATAGTGAGGGAACACTGGACCAAAGCAAGACCAAAAATCAGCAGGTCAAACTCCAGACTCCCCACACCCATGGCTGATGTCAAAGTGCTCTTCAGATCTCTAACTCCCTTCAGCTTTGTTGACGGCAGCACACTTCTCTCCCTTGGGCTGGTTCCACTCCCTGTTAGCAGTTTTTCTTGGCGGATATTCCACAGCTCTGGCATCTTCAACATCTTGGGGTTTCCAAGGCAATCCAGGCTTCTCCTTCATAGCTTCAGGCAATGGCCTCTCTGGGCCTCCAAACAGGGACATCCTTGACAGCCTGGCCTCAGCAGCTTTCCTTAGTCTCACAGGGAGATTCCACACCCCTTTCTTCTATCCTTGACTCTAAAGCCAAACCATGTGGCAGAAGCTGCCAAGATCTGCTGCTTGCTAGAGCTGGAACATGGCCCCCTCATTCAATTACATCTGCATCTGTTTTCTGTTGATTGTTTCCTTTACCTCTTAAGATTTTGTTAATTCCTTTTCACAAATTGGAAGCTTAACTGAGTAGAGTCTTGCTCTGAGATCACCACTCCCGTTATTCCATTTAGCATCAGACTTTTCTTAAATCTGTCTATCTCCTTGAGCACAAGACTTAGCTCCATTCCACTTTTCCTGGTGTCCCTTTTTCTCCTCAAACTGTACGTTTTGTATTTTTCCTTGCTCAATTTGCTCTTTTTCATTATAGAGTTGCATAAGAGTGGCCACTAGTAATCACATGATATTCTCAATAATAGGCTGTTTTAAAATCTTTTCTGCCAATGTCGTTAATCCAAAACTCTTATATTTAGCCTCAGGCAGCCACATTCTTCACGAAAACATCCCAAGAACAGTCTGTAGGCCACTTACTAAGATTCTCCTCTGAAACCTTTTGAGCCAGGCCATCATAACCTACGTTGCTCTCAGCCCCTCTGTCTTCCAAGCTTCTCCTAGCATGGCCCATTAAACCTCAAAAGCATTCAAATGCTCTCCTAGTCCAAAGCCTCAAAGTCCACATTCTGCCAACAAGCAGTATGGCCAGGCCTGTCACAGCAATACCCAGCTCTCTGGTACCAATTTATGTCTTAGTGTTCTCTTGCTGTGAAGAGACACCAAGACCATGGCAACTCTTATAAAGCAAAACATTTAATTGGAGCTTGCTTACAGTTTCAGAGGTCTAGTTCTTTATCATCATGGCAGGAAGCATGGCGGCATGCAGGCAGGCATGGTGCTGGAGAAATAGCTGGGAGTTCTACATCTGGATCAGCAGGCAACAGGAAGAGAGAGACACTGGGCCTGGCTTGAGCATTTGAATCCTTAAAGCCTACCTCCAGGAAAAAAAAAAAACACTTCCTCTAACAAGGCCACACCCACTCCAACAAGGCCACACCTCCTAATCCCTGTCAAGTAACTCCACTCCCTAATGATGAAGCATTCATATCTATGAGCCTATGGGGGCCATTCCTTTTCAAACCACCACAGTGTGTATATACCATTCTTGTCTAGAACCAGAAGTCTACATTGTTTGGTAAAATTCTAAAGTTGACAGTTCACTTTCTATTGCTATAACAAACCACAGACAGGGTAATTTGTGAAGAGGTTTATTTAACCCACAGTTTTGGAAGCTGGAAAGCCAAGATGAGTGGCCCCATTTGGTTGGCTTCTGGTGATGGCACAGTAGACTCACAGAGAGAATGTAGACAGCCAGGAAGCCAGGGGGCTCAGGGTTAGACCCACGCCCATAGAGGAATCCACTCTCTTACAGCCCAGACAGAACCCCACAGAAATAGCTAAGCCTTTCCAAAGAACTCCCACAAAAGACCAGCTCCTTTCCTCTACCTTTGAAAGGCCCCACCACTACCCACACTACCTCACAGGAGATACAGACCTTGGGGCATGCACAAAACCTTCATCAAACCATAGCTGAGGACTCGGGTGCTTAGCCCCTCAGACCACTTGTGACGTGATTTGGGGTTTGGAAAATCTGCTGGAGAATTTCATCATCCTTGATAATTATTCCTATAATTATCAATAAAATCCAAAAAAAGGAATGAAGTCCAAACCCAGTTTGAATACGCAGCAAAAGCTGACACGGCCCTACTGTTCATGGTGGGTTCCTGCCTTTCACTAGATGACCTCCAACTCCCAGAGTCCTCTCTGTCTCATCTAAAGTGCCTCCTCTACCAGGTCCCTTCTGAGGGTGAAGAATTACTAGAGCCATTGCAGAAATGAATCTCACCCCAGCTGTATATCTCTGAGTGGTCAAACGTGAAACAGTTTACAGCATGCTGGCGACCTGGGTACAAGACAGCCTGTATCTTACAGGGCTCCCAGGTAGGCTTCTAGTCCGAGAGATGTCTCCTCATCTTGAGGATAAAAAGGTCCTTTCCTGTAGAGTCTCTAGAGTCCCTAGAGGCCTGTAGAGGCTTGTGTAGCAGCATCAATGACATCTTTCAACTGGTGATGGTCCTCTGCTAGCTGTCTTCCTGGGAGATTATAACCAAGACGGCCAGCAGCTGTCAGAATCAGAATGGGTAAGTTGCAGCTCCCTGGGGTCAGCGTCCAAGCAAGACCTGAGCTCTAGGACCTAGGAGTTTATAAGCTCTGGGGATGAGGAGGGACAGTGGGAATGGGGGAAACTCTTTAGGCCAAAAGGTCACTATCCCTGAGAGAACACCTACAGTGGAGGTCCCCTAAAATGGTCAAAGAAACCTTTAGGACAGCAGTTGGCTAAAATCTCCACCCAGCGAGCACAGAGCCAGCAATCCATCCTTCACTCAGCACCCCTCTGATGAAGCTAGCAGCGCCCCGCATGGACAACAAGAACATGGCTGCTGGGTGTCTGTTCTCACTAACTGAGCCTTAGGATGTATCTCTTTGAGTGACGCTCAAGCTTACGTATGTGAGTGGGCCCGAGTGAGACGAGACCTCCCCGATTAGACCCTAAGAGACACAGAAAAGCAACGCAGCGTGGCTCCCAGTTCCATCCCTTCTTGTTGATGGGTCTGCAACAGGCTGGCTGGATTTAGATTTTTGAAAAGACTTACAGAGCACCCATTTAAATCTGAATTTCGGACAAACAATGAATAGTTTTAGTGTAAGTGTGTCCCAAATACTGCTGAGACATACTTACCCTGGGAGAGTGTTCACTATTCCTCTGAAATTTAAAATGGACAGTATGTCTTGCTCTTTGGTCTATAGTGCAGGCTGGGGGTCCTGGCACTGAGCCTATGCAGACACACAGCTTCCACCGTCAGCTCCATGAGCTCTGGGCAGGGCAAACAGGAATGACGGCTAGTGTAACAAGGACCAGGCCTCCCCCAAACCTGATGAAGCTGCTAAAACCCACCTTCTTCACACTCCTCTGCCCCCATGAAGACCAGGATGAGCCAGCCAAACTGCCAGTGTCTTCAACCCAGAGCCTATTCAAATGAGCTCCAGAATATAATAAAATAAACTATGCATCCAGGACTTGATACATGTGTGATGCTCTGCAGGATGGAGTGAACAGGGAAGGGATGATGGGAGATTTGCCTTATCTACAGCACTCAGCACTAATCAGCCACAGGACTACTGGGTCCCAAGGGGTCCCAGGCCATGGTCCAAGAGGTGTGGACACTGCCCCAAGGACCCCTCAGAGCACCCCACAATTCCACAGTGTCGGATTCTCCAAGAAGAGCAGAATCCTGGCACGGACTTCTTTAGCATCCAACATTCGTCCCTAGGATATCATGTGTGCAAGGCACCTCTATAGCAACATCTGGACTCCTCCACAGTGCAGCTGGCCTGGGGTTTATTGGTGGCATGCTCTTGACAGACGCTTGTACCCCACACAACTTGGGGGACACCGGTCCAGTGTTGCAGTCCAGTGCTGGCTTTATCCAGCAGTCTTCCAAAATTATTGGGTATATATCGGTCACCTTTCCTCACAAACGAGGAGAGGCTGTGCGGCACAAAGATGGCCTGAGAACACAGACGCCCACTACAGGTGTAATGACTGTGTGAGGACTCTGGCGTACACCACATATGGCATGTCTTTGCTCAAGCATCCGCCACACATGACATTAGCATGTAAAGACTTGGGCCCCCATCACATGTGACATGACTATGACGATTTGAGTATATACCACACATGGCGTTGGCCGAGGACAGAGACCGTAGCTGTCTGAGGTAGCTGTCTCCATTCTCGAGAGGAGGCAATGACTCTCAGCTAAGTCCAGGTCAGTCTATCCTTTCTACTCCCTGAAGACTCAGTAGCTCCAAACTGGGGTCCATGGAGCAGGTGGTGATCAGTAAAGGCAGCTGAGGAGGCAGGAAGCAGGCAAGGAGGGGTCTGGGGTAGACCCCCAGGTACAGCCCTCTTTGGGCTACATGAGTGCCTGCAACCCTGAACTGACCAGGAGCAAACAGGTCTGCCCTGAAATATTAACCCAAGGTACTAGGAGATCCATGCTGAATGTGGGTTTCTGACCATCCAAGCTCCTGGCCACACATCTATACACAGAGGTTCTTTGAGTATTTGTATCTTACTATTCAACCTGTGGCCTTTTTGTCGCTTTTGAATGAAATACGACAAAAATATGCCAAGTCTGTAGGGTCTAGACCGAAAGTCTTGCTTGCTCCACAAGAAGCCACAGTTGCCTGGTGATCTGGGTGGAGTGAGTATGTACAGGCTGACACCAACGTCGCATTTTTCCCATGAGCTCAGTACACTTCCCTCTCTTTACACACCAGCTCCTGCTTCCCTCGGATACTTGGCTAAGAGATGAGACACATTCCTGACTTGGATGTAGGGGCTGCCTCCTCCACAGTGATTCCCTTCATGTCATCCGGCATTTGACCGTCTGGGCGCCACACATTCAGGTCCCCAAAGATACCAGTCTCAATCATCTCCTCCTGCCAGGGAATGGGGCAGTTGCCAGAGGCAAATTCTTGGAAGAACTCCGTGTCCGCTTTGTCAAAAACCACACCCTTGACTGTGGAAAAGGCACCCACGTCCTGTATGTTCTTGGCATAGACAGTCCTAGAGTCTGGGATGAATGGAGGGATCAGCATCCCTGTGAAGAAATGGGAAAGAGAAATACCCCTGGTGAGGACCCTGCTGGGCCAAAGGGTCCCCACAGACATACAAAAGACCAGCTGCTCTTCCTAATACCAACAGAAAAAGTCAGCATCCCGAAGCAGGTCCATCTCTCATGCTCAGCGCTCACAGACTGGATGATGGACAAAGTGGAAGATGCCCAGATCTGGTTAGAAAGGTGTGTGCGTGCGTGCATGCGTGCGTGCATGTGTGCATGCGTGCGTGCGTGCGTGTGTGTTTCTGAGGCTGCCCTGAAGTCACAATCCTCCTGCCTCAGCCTTCCCCAGTGCTGGAGTTACAGGACTGATTCACTGTGCCAGCTAGGAAGCCTTTTGAAATAAATTCCAGCACTTGGCTCCTCTATCTCCCCCAGACCCTGCCCCCAAAGTCTCCTTGTGAGCCAAGCATCTTGAAAACAGGGCCCTCGGTCCCTCACATGGCGACCACACCTTCTCTGCATCCCCAGGCTCAGAGCTCTTGCCCGGCTCCAAGTTGGCATCACAGTGGCAAATGTCAGACTGAACTCTGCAGCCTCCCTCCCGGCCAGCTTCACTTCTTGATCGAAGCTACCGGATGCAGAATGTTGTTCTTGTAGAGCCCAGGTGCGGCCGACCTAGCCTCGGGCCCTGACTTCCTCTGAACGCTTGGCCCCACCCTGGAACCCTGCAGTACGCAAGCCACTAACTCCAGCTTCCCAGCAGGCCTGTGCTGGTCGTGGCTGGCTGCTGGCACCCAAGTGTGACCTCTTCACCTGGCTTTCTCCGACATGCCTGACTCAAACCTCCTGGGTCCCACTACTCCCTTGGCCCTCAGAAAACAGTCCTTGGGCCTCCTGAGCCAGGACCCTTGCATTCCTTGTGGCCTCGTCACGAAAGCTCTGCCAGAGCAGCCCGGCTTCGGGGGAGTTGCTTAGCTCTTCCACCCACAAGTAACTTCTCTTGGGATAACCTTCCACTCCTGTCTATGGATCCTAGCTCGCCCCGTAGGTGATCACAGTTATCTTGAAAATGCCCCCTGGAGGGCAAGGCTATGCCTTCTATTCACTCTTGAAATGCACATGCACAGACACATTCAGGGGCACACACACACACACACACACACACACACACACCATGCACACCACACCACCACACACATAGACATTAGATGTACATATAGACATGCACAGATATGTACATGTGCACACAGGCACATGAGCATGTGTGCATGGCATGCATGGGCTCACACACAAGCAGCTACACACGCATGGATACACAGATACATGTTCACACACGACACACACACACTGTATCCTATGACAAACAATGTGGAGTAAATGAACGTCTCACAGTCAGACAAACTGCCTCACTTGAATCCTCGGATCTCTAGAATACAGGCTGAGAGGCAGGGAAAGACCTGGAAGCAGACCTAGCTCTTTAACGCTGACTTGCTACCCACACTTCCCACCTGACTTCAACCTGCTGACCCCAGGGCCCAGTCCTGGGATGTCGGAGGCTAGCTGGGGTCCCACAAGTCCTCAGCTCAGTCCACAGCTGACCCCATGGATGAGGTCCATACGGCACCAATCCCCCAAACCCTCTCAGGCTTCTGGTGCCAACCATACCAGCTTCCAGCTGCCTCCAGCTGATGTCTTTGAAGAGGATGTTCGCCCTCAGTGCATCACAGGTCCCATCCCGGAAGCCCAGGCGCTTCTCCGGGTCCTT
The DNA here is from genome assembly GCF_004664715.2 of Peromyscus leucopus. Lineage (NCBI taxonomy): Eukaryota > Metazoa > Chordata > Mammalia > Rodentia > Cricetidae > Peromyscus > Peromyscus leucopus. Next base: position 3,441,805 of record NC_051077.1, on the reverse strand, counting down.
CTCCAACAGTTCCTCACAGAAGTCCTTGCTGGCCTGGCTGAACTTGTCTGGGTACTTCACGGGCTCTGAGATGATGCGCTGCTTGAGTTCCTTGTTCTCTACCTGCATGGCAGCAAACGTACCACTTCACTCTAGCCCTGGCCAAGCCTCAAGCCTTGGGGCTTGGTGCTCACCCTCACTGGGGTGGGGGTGGCTGATGGGCCCCTCCTAGGTGGCTTGGCCAACGTTGAAAGCCTCAGATCTCAGGACAAAGAGAGGCCCCCAGTCCCCAGGAAGCCCCCAGCCACCTTATCCACACGCTTACACAGCTGGCCCACTGAACACAAAGTGACCAGCAGTGAAAGTTACTTCTGAAACGCTTAGCTGGGTGGAGATCTCACTCAACCATGTGAGAGAAACCTTAGGTGGAGAGCTTGCCTTATTCCCTGTCAGCCTTGTGGTCTCCCAAACAAAGCTTCCCCCACACGAAGTGTATGATGTACACAGTGTGGCTCGCTCCCCGACATCCCTCCCTGTAAAGCGGACACCTCCATCGTCTCTCTTTGCGGGCGTGGACAGAACAAAGGGAGTCTGTGGAACCTGAGCGAGCAGGGCTGTTAGAGCGCACAGCTCGCCCTAACGCCCGTCACTGAGGGAGACTGAGACACTTCTCCGTGCGGTCACATGACAACACAGAGCTGTCAGCTCAGGCAGTGACAAGCAGGTGCACACTGTCCCTACGGAGACATGGGAGACAGTACCTGACTTCTGGACCAGACCAACCTTTGTGTAAACAGAAATGGAGAGTGTCTGGGATGGTTGTCCGAAGTCCCAAGAGCAGTGGCCTAGTGGCCACAGTTAGCTAGGGACCCACCAGGGGCCTTCTGTGTGGCGTCCACCCCAGAAGGACCTAATGACCGAAGCCCGCTGTCTTACGAGGGAGAACCGCCCATTCTCAGCTAGTGCGTGTTTGCTCTGCCCTCTGCTGGCTCTGGTGCGAAAGGACCGATTTAGAATCCATCAACGGCACCACCTACAGATCTCAAGAGCAGGCAGGGGCCTTGGGAGGGAACACACAGGAGCAAGGACCCCAGAGCCTGCACGGGGTATGTAGTCCTTGACACAACCCACCCATCCATGGCGGCCCCAGAATGGACTCCTGCTGGACTTCCTGCCAGACGGCACCTACCTTCTCTCCTCGGGCTCGGAAGGGTCCCCTGGCTGCAATCATCTCATACAATGTGACCCCCAGGGCAAAGTAGTCTACAGAGAAGTCATATTCTTCACCGCGGAGGAGCTCAGGGGCCATGAAACCTGCCATCAGGAACGTATGCAGATTTAGAGATGCAGCTGTTTTCCCACAGCGTGGTTCCTACCCAGTCGTCACAGAACAACTGAAGCTCTCGTGACACCCCCCGCCCCCGGGAAGGGATCAGGACAGAAACCTCTTTGTTGTCATTGAAGGGCATTGAACATAACCACGGCTGCTATCCACTGGATACCCACAGTTGTAACAATCAAAAATGTCTTCCGGCCGGGCGGTGGTGGCGCACACCTTTAGTCCCAGCACTCAGGAGGCAGAGCCAGGCGGATCTCTGTGAGTTTGAGGCCAGCCTGGGCTACCAAGTGAGTCCAGGAAAGGCGCAAAGCTACACAGAGAAACCCTGTCTCAAAAAACCAAAAAAAAAAAAAAAAAAAAAAAAAATGTCTTCTAACATAGCCAAGGATTCCTAGGGGCAGAATTGCCCTGGGCAGGAATCTTGTTCCTTGTATGGCACCTCATTCCTAGCGAGTGATACGAAGCTTCTTTTCCCCCTCTACTCAGACTCAGAACAACGCAAAGCAGGACAGCTCACTGTGTGAGACTCGTGAGGTAGACAGATGCAGACAGACCTTCTGTGACTTCCTGGCCCCTTTCCTCTTACAAGGACATAGACGTGAGATCTGTGCCCTATAATCTAGAGGGGGCCAATGACATCATTTGCTGTGGTCAAAGCCCGAGGGACACGTGAGGTCACAGTCCTCTGCCTTCCTTGGACGCTTTGTCTCTGGCCACATGAACCTCCTTTTAGTCCCCACAGTGAAGCTATGCTGAGCTCCCTCGTGGCCCTGCCACGGGCAGGACACACCTATCCCATTCAGCTTTCAGTGCCGAGAAGTAAGGCGGGAAGCAGCCTAATAACGAGGAGGGGACTTGCTCAGGACAACGCAGACACGAGGAAACAGTGCCGCAAATCCAGCTTCACAGAACAGCACCTGATCGAACAGCCGCTATGCGACCTTCTAGACAGACGTGCCCTGCCCGGTCCCCCGGGTTGTCCGGCCACAACGTGGCCATTTGCATGAACGTCTCAACCCCTGTCACCCACCACACATGTCAATGCCCAGGGTCTAAACCGTCTCCTCCCACTCATCTTTGGCATTGCTCCTGGGCCCTCGACTGTTAGCCCTTCTGGAAGGTGAGCCGCTGATGATCCCTTCTGGAGCCATGCATGGCACGCTCCACTCCAGAACATCACCAGTGTTCACCCAGTGACCCTTGCAGCTGGGCCGAGCTAAACCCTGATCATGTCCCCCTTTGTCTTCATATTTTGGGTTTTTGTAAATAATGTTGTTGCTGCAGAGCTGACACCCGTGTGTTATTGGACGAGGGAGCAAGTGGATTTCTGCTTCTTCTGGAATGAACTCATCCCCTCGTGGCAGGAAGCAGAAGACAGAGACACACGCCTTTCCTATGTCCAGAGGAAGAACCTCCCCCATGCACAGCCTCCGGCTGTGGCCTGAGCTGGGAGGCTGCAGAGTGGGGAGAAATCTCTAGAACGGTGTCCTTTGGTTCCTGGAATACCAGCTTCTGGTTTGCCTCCTAACTCAGCATTTCCAGAGCCTCACTGGAGGACCAGCCAAAGGATTCACATGTGGGTAGAGATGCTGCGGCATCCACCTGAAGAGTCAGAGCCAGCTCAGGAAGGTGGTGATTGGGCAGGCAAGGGTGCCCTCTTGTGGCCAGCCGGGCCTCCTACTCAGTCCTGAGCAGGACCAGTTTCTGGTCTTGGAGTAAGTTCTTCTAATCTTCAGTGGATCTGGGACGTGCCGTGGACTGGAGAGATCCAAGTGAAGTCTGAACTAGTTCATGAAAGCAGGTGCAGCCATGTCTTCACAAGGTTGTGTGATGGCTCCAGGCCAAGCTGTTTCCAGAATCCTTTTCTCAAACCTCCTTCACCCTGTGCCTGCCCAGAGCCCTCAGAACCCACCATTAACCAAGACACAGGCTAAACAGCCATCATGCCCCCTGAGGACCAGTATGGATCTGTCCTACCCTGGAATGTAGAGGGAAAGCTCCTGTCCCTTTACCCACCATGGCATCAGAGATGATCTCAGGTGGGACCAGAGGCACAGGGTCCTTACACACAAGTACAAAGCAAGATCCTATCTCCACTCTGTATATATCCCAACTTAGGTTCCGTCTGAAGCCAGACATCCAGGGAAGAAGGAAGACATCAAAGAAACCCTGTCAGAAATCAACCTGAACATGACAACCCAGAATGTGGAGACTGGAAGGACTTAAATGCAGGTGTGTCTACCACATATGAGTGCTGGTGTACAGTGGTCACTGAACAGACTCACAAGCCTATGTGGTAAGTGTTAGCTCTGAAGGCTCTGACAGATGAGCATGCCATGAGGTCATCTAGCCACTACGCATGGGCCTGGACCATGCATCCGCACCCCCTGACTCGGTCTCTCCTCTCCTCTGCATGAGGAAGATGAAGGCAGATGCGTGAGGAAGGAAGCAAACACAAATGGTCTTGTGTGTGTGTGTGTGTGTGTGTGTGTGTGTGTGTGTATACATAGACACAGGTACACCTATAATCATACATATATGTGCAAATGTACATGTACACAAAACATATACAGATGCAGAGATGCATGCCTATACATGCACAGATACAGGTACTGAGCATACACTCAGAGATGCTGATACACATTCACACATGAATACTCATATGTCCACAAATTCATGCATGAAATATGTACATATACAGAGGCACACAAAGACATGTGCATGCACAAAGACACATTTATAAAGATGCACACATATACATGTCTGCATATGTGCACACAGAGACTATCATGAGTGCATGCATACACAGAGGTGCCTTCATACACATGCATGCATGTGTGCACACAGAGGGAGTTGTGTGCTTACATACATGTAAGATATGCATAGATGTTCACTGATGCACATGCATGTACAGGCTCATGGGCATCTACACATGTACTTACACATAAAGGTGTCCATGTGCACATGCAGTCACACCTACAAGACATACACCTGTATACACCACATGAGAGAAAGCACACATGTGGGAGTGTGAACACACACAGGTAGGCATGTATGCACACAGAGACACACATGTGCGTACCCTGCATATTGGTGGACACCTACCAGGGTTTTACTGAAACCTAGCAAGAGCAGCTGAGGGAAAGTTCCTGCCCCCGGTGCTCTGTGATGTGACCCACACGGTGACCCCAAGGCCCCAGCTCTTCCGTGAGACCCCCTGGACAAAGTCACTCTGTCAATACCTGGGAAGCCACCGAGTGTGGGAGCCCTACATTCTCTCTGCCCATCCAGGTACCAGAGGGGCAGCTTCGCCACGGAGGGCGAGGCAGGGAGCCAGCGAGGCTGCCAAGGCAGGGTAGGGCTGTCACTGCGGGGAACACACAGTTCTTGAGCTGCCGAGCAAAGTCTGATTGTCGCTGTTTGCCTAGGAGATAAGGGAGCCGCAGTCCACAGCCCCCACTCTCTGTCGCCACCTTAGGAATTGGGGGCCCTGCTGCCTCTGGCTCTGGGGGAGAGGAGGACCCGGGCCTCTTCCTGGATGCTGAGCCTCTCCGGGCCCCACCCCCAGTGCTCAGGTCTTACCTGGGGTCCCCGCGTAGCCCTTGGTCTTGTTCTGCCCTTCCTTCAGCTCCACGGCCAACCCAAGGTCAGAAATGCGGATATTGCCTGAAAGCAAATATAAGCCGAGGTCACGCACATTCCGCGGAACAGAGGTGCCAGGTGAGCCCAGGGCTCGGCAGGGCTCCCCTGCACAGTAGAAAAACCGCACGTACACACATGTTCTGTGTACACACATACCACACTCTATACACACATATCCACTCCCCACAAAGATACAGCATACACATGATAGGCAAACCACACGTATCTTACACACGAACATGCAACACCTGCTGCGTGCGTACAGACAGACAGACAGATACTCATATGCCACACAGCTCACACCACTGCCCTCTATACACTAATACCCATTAGGCCCCTCTGCAGTGACTTTCAAAGAGGCTGAAGAAGCCATGCTTTGGGCCCCTCCCTCCACTCTGGGGGGCTCACCGTCATTGTCCAGCAGCACATTCTCCGGCTTGAGGTCCCGGTACACAATGCGTCTCTGATGCAGGTGCTCCAGACCACTGATGATCTGGGCCGTGTAGTAGATTGCTCGTGGTTCCGGGAAGCCAGGGTTCTCTTCATCCACATTGTAGATGTGGTACCTAGGGGCAGAACACCATGGGAGGTACCCACACAGGGCGGAAGGGCAGCAAAGCTCAGAAACAGCGCCAGGGTCTTAGGGCACAACACAGCATGGTCACCAAGCATCAGTGTTCTCCTGGAGAAACCCGAGGCTAGAGGCCTCAGATACCTCACACCTTACCCACGACTGTTAGAGGGACATACAAGCTCGTGACTCAACACCCCCTTCCTTCGGACCCCAGAGCAGTGCCAGGACAGGGCCAAGGGGGGTGAGTCAGCCCCAGTTTCTTAAAACACAAGTGACCCCAAGTCTCTAAGTACACCCGTGGTCTGCTCCAGCAGACCTTGAACCCTTTGATGGATTTGACACCAACACTTCCCTCACAGCCCCCTCTCCGCAAGGGCCCTCTTCACAGGCCCCTCAAGTGTGTCCTTTTTTTGACTCTTTCTTGCACACGCCACCCCAACACTTTACAGGGAAGCAAAGCAAGCTCAGAGCCGGAAGACATGACCTAAGCCGCAGGGAGAGTGGGTGAAGACCAGAGGCCTCGGAGATAACCACAGGCCCCTGGGGATGGGGACAGAATCACCCAGCATCCCTTGCAGCCCTCTTCCTCTTCTATGGGATTCTCACAGACTGGTTGTCTAGACCTCCTATGACCTGTCTGCTCGAGCAGTGATGTGAATAAAAGCAAGGAAGGGAGAGACACAGGCCTTTGCAAGTTATAGTTCCCTTCAGTGGCACCCTACAGCCCCAGGGCACCCCAGGGTCCCACTGTGTTAGCCTCGTGCACCAGGTACCTAAGAATCTCATCATTTTAACTTTGTGTGTTATTATTATTTGTATTTTACAGAACAGGAAACTGAGGCAAAGAGTGGTGAAGTCATCAAGCCAGTTAAGGCCGGTGACCTGAGCTCCCCAAGGATGTAGGAACCACCTCAGAGCACCATCAGGCTCGGCCAAGCCAGGCACCAACAGGGGTGGCACTCTCCTATGTAGGCAATAGGCAAGCCGGCTCGAGCTGGTCTTCCAGCTCTATCCCTACAGGACTGGCCACTGATGGAATTGCTCATTTTAATTTCTTAGCCCTCCCAACCCATGGTACCCCACCACAGCCATCCACAGCACCACATGGCCCCTGTCACCTGTCCCCAACAATCATGGAGATACTCGAGAATGTGCAAGGACAGATAAAGCCTAAGTCCTGGGCCCCATGGGACGTGAACTGGGCACCCTAGTTGAAACCAAGCCCAGGTTTGGACACCATTACCTTATGTCACCTCCATTCATGATGGTCATCACCAGACAGAGATCGGTCTTGGTCTCAAATGCATAGGCCAGAGACACAATGAACCTGCTGTGTACTTTGGCCAGAATCCTCTTCTCAACCATGGCACCCTGGAAGCAGAGTTGGGATCCTCAGTCCTCGGGAATGCACTGTGGAGAGCAGCCTGCATGCTGGGCACAGCACAGGGCAGGCTGCAATGTGTGAGATCCGGCATGCATTCGTTCAGGGGTACAGGCTTGGTGCCCACCAGGACATCTCTATCACTGCCCTCTCCCTGCACATGCTCACTCCACCATCCAGTCCTTGCTTATGTCCTCCACTCACTCCCAATGCAGCCTGCTTCCCATAGACTCTGCTTTACTGTTCACCTTTATTCTAAACATCTGAACGTGTGAAAGGGACGAGGACAAAAGGTCAAGCCGATTCATTCTGCATAGGTCCCACCAGGACACTGAAGTCAGAAAAGATTTGATGTTGTATTGGGTTGCATGTAGATGTGGGTGGCCCAGAACATGAATGACAGTTCCATAAAGCTGGAGTTACTCGTTTGTTTGCTATTTTGAGACATCTCTCACTATGTAGCCCTGGCTTTCCTGGAACTCTCCATGTAGACCATTGAACTCACCAAGATCCACCTGCCTCTGCCTCCTGAGTGCTGGAACTAAAGGCATGAGCCACCACACCTGAGCATAAAGCTCTTTTTTAAAGATTAACATCAGACCAGCATGAGGTGCCGTCCCCAAGGCCCCTGGTAAAGGTGCCTGGTTTTGTCTGACGCCCCCACTTGCTGTCTGCACCTAATGTTTGACCTTTCACCGAAGGCTCAGGGACCTGCAAGGGGGGGGGGTGTCCGTCCCCAAGAGTTTCACAGCATTATCTGTACTGTACAGCAGGGCTGTGCGGGGCTGTGTCCCTGGGACAATAAGCCGCTTTCGCTGATCCTGCCTTAAGTAGGCACTGACGCCAACAAAGGAGGAAATAAAATGCTGGCAGCCTGCCTATGTCCTCCAGTCATTCTTCTCCCCCCGGAAACCTGTGTTCAGGAAAACTAGTCCTGCACTCCAGCATCACAGATGGGCTCTGCCTCGTGTAAACAGCGTCTGCCAATGTGACGTTCCGCTGACAGAGTCCTGCCTCACCGTGTATGTGTGTAATCACAACAGGAGACACACTTTGAGGAAAGGTTTCTAGAAGGCCAGATACACGCTCCAGACAGCAACTGCCTGCAAATGACTCTCCCCCCTGAACTGCTCCTGAGTGTGGTTCATACGGATGGACAGCAGCCTGCCAATGGCTGCCTGAGCAGGGGGAAGGGGCAGGATACGTGCACCGTGGCGGAGGCCTATGTAGAGCTCCACGGGTGGGCGGCCGCCATTCTACCATCCCTCCAGCCCACGGAGCACCTTCTGCTGGCCGGGCTCCCACCCTACCTGGTAACCCTTCCTCTTCTTCAAGCGTTTCTTGTTGAGCTTCTTACAGGCGTACATCTTGCCAGTCGCCTTCATTTGGCAGGCCGACACCTCCCCAAAGCCCCCTTTCCCCAGAACCCTGAAGTCCAAGAACCAGTCTTCGCCTATGGGCTGGCCCTCCAGCCACTTCCACTGGAGGAACCGCAGGAAGTACAGGCTTTCCAGGTACTCCTGGAAGGGGGCCTGGCTCAAGTGATCCAGCGTGGCCTGCAGCAGAGGCTGGAAGAGGCCGTCCTGGCTCCCCATTGGCCCTTCCTTTACCTTCGCCACCATGCCCTGGTCCAGAAAACTGCAGAAGAGTGTGGCCTGTGGGTCCAGGTACTCGGCCAGGATGGCCTGTGTCTTCTGCGGCCGCAGATCATCATCGGCTGTGTCATAGTCCTCGATGTCCTTCCAGAGCTCCAGGGCTGGCACATGCCTCTCCTCTGTCTTCAGGAACTGTTGGAAGAGCCTCTTGCCAATGGGTTGCTCTGAGCACAGGCTCTCGAACTCCAGGCTGAGGCTGTCACGGAGACTCTCGCACTTGGACAGCGGGGGCAACCGGAGCTTGGCCAGATACTTCTTGTCCCGGGAAGACGGGGTGCTGCTTCCATCAAAGCTGCCCCGGGCAGCAATGAAGGCAGAGTTGGCCACGACAGTCTCCAAGGACCCGAAATCCATCCTGATGATGCCTCGTGTCCTCTTCAAGTGTTAGGAGCCATAGGCTGAAGTACAGCTCGAGGCACCTGTAGCCAAAGCAGGCCTGACCCTATGCCCTTGGCCTATGGCCTGTTCCTGCCCTTGTGGGACAAGGGAGGCACGCAGCCGTGGCCGGGATGCTTGGAGAGCCACTAAGAAGCCCCGGGAGAGCAGGACTGACAAGCATCTTGATAAATCCCAGCCCTGGGGTCACCAAGGACACCTTAGGGGTGACCAAGCAGGTGCCAGAAAAAGACAATCCCCTAAGCTGTTGCAAATCGGATTAGCAGCTCGGCTCTCTCCCCCTGGGTGCTGTCTTCGTGCTCCCAAGGGAAGGGCACACCACAGTCTCCTGGAAGCCCCTGGGGAGCGGTTCTGTCTTTCCCCAGCCTCGGCAGGTGCACAGGACCTGTCTGTGTCCCGCTGGGATGTGGGTCTGCGGTAGGCAGTCCCGGGAGCAACCTCCATTTGTAAAGAGGGTTGTCTTCCACACTGCTTCGTTTTTATCCTTAAGAGAGTAGCAGGTGAGAGGCTTCCTGATAACAGGAACGTAGAGGGGAAAGCCCTCAGTGACCAGTTTCCCCGTCTGTAGGTGAGATCATGGATACTTGATGGTGACCAACTGGTCTCCTCCATGAAGGAGAATTGCCACAAAATGGGTAGAGGACAAAGATAGGCTACAGGAGAACCACAGACCATCACACTGAGTCCCCTGTTGAGCCAGAAGACTCATAAGACATGGGCCTGGGATGCACCTAGGACACAGCTGGATTCAGGTGGGCATACCTGAGACAGACTTGAAACATCAGGAACACATCTGGGGCACACGCAGGACCCAGCTTAGAGAGTAATCATACCCAGGATATACCCGGGAATGGTGGAATTTATGGGCATGTCACCATTTCCTGGGGACCACGGCTATCATCTCTGCAGTTTGAGGAGGAGCCACAGGGAGTGAGCACTTCCAGGGAGGAGGAAGGGAAGGCTTGCAGAATGAAGTCAGGAGGCTAAAGGAGTGTTTAGCCCACCCGCCTTCTTTGAGGGGCGGTAGGGTGCTTCAGGTGGGGACAGGATCTTCCGTCGTGACCGCAGAAGTGGAAAGAGAACTTCTGGTGAATGCCAGCTCCCTCCCCCACCTCCCACCTCTTAGCAAGGGCTTGTGACAGGAAGATTGGCAGGCAAGTAAATATTTGAGATAAACAGTATCTCACTGTCCCCAAGTGACCTGGGCTAGTCCCAGCCCTGCCACTTAGCAGCTGGTGACCTTGGACAGACCGTTATCTGATTCTTACACCAATCAGGACCAAAGGGGACATGGTTCTCAACCATGGGGTACCTTGCCAGCAGGGCCACCCAGTGCACTGAAATCCACATTCCACCTGCCTCAGAGGGCCTGGCGGAGCTCGGGCTTCCATCTCGGACAGGCTCCTGGGTGATTTACGCGGAAGCTGTGGGACAGGACCATGAACGGGTTAGAGCTGAAGAATTCCAGAGTGCCTTCCTTCGCACTGGGAAGGCCCTTTGTAGAAGGGACCAAGGACGATTTGGTGACCAAAGTTGGACAAGTTTGGTTCCTGGCCCAGAATATTCAGACAGAGGAGTGGAGTATATAGTTTCTCCCAAACTCATCTCTGGGTGTCCTTGTTCAGTTAAACTTTTGAGGTAATGGCAGAGCACATACAGCTGACGGGGCGCGGCTGGGGGGCAGTGAGAGATAGAGGGGGAAATAAGGAGAGAGATCCCGAAACAGTAATAGCCCCCCAAATTTCATCACAACATCTTAGCAAATATCTGACATGGCAGCATTAGACTCAGGGTACCTATGGCACTAGGACCTTGGGGTGCCCTTTGTAGACAGAGCCTTTCCCACACCCTCAGCCCCCAGGGGTCCCCAGGTCCACTCTCTGTGGCTACATTGTGCCACTGAAAGGGTGCTGTGTGAGTCCGGGCCCTTTGGGAGACTAGCATTTCCCTCTCAGGGAATTCTCTAGACGTGGATGGCAGGTGTCCAGAGCTCCTTCCTTCTTGTGGCTGAATACTGTTCCATGTTCCATGGAGATGCTCCACGGTCTAACCAGGCATCCAGAGAAGGACCTTTGGAATTCTTTCCAGGTTCGGGCTATTCTACATAAAACTATTGTAAGCATTATTGTATTTTTGTATGTAAATTTCTACTGCTTTGGGATAAATGTCCAAGAGTGTAATTCTGGGTAGCTCTGTGTTTGCTCTAAAAACAGCTGACAAACTGATTTCCAGATGTGCTCTCCATTCCCACCAGCAGCCACGGAAGCCAGACACACCCTTCATGGGACTGGGATTTCCAGATGTGCCTTCCATTCCCACCGGCAGCCACAGAAGCCAGACACTCACATCCTTCGTGGGCCTGGCTTGCTTGGCCATCCTGCCCTGGTAATGTTTTTCATTAACATATACTAATTACACAAAACAATGAGTTTCACTGTGACGTTTTCATGCATGTATAATGGACTCTGAACATATTCACCCCCTGTTACTCTCTGGTCTCCCTCCTCTTCCCACTGATTTCCTTCCCAAATAGTTCCTCCTCCTATTTTTTGCATCTCTGGGAATATCTATGTTTCTATTTTTATCTAGCTTCTGTATATGTCAGAAAGCATGTAACACTTGTCTTTCTGAGTCTGTCTTATTTCACTCAAAATAATAATATCCAGCTCCACCTATTTTCCTGAAAATGAAATTATTTCTTTGTTCTTTGCCGGTTGCTAAAGTTTTATTTATTTATGTATTGTTTTAATGTATGAGTGCTCTGCCTGCATGTATACCTGCATGTCAGAAGAGGGCATCAGATCCCATTATAGATGGTTGTGAGCTCCCATGGGGGTGTTGGGACTCGAACTCAGGACCTCTAGAAGAGCAACCAGTGCTCTTAATCACTGAACCGGTTTTAACTTACCTTTCCCCAGGGGTTAACCACAGAGATTACTTTCTTAGAGGCCAGTGTGCCAGCCAAGCCTCCACTTTGGGTAGCATTTTCTAGTGTCTTTCTACCATATTCTAATTGTGAGGCTGTTTTTTTTGTTTGTTTGTTTGTTTGTTTTTTGTTTTTGTTTTTCGAGACAGGGTTTCTCTGTGTAGCTTTGCGCCTTTCCTGGGACTCACTTGGTAGCCCAGGCTGGCCTCGAACTCACAGAGATCCGCCTGGCTCTGCCTCTCGAGTGCTGGGGTTAAAGGCGTGCGCCACCACCGCCCGGCTGTGAGGCTGGTTTTGATCATTGGATCTGAAGCATCCTTTGCATGTTGGTCCTGTGCCTGGTCCTGTATCACACTGGTGCTTTTCAAGTGTCTTCTCCAGGTGGCAACGTGTCTTTTCATTTATACCTGGGCTTTCACGGGCAGAAGGTGTTCTGTTCAAGTTACAGATTTCTTTTTATAGATTCCTTTCCTGGTGTTAGATCTAAGGGCTCTTTGACAAGCCCTAGGTTCAAAGACTTTGGTCCACGTCTTTTCCTGAAGGTTATGGTTTCCTCTTTACATTCAAGTTCATGATCTGCTTTGGGTTCATTTGTAAAAGGCATGAGATTTAGTTGAGGCTTTTTTTTTCCTTATGAAAGTCCAACTACTTCAGCAGCATTTGTTGAAATACAAGGGTGGAAGAAAGGACCAATGGCACAAAGTTGCACACACACAAACACACATACACTTACACACACACTATAAATACACATACATAACAAACACATACACTCACACACATTATAAACATACATACACTATAAACACACATACACAATAAATACACATATGTCCACACACACATAAACATACACACTATAAACACATATACTCACACACACATTATAAACACACATACACAATAAATACACATACACTCACACACAATTATAAACACATATACATACACTCGCATACACATTATAAACACACACACACTATAAACACAGATATACTCACACACACACACACACACACACACACTATAAACATCCATTCACACACACATTATAAACACACATACAGGTTGGGGATTTAGCTCAGTGGTAGACTGCTTGCGTAGCAAGGGGGGGGGGAGGACTGTTTACATCACCGGGCGGTGGTGGCGCACACCTTTAGTCCCAGCACTTGGGAGGCAGAAGCAGGTGGATCTCTGTGAGTTCAAGGCCAGCCTGGGCTACCAAGTGAGTCCCAGGAAAGGCGCAAAGCTACACAGAGAAACCCTGTCTCAAAAAACCAAAAAAATAAATAAAAATAAAAATGAACACACATACAGTCACACTAATGATAAATATTAAAGTTTTAAATGAAAAAAGGGAGATTTTGCAATAATTTGGGCCGGCAATATGGCTCAGTGGGTAGAGGTGCTTTCTGCCAAGCCTGACAACCTGAGCTTGATCCCAGGGACCCACGTAGTGGAAGGAGAGAACCCCCTCCCTAAGTTGCCCTCTGCCACACACATGCCGCGGCACATGTGTGACCCCTTCCCTAATAAACAAATAAAAATGCGATTTTAAAATTGTAAGAAAGGGGCTTTGCAGACGCCGCTGTTCCCGTCACTGCTTGCTGCAGCCATGGCAACGCCATGTTCTTGACGTCTCCGCCCATGGCAAGCCCTTGGGCCGCGTCTCCTTGAGTTATCTGCAGTTTCAAAGACAGCAGAAAACTTCCGCGCTCTGAGCACTGAGAGAAAAAAATTTACATATAAGGTTCCTCCTTCCACAGAATCATTCCAGGATTCATGTGCCAGGGTGGTGACTTCACACGCCGCAATGGCACTGGAGGCAGGTCCATCTCCAGGGAGAAATTTGAGGATGAGAACTTCATCCTGAAGCATACAGGTCCTGGCATCTTGTCCATGGCAAATGCTGGGCCAAACACAAATGGTTCCCAGTTTGTTTGTTTGTTTGTTTGTTTGTGAGATAGGGTTTCTCTGTGTAGTTTTGGTGCCTGCCCTGGATCTCGCTCTTTAGACCAGGCTGGCCTCGAACTCACGGAGATTCACCTGGCTCTGCCTCCTGAGTGCTGGGATTAAAGGTGTGCGCCGCTGCCACCACCCGGCTGATTCCCAGTTTTTCATCTGCACCTCGGACTGAGTGGCTGGATGGCGAACCCGTGGTCTTCGGGAAGGTGAAAGAAGGCTTAAACAGTGTGGAAGCCGTGGAGCGTTTGGGGTCCCAGAATGCCGAGACCAGCAAGACGACCACCGTTTCCACTGTGGACAACGCTCATTCTTTTGACTTGAGGGCTTCTTGCCCACCAGACCATCCCTTCTGTAGCTCAGGAGAGCACCCCACGCCATCTGCTCAAAATTCCCCGCACTGACGTTCTCTGGGTTCCACATTCTCCTCATTCCCCTCCAAGTCTAGCTGGATGGCAGAGTTAAGTTTATGATTATGAATAAAAACTAAGTAAGAAAAAAAAAATGTAAGAAAGGATGATCAGAAGAAGGCACCAGTCTCTACAAGTGCCACATCTTCTCTTTCTTTAAAGATACCATCATGTATACAAACACTAATTTTCCTTAGGGCTTTGGGATTTTCTAGCAGAGGAGACTGGTTGAATCTAAATTTACAAGTGTAATGAGCCGTGCAGGGGAACACAAGGCAGGACAGTGTCCTCTGAAGCAGACATTCACTTCTGACAAGGTGTAATACAGCTTGAAGCGTCTACGACAAAGCAGTTCTTAAAAATCATGGTACCACAAACCTTGTGAACAAATAATCTGCAGTTTTACTTTATTAGCGGAAAACATCATCAAAATAGCACCGGAAAAGCCTAGTGTGTTCATGTTTTGTTTTGCATGAGATCTCAAGGTGAAAAAGCTTTTAGCACACTTTGCTCCAAATCCCGCCATGGCCAGACCTGGGGCCACACCATGGGGAAGACTCTTTTTGGAAGAAATGTGTGTTGTGTTGTCAGGGATATGTGTGTGTGTGTGTGTGTGTGTGTGAGAGAGAGAGAGAGAGAGAGAGAGAGAGAGAGAGAGAGAGAGAGAGAGAGAGAGAGAATTAATTCACTTGATTATCTCCAGTTACATCTCTTTTCTTGCAAATGACATCATTTGTGGCGGGGGGGGGGGGGGGGGGATGACCGCACCGCTTATATTCTTTAATCGTTCCCCTGCTGTCAAACCCGTACGCTGCTCCTGTAACTCAGCTGTCGCAAACACGGCTGAAATAAACACTGGTGTGCGAGCGTCCCCGGGATGTGCTGCCTTTGCACCCTGTGGGTGAGTAAGCCGGGGTGGCATAGCTGGGTCCTATGGACGACCTGCTTTAAGATACCCTTCTAATTCCCTGTGTTCTCTCTGTGGTGCCCGCGCCTGTTTAACAGAAGGAGTCGGTGGAGGCAGGTGCTTTCTTGGGTCTTTCCCTCCCTATCAGAGTCCAGTGGAAATGAATTCATGGAGCTATTAGAGGTCACATTTCATTGTCCCTGCGCCTCCCTTCCCAGAAGCCTGTGTCTTGAGTACACTGATGACAGTCAGTGGATTTCTCAGGCCGTCTACGGACATCTTGTGCCTCATTTGGAAATATGGCTTTGCAGTCATCCACAGTCTTTGTCCCACTGTCCATTTCTGTTTCCCATGGGTCTGAAGCTGACAAAGGGAGTTCCAGCTTTGAACTTCAGTTTGAAAAGGTCCCAGAACTGCCCTAAAATCTTCCTGCTTCTCTCCAACAGCCAAGGCCCAGAGCCGGGGAGTCTATCCTAACACAAAGCCAGAGTTGGAGCTCGTGAGGAAGAGGAGAACAAAGATCCCATTTGCTTACGGCTCAGGACAAAGCAGAGCTTGCGTGGCTTCCCGAGAAGTCCTTCCCCCTCGCCTACATTACTACAGCCTGTCTAGATTGCCGCCCGGACCCAGTGGCATGACCCCTGGGCTCCCTAGTCACCCGCTCAGCGCACATCTGCTGGCAGCACACTAATTTTCCTTCATTTGATGATGTCTAGATTTTCCCTTTACCCCTAAAGATTTTTTTTTTCTAGACTTGGGATTCTGGCTTGATCGTTCTTTTCTTTCTGCACTTTTTTTTTTTTTTTTTGAGACACGGTTTCTCTGTGTAGCTTTGCACCTTCCTGGATCTCGCTTTGTAGCCCAGGCTGGCCTCGAACTCACAGAGATCCACCTGACTCTGCCTCCTGAGTGCTGGGATTAAAGGCATGTGCCACCAACGCCCGGCTTCTTTCTGCACTTTTAAAAGATTTATTTTTCTTTCATATGTATGAGTATCTTGCCAGCATTTATGTAAGTGCACTACATGTACCCAAGGAGGTCAGAAGAGGGAATTGGACCCCCTGGAACTGGAGTTAGGGATGGTTGTGAGCTGCCATATAGATGCTGAGAACAGAGCCCAGGTCCTTTGTAAGAGCAGCCAGTGCTCTTAACCACTGAGCCATGTCTTCAGCCCTCTCTTTCAGCACTATAAAGTCATTGTGAGACTTTTATTCTGGCCTCTAACATCATGTGTGGAGGAGAAGGAAGTTTCACAACTGCCAGGCAGGGTCAAAGTCTAGGGCTCCTTTCTCTGGAGCTGTTTGGTGGGGCACCCAGTTCCGTGTTCTTGGAGCACACTGTGGGAAAACTGCCCTCCACCAAGGTCCCAGCTGCTGCGCCCACAGCCACGACTGTCGGTCACTTTGGCAATCTGTGTGTGGTCCAGAAACTCAGAGGTAGAAAGATGGATCTCAATGAGGTTCAGAAATAACTCACGTTTTGTTTGCACGTAGAGCATTTCCACGCTCACTAACAGACAATGGCTATGGTGTGTAGATGCCTTCAGGGCCCTGTTTGCCAATCCCCATGCTTGGGTCTACACATGCCAGCTCTAGCCCCACAGATATCTTCAGGTGCCCACACATCTGGCTCCAGGACTACAAGCAATTTCCAGACCCTGCACATCTGGATCCAAGTCCATGTGGCACCCTTAGGCACATATAAGATGGGCCCCAGGTGGACAGGCACTGTTGTGTCCCTACACATAGACCCCGGACCCACAGGCTATAAGCAGCTAGATCTCAGCCACTGCCATTCACTTGCTTTTAAGATCCTAACATCATAAGTGGGTCTGTGCCAAAAAGACTGAGCAGGATTGGTCCACTGAGAAGTTATAAACATCCAAGCTACAAGGATGTAAACCCATTTAAATTTTAGAGTGTGTTTACAGATGACTAAACCATATTGGGAGGTACAAACTAAAAACTACATGGTTTTTCAGGGGTTGTGCTTCTTCCCAAAGAAGCCAGTTTGGTTACGTGGTCACTAAGAGGGAAAGCCTGTGTAGATGTGACAATAATGAGCTCCTGGTGGTGACCGTTCACATGGCCAGGCTTTGTCTCAGGTACATTTGAAAAGGTGCAGGGCACATCCCGCTTCCTTAGCTGATCCTCCCTTTCAGGAGTAGACGCTGCTTTCAACTTGAGTTGGTGGCACATTCAGAGCGTTTAGGGAGCTCTTCCCATCGGGCACACCGGCAGTGGCAGAGGGATGCCTCTGGAGTACCAGGTGGGGACAGGCATCCAGCATTCGTAGCCCTCGTGTGTCTTCCACTGAGGTGGACCTCTGCAGTGCCTCCGAATGCCAGCAGCCCTCGGGCTCTGAGAAACACTCCACCCAGCAGCTCTAGCATCAGAAAGAACCTCATCAGCAGAAGCCGGGACAGAACTAACAAAACCCAGGAGCTGTGACTCCGGATCCTGTGACTGGGATTTTCTCGAAGACATGAGGAATCTTAAAGGCACACTCAACTGGTCCTACTTCCAGCAAAGGGAAGGAGAACATTATTCTCATGGCAGGATCCCTCCCTGACAGCGCATCCATCTTGGCTCATCGCTCTCCTTTACCTGTTCCCTCTGTGACTCTGGCCCGACCACCACCAGCAGGTGAAAACTCTTGAGAAAGAAGGGGGAGGCGGGGGGGGGGGGGGGGACGAGACACACTGTAAGGCCACTCCAGGCAGTTGTGGGCACATTTTGGGCAAATTCTCTACCATCCTAATGAGGAGGGGAGCCTTAAGGAAACAGTTCAAGGCCCCAGGGACCTGAATGGCAGGGTGACAGGTCTCAGGCCTGTCGCCTTTGGCCTGGAAGGTACCAGTTTGTGTTTTCCCTCCTGAAGGAGAGATGAGGCACAACCTGGAAGGCTGTTCAGCCCGGAAACACTTCTCTTCATTTGCTATCAGGGCAGGATTGAGTTGTCAGCCAAGGGCATCCCAAGGACCAACTGACTTCTGGGGCAGTAGAGGGCAGATATCAGGCAAGCCCCAACCCTCCCTTGTGTTTGTAGAGGTGATAGTGGAGAGCTGATAGCTGGCTCCGATGCCTTTGGCCTCATGCAGGGGAGACTATAAGCCTGAGAGGACGCTTCCTGGGCCCAGTCCAGGCAAGCGGGAGAGGACATGGCAGCCCTGCAGGAGAAGAAGTCATGCAGCCAGCGCATGGCCGAATTCCGGCACTACTGTTGGAACCCGGACACTGGGCAGATGCTGGGCCGCACCCCAGCCCGGTGGGGTAGGTGTGGGCCATGCAAAGGGGGCATGGGATGAGGCAGGGGGCTGGCAGACAACAGGATCCAGGCCCTGCTGGGGCACCTGGGAACACACCGCAAGCCATGCGTCACCTCCCAGCAGGAAGCCAGGGTCCCCCCAGATGGCCCTGAGGCTCAGACTCCACAGCACCTGCAATGCAGGTCCAAGACGAGCCCCAACTTTTCATCCATAATTTTGAAACATCATTTTAAAGCTCTTTCTGAAACTAATTGCTGTTTTAAGTTAGAGCGAGCAATGGTAGCTTCTTGTTCAGATAATGTGGGAGGCAGGGATTTACTTCAATGGGTTTGTTCTATTGTGAGAGAGAATCGCCATGACTCTAACATGCTGGGCATCTTTGGAGACCTCCCTGATTCCCAGGCTGCCTCTGAAGTGCCCTGAATAGGTGGGCTAAGTAGATACATCCACAGAGTCCCTTCCTTACGGCTGGCCTGTGGTGACCTGGGGGACCCTTTCCTCTGGGGCCACTGTAGGAACAGAAAAGTCCTCACAGACTAGAAGGCTGTGCACCTGTTCAGGACGTCCCCTCACAGAGTATATCCTCCACAAACAGGAAGTACTCCTGAGACCCCAAAGAGTGAATGTCTCCCAAGCTTTCCAGGACCCATGACATGGGCGTTACAGACAGAGCTTGGAGGCGTGCAGTGAGGACTTTGCAGGTTACATCACTGGGGACTCGGGGTGTGTGCCACCTTGCTCCTTAGAAGGCAGCCCCGGGCCGGTTCCTTTGGGTTGCCGCAGCAGTCATGTGGGGATACAGTCCAAGGTCCTTCAGGTCTGGGCACACATTAAAGGCTGCTTTGGCTGACCGTTTACCACCCATCTTGGGGGGGCTGGGGAATCAAGATGAGAGGGTGATACCTCATCACTCAACTCTGCGGCCACTCAGCCAGCCTCGGCCCAGCTTCGATGTGCTCCCACATGAAAAGTATACACTGTTCATGGAGAAGGAGATCGGGTACTCCCTCCTCAAGACCCTGAGACCTCCCAGGGGCAGAGAGCACCCCTGAGTCTCTGCCGACTTAGGGAAAATACAATAAATTCCAGAGCAGAGAGGAAACAGGAGGCCACCATTCACCAGCGGGAAACCCAGAAGCAGGGCTGGTACTGGGACCATCCCAGGAAGTGGGTCAGCAGATGGGGTCCTGGGGCAGATGATGGGGCTGCCAGGTAGCCTCTCAGGACCCTCGTGTGGTAGGCTATTCTAGCTGCCAAGCTTCCTACAAGTCTCCTTGATGGCTTCAATGTCACTCAGAACTTTCTGGAATGGTTTCACAGCCTGAATCGAGGACTTGGCCTCAGTGTCTGGGGATGACATTCTCAAGGGAAATGGTAGAAAGGAATGGAGCAAGTCACTCTTAGGGAAAGAGGCACACGCGGTACTCAGAGGAAATGGGGGCTGGAGACCACAGGCTGAGAACAGCAGAGGTCTCAGTGACTTGGGGCATACGGCGCCACCACCGGGGCCACACTCTTTCTCTGTGTGACATGGAACTCTTACCACCAGTAGTTCCCAACCTGTGAGAGTCCATGGCATTGGCCACTTGGGGGAGCCAAGCCTGATGGTAGCAAAGCTGGGATCCTTCAGCTGCACCTGGGAGATGTTGGGCTCTGGCTCTCACACCCATGAGCTGACTAGTCAGGAAGCGGGCTTGTGAGGCAGGATGGACGAGCAGCAAAGCTGAGATTCCTACCTGTGGGAGCTTAAGTCCCAGGAAAGTAGATAAGTTAGACAGAAGCCACATCGGGTAGGAACCTGTGGGAACCTGCAGTGATCACGTCACCCCTGCAATGGGAGCTCTCCCTCCGTTGGGCGTCCACCCCTGTAGACCAGGACGCTAAGTGGGTGTACAGCCCTGACAAACTCTATCAGCACAGGGTCAGGCCATCCATCGGCCACTACAACATCCAAACCCAAGTAGAGTACAAGGCCTCCACGGAACCACAGTTCTGAGATAGGCAACTGCTTTGTTGACCCTCCAGGGAGGGCCTGTCAGAAAAAAAAAGACCCCAATCCCATAGCTGGCCTCCAGCCTGTGACCCCCCCCCCCATCTCTGTCCCCACTGACTTGGTCCTGCCCTTTAGTCACTTTTTGGGTCACTGAAGAAAGACCTACTGGGAGAAAGCCACACCCACATCATGCATTTGGAAGGGGCATCCCACGTTCTTAGGGACCTTCCCAGGAAGACCAAAGCCACGCCAGCACAAAGACCCTCTTCTGACGACATGTTTCTTAGCAGTGGCTCCCATGGCTAGAAATCATTCAAACACAACTGTGGGGACTTCATAGTAGCCCAAGTCCAAGGCCATGCCCCAGATGAGTGTAGTCGCCCTGACTCGAAAGGAACGTCATCAAAGGGGTCTTCAGGAGCCCAGGGAGCCTGGCTCACACTGGGGTTGGAACATCTCCTTCCTCTGATGCTTCAACCAGAGTGCTGGGAGCCACAGGAGCTGGGCCTACCCAGCATGCCTGCCAACCTTCCTCTCTGCAGGACACAAGGCAAGGACCTGCCAGGTCCTCAGAGCACCATCCAGATATACGCAGTCATAGCCCTTCCCAGCCAGACCACGCACTGGGGGCCACTGTGGCCAGCAGCTACCTTTTCCTGCCTTTCCCATCCTGTAGTGTGAGAAGCAACAGGAACTCCAGGGAACAGAAGAGACTCTGGGATCCTGCCACGATGGCTGTAGATATAGTGATCAGCGAACCAAGCACACATAGTTGCCACTAATGTGCAGGGGGCGTGACAGGAGCCCACATAAGGCTGTGAACATGCCCTGTGGTTCTGTTGTGGGGGGGGGGGCAGGAGAGATCAGAGATGGTGTAGGGTGGTGAGTTCCAGAACTAGAGAGCAAGGGTAAGAGGGTGCCAAAGAGCCCAGGGATTCATTCCACTTGGATGAGAAAGTTCTGGAACTCAGTAGAGGTGCTGACAGTGCAGCGTCGTGAGTGCATTGCATGCCACCAACTGTGCCCTGTGCCAGAGATGGAGGAAACCGTGGGCCTGTGCCGAGAACATTGCCACAGCTGAGGCTGCTGCTTCCACCTCTCTCTTCACAGTGTGGATCAGCCTCTACTACGCAGCTTTCTACGTGGTCATGACGGGGCTCTTTGCCTTGTGCATCTACGTGCTGATGCAGACCATCGACCCCTACACCCCAGACTACCAAGACCAGTTAAAGTCGCCGGGTAAGCATCAGGGGGGCTTCGGCAATGCTCTTGGGGAACACAAAACAAGGCACAGCACAGAGTCCCTTCTTGCCCACACACACCCAGGGCAGGGGGTCCCACAGCTTCCCAATAGGGACAGTGAGTCTAAATTGCAAAGTTTGACTTTGGCTTTAGGTTTAGGTAATAAAGGGGGTTAGGAGGTCACTGGGACGAGAAGCCTGTGCACCCACATTTTATGCTTCTGCACACCCAGGGGAGTGTCCACAGAATACACAAGAGATTGCTGCCAGGGAGTAGATCTGGGGGTCGAAGGAGGAAGACCTGGGGTGGAAACACCCACTTGCTCGCTAATCCCTGGGATGGATGAGTGGAGAGCTGAGACCCAGTCATCTGAGGCCGAGAAACATGAAAAACAAGTCCTTTTCCCTTCACATCTTGAACAGCTGTTCTCTTCCTAACACCTATAAAAACAGCAAAAGCCCCGGCTCACAGAAAGCCAGCCACATGAACGGGCCAGGCTGAGCACACTGTGGATCATTCCCCACCAAAGGCCACAGGGTGTTCGTGGAAAGAATGAGTGACTTCATGGAACAGGGGGTCAGGGAGTAGGGCACCAGCGCTAGAACAAGACAGAGGTGGGCAGGGTGGCCCCAGGCCGCGTGTGCATGCGTCTGCACCATGAACTCACATCCCTCACATCCCATCCGTTAGCAGAACCAAGACCACACTCAGCGGATGTACAGCGGACTGAAGTGACTCGGTGACCTCTCTCTCTCTCCCTCTCTCCCTCTCTCTCTCTCTCTCTCTCTCTCTCACACACACACACACACACACACACACACACACACACACACACACTTAACCTATTAAAAATGATTTTGCATTTAATTAGAATCAGCGTAGTGTTTTAAAAGTATTTTTTACAATTGTTCATTTACTCGTGGGTGGGGGTGTAGGGGTGTAGGCCTGCACGCACATGTGCAGCGAGAAGACAACCCTCGGGAGTTGGTTCTCTCTTTCCACTGTGTGGTTCCAGGCACCACATTCAGGTCACCAAGGTTGGGTGGTTTTACCTGCTGAGCTTTCTTGCAGCACAAATGTTTAAAAAAATTTTTTTACATTTTTTCCGTTTGTTTTTATGAGCATGGGTGTTCTGTCTGCACGTCTGTCTGTGCACCTGCACATGTGTGCCCAGTGGCTACAGAGGCTGGCAAAGGGCATCAGCTGTCCTGGAACTTGAGTTACAGATGGTTGTGAGTTGCCCTGTGGGTGCTGGGAATCTAACTGGCCTGGGTCCTCTGGAAGAGCAGCCTGTGCTCTTAATCACCGAGCCACCTCTCCAGGCCCCAAGTGAAATTTTTTTTTCTTTTTTTCCTTTGAGATAACCCTGGCTGTCCTGGAACTCTCTCTCTATAGACCAGGCTGGCCTCAAATAGAGATCTGCCTGCCTCTATCTTTTGATTGCTGGGATTAAAGGTGTGTGCCACCACACTGGCTCCCCAGGTGAAACACTTGATGCGTGTTCGGATTCCTTTTCCCTGAAGACCTACCTGCAGGCTGTGGGGAGCACCCCCAGAGGCTAGCATCCACTGTGCCAGTCTTGCTCATGACTCCCCTGGGCCCAGAGTCCCCTGTGGAGCATGTATCCCCATTGCTGGGGCCTGGGCACCCAGAGTCTCAGGGACAGAACAGGCTCTCATTCCCACTGTGCGACATTCTGCAGAGGTCAGGGGCCCCAGGACCTGTGTTCTCAGAGTTCTTGGGCCCTTCTTTAGAGTGTTCCTGCCTTGGCTAGAGGAGGTGCCTGTCCTGCAGCTCCCTCCTAGGAGCGTGAGGAACCGATTCTACCTCAGATGCTATCTACCTGTGGTTGGGGCTTATGCGAGACTGGACAACCTCAGGGCCCAGGGCTCAGTATAAGTGAGCACTTGGAGAAACTGATCAAGGAGGTGTTCTTTCTTTCCAGGCGTGACCTTGAGACCTGATGTGTATGGGGAAAGAGGACTGCAGATTTCCTACAATGTCTCTGAAAACAGCTCCTGGGCTGGCCTTACACACGCCCTCCACAACTTCTTAGCAGGTGGGTGAACGCCAATGCAGCCATGTGCCTGTCTCCTGAGAGAATCCCTGGGGACTCGGGACCTCCTCCCTGGGCTGTGTGGGCTGGCTGATGAGAAGGTGTGTGTTCCACAGGCTACACCCCGGCGTCCCAGCAGGGCAGCATCAACTGTACCTCCGAAAAGTACTTCTTCCAGGAGAGCTTTGCCGCTCCAAACCATACCAAGTTCTCCTGCAAATTCACTGCAGACATGCTGCAGAACTGCTCAGGCCTGGTGGACCCCAGCTTCGGCTTCGAGGAGGGGAAGCCCTGCTTCATTATTAAAATGAACAGAGTGAGTACCAAGGGCCCCACTTTAGAGGAGGCCCTGGAGTGGTAGGAGCCCCTCCACCCCCTCCATACTTAACAATGGGGCCTGGGCCCTTTATCATGCCCCCACCCTGACTCCATACACATTCATCATGTTCAGCTCTTAAAACACAAATCGAGAATTTTCTGCTCAGACAGTGTCTTGCAAATACAACACAGAGCTAATAAAGGAGAGATCTTCGCTAGCAGGGGATTCAGACTGGGGGAAGCTAGGGACATTCTGCATGGTCTCCTTCTGTACCAGAAACAGGAGTCTTTCAGGGTTGGTCCCACAGGAATCGCTGGGGCTTCAGTGGGATCTGAAGTCAAGTGGCCGCAAGTCCCACCAATGCCCTAAGAACAAAGACACAGTAAACGAGTGGCAGAAATGCAGTAGAGCTGAGTGGCCCTCAGGCAATCGGGGCTCAGGGTCACACTGTTCGGGGGACCGAGTGGCAGGTGAAGCCCAACTGGCCTCGCTGCCCGTTCCCATTTTACCAGGTCTTAGCACGCCACACACTCAGGCACCAAACCCACCACTGAAGTCCTTCGCCTGGGAAGCTCTCCCCAGGGCTGCCTGGCGCGTGGTCTGTGATCAGGGCTGCACTGGCCCATGCAGCTGCTGATACTCCTGCCAAAGGCAGGTCCTGCTCAGGGGACAATGACCGGGGCTCAAGAAGTCTAGGGAAGGAATGTGGGGCTCTGGGGACCCCACTGACAGCAGCAGGTAGACCCAGCCTCCAGCAAGGAAGGCTGCTGCACATCACCACAGCAGACCGGAACATCGTGCCGGTGACCAGGGCCCCTCTATCCCAGCTCCGCCATTGCCAACCCGCCTCCTAGACCACAGTACCGGGGGGAAATGGCTCAGAAGCATGTGTGAGCATCCACCTGCACATCAGGGGTGCATCACAGCCTTTCTTCTAGATCGTCAAGTTCCTTCCCAGCAACACCACAGCCCCCCGAGTGGACTGCACATTCCAGGTGAGCACAGCTGGGGTTGGGAAGAGTGGGACCCGAGGGAACCCTGGGCACACGCCAACCGTCACCTGTCAGCCGCGGCCCAGGGTGACAGCTCAGAGAAATAATGCCATAGCTACGGATTCCCCTTCATCAGGTCTGTGCAGTTACTTACATTTCAGAAAGCCTGGCATAAGGTGGGTGGCCCGCCATTTCTACTACCATATGGTCTTTATTTTTTATTTACAAAAAGTATTCCAGATCACCAATAGCATTGTTGCCTTAACGGGGCTTGGCATGTCTACGTAGGTGGCATTAATCCCAGAGAAACTCTTACAAAATGACAAGGTACAATATCAGATACTAAACTTTCCTTCCCTAAATGTTTCCCAAGGCTTGTTTTCAATGCCGAGCCCTAACCGGCATGTCAAAAGGGCACATCCGTGAGTGACCCAAGGAACATCTATCCCCTCGGGGCTCTGTCCCTAGGGCTCAGGCGTCTGCTTGTTCTTCGCTGTTTGAATTACTTTGGCCACACACAAGCTGACCTTAGAGGTCACTGTTCCTTGATGAACGTAAGCCACCCGTTGGGCAGGTCTGACTCCAACAATGAGAGGAAATAGATCCCAGGAACCTGTGTTTACACTTAATCCAGAAACCCCGCACAAACCCTGCACCCGGTTTTGGCAAAGGAGGTGCTTGGTCTTGTCAAACCCTCTCATCTCACGTGCTAATAAGCAAACACCGGCTTCCCCAGTTCCAACACTCACCCATGACACTAAGACGGAATAAGCGGGGTGGGAAGTGGTGGAGGTTTGGCATTTCGAGAAGGCACCAGGGTCTAAGGCCTGACTAGGAACGCTGGCCAGGAGCAAGGTCAAATCTGCTGCACTAACACACAAAGTTTTGATGTGATCGCTGGCATTGGTACCAGGGTTTGCTGCCCAGTACATGCATAACTCACATGGCTACTTGTACACAAATGGACATGTGCCCAGTGCTTACTAGACTCGGCTGTGGTCTCTCCTCCTCAGGATGATCCCCGAAACCCCCAGAAGGACACTGAGCCCCTGCAGGTCGAGTACTACCCACCCAATGGTACTTTCAGTCTCCACTACTTCCCCTACTATGGCAAGAAAGCCCAGGTAGGTCCACTTCACTCTGCCCCAATGCACGTGCTAAATTCCCTCAGACTTGGCAATGGAAAAGCCATCTTCTATAAAAGCAGGACAAAGGCCGAGCAAAAGGGTACACACCTGTAGTCCTAGCACTTGGGAGGGGGAGGCAAGAGGATCAGCAGCATAAGGTCATTTGGGCTACAGCGCAAGTTCAAGGCCAATCTGGGCTGCAGGAGATTTTATCTTGGAAAAGCGAATAAGAAACAAAGAAAATGAATGAAAGAAAAGACATCCAGTCCTGGACATTTCTTTTATCCACTTAGAAACGCACCTCCCAAAAACCATGAACATCCACCCCAGTCCCTTAGAGTGCAGGGTCTCCCACGTCCTCCTGGGATCCAGGAATCTCTCCAAAGCATTTCCCCCACACCGCATTCTTCCCCCCATTTTATTTCCACATCTTGTTTTCCGCCTGGAGCTCCTAGAGTAAGTACTCTCATCCTACCTGCTCTGCAGTCTCTCTGTGACCCAAGGGTCACTGGACCAAACAGGCCTTACCTCAAGACAGACTCGAAGGAGAGTCCTTTATGCCTATCCCTCCCTTCTCCAGTTAGTCTTGTTTTTCTTAACATCCAGGGTTTTTCCCCAAGCATCTCATCCCCCCCTTCTTCCACTCCAGCCCCATTACAGTAACCCTCTGGTGGCAGCAAAGCTTCTTAACATCCCCAAGAACACAGAAGTCCTCATCGTGTGCAAGATCCTGGCAGACCATGTGACCTTCGACAATCCCCATGACCCATATGAAGGGAAAGTGGAGTTCAAACTCACAATACAGAAGTAAGAAGCTGGAGTGGTCAGCCACACCTACGGACGCCCAGCCGGCCACTCCCCCTTGACTGCACGCCCTCTGCTGGCCGGCGCGCACAGCCACCTCAACATGACCCAGAGCTGACACCACCGCCCATCTGTTGACACCAGGAAGTGCTCCTGTCCAGCACGCCCCTGAACACCATCAGCTTTCTACTAAATCCAATCCGATTGTAGCTGTGGGGTTAACACAAGAACCCAGAGTCCTGTCATCACTGAAGAGACCCCAGGGTGACCCGTCTGTCGGTATCACCGCCCTGTCTTTCCTGAACTTCAATATGAACTAAGTGTAACACTGGTCACCCCAGCATGACACATTCCCAATTTGTGCTTCTGAGACTACAACACCTACGCCACAAAAACAAACTATATTAAAGTTATTCTTATTCTGTGTGGAAAAGTCATGTCTTTCCTGACCAGGGAGAAAATTTTACTGAGAACCAAATGCTCTTTTCAGTCACACTACAGGTGGTACCTCAGCCACTGAGGCAGGCATCTCAGAGATGGGTTAAGGGGCAGGGATGCTCAGAGAGCTCCACACAAACAGCCTGCCACTTCGTCCACAGATCTACCCTGGTGCCACCTCCAGTCTCAGCCTCCAAGGTCTCAGCCTCTTTCCTTCAAGATGCTCACACTTCCTATTGCCTCCCTCCCTGCATCTGTCTTTTCCAAGCCGAGACAGAACACAGCTCAGGAGGACGCACGTGCACATGCACACCCACAGTGCAACAGGTACAGGGCTTCCTGGGGTGTAAGACCTAGACACGTTTCTACATACACCATTCTGTGTACCCTTCCCATGTTCCACACCCTGCAGAACATTTCAAAGAAACTCAAGAGTTGGGGGAAAAGGTCATTTTCACTTCCATTAGCAAGCAAGCAGCTGTTTTCCAAAATATCCGCTGATTTGACCAAGCCAAGTAAAACATCTAGCCCTCTCTCTTAATTAGGGTTAATTACTCTGTCTTAATTACTGCTGTGATGAAACACTGGGACCAAACTGGGGAGTGAAGGGTTTATTTGGCTCACTGTGCATCATCATCAAAGGAAGTCAGGACCGGAACTCAAACAGGGCAGGATCCTGGAAGCAGGAGCTGATGCAGGGGTCATGGAGGGATGCTGCTTACTGGTTTAACCCTCTTGGCGTGCTCAGCCTGCTTTCTTATAGAACCCAGGGATGACTCTACCCACAGTGGGCTGAGCCCTCCCACATCAAACACCCACAATGTGATGGCCCCTCCCACATCAATCACTAATTAAGAAAATTCCCCAGAGACTTGCCGACAGCCCAATCTTAGGGAGGCATCCTCTCAATTGAGGTTCCCTCCTCTCAGATGACTCCAGCTTGTGTCAAGATGACATAAGACCAGCCAGGACAATTGATCCCTTGTCACTGGACACACAAACACATCACTGTTAAGCCACAACTTTTCCTTTCTCATTCATCCCTGAGATCTTACATTAAAAATATAAATAATTTAGCCGGGCAGTGGTGGTGCACGCCTTTAATCCCAGCACTCGGGAGGCAGAGCCAGGCGGATCTCTGTGAGTTCAAGGCCAGCCTGGTCTACAAAGCGAGTTCCAAGAAAGGCATAAAGCTACACAGAGAAACCCTGTCTCGAAAAACAAAAACAAAACAAAAAAAAAAAGTTCAAAATCTCTCAACTGTGGGTACTTGTAAAAATAAATATTCAATACTTTCTTACTTCAAGAGGGAAGAACCAAAGCATAGTAACAATTAGATCAAAGCAAAATTGAACTCCCAACAGTGTGAATAATGCAATGCCCAATGTCTGGGATTCACTCACAATCTTCTGGGCTCCTCCAAAGGGCCTGGGTCACTTCTCCAGCTCTGCCCTCTGCAGCACACACAGCTTGTCTCAGGCTCCATCCCACCAATGCTGTTCTCGGTGGTCACCCCATGGTCCTGGCATCTCCAAAATGCTGGTGTCTCTGCTGCAACTGGGCTGCACTTTCACCAATAGCCTCTCCTGGGCTCTCCTCATGGTGCTAAGCCTCAGTGAACCCTTCAGTTCTGGGGCTTCAACTACTGTGGAGCCCACACCTTCTCCAATGACCTATCCCGGATTCTCGTAGTGCCAGGCCTCAGCTGCTTTTCATAACACCTTCATCACTTCAAACCCAGCACCGCCTGGGTGACTCTTACACTACCAAGTTCAGCTGCTGGCACAAGGCACAACCTTGACCATCTTTGAAACACGGCTTCTGTGTGTGGACTCTGAGGAAACACTTCCCAGATTTCACCTCAATAATGCTGGTCTCTTCTTAATCACAATAATCACTCAGCTCCAGCTGACCAGCATCAGTTGTCCCAGTAAAGCATGGGTTTTACTTCAGTGGTTCTGGTCCTTGTTAATCACAGCTGATTCTTCAGCCCCAGCTGACCAGAACCTCAGATTCTTAACTCAAAAGTCCTGGTAGTCTTTCCTTCCCTCTGAACCTTCACAAGCCAGGCCTCCACTGTCTCTACTCCACGGTCTCTACTCCACGGTCTCTACTCCACGGTCTCCACTCCGCGGTCTCTACTCCACAGTCTCTACTCCACTGTGTCTACTCCACGGTCTCTACTCCACAGTCTCTACTCCACTGTCTGTCTCTACTCCACGGTCTCTACTCCACTCTCTCTACTCCACTCTCTCTACTCCACGGTCTCTACTCCACTGTCTCTACTCCACCACTGTCTCTACTCCACGGTCTGTACTCCACTGTCTCTACTCCACGGTCTCTACTCCACTCTCTCTACTCCACTGTCTCTACTCCACGGTCTCTACTCCATGGTCTCTACTCCACTGTCTCTACTCCACGTTCTCTACTCCTACAGAACAGCTCACTGAAATCTCAACATTCAATGGCTTTTCTAGCCCAAAGTTCCAAAGTCCTTCCGTAATCCTCTCCCAAAACAACATGGTGAGGTCATCACCATACCCCACTCCTGGTAACAACTTGTCCTAGATAGAGTTACTCTTGCTGTGATGAAACATCATGACCAAGACAACTTGAAGAAGAAAGGGTTTATTACACTTCCACACTGTAGTCCATCACTGAAGGAATCCAGGACAGGAACTCAAACAGGGCAGGAACCTACAGACAAGAGTTGATGCAGAGGCCATGGAGGGATGCTGCTTACTGATTTGTTCCTCATGGCTTGCTCAGTCTGCTTTCTTATGGAACCCACAATGTGCTGGGCTCTCCCACATCAATCACTAATTTAGAAAATACCCTACAAGCTTGCCTTCAGCCTGATTTTATGAAGACATTTTCTCAGCTGGGGTTCCCTCCTCTCAGATGACTCTGGGTTGTGTCAAGGTGACATAAAACTAGCCAGCACACTGTCTTTCATGCCTGTCAGTCTTTCCTTCCCACCTACCATAAGATTTGCCAACTCAACTTTTTTTAGGGCAGCCAGGGATATCTGCTTGCTCACACAGCTTCACATCCATTGTCCCCATCCATCACCAGTGCTCCTCGTCTCCCCACACAGACACTGTGCCCAACAAGCACTAACTACCCACCCCAAGCCCTGACAACCAGTCCACCTTCTATCTCTGAGTCTAACTTTGGGGCCTCACATCAGTGGGACCATGCAGTATTTTTTCTGACTAGCTGATGTTGAGACTCTCTCAGGTTTCATCACATAGCAGAATTCCCTTCTCAGTCAAGACTGAAGTTTTACTGTGTGTGTAGACCACATCTTATCCTTTACATAATCTCTGGGCACTTGGGTTGCTTGTACCTTTTTGTTATTGGTGACCAATGGTGCTGTGATCACACGTGTACAACTGTGTCTTCAAGACCTGCTTCCAAGGCTTTGCACATATACCAAATTCTTGTTTTTAATTCTTTAAGAGCTAGACCTCCTGCTTTCCACTGAGGTGACTGCATTTCCTGTCTCCACCAGCAGAAATTCAATTTCTTATATCCTAATCAACATGTGTGCTGTTATAGCAAATGCTTGAGATAAGTCACTTAGTAAAGAACAAAGGTTCATTTTGGCTCACGGTTGTGAACTTCAGGTTGACCAGCTTTAAGTGTCTGGTAGGGACACCATATCGTGGCAAGGCATAGTGAATGAATCTGCTCACATCACAGTCAGGAAGCAGAAAAAATACAAATTCCAGGATTCCTCTTAAGGGCAGGTCCCCTAAACGGCCTGAAGACTTCTCCCTAGGCCTCACCTCCTAAAACTCCCAACTTCCCCAAGTACTAAACTAAGAAGTAGACTGTATAGCCTTGGGCTGGGAACAGGACTCAAGTGGTAACATCTGTCTAGCTTGCACAAAGCACTGAATTAGAACCCCAGCATACATAAACCAGGTGTGGTGACACATGCTTGTAATCCTAGCACTTGGGGAGTCAAAAGTAGAAAGAACAGGAAGAAGTTCATGCTCATCTTCAGCTATATAGCAAATTTAAAGCCAAACTGGGATATTGGAGACCATGTCTTAAAACAACAACAACAACTAAAAAGAAAAAGCAAAAACATGATCTAGATAAAAGCTTTGAGGAGCCATTACCAATCCAAGCCATTGTGACTTGCCATTTACTCTATTTCTGCATCACGTGTCTTCATCTTTGAAGAGATATGGCATCTCTTTGTGGTTCTAATTTCCATTTCTCAATTCTGGTTGCTACCGAGCACTTTCTCATGTTTTCAGACCACTGCCCTCTGTCATGGAGAGGCCCCTAACCACAGCTTGCCCATTTTTCACCAAGCACTCCTCTTGCTATTGTTCCGTTTTCGGGGTTCTCTCCATTTTACATATTACTTCTCTATTAGGGTTTGTAAATCTCTCTTTCATTCTGTGGTATGATGATTAATCTCACTGTCAACTTGACCAGACTCAGAATCACTACAGAAACACTTTCAGGATATCTATAAGCTGTTTCCAGAAAAAGTTTAACTGGACAGAGAAGAGTCACCCGAAATGTGAGTGACGCCATCCCACAGTCCAGACCTGAATAAAAGGAGAAAAGGAGCTGAGGACGGGCATTCATCTCTCTGCTTTCTGATCGCAGATGCAGCGTGGCCAGCTGTTTCATGTTCCTGCCGCCATGCCTTCCCCACCATAATGAACTGCACTCTCCCACGCGATGAGCAGAAATCAGCCCTTTCTTCTTCAAGCTGCCCTTTCTCAAGTGTTTGACCACAGCGATGAGAAAAGTAACTAATAGGTGTGGGTTAGCATTTCTCTGTTGAGTGTCTTCCAATGTACGATTTAGTATTTCTTTCCTGAGGCTTACAGTGTTGTTTTTCATTTCATGTCTTTGGTGTCATAAAGAAATTATTGCCAAATCCAACACTGTAAGGTTTTGCCTTGGTTCCTTCAGTTTCATATTTCAGGTTTTACCTTTAGGGCTTAGGTCCATCTTAGCTTTAATTTTTTTTTATTATTTTATGTGTGGTTGTTTTGATTGCATGTATGTCTGTGTACCATGTGGAAGTCAGAGGGCATGAAATCTGCTGGAACTGTAGTTACAGATTGTTGGGAGTTACCACGTGGGTGCTGGGAATCAAATCTGGGTCCTCTGCAAGAGCAGCCAGTGCTCTTAACCACTGAGCCATCTCTCTAGTACCCTGTTAGCTTTTTAGATGGCACTGTCAATCCAACTTCATTCACTGGCATGTAGGTACTGAGTTCTCAACACCATTTGTTGAAAAAGTCTATGCTCCCCCACTGGACAGTCTTGGCATCATTGTCCAGAAACACTTGATCAAATGTGTGGTTTTTCCCTGCTTTGCTAGTCCAGGGGTCTGTCTGGCTTCCTGCCCACACTAGTGTTTGATGACTGCAGTCTTGCAGTAGACTTTGAAATTAGGAAGCCTGAGGACTCGGAGTTTTATTTACTTTCAGGATTGTTTTGGAAATTTAGAGTGACTTGAATTTCCTGGTCTGCAAAATCCATTATTAGGGTTTGGGAAAAGATCCCTGAGTGATGTTCTAACAGCATTATCTTTTAGACCACATGGAATGTGTTTTCATTGCAGTCTTTTGAAATTTCTCTCAGTTTTGTAGATTTCACTCTTTCATTTCCTTGGCCAAGTCAGTTAAGAAGAATTTTATTCTTTATTATGCTAATGTAATTTATTTTCACTTCCTTTTCATATTTTTCTGTCACTTTACCTTATTGTTTGAACCTGACATGTCCTCCTCAGGTTTATGGATTATTTGGTCTGTAGCTGGTTATTTGGGAAAGTTTAAGTTTGGAGGTGGAGTCCAGCTGGAGGAAGTAGGTCACTGGGAGTGGTCCTTTGAAGGCTACCCCCCCCCATTGCCAATCCCACCTATGTGCTAACTTCCTGTCTGCCATGAGGCAGGCAGGCTCCCCCTCCACACTGTGTCTGCCATGATGATGTGCTTTACCAGGGCCCCAGGATCAATGGAAGCAAGAATTATGAATTGAAATCTCAGAAACCAAGCCAAAATAATCTACCTTTGTGTTATTCTCTGATATTTTGGCCACAGTGTGATGGTTAATCTTGCTTATCAACTTGAATGTATCTGGGGATCACCTAAGAGACACGATTCTGGGCAGGTCTGTGAGCACATTTCTAAGATGGACTGAATGGGGAAGGATCTTCCCCAGGGTGGGCAGCACCTTCTGTGGCAGCCCAGATACAGAGATCAGAGGCAAACAGTGCTACAATTTTTGCATTCTTCCCATTGTGAGTGCACCTACACTGTATTATCTTTAACTGACTGCAGAACCCACTCCCTCAGCCTTTCAACATGAAGACCAGTGGCTCTCCAGAAATCCTGCACACCTCCAGCACCAGAGGGGGACTGCCAAGGCATCTAGCCTTGTGAACTAAGCAGCTAGTGGGGTCTTGGCCCCCCAGCACACAGGTAGCCACTGTTGGGGATTACCCAGTGCACACTGTGTAAATCAATCTAGTAAATCCTTTTTTATAGTATGTTCTATGGGTTCTGTTCCTCTCGAACCCTGAAAGCCACGCAAAAGTAATTAATGTACTTTGCATCTTGCAATTTTATCAGTCCTAAAAGTATTTTAGTGGATTCCTTTGGATTTCTGATACATAAGATTCTATCATCTTGGGGCTGGAGAGATGGCTCAGAGGTTAAGAGCACTGCTTGCTCTTCCAAAGGTCCTGAGTTCAATTCGCAGCAACCACATGGTGGCTCACAACCACCTGTAATGAGATCTGGTGCCCTCTTCTGGCCTGCAGGGATACATGCAGACAGAACACTGTATACGTAATAAATAAATCTTAAAAAAAAAAAAATTCTATCATCTACAAATAGAGACTTTTTCATTTCTTCTTTTTACCTAACTTCCCTGGATACAATTTCTAGTCCTGTGTTGAATACAAGGAACAGTGGCCCCTCACCCTGTTCTCATCAGTCCCTCACCCTGGGCATCCCCCTCAGTGGCTGTCCATTTATGACCTTACATCCATTTCTTTCTATCCTTTATTTGCCGACTACCGAAAGGTTACTGGATCTTGTGCAATGCTTCCTCCCTATCAGAGATGATCGTGTAGGTTGTTGTTGGTGTGTGCAACTGTGTGCCCAGGAGTCATTCTCCCAGTCACCAGTCTCTTCAGCTATGAAAACAAACCGCAGAGGCAGCAGGGTTGCAATGCTTTTGCTGTTCCTGTGTTTACATTCTAGAGGGCTGTGTCCTTCGTTTTGGTTTCTGATCACTGCTTAGTACCCTTCACCTTACTGATGGTAAAGCTGATGGACTCTCGTGAGCCCTGCCTACAGGACAGGGACAGTGGGGAGGAATTCCCTCAGCTTTCATGTGGGAATAATTTCGTTTCTCTGCCTAAAGAGAATTCTTAAGGGAGGGAGTCTAAGTTGAAGCAGTCTTACTCTGTAGCCTATTCAGTGCCAGAATATGAAATTGAAAATAAATTCTTGCAAGAATCTTTCCAATTTATTATTGTATATGTGAGTGGGGGGACGGGGACATGGTCTGAGGACAACTCTTGTTCTCTACATGGATTCCAAGGACTGAAGAGCAAGTGGGGTGGGCATAGGCTGAGGTGTCTCAACAGCCTGGCAGGACTCTTGATGGATGCCCTATTTTACTCTTCCTAGCATTCTCAATTTATTGGCCTATTGCCTTGTGGCTCCACAGATGACAAATCTCTGGATGTTACTGAGGAATGCACATGTGTGACAAGCAATATTCCTCTAGTTGCTTTCTTAGGGTTTCTATTGCTGTGAAGAGACACCATAATCATGGCAACTCTTATAAGAAAAACATTTAACTGGGGTGGCTCACTTACAATTTCAGAGTTTTAGTCCATCATCGTGTTGGGACATGGCAGTGTGCAGGCAAACATGGTGCTGGAGTAGTAATTGAGAGTCACATTTCTTGTAAACAGGAAATGGTCTGAGACACAGGGCAGTATCCTGAGCATAGGGAACCTCAAAGCCCGCCCCCACAGTGGCACACTTCTTCCAACAAAGCCATACCCACTCCACCAAACCCACATCTCCTAATAGTGCCACTCCCTATGATATTATGGGGGCCAGTTACATTCAAACTACCACACTGCTTTCAACGTTATCTTTTGGAAGCTAATGAAAATGTGTCCTATGAGCACACAGCCTCACTTTACTTGGAATTTGTTTCTTGGATGCTTCATCAGATGGTCTTTCAGGGCTTGGTGAGAAGATACTACCTTCACATATTCTATGCCCTTCTCCTTCTTCAAATGTACCTGTTGGTGTTGTATTCCTTATATCTCTGATGTAGTGGGTAGCCATTCCAGCTTTGATCTGGAAGTTCCAACCCCCACTGAGGCTTCAGTAACGGTCACGCCTACAAGGTGGGGCTGAGAGAGGACCCTGAAGACCCAAGATCCAGATGTGCCAGCTCTCTTGGTTCCTGGACCCTGGAAGCTGGAGGTAGACCAAGCAGAGTTCTCCAGAGAACACCGCCGGACTGCGCCTTTCCCTGACCTTTAACCTATCCCTTCACTTGTAAGTTACCCCACAAAATAAACCTCGCTTTTAACTACGTGGAGTGGCCTTAGTATTTTCACCAATATCTGGCTCTAACCTCTTCTCCCTTTTCCTCAGACTCGGGAACTGTATTGTCAAGTTCGCCAGTTCTACTTCCTAAGCTATCTAGTGAACTCTTCTTTGTCCATCTCTGCAGGATTTCTTCCTAGTTTTTCTCTTTATTACTCTTCCATTGCTCATGAATCACTTTCCTGGCTCTCATCTCCCCTCAGTTCTTTGAGCATCTCTGCAATGACTGCTTCAAACGTCGTGCAGGATGTCTATTATCATCCTCCGGGACAGTGTCTCATTCACCTCTTCCTCTAAGTGGACCACGATTTCTGTTATCTTCATGCCTTCTTTCTGTTGAAGACAAGACACTGAAATCTACTCATAGTGGCCAGAAAGTGAATTCTATTTCCCAAGGTTTGTTGCTCTGTATTCTGATAGTTGAAGTCTATCTGTGTGGTGGTATTGTGTTCCCCGAAATATTGTGCACCCTAATAAACTTATCTGGGGTCAGCCACAATATTAAACATAGAGAATAGGCAGTGATAGCACACGCTTTTAATCCCAGCACTTGGAAGGCAGAGCTAGGCAGAAATCCATGTGTTCAAGGATACAGCCAAGCATGGTGACTCACGCCTTTAATCCCAGGGAGTGATGGCAGAAGGCAGAAAGATATATAAGGCGTGAGGACCAGAAACTAGAAGCATTTGGCCTGGCTAAGCATTTGGCTTGGTTAAGCATTCAGGCTTTTGAGCAGCAGTTCAGCTGAGACCCATTCTGGATGAGAACTCAGAGGCTTCCAGTCTGAGGAGACAAGACCAGCTGAGGATCCGGCGAGGTGAGGTAGCTGTGGCTTGTTCTGGTTCTCTGATCTTCCAGTTCACCCCAATACCTGGCTCAGGTTTGATTTTATTAATAAGAACTTTTAAGATTCATGCTACAGATCTGCATTTAGGGTGGATCTGCCTGAAATGCCACCTGCAGGCCATTTTACGTTAACTCTGTGCCTTTCCCTGGGCATGCCCAGTTACCTTCTCAAAAAGAAGGCTGTTTTTTAATGTCCGAGTCTTCAGTGTCTGGATTCCCAAAGGGGAAGAGAAAAATGGAGGAGAGAGGTGGAAAAGAAGGTACCAACCTTTAAATCCCTGGAAATCTAGTCAGCCAAGAGGTAGAGCTTGAAACCGTGGTACAGCTCCAGTGTCAAGAAGCTCTCGTCTGTACCTAGTTCCAAGTCTCTTAAGTAGCTGTGTCTGGCAGATTCTACCGCTGCAATTGTCAAGACATGAAGAGACTACTAGTATACCCACTCCTCATCTTTCCAGAATGCTCAAAGTCAAACCTACAAAGTATGCCTCAGCTTTCCTGATAGAGGAAAAGGACTCGGGCATACAGGGAAGGTACTCATGACCCCACGCCCACTTTATCTGCTTCCCACTTCCTATCCCAGGCATGCCTGACAGTGGAGGGACTGTGAGGCCATGAGACACACCAGGACTCTGCTACTGGGCTGCCATCCCACCTATCCACTGACGACAATCCAGAGTAACTTTAGAGTACAGTCCTGAGTTACAGAAACACAGAGCTTGTTTAAAATGCCCATGCACATTTTATTAATAAAAACTAACAGTGCCGAGTTAAACAAGTCAAACAATTAAAGTCTCTTTATATTCCATAAAATATTACAGAAAAGTTTATTTGTGTTTCAATAAAAAGACTATCATTTTAGAACAGGCAGCTAAGAGCAACTGTGCAGTTAACGAGTTTTTGTGAATAAATTTTAAGAGACTATTGCCTGTCCTTAAATTCCTTTTTCTTTTTATAAAAAAAGAACTATTAAAAATGATTGACAAATTTTGAGTTAAAAAACTGTTAAAACATTCTCTATGTTTAATTTCAACTTTATAATAGATTACAGGAAGATGCTTATGAAACAAATACAACATTTGTTTCAGTACACGTCTTTAAATGATAGACTTATAAGTATGTAAACAACTATATAATAAAAAGTTTCCAAACGTAGCCTGTAAGAAATCAGGCAAATTTACCATAAGCAAACTTTCTAGACAATTTCCATAGCTGCACCAGCGTGGCAGTAAACTGCTTCCAAACAAAACGAAAACAAACAAACAAGAAAAACTACTTTGCAATTTGTTGCTGCAATAGAGAAAAAGTGTAAAAACTTGATGGAATTACAACAGTCAATATAATTTAAGGAAAAACAAAGTCATAATAAGACGTATGGCGCTTAATGTTTAAAAAGTAGAGTTTTGCAATTGGCTTGGTTCTTTGGACACTGCATGATTTAACAAATGAAAAGAAGATTCATCCTAAAGCCTGGCTATCCACCAGCGGGTGCCGGATGCCGAGGCAGGGTAGCATTTTATTATTGTCACTGGTCTGGGTGCAGTGCAGTTTCCTCAGCAAACCCAGCAACTGTTGAGGGGTAAAATAAACTTCAAACTTAAAAAGAGCGAGAGAGAAAGAAAGAGAGAGAGAAATCGAAAACACAAAATCCTACAAAGTAAATACAGGCTCTGCAACAGCACGCTGGCTTCAAAGCACATCTGCCACGCGGCTCAGACCGCGGGTACCATCCTTACTGGAGGCGCACGGCTAACTCCACAACTCACGGGTATCTTCTTGGGAGGAGGCCAAAAAGAACAAAGTCCCACTTGAAGTTTCTCTTCTCTAGAAGTTTTTTCCTGAAGCTGATATGAAGGGAGAGGGGGTCTACAGGTTGAGCAATCAATCCTCCTCGTCGTTCTCATTAAAGTCATCATCATCATCATCATCCTCCCCGACGTAGGAAACAGGGGTCTCTACCCTGGAGCCGCTGTACTGAGACCCATTGGAGCTTGTGGCCAGCATCCCATCTGCACCATTGCTCAAATCACTGCAAAGACAGACCAGTCAGGAAGGAGAAGCCCGCTCTGTCCAGCCTAAGAAAGGCTGGATACGACCCTAAGTGGTGGCTTTTTGTTGTTGTTGCTTTTAAATTACAAGGCAGAAAAGCAAAGATGTCACCATCTGCAATATTAGAACCCTAACCTGACCGGGTGGTGGTGGCACACGCCTTTAATCCCAGTACTGGGAGGCAGAGGCAGGTGGATCTCTGTGAGTTCAAGGCCAGCCTGGTCTACAAAGCAAGTTCCAGGAGAGCCAGGGCTACACAGAGAAACCCTATCTTGGAAAAAAAAGAAAGAACCCTAACCTGTAATGAGATTTACTCTGCTTAGGCTATTCCCCAGCCCGTCCTCTTTAAACATGTAACACATGTTTAAACCACAGTGCCTGGTCACTAGAACTCACACAAGAGCCCTGAGATACAGACAGGGGTAGGGGATCAGGAAAAAGAATGGGTTAGCATCAAACACCAAACAAGGAATATCACCTTTGTAAGGCATAAGGGTTCAATCCCTAATATCTACCTATCTGTCTCTTTAGCATACACTCACTCTCTAATGTATCTGTCTGTCTGCCTGTCTGCCTGCCTCTCTCTCTCTCTCTCTCTCTCTCTCTCTCTCTCTCTCTCTCTCACACACACACACACACACACACACACACGGAACGGAACCGGGCATCACCAGTTGGCACAGGCCAGCTGATGGTGCGCTCCCAGCATCCTGTGCCTGTCAATCAACGTAAAGCCAGTCACGATTCCTGGTGCCTCCTCTGCACCTGTCAGTGTGCACAGGAAACACTTCTCCTGGGGTAACTACATCGACAACATCCGCTGTGGCAGAGCTACCCCCAGGTCCAAGCCACGGCTGCCCCTGGGGCCATTCCAGACTCTAAGTGGCCGACATACATTCCTCATGACAGGGCAAGGGCCTCCTTCTCACTGAGAAGTGGGAGCCGGGAAGGTTAGTTCACAACAAGAAGCAACTGTGGGCAGCCAGACGGCTCAATGGGTAAAGACACTTGCCTCACAAACCTGGCAACCTCTGATACCCAGAACCCACATAAAAGCGAAAGGAGAACCAACTCCATGAAGTTGTCCTCTGCCCTCCACATGCTCATCACACACACAGACATGCACACACAAATAAAAACAAACAACTAAAGAGAACTATTTTTAAAAACACTACTTCAAAAAGTAACTGTTGGTAAGCACATTCACATTCAGCTCAAACCTGATCAACTCTGAGAGCTGGCACGCTGTAACACAGAAAGTCTCAAGGACACCAATGACTCACACCGTCACACCAACCACCCCTGGGATGACATGAGGGTGTTCACTTACACTATGGCCTCAACTGACTCCAGCAACAGCTACAGCTATTAACTTCGAACAATTCTGAAAAAATTAAACTTACATCTTAACTCTTAAATTAACCTAGACTACACCTACGACTTAATATAATAGGCAATACCCACTACTTCACTGTTCATATTCACTGTAAAGGCCGTCTTCAGGCCTTTACACCACTCACCTTCTGAGCTTGCTAGGCCAGATGACAGCAGCTGATATGTTTATTTAAAAAGTGAAGGTCCTTCAATAACCCAGAAAATAAAGAGATGCAATGCAGTGTAAAGTGTTAGGCTGTCATGTCAGATTACTAACACTCACATAAAGTCAGGCTTGGTCATGCTAGAAGGCCGACTCAGAGGTTAAGAGCACTGGCTGCTCTTGCAGAGGACCTGGGTTCAGTTCCCAGCACCCACATGGCATCCCACAACTGTCTTCAACTCCAGTTCCAAGGGACCCATCACCCTTCTATGGCCTCCACAGGTACATGACACACATGTCCACAAACATGTGTGGACAAAACACCTATACACCATAGAAATTTAAATAATATTTTAAAAAAAAAACATACTTGGCAGTAACCCTAGAACTAGGGGGCCAGAGGGCAGAGACAGGCAGATCTTTGGAGCTCATTCAACCAGTTTAATCAATCTGTGAGCTCTGGGTTCAGTGAGTTTTAAAAAATAACTAATAAAAAAAGATACCCTCCATGTGCACATGTACTTATACACGTGTGCACACAGGCACACACGTGGAACAAACACCACCTCCCCAGGAAAACGGAGGAGGAAGAGTCAGTTGTGTTCAGGGATGTGGCCAACACCCACGCACTGGCAACACTGAACAGACTTGGTGGGTATGGGGGAGGGGGAGGGAGAGGAAGGGGGAGGGAGGGGGAGGGGGAGGCCTATGCAAGGAGACGAAGTCAGGAGGGAAAGGTTGGAGGGAGAGAACGAGGGTGGAATTGATCAGAATACATCACATGCATGTATGACTATAAATAAAACACTTTTTAAAAAGAAGAAAACAAAACCAAGAGTTAAGTTTTGACCCGGGTATGGTATGGAGTTGTGATTCCAGCACTGGGGACGTGAGACAAGAGGATGGTAAGGGCAAGGCCGAGCCTGGCTGCATGGTCAAACTGTCTTGATTTTTAAAAATTGGGGGGGGGGGGAGCTGTGATAGGTGACAGCTCCTGCTGTGAAAACCCAACGGCCCGAGTCTGATTCCAGGACCCCACAAAGGAGTATACCGACTCCTACAAGTCGTCCTCTGACCTCCACACATGTACCATGACGTGCATACTCACACTCACATACACACAATAGCAGATTTTTAAAAACTGGGGCCAAAAGCATTTGCCACACAAGCCTGGAGAAACAAAGTTTGTCCCTTGGAACCACGAGAGAATTGATTCCACCAAGAAAACCCAGACTCATTTGAGCTCCACACACGCCCACACACATCACACACACAAACACGCAAATAATAACAATTAAAAAAATAGTGTACAGAAGCAGGAAATAAAACTGTATACACACTGTACCATCAGACACATTTTAAGGAAACAACCAAGGAGCCATTAAAACACAAAACAAAAAAACACCAGTCAGGTGGTGGCACAGGCCTGTAACTCCAGTACTTGGGAAGCAGAAGCAGGTGGATCTGAGTTCTAGGCCAGCCTGGTCTACAAAGCAAGTTCCAGGACAGCCAGGGCTACACAGAGAGACCCTGTCTCAAAACTCCCTACCCCCAAAAAACAAACCCCCAAAGAAAACAAAACCTTTGACATTTCCCTGCCGAGGACAGTGGGACATCAGTTGGTCTGTACATCGGTCCCCACCTTACTATGTAATACTTTAAAAAAGTAAAAACCACAAATTACTTCTTCATTGGGGGGGGTCTGCTCTACACGGATAAGCGCTGTGTGCCCTTGCCTGTGCCCAGCCCAGCCCGTCTGAGACGCAGCAGGGCTGCCCCGCCCCAGCCACGTCACCTGGCAGACAGCCTTGTGCCATTGGATGTAGAACCTGTTGTTGTGACGAACACTCCACCAATGGATCCCTGAGCCATTTCTGAAAAGAGAAGCAAATGGAAATAAAACCGAGAAGCCAGGAGTGGTGGCATCTGCCTTTAACCCCAGCACTTGGGAGCAAAATCTCTGAGCTCCGGGCCAGCCAGAACTATGTAGTACGACCGCCCAAACAAAACGAAACGACTCCTGAGAGACCCAGCGTGCAGGAAAGCAGCACAGTGAAGACCCGACACCCTGACAGGGGCTTTCCCTGCCCTCTGCAGTAAGAACCAGCGGCAGTGGGTTCCCAGGCAGGCAGGACGAGCTCAGCATGTGCTTCCCCTCGGGAAAGGTTCCCAGTGCAGTCCTGTGCGCCAGCACAGCAGAGACAGGACCTGAGAGCAGGAATGCACAGCATCCCCCTTCCACCTGAGACCCCCAGAGCTCTACAGGATCAGGACAGAAGACAGGAACTAATCTCCCCATGCCTCAGACAGGACAGGACAGATGCGCATGTGATCTGGGACAGAGTTCCTGGGACCCAAGGAGTCCCTGGCAGTCTCAGAAAGACAATACATACCATGCATTTTGGACTGTTGAACATGATCTTTTTTTTATGAATTATCACTAAGCCATCACAAGG
Source organism: Peromyscus leucopus (assembly GCF_004664715.2). Classification (NCBI taxonomy): domain Eukaryota; kingdom Metazoa; phylum Chordata; class Mammalia; order Rodentia; family Cricetidae; genus Peromyscus; species Peromyscus leucopus. The sequence continues at coordinate 3,398,889 of NC_051077.1, read as the reverse complement.
GTGTCACCACCTGATGAAGCCCAGGAAACTGACAGCCCTGCTCCATCCTATCCTGACTGACAGAACACCAGAGCTCACAAGGGCGTTCTTGCCGCTGGTTATAAGGACTGACTGATGGCCTTAGGAGTGGGTCTGGTCCATCACCTCCTATCCCCGCTCAGGAGACAGATTCTCACTCCTTAACACATTGATCATGAAAACCACACAATTGCCACTCATGGAGCCCGACAACCACGCGTCCAGCAGATATCGTACCAAGGGGGCTGATGTTCAGCCAAACCTCAGCAGACATCCAGGTACTAGAGACGTAGCAGGTCATAGCACAGTCAGCCACAGGGCCCAACTGACCTGTCACATATGGTTCTAGAGCTTTTGGTACCAAACTTCTCGCCACCTTGAGATCTTCAGCAGAGCAGTTCCCCGATTCTAGTCCGCATGCCATGCCCATGCGCTTGAGCACCTCAATATCATCATGGATTTCAAACGTGTTGTCAAAGTTAAACAGATACTCAAATCTGCGGGGGAAAGGTACTGTGAGAATTATGGGGCTACTGAGGGATGGGCAGGACTGTGGCTGGGCACAGGCAGCGGTCCCCCACCACCACCCTCCTCACACTCCACCCCAAAACAGTTTGACCGAGGAAATGAGAGACAAGCCATCGCATAATTCTGCAAACTGCTGCTGTCTTGCTCTAGGTATGCACTGGGCCTGGACACCACACCGCCTGCACGCACACGTGTTCTTGCTGCTGAGCTATAAGGCCCACCAGAGGCCACACGCGCTGTCACTAGGCAGCCTTAAGGCTGACAGCAATGCATCCCCGAGTTTCTTCCCCAGGAGGCTACACTGGGAGGACCCGCTGAGGACCAACTTGTCATTGGAGATGCTGCAGTCAATGACCGTCTTCCTGCTGGTGTTGACAATGATGAAGGGCAAATGGATGACAGAGTTGGGAGGAGGTGGCCTGCGGGCCTGCTGCTCTGCTTGGCGATTCCTCTGCACCAAGTTCTTGAAGGCGATTTGCTGAAAAAGACCAACGGGGCCCCCGGGAGATGTCAATACCAGTAACGTGATGGCTATCCTTCCTGCAGACAGGGGAACCTGGGGGGTGAGAGATCAGCCTGCAGCAGCCCTGACATCTGCTGACAGGCAGCCTACGGCGACAGGGAGCCCGGGGAACGCAGTTACGTTGGCGCTGCCCACATTGGTCACAGCTGTCGGGTGGAATGACCTGCTAGAGGACACTGAGTCCTGAGCTAACAGTACTCCTGGTAGAGCACAAAGGAGCTCTCTCTGCATCCTGCAGGGATGAACTCAGAGCCAGTGGTCCAGCTCTAACCCTGCCAACCCCACCCCACCCCTCCTCCCTACGGCGGAGAAGCTGCCATAGAGATAGCTACACAGATGAGAGGCCCTGACCTCCACATGGCGAATCAGGCCACAGACGGTAAAATCTCAACCTCGGCAAGTGAGGGCCCTCTGGGGCCAGAATCCCTGGTTTCCCAGATCTTCTTGGTCCCCTAAACTGGCCCCCACCATGCCCTCTTAGGCTGATGGCACAGGAAGAACTGTCACCAAGCATCACTCCCTGACTAGTGACATCGCATTGAACACAGGTCAGACGGCCTTGTGAAGCCAGGCGGTGTGGTGCTCGCCTTTAATCCCAGCACTCAGGAGGCAAAGGCAGGAGGATCTCTAATTTCGAGGCCAGCCTGATCTACAGAGTGAGTTCCCGGACAGCCAAAGCTACACAAAGAAACCATGTCTTGAAAAATCAAAAACACACAAAAAAGATGGCTTTATGAGGGGCTAGGATCATGTTGGGATCCCCAACTCTGACTACTAGGTCCCTGGATACCTATGGTCATCCCGGGCTGGTGACTAATGACCCCCATGGCCAGTACCATGGGTCCTGGCGCACCCCAGTCAAGAGACCAGCCTGCCCAGCCTGAGCCCCGCACACACCATCTTCACTAGATCCCCAGGTCCCCACAACCCCCAGGGCTACTTCACATGAGCACACAGCCTCAGCCACCATGCCTTCCCTGTCCAGCAGCTGTCAAGACCGACATCTAGAGTTCACAACATGCCCAGTACAGTGCCTGGTGCCCCGTGCAGGCTGAACCCCCCTGGATGTCACACCAAGGGGTGCTCATGCTCAGTCAACTTCTCTGAGAAGAAGGCCTGTGAGGCCAAGAGCCTGCTTCCAGGGGGAAGGTGGGGTGCTCAGATGGGCGGCTACCTGCAGGATGAGCTCCTGGAGCTGTGACTGCTTCTGCTTGATCCTCTCCAGCCTCCGCTGCCTCTCCACCTGCAGACACAACAGTGACAAGGGCACATCAGCACACAAGCTGACAAACTGCATCTGCCAGGACCACCGCTACACCACCACCACCCCACCACCACACCACCCCACCACTACACCCCACCACCCCAGCATTACACCCCACCACCACCCCACCACCCTCACCACCCCACCACCCCACCACTACACCACCCCACCACTACACCACCCCACCACCCCACCATTACACCCCACCACCCTCACCACCCCACCACCCCACCACTACACCACCCCACCACTACACCACCCCACCACTACACCACCCCACCACCACACCACCCCACCACCCCACCACCCACCACCACCACCACCACCACCACACCACCCCACCACCACACCACCCCACCACCACACCACCCCACCACCACACCACCCCACCACCCCCCCCCACCACACCACCCCACCACTACACCACCCCACCACCACACCACCCCACCACTACACCACCCCACCACCACCACCCCACCACCATACCACCACTATACCCCATTACCATACCACCACCCCTACCACACCACCATCACCACACCACCACCCCCACCACACCACCATCACCACCACCACCACCACCAAAACCCATGAACAAGGATTGAGAATTAAGCTCTCTGCCCCAAAGCCATATGTAAAATCTGCCTGGCAACGGTGGCTAATAAATGAAAAGGGACCCCATGACATCAACTCAGCCACCTGGCATAGCCCTCTCAAGTGACCAAGGACAAAGGATGCCCACTTTAGGCAACGCACCTCTAAGTTCTGGCACTCCTGAGCTGAGTTGGTGGGCAGGCCAATCCACTTGATCTCCTTCTTCTCCTTGGAAATGATGTTCATGGCCATGAGCACATTTAAGGCATCGTAGACACGCCGCCGGATGTTCTTCTGGTCATAAGCCTAGAAGACAATAGCTTCTGGGTGACTCGACGGCTTGGAAATTAACACTTGAGGTTCAGATCACAAGCATGTCCTAAGGGGACACTCCTGACCCATCCTCTGTGACAATGGTCTTGCAGACAACCCAGGTCCCTCCTTTACTGAACATCTACCACTGCTTCAACCTGAAAGGCCGAGCAACCCAAGCCCGTGGACTCCAGGACACTTACTGATTCGTTTGGTAGGATGTGGTTGTCAGCAGCACTGAACTCTGCGACCAGCTCGTCGGCCACTTCATTGTAGGAGGTGGTCCCTTTCCTCTGCACCTTCTCACACACCTTCATGGAGAAATGACGTAGGCCCTTGCCATTCTTCTCACCTTTCCTGTTCCGCTTCCTTTCAAACAGCAGAAAAATAGACACTGTTAGGAGTCATGGGAGCTAGGCGAGAACCAGGACACTTTCAGAGACAAGGCCTAAGGCTGCAGAGCCCCCAGAGGCCCATTTTTCCCACAGCCCCACCACAGGCAGCAGGGACTCCGCCCTAACATAGCAGGACATTGGTAAGTATCAGTGTTTCTCATGTCAGAGAAAGAACACACACAAGGCCAGTTCACACACCCGTGCCTTTAACGTCAGGGCAGATGGACAGACGACTGGAGGGCAGAAACCAGCACGGTCTGACCCGGACCACACACTAGGCACCACCGTTCTAAAGACGTCTGCTGGCATCAGATTCTGGCGAATTTTAGTGTAAACTTAGGAATTTTCAGGGCTAATTTCAGCAGGCTACATGACATAAGGCAAGTGCTTAGACTGATGGGCATGTGCTAACAGGAGGGAAACCACGATGTGAAGAACTTCCGTCACGGAGCACACCGTATGTGTGCCCTCACTAAATCACATCAGGAACAAGAGCCACCAAGTTCCTCTAGAGTTTGGGGCCCAGATGATTTTAAAGCAATAGAGACATGGTTTCAGAGCTGTGTGTTTTTAAGAGAAAGCACACTGTGACCTTTACAGACACTCACGTCACTTCTTTGTCTGCTACTATCTCAGTGACAATACAGCCCTGGAGGACCATCCACGGGACAGAGCCCTGAAGTGGTGCACAGTAGAATCTGCACACTTATGCCAGCCTGACAGTGAAAAGTTTCCAAGTGGATGTGTCACAGTAGAGGCCAGTGCTCTCTTCTTTGTGGCCCAGAGCTCCAAACCCCCCTATAGTTGCCGGCACGGGCTAGGCTTACAGCTCGCTATCTGGCCCCAACAGGGATGAGATGGGAGCATTGAACTCCGCGTTCTCAGGCATGTCCACTACAGACCACATGACACGTGGCCAGAGGAAAGAGGGGGCATTCTAGGCAGTTGCTACCCTAGGGTGGGGTGCTCACCCAGCAGACCAAGGTGAGGAGTCAGACGGCTGGTTCTGGGACACAAAGTGAGTGTTGGGAGTGTGTGGACTTCCTACCACAATAGTGTTGGATGCTGCAGGTCTCTGGGGCGTGCCAATCACCTACAGTCAAAAGAGAATTCAGAACAATCAGACACCCCCACATCACGGCACTGCCATTTCCGTCATCTGCTGGCAGGGGCAGCCACGGCAGCGCCTCATCAGCCTGGCCGGTGAGAGGGCAGCAGAGCAGCCGATGCCCCACGGCAGCAACAGCGGCAGCAGCGGCCACTATTGCTACAGCGGCTCTGCATGGGCACTATTCCCACTGAGCTCTGACACCTGCACACTAAGAGAAGCACCCGGAAGTCTTGGCCAGGTGGGCAAGCTCCAGAAGACAGAAGACCAGAGTGCTAGACGCTGGAGAGGGCAAGGCAGGCCTCCCATGACAAAGAGCACTGAGTAAACCCACACCAAGTATTAAGTAAACAAGAGTTGCCAAATCAAGGGCAAACCTGGGACAGACAGTGGCCCCCTCCAGCCCCAATGGCACCAGCCTCTGTCCAGGTGCCTGTGACACTTCTCTGCAGTCTCTGGGGAACCCCAGGATCCAAAAGGGAGAGGTGGATTCCTTGGGTCACACACAGCCAACAGTCCACCTGCTCAGGGGTGCTGGTTCTTGGGGGTCAAGGTAACCAGTTCTACCATGGGTGGATGTGCCGCCCACTCTTAGAGCACCCCACTGAGGACTTGGCAACACCTCTCTCTTGTGTCTGATACAGGTCTGCTGTTTTGGTTCCCTTAGTTAACAAACAAGCCTGTTCTTCTGGAGACAGACACTGTCCTATACAGACAACTAATGCCTCACTATGTCAAAAATCTTGCTAGGTACATAACTCTAAGTCAAAAAGTCCTCTGGTAAATCCCAAACTACAAAGTCCCTCAGTGACCAAATTCTATGGGGATAACCCCCACAGGGACTGAATTGAGATGCCTGGATCCCAAATACCCTCCTTTGCCCAGTGAAGATGTGGGGACACTTTGGGAACACTGGGTCACGGTGCTGGAAATGCTGGGCACACAGGAAGGACGTGCATCTTGGCTCGCTCTCTCAGGTGGGACTAGGGGAGCCCTCCCCATCCTCAGACCAGAGCAGTTACAACAGGAGCTTCGTGCTCTGACAGAGGTAGTGCCCGCTGGTCACGTTCACACATCCCACACAAGCCTGAGAGCTGCGCAGAAGGTCCTGAGCTCCTGGCTGTGAGCCTTCGGTCTCCTCTGCAGCAGGAAGAACAACCCCCGACTCGCGCGTAGCCGGGTCACCTGCCTGCAGCTGCGGCTGCCCTTGTGCACGAGGGCCCTTGTGTCTGGCTTACCCACTGCCCACAACGAAGCTGGCAAAGGACTGGGTCTGAAGAAAACCTGCTCCCTGCGTCAGTTGCTCTACACAGCCCTTCCTGAATTGCTATGCCGAGAAAGGTCAGGTGGCCCCCCACAGGCAGCCTCGCTTCTCACTGAGACCTATGTCCATCAGGACACACAGACACAAGCTTGCTCAGGGGCCCTGTGCATACCCCAGGTACAGCACACTGTGAGCTCCCCTCAGGGCCACACATCTGTGGATCTGACAACAGAAAAAGGGCAGGCTGTGCATACAGAGGAGCTATCTACCCTCGGCATGCACATGCCTCTATGTTTATGCTCCACCTTCATGCACAGAAATGCTTGGCAAAGGCTCAACCCTGTGGGCATCAGGGTCAGCAGAGATAAAGTTCAGCTGCAGCACTGGGAGGCCATGGAGCAAGAGAGAAAATGGGAAGCAGACAAATGTCGGCAAGTGGGATGGGAAAGATGGAAAGACAAGAGGAGAGCCAGATGCCCAGGCATTAAAGGCCCAGCCATTCCGGCAGGAAGTGGGTCCCATTCCATCTGCACCCTGACCCTTGGTGTACAGCATGGAGGAAACAAAAGCTCCCAGGAACACCGGCCCTTCCAATACTATAGCCACTTCTGCAAAGATGCTCTGGTTGCTTCCCTTCAGGACAATCCCTGCTTCTCATGAAAAAACAGAGGCCTGGTCCCAGAGCTTCTAGCCCCTGGTGGGCAAGTGCCAGAGACACAGCACCAGCCCTGGTCACATTTCACATGGACATGAGGTTAAACATCATCTCCTACGTTAGAATCAACCCAGCTATTTCCCCTAAACCTTCGACATATATGACAGGTTTTTTCTTTTTATTTTTTTCTTTTATTTTATTTTGGTTTTTCAAGACAGGGTTTCTCTGTGTAGCTTTGCGCCTTTCCTGGAACTCACTCTGTAGACCAGACTGGCCTCGAACTCACAGATATCCGCCTGGCTCTGCCTCCCAAGTGCTGGGATTCAAGGTGTGCGCCACCACCGCCTGACGACATATATGACAGTTTAAGGGTCACTTGAAACATGCCAGGCTGAGGATACAGCTTAGCAATATGCTGCTTACCTAAAACGCATGAGGTCTAGGTTCAATCCCTAGCACCACCAAAAACCAAAACCAAACAAAAGGACCCACCTGCAGCATGTAAGCCCTGACTACTTCTACAGTGCAAAGCACAGAACAGCAATCACCACATTCCTCCAATGAAGCTCAGTTCAAATCGGATGTTGATTTCCAGATCAATCAAGTTTAAATCACTTCCTAGTAACTTCCTCCCCACCACTGGGGTGCATGCAAATTTTGCAAAAACAACTTGCTCAAACTCTCCGTGCAGTGCTCATGGTGGGAAGGACATCTTCTCATTGCCCCAGGAGAACCAGATCCACACCACAGGGCTGCAGGGTCCTTAGAGGCCCGAGCTCTCCCCACAGCCATGACACTGAAGACCCCATGCCTGCAGGTGTGTCGGCACACACCCTCAACCTAGGCACGAAGGAGGAAGAGGCAGAAGACAAAGCTCAGGAACTCGACACCAGCCTAGGCTACTCAAAATGATTGTCTAAGCCAGCCAGTGGTACATAATGAGACCTTATCTCAAACAAAACAGAACCAAAAACAACAATGAAGGGCTTGAAAGATGGCTCAGGGGTTAAGAGCCAGGTGCTACTCTTGCCAAGGACCCAGGTTTGATTCTCAGCACCCACATGGTGGCTCAGAAGCATCTCTAACTCCAGTTCCAGGAGATATGATGCCTTCTTCTGACCCTGAGGGCACCAGGCACACATGTGGTATGTGTGTATACATACACACACACACACACATATATACACGATGCAGGCAAAACACTCACACACCCCGGAACACTCAGAATCCACGGAGGAGACTTAGAGGACACCAGTGATGTAAACACTGGCACATTCCAAGCTGAAGCACAGGACACTCATGATATGACGGCTTTCTCCACAAAAAACCTGACTGCCGCAGAGTTGCCCCAACAACAGCTGCAAAAAAACCTAGCCTAGAACTCTCTTTGGGGACGAGGGACATGTGGGAACACCTGGTGATGCCCGTGGAAACCCACAGAATGGAGGGACAGCTCGGGACCCATGTGAAAGGCTGTGGAGGGTTTGGTGAGAAAGCTCAGTTGATAAAGGCACTTGTCACCAAGCCTGAAGACCTGAGTCCAATCCCCAGAACCCACAGGGTGGAGAAAAAGAAAAACTTCTGCAAGCTGTCCTCTGACCTCCACACACGTGCTCACCTAATACACATAGAGACAGAACAAAAAAATTCAATTTTTAAAAAATATTGAGCTAGAGAGTCCTGAGGCCCCACGATTCCTTGAGGGAGAGCACCAAGTCCCTTATTCCACCTGCACCCTGACCCTTGGCGTACAGCTGGGCCCTCCCCAGAAGATCTGAGGCTGGTGGGTGTAAGACACTGGGAAAGAAAGCAGTGTATGGGCAAGGACAGAGGCATGCATGTCACCAAGGCCCAGGTTTCCCAGGAGAGGCCAGAATATCTAGAGGCTAGGGGAAAAATCCAGAGCCAGGAAGAAAGTAGGTCCCTGGATGAAAGACAGGAATCTGTCCACTGCTGAGTCTGTGCTAAAACATCCCACATGAAGCTCCAGCTACAGGCAAGCCCAGTCCACGGACCGGAGGCCACATCACACTGAGGGAGGCTGCTAGGCCCTGCAGGGCTCCTCGTCTCTGACGAGTTACTCAATGAAGGAAGGGGACGGTGCTGGTCCCTTCCTGTGGCCATAGCCACACAGCCACACCCTTCCTCCATCCCTTCGCAGCTAGGAGACAGTGGCTACAGAGGAAGGCCACAGAACTTGCTGTGACATAGAGGGAACACTCTAAGCTCAGAGCTCTGGCAACGGAAGCCATGGAGCAGGAAGCCTGCTCAGGCCTTGGTCAGTCCACCTACATGCACTAGGTTACTGCCGTGTGTATAGGGGCTTCAGATACTCCCTGACATAGGAGCACACTGAAGACACTAAGACTGAGCATTATGTACAACAGAAAGCCGTGCACACTTTCAGGAATCAGAATGCACCCCTGAGAGAGGACAGTCACTCCTACAAGCAACCTCCACCACGCAGGAACACTGTGGCCACAGCAACGCCGCCCACTTCTAGCCCATGCCATAGGACCCAACATTCACGTGTCTTACCACTTACCACTTGCTGTGTGATATTGACATTGGACTGTCCAAAGGTTTTTGGCAAAAGCTGCTTTCCAAGTGTGTTCACTGTGGATGGGTGGACAGCTACAAGAGATACCACACCTGGAACACAAGGGCACAGGGTAAGACTCAAACTGCTTCTCTGAGCCGAGGCCAAAAGGGGCAGCTCCAGGAAGATGGTGTTTCTATCAAGAACCCGACCTCCCTAGTTTTGACACTGCAGACCTACGGCTCAGTCACAACTGTCCCAAACTTGGTCCTGAGCACTGGCTAAGGAAGTTCCGGGCCTGGGGACTGGCAGGGTTCATTCTCCAGCAGCCATGGCCTTGCCACAACACCTCCCCAGAGGCTGCTCCGGTCACCAACAGCCCGCTCCCTGCCCCGACTCGGGGATAAAATGGCCACCTCTTTGCTTTAATGTGGCAAATTGCAGAAGAACAGCTAAGGTGTTTTCCTAATACAAAGACTGATACACAGAATCACCAAAGAACAACCAGAACAGGAACTAGCGCTAACTCTAACACAAAGTATCTAAATGTAAAATATATTATAAAGATTTTCAAAGGAACCAAATGCTTTTAAATATAGCATTTGTATGGAGAGGATCACTGCCAGAATTCAGAAAAGGATCCTAAAACATTACGTTCACATTTTTGTAATTGGTCCTTCCTATCTTCAGATTTAAGGCAGCAAATTATCAAAGTATAAGACCTAGTGTTCCCCCACCTGACCTAACAATGATTGACAAGTGAGTCCCCCCATCTGACCTAAAAAGAAACTGACAAGTCAGAGTTCCCCCACCTGACCTTAGCCAAAAGGTCGACAAGTGAGTTTTCCCAGGTTCTTTGTTTGACTTTCCTTTTAGTGCACGTCTAGGAATTGAACCCAGAGCTTCATACGCGCCACAAAAGCGCTTCATCTAAAGCCCAGCATAAAAACGGTTGTAGGTAAACGGCCCTATTACCAAAGCAATGCATGGGTTCAATGCAGTCCCCATCAAAACACTAACAGTGCTCTTTACAGAGCTAGAGGAAGCAGTCTAAAATCAGGAGGCTTCAGAAACCCTAAACAGCCAGAGTAACCATAAGCACAAAGAGCCGTGCTGGAGGTATGGCAATACCTGATCTCAGATTGGAGCCACAGTAACCAAGCAGACCCACAGGTCAATTCGTTAAAATAGAAGATCAGAAACAAAGCCAAGGGGCTACAGACACTTGATTTTCAACAAAAATGCCAAAGAAAAAACAGTCTCTCCTTCTTCGCTGGATGGTGGTGATGCACACCTTTAATCTCAGCACTTGGGAGGCAGAGGCAGGTGGATCTCTGTGAGTTCAAGGCCAGCCTGGGCTACAGAGTGAGTTCCAGGACAGGCTCCAAAAACTACAAAGAAACCCTGTCTCAGAAAACCAAAAAACAAACAAACAAAACCATAAAACCAAAAAAACCCAGTCTCTTCAAAGGTGTTGTGAAAACTGGATTTCCATGTGCAAAAGAATGAAGCTACATAATCCTGCACAAAAATTAATTCAAAATGTATCAAAGACCTTAATGGAGGACCTCAAACTCTGACACCACCAGACGAAGACAGGACAAACACTTGACGCTATATGTGCGGACAAGGACTTTCTAGACGGACTCCAACGCACAGGAAACCACTCCCAGAACCGACACACAGGACTACATGAAGTGGAAAAGCTCCTTCAGAGCAAAGCTGTCACCACTGGAGAGAGCTTACCAAGTAGGAGACAAACCTTTGCCAGTTACTCGTCTAACAGGGGACTGACGTCAAAATAAAAAGAAACAAAAAATTCAACAGCAAAGGAAGAAATAAACCAGTCAATAACTGAGCAAATGAGACACACACTTTTCAAAAGTACAAAAATAAGAACAGTAACTGTTCAGCAGCTTTAGTCAAGGAAAGTGATCACCAAAACTACACTGGGACTGACTCCACCTGACCCGCCAGAATGGCTACTGCCAAGACACCGAGTAACAAGGGCTGAGGATACAGGGAGGCCACTCCTGCCCCCGCGGGTGAGGATGCAGGCTGATACAGTCACAAGGGGAGTCAGTGCCGGAGTTCTTTGGGTACCACACTCGTGTGCATATCCACATACATACACGTGCATACATATGATTGAAATAAGTCTGGAAAAACAAAACTAGGCTAAGCAGGCTCAGTGGCTGAGAGCACTTGCTGCTCTTGAAGAAGACTGGATTTGGTTGTCAGTACCCACAGAGTGGCTCACAACTGTCTATATATGACTCCAGGGGATCAAGGGCACCAGGCACACAGGTAGTACATATACATACATGCAAACACCCATACACATGAAATTTTAAAAATTAATGCTGGGAATGTATTCCAGGGCCTTGGGCACACCAGGTAAGTGTTCTACCACTCAGCTTGTTTTGTATATATTTAGTCACACGCATATTAGGAAGTACATGTGATGTCATGAGACACACTCAAATGGTAGAAAGTTACCCGAGTAATATGGGTCAACATACCCATCACCTCTCATAGCAAAGTTGCCTACTGCTTTAGGGGGCAAGAGCAGCTAACTCGGGGGGAGAGATGGCTCAGAGGTTCCCAGCACCCACATGGCAACTCACAACCATCCATAATTCTAGTTCCAAGGGGTCTGACGTCCTCTTCGGAGCATCCCTGAGCACCTGGCGGGCACGTGGTACACAGACATACATGCAGGCAAAACACCCATACACAGAAGAAGAAGAAGAAGCAGGTAGCACGTCTCAGCAGAAACGAGGCCTCATGCTGCAGGCCAACAGAGGGGGCCCTACCTCCCCACTCCGCCCACAGCCCCACTTCTTCCCCCCAATCCAAGCCCAGGTCAATGGCTGTGTTCTCTCTGCACATTTTTCCTGTTTTTCAATTCTATGTAAGTGAGACCACAGTGATATTGTTTCTGGGTTACTGTCTTAGCACAACATCCTTCCTGCTCACCTCCACCGTGGCAAACGGCAAATCTCCACTTTCTTAAAACATATAATTCCCCTAGTTTTCTTCATCCATTCAGCCACTGACTACTACAGTGACCTTACCTCCCTTGGGAAGAGCCCCCAAGAGGAGTGGCTGGTCCTACGGCAGTGCCACTTTTGGTTCCCCGGGGAACACGCTGGTCTTCCTAGCATGCATGAGGGGTTGGTGTGCACGCTCATTATGTGCACGCTCATTAGCAATGTGCGGGGATCTCAGCTGTCCCACTCCTCTAACAAGACCTTCACAGTTTCTTCTAAACTTTGTCTTTTCTCTTTATGTACACAGGTAAAAGGTTTGCTTGCCTATGTTTGTGCACCACATGTATGCAGTGCCTGACAAGGCCAGAAGAGGGCATCCAAGCACCTGAAAGTGGAGTTATAGATGGATGGGAGCTGCTGTGTGGGTGCTAGGAACAGGGGACTTCTGCAAGAGCAGTTTTCTCAACTGCTGAGCCATCTCTCCAGCTCACCCTAACATTTTCTAGATGTCCCCTGGGTGTGGGCATCTCAGGTTATGATTCGCTCTGTTCTGGTCAGTAACGAAACTGCACATCCCTCCTGCCCGTCTGTGTCTCCTTTAAAGCCTACAGTGAGCTACTCCCACCCCACCCCCACCCCCGTGCTCTGACACTGTTTGCTGATCTTGCAAGGACCACAGGACGCTGCCGGTGTGGAAGGCCCCGAGGGACCTACCTACAGTGGCTGCTGGTGGGTGCATAAACCTCTATAATGCAGCTCTCTTCCTTCAAGGAGACTCCAGGGGACACCATCCCCACACTGACAGGACTCCTAGTCAACAACCCCACCTCTGAGGCTGAGGAATGTGGGCTCTGAGCCAATGCCTGCTTTAGCTTAGAATGATGTGGCCACAGTCCATAGCATCAGGACCTCCACCATGACTCACACACCAAGTATCACTAGGGCACATAGAATAGGGGCACTACGCCCTCCAGGTGACCCCACACACCCACAGGATTTGGCTTCTGGAGCAGCACTTCCCCAAAGGTCACCATCCCTTTCCTCACACCAGGCTTAAATCTTCAGAAATGTCACTGTGGTACTAAAAATGGAAAATGAAGTTAGAAAAAAAGGGCCAAGAACACAAAATGCCCGTGCCCCTCCACCTGGAGAGAGCTCTGTGTATCTGCCACAAACAAGGCCAGGCAAAAATAAACCTGACATGTTTAGGGTGCAGTCCACCACGGTAGCTAACATGTCCAAGAACACACAGACCACACTAGGCTCTGGCACACACTATCATTAAAATTTCCTCTCACCTCTGAGACTCATTTTGAGGCCAAGGACACAATCCTCAAGCAGAAAGGAAATACAGACACACTGTGGGAGCAAAGTGATCCTATCAGCTAGAGGAGGGTAAGGAGCACAGTGCAGGCCACATGTGGAGCACCCAAAGAAAAAGCAGTCTAACACAGTACCCAGAGAGGCAGGAAGACAGGTTGCTCGCACTACAATAACCTACAGCAGGCAGGCAAGGAGCTGGAGATGCCACTTTGTACCTTAGAACTTCTGGAAAGGGGGATCAGACTACTGTCCAGACAAGAGACAGAGCTCTAGATAAATGGTGGATAATGAAAGCCAGTCAATGGCCTTGCACAACTCTCAGAAACTGTGGTAAAGAACCAAGTGCCCAGAAACTGAAATCACAGTACAGACAGTGTCTGTCATCCCAAAGATGTTCCCAGCACACACACACACCAGGATTGGGAAGGGCCCCAAAGCTTAGCACATGTGGACATATTCACATGCACACATGGACAGAGTGGTGGCTCTCCTGGGAGCATGTAATCCCTTAGTTACTAAGCCAGAGGAAGATGTGCATGTGCTGAAACCCCTGGGGAAAGAAACTCAAGAGATGAGAAGCATTAGACATGTTAGCAAGTCCAATGGCAGAACCCAGGGGCAGGTGTCCAGGAAGTAGCCTCTGACAGGTCCTCAGGGCAGAACGCTGTGGGCAATTCAGAGTCATAGAGGTAAGAAGGCAGTCACAGGCAGCAGAGAAACCTGGTTAGGATGTGAGCAGCTGGAACCCACTCGGCACTGGCAGGAGGGAAGTGTAGTGATGCCGCAGACGGTGGCCCCAGGGCCCAACCGCTCCAAAGCCCAGTCACCATCCAGGAGCAGTGAGCCCACAGTGACACCATGGCATGACAGAGTCTACCAAACCCTGCGCCGTGGTAAGTCAGAAGCAGGCAGGAGGGCTGTGCCAGAAAGCCTGCTGTATCACATTTACCGCCCAAACAGTTTGGAAATGTAGACTGTTACGGGTTTGATAGATTTTTAGGGACAAAGGGGCTCTGGGTCTCAGAGACTGCAAAAGTCAGGTCCACGCATCTGTCTGCTGAGGCTGAACTGCCCACTTCTCTCTGGCACACCAGTCTAGAAGCCTCTGTAGAGACTCACACTTGTAAGACGGTCTCTGTGCTGGTGGGCCACATATGACCAGGTGTTCCCAGCAAGCCAGAGTTTCCTGTGGAGTGCTCCCTAGACCTTAGCATCCACACCTGTCATGCAGCCTCTGGACTGCTGCCCCACAACCAAAACCTCTCTGTGCACACAAGACCATTTCCATCACGGTTTCTCTGGTGTGACTGAAACAGGCCCTTCCGCAGCATCAGAAAAGGGGGGGGGGGATGACACAGGGAGCCCTAGGCCTCTCACAGGGCTGGGAGGCCACGCTGTGAATGAACGAGTTTAGGAGGAGGACCCGGCAGATTACAGTCACCCAGGCTCAGCAGCACCAAAGCAACAACAAAGCAGGAACCCACCTCATCAGGGAGGTACCCCTTCTCTGAGACAGGCCACAGCACTGCCAGCCAGGTTACCCATGCACAGAACTCTGTGCAGTGACTTGCCCTGGTGAATTCCTTAGGTACAAGTGACTAAGCCTAGGAACTAGATGAGAGAACGTGTGGTGGGATGTGGATGAGTCCTGCCTCCATTACGCCCCAGCTTCTCGCTGCCTCCTGGCCAGTTCCTGCTCGTTTTTCGAGATCTGACTCAAGAGATGCCTCCCGGGTAAGATGCTGTGATTATTCTGGCCACAAGGTACAAGTGAGGGTTGGGGTCCTGCTGTCCGCATGTACAGGCACTGCAGGCTGTCCCAAGACCAGGGTACGGTGCAGCGGAAGATCATCTGCCTAACGACTGCCGCAGCCCCTGGCTCTAGAATGCATGCGCGTGCGCATGTATACACACACACACACACACACACACACACACACACACACACAGAGTTCCAATGTAGTGACAATAATTGATTTGATAGGCATTTTACGCCAACAACCAAGAAAACTCATGAGCAGTTTAGAGGCCACACAACACTCATCATTGGCACTCCTGGGCTGAAAAAGCAAAGGCAGAGGAACTCACTAGTGAAGAGTTATTTCAGCCCTCTCTTGGATGGAAACCTATGCTGCTCCATCAGCAAAGGAACAGAAGGCCCAGCACGCGTTAAAGGGTAGTGTCTGGATGGCACAGGGACAAGAACTCACACGTACTAGAAGAACCTGGGCTCCCGAGCCTCACGGCACCACCTCTACACAAGTGTGTCCACCCAGGCCTCTCTGAAACCTCCACTTTCTCTGCCCAGGACATCTGTCAGGAGCAAGGGCTGCATATCCCAGACAGACAGTTCTACCTAGGCAGATTCTCTGGACACTAACAGCGATGCTCGCCCTTTGGGGAGGGAAGAGAGACATCACCGTGCATCTCCCAAACATCAGAACTCCAAAACCAGCATCAATGTACAGCATGCATGAGAGTAAGTCCAGGCCACTGCTTGTGAAGTGACGACCCTGAGTCCTGGCAGAGTACTGGTCCACACAGGGCGCCAGCCAATCCGGTGAGTAGCACCAACCTGCCCCAAAGCTCGTGCAAGGGCAGAACCTGTGTGTCACAGCTGACAGCAAAAGAAGCCAGGAGTACACGGAGGCAGAAGTGAACAGCCTGACTAGGATACGCACAGCGTCTTAAACACGTGTCACGTACATGTCTTACATCCTAACCCTCCTTACGGGTCAACTGTAGCTCAAGGTTAGACCTGTGTGCGTCTAATCACACATGTGTGTAAAGCATGGCCTGGCAGGCCACAGCAGAGTTCAAAGCAAACACCAGAGGAGGGAGCATCGTTCCAGGGAAAAGGTCGCTCACCTCCAGTTATATCAGCTCCATCTCTTGGATGGAAAATGCTGTGCCCGAAACTCCCGCCAAGGCCGCACTGTCCTGTGAGTGGCACTGAAGCTCCTCTACTGCACACTCAGGAGAAGGCTGCCAATCATGAAGATGAAAAGCACCCACACCTGCCCCAGCCACTGCCCCATCCCTACCAAACCAACAAGAAGGAACCAGCCTTGGTGGACACACAGGCCCTGTACTACTACCCTCATGACTGAGGGTCCAGTGTGTCCCACTATGAGGGGCTGGGGCCACAATGAATGGTACCAAGAGTGAGGCTGCGGGGGGGGGGGGGGGGTGTTGAAGACTGAGGTCAAATCCTCTCACTTCTATGCCCATACTGAGGGTTGGGGAAGTCACAGGGAGAGGACACAGCAGTGGCCCCGGCCCCGGCCCCAGCCCCTGGGGGCTGGAGACAGCTAATCCCTGGGCTCCAATCCTGCAGAATATAAACCAGAGAAACAAATGGCATGGACGGGGTCAACACGGAGACGGCCAAACAAGGGCCGGACGACCGTTCTCAAGACCTCAGAGCCGCCTCTGCAGACGGAGTCGCTCTCCTGGACTTCACATGACAGAGTCTACCAAACCCTGCGCTGGGGTAAGTCAGAAGCAGGCAGGAGGGCTGTGCCAGAAAGCCTAAGCCTACTAAGAAGAAAGAGCTAGTTTTACATTTGCAAACAACTAAGAGAAACCAGAAACAAGGAACTCTTCTTAACAGAACCCAGAACCCTGACTCGCCACGGTTCTGGCTCCACACAGGCTGTGTGGAGTTCACAGGGCCCTCGGCTGACCTAAAGGAAATGTTTGTGGGGACAACAGGACCTGTCCACAAGTGTGGTCTTCAGCAGTGGCACTGCACAGGGCCACAGCACTCTGTAGAGACAGCTTGGTGCCACAGGGACTGGACACAGAGGCAAAGCAACACACACACAGAGACGACACAACCCAGGGGAGTGGAGTGGGCAGGGGACGGGCAGCTGCTCGCTCTGACCGACCCCGAGGCTAAAACACACTGTGGGCCTTGGTAAGGTGGGCAGCAGCCTTCCCGCTGCCACACACAGCTCCGGCCGCAGGCCCCTAGGAAAACAGCTCCCCGCAGGAGCCACTAAAACACAAGCGTAAGCCTGAGAGTGTGACGTGCACTCCACACTGGAGCGCGGGGCCTCGGGGTGAGGCGCCCGTCTCTGGGCAGGGAACACCATGCCCAGTCCCCTCCTCACACTGCCTTGATTTCCTGACGTCTCAGGCGCTGCAGGGGGCCTTGCACTTAGCCAGGCGTCGCACACCACACAATCATCAGCAGACTTACAGTTCCCGAACAGGCTCCCTTACCTTTCCCAGGACTAAGGTTCTGGTCTATAAAGACCTTTAGTTCTCCGTTGGCTTCAATTAGACTGGCCTGCAGAGAGCAACAACAACAACAACAGTAAATACAACATCTCAAGAGCCACACAGCACAGTTGTTACCACACCAGACAGACCTACACCGAGCACACAGGCAGAGCTGTCACTCGGGGACACATCACTCTGGGTGCGGGATGGCCTGGCAGTGGAGCCCCGGGGCTACAACCTTCCAGTGGCCACCACGGCTGGAACAGGACGACCTGCAGAGCCAGTCCTAAGAAGCCAGGACTGACGGCACAGGGACATGGTCACCATGGTCGGTGAGAGACGGCACGGTGTGTGTGTGACGGTCAGCACCAACACCAGGAAGACCTTACCAGACCGCCGTTCTCACCCTCCTCCAGGAAACCATGGAGAACATTTATCCCCGCCTTCACCCAACAGGTCAAGCCTGGAAGGGACATCACGGCTAGGCCCCTCCCAGGGGGAAAGCCTGGGTTACAAGGTCAACTGCACAGGGCCCCTGGCCTGAGCAATGGAGTGAATGCTCCTCCAAATGCGCTTCCACAAAAGAAAGCGCTGGTAACAGAGGCGAGGGAGGAGACAGTGGCCCAGCGTGTGACACCCCTGTCCCCTACAGAACAGAAAAGTGAGCTGCCGTAAGCTCCTGGAGACAGTGGCAGGGCCACAGGCAGGCCAGGCTGGGAAACTGGCTGAACAAAGTCACGTGGTAATAACAGGAGCACAGACAGGAACACCAGATATCAGGATGAGTAAGGCAGGGTTCCAATACTGCAGGTAAGCGCATCAGGCTAAATTAAAGCCAGGGTGGTAAAGTTAGAGGACTAAATCCAGGTATGTAAAGTCCAAGCTAAAGCTAGGAATTAAGACAACACCAGGTAAATCTAAGATACTGGGGTCAGGGGGGTAAAGCCAGGAGGCGCAGGGAGGAATTTAATGCAAGGACATAATCGGGGTAAGAAGAGGTGCCTACAGGAGCCCAGTGGGAACGCAGGCCGAGGGGCAGCTGGCGGCCAAAGCTAACGGAGCTGGGTCGGGGCGTTAGGCTGAGAGGAGGGCCTGCTTTCAGACACGCTCTGGCACCACCAAAGTGAGTAAGCAAGCATTTAAAAAGGACTTAGGTGGGAGGGCCAAACTGGGAGGGCCAAGCTGGGAAGAAGGCCAGTAGAGTAAAGCCAAGAGATTAGAAACAGCAGGTAGGCAGGGTCCTCCTAAGCCAAAACGGAAAAAGGAAGGCTGGTAGGTTAAAACCTACTAGTGAGCAGGAAGGAGTTACAGCAGGGTGGGTGAGCCCTGCTAGTAACAGCAGGGGAACCAGGCCTTGTCTACAAATCCACAAGGAAAGAGCCAGGAAGGAAAGACCCAGCGGACAGCCTAAGCTGCTTAAAGTCAATGAATAAAACCAGGGAAAAGTCCAAGAGGCTGAGGCCACAGAGGTTAGGGTCGGATGGGGGAGGCCAGAAGTAAGGCGACGTTACCTCTGAGCAGGGAAGGCTGGCTGTCAGCACAGGAAGCTGAACGCCAAAGCTGAATGCTTACACCAGCTAACAGAGGCAGGCCAGGCTAACACCAGGTGGGCCAGGCCAGGAGGCCTCTGAGGTAAAGGCCAAGCCCCCGGGGCCAGTGAGTAAGGTATACCGAATACCAGGTCAGGCCAGGTAGGTACAGCCTGGAGATCTAGAACAGGTCTAGTGATCCTGAGTCCCAGTTTTAGCAATTATAGCTCAGAGCAGTGTTCCTTCAGGCTCCCTCAGCTCCGTGGGCTTAGGAGGGGAGGGGGTGGGGCTCCTGGCACAGCCATAACCACTGCTCCTGTCTCCGCCCCCAAGTGTCGCCAGTGTCTGGGTCTGATCGAGTAGGACAGACCCATCCTCATGCTGGACAAGCAGGCGCAGGGCATCACCCCCTTTGTCATTCTCTGGCACCTACTGACTACATTGTCCAACTCCCCACACCAGCTTCGTGGGGTTCTTTGGGAGAGCCGCTCTCCAAAGTCAGCACACTACTGCTGTGGAAGTGTCCTTCCCGGCTACCAGCTGACCACCAAAGCAGCCTAAGGCCGGGCACACTGGGGCAGCAGCTTTTGCTGTTACCGGCCGAGAAGCCTCCCTGGACAGAGGTGATGCAGACAGACCACCTCTTTCCTTGCCCATTGAAGAGTCTACCTCAATGGAACTCAAGTCTACCACCCAGGAACACATCCTAGTGCGGGGACACAGCACTGTGCTGTGTTTGAGTTTCTAAGCTTTATTAGGTTACTTACCACTCACAGAAACCACGGTATAGAGCACCCCTGAGGTAACGCAGTCGGCGTGGACAGGCTACCTAGGAAGTTCCTCGGCTGTGCTGCTCCTGCTTCTGGGGTCACACTCCGCCTTGATGTGAACCCACCCCACCCCCCAACTCTGGATGCTGCATCACCGCAGGGAGACAGCCTAGAGACTCAGGGTGCCTGCTCAGCCAGCCCTCTGGCGCCAGCAGGATCCCTCCTTCAACTCAGCCCTCTCCTGCAGCAGGCCGGCCTCAGAGAGCTTCACTGGCCAGGAACGGCCAGCAGAACCCTTGAGGGTCAGATATGTAGTGAACGGGCAAACTTTTTCCACGAGTCTCAGTTTGGGGCCATCAAGCTCAAAAGGAATCAGGAAGCGATGGCCCAAGACAGGAAAGAGAGAGACAGGAAGCCCCAGAAGACGGCCAAGTTTAAAGTCTGTCACCCACCGTTCCAGCCACGTCTGCAAACAAGAGTAATTGTATTCCCCCAAATCCCAAGTAAATCCCTTGCTGACGCCCTGGTGTTTTGTCACTTTGCTCAGAAAGCTGCCAGAGGAACTGAATGGAAACCTAAGCCTCGGCCTACCGGTTCACTGACCACCCACCCCAGCATCTGGCTGGACTCTTGATGCACACCTGTAACCCACAGGGTGCCTGGAGAGCTCCCAGGAGGGGGTTAGCCTTCGTTAGTGTGTTCAGCGACATCCCCAAACTCCTTCTCACTACGTGCCAGTCATACCTCCCAGTATGACAAACAAAATCATCTCTAGATTGCAAAATTGCCCTCAGCTGAGAACCACTGGCTTTGGGCATGATTCACGACAATGCTCCTGACAGGTCTGTTTCCCAGAGCCAGCAGGAAAGACACAGCGTTATCCTCGGCCCCTTTTCAAGTAGGGGCCTGAGATCAGTAGAGAAAAATCTAACCCAAAAGAGCCAGCCTTCTGCGGCCCACCACAGCTTGTCCCCATGCATCATGGGTAGATGCACTCTTTCATAACACAGGGTGTCAACATCACAAAGAAAATGCAAGCTCCCCTTTCCAGAGAGGACACTAGAAAACAAAACCACTGAGAGAGTTCTGCTCACAGAGCCCTGAAAACCAGCAACACGGTCTCTGTCTAGCTGACACTGGTGGCCAGCAGCCTTCTTACAGAGACCTGACCATGCCAGAGAACTTCCTTCCCCTCCATCAGTACCTCAGACCAGGTTACAGTAGAAGACAACCCCCTAGAAGGTCTGCTGCAGCCTAACATCTGCCTCCCACACTCACTTGCTGAATGCAGCCTTCAAGTAGAGGTAGGACATTCAGGAAGCTGTGAGGCCAGGGGATAGCGCCCTGTGAAGATTAGGGCGCTTACAAGAGGAAGCCCAGAGAGCTGCCTGCCCTTTCACCACGTAGGGACACAGCAAGAAGAAACCAGAAGAATATATTCCTTGGAGCCTCCCTTTCTCAATTTTCCTTAATAAATCTACCTTCAATCTCCTTAAGATAAAAAAAAAAAAAAAAAAAAAAAGCGGCCATAAGCCATTCCTGAGCAAATCAAACCTGCCTTTGATCTTGGACCTACAAAGACCAGCACTGTAAAGGAGTAGATTTCCCTGTATCTTCATTACAGCAGCTCAAAGGGCCTGAGGCAGACTCCCAGCCTGACTGAACTGGACTCTATGGCACAGGCAGCTGAAATGCTAGTGCAACCTCTGCAGTCAGCATGTTCTCTGCCCTCTCAGTTCTCTGGGAAACAGGCAGACTGGTCACAAGAAAGCCTGAGCAGCCTGTGGTGGGCAGGGGAGACTGTCTCAGAGGTAGGTGTGCCTCCAGAGAGCTTCGGATCTGTACAGCGTTCAACTCCAAGACAGGAGCTCCTAGTTAAGCCCCTCACTGCACAAGCCTGACCGACCCACAGAGGCAGGAGGACCACAGATGCATGTACACTGTCACCTTAGGCCACTCGGCTGTGAGGATGCTTGTTGCACAGCACCGGGTGACTAACAGTGGCCAAGTGGCCACTGAGCACATTCTGAAAGGACCTGAATAAGCCCAGCTTTACACAGGGAGGATACTGAACCACCACAGCTCCGGGACTCTGACAGGAATGCATAGCTATACACAAATGCACACACACTCCAGCTGCACCTCCCTGCCTGGAGGCAATTACGAAGGACAGTGGGACCAGACAGGTTGACCAATGGTAAGGACAAGAACCCAGAGAGCAGAAAACATCCTCAGCCTGCCCTGGAAGAGTCACTGATGCAGACTCAACTCCATCCCGTGGACCGTGACACTGCCACACAGCACCCCAACAGCATGAGTGGCTGCTGTGTGAACCACACCCTTCTCTGCTTGTCCTTCCTGGCTCTGCGGGGGAGGGCTGCAGCTCCCCTCCCCTCCCAAACTAGGGCCACAGAATAGCACTGAGTAGAGGCCAAAGGCTACTGTGGCAGAATGTGGCAAAGAATAGCAATGGTACCACGAGCACCAACCACTTACTCTACAGGAACTGTGACCTGATCACAGTATTTCCAGGGTCACACCAGGTACATCCAAGGCTGTAAAGTCCCAGCTGGCCAGTGGCAATCATGACAGCAGCATGTCTAAGGGTGGTAACTGACCCGAGTAGCCGCGTGACTCACAAGGTTCCCAGCAACACCCCCACCCCTCTGCCCATTTTCCACTAGTACACCAGACACCGAGTAAGCGCACTGGACTTTGCTCTCCTGCAACACCTTTAAGCTGGAGAACCCAGCCAACTTCCAGGGAGACAACATGAACTATTCTCAAAAAAGAAAAGAAAAGTATCTGCTGACATTGGCTGGTCTCTTCTGTCCTGCTCCAGGCAGGACTGTACTGTAAGAAACAGCATCAGATGACAATGGCCACAACGACCACGACAACGACCACAACCACAACCACCCGCTTCCAGAGAACAAGAATGACAAAAGTCAACTCATCAACAGCAAACACCAGAGACCTACAGGCCATTCTGTTCATTTAGCAAATCTTGTTGGAGCTTGCCAATGGCCATCTTTCATAAACATGACAGTACCGGCCTCAATGACAGCCCGGAATGGTCATCACCGCCGTCCTTTTATAAATGCATCGGTGACCACAATCATTGCCCTGCAGCTATGTTATCAGATGCAGACCAAAAGCAGACGTTTTAAGTAGGACAGGTGGAGCCGGCCGAGGCACAGGTACTACTCCCAGCTGGGCCCGGGGCCCATCCAAGGTGGTTCTCCCCAGGGGACTGCCTTGCATGACTCTTCCCTAAGTCCTTCCCAGTTTACAACTGACTTTTTTCTACTGCCCATCTCTCTTCTCTGCAGGACACCTGTGTGATAGGTGTGGGCACTGCCGGGCAGTCTGAACACTGACCTCTAGCCAGGAACAATGTTGACTATGAGGTTGGAATGCACGAGACAGGATTCCTACCATGAAGGCCAGGCAGTGAGGGCCTGCAAGGGAAACCTGCTGGAATCCTTTGCTGAGGCTCTCCTGTTCTGATATTTTCTAAGTCCCCCTGTGTCTTCCTATTTTCACGTGAGTGCATAGGGACATGAGGTCATGAATACATGCCCTCATAAAAACCACTAGGAAAAGTATTATCTCAGCAGCTTCCTGTTTCACCAGCCAAAACCTGAGAGAAGAGTTAAGAATTAACCCTTCTACAACAACCATGAGAACATAACAACCTCTTTAGGAATCACACTGAGGCAGGCAGAGCCCTCTTGCTATCTTTGGGGATACAGGTAACATGAATGAAGTAACACACAGATGTTAAAAACCTATCGTGTCAGAAATACATTCTCATCAGCAGCTCAATGTGTGGGTGGCCTAAGGGGTCAAGAAGCCAGCTCTGGGGACAGCTGGAAAGGAGGCCCTAGGCAGCTGAGAGAGAACCTGCAGCAGCACACTGGAGTCTACTGGGAAATCTACTCACTTGTCTGGCAGCTGAGAGGTTACTTTCCCTCAGATGTCAGGGCAGACAGACAGACCAACACACTAGCCCCTTCCAACACAGGTGCCAGGCTGGGTATCCCAAAGCTTTGAGAGGACTGTACATGTGCATGGCCTAATTGTGGGCATCCCTCTCTTGAGTGATGGCTCTGTAGACCCCACAGGTGAGGGAGGACTGAAGTAATTACATGCCCTAGGGAAGGTGGGCCCCTGACCTCACTAGACACAAAATACATGTAAACTTCAGAGCTTGCTGGAGAGCTGAGCCCTAGAAAGGTTGGGCCTGCTGGCTGCATGCTAATCTCCACTCATGGTGTTAATTAACATGGCCTCCACCTTCGAGCGTTCTTATGAGTCCCGATGTGACAGCTACCATGGTCAGTCAGCTTCTCCAAGGGTATGTAAAGCTGCTCCTCCAGCTTTGGCCGATGGCACTGTTTAGGAGCAGCTTTCACCCAGAGTACCTAGACTCCAGCAACTGGGAACACACCACTATTGGTCAGCATTCCTCTCGGGGAATGTCCCATAATCCTCCCCTCTACGCATTGTTAACCTGAAAGACATTCCCTCCAACAGCACTGAACAGTGCTAATTCCTGAAACCACACTTGAGTATTCTCCTGACCCCCGCATGCTGCACAACAGGCCAGGCTGGCCGGAACTGGGCAGCCCTGAGGCGCCTGAGTCGAGTCTGGCACAGCCCCTATCTGGGAAGTCAGCCTCCTGGGAGCCACAGTCACCTCTGGAGGCCATCTGTGCCTGCAGCATGGCCTGACCTACCAACTGGCCTCTGGCCAAGACACCTGGCATAGGGGAGCTCTGAGCTCTGCATCCATGTTCCTCACTCTGAGAAGTTGCCTGATTCGATGCCTTAGAAGAAGTCCCCTGACAGTCTGAGGGACAGAACCTCACAAGGAAGTAGGCCAGGGAGTCCTTCAGGCCACCCCACCCCAGCCACACTCCTGAGGCAAGGGATGCTGCAGATTCTGGGTAACCACAGGGCCCAGCCTTCTGAAACACCTCGGTCTTCATCAGGGTTGTGCCAGAGCGGCAAGCCACAGCCGTTATTAATACAAAGGCCACCATATCTGGAGCAGATTGCACGTTCATCTACCAAGCATCACAAACATGCTTCCAGCGGACAACAGCAAGGGCAAGTACAGGGCTGAGCAAGGCCAACCTGCAGCAGCAGAATAGGAACAAGGCGGATGCTAAAGAGCATCAAATCCACATGCTGGGGTCGAGGGGAGGACGCCAACCCGAACACCCAAATGGCACTGAGGCCCCAAGGCCTCAAAGCTGTCCCGCGTGGGGACTCCCCAGACTAGACCGTGCAGACACCTGAAAACTACATGAAAAAGCCAAGACCCCAGGACACACGGCTTTGCTACCAAGGCCATGACCACCTGACCACCTGCTGGGAAACAAAGACATGGCCTCTACAAATGTGCCCAACAAATAAAAACTGGCTGGGGGTGCTGTGAGATATCTTTCTGTAGGCTGTGAATGTGGGTTGCCATGACTGGTTAATAAAGAAGCTACTCTGGCCTATGGCAAGTCAGGTTATAGCCAGGCAGGAAATCCAAGAGAGAGACAGGACGAAGAAAGGCTGAGACAAGAGGAGACGTCAGTCTACCACCCAGGAGCAACATGCCAGCAGACCGGTAAAGCCACGGAACATGTGGCAAAACATAGATTATATTTTATATATTAAATGGGTTAATTTAAGATGTAAGAGCTGGCTAACAAGAAGCCTGCCACAGGCCATACAGTTTGTAAATAATATTAAGCCTCTGAGTGATTATTTTATAAGCGGCTGTGGGACCGCGGGGCTAGGCGGGGGCCAGGCGGACTGGAGAAAACTTTACAGCTACATGGTGGAGGGGGGGTAGAAACAATATTTGAAAATGACAGAAAATTGGTAAAATAAAAATTTCTCATTAAAAGAGACTTGTAGCTGCATGGTAGCGGTGCACGCCTTTAATACCAGCACTCAGGGGGCAGAGGCAGGTGGATGTCTGTGAGTTTGAAGCCAGTCAGGTCAACAGAGTGAGTTCCAGGACAGCCAAGGAAGGCTAAACAGAGAAACCCTGACTCACAAAAACAAACCAAGAGGCATGTAAATGCTTGCCCAACTCCTAATCCCCAGCACTACAAAAAGAACCATTAAAAAAATATAGAAGCCAGGCACAGTGGCATAGACCTAAAGTCCTTGCCATTCCAGAAGTGGGAGGATGACCTGAGGCCAGGAGTTCAAGGCCAGCCTTGGCGACATGGAAGAGATGATCTCAAAATAGAGATGGAGAAAGAAAGCGAGCTCTAATCCAGGACCACATCAGACAACAGCCACTCCAGCTCCTTCACCTGAAAGACAAGTGAGTGGGCACGTGACCGAGGCCAACCTGAGCGCCTCCAGCAAACGATGCATGCTAACATCTCAGCCACCAAGAGACACAAACTGAAACCAGTGTTACCAACATACACCCAGCAGTGTGGAGATGCCTGCCAAGACATGGGACAATATGCGGGCATTGTCCTTACAATGATGGCAGGAGGGACCAGGTGCAAGGGCTCATGAGCCGCCATCTTGTCATGGCCCACCAGCACCAATCAGTACACAGCAGACCTGTGTGAACCGCTGAAAGCTATGCACAGGACTGAGGGCATAGCAGCTCAACAGCAGAGTGTTTATCTACTGTGTGTGAGGCCCACACTTAGTATCTGGAGGGGGAAAAGCCACTTATAGTACAGCCACAGGGAAAAAGAAAAACAGCTAAATGATGGCCAAATAGCTTTCACAAGTCTGCGGAGGTGGCTCAGTAGGTAAAATGTTTGCCGTGCAAGCCTGATGACTTGAGTTCGAATTCCCAGAACTCACCTAAAAGCCAGGCACGGGAGTACAGACGTGTAATCCTAGCAGTGAGAGGTGAAGACAGGAGGACCCTCTGCACCTAATGGCCAGGCAGTAAACTCCAGGTTAAGTGAAGACTGTCTCAAGAAATAAGGTGGTACGCCAGTAGGCATGGTCACACATGCCTTTAACCACAGAACTCATGAGGCAGAGACAAGTGGGTCTCTGTGAGTTCAGGGCTAGTCTAGTTTACATAGTAAATTCCAAGGCTACATAGTGAGTATCTGTCTGAAAAATATAAATAAATAAATAAATAAATAAATAAATAAATAGGGTACAGAGTACTAGAAGAGGATATCTAATGTCGACCACTGGCCTCTACCCAGGTGAGGCACAGACATGTGTATGCATACACACACACACACACACACACACACACACACACACACACACAGAGTCTGTGTGAAAGTCTTTTAAGATTCAGAGCTGCTGACAGATGGTGATCCCAGCACTCGGGAGGCAGAGGCAGGTGGATCTGAGTTCGAGGCTAGGCTGGTCTATAAAATGAGTTCCAGGACAGCCAGGACTGTTACACAGAGAAATTCTGTCTCAAAACAAAACAAAAACAAAAAAAAAGAATCAGAGCTGCCTTTTATAGCACATTTTACTCAGACAAAATACTTTTACAAACAACAAACATAATCAGTAAAAACATGAGGAGAAAGTCATTAATAGCAACAATTTCTAAAAAGAGCTAATCACATACAATCAGACTACATGCAAGGACTCTACTAGCAAAACCAAAACATCCATGGAGGTCAGAAGCTTAAAAATAAAGACCAACTTGATTCAAACAACAGGCAACCCTATTCACAAACAAGAACCGTCACTGAGTAAAAGGCAGATATCTGATGGGAAAATGCAGACAAGCCGTCCTCCTCACCATCACTGGAGGAATTCTGCAGGCCCCCAATGATGAACTGGTGTGCTCCTGGCCATCCCCTCTCTCCACCCTTGATCCTTAACCTGGAAATGCTGCTTCCAAGAATCCACAGGAAGCCAAGCCCCATTCTACAAGGACATCCATCAAGACTTGCTTAAATCAAGGCACACTACAGCAGACGTTTGTGTCACCCCCATGGCAGACGACCATGGCCATCTTAGGAGCAAGCGCTTGTTCACATTCTGGGGTCAGGACCTGGGTCAAGTGTGCAGACTCTGCCTTGTGACTGGGCCTAGCTATGGAACCCATTCAGAAAGATGAGCCCATGTCTCATAACCTCATTCAATACCTTCCCAGCTCTATCACCTTTGGGAGAAGGTTCTACAACAGGAGAAACCAACAGCCCAGTGAGAGTCGAGTCAACACGGACATCTACAAAGAACAGGCAGTTGGGGAAAATGATCTAGATACAGACCCATCTAAATGTCAAACTTGGGAAACCATGGGGAGTCCCAGAGCAGCCATGTGATGATAATGAATGGCTGCTAACTGCCTTGGGTTGTATTGCCAGGGTTTTTTTTTTTTTTTTTTGGGGGGGGGGTGAGATAATGGAACCCAAGTAGTTTCCACCAAGCCACACCTGGCCACACCCGAGCCATGCATGCCTTGGATATTTTAAGAGTTATCCCAAAACATACAGCTACTTGATGGCTACTCCAAGAAGAGACAACAGGGATATGGGCCACCAGAATAACCTCTCGACTTCTGTGTATCTATAAGCAGTTTTAAAGCGCTTGGAGAAGGTTAGAAAGACAGCTCATTCAGTACTGCTTGCACAGAAGCATGAGGACCTCAGTTCAAGCCCCAGCACCCACAAAAAAGACAGGTGCAAAAATCTCAGCACCGAGGAAGCAGGCAGGTGGACCCCTACTCTAAGCTATAAACTCCAGGCCAGTGAGTCTTCACCTCAAAAGACAAGGTAGATGCCACCTGACAAACACCCAAGGGTGACCTCTACACACATGTGCACAAATGTTCACAAGGACACAAACACACAGGTGTACACACGCACTATTAGAGCCAACAGCGAGTGTGCACATTGGTAATCTCAGAATCAGGGCATCAAGGAAGCTGAGACAGGTGAACCCTGAGCTCAAACCTACATAACAAGACCCTACCTCGGGGCTGGAGAGATGGCTCAGAGGTTAAAAGCACTGACTGTTCTTCCAGAGGTCCTGAGTTCAGTTCCCAGCAATCACATGATGGCTCACAACCACCTGTAATGAGACCTGGTGCCCTCTTCTGGCCTGCAGTCACATATGCTGTATACATAATAAATAAATAAATCTTTAAAAAAAAAAAAAAAAAAAAAAAAAAGACCCTACCTCAAAAACAAAACAGAAATAAAGTCAGTTCCAGAGAGAGTATTAACCACCTGTTTATATGTGTTTATATTATGAAAAAGCCCAGGTCAAAACACTGGATAGCACAGCAATAACAAAGTGTGGAAGCACCAGGGTCAAACCACACACCACAGGCGTATCTGAACACACCTCTGCGGTTGGCCACACACAGGTCTGGGGAAGGGCTGCAGCATCACCTGCTGCTCTTGCAGGGGACCGACATTTGGTTCCCAGCACCCACAAGGTGAATCACAACTATCTGTAACTCTAGTTTCAGGGCATCCAACGACCTCTTCTGGTCTACACAGGCACCAGGCATGCACATGGCGCACATACATACATGCAAGCAAAGCACTCATACACATAAAAATCTTTGTAAAAAGCATTAAAAAAAAAACAAAACCCACACGGCTGGCATTGATACCGTAACAACCCCAGCAATGACTCGGGATGCCCCAGCACTGGCCTTTCTGATCCCTTCCTGTACCATTTGAATGCTGAATAAGTGGATGAAACACTTAGGCTGTTTCTCTTCCTAAGGAAGGGCAGGAATCCCAGCATAGCAAGATCTGGTAGGGTGTGGATACACAAGGAAGAAGCGAAGCCATCACTGGTGACCACAGGGTCCATGGAAACAGAGGCTCACCTCCTAGAAAGCAGGCAGAAATGTCCCGGGGGGATGGGGCAGAGCTGTAGGCTTAGAGAGAGTAAGTCACCATGTCCAGTGAGTGGTAAGAACTGGACAGGCCAGAAAGACTTGGAGGGCTCTGAGGAAATGCCGCCCAAGGGCATTTCACCCCAAATGGGCAGCAGAAACCCATGTTCTCAGGGAAGAATCTAAAACCTTTAAGTGAAGATTAGCTGACGGCTGGGAGATAAACTCACCAAGTCTTTATGAAGATTCGAACTTTGCAGAGTCTGGAGAAGGTAGAGGAATGGGCTGGCATATCATGAGGAGGAGACACACATGCACTCTGAAGGAGGTTAAGATGCAGAGGATGCCAGGATCAGGGACAAGAGGCGTGGCCAGCAATGTACAAAGGAGAGCCCCTGACAACAGTCAGGGCTGGAGCTATAGTTCAGTGTTAGAGCACTGGACCAGCATGTCTGAGGTCCTAGATTCAACTCTACCAAAGAAAAACATCAAGTAGGGGGTGGTGGGAACAGCCATGCACCATCCCTCACAAGCGTGTCTCTGCCATCTTCTCCTCCCACCCGCAGACCCAACGCCAGATCAGGAGACCCCGGTCAGTTTCTTTGGCAGGACATGGCCCCCTCAGCACTGTGGTGCTCGCCTACAGAACAATGGTGCTCACATCTTCTTTCTCCCTCAGGCCCACCAGGCCCCATGCCCTGAATCACCTTCAGTTCTGCTGCCCGTGTACGGCTGGGTTCAGGGCTCCCCCCCTCCCCAGCCTCGGCCCTTCCTGACAAGATTATGTGCATTCAGGGTGCTGTGACTGTAGATTTGGTCTTCCTAGAGAGGCAGATAGGCCACAGAATCTTCGAGAACCTCAAATCAAGCAATCTCCTGCAGGCTCCTAACACCTGCCAGAAGACACCAAATGATGCTTCATTACACAACAGACCCAAAGGCACAACCGCCTGGGAGAGCCGCCAGGTAGCTAACTGTCCAGGTTTGTTATGTCCCACTTCCTGGTGTCACAGGGCAGCTCGGGAAGGGGAGGAGAACGAAGCACTACCAACGGTGGATGACTAGGACACAGAGAGCAATTACCACAGGAATAGCTCGGGCAGGTGGGGCTTCCCTGAGCAGGAAGTGGCTGCCCCACAGCACACAACTTCACTTTCTTGCCCAACTTCAAGAGCTGCGTTGGTCCCTGGCACTTTCCTGAAACAGGCATGCACTGCCTTCTGAAAGCAGCACCCTGGAGATGCAGAACTCAAGACTTCAGTCCCACACCTGCAGGCTATGGCTCTGCATGGAAGGATACACCAAGAACCACAGATGGACGGAGCCAACCCACCTATAAGCATCGGCACTGGGGCCATCTATGTGACGGATGTTGAGGCAAACGCCTGTCTTCTAGGCCACACCGTTTCCAACAAGTGACTGAAGTAAGAATAGCCAGGTTGCTGAAAGATCTAAAGCAACGATCATCTTCAGTAACCGGACCAGAGATAGGTGTGACTTTAGAGCTGACCCCAAACTCAGCCACGAAGACATATGCAGAGACTAAAGAATAACTCCCAGTTTCTCCCTTCCTGTTTTCTTCCATGCACAGTAAGATATCTTAATTCAAATCCCAGGGGCTGAGAGAGCTGCTCAGAGTTACAGCACATTCCCAGCATGCATGAGACCCTGGTTTCAATACCTAATACCAAAAATAAAAAAATAAAATAAAATAAAATAACATAAACCCTGAAAAACAAAAACTGCCCCCACACAACACTGGAGGCTGAGCCTAGGGATCCCCCCCCCACACACACACACACAACACTTAAAAGGAAAACAAACAACAGAGTCTACAAATAAGACCTCCAAGGACTCAGAAGTGATGCAGCAGCTGAAATGGTTTCATAGGCCACCACCCAACATCATACGCAACTACTAGAGTGAACCTAGGCCTTCGAGAACCGTTTTTTTTTAGATTTATTTTTGTGCTGGGTGTTGTGGCCCACACCTTTAAACCCAGCACTTGGGAGGCAAAGGCAGAAGGATCTGAGTTCGAGGCCAGCCTGGTCTACATAGCAAGTTCTAGGATAGCCAGAGCTAGAGAGAGACCTTGTCTCAAAAAGAGAAAGAAAGATTTATTTATTTTTACGTACAAGTGTTTTGCCTGCATGTATATTTCACCACATGCGTGTGTGGTGCCTTTGGAGGTCAGAAGAAGGTGTCAGACCCCTAGAACTGGAGTTAACAGATGGTTGTGAGCCACCATGTGGTTGCTGAGAATTAAACCCAGGTCCTCTGCAAGAGCAGCAAGTAGTCTTAACCACAAAGCCATCTCTCCAGCCCCAGCCTCAGAAAATCTTGAGGGTCACGCCAAAGAAAAACAACTACAGCCAGGCATCGTAAGAGGCCTGTAATCCCAGTACTCAGGCTGAAACAGAAGGATTGTGAGTTCAAGGCCAGAGAGACTGCAGAATAAATTCAAGGACAGGGAGGGCAATTACTTAGACTACGCCTCAAACAGAATGAAAAGAGGGTTGTCAATGTAGCTCAGCGACAGAATCTAGCATCAGCAAAGCACTAGATTCAACCTCCAGACTTGTAAAAAGGAAACAAAACAAAACAAAAACCCACGTCCCACAAATCATCAGTATCTGACGTTAAAACTCAAGGTATGGGGCTAGTGAGATGGCTCCGTGGGTAAAGGCACCTGTCACCAAGACTGGTGGCCTGAGTTCAATACTAGGACCCACATGGTTGGACAGAGAACTACTTCCTGAAAGTTGGCCTCTGATCTCCACATGTATGACATGGTATACACACTCACACATGCACACACATACCCACATGCACATATCATTTTTTTTTATGTTTTAAATCCAAAGTATGTTCTCTTAGGTTTATAAACAGATGCAAAAAAAAAAAGTGGGAGATCCAAAAAAAAAGAGGAAAATATTAAATATTAATTTCTAAATTATTTTTATTTTTTGAGACAAGAGTCCCTCTATGTAGCCCTAGTTGACCTAGAACTCGATATGGAGAACAGGCTGGGCTTGAACTCACAGGGATCTGCCTGCCTATGTTTTCCAGGTGCTAGAATTAAAGATACATGTCAACATGCCCAGCTCATTTCTAAAATTTTTTGACAAGATAAAATTTATTATTTCAATTATATCAGGTTAAGCAAGTTTCGCAACTTTTAAAGAATTGTTGCTGAAGTCTATGCTGGAGAGGGAAAGTTAAAATGGGTGCTTTCCAATAGCCTAATAACACCCACAGTGGTCACCTGGCATCGTCTTTCTAGAACAAATCTGACAACTCAAAGACACTACATGTGTACATGTGTGCGCACACACCTCACAATCACCCTCCAAGGATTTATCCTCAGGGTCACAATGGATTTGTAGCCATTTAAGACTGATCCTGAAGCCGGGCGGTGGTGGCGCACGCCTTTAATCCCAGCACTCGGGAGGCAGAGCCAAGCGGATCTCTGTGAGTTCGAGGCCAGCCTGGGCTACCAAGTGAGTTCCAGGAAAGGCGCAAAGCTACACAAAGAAACCCTGTCTCGAAAAACCAAAAAAAAAATAAAAAGACTGATCCTGAAAGCCGCAGGACCCCCAGCAATGTACACGTTCACGGCAAGAGGGCCAGGTGCTCTTCCACCTCCAGACTCCACCCCCCCTGCCCAGAGTGCTAACCCAAACAGGCCCTCCTCAACAACCTCTGCACTCCGGGCTGAGCAGCTAAAACCCGGCCCTATCCACCCCAACACCAGCTCTCTTTGCTATGAAAGGCCCGGACACTTGAAATCTAGGAGATTGCAACACCCAAGTGTCTTCGTCTCTATCCATCCACAAAGTCAGAAGTGGATATTCTGGGGACAGTACACGCAGGAAAATGAACCAAGTGGATTTGTTCTCCGAAAAGCAGCTCTCTGCCTGTGGATAAAGGCTGTGGCAGCTACCACTGGTCTGAACTACGTTGTAGTTTACTTCCCATATTAGTTCACCTCTTCAGTAGCAACTGTGTACAATGCTACAACATGTCAAACAACCGCTAAAAAGACAAAACTGATAGGGAAGATAGCTGTATGAAAACAAGCCTAGAATGAGGAGATGTCTCTGCAGGACGACCGTGACGGTTCATCTTCATCGTTAGGGTGACTGGATTTGGAATGGCGTAGGAGTACTCCTCTGGGTATCTGTTTGCAGGGAGGTTTCACGTGAGGACCCACCCTGAATGTGAGCGGCACCGTCCCATGGACTGGGGATAAGAAGGCAAGCGGCTGGCACCGGAATTCATCCGCCTGCTTTCTGACCATGGACACACGCGACCAGCTGCCCTAGCACCCTCCCGCACACTTCCACCGCCATGACGGTCCCTTCAAACTAGAGGCCAAATAAACCTTTGTTTAAGTTACTTTTGTCACAATGATAGAAGAGTAACTAACATGGAAAACTGATACGGAGGAACAGGCCATTGCTGTGACCAACCTGGTCCACGACTTGCAGGCCTGTGGTGTAAAGAATGCCTGGAATGCTATAAGCAAAACTTATTGGCCACTCGGGTGGGCATTCGAAAAGACCAGAATGTCCACAGAAATTGTGGCCACTGAAGGCCAGGCTCATGAAGTCTCAGAGGGGAACGAACAAGGATTCTATTGGGAGCTGAGCTAGAGGCCACTTGTGTTACATTCTGGCAAACAATCTGGTCATGCCCTTAACACTGGAGGCCAAACTCAAAAGTAATGGGCTAAACTGTCTGGTGGAGCAGATTTCAAGACAGCATGGCATCCGGGCTGCCGCACGGTCGCTGCTAACTGCTCTTAGTCAGACGGTGAGAAGGAGCATGAAGATAGAGGGCCAGGAAGATGAGGACAAAACATCTGTAACTGAGGGGAAACCTCACACTCTGCACTGAGAAAATAGGAAAAGAATCCTTAGGGCAAGACTCAGTCACAGAAAGGTCCAACTGGTAAAAATGCCAACTCCAGATGGCAAGATGGTTCAGAAGGGAAAAACAAGTCTGGCAACCTGAGTTCAGTCCCCGGAACCCACATAAAGAGGCAAGGAGAGAAATAATTCTACAAATTTATCTATATCCTGGTATCTATGCACAACATGGCAGGCGTGTACACATGCACAAATACACACTCACATACACAATAATAATACTGTTTTTAGTTTTTTGTTTTTTTTTTAAGAAAATGGAAACTTATTTCAAAGAGCTTGGACTGAGAATGCCATCAAATGAAAACAGCTACTTAGGGAAGTATTTTCCCAAGTTTAGCTGGTAAGACACAGAAGGTCACTCCAGCCCTAGTGGAAGGGGCCATCTACCTCAAGCTGGCAGCGGAACCTGACACTGTCCGCAGGATGGTTTTTGCAGGCATGCAAAATACAGGAGGGGGCAGGGTTGGTCCTTGCGAAGAGGCCGAGGCCACCGAATGAGGCCGGAAAGGTAAAGCCTCAGTTGCCATGGAGATCTCAAGACACAGGATCTATCAGGACCAGACCAAGGAACATCTGCCAAGGGAAGCTGCGAGCACAAAACGGAGCAGACCCTAGAAAGAAGCCTCAGGTGCTACAGGCAGTGGTACTAAGGGGGGCAAGGCTACCCACGTCTGCCACAGCCCAGAGGACTGCACCACAAGCCCAAGATAGCAGACACGGAGTTGCACGGTTTGGTGCTTGCCCTCCACAATTTTGGGGCTTGCACTACTGGAGTGTGCAGAGGATACGTAGCAATCAGAGGACAACTTGTGGGAGCCAGTTCTCTCTGCCCATCACGCAGGTCCCAGGGACAAACTCAAGCAGTTGGGTCTGGCGAGTGAGCGAGCCATCTCAACGGCCAGGGTTTTTGGTTTTTAGGGTTTTGAAGAATGTTAGAAATGTTAAGATTTGAGGCTCGTGTCGATGAACTATAAAACCATCTTGCCTTAGGAGATGAGCCTCTAAGGTCCAGGGATGGAACACTCAGATCTAAAATGTGTTTGGTGTTGGGTTGGACTTGTGATAGTTAATCTGCATTGTTGATATGACCGAATTTATAATCACCTAGGAAACACTCCTCGGGGCATGTCTATGAGGGTGAAATTTTCTGATGGGCAAGTCTAAGAATGCAATCTTCCCAGTAAGAAGCACAACTCCCCAGGCAGCTTTAGGCTGACCTTGGGAGAAGACATTCACATTCTAAGACATACCCCCCTTACCAGGCCTCGCCAGCCTCTAGGGCAGGGTCATCAAGGCTCATTCTACACACAAGCTTTCCACAGGGAGACAGGCATCCCAGAGTACCTGCAGTCACTCACCATCCCATCCACCATCACTCCTTACTCTCCTGCCCACTCCCATACCTTCCCAGATCAGCTTTCTTGTCCTTCATGGAAGAAATCCTTTGCCAAGTCAACATAATCAGCTCCTGCCATGCCCATCCTGTTTATTGGTAACTGCTTGCAGTTCATAGGGGACCGACTCACCTGGGCATCTGCTGGAGCAGAAACCCCTAAGCTATTTCTGTCTTCTCTCTACCCTTCCTGGTCCTCTTCCATAATGACCTAGAACTTGACTTCCTCCCTCCACTCTCACGGTGTCGGGTCTACTGGCTACACTTTATAACTAGATTCCATCCTAAGCATCAAGTGCTCAGAAAACTTCAGTGGTACCTCTTCCTTTTCCCTCAGCACAGGCTACAAAGTCCCTTTATGAAATGCAAACATCACGTCCTACGTAAAAACATGGTTAGCTTACAGAAAAGGCCCACCTCTTGACTGTCCTCAACCTCTGCTTCTAGCCTGAAAACAGAGAGGACCACTTCACCTCTGCCTGGGTACTTGTGGCCTGTGAGTACCTGTGGTGGGACTCAGCTTTAGCACCCTGTTACTCGGTCACAGCACCAGCCCAGCCACACCACAATGGAGAACCCCAAACCAGCTGGTGTGATGGGAGATCCTGACCACCTGTCATCAGAGTGAACCGCCCCCCTTCCCCAGGGACACAGCACATGGAAAGGGGAGTTCATAATGCAAATCTACGAGGACAAGACTCTGAGCACGCTGACTCACTAAACACGTAATGCTCCCTGAAATTATACCATGCCAGTAATACGGCCTCACAAATGCATGGGACCCGTACCCCATTTACAAAACGTTTGCCAAGTCTGGTTACTCTGTGGGCATGTGCTGAGCAGCATGTCTTGTGTCAGGGCATACATATGGAGGAGAGTCGGGGCATGGGTGTAGACACACAACTGGACACAACATAATCGAGCCAACACCATACACGGTTGTGATTTCAGGTGACCTCTGCAAGGTCTCCCAGGGTGTGACGTGACTCCCAAGACCAGGCCCAGTGCTTGGTGTCAGGAAGAGAGGCACCGTCTGACCCATGTGGGTCATTCATTAAGCACAGCTGAGTCCTTAGGGCCTCAAGTCAGTGGACAGGACTCGGGCCCTGGCCCTGGCCCCACCCCCCGACGCAGCTCCGCTACACCTGGACACAACTCTGGCTGACGCAGCATGTCCGCCTGTATTTCTGAGGCTGCGTGGAAAAAGTCAGAAATCTAACAGTCACAGAGCAGTGAATGCTGAGAAATGCTGAAAAGGAGACAATTCGTGCTGGAAGGAGTTAAAATGATATTGCAAAAAATGTATGTGACCAACACTACAGACTGTATTTTTCAGACTAAGAGCCTAACTCTCCATACCTGTTTCAAAAAAAAAAAAGTTATTCAAAATATCCAGTAACTTCACGATAAATATAAAGCTAAACCAACCAGCATTTCCACCGTGTGTCATTAATCACCAAATGGCATCTTTCTGAGAAAAATGTGCCCAAACAAGTAGTTGATATTCAATCCATCAAAGCTGAATTATGGCCCTCCATATTACAAAAAAAAAACAAAAGTACTGTGTAAGTTCCATGTTGACAGCTCTCCTGTATGGAAACCCACTAACACACAACAACCCCTTCACACATTCATTTTAACTGAGAGTTGTATTCATATTTTTTTTTTTAATTTATTTATTTAAACAGTCTAGCTAGATTAAGGAAAAATCAAGACAGCATCATCCAACCACAAATAACGTGTCAGGCTTCAGATGACAGAGATCACTTGTGCAGGGGGAGGCATCCACCTACTGGCCCTCCATCCCTCACCTCCACCCCAGTTCCTGCGTGTGAAACGAAGCACGGCCGTGCACGGACGGCCGCTCTGAAACAGAGCGAAAACTGCAACCACACCAGGCTAACATGTCTGCAGCACGAAGCAACCATACTTACATCTTTTGCCATGTTACCAGATCCAGGAAATCAAGGCTGTAACCGCGTACCCTCCACAGAAGAAACCGGACTTATCTGGTAAAAAGGAAGGAGACAATGAGTGAGTGAGAATGAAAAAAGAAGTTTAACAGACATCGCATTTCAAAGGAAACATCTCCCCACCAGCACGAGGCAGGGCCTCCAGGCAGCAGGGGCCTTTCTTGCACAATCCCGACAGGAGAGCTAGCCAAGCAGGTCCCACACGGGGATTCTAAGTCACCTCTCCAATTGGAAATGCTCCCCGCGGCCACTAGCAGCTCCCACTCGCAGCGGGGCCAGCCCCCGACCCTTGGCCGAGCGAGGCGCAGCCGTCAGGCTCACCCCACCTGGGCGCGCGGGCCCCGTCTGACCACAGGCCCCACCGAGGCACAAGGCCCCCCCACTTGGGCACACGCCACTGCGTGGCTCCGCCCGGGGCCGGAGCAGGCCCTCGGGCTGCCGAGACCCCAAGATGCCGCCGACCACTCTGACAGGTGGGCTCCCGGCCGCCCGCCCGCCCGCCCGCCCCACCTGTCACTAGGCCCGGCCACCAGCCCTGCGCGCTGGCGCGGGAGAAAGCCGGAGGGTGGCCAGGACCCCTGCCCGCCGCCCACGCCACGCCGCTTCGAGGCCGACTCCGGGCTGAGGCTGAGCGGCGGGCGGGATGCAGCCGGACGCGGGAACCGGGCTGGGGCGGGAACGGGGCCGCGCGCCCAGCCCGCGCCCTCCCGCCGCGGCCGGCCGGCGCCCCCGCCACACCTGGCTGGCCGGCGGGCGCGCGGGGCGGACGACGGGGGCGCGGGGGCGCCGGCCCGGAGGTCCGGCCCTGGCGGTCCCTGCCCTGAGCCAGCGGCGCCGGGACGCGGGCTCACCCTGGGCCGAGCGTCGGGCCGGCGTGACGTGCGCGCGGCGCGGTGACGTGGGCGGCGGCGGGCCCGCTCGGCGCAGCGCGCCTGCGCGCCTTTTCGCGCCTTCGGCGCCCTCCTCCTCCTCCTCCTCCCGCCGCTCATCTCCCGCGCCTCTCGCCGGTGCTACCCGCCCTGGGATAGGGGAGGGGGCCTGTGCGCGCGTGCGCGTGTGGCGGGACTCGGCTGGAGACCGCCCGCACTGAAAAGCGCTGCGCGCGCCTAGATGTGCGCATGGAGGCCACGTGTGTGCGCGCCTCTGTGTGTACACCAAGGGCCAACTGTATGCACGTCTGTGTGCATGCGCAGGGAATAAAGGGCCACGTGTCTGCCAGTGTGTGTGTGTGTGTGTGTGTGTGTGTGTGTGTGTGTGTGTGTGCGCGCGCGCGCGCCAACAGAGAAAGATCTGTGGTGCAGACCCTAGCTGCATGTGCACGTAGAAGGGCCACATGTGGGCACACCTGTGTATATGCAGATAGTATAGCTGTATACATGTATGTATGCGTGGAGTATGAGTCGTGTGTGCACGCCTGAAGATATATACAGAAAACCCTCTGTGCATACAAATATGTATACCTGTGTTTAATGTCTGCGCACAGAAAACATGCGTGTGTGTGTGTGTGTGTGTGTGTGTGTGTACAAATAGAAGGGCCAGCTATGTGCACATGAGGAAAAAGAGGTGAGTTGTGGGAGTGCTTTCAAGTACCTGTATGTGCACTCCAGAGCGAGGAGTCTTGTACATTCACACAGAATAAAGTGAAGACTGTGGGGATGCACACACATACTGCACACTGCAGAGACTTGGGGATCCCAGCTACTGCTCAGCTATTCACCTCCACAGCCACATGGCCTGAACTTGGGTTGCCAATGCTTCAGGGCAGGAAGCAGGCTGAAAGACAGCTTGTCTGCTCCTTTCACTTCAGAATCCATCCACTTCGTCCCAGGAGGGGTCTGGTAGACCCTGAGCCCTGAAGACTCAGTCCATCTTGGAGACCACTCCTTTGGGACCAAAGTTGGAGAGCCTGGGAAGAGAATACGTAGCCAGGCCCCCCAAATCAGTCCAAATGGTTCAGACAGAATGGCCCTACTTTCCCCCAAGAAGACTGGAGAGCAGAGCGCTGTTAAACACTACTGTTCATGCCAGTGACGGATGTTAGTGTAAGCACCCTTTAAATGTTCATATTTCCTTTAAATAAGCTAAGATGTTGGGGGCCAGGCCAATTCGACTCCTGGACTGACACATCCTTCTCTGTTGCCTAGCTGCCTGGGTCGCAGGACTCAGTCCCACGGCTCTTCTTTAGCATCTGACTGGACTGTCATGGCTGCTGTCCTGTTGCGAACACTCCTTCGATGCTTGAAGGAAGCCGCTCCTTGCTAAGCAGAACTGTGATTCCAGAGGCAGCATCCAAGATGTGACTATTTCAACAGCTTGCACCAGACTTTGTGCCAGCCATCACAAGCCTTGGTAAGCTCCAGTAACCATTTTCACCCAGGACACAGGGGTTGTGGGGTGTGTGTGTGTGTGTGTGTGTGTGTGTGTGTGTGTGTGTGTGTGTGTGTGTGTGTGAGGGTATTCCCCCTAGTGGCCCAGCAGAAGGACTGTGATTGGTGCAAACATCCTTGCCACAACCAATTCCTGACTATATAAACGAGCTGTTTGGCTCACTTTTTCAGTTAAGTTGGGTGAGTCTTTTGTCCAATGAAAGCTTCTCTCGAGTGATTGTACACTTTTTATTATTATTATTATTATTATTATTATTATTATTATTATTACAAGGTAGACTGGTAATACGAAGAGATGACAAAGGCATCCGCAGAGCATTGACAGCCGCAAGGGGGACTCTGAAGAGTTCCAGAGCGAGTTCTGGGGCAAGAGCAACAAACAGCATACACAGGAGGTGAGGATAAGACGCAGCAGACACCGGAAGACCTCACCAGAAGGTGAAGAGCCGCGATGAAGAAGGCCATGATGAGGCCGGGAAGAGGAACGGGGTACCAGTCGCTGGAAGAGTTCCAGGGAGTTGCCAAGCCTTAAGGGGTAGCGGTCTCACTCTAGGCTTGGAAGCTCCAACAATAATCCGTTCCCAGCACGCAGCACCCATACGGACCTGCAGCCCTGGCAGACACTGCCCATGGCTGCTGATGGAAGCCAAGGATTCTGGGAGCTGCCAAGCGTTGTGGCAGCTGGGCATTAAAGACCGGAGTAATCTAAGCCTCCAACTTTGGTAGCTCGAGCCCTAAGCTGGCTTCTAGAGCCTGGAGCAATAGGCCCTTGGCTCTCAGGGAACAGAGTTGTAAGCCTCTGGATCCTGCCAGTCATCCCATAAACGTCGGGCATGTAAGGGCTGGGATTACTAGCACTAGGGAATCGTCTCCTTGCCTGATCATGTGTATCTTGGGTAAAGCAGAATGACCCAGCCAGCTGATTAGTAATATAGAGGTCAGAGCTGTACCAAATGCTGGGCTAATTAACATCTATGAAGAGCTTTGAGGAGCACAGACCAAAGGCCTCCCTCAGAAATATGCAACATATGATTACTGGACACCCCTATTTTGCATGGCTTTACAATTAACCACCTTTATGCTGACTACACCTGCTCCTGCCACTTGGGCTAAGCCCCGCCTCCTTAAGCTGTCAAGCGTTTAATTAACATTGGTTCTGCGTGCCGGAATTGAAACCATGCATGGAAGCCTTCAAATGGCCAGGAGTCCTCCGATTCTCTAGATTCTCTAGTTCCCCTCCCCTCCCCCAGGTATCAGGGAAACAAAAGAAAGCCACCATCCTGGTCTCGACCATGGGAAGTGGCACCTGCCTCCCATGTGTATTTAACAAGGGCGGATTTCTTAACTACGCGGAGTAACTTTACATGACAACCGCCTTCACCGGGATTGTTTCGGACAGCCATTAACTCGGTTCGCTGTAGGCTGCAGAGGGTCCTCATCGCAATCTGGAAGCCAAAATGACAGGAGTTGGAAACCAGTGGTGACCAGGCTGAACAGTGGAGCCAAAGAATGCATAGAATGGGTGGTTTGGGGGAAGTGTCATGGCAGATTGGTTTCCCGATTTTTGCTTATAATTTGTGACAGACAGACCTGTTTCTTGGGTGATGGGTAGCCAGGAAGCACTACAATAAATGGACTTCAAAGAAGACATACTCTCCAATATGCACCTTAGTTACTGCCATCGTTACTGAGACAGAAATACCCAAGAGAAATCACTTAAGGGAGGAAAGATGTATTTTGACGCATGGTTTCATGGTTTTATGGTCATCTGGCCCCAAACAGAATATCATGGTGATGGGCGGTAGTGGCACACACCTTAAATCCCAGCACCCCGGAGGCAGAGCCAGGCGGATCTCTGTGAGTTCGAGGCCAGCCTGGTCTACAGAGCGAGATCCAGGACAGGCACCAAAACTACACAGAGAAACCCTGCGGGGGGGGGGGGGGAGTATCATGGTGGAAGAAGAAGGTAGCTGAGGAGAGCTGTTCTTCACCCCCTTGGGAAGCAGCGATTGAAACGGGGTTGTTGTATACCATTTCCATCCTGTGGGGAAGATTCCCAATGTTCTGAGGGAGGCTCCTTAAGACTCAGGAAGTAGAGTCTGGAGAGATGGTTCCACAGCTAAGAGCACTTTCTGTCCTTGCAGAGGACTGGGATCTGGTTCCTAGCACCCACACACACGACAGCTTATGACTATCCGTAATTCCAGGTCCAGGAGATCTGGCACCCTCTACTGGCCTCTAGGCACCAGACATATATATGGTGCACATACGTACATGCAGGCAAAAACACACACATTCCAAAAACAAACAAACAAACAAACAAAAACAAATCTTAAAAGAAAAAAGTCAGGAAGTAGACAACTCCAGAGCTTCCGGAAGTCCCTGATACCAGGTGCACTAGGAGCCTCCCTCCCCAAGCTTATGAAAGCAGAGGGGACTGCCGAGAGACAACCTCAGACAAGCCCAGCCGTCTGGAAAGACTATGACCGACTGAGCTACACATTTCAACCGTTGAGATGCCTGCAAGTTGTGCGAACAGCTCTAGGTTTCCAGTTTCCACGAGTCGTCTCTGGGGTGGGTTTTGGCGATGCAGCTGTCTCTGGGTCATGCGGGGATCTCTGCGATCTTCACGGGTCACAGAGACAGGAGCCACAGAAGGCAAGGGGCAGTTCAGCTTGACACGACTCAGTAACGGAGTCCGAATCCGAGCTGTTTAATTTGGGCATATTTAAACACAGCACAATGGGGCGAAAACCTTTCTTGTGAAGATTAACTCAATCCCACATACACAACAAAGCACATCCTAATCTCTTTGAGAAACAAAGCAAGCTAAACACGGAGCAGACAACGATGATGGAACTCTTTGTAAGGTACATG
Organism: Peromyscus leucopus; assembly: GCF_004664715.2. Classification (NCBI taxonomy): domain Eukaryota; kingdom Metazoa; phylum Chordata; class Mammalia; order Rodentia; family Cricetidae; genus Peromyscus; species Peromyscus leucopus. Next base: position 3,355,472 of record NC_051077.1, on the reverse strand, counting down.
CGACCCCTTCTGTAAAGATGGGCTCTATAGATTAACTATATGTGATACCTTCCACAAAGATGAGTTTCCATGGATAGACTAAAAAAAACCAGTTTACAAGAAGGGTCTGGAGGAGGGTCTGGTGCCAGAAAGTCTTTGGCCATGCAGATTGCGCAAACGTCATCGGGCTAGAAAACATGTCCACTCCAGCCTTCTGGGTGTAAAACAGGTTTTTCATTCCTTCCCTGGAAGGAAGGAACAGCCCTTTGTGTTTAACATTCCAGGTCCCCCTGGTGCATGTCTGTGAGCACGAAGGGCCGCATGTCCCCTACAGGGGCATTTCTGCTCACTCACACGCCTATAGTCACACCAGCCAAACCCCCTGACTCCCCACATGGGGCTACAGCGGGAGCCTCATTTTGTCCTGTGCTTGGTTCTCTATCCGGGGTGAGTAGATGTTTTCTTCACAACGTGTCACACAACAGGGATGGATACAGGAAGGAGTCGAGATGAGATGAACCCAAAGGACATGTCTCCAATGACCTGCTCCCGGGCGCCAGGCCCCACCTCCTCCATTTCGCCTTCTCTCAATAATGCCATCATATTATGACTTCACTGAGGGATTAATCCACTGACTCGGTCGGAGCCCTCAGGTCTCTGGAAATGCCCTTACGCATCCCCAGAGGTGTGCTTTATTAATATCCTAGGCATTTCCTAAGCCAGTCATGTTGACAATCAAAATTTCCATCGTGGGGGCTGAGGAGATAGTTCAGGGGGTAAAATGTTTGCCGTGGAAGCATGATGGCCTGAGTTCAGATCCCCAGCATCCATATAAAAAGCCGTAACATCAGTGGTTCTAAACCTTCCTAAGGCTGCGACCCTCTATTACAGTTCTTCGTGTTGTGGTGACCCCCCCAACCATAAAATTATTTTCGTTGCTACTTTGTAACTGTAATTTTGCTACTGTTATGAATCGTAATGTACATACTGGATATGCAGGATAGTCTTAGGTGACCCCTGTGGCAAGATCATTCGGTCTCACCCCCATCCCACCCCCACCCCTGCAATGGGTCATGACCCACAGGTTGAGAAACACTGCCATACCACTTGGGCCAGGGGTTAGGAAGAGACAGGCAGATCTCTGGAGGTCACCGGCCAATTGGTGCTGTTTCTATCACAAAGTATAAGAAATGTTAACAGGGACCTAGGCCCTGGCCCTGCCCTGGAGGATATTCCCTGTGATTTGAGAACAGCACTGTCCTTACAGCCACTGGGAGGTGTGATCTGTACCAGCTTGGGGGGTCCAGTCGATTTCTTCATTCAGCAGTCTAGTTGTTATTTTCAATATTGAAGTAAGCAATGAAAACTTGGACTGTTATTCTAAAGCTGTGTGCTTTTCCCATTTGCTCCATTTGCTCTGCCTGGGAACTGTGGTGTTTGGTGCTTATATATTTATAATTGTTATATTATCTAGGTGAATCAGCTCTTACAGCAACTGGCCTTTTACATCATGTCTTTCATGACCATTTTTGGCATGGTCTGTCTGTCCTAACGTGGTATAACCACTCCCATCCTCTCTGACATGAAGTCTGTCTGTCCTAACGTGGTATAACCACTCCCATCCTCTGACATGAAGTCTGTCTGTCCTAACGTGGTATAACCACTATCCTCTGACATGAAGTCTGTCTGTCCTAACGTGGTATAACCACTATCCTCTGACATGAAGTCTGTCTGTCCTAACGTGGTATAACCACTCCCATCCTCTGACATGAAGTCTGTCTGTCCTAACGTGGTATAACCACTCCCATCCTCTGACATGAAGTCTGTCTGTCCTAACGTGGTATAACCACTCCCATCCTCTGACATGAAGTCTGTCTGTCTGTCCTAACGTGGTATAACCACTCCCATCCTCTGACATGAAGTCTGTCTGTCCTAACGTGGTATAACCACTCCCATCCTCTGACATGAAGTCTGTCTGTCCTAACGTGGTATAACCACTCCCATCCTCTTTGGCTTACTTGCCCTGACCATCCCCCATTCTTTAATTCTCAGCCACTGTGTGTCACAGATCTTAAGTCTTTTATAGTCAGTATATCCTGGGATCTGTTCTTCATCCTTCTACCGATTTGTGTTTTAGTTGAGCTTACCATTTACACTTTTGGATATTTTGCCCACTAGCAAATTCACATTTACTTCACGCATTTCTTCTTTAAATTCTATTAGGAAAAGAATAGGAGCCATGTGTGATGATGGGCCATACCAGAAATTCGCATATTTGGGAGTCTGAGGCAAGAGGATTGCCGTGAGTTCAAGGCCAGCCTAGGCTACAAAGTGTTCTCCAGACTGACCTGGGCTTCAGTCTATCCACCTCTAAAGAAAAAAAAAATGAACTTAAAAATCAAACCACATGAGGGTGGAGAGATGGCTTGCTAGTTAAAAGTACTGCTGCTTTTCCAGAGGACCTAGGTTCCATTCCTAGCACCCGTATGCTAGCTCACAACCATCTGCAACTCCAGTTCCAGGGAATTCAGTGCCCTCTTCTGACCATCGTGGGCATCAGGCATCCATGTGGTGCACATACAGAGATACATGTATGGGCAAAACACCCATCATATAAATGTTTTAAATTAAAAAAACCAAGCCATGTGAAGGGCCCCCAGCTGGATCAGGCCCTCTGAATAGGTGAGACAGTTGATTGGCTTGATCAGTTTGGGAGGCAACTAGACAGTGTGACCCAGTCCTGTGCTCATTGCATGAGCTGGCTGTTTGAAACCTGGAGCTTATGCAGGGACGCTTGGCTCAGTCTGGGAGGAAGGGACTGGACCTGCCTGGACTGAGTCTACCAGGTTGATCGCAGTCCTCGGGGGAGGATTTGTCCTGGAGGAGGTGGGAATGGGGGGTGGGCTGGAGGTAAGAGGAGGGGGTGGGAGGGGGAGAATAGGGGAACCCGTGGCTGATATGTAGAACTGAATGGAACTGTAAAATAAAATAAAACAAAAACAAAAAAAACAAGCCATGCTGGGAGGTGGTGGTACATGTCTTTAATCCCAGTACTCAGCAGACAGAGGCAGGTGGATCTCTGAGTTCCAGCCCACCCAGGGAAATGCAGAAAAAGCTTGTCTTGAAAGACCAAAACAACCAAACAAACAAACCAACCAACCAACAAACAAACAAACAAGTTACAAAGTTCCTCAGCATTTTTATTTTTAATCTGAAGAACATCCTATCATCTCCCCTATTTTTGTTTTTAAGTTTTCTGTGTATCCATGTATGCCTGTGTATATGTGTGCAGGGACCTGCAGAGGTCAGAAGAGGATCTGGAATCCCCTGGAGCTGAGTTACAGACAATTGTGAGCCACCAAGCTATCTAGTTCTCTGGAAAAGCAACAAGTGCTCTTAACCAATGGGCCGTCTCTCCAGTTCCCACATCCCTTGCTTTTGAAGAACAGCTTTGCCAACTACAGAACTCTTGATTGGCAAGCTTTGCTTTTTTTTTTTCTTTCAGAACTTGAAAGAAAAATGTGCCAACCTACTACCTTCTGTTCTCTATGTTTCTGATGAGATGCCAAGCCTATGGAGGTTCCTAGTAAGGGACAAATCACTTCCCTCTTGACAATTTATTTATTTGCTTTTGTTATTTGGGTTTATGTGTATTGGTGTGGGTCTCTGAGTTTATGCTATATGGAATTCCTTGAGCTTTGGGCCTTTGGAATATATAGATTCATGTCTTTCATCAAATAATGACCATTTGAAATTTATCCTAGATATACAAAGGTAGCCCTGACATTGACAAATGAAGGAATAAACAAAATGGGATATATGCACACAGAGACTATATTCAGCCATATAAAGTAATGGGATTCTGACACATGCTACCACATGGTCGGAACTTAAAAACATTATACTATAAAATAAGCCAGACACAAAAGGATGAATACTGTGTGAGTCTACCAACATAGGTAAATTCAGACTCACTACTAGCACTGTTGGTAGCAAGGAATGTGTAGTCACTCCTTGTAATTGCAGAGTTTCTGTTTGCAATGATGACAATGTTTTAGTAACAGATGATAGCGATGTTTATGCAACATTGTAAATTGACACTAGTTAATTGTACACTTAAAATGATAAGCTTCGGCTGGGTGTGACAGTGCATGCCTTTAGTCTCAGCACCCGAGAGGCAGAAGCAGACGAGTCTCTTAGTTCGATGCCAGCCTGATCTACATAGTGAGTTCCAGGATATGACAATGGCGTTTTTTTAATCAGGTGATATTATTCTCATACTTACAAGAGTGTGGTAATGAAATTAGGTACAGTGTCATGATACTGACAGTTTGTCTTCAAATGGTTCAGATAAAGCATAATAATTTCTTAGAATGTGAGTATTTGAGACAGGCAGTGGTGGCACACGCCTTTAATCCCAGCACTCGGGAGGCATGAAGCAGGTGGATCTCTGTGAGTTCGAGGCCAGCCTGGTCTACAGAATGAGTTCCAGGACAGCCAGGACTGTTATACAGAGAAACTCTGACTCAAGAAACAAAATGAAACAAACAAACAAGGGAGAGGGAGAGGGAGAGAGAATGTAAAGAATGTGGATATTTTATGATTCAACCTCTTCTTTACAGCATAAACCAGGAAGTCCTAAACAGTGCGCTAAGACAAGAAAAAGGATTGGGCAACATGGCTTAGTGGTTAAAATGTTACCTTGCACAAGCCTGACTCTCTGAGTTCAATCCCCAGAACTCCAAAAGCCAGATGCAGCGACTTGGGTCTGTAATCCCACACTCCTGCAGTGAGACATGGGGGAAGGACAGGAAGTCACCCAGAAGTTCACAGGCAAGCTAGCCTCGATAAAAAAAGAGACAGCGACAGATTCCTGAAAGTTGTCCTCTGACCTCCACATAAGCACCGGCATGCCACGCTCTCATTCATACATATCCGTCATACACCCACACCAACATGGTGGAGGACAGACTACCAAAAATGTTTGAAAGGATAAGAAAAAGAAATTGAAAGGCATAAATATCAAATAGGAAGACATATTTATTCTCAGATGATGATTGCACATGCAGGAAATAAAAAAGTCTATTACAGCTAATCAGTAAATTCAGCAGTTTCTGTGATACAAGATCCATTCATGGAGCCAGAGTGTAACTCAGTGGTGGAGCACTTGCCAAGCATACATGAGGCCCTGGGTTCCTACTCCGCTGTAGCAAATCAATCAATCAATCAATAATAAAATAGCTTATATTTCTATAGAACAATACTCTATTGTAAATATATTTTAAATATAGTTTATAATAACATGAAAGAAATCTAATTGAAATGAATTCAGATTTGCAAAATTCCATAGATTTAAAAAATATAAAACATTTTAAAAACATCAAAATGCAAATACAAACCACATTGATGGATTTGGAGACTGTGCTCTTAAGTTCCACGTTAGCGGTTCCATGATAGTTCAACAAAAAGTCTCAGCATTTTTTTGCTATAACTTGGCAATCTAGTTTTTTTATGAGCTAGGTGTGGTCCTATATACCTTTGATCCAAGGTGGGTGAGAGTGAGGTAGGAAAATGGTGAGTCCAAGGCCAGCTTTGGCAACGTAGGGAGACCTCTATCTCAAAGCAAAAACATGCCTTGTTTGTTTACTTTTCCAATGGCAGTGCTGGTGATTGGATCTGAGACCATGAACACGCTAAGCACACTGCTAAGCTATTTCCCCAAGGCCACATTGTTTTTTAAGACAGCTTCAGAAAATCAACCCTATGGCCATCCATCCATGGAAACGGTGTCTTCCCAGTAGGTAGCCTCAGAATGGTACATTTGTCACAATCATTGCCTACACCGACCTGTAATTATCACCCAGAGTTCAGTTTGTATCAAGTTCTCCTCCTTTTTTGGAGGTGGAGGACAGCGGTTTTCTCTGAGACGGTGTGTCAGTATGTTGTCCTGGCACTGGCAATGTAGACAGGCTAGCCTCAGACTCACAGAGATCTCCCTCCTCTGCTTCAAGATTGCCAGAATTAAAGATATGCACCACCAAGCCTGGCAGGTTCAAATCTTGCTGTTATAAACTCTGAGTTTAGACAAACACACACCGGCATGGAACCAACACTCCGCCATACTGAAGAGTTTCATTAAAACTATTCACTGCCCTAAAAGTCCTCTGTGTTCTGTCAACCCCCTGCCCACCCTCACACACCATTTCCCCAAGCCCCACAGACCTTTCTAGTGCCCAACAGTTTTGTCTTTTTCAGAATGTTATATAGTTGGAATGAGACGAGATGCAAAGCATGCAACATTTTTGAATTGGCTTCTACACTTAACATCACTTAAAGTTCCCTGTTGTATTTCTACAACTTGATCATTCTGGTTTTGTTTTTGATTTTGATTTTTTTTTTTTTTAGTGATGATTGTTCCCCCCTCTGGATGCATCACAGATTATTGATTCATTGAAGGTTCTGGGTTGAGTTTTGGCAGTTATGAAAATCTGCTCTAAACCGCCATGTGCGGATTGTTATGTGGACACACATCTCAGTTCACGTGGGTAAATGCCAGATAACTGCTGGGTTGGATGGTCAAAGTATGCTTGGTTTTAGCAGAAACTCCAAACCTTCTTTGAAAGGAAGTCAAGTCCTCTTTGTGTGTATTCAGTCTACATGACAGCTGGGTCAGAGAAAGTACAGACAAGAACTGTAGCTAGAGTTTTCCTGCCTTGCCCACAGTCAGGACAAATCTTTGTCACCCGCCAGTCCCACAGCCGCTCAGACCCAACCAAGTAAACACAGAGACTTATATTGCTTACAAACTGTATGGCCGTGGCAGGCTTCTTGTTAACTATTCTTATATCTTAAAGTAACACATTTCTACAAATAACAATTCTTATATCTTAAAGTAATCCATTTCTACAAATCTATACCTCGCCACGTGGCTGGTGGCTTATCAACGTCTTCACATGCTGCTGGTCATGGCGGCGGCGGCGGCTGCAGCGTCTCCTTCTGCCTTCCTGTCCTTTTATTTCTCCTCTCTGTTAGTCCCGCCTATCCTTCCTGCCTAGCCACAGCCGATCAGGTTTTATTTATTAACCAATCAGAACAACTTGACATACAGACCATCCCCCAGCACAGCCAAGTGCAGACCATCTCAAACACCTGCACTCAGGCCCATGGTCCTAATCATCCTCTATGAGGACCTGCTGGGTAACAAAGAACCCAAGAAGGGCTCCCACAGGACATACATTAACATCCCACAGCAAAGAACAGGGGCACTGAGGGGAAGGGACTGCATGATGGAACCTCAAGATTAGATTCCATCCTGACTAGCAAACATGAATGTATCTCAGATCTGCTAATTGGATCAGATGCAAGCTTGAGAAGCTGAAAAATAGAAATCACTATTCTACTTGACACCTATCATGGCCAGCAATGTTGAGGTCATGTTTCTATAGTCTCACAGACAAAAACTACTGCAGCAAAATGTCAAGCAAAAAAGAAAATTAAGAAATTCTTATATTATGTGCTCACTGTTTGTATTGTGAGAGGTGTAAAGGGTATGAGGAGCTGGAAACTAGTCTCAGGTGAACCCCCAGATCACCTTGTTCCTCTGTGCGTGTGTGTGCGTGTGTGCGTGTGTGTGTGTGTGTGTGTGTGTGTGTGTGTGTGAGAGAGAGAGAGAGAGAGAGAGAGAGAGAGAGAGAGAGAGAGAGAGAGAGAGAGAGAGAGAGGAGAGCGAGCCAGGGGAACTATCTAAAGGTATCTGTTTGGAAATCTCCCAAGAATGGAGGCAATTGTCATCCAACCCTGAGCTTCAGCTCCCACAGTTCGGTCCCTTGCACTTTTCAGGTCAAACAGACCAATGGTCACTTGGCTGAAATGAGTAACAAAGGTGAAAACTGACAACCTTAGGGTCATAACCAGTTCTTCATGGTGCTGGTGAGCCCCGACTGAGATACAGCCAGAGCTTTGGGGCTAGACTGGCTTGGTTGCCTGCCGGTCACAGAAACCCATCCTTTTCAGTCTGTCCACCATGCTCTGGGCAAGTTTACTTCTACATCTTTGACCTCTTAACTCTGTAATGTGCCTGTAGTCTACCTTTCAAGAACCAATTTTTGGGAAAAAGAGTTCCCAGCACCAGTTCAGCACCATCAGGATAGGATAATTTTAAACCAGATGCTATCTGTGTTCAGCTGGGACATCCTGTGCCCATTGTCCTGCTTCTCTGTGTCGTCATTACCCAGTAAATCCCCTTCAGTGAATGGTCTGTCTCTCCCTTCCTTCTCCCTGTGTAAAGCAGTATTCTTTCTGCCCAGTCCAGCCAGGCAGGAGACATCCCTGAACACTGTGCCTTGCGTTTGTCCCTCCAGGCCAGGGTCCTCCTCCCTACTTAGAGGTGCAGTAACTATCATCTCTTCTCCTCCAGAACATGAAGTCCTTTGGGAGGGGTCCTGTCATCATCACCAGGCCCCACAGCCAGAGTAGGTGTGTGCCTACAGCCATCTTCTTCTTTCCCCTACATTCCATGCTGAAGTCAGCGCCTCCCAGGCCTTTCTACACACATCTCTCTTCCCCTTCCCCTTCTTAGTGGGGTCTCCAACTGTTCCAAGTGCCTTGACCTTTCTAGAACCCATGTCAAGAAGGCTAGTGAGTCAGCTCCATTCCCTCAGTTACTCAAGCCCCGCCCAAATGGGTGACAAGAAGACATTTCCGGCTCTGAATCCATGCAGCCCTGTCTTGACTAGTGTGCAGCATGCCAAGGTGACGCGGGCTGGTGGAAGCTAGGGAAACCAGACATAGTGTCCTTCCTACCACCACCCCATCTTCTGGGGACACAGGACCTTGGACGCATGTGCCTCCACACCTGTAAGTGGAGGAGCAGCATTTGCCACAGCAAATGCCATGGCATCATTTTATTCCGAAGCACTGATGCCCGGCCACTGATGACCAAGCTTTTGGAAGGCGGTGACAATGACCTCTTCAAGTTCTCTCTTCTGGACCTGACACTGTCCCTTCCCAGTCGGTCTCGCCAAGCAACCAACCTTTGCCTTCTTCAGATGTCACAGAGCATTCTAGTCACATGTAGCAGCAACTGCATCAGCATGCTCCTTTATCACATCCAGAGCACATGGGTCGGGGTGAGGGTGGGGTGAGGTGGGGTGGGGTGGAATCAGCAAGCAGATGCCACTTAGAAAGAAGAGCAACACCATTTTCTAAAAGCCTGTTTATATTGTTCTCCATTTAGAGAAGACATAGTCTATTCCAACTGACTTCAGTGGTTTAATTTATATTACTATAACCCATAATATGCATACATAATACATAATCACACCTAATATTCTGTCTCTTTACTTCAGAGTATGACAGTCAATTTGTCCTTAAAACCGGTATTTATGGGGAAATTCTTGTTAAAAGTAACAGCATACATATATATATGTATATACATACATATGTTCCGCAGTATACACACATATGTATATACATATACATATACATACATATACACACATACACACACACACACACACACACAATTGCAACTGTCAACTAAAAAAGAAAATACATGCAACTGAAAAATAAAGTACCTACTATGTGTGAATGTTTCCATTCCCCAAACTCAGGTGTTAACAGGCTTAATCCCCAATACAGTGTTGGGGCCCAGGAAAGTTTAAATCAGGGAGGACCCACTCTCATAGATGGATTAATTACGATATAAGCAAGCTCCTGGGAGTGGGCTCTCGCTCTGCCACTCTTCCCTCCTGGAAATCCCCTCTGCAGCACACAGCCCCAGGGCACCCTCCCCTCCCAGAGGCGAGGGATGGAGCCTTCCTTCCCTTGACCCTGTGCTTCCCAGCATCCAAAACTAAGAGACTACATTCCAGTTCCCGAGATTATCCGGCCACAGGCCTGTGTTACAGTCCTGGAGAGACTGAATGTGCCCCCCAGGGAAGCTCTGGCAAGGGCCAGGTCTTCATTTCTAGGGCACCTAATAACTAAAACATACCAGTTAAATTCCAAAGTTAGAACTTAAACATTTTTTAAACACATTCATTTGGTCTTTGAGAACTAAATGATGACGCATGAATGATCCTATAAAAAAAAAAAAAGGTCTGATGGGGCTGGAGAGGTGGCTCAGTAGTTAGAGCACTTGTTGCTCTTGTAGAGGACTCCGGATCTATTCTCAGAACCCACATAGTGGCTCCCAACCATCCATAACTCTAGGTCCATGGTATCTAACCCCCTTCTTCTGACTTCCTCATGCATCAGGAACACACATGGTGCACATACATTCAAGTAAATATACATACATACATGCAGCAAACACTCATACACATAAGCAAATCTAAAATTAAAAAAACAACAACATTGGCTAGGGTTTATGCAATGATTAGTTCAACACAAAAATCTAACTTAAAAAAATGAGATTGTCAGTAAGTTTCAAATAATTATGCCCTGATCATAAATGGTCTTTATTTAAGAATGCATATGCTTATGATTCAGAGACAAATATTTTTAAACTAAAACTAATAAAAATCAACATGAAAACGTTTTATTTAAAATAGTTACAAGGGGCAAGAAGACAGCAAGTCTTTAAAGATTAAAAGTAAGCTTCTAAGCTCAAAAATAAAATTAAAATCTCATATCACCATTATGTTTAATAACAGATATTTGACCAACAGATTATAATTGTACAATAAATAAAAAAAGGCTTTCTAATTTTTCTTCTTTACCAAAAACTCATGAGCTGATGAATTAACAATAGGGAGTTAATAATCTTCATTTAAAAAAAGGCACATTCAGGCAAAATAGTTCAGGTGATTGTAAAATGCAGTGTTAAAACTCTGTACATGATCAACGGACTGCAAATAAATTACTCTGGAAAACATGCCAGGAGAGCTTCTGAAAATGCAAGCGAACGTGAGGATACCGCCTCCTTGTCAACGCTGCTCTGTCTCTGACGGCAGGCCAGCGGGAAGGTGCAGCAACAGACCATGGCAGGACTCCGAGAAGGGCCCCACCCCGAAGTCTGTCGTCCTCTGGTGCTGTCAGAGGCTTGACCTCCTCTCGGGTCTCGGCACACACTTTGTGATGGCTGCTTTCCAGAGCACTGGGGCGAGCAGGAGGCTAAGTGTGGTCACACTCAGGATGAGGAGGTACACCTGTAACACATGGGCACAGTCACAGGAGTTCCGGGTACACCTGTAACACATGGGCACAGTCACAGGAGTTCCGGGTACACCTGTAACACATGGCACAGTCACAGGAGTTCCGGGTACACCTGTAACACATGGCACAGTCACAGGAGTTCCGGTACACCTGTAACACATGGCACAGTCACAGGAGTTCCGGTACACCTGTACACAGGGCACAGTCACAGGAGTTCCGGGTACACCTGTAACACAGGCACAGTCACAGTGGACACACAGGCACAGTCACAGGAGTTCCGGGTACACCTGTAACACATGGGCACAGTCACAGGAGTTCCGGGTACACCTGTAACACATGGGCACAGTCACAGGAGTTCCGGGTACACCTGTAACACATGGGCACAGTCACAGGAGTTCCGGGTACACCTGTAACACATGGGCACAGTCACAGGAGTTCCGGTACACCTGTAACACATGGCACAGTCACAGGAGTTCCGGGTACACCTGTAACACATGGGCACAGTCACAGGAGTTCCGGGTACACCTGTAACACAGGGCACAGTCACAGGAGTTCCGGGTACACCTGTAACACATGGGCACAGTCACAGGAGTTCCGGGTACACTGTAACACAGCACAGTCACAGGAGTTCCGGGTACACCTGTAACACAGGGCACAGTCACAGGAGTTCCGGTACACCTGTAACACATGGTACACCTGTACACAGGACAGTCACAGGAGTTCCGGGTACACCTGTAACACATGGGCACAGTCACAGGAGTTCCGGGTACACCTGTAACACATGGGCACAGTCACAGGAGTTCCGGTGGGGGGGGGGTACACCTGTAACACAGGGGCACAGTCACAGGAGTTCCGGGTACACCTGTAACACATGGGCACAGTCACAGGAGTTCCGGGTACACCTGTAACACATGGGCACAGTCACAGGAGTTCCGGGTACACCTGTAACACATGGGCACAGTCACAGGAGTTCCGGGTACACCTGTAACACACGGGCACAGTCACAGGAGTTCCGGGTACACCTGTAACACACGGGCACAGTCACAGGAGTTCCGGGTACACCTGTAACACAGGGGCACAGTCACAGGAGTTCCGGGTACACCTGTAACACATGGGCACAGTCACAGGAGTTCCGGGTACACCTGTAACACAGGGCACAGTCACAGGAGTTCCGGTACACCTGTAACACATGGCACAGTCACAGGAGTTCCGGGTACACCTGTAACACATGGGCACAGTCACAGGAGTTCCGGGTACACCTGTAACACATGGGCACAGTCACAGGAGTTCCGGGTACACCTGTAACACACGGGGCAGTCACAGGAGTTCCGGGTACACCTGTAACACATGGGCACAGTCACAGGAGTTCCGGGTACACCTGTAACACAGGGCACAGTCACAGGAGTTCCGGGTACACCTGTAACACATGGGCACAGTCACAGGAGTTCCGGGTACACCTGTAACACACGGGGCAGTCACAGGAGTTCCGGGTACACCTGTAACACACGGGCACAGTCACAGGAGTTCCGGGTACACCTGTAACACAGGGGCACAGTCACAGGAGTTCCGGTACACCTGTAACACAGGGCACAGTCACAGGAGTTGCGGGTACACCTGTAACACATGGGCACAGTCACAGGAGTTGCAGGTACACCTGTAACACATGGGCACAGTCACAGGAGTTGGGGCATGGCACAGTCACAGGAGTTCCTGGTGTAATACAGGGGCAACAGTCACAGGAGTTCCGGGTACACCTGTTACAGTCACAGGAGTTTCCGGGTACAGTGTAGGAGTTCCACATGGGCACAGTCACAGGAGTTCCGGTACACCTGTAACACAGGGCACAGTCACAGGAGTTCGGGGTACAGTTCCGCGAGGGTACATCACCAGTGTCAGGAGTCCTCGAGCGTCAGGTACAAGCGCACTCACAGAATGCAGAGGACCACATGCTGAGAACGTGCTCTCCCCGAGGGTCAGGAGGTACACTGTCACCCAGAGCTCAGCCATCTTTAAAGAGAGACAGAGTGCCGCGGGGGAGAGGACATCTGCAGTGGGAAGAGCTTTGACCACTGATGGAAAGCCGCGGTGGGTTCTGATAAATTCCAGGGTAGCAGCCTGGTTTCTCTGCTGGCCCGAAGTGACCCCTCCAGGGCCCCACACACGTCAGAGGGACTCAAACTGGATCTATGCTTTTCCCATGATGCAGCTGTGCATCGGGTCCAGTGACCCTCATCCTCTCGTTAGTAGAAAGGACTCTACTCCACGGTGCTTTGACTGTGTCCCTTATACCGCCACCTCCTCCCACTCCTCCCACAGAGAGACCACCACTGAACTGAAGATGCTCTGCAGGCTTCCCTGGGAGCGTCTATTGTTGGTTCAAGAGAACAGCCCCACCTTTCACTTCTCAGCCTGCGAATTATAATTACTGTAAAAGACAGCGGCATCACTTCCTGGCCTTTTGGCTAAGATCAGGCAGGCATAAAAGACAACAGCAGGATTAACTAGCTCTTTTCACCTAAGAAGTTTAACACCTTAAATGAGAAGGAAGCAGCCAGGGCCAGTTTCCATGGCCCCCATCATAGCTTCCCTCCAGGCCAGCTCAGGGCCAGCTTCCATGGCCCCCATCATAGCTTCCCTCCAGGCCAGCTCAGGGCCAGCTTCCATGGCCCCCATCACAGCTTCCCTCCAGGCCAGCTCAGTGCCAGCTTCCACGACCCCCATCACAGCTTCCCTCCAGGTCAGCTCAGTGTCCACTGAGAGCACGCTGCTCTCCCCGAGGCCCGGTGTGCCCGGATTCCCAAGTCAGGTACAGTGGGGCTGGGGAGTGTTCACTCTTTCCCAGAGATGCTTGCACTGAAGCATTCAATGTGCAACTCCACAGGGTTGTCACGCCCGTCGAGTCATAGACTCTCACCTCTCTCGAGATGATGCCCGCTCTCCGTGCTCGGCTCCCCAGAACAAAGGAGAACTCGCTGACCTGTGCCAGCCCTGCTGATACAATCCACTTGATGTACTGGCTGCTCCTCGGCAGGATGAGAGACAAGACCAGCACTGCCAATACAAACTGTGAGAACAGTTTATCACATCACTATTCATGACCAAAGGCCAGATGAAGTTACTCTCATAATACAGAATCGAGATGGAAAGAAAAAAAAAAAAAGCTTCTGGTCCAAATCAAGCAGAGAAGTGCATGCAGAGGCCTGTCAAATAGCCAGAAGGCACCAGATAAACAGAAACCATCCGGAATCCATCTAGGACAGGAAGGCAAAGGAAGAAGTTCGGATTCATTGACAGAAAGTGAGCCTTCCCCCAGCAAATCAAGTCAACGGCATTTAATATTCAGTGCTCAAGACAGAGGTGCATTCCATACGTGAGGTGCTCTCTGGCGAGCAGCCTGGACCCAGCAGGCAGCTCGGCACTAGCGACTCGCCAGATGTTGCCAAATGGGCCGTCACACTGTGGCTTAGCCACCAGTACAGGTCACACCGTAACTGCGGCCATGAGGATGGACATCTGGGAGTGCCCACCGGGCTTCCTGTATGCTGAAGCACACCTCCATCAGGAAGGAGGTGCTGGCAGCTCCTCAGACTTATCCACCACAAGCCTGCAGACCTAGAAAGATGCTCCCCAGCCGGGCTTCTGCTAATCCCCCCGCACCCCAATTCTGAAACGTCATCCTAACATCCAAACCGCTGGGCCAGACCTGCCTCCTTGGATCTGCCCAGGGCGTACATCGGGAGGGTCTCCACACGGTGGCATTTGGAGACACAAGTGCCATCGGGGTTCTGTGGGACTTATGCAGTAGCTGGCTGGAAACGGGCCAATGGGAAGTGCTGTGCTGTGTAATGAGTAATGGAGCAGTGTGGACCTCACCAGCTCTGAGTGCTAGGAGACAGCCTCCTACCTTCATGACGACCACAGACAGGGTGAGGAATACCAGCACGGTCAACTCATAGATCACAAAGGTGGGGAACACATGGAGCCCTGTGGAGACAGAGAGACAAGACCCCTCAGAACAGGCTCAGGCCATCTCTCCACTGCAGACCTGCAACTCTAGCACACTAATTAAACTTGCTCTTACAGAAGAACTAAACTAAAACCCAAGTCCTTTTGAGGGCTTTGCCAAAACCCTCGCCCTCTCCTAGGGAAAGAGAGAGGTATGGCAGTCCTCCTCCATGAGGCCACACCTGCAGAGAATGCAGCGAAATCCCCAGGAGGCACAGGACCCAGCACTCCTTGCCCACCCGGGACCTAGGCAGACACAGCTTGTGTGTGCACAGCAGCCACAGGAGAGGTGGGAATGTTCCACATCTACACACGGTCTTTGGCATTTCTCACCATGGGGCATGCCTGGCCCTAGGCCCTTCTCATTGTCCTTTGTTCCTCCCGAAAAGGACAGGTGGCTATAAGTGGAAACGTCTCTGCCCACTCAAAGCTTTGTCATCTTCTCAGGAAAACACCGGCACCTGGAGATTGTCTTCCTATTAGAGGTTCCTGGCCCCGGGAGTCAACCACTCAATAGACTCTGTGGCCTCAGCTCTTGCAGACCATGTTTCTGTTTTACTCACAAACACAAACATAAGACTGCTCCCTTTCTTTCCTAGACGGTTTCCTCTTCCTGAAACACGGAGATGCTTCCTCAAAGTGGTTCGGACTCTGGTATGTATCCACCTGACCCTCCAGCCTCTCCAGCTGTACATCCAAGGTCCTTTTGGGGCTCTCTCCCCTTTTAAAGATCTGTTCTCAGAGCTCATGCCTAGAGATCATACTGCTACCCTAAACTATGACTGGACCCCCTGCCTCTTCCCACCACATTCCCGAATGTTCCTCATGTCCTGTTAGGCCCACGACAGGCCCCTGGAGCCTCCTCATGTCCAGCCCTGGACACTCAAGACCTGTACCACCAACCCACACAGACCTCCTTGGTAAGGCCATGGTTTAGATGTTTTTGGTCAGAGCCCATCCACATAGGTATAAGTCCAAAAGCTGTGCGTGGTACAGTAATACTCATCCTGTCCCACAGCAACCACAGCTGGTGGAGAGTCCCCAGACCCAGCCCACATGGGACAGGCAGAACCCACACACTGGGGCACTTAAGCTCTCTGTCTTCCTAGATTCCCGCCTGCATGCCACCCAGGAAGACCTCTTTTCAATAGACAGGAGGTTGGGCTGCACTGTGGACAACTCCCAACTGACCCACACCTCTCCCATGGAATGGCCTGTGCCAGGCATTGGTCTGACCTCTCCCATCCCCAGGCTTTCCCAGGAGTCCCTCCTCCTCCCCCTCCCAGGAAATACCGTGCGTCCTACCCTAGTTATGACGCTCTCCTGCAATGATGACATTTGTTTAGCCCATGCACACAGAGGGTTTCTGCACCTGGGCTGTAGGCGGGAAACGCCTTCCAGATACCTAAGCCTACCCAGAGCCCTTCTGCTCTATGGACGGTATCACTTCCTTGCCCAGATGTGTGTGAAGGAACAGCTGGGACATAGAATCCACTTAAACCAGTGGTGAGGGCACGGCAAAGGTGAGACAGAGAATCTGCATCTCCACAGCTTTGCCATAAGCATCCGTGACAGGAGGACAGAGGAGCGACGCGTCAGTCGTGAAGCCGCTGTCATTTGCTCTCATGGTCAACACCACATGCTCTCAGCGTACAGCAAACTCCGCAGGCTCCACCACTGGCCCCAGCCAGTCTCTTGGCCTCGTTGTACTTGCTTCCTCAAGTCTGGGCTGGAGAGGCAGGCGGATGAAATATGTCCTGAGAAGTGCATGGTCATCCTTGTGGTCATTAGGCCGAGGGCCAGGCCTCAGGTGTAAGGTCTGCAAGATCCCCCCAAGCCAGATCCCATTAGGTGTGTAAAGTCCAACTGCTAGGCCCCGCCCCTCAGAATCTTCATAATCCGAGGGGTGGTGGTGGTGGTGTGTGTGTGTGTGTGTGTGTAATACTCAAAACTAGACCAAGCGGTTTGCACTGTTCACAGACCCAGATGAGGATGGCTGGCAGTGTGCGGCAGCAGCCGCTCTTCTCCAGAGAGAACACCACAGGCCCTGGATCCAGCTCTGCCGCTGCCGCCGGCTATGGACTTCACTGGGCTCTCCAGACCCTGCTGCGGCTTTCTCCACAGGGCCATCTGGAGTCAGAGTCTGCAGGAGGTAACCGAGGTGTGATGACACAGAGGTGACCCCGTCTGACAGGGCTGTGTCTAGTATGAGGGAGTCCATGAACATTTTCTTTCTAGTCAAGACACTTGGGAGGCATGAGAGAAATCTGTTGTTTGAGGGACCTGGTCTGGGGTCTTAAGTCCTAACATCCGAAGCGAGCCACACATATAATAGCTGTGTCCTAGTAAAACTGCATTTCTAAAACAGGGGACAGACTAAGTTGCAACATGGACTAAACCTTCTCACCGGTCAGAACATGGGCTACAAAATCTGGTGCCATATCTCCAGCACTGTGCTGCCCACACAACCCTGGGTCACGAAGCCTCCAGCCTCACAATAGCTCCTCTCTCCCCATGAGCCTGGTGTCTTCCTTCCACACAGAAGGCCCTCCCTCGCTGTGGCCCGCAAACTGCTCCTTGTTCCTCACGCTCTTCGAGTGCAGTCTCTTCTCAGACACAGGCTTGCGGCAAACGGCCTGGGATTAGGGCTGTGACTGTCTGGTGGCTGTCCTTGGACTTGCTAACGGGCACCTGCAGGTACACTTCTGCCTCACTCCCCTCAAGGCTGAAGTGTCTTCTCAGTGGAGAGCATGTCGTTTACATGATCAGAGCCCTGAACAGAGACCCACTGACTGGAGATTAGACCGACGGCTGTATGCGGGTCTCTTCAGAACAAAGCTTGAATTTCCCAAAGCAAACACACACGGAATCTAAAGATCAGGGAGCAGATGTTTCTGTTCAAATACTATGCTGGCAGAACTCCGGGTGTAAACAGACCTGCTCTGGGGCTGGAGAGATGGCTCAGCAGTTAAGAGCATGTAGTGCTCTTGCAGAGGACCCGAGTTTGGTTATCCGGAACCTACACTGGGTGGCTCACAGCCAACTCCAGACTTGGGGGTATCTGACATCTCTGGACTCAAGAGCAACTGCACTTATGTGCAGATACCCACACAGACACATACATATAGTTAAAAATAAAGCAAATCTTAAAACAAAACAAACAAACCAAAAAAAAAAAAACAACCCAAAAAACAAGAACTACTCCAAAGTTTAGATTCTCACTTTTACTCCATGCTTTTGATCCTAGCACTCAAGAGGCAGAGGCAGGCAGGATCTCCATAAGTTCAAGGCCAGGCTGGTCTACAGACTGAGTTCCAGGACAGCCAGGGCTACATAAAGAGACCCTGTCTCAAACAAACAAACAGGCAAAAATATGGATACTCAATGATTCCAGATGACAAGATATGGAGGGGGAATATGAAAATGTGCCATATAAAGCTTGGAGCTCGGCTCAATGGAGGTAGACCATCAAGTGGGAACAGAAGGCCAGAGAGTCAGAACTAGCAAGCTGTTGACATGCTCCGTGGGTGTCAGAGAGTTGAAGCTGGGGTACAGAAGAGAGGCAAGAGATGGGTCGTGGTCTGTGTGGGTCACTACACTTGGCTGATGTCTTGTGCCCAAGGGCCTTCCCATTGTGAACCCTCTCCTTCAAGATGGACAGAGCTATGGACAGACTTTTGTATTTTCTTATTTATTTGTTTATTTATTTGTTTATTTATTTATTTATTTATTTATTTATTTATTTATTTATTTATTGCCGCCAGTGCCTGCCAGCGGGCCGGGCCCACCAGCCTTTTGTATTTCTATGTAAATCTCAGGATTATGCTGTGGGATGTCTTTCTATACGCTGTGAATATGTGTTGTGTGAATATGTGATTGGTTGATAAACGGAGCTGCACTGGCCTATGGCAGGGCAGGATGGATCCAGGCGGGAAAATACAAGAGAGACGGGAGGAGGAGAAAGGAGAGGCAGAGAGACACCGCCATCCCACCGTCCAGGGAGCAGCATGTAATGGCACACAGGTAAAGCCACAGAACATGTGGTGACATACAGATTAATAGAAATGGGCTGAGTTTAGTTATAAGAGCTAGCTAGCAAGAAAACTGAGCCACAGGCCATGGCCATGCAATTTGTAATTGATGTAAGCCTCTGTGTGTTTACTTGGGTCTGAGCAGCTGCGGGACTGGGCGGGACACAGGAAAACTCGCAGCTACAGGACTAGTTTTCCCCACCCTGGGAGACTGCACTCCATCTGCAGACCAAGCAAAGCACAGGAACATCCAACAATAAAGCAGAGAGGAGGGGCCAGGGTGCAGTAGGACTCTATCTGCTGTCCCCCGCCTCCAGGATGAGACCCACTGAATTCCCACAGTTGCATGGCATCCTTAGGAGCCTGGCACTGGGACCTGAGGACGAAGCTTAGGCCCCTGAAGGTCACCTGAAATGGCTATACACATCCTCACCAGGGCACTGATGAAACCTGACAAGCAACCAGCTAATTCTTGTCCTTTTTTTTTTCCCCTCCCCATTTTCCCTTTTTTAAAATAAGTCTTTTCCTCAGACTGCAGAAAAGCATATTTACATACAGACATTACAGACGAATCTCACATGCTTATCAAAGGCATGGCAGCCCTGCGGGGAGTACCTATGGATGCGAAGAAGATGATGGCCAAGAAGTCACGGATAGGCTCGATGTAAGTCATGATTTCCTCTGTGACCATGTGCCCTTGGGAAGAGACCAGTGCTCCAGCCAGGAAGCAGCCGAGCTCCATAGAGACGTCCAGCAGCTCTGTGACCTGGGGATGAGGAATCAGTTTCATTCGGGAACACACGGTACTGCCCAGTCTGATATACTTAAGGGTGCTCACAGCCTGACACTCCTCAACCCGACAGAAGAACCACAGTGGACAGCAACAATGCCTAGGACCCAAGCACCACCCCAGAGATGCAGGTTCCTATATGCGGCCCCAGTGGGGCCCAGGAGTGGCCAGAGAGCCCATACACCAGAGACTAACATTGGTTGAGCTAATCATACTTGGAGATCACTCATGTAGATCGCTGTGCTATTTTTATATTTTCCAACCTTTATTTTAATTTTTAAGACTTTTTATTTTATGTGCATTGGTGTTTTGCCTGCATGTATTTCTGTGTGAAGGTGTCGGATCCTCTGGAACTGTTACAGACAGCTGTGAGGTGCCATGTGGGTGCTGGGAGCTCAATCCTGGTCCTCTAGGAGAGCAGCCCTGAGCCATCTCTCCAGCCTGCCAACCTTGATTCTGAATAGCTGTAATACATTTTTTAATCTACATCAGGACAGAGCCAGTCTTTGCCACTAAAACTATTCCTGTTACTGACCTCAAACTTCACAGAGAAGACAGACAGCCACCACAGGCAACCACACTGACAGGGCACAGAGGAAGCTCCCATCAGGCAGAGAGGATGAGAAGCATGAAGAAGTGAGCCAGGTCAGACGGAACTATAGAAAATAACAACAGTCCAACACGAAACACTTAAAAAAAGAAGTACCACTTACAATGACACCAAAACCACCATCAAACAACAAGACACAGATGCCACAAAATGGCAGGACTGTCATAGCCAACACGAGACGCCACCGAGGTGCCAGAAGGAGCCAACAGTGAGGAGGCAGACGCTCTGCACCAGGAAGGTGTCACTACCTCCTGAAGGGACTGACGGATTTAGGGATGCCGGTGAGACTTATGCAGGCATGAGAAATGAAAGGCTAGACCTGAAAACTTGTGAGGAAGTTGGAGAAATCGCAAATAAAACTTATGATGATCCTGACACAGAACCAAATTTGGGCCAGAATGCTCCCGGATGTCAAGCTACAAAACTGTGTGAGAGCAAGCACAGATTAAGATGCAAAGCAGTAGCAAATCAAAATAACACCCCCAACCCATGCATTCATACACACACACATACACACATTAGCAAAGACACATGTACACATCAACCCACTAGATATATACACACAAATATATATATATATATATATACATTTACATATATATATACACTATCCACATGTATTTACAAAAGTGCACATGTGCACGTATACCTCATACAACAGGTACAAGAATGAATTTAAACATACAAATGTACGACACAGCTACTTGGATTCTGACAAGGCTATACTACAAAGCAATGGGCAAAGATTCTTTTCTACAATTCACATCCCAGGTGGACTGTAGATCTAAACGAGAAAAGTGGAGTGATGATACTTGCAGAAGACACCACAGAACATCCTCACGAACCCAGAGCATCACACATCTATACAGAATATGGCAAGTGCTAACCAGAAAGAAAACGCCTATTGGAGTATATTGAAATTAAGAACCTCCGTTTATTAAAAGTGGCCATTTAGAGCAAGCCATGGCCAGGAAGACACTGGCAAGAATGGATGTGACCCAGAGCACGATGTAACCATATGGACCGAAGTGCTGGCACATTCTACACGGGGACCTGAAGGCCCCGGGCTGGAAGAAGCCAGATGATAACAGCCACGTGGTGTCTGAACAAATTTAGATGGAAATGCCAGGAAGCAGCAGCAAGTCCACAGTGGCGGACAACAGACCAGTGCTTATGGGGAAGGGGTGAAGAGGGGAGAGTAGTGGGGTGCTCTCCCACTCGTCAGTGGTGACAGCGGCACAGCAGTGTTAGCATGCTGGGAACCACCAAATCGCACAGGAAGATGGTTAAAATGGTGACGGTTATGCTAAATAAATTTCATAGCTGCTTTTTTAATGAGACAAAAAAAAAAAAAAACTTGTCAAAAGTATTTTTTAAAGCCTACAAATGAGGGGGCTGGAGAGATGGCTCAGAGGTTAAGAGCACTGACTGCTCTTCCAGAGGTCCTGAGTTCAATTCCCAGCAACCACATGGTGGCTCACAACCATCTGTAATGAGATCTGGTGCCCTCTTCTGGCCTGCAGTCATACATGCTGTATACATAATAAATAAATAAATCTTTAAAAAAAAAAAAAAGCCTATAAATGAATAAGAAAATTACCAATCCCATAGAGAAACAACCAGACCACATTAAGGTGCGTCCCAGAGTGGATCCCAGGTGTCTTGAATCTCTTAAAAGAAGACTCCATCAGCCCCAAGGAAATGGGAATCAGAACCCATTGTGTGTGTGTGTGTGCAAGCACACGACACAGACGACAGCAGCAAGTGTGCGGAGGGTGTGGAAGAACTGGGCCCCCAGCAATCTCCATGTCACAGACGAGACTTGGGGCAAACCGGAGCAGCAGTGAAGGTAACCAGATGTGTGTTCCAAGCCCAGCCATTCCACCTCCTCAGAAATGAAATCCAGGGGCGAGAGCCTGGGGAAGAGCAAACGGCCTCTCTCACACCACCCTAGCCGGAGCGTCAGCGACAAGCACGGAACCGACGTCTGATGTGCAGAGGCCAGCACCCCCTGTCACATCTGGAGCCTGACGGCAGGCGCCCAACCAACACTGCCGAGCGAACAGAGGGAGAAGCCAGGTGCCGACCAAGAGTCACTCTGGCTGCTACATCCCTGGGGAGGGCGACACGGACCTCCACAGATAAGACAACCTTGCTGGAGGTTACTTTCAAAAACAAACTACTCTGGAATAGATAAAGCAGGGGAAATTCTTAAATAAGTAACTTTCTTGGCTTAATTACAGCCATCATGAGCAGAAGCAAATGTTGTGCTTCCCAGAGGTTATAAAATAATGCCATACGTAAAGAAAGCGTTTGCTAGTTTACTTCTTAACATTGAACCGTTAATCTCAAGACGGACAGTTTGAAGAGGAGCCCTTAGGTTCCCAGGGCAGTGTCCTGTCTAACCCAGTGGCTTGGCCGGGCTACCTGCCAGCCTTTTCCAAGCCCCAGTGCTCACTTCCTTCCTCAATTTCTGAAATGGCTATTTAATAAGTACTGTACAAACGGATTCACTCAGCCATACACAGCCTTTGAAGAACGGCTTTCACTCTGCATGGCTCCCTGAGCTTTTCGCGGACTAGCCGTTTTATGGTAGGGCAGCAGATACGCCATAGTTTCTGCATATTTATTTAGTGTGTGTATGTTGATGTGTGTACATGTGCACTTATGGAGGCCAGAGGTCAACATCAGCGGCCTCACTCAATCACACTCCCTCTCTCTCTTGTATTTTTTAAGTATTTATTTTTGGGGCTTACCTATCCAGCTAGACTGTGCAGCAAGCAAGGCCCAGGGACGCTTCTGTTCCCGCCCACAGCACCTTCGCACTCATGGATTACAGGAACTTGTCATTGCCCGGCTTTCTGAGTGGGTGCTGGGATCCACGCTCAGGGCCTCGTGCTTTCAAGGCAAACACTTTAACAACAGAACCTTCTTCCCGGCCTGATACACCACAGTTCCTTACCACTCACCTTGAAGGACAATTGCACCGGATTTGGTTATCACAATCCAGAGTGCTATGGACATCCATGAGTTGGAGTGAACACACACCTTCATTTTCCCGGGATAAATGCGGAGGCATGGCCGCTGAGCGGGACCACGGTGGATGTGTGTGGGAACGCCGCCGTTACTAGTTAGGCTGCTCAGGACGTCTCTGGGCCTTTCCCCACCCTTAGGAGAAGTCTACTTTCTAACACAAGTCTGGTTTGTCTGTTTTTATCCCCTGTATTTTTTAAAATTATATCGTTTCCCCTCCCTTTCCTCCCTCTAAACTCTCTTACACCCACCCCTCTTTCAAACACACACATGGATCTGTTTTTAAAATCCCCTTTATGGCCACAGAAGTCATACCACTAACCAGCTCATCCTCACCAGAAAGAACAAAAAGTGCTTTTAACTTGATCCGCTATTTTGAATGTGAAGCTTAAGACAGTAAATGTGCTTATGTGCCTTTTCATGAACACATACCTGTTTTTAAAAATGCAAATCCTGTCTGGAAATACAAAATAAATGCAGCACTCACACATCATATTTTCACAAAGTGCCTGGTAACGATCAGGTAAAGGCTCAGCCACGGCAGGATAAACCATGTCTGGAGTCAACACTCCTAACTTGAATGTTTTTGCCACTTCTCCAGTGAGAAGGTGGAGTCATCACAGGCTTCGGCGAGACCGGCTGCACACCGGGCCATATACACCACAGACACTGGAGGATTACCGTCAACATGAGAAAGATGAACGCGGACACTCCCAGGATGAGGATTTCCTTGTTCCCTTTGCTTTCCATGTGCAGCTTCCGGTAATACGGTCCTATGAGGTAAGTCTTTATGATGAGACATAAGAGAAAAACAGCAGCCAGCGAGAAGAGAATCTGTCCAATCAGAAAGAGTATCCGCAGTGCTTCCATGACAACGCTGGGGAGAAGAGAGAGAGATGGCATTCACCTCCAAATATATTTCTTTAAAGTCCATAAATAATCTTTTTGTTTTGTTTTGAGACAGGGTTTCCCTGTGTAGCTTTGTGCCTTTCCTGGAACTCACTTGGTAGCCCAGGCTGGCCTCGAACTCACAGAGATCCGCCTGCCTCTGCCTCCCGAGTGCTGGGGTAAAGGCGTGCGCCACCGCCGCCCGGCCTTGTGTAGCATTTTTATGAACAAGTGACTGTAAGTCAAACAAGCAAACACAGTGTACGGACACTGACCTGGACGACGTGCTGGCTCCCGCCTGTATGAGCGTGGGCATGACGGCGATGAACAGCCCCAACTGCACATCCTGCATCACCAGCATGCCAAGCAGCACCGTGCTGTAATCAATGTCGCCTGCTGGGGAGACCGCTACTCAGAACAGAGGCTCAGAGACTCAAGAGCCCCCGTCAAAACCCAGGCCCCGGGCGACCGCGGCACGTGCCTGTCAACCCGAATCCGACCTCCAGAACCCGCGGCAACGTGGAAGGGGAGCTGACGCCACAGCGTTGTCGTCTGAGCTCCATAGGCATGCCACGCACATGCTCACAGACACGCACAATAGTAAAATTAAAAGAAAAAAAAATCACGGGACTTGACCTATTTTTAAAATAATTCAAATAACCTTCATCATTTAAATAAAAACGACTTTAAAATCTCTTTGGAGCAGCAGGTGGGGCACACTTGTAGTCCTGACTATTACCAGGCTGAGGCAGAAGGACCCTTTAGCACAAGAGTTTGGGGCCATCCTGAGCAATAGAACAATGTCTATCTCGAGACCAACTTCAACAGGTTTATAACCTTTAAAATCAATGTTTGCTCTCAAAGAAATTTTTTTTATTAGTTTTGCTTGAGATGGGGTGGGCAGGTTTTACTGTGTTGCCCAGGCTGGCTCTTAGGCTCAAGTAATCCTCCTGCCTCAGTCTGTCAAGTAGCTGGAACTACACGTGTACACCATTGCCCATAAAACATTTTATAAAGAAAATCACCAAAATAGTTTATTTCTATTGCTAGTAACATAATTATAGCAAAATGCCATAATCAAAAGACACCGTGGCAGCGGTGGTGGCGCACGCCTTTAATCCCAGCACTCGGGAGTGAGTTCAAAGCCAGTTTGGTCTACAAAGTGAGTTCCAGGACAGGCTCCAAAGCTACACAGAGAAACCCTGTCTTGAAAAAACAAACAAACAAACAAACAAAAGACCAAACTGTGGCAAACAAGATGGCGTGCTTGGAAAATGGAGATACGAGCTGCCTTTACCCCCAAACAAGCCAGTCTCAGCCCTCCTGGTGACAGGCTCCACATTCTGCATACCACCAGAGCAAACCCCACTCCCTTCCCCTCCCCTGGCATGTGCTCCCACGGAAGGAGACTCCTCCTACACACACAGTAAAGCAGAACTGCGGATTGCATTTCCACCCTGGCGGTCACCTTGTGTTCCTACAGGCCATTGTAAAACCCTGTGTGTGCAATGGAGAAAAGCAGAGCGCCACGTGACGTGCAGTGGCGTCTGCTGCCGCCAGCTTCCAAGCGGTTGCTGGTGTCCATGCCCTCCCCTCTCTGAAGAACCATCACCCACCACACTCGGGTTTTATCATTCAGATGTCTCTTTAGGGGGCAAGTGTAAAAGGTCACGTCTCCAGACTTTACACTGTATCAACAGACATGTTCTGCATCTCCGTTTCTCCTCTACTCCTGAGATTAGCTCACACCGGTTTAGTAGTATGCCGATGATTATGCCACCGGCGGCATTATCTGTTCTATTACTGAACACTTGCATTATTAGTCATTTTTTTTTGTTATTGGAAGTAATTACAAGGCCTTTTAAAGGCATATAACTAGAAAGAGAATTTTCTGTTTTGAAATCATTCTCCAAAGGGGTTAGTCCCACTGAGAGCGCAGGAGCTCCTGAGAGCCGACATTCGGTCAATGCTAGTTCATGTCAACCGAGGCTGAAGCAGGAAGACTGAGCCTGCAGGCAGCCTGGGCTACATTCTGAAATGCCGTCTCAAAACAAAACAAGATCGGAACAGCATCTCCTCCTCCGCTCAGAAGTAGAAAGTGAAATGGCGTCACAGGGGTACCGGCTTGTCCCTCCAGGGTGCTCACAAGAAGCAGAATCTTCGTCACCGTTCACTCGGGCATCTTCTCCCCCAGGTATGTTTGGCTGATCTTCCCGTGGGTAATTATTCACATGGACTTAAAGAAGTTCCTGCTGTGAGCCCGATGACGGTTTACATTGTGGTCAAGTTGACAGGACCTAGAACCGCCGAGAGACAAGGTGCTGGGACCCTCGTGAGGAAACTACTTGGATTAGGTTAGCCTCTGGGCATGCCTGTGAAGGATTTTCTTCTTTAGGTGGAGGCAGGAAGGACCCCAGATGTGGGCGGAGCCGTTTCTCTGGTTGGGTCCTACACTGAACAGGGCAGAGGGGACTGAGCAACAGCACCTGCACCTCTTTCCTCACCGCAGACACCGTGCAGCCAGCCACGTCACGCGGCTGACGCCTGGACTCCCCCGAAACTGTGAGCCAAGGGAATCCCTGCCCTGCCTCAGGTGCTTTCGTCAGGGTTACTTTTACCATGGCAACAGGGAGGGTAACTAAAACCCAGTACTTTATGGAGTGAGTAAAAGTCTCCCCCTGGCCTATGCTCATTTGTTTAGTTATTTGGTTATTTTTTTGAGACAGGGTTTCTCTGTGTAACAGTCCTAGCTGTCCTGGAACTCACATAGATCTGCTTGCCTCTCCCTTCCAAGTGCTGGGATTAAAGGTGTGTGCCACCATACCCAGCCTATGTTTATTTTTTTAAAGCCTTTAAAAAAAAAAGCCCTAAGGTTACTGTGCTCACAGCTATCAGTGTTTTCTTTGGGGACTGGACACTAAGGTCACGGGATAACCCTCTTTCCTTCAGTAGTTCTCAAGCTCTGCTCCTCCTGCGCTGCTGTTGACCCATGTGGAGCTCACAGAGGTCAGGGAGGGCTCTGGCTTCTCTCTTTCCATCAGGGCAGCTGTTCTCACCAGTTCCTCCCAGTTCCTCCCGGTCCTTACAGCACCTGGGTCACCTGTTCAGTCCCACACATGCTTGTGGCAAGGCTCCACTACCTTGTCACAGCCACAGAAAGTCCTGTTATCTGGAGGACTCTTCACTCAATATATTTTTTTAATTTATTTATGTTTCTGTGAGTGAGTGGTTTGCCTGTGTGTATGTATTTGCACCATGTACACACAGTGCCCTGGGAAGCCAGAAGAGATCACTGGACCTCCTGGAATCGAAGCTAAAGAGAAGGTTGTGAGCTGCTGTGCAGGTGCTGAGAACCAGATCCCAGTCCTCTGCTAGAACAGCAAACGCTCTTATCCACCGATCCATCTCTCAGCCTTTCCTCACTCAAATCCTCGAGGGCCGGCCCTGGCCTCTTGGCCTCTAGTGAATCTGAAGTTCCTTTTGCCAACTCCCATGAAAACACTGGCAGGTTTCTTTATTAGAACAGCTGTGAGCTTATAAATTCAAGGAGAAATAACATCTTATAGATCAGGCCTTTTTACCCATGAACACCGACAAATTCCCTGACTAACTCTTGAGTAATACTGCAGTATGATTTTACCCTCTCAAGGGTAACAACACACACCTTTTGAGAGACTTATCCCCAAACCTCTTGTATATTTTATTACTGCTATACATTAAAACTTTAAAAAAGAAGACGAGATCTTTAGCCAGGCTGGCCCGCATGGCTGAAAAGGACCTTGAACTTCTGATACCCCTGCCTCTCTCTCCTAAGTGTAGGGATTACAGGCTCAGTCCACTCAGCCTGGTTCAGGCCGCAACGGGGATTGAACCCAGGTCCTCATACGTGCTAGGCCAGCACTCTCCCAATTGAGCTACACTCCCAGATCCCAGACATTGACTCCTCCTCTCCAATTACGTCTCCTGACAGTGCGGGTGCACCACCTTCCTAACACATTAAATTATAAACATCTTGCCAGATTCTACATCCCTCAGAATATCAGCCTCCCGGACACACATACTAACAGTGGCATGTCCTTTGACCTTGTCTACAGTTCTGGTGTGACCTCTGTGACCTTTAAAATGAAACGAAAACAACTCCTTTCCAAGCAGTCCCCAGTGGTCCAGCCTGTAAATCCCCTGCTCCTGCTGTCTCCCTGGCACGCTCCCCACCCCTCTGGACCCTCTGCTCTTGCTATCCTATAGTGTGGGATACAAGGATGTTGGAAAACCCTCGCCAGTCCCACCCCTGGTTGCATTTCTGCATCCATGGGCTGATTTCCCAGGCAGCGGCAGGGTCTCCACCTCCTGACGTGACCTCATGGTACAGAGAAGGCATGTGCTATTTCTTCAAGCCACTTGTCTTTTCCGTTGAGTGCTGAGATCCGCTTGGACT
Organism: Peromyscus leucopus; assembly: GCF_004664715.2. Taxonomy (NCBI): domain Eukaryota; kingdom Metazoa; phylum Chordata; class Mammalia; order Rodentia; family Cricetidae; genus Peromyscus; species Peromyscus leucopus. The sequence continues at coordinate 3,326,544 of NC_051077.1, read as the reverse complement.
GGAAATGCTGCTTCTGTATTCTGACATGAGGAGGGCAAACTTCTCATTTTTCCCATTTGGTGTTAGAACTGTGCATTAAATCTAAGCCTCGAGTCTTTCCCCGGGTCTGGAAAACCACCAGCCACTTTCCACAGCTTCTCCTACACACATGTCCAGCTTCCCATCTCGTCTACACACATCTAAATGTTTCTTGTCCCTTCTAAGCTTTTCGTACCTGATCCAATTCCACAGACGTGGCGTCTTCGTTTATGTTCAGTCGTTCGATCGTGCCTGCTGGGGTCTAGTGGGCATCCTTGTGAAGGAGGGACTCACAGACAGAGGCTGACAGCCATCTTTTCTAGAAGCAGATTTCTTCATGTGCAGGCCATCAGTCAGAGGCCACCTCACACTCCATCGCTCACCCCACTTTCCCAGCCTGTGCCCCCCAGTCCTCCATCACAGGGATAGCGGTCTCTCTGCTAGATCAGCACAGATGTGGCCACCGAGGTGGTGACAGCAAGGTGACTCGCCAAGGAAGGGTCACACCCGTGTCCCATGAGTCCCACAGGCCTGGGAGAGCTGGCAGTTTTCCCTTTCCAGTGAGAGGCCCCTTCCCCCAGGCCATACTGGGAGTGTACTGGGACAGCTCCAAGGGGACTCCAGAGCTCCGGCCCCAGTTCAGGAGGTGGGGGAGCGGCTGGACACACTGCCCCCACACAGCTCTCGGTGCCCGGCACAACAGTCTCAGTCTCATCAGAGGAGGTAGCCATGTCTTCTTGGTTTTCTTTTTACATTTTCCCTTCTATTCCAGACGTGTTCGAGGCATCCACGTGACGATCCCACGACACTTTGGCCTTACGTTTTACTTTCACGAAGCAAACACCGACTGCCCCGTGAACAAGCACATATGAAAATGTTAATGCTGCCAAAGACGCAGGCAGAGCTTGATGGTAAGGCCACTTGTGACGGCCCCGTGCTGCTCTGGTCTCACCACACCAAGCAGTGACTCAGAGACGACAATAGTTCACACACAGAGAACAAACCAAGCCACGGACAAGGGCTGGTAGTTCTGTCGATGCGAAAGCGCTCTGGTTTACAGAAAAACTCCCCACCAATTGTGTTAGCTCCTAGTACTGCCATAACTAAAGGAACCAGCAGTAACACGGGCCCTGCAACAAGCTGCCACCCCCACAGCCTCCATACGTGGTGCTGTAGAGACTTCTGCTCTCGCTCTGACTTCCTTCCAGCTCTCTGACGATGCTAACTAAGCATGTGAGCACACAATGGGTGTTCCTTTAACCCAGCAGAGGAGCGGAAGCATGGAGAAACTGAACCCAGCGGTAGGCTGGTCCCCTGAAGTGCTGAACATGTACCAGAGTAGCTATCAACAGCTGGACAGTCCTAGGAAGGAGGATTTGCAATGTCTTCTCACAGGCCTCCAGTCACGAGTCTGCAGGTGAGCTGCCCATGAGCATGAACTGCACACATACTTAGAACATGCTGATTACCTACCTTCTTTATCACCCCGGGCACTGCCCACTAGGAACCTGGACACCAGGGGTGTGCTTGATAAGGACAAGCAGGTGGAAATGAAGACACTCTGAGTGGGTCTGATCCGCAGAAGGTGTCCCCACCACAAGCCGAAGGCAATCATCAGTAATGTCATGTAACAAGGTCCTTGTAAAGATATCCTCCACACCTGAAAAGAACAGACAGATTCATACACATTCCAGGGACAGCAGCCCGTCTCCGAACGAGAGCCACAGAGCGGAGAACTGATATTTCAGGAAGGGACTCAGAGCCTATACACCCAAACATAATAAACACACCCCCCAGGCCAAAACACATTCAGACACAGACACTATGTACGGTCGTCTCACAGTATCCCTGGAGATTGGTCATAGCCCCCACACCACACCAATACCAGACACTGAAATCCTCCCGTGATTTTTATTTTTATTGTATTTATTTATCCTTATGTGCATGGGCATTCTGTCTTCACGTTTGTCAGTACACATATTCGTGCCCAGAGGAGCATGTCAGGCCCCTTGGGAATGGAGTTACAGACAGTTGTGAGCTGACATGTGGGTGCTGAGAATTGAACCTGGGTCCTCTGGAAGAGCAGCCAGTGGTCTTAACCACTGAGCCATCTCTCCAGCTCAAATCTTCCTATTTAGAATGTATAATATTTATGCCTTCCTGTAGCCTTTAAATCATCTCTAGATGACTTATAAGAATAAATACAATATAAATGCTATGCAAATGCTTATATAGTATGAATTAGGGAATTAAGGACAAAAATAAATCTATTATATATTCAGTATAGAAATATTTGTTTCTACATATGTTCATTTTGCAGTTGGCTGAATCCATGGATGCAGAACCCAAAATATGGAAGACTGACCATGGGTCATTTATACACACGACTTCTCTGTCCCCCTCCAGTGTGTGCAGAGACATTTTTTGTTTTGTTTGTTTGTTTTTTGAGACAGGGTTTTTCTGTGTATCCTTGGCTGTCCTGGAACTCACTCTGTAGACCAGGCTGGCCTTGAAGCCAGACAGAGATCTACCTGCCTCTGCCTCATGTGGAGCCGTAAGGCGGAGATCAACAGAGGCTTTATACAGAGCTAGCCTCCAATGGCTTTTCCATCCCTACTCTACGCCTAGGGTAACAATGCCATTCTTCCAGAACTGGGAAGGTGGGGGAGATGCTCCTAAGCTGGTCCTGAGATTCCCGACTGTAGCTGAGTGAACACTCACTGGCCTCCCATTATGCACAGCCGGGCTGATCAGGAATAAAAGTCTCTGAGACTTCCAAACAAGCCCACATACAGATCATGTGATCACCATAGAGGTCAATGACAGATGACTGGGTCCAACAGTTGCTTAGTCTCCTTTGCTATGTAGCTCAGACAGACTCACGAGTAGGGGTGGGCTGTTGTAGAATATGATTTTAAGGCGTGTTACTTTTGTTTATGTTGCATTTGTTTAACTCTGTGAAGCTGGGTTACTGTGCCTGTCTAAAACACCTGATGGTCTAATAAAGAGCTGAGCAGCCAATAGCAAGGCAGGAGAAAGGATAGGCGGGGCTGGCGGGCACAGAAAGAATTCATAGAAGGAGAAATCTGAAAGAAGATCAAGTAACAAGACAGGAAGGAGGAGGCCTTCAGGGTCCAGCCACCCAGCCACCCAGCCACCCAGCCACCCAGCCACCCAGCCACCCAGTCAGACACAGATTAAGAAGGAAAGAAAAGGTATACAGGAGTTGAGAAAGATAAAAGCCCTGAGGCCAAAGATAGATGGGATAATTTACGTTAAGAAAAGCTGGCAAAAAAACAAACCAAGCTAAGGTCAGGCATTTATAATTAAGAATAAGCCTCTGTGTGTGATTTATTTGGGAGCTGAGTGGCAGGTCCCCTAAAGAGACAAAGTGTAAGAAAGCAACTAACAACATTTTGGTACCCAATGTAGAGTCCAAATTTCCACGCAGGACTTAAGAAAGCTTAAAAAAAGAGGATACGGCTCCTTTACGAGTTTCCACCTCCTGCGGGTGAGCCCTTTAGCAGCCAGTATATTGAGTAGGAACAAAAAACTAAGTAAAACACTGCCACAGCATAAGCATTGGCATTTTAGAGCTCTAGGAAGGTTGAATGCAGTTCTCAGCATGAACTTCATGAGCTTTCAGCTTTGCTTTCCCTACCTGAGAAGTGGGCGGAGCCAGCTGCCAATACTTTGGGCAGAGGTCCCACTGCTTAGCAGTTAAAAGTTTGTTCATGAAGTCAAAAAGGCTAAAAGAAGCCGGGCGGTGGTGGCGCACGCCTTTAATCCCAGCACTCGGGAGGCAGAGCCAGGCGGATCTCTGTGAGTTCGAGGCCAGCCTGGGCTACCAAGTGAGCTCCAGGAAAGGCGCAAAGCTACGCAGAGAAACCCTGTCTCGAAAAACCAAAAAAAAAAAAAAAAAAAAAAAAAAAAAAAAAAAAAAAAAAAAAGGCTAAAAGATACGCAATAAAGAGGTCCAGACAGAAAAAAAAAACAAAACAACAACAAAAAAAAAAACAGGTTACAGTGTGTTTAACAAGGTGCGTAGGCTTAAGATAAGGAAAAGGGTAGAGTCATAGAAAAAAAAGAATATTTTAAAAATAAAGCCTTTAAAGAGAGAGGTAAAGTAATATAAAAAAGAATAAGCCATGCAGAGATGGGAAACACACAGGGAGTCTGGATCCTGCATGCTGTTGTGGTTGATTTCTAATTTTTTGACTGTTGAGAAGCAAAAGACAGCTGCTAGGACACATGGGGTTGTGAGCTGGACTGATAAATTGAACCAATCTAGATACTTTAGGAATGCCTTAACTTTAAAAAAGAAGTCAAAAGCCGGGCGGCGGTGGCACACACTTTTAATCCCAGAACTCAGGAGGCAGAGCCAGGTGGATCTCTGTGAGTCTGAGGCCAGCCTGGTCTACACAGTGAGATCTGTCAAATGGAAATAAAAAAATGCTTTGGATTTTTGTTCCCACAGGAGATGAGAGGCTGTGGATTCCTTCAGGGTTAATATGGGTCAGGTTTGATCAGGGGAGACCTCTTGAATCTTGACAGGTGATACCTATCAGTAAAGGTTACTGCTAGTCTTCCCAGGACTTGGTCATTATCTCAAATTTTCTCTGTGGTACCCTAAAGATGCTTCACCCACAGACAGCAGGAAGCAGTATGGAGAAAACTACGCCCACATTCCCAAGAGTTGGGAGTGTGGGTGGTCTTTGGTTATTTGGTGGGTTATGGATGTTTGTTATCATTTAGGGGAATATAGAATATTGATACAAATTTAAAATTATTTTTGTTATGCTGTATATGTGTTTCTACTCTTGTTTAAAGGATTTTTGTATATTGATACAAATTTAAGGTTATTTTTTGTAACAGTATATTGTATGTATGTTTCCATTTTTGTTTGAGGTATTGTGCCTATGCAGTCCATTTGGTAACGTAGGGTGAAGTTCTAGTTTTTTTTTTTTGTTTTTTTTTTTGTTTTTTTTTTTTTTTTAAGATTTATTTATTTATTATGTATACAGTGTTCTGCCTGCATGCATCCCTGCAGCCCAGAAGAGGGCACCAGATCTCATTACAGATGGTTGTGAGCCACCATGTGGTTGCTGGGAATTGAACTCAGGACCTTTGGTAGAGCAGCCAGTGCTCTTAACCTCTGAGCCATCTCTCCAGCCCCAAGTTCTAGTTTTTGAAAGCTATTATTATAAAGTATATAGGATAATCAGGAACATAGGTTAGTAGTTAGTCATTGATAAAAATCAAAATTGTATATGTTAGGTAAGTTTTCCAGATCATATAAGGATATATTTTAGATAGATAAATGGTTTTCAAACATTTCAAAGACCTACAGAATATGGCATTTAAAATGTTTTGTTAACCTAAGGTTTTTCATGACAATGAGACACATCTGCTCCTGGCAGCATCAATTTACTTCAGAGATGATAGACATCGAAGAAACTCCTTATAGAGTTTGCTTTCAATGTGGCCAGGCCAGCCATTTGGGCAAGAAGCTGCTCTTGCCTGGACTGATTGAGAGTAGAGAAATCTGTGAGGAGTAAAAGAAAGAAGTAGCCAGAGAAGGAGGAGGACTCCAGGGGCCAGCCACCCAGACACACAGCAAGTAAGATTTACACAAGTATGAAAATGAGAAAAGGGACCGGGCGGTGGTGGCGCACGCCTTTAATCCCAGCACTCGGGAGGCAGAGCCAGGCGGATCTCTGTGAGTTCGAGGCCAGCCTGGGCTACCAAGTGAGTTCCAGGAAAAGGCGCAAAGCTACACAGAGAAACCATGTCTCAAAAAACCAAACAAACAAACAAAAAAAAAAAAAAAGAAAAGAAAGAAAGAAAATCAGAAAAGGCACAGAGGCAAAAGGTAGACAGGATAATTTAAGTTAAGGAAAGCTGGCTAGAAACAAGCCAAGCTAAGGCCAAACATTTATAAGTAAGAATAAGCCTGTGTGTGATTTATTTGGGAGCTGGGTGGCAGATCCCTCAAAAAGAGCAAAAAACAAACAATAATGGGCAGCCCCACAGAGGCTGGTCCCAGATGCCCAGAGGCCTTTCTCTCCGCTCCTGTACTTGGCAGTTATGTGGTGCTCTGGAGTTAACTCACATCTTAACATTCCTGCCATGAACAGTAGGAGTGCCCTGGGCTGCATCTCGTGGAGCCACTTAGGAAGCCCACTCAGCTGTTCAGGCTCATGAATTTGTGGCAGTTACTCCTGTGAGCAAGGTTGGCAATTTTTTAAAACAGTCTTACCAACCCTTAAAGGGCCTGGAGCTTAAGACTGCTTCTGTCAGTCACTAGCCATGAACTCAGGTACCTAACAGGTTCTACAGCTTGAGTTTCCACATCTGGAAGGAGGAACAGTGAGACTGAATGATCTTTGAGACGGAAGGAATCTGGGGTCCTTGCGAGAGTAGACAAGCACGTGGAGGGCCCGGGGGGGGGGGGGGGGCGGGGAACAACTCATGGGAAGACTCAGGTACAAGTGGGTTCAGTCAGAAGTTCCCAGTCAGCACGGGACCCAGGATGCATTTGAAATGCAGTCTACTGGTCGCCCTGGGTCAGACCACGTGGGCTTTATCGCCAGGTGATTCCCACAAAGAAGCACTAGGAAGCTCCTATTGGCAAACTTCCCACAACAGCTCTCATCCCCAGACAGCTGGGTCCCAGCCCCACGGGCTATCTCAGGTTTCTGTCTCTTCTTTCCCGAGGCACATCCTTCTGAAACCCTGAAACCAGGCAACAGGGCAGGATGTGCCGCACTGGACCTACAGCTGCTCAGGGGCTGAGCACCGGGGCACAGCAGGAACCTGCTGCAAGTGCAGAAGAAGACACGAGAAGAAACAACTCCGGCTCCCCCCACTCATAATTTATTTGGAGAGAGGTAGAAACTGATAAACTGAAGATAAAAAAAAAAAGAACAACATTCAAAGGCAGGTAACCCCGGCACTAGGGAGGGTGAGGTGGGAGGATCTCTGAGCTCAAGTCCAGTCTTCACTACAGACCGCGTCTCAGAACAAAGAGAATAATTCAAGTCAATTTCAAAGCAAGACCCTGGCAGGTCCACGACCCCAGACTGAGCAGTCATCAGGGATGGACACTCAGGGCAGGGAGATTGCATTCTCTGCCACACTGGGAAGCTCTTCCAGATTCCAGGAACTTTGTTTCTAATCAGCCCTTCTGAGGATTCAGTCCTGAGACGGTGTCCCCCAATTACTACTGTTTTGGAAAACATTATCAGATGTTTTCTACCGAACATACGCTGCCTACATGGAAGAGACCTACTGGTGTGAAGTGCTCGCTTTCCTTCCTTTGGGCTGTCATTTATATCTTCCTGAGAAAGCAGGGAAGATGAAGGACTGAATACGGTGGTTTGGTAATCAATACCGATCCTCTGCACTCCAAACCGGGAACTGCAACAGTAACAAGCTGCATCTTGGCGATGAAAGTGCAGAGCCAAGGCACTGTCTAGGTCTGGGGCTCCCACCCAGCACGGATGAGAAGAGAGGAGTGAGTGTGGGACCACTAAACGAAGGCCAACAAGGACTCCAGACAACGCACGGCTCCTGTCCAACGTTCTTCTCCTTTATCAGGCGCGTCACCCCCTCAAGCACCCACAACACACTCCCGTGACAGCGCAAGAGTCCGTCCTTCAGGCTCTCCCCATGTCTAGATCACAAGGGCAAAGCCTCCAGGCAGTGCTAATCAGAACTAGAACTGCTTTACAATGCTTACAAACACGATGTTAGTAATATGTCATAGAACATCATGTCAGCATCAACCCTTGAACACTACAGAAAAAAAAATGGATTGTGAAAACCAGGAGAAACATTACCAAAATTCTCCCATACAGATGATGTCCCAACTGATGTCTAGGAAGATGAGAGCCCTGCTGAAGGTCCTGATGCTCATTATAGAACTTTACCTGCCTTGCTTTATCCGTGAACCACTCACTGCTTGCATCAACTATCTCTAGTTATAAAATCCCAGATGAGCCTCTGTACTTGGAAACAGAGGTCACATGTTTCCAGGAAGCCTGCCCAAGACGGCACCTGTGATGGCTGGTCCTGACTTACTCTAACAAAGCAGGACACCCTAAAAATCCCTTCCACCCAAGCTTATTCCTTCCCTACCCCATATTCCTCAAGAGAATGCTTAGGGAAAAATGGAGCTTTTTTAAATTTAGAATCTAGAAGAATGGTTACTTTTCTTTGAACTTTGAGTTTAGAAATTAACATATGTGGCCTATGATGTAAGAAGCACATGAAGAGACCAAAGTCTCTGGAAGATGGCACCAACACAATTCAGAACTCCTCAAGGAGCATGCCTTGAGACGTTGGTCCCGGGAAGTGAGATCAGACAGATTAACAGAGCTTGCAGCAATGTTTAAAAAAAAAAAAAAGGCAGATAGTTAGGAGTGGTGGTACACATTTAAATTCCAGTACATGGGAGGCAGAGGCAGACAGACTGCCACAATGCCAGGGCCACCCCGAGCTACAGAGTGAAGATCAGGTTCTATCAAGAGTCTACAGGGGACTCTCAACCACCACCACCAACAACAACAACAACAAAAACCCAAAATACTGGCTAGCTTTCACACTGCTAGACGGTGCTATGCACGCTACTAGAGGAGAAAAGTCATCACTCATCATAACCAGCTGTGAATCATGCAAACCACAACAATGACTGGCTTGGCAAGGTGTGCCCTCTGGTGCAATAGCGCTATAAACATGAATGGAGTAACCAACCACCTTCTGATTGGACTCAAGCCCTTATTCCGTAAGATGAAACCCAAACCTGGCACCATTACTGAGCCAAGAATCGATGGCTAGACAGGGCATGGGCTCTAGGGGAGAATCTCCTACTGCTATTCTGCTGTTAAATGAACATAGCATTAAACTGACTCCTAATGACTTATCGTTATACCCACAGGTCACCTGAGCAGCGTCTACTGGCGGTAGATGGTTAGTAATGGAGAGACCCACAACCCGCCAAAGTGCAGAGAATAAGATCACAGAGTGCTGGGCCCTAAAAGGAACGCACACAGCACACCTCCTTCCTAAGGCTCAGGGATCACTGTAGAAGAGGGAGTGGGAAGAGCGCATGAGCCAAAGGCAGTGGGTGGTCGGCAGCTCTGCCGGCAGGCACAAAGCTGGTGCAAGCCCAAGCCAGATCAAATCCCAGCGTGGACACTGGAGCTGGGCACACAATCCCACCCACAGCTATGGCACGGATGGCAGCGGTTAGCTGCTGGGAGAGGGAGAGACAGTTGTTTCCTAAGACTGGGGCCCCTGGTAAGCTGCCCACACTCCAACAGAAGACGATACACCCAAGAATATTTGGGTAGCACAAATGTGTCCTTATAGGTTAAAAAAGAAAATAGACCCAAATTTGGGAGGAGTTGGGGGCCTAAATATGATCAAAACACATTCTATGAAACTTGAACCTCTCAAAGAATGAGAGAGAGAGAGAGAGAGAGAGAGAGAGAGAGAGAGAGAGAACAAAGTTGGGGATTAGGGAAGTAGAGATAGATCTGGGAGGAATTGGGTGAGGAAGTGAATATGATCAAAATAAATTAATTTTTTAAAAAATCCTCAAAAAATAATGAAATGTTGTTTGAAAAAAGAAGTACTATAGAAAATTTGAAAACACAGAGAAGGGTCCAACAATGGCGATTCCCTATTGTCTCCATGTGTGTGCGCTTGCCTCTTTACAATGCTATTATCATGCAATATGTCTTTTTTTCCATATTGGGTCTGACTACATGCAGGTCAGGCTGGAACCCTCCTGTTTCAACCTCCCAAATAGCTAGGATTACAGGTTCATACTAATGTACACAATTTCATTTCTTTCTTTCAAAGGTTTGTTTATTTTTAATTATGTGTGTCTGTGTGTGGGGGTGTGTGCACGTGAGTTCAGGCGCACTCAGGGCTGGATCCTCCTGGAGGTGGAGTTACAGGTGATTCCAAGCCTGTGAGCCACCTGAGGTGGGTGCTGGGCACAGAATGCAGGTCCTCTGCAAGGGCAGGAAGGGCTTTAACCACTGAGCCATCTCTCCAGCCCCTCAGCTTTGCTTCAGGTTAGTGCTGTACCGAACATTTTCCTCTGTTTCTACACTGTAGTAGTTTAGTGGCTACATAACATTCCATCAGGCAGTCAGGTTGCCTGCCATTTAGCCGTTAGTTATTCAGATTATTTACAACATTCTTTCAACATCTGCTGATTGATTGGTGGGGAGGTGCCACAGCCTGCCTCCGCAGGTCAGAGGACACCTCCCTCGCAGGAGTTGATCCGCTCCTTCCACAGTGTGGGTCCTGGACATCAGACCCTGGCGGTCAGGACTGGTGGCAAGCACCTCTTAGGTGCTGTGCCATCTCCCCAGCCCCCAACAGTTCTGTTTCGTTCGGTTTTCCTTGTTTCGAGACATTTATTAGTTTTGACTTTTTCAAACTGATTTTCTAAAAAACTAGTATCAAACTAAATTAAAATTCGTTTATTTTTAATTATTATTTTTAATGAACTAGTTAAACAAACAAAAACCACTTAATAGCCAAGTAGACTCTCTGTGAGTTTAAAAAAAAAAAAAAAAAAAAGTGAGTAAACCAAGTTGCCCCCTGGCAATGGCCGAGGAGTTGGGTCCTTACCTTCCTGAGCTTTTCTGGAGAAAACTCTAAGCCAACAAGAAACAGGGTAAAGAAGACCCCAAATTCTCCCAATGTCTCCACCTGCACAATAGACTGAAAAACAAGGAAGGAGAATATTGAATGTTTTATGTACTTAGCACAGGTTAGCAAAACAACATGTGCTGATACACAGAGGAATATTCCCCAGCCCCCCCCCCCCAGTATGTTTTTAAAAATAAATAAATTCTGTGAATTTCCCTTATATCTGAAATCTTTTTGACTTCCTGACTGTGCGCGTGCACACACACACACACACACTTTCTTGATTTGCCAGAGGAATATTTATTTTCATTTTCATTACAGTTTCTATTGAGAAGCAGCTGTGGGGTTCACCGACTCAAATATATGGCCACTTCTGCCTTCACCACTCCTCTTCTCAGCCTCACCCCCTCCCTCCCTCCTCCCCCCCCACCCCCCTTCACCCCCCCCACCCCCGGGAACAAGGAAGAGGCACCAAAGTTGAGTTTAAGACAATTCACATTGACTTCTTGTTGGGATACGGGGAAGTTTTTCTCATGAGGTGAATTTTTCACATTTGGCACATCCCAGAGGTTTTATTATGCAAGGTTTATATAATATATATTATATATATTAAATTATTAAATTATATATTAAATTATATATTATTAAATATATATTATATAAACCTTGCATAATATATTATATATAATATATATAATATATTATATCTTTATATACATTAAATATATCTTGACTCATTTGTCACTTGTTTTTAATAGTGTCAAATTAAATGAAAAGAAACAGGACGATATATTAGGTTTTAACTTTCTCCAGTGTTCACTGGTTGGTGCCGTGTTCTGAGCCCAGGCTGTCCTGAGTCAGCATGGACTGGGGGTGCCGCATCCTTGTCTGGGTCTGTGTGCGCCTTCAGCCTTCCTCACTGCTCTGCCTACACCACAGCTCTGCTTTACGACGCTTCTGTTGGGACACCATCGTTGAGTTTATCTTTCGATACGGGAACTCGTTCCACTTACTGTCAGGCCAGATGTTACCTCCTTGACATCTTCTTATTTTTATGCTTCCTTACTTCTATTTTCCTTTCATTTCTCGTCCCTTCTCTTGGTCAGACCATTGCTATGATGCCAGAACGATACACTTAAATCTCCGTTTCTCGACTTCACACTGAAAGCCTATCGAGTTCCTATAGGGAAAGGTTACCGTTTGGGTTCTCCTGACTACATCCCACTGTTAGCTAGGATGATGCCCTTGGATCTTCGCTCACAATCACGTTCACCTTCTCGTGGTACAGCGGACTGAGTGCTCGCAGTACCCTGGTGCTGTGTGGCCCAGTTATTCTGACTTACCAGCTTGTTTGGGAGTGATCTCTGCTCCTTGAGCCTGCTTTTACCCTCTACACTCTGGATGGGGAAGGGGTGAGGCAGAGGGGAGTTTCTCCTTAATCGTATTATACTGTTCTAAGTCAGTGGAAATATCTGTGCAGAATATGAGCCTGGAGCACAGTTCACTGCGCTGTGAAGCCTTTGAGACCCTCACGGGACACAGGGCTGCCTCCGAATCAGGTTAACTTGTTCCTGGAAGGCACCAGGCTTGAAGCCTGAGCAGGCTGGGCAGACAGCTCTTTTTTCTGGCCAGAGATCATTTGCTATTAAGATGAGTCTCCTGGCCAGGTGGCTCACGCCTTTAATCCCAGCACTCGGGAGGCAGAGGCAGGCGGATCTCTATGAGTTCGAGGCCAGGCTGAACTACAGAGCAAACTCTAGGACAGGCAGCAAAACTATATGGAGAAACCCTATCTTGAAAAACAACAACAACAACAAAAAAAAAAGATGATGCGTCTCCCGTGGTTGTCGGACTTCGGCCTGGGGAAGTCACGGAGCTCTTCTGAGCTGGTCCAAGGACTGTGAACTAGAGTAGCTTCTGGTCCCTGCACACTGCTTCCTTCCATTCCCTTAGGGGGTCTCAGTGGAATGAGGAGGGTTCTGAGGAGGCTTCTGAGGTTGGTCCTGTGCTCTCCTGGGTGAGTCCCTCCACCAGGAACTCACAGCACCCACTCTGAGCCCCTTTCCCACTGTATGCTTAAGTGACGAACTCAAAAATGCCCAGGAACCCTTTCGTTCCTGCCGGAATGTGTTTCTTTCCTTATGACAGGGATCATCACCCTGCCCCACAGACGGCTTGAGCTCTACTGTCTCCTGAGACTAGGACTTCTGTCAGCTCCCCCAAACCACAGGAACTACATAAAATTATACTAAGACCAACATTTACAGCTGACTTATTGTTGTCTGAATGTTGGTCTGGACAATCCAGGCCATCATATCACCAGAAATGCAATTTTTAATAGTAATATAATTTAAAGAGACAGATAGCCTGTCATCAATCCACCTTGCATTAAGAAATGCAATATTCCCATGGATTAAAAAAATGCACCAAGGGTCTCTCTCTGCCTGGTCTCTTCACTGACTCAAGCTCAGATTTGTTAGTGTCCGTTCATGTTTGGGTTCCATCTTGTTAGACACTAAGACAGTGAGAATTATGCTTACCTTAATACTGTTCAGCCCGGAGGGCCCCAGGAGCACACCACAGATTATATACCCAAACATCGTGGGCAATCCAATTGTTGTGCACAGCCAGCCGCAAGGTAGGGACAACATTCCTATGGTCACGATGTCCTAACACAGAAAGGAAAAACAGTAAGAGCGGCTGCCTGTGAGGGCGGAAGGGGACGGAGGTCCTCGACTTCACCTCATCTCGTGAGACTAAAAAGCAAGTGATGAAAATCAGGGGCTAATGCTCACTACTGCTATGTCTCACACAGAGGCTGAGGCCCCTAAACTGTGTTCTAAGAGATGAAGTCCAGTTCTGAAAGGGTTTGTCTCCTTGCTCAAGCTCTCTAAAGGACATTCCACGACCCGTGACTGCTTGAATTGCATTGAGTGTTTTGGTTCCAGGGCCCTAAGAGTTCACACATTAATCCATGGTACCTTCACTGTTGGATTTCTCACCACTCAGTAACTGATGCAGTAAGATCCAGTACGGTGCTGAAACCCCCCGGGCGAGTGAGACGGGGTATTTATCCAGTCTCCAATATTTCATAGAGATTATGTACTCATCACAAAAGGAGGGGAAGAGAACTCTTCAGAGGAGCCCCGACCTCCAGGGAGGGTACTGACGATGTCAGCTACAGAGTTGGCTCTGTAGGCCATTCTGTCACAACCATGGACAGCAGCACCCGACATGCGCTTGGTTCTCCAGTGAGAATCAGCACCAGGGAGGAGCCCCTGGGCATCCTGTCTTCTCTGCCCATCAAGAGAGGCCGTTTAGAAGTCAAACGTGGTGCTGTCTCCTGTGATGCCTGCACTCTGGAGGCTAAGGCAGGAGGACTGCCGGGAATTCAGGGCCAAACTGCACTACCTAGTGAGCTCCAGGCCAGCCCGGGCTCCAGAGCGAAAGAGTCCATCTCACCAAAAAGAAACAAGACCAGAAAGGCTTCTGAAGGAAGAGACGGGAATGTCCCAGTGGAGCCTCTGACAGCCAGAAGGCTGGCATGGGGCCGGAGGCAGCTCAACCTTGCGGGCCAGCCCCAGGCTGATGGGCACGGCTTGCCTTTATGAAGTGGTGGTCCGCACGAGGGATGGTGGAGTCTCGGGGCTTGGTCAGAATGTACTGGTTGTTCTGGGAGTCGATAAGCATGCTGAGACCCAGGCCATCCTCCACTTCCCGCTTTGTGATGTTCTGCTTGGAACTGGCCTCCTCTTCCTCCACTCTCAGAACAGCCTCGAAGTTGACCCCTTTGACCTGGAAGAGAAACCAATGTTACACAATTAGAACTAAATGTGTTCACACCAGCATTTAAAGAATCAGGACTGTAGCCAGGTGGTGGTGGCGTACACCTTTAATCCCTGCACTTGGGAGGTAGAGGCAGGAGGATCTCTGTGAGTTCCAGGCCAGCCTAGGCTACAGAGGGAGTTCCAGGACAGGCTCTAAAGTTACACAGAGAAACCTTACCCCTCAAAAAACAAAACAACAACAACAACAACAAAAAAGAATCTGAAAGAGTAACTGAAGCGTTTCAGTGTTCTGTGACAAAAAAGATCAGTAATGTTAAGTCTGGGGCCAGGGTCTGGAATCCCAGCTCATGAAGGTAAGGCACAAGGATCCCAAGTTCAAGACCTCCCTAGGCTCCAGAATGAATTCAAGGGTAGCAGAGGCAATCTAGCAAGATCCCCTCTCGTAATAACTAAAAGTGGAAAGAAGGCTGGGTGTGTAATCCAGTGGTATGGCACTTTTCCAGCAACGTGCACAGCCCTGGGTTCAATACCCAGTACTTCCAACAAACAAAACAAACCAACCCAATAGTATCCACTGGCCAGAATCAGAGAATTTTTCAACTAAAGAATTTAGGGGTAAAAATATTAGGGCTTATGCTACTTCCAAACATCTAATTTACTTATGGTATATTCTTTCAAATGTTTATAGCTTTAGAAATAACTAGGAGCTTTTCTCCGAACCCAGAAAGAATTAAGCGCCCCTTTCCTTCCCTGTTTTCTATTCTCCCCACACATGTCTGCATTTACTGATTTGTTTTTTTGTTTTTGTTTTTTTTAAAGATTTATTTATTTATTATGTATACAGAAGAGGGCGCCAGATCTCATTACAGATGGTTGTGAGCCACCATGTGGTTGCTGGGAATTGAACTCATGACCTCTGGAAGAGCAGTCGGTGCTCTTAACCTCTGAGCCATCTCTCCAGCCCCTACTGATTTGTTTTTACTCCATAACCGTTTATGGGTCCACCCAAGACCCACCATTCTTGACAACAGTATGAATTTTCCCTTACGATCTCAACATAGGACAAATGAGAAGCCGGAATCCTATTTCTGCTATAAGCTGGTCTTTTGCAGAATTTAACAGACGCCCCAGTAGATAAGCATTAAAACTCAACCACCCAAAACCCTGAGTCTAGAGTCCCAACCCAAGCTGAGTGGCAAAGCTAGGGCCCGAGACAAGCCGTTTATACAGGAATGAGTGTGACTGTTACGAGAGAAAGCAGAAAGCTAGCTCACTTCTGAGGACACGTCATATTAATTCTGACGTGGCGCAGAAGTGTTTTAGCCTGTCCTCAGTCTCAGCTTCCCTAAGACACACAAGTGAACACCTCGAGCATGTCGGGGCCCATGCTCCTCATAATGGCTCAGCAGGTGGAAGTGTCACTCGGGAGCGCTGCTTACTGATTTATTGTCATCGAAGGCATGCTCCTCTATCTCCTCCTCCAAACGGTCGGCAGCCTTCCTCACGTCTTCGAGGATCTCGTCAAGCATGGACAGACTCTTGTTTCGATGCTGCATGTTTTTAAGGGCTTCCACTTGGTGTTTTTCGGCAGCAAGAAGTTCCACATACTCTGTCTCTTCCTAATGATTTGTAAGAAATGAGGCTTTGGTAAGGGTCACACCAGGTCATGACTTCCTCACATCCACTAAAGGCTCTGATCTGGATTAGATCTACACGTTTTCTGGGTCAATGGGCCATTTGTGCAGGTGCAATTCTAACTCTAACCAGCAGAGGGAGTCAAGCATCCTAAACTTTTGGGGGGAGCTACTTGGAAACATAGCAAACCGGCCTGCTCTGGGCTAACACGGAACCATGTGCTGCGCACAGATCCACATGGATATTTCGCTACTTTCTGAGTTCACAGGTAGAGCACAAGCCAACCCTAGTCAGTTTGAGTTGAGCACGAGGATTTACATGACACGGCTGGGAGCCTCCTAGAAGCAACGACTGGAACACACAGGCTTCGAGGAAGGTACTCCCTCCGGCCAGCCTTCTTAATTGTGTGTGTCACCTCAGCCCCAACTCCCATCCCGACAGATCCCCGCAGACCGGCGGCAGCGGCTGACCTTAATGGCGGCCTCCCGCAAAGCCTCCAGCCGCTGCTTGCTGCTCTCTTTCATGTTGACCACATCTCGGTAATCCCCCTGCAGGGCTCTCTGCAGTCCGTAGATGGCCTGGAAGACCGAATTCTCGCTCTCGTTCAGTTCTTTCTGGAAGATCTCGAACGTGTGCACCTGGAAGAGCTTCTCCTCGCCTGACAGGCTGGCGTCCCTCTCCACCGCTCTGATGGCATTCTTCAGTTTGTTCAGGACCACGTTCTTCTGACGCAGGAGCCCCGTGAGCCTCCTGCAGCTGTCCAGGACCCACTGCTTCCTCTGAGTGGCCGTGGCCCCCTTCCCCCGGTGCAACTTGATGGCGTGTTTGGCCACCTCCTCGTGCTCGGCGGCACTGGCTATCAGCTGGAAGAACGGGAGCAGCATCCAGAAGAGGCTCTCATCCAGGACCTTCATGGTCCAAGGACGCGGGGCAGCCTGTGGGGTCTTCCGCTACATCCAGCCTGCATCTTACACACGCATTCTCAGCTGAAAAGCAAATGTGACATTGCATCATCCACTTCTGAACTTACTATACCCGGATGGCCACCAAATCCTGAATATTAAAGGACCGTAAGTGGAGAGTAAGGGAGTTCCATCTGACGTTAGAGACAATTTTATTTATTTATTTATTTATTTAATTTCCAAGATAGGGTTTCTCTGTGTCGTTTTGGTGCCTGTCCTGGAACTCACTCTGTAGACCAGGCTGGCCTCGAACTCACAGAGATCCGCCTGCCTCTGCCTCCCGAGTGCTGGGATTAAAGGCGTGTGCCACCACCGCCCAGCTACAGACAATTTTAAAAGTTGAAAACATAGCCTCTCCAGACAACATGTCACATGCCTGTCATCCCAGGACATAGACGAGGGAAAAAGAAAGACTGGATTGGGAGTTCAAGGCCAGCTTAAGACACATAATGTCTTGTCTCAAAACAACCCAACAACTAAAACAGTAAGTAAATCACACATAGCTTCATAAACTGACCACGTGTGAAAGACAAAAACTATTCTACTTAAGAGGAACCACATACCGGGTGGTGGTGGTGGTGGTGGTGGTGCACGCTTTGATCCCAGCACTCAGGAGGCACCTTTTGGAGTATTGTCATTTTTCCCACGTCAGCCATAGTAGACATGAGAATTTAAAAAATTCACAAGCGTCTGACCAGGCATGGAACTCTAGGACTTAACCAAATGTTCAAACCTTTTCCACCACTGAATTTCCACTGAAATTCGGTCTCATTCTCTTTTCCTTTGAAGGGACAACTAACACAAACACATCAGTGTTTGGGGGGAAAAAAAAAAAAGGCAGAGAACCTGGTTTCGGATGTCGAGTTTTGGGGTGTGAGGAAGGTCTTGGTGCCAGCGGCGGCTGAGGCTGGAAGACACTGCCCAGGGCAGGTGAAAGTAATGTCTTCAAAGCTGGTGGCTGCAGCGCTCAGTTATGGTCACTGAGAAAGAATGACCTTGGAGGCTGAAAAACAGACCGCAGAAGAAACAAAGATTAGAGAGGTCCAGTAAGTTAAACTCTAGGAGTCCTCCATGGAATCGGCTGGACACGGAACCCCTGGTCACAAGGAGTTTTGGCCACAGAGGAAGCAAAGCATAGCACCTCACACAATTTATAGCTCACAGGAAACGGCATAACACTGACACAGTCCACCTGACCTCTGGAAGAGCCTCCAGGTGAACGCCATGCCTACAAGACCTCCTCCACCCACAAACACGCCAGCACTTCACCTCCCTGGGAACCTGCCTCCTAAACCACATAGCCACTCACTGCTCACCCCAGTGATTTTCCAGACAAGCAGGCTAGATGCCACACAAATAAAAGGAGGCATTTCTAGAAACTGCATCCCGACAAAACCAGGAAGGGAAGGCAATGGAGACAGGCTAACAAAAAACAAACATGAGAACTTGGATCTCTGAGTTTGAGGCCAGCCTGGTCAACAGAGTGAGTTCCAGGACAGCCAGGGCTGCACAGAGAAACCTTGTCTCAGAAAACAAACAAACAAACAACAAAAGATGAGAACTCTAAAACTCTAGAAGCCTGGTCATTTAGTGAGGGCTGCTACATGCAGGTGATTCACCACGTTAATTCTCTTAAACCCCACGGCCAAAGCAACTTGTGGAGAGGAAAGGGTTATTTGGCTTGTGCTTCCAAATCACTGTCCATCACTGAAAGAAGTCAAATCAGGAACTCAAACAGGGCAGGAACCTGGAGGCGGGAGCTGAAGCAGAGGCCACGGCGGGGTGCTGCTTACTGGCTTGCTCCTCATGGCTTGCTCAGCCTGCTTTCTTATAGAACCCAGGACCAGCAGCCCAGGGGTAGCCCCACTCATATTGAGAGGGTTCTCCCCCATCAATCACTAATTAAGAATATCTCCTACAGGCTTTCCTACAGCCCACTCTTATGAAGGCATTTTCTTAATTAAGGCTCCCTTCTCTCAGGTGATTTTCGCTTGTGTCAAGTTGACTTAAAACTAGTCAGCACACTGTTAAACCAGAGGAGGGCCACTGTGGTCAGAATAACAATGAAAATCACCAAGACCACATTCTGATTGAAAGCAACCATTTCAGCAGGGCTTGAGGAGGTGGCTGCTCAGGCTGGCTAGGGATGCATAGAGGAAGAGCTTGCTGCTGCAGGAGCTTTACTGCATGCCAGAGTCAACACAACTTTACCACCAGGGTTACCAGTTCAAACGCAAACTGACTACTTCCTCCTTCCTGGCAATAAACCGGATCTGTCTCCTCTAGGCCTCCCGAAGTAGCTACCCTTCTCCCACTCCCAATGGGCATAGTCCCTCCTTTAGAAGGACATACTGTGGCTTCTCAGAGAGGGCAGAGACCTGGGATCCTTTGTTTATGCTTCTCACCACTCGCCCCCCCCCCCACAAAGATCTCCAAGTGTGATTATTTTATCGACCTCATGCTTCAGAAAAACAGCCTCTGTGAGAATAGCATATTACACCCGTTTCTGCTTCCTTCCTCAGCCAGGTTCCTGAAATCAGCTGTCCTTCCAGCTCACATAGGAGGGAGTTAATTTTTATGACAACTTTTTGAGGATTCAGTTGTGCGAACAGTAATATTTTTCATAAAAGATACTTATAACTGAAATTATCTAGATACCCTTAAAACACAAATGACACCTTTTACATAAGTTCATTTTACTTTACTTTAAAACCTGCCTACAAAATCCTATGGACGCCTAAATTATAGTATAAAAATTTTAGGAAATTACTAAACATTTCTAGTTTGTTACTTTTAATTACTAAAAAGACACTTTGATAACAGGTGTGATGGCGAATATTTGTAATCCCAATACTCAGGAAGCTAAGCTAAGGCAGAAAAGCCAGGAGTTCAAGGTCACTAGGGACTACATAAGAAGAGCATATTTCCCCAAAAAAGCAATAATGATAATAATAAAATGGAAAGACATGCTGGCTTTCTGTAATATTGAACAGCCGCATCCAACAGCTTGGATAGATCGCAACACTGACCGGAGAGATCCCCCAAATGGCAAAACGATGTAAAGTCCACTTAATGTTCTCAAAATGATACACGATAGGGATGCACCTAGATGATGGCTGTTAGGGTAAGGAGCAGGAGGAGGTGGCTACGGCTGCTAAAAGTAGGAGAGGTTCCCAAGAGCTAGACAGGCCTGGACCAGAAGAGGGCAGAGATGCTTATCCACACTTACTCACCTGGGGCTCGCACAGCTAGGCAATCTGCACATCCCAAATTTGACCGCTAACAACGTTCTGCCTATATACAGCCCAGAAGGCAAAGTGCTGTCTCTGGAGAAACCAAGTGAGGGGTCTACTGCACCTAATTTTTATTAGTCTTAAAACCGCGCTGGAATCTACAGTCATCTCAAGACAAGTTTTAAAAATATTAGTCATTAAATTTTTAGATTTATTTATCTTATATGTATGAGTGTTTTGGCTGCAGGTGTGTATATGTACTATATGTGTGCCTGGTGCCCGTGGAAGTTAGATGAGCATGTCAGATCTGCTGGGACTGGAGTTACAGATGGTTGTGGGTGCAGGGAATCAAACTCAGGTCTTCCAGAAGAGCAGCCAGTGCTCTTAACTGCTGAGTCAACTCAAAACACTAAGCCACCACGGTTTTACATTTGAATGAGGAAAATGCACACAAACAGAGATGTTTTCTCTTTTTTGTTGTTGTTGTTGTTGTTGCTTGTTTTTGAGGCAGGGTCCAGGGTCTCTCTGTGTAGCTTTCACTGTCCTAGAACTCACTCTGAGACTAAATCTGGCTTCAAACTCAGAGATCCCGCTGCCTCTGCCTCCCAAGTACTGGAATTCAAGATAGGTGACTATATCCCTGGCTTTTTTTGGTTGAGGAAGAAACTTTCTGGGAGTCAAACTCATGGCTACTCTTCATTTAGAACAGCAACATCATTTCTTCCAGCATAAGGATCACATCATTGTCCAGGCACGGTGATTCATTCCTATAATCTCAGCCATGAGTTTAAGGATAGCCTGGGACACATAGAAGTTCCAGACTAGCCTGGACTACAAACAAACAAAAAAACAAACCATAGCCTTTAGTCCCAACACTCAGGAGGCAGAGGCAGGTGGAGCTATGGGGGTTTGAGGCTAGCCTGGTCTACACAGTGACTATCATAGGACAGCCACAGCTACGTAGTGAGACCCTTATCTCAAAAACAAAACACAAGAATCATAAAATTTACCTCAAAACTTATTAAGAAGAAAAAAAAAATCTTATTTTTCATTTTTGAAATACTGAGTTACCACATAAGCCAGGCTGTTTTCAGGCTTCCCATTCTCCTATCTCAGCCTCCAAAGTAGAAGTTCTTTATAAGAGTACATTTGAGTAGGTTAAAGAGGAAGAGGTGGATGAGAAGCAAAGAAAAGTCTCAACGGGGAAAATTACTGAATTTAGACCCTTTTAGTTTAAAGCCATTTATTCATTCATTCATTCATTCACTCACTCATTCATTCATTCATTTATTTGCTTATTTATTTATTTATTTGTTTGTTTGTTTATTTTTGAGACGATCTCACTCTGTAGCCCTGGCTGACCTCGAACTCACAGAGATCCGCCTGTCTCTGCCTCCCCAGTGCTGGGATTAAAGGCGTGCGCCACCACCAGCCAAGCCCACTTTAAATTCTACAATGCATTGAAAAGAGCACCTGTGGCCCCATAAACATCGCAGGGAGTTGGCAAAGATGACGCATATTATTCATGCCTAATCACTACAAGAAGTAGAGACCAAGAAGGAGGAAGTAAATGAAAAGATCGCTCTTGTGACCTCCCCGCTAAAAAAAGTTTTAAACTATGTGTTTAACTTTTAGGCAGGGGAAGGGAGCATGTCCAGTTGGCCAATCCTTGAAACTACTTTAAAAAAACAAACAAACATAATATGAATGAGGAATAAGATGTCATGAACCTGGGGTTGGAGATTTAGCTCAGTGGTAGAGCACTTGCCCTGGGTTCGATCCTCAGCTCCGAAGGGAAAAAAAAAAAAAAAGATGTCATAAACCAAAGAAAGATAAGAAAAACAGAGGCTGAGCAATGATTTCACTTATAACCTACGAAGTAGAGCGTCTTGATGGTGTTCAAAGGGTTGTTCAAATCGCTACGTTATTCGTTCAGGAGGCACCAACTCAAGTCCACAGAGAAAGGAGACAGCACCTACCCACTAGCCTGCCGCTTGTGCTTGTTCTTCCCTTGGCTAGGAGGAAAAAAAGCCGAGGAGGAGAAAAAGACTGTGAAGAAAGAGGCCCTTTCATCGGCAGCAAATATTTCTCTGGTAAGTAAGCAAACCTACACTATGCCCCAGACAGACGAGCTGGATGCTGAAAATAAAGCCACTAGGCTCTATGTACGTGGTCCTACCCTTCTTTCAAGAGTTGGCTGATACTGCGAAGCAGCAGCCGGAGGCTGGAGCCAGAGGTTAAACCTACGGTGCTAGGGTGACCTTCCAGGTCCCTTTCAACTTCCTTGATTGTTACACAAACAAACAAACAAACAAAACCCTACACCTAAATGAAAAATTATGAGGGAACGTGCTAGCTCTCTTGGTTGGTTGCTTGTTGACTGTGACACCTCCCAGGCTGTATAAGCTTAAGTCAAGGGTTGTAGGGCACCGCACTTCCTTATGAAAAACAATCTTGGGGTGTCCGTTTCCAGGTATACCTTTAAAAAGAGGCTGTCTGCCTCAGTACCCCACAGGGCAGGACCCGGAATCGACACAAAATTTCAGGGACGAGTAAAAACGGGAGGCTCGGGGAGCTGAACCGTCCAGTCTGAGTGAAGTCTTGCAAAGGGGAGCCCCCCCAGAAAAGAAGCCCCTGGAAAGGGGAACTTTCCGGGAAGGAGCCCCCCACGGGAAAGTGGACAAAGGGGGCCCCCAAGGAAGGACCCTCCCCCTTGGAAGAGACAAACCGTGAAGGATCCCCGGGTAGGAGTCCCCAGGATTGAGCTCCCCGGATGGGGACCCCGATGGAGCGAGTCACAGGACAGGAGTCCCGCACCCGCAGAGCTCACCCCGGTGGAGGAGGCCGCTCTCTGGACATGAGACCTCAGCATCACTGTCCCGGATCGGGAGCTCCACGGCGCAGCGAGCAGGGCAGACGTGGACCTGCCCACATCACATCCCTTTCATGGGCGTGGGACCAGGACACGGAGGACGGCACCGCCCTCTTCTTACTTCAGGCTCTTCTGACTGACGTGCAGCTGAAAAACCAGTCGCGGCCCCTTTAAGCAGGCTGCCGGTGGACAGCTCCGTCGGCCTTCGCGCGGCGCGGTGCACGCCGGGAACTGTAGTTTCTAGAGCCGGCTGGCCAGTCTCCTTCTAGTCGGTGCGTAGCCTCAGAGCCAGAAAACAGCCACGGCCTCCGACAGGGAGGTCACGGTTTGCCCAAAACGCCGTGCCTCGGACAGGAAGGGCGCCGGTCTGCACCGCACTCAGAGAGCCGGAGACTGGGCGAGCGTCCCAGTCCGCCAAAGTGAGCGTCGGTGTACTGCGCCTGCGCCGAGAACCTGCTGCTAGCCGCGGCGGCGTTCGCCTGCGCAGAGGAGAGCGGCGTGCGCTTGCGCAGAAAATTGAAGCCGCTCCGGCAGCGTTGGGGAGCATGGTAGGTGGCGGGGTTTGCGCTTGGCAGGTGCGGCCAGAGCCGGGCGCGGAGGTCACCGCTCTGTGCCGGCTTCAGGATAACCGAACGGAGGAGGCCGGGTGTCCCCGTCGGGGTGCGGAGGGAGGGGCGCGGTTGACTTGGAGAGGCATGGCCCTGCCTGTGAGGTGCGAGGAGCCCGGTTGGGTCTCCGGGAGGGCAACGACGCCCGATCGGCCCGGGGCTGACCTGACCCGGAGGGCGGGACGGGGCTGAGAGTGAGCCGGGTGCCACCTGCCCGGTGGGCGGAGCCGACCCGCGGCAGGAGTGGACAGTGACGCCGACTGGGGCGGAGCTGGCCGAGCTCTGCAAGCTCCCGGTCCGCCCGGGTTTCTGGAAGAGGTGGAAGGAAGCGGTCCCGGGGAGGTGGCGCGCGAGGCTCTGCGGGGTGAGGATGGTTTGCGATCCGCGCCGCTGCGGGCGCCGGGAGAGGATGTCACCGATTGCCCGCTCTCTTCCAGAGCCGGAATCAGGCTGGGGCTCCTGGAGACGGGGAGAGACGGGCAGGACCCCGAGGTAGAGGAGGGTTAGCCGAGTAGGGCTGTGCAAAGGCCTCGACCGTGGGAGGGACGCTTGACAGCCCCGTTCTTTGGACCTCGGGGTAGCCATGCTCTGAGAGGCTGGATGGGAGCCCAGGAAGACAAGTTTTGTCTCTGTCCCTAGAGCGGTGTCTGTTTGTGTAGAGGAAAGCGGAGGGCTGAGAACCTCTTAGGGAGGCTGGAGAACTAGAAGGTATGAACCCAGAAACCAAGAAATAATGAAGAAGAGCAGCCGAAGGACTCCTCTGACCAGCAGCTAGCAGACCCAGCGGCCAAGCCACTCCACCTATGCATTCGAACAGGAACTTAACGTGGGAAGGAAATGTGGGAGGCTGAAGATCCGGAAGCATTTGGATTTAACGACCCACTCTCCAGGCCTGCACATGCCAAAGCACAGTCAAACCTAAAGTGGGCCACAAAGTGATCAAATGGTTGTCCTGTGAGCCTAAGAGGAGATGTCTCTGGAAGGACATTTTACAGATGCTTTTAAAAATCTTATATAGGAGCACCCTTGTGCCTGAATTGTGTGCTATTTTTACAAGATAACTCATTAAGCGTTTGAAGTTCCAGCTTCCCACTGTTCAGAAGGTCACCTGTTCTGTTTTCTGTATTCAATTGCTGAAACAGTTCTGAACAGCCACAGTTGTATGTAAGGAACTGTGTTGAGCTCCTTGGGAGACTATGCAAACACTAATCAGTGACTTTAGGCACTTGTAACAGTGGTCTACTGTATATTTAATTTCGAAACATCTGAAAGTGATGCAGATGAGCTATTGGAAATGTTAGGCAAAGAACGCACCCAAGAGGTTGTCCCCGAAGGAGCTCCATTCCGTCTCTTCCTGAAATGGTTTTCTTAGAGTGAAATTTTTTTTTTTTTTTTTTTTTTTTTTTTTTTTGCAATTTAATTGACCAAAAGGGTTAACACAAGTAAAATCTACCACTCCAGGCTGAAGTGATAGCTCAGCAGTTAAAAGTAATCTGAGTTCTGTTCTCAAACTCAGCATCAGGCAGCTTAATTGCCTGTAACTCCAGCTTCAGGGCATCCAATGTGTACTCTTCTGGCATCTGTGGGGCATGTGCGTGCTCCTGTGTGTGTTTGTGTGTGTGTGTGTGTGTAGCCCAGCATGCAGACACACATTTTAAATCCCAGCACTTGGGAGTCAGAGGCATCAGATCTCAGAGTTCAAGGCCAGCCTGGTCTACATAACAAGTTCCAGGCCAGGCTACATAGTGAGACTTGGTCTCAAAATAAAATAAGTCTTTTTTAAAATATCATTTCCAGGAATAGTTCTAAGAATAATAGCCAATTCTTGAGGTCAACTGTACTCTCCCAGTTTTTATTTCAAGAATTTGGTACATTTTGGGAGCCAGTGAGATGGTTTTGCAGGTAAGGGCACCTGCCACCAAGCCTGATCACCTGAGTTCAATCCCCGGAATCCATATGGTAAATAAGGAAAACCAACAATAAAAGTTGTTTTCTGACGTACACACATAAACACATTGTGGCATATGCACACAAAATAAGTAAGTAAATAAAAAAATATAAAGAATTACACTAAAAAATTCTATGCATTTTAAAACACTAAAATAAGGAAACATGGAAAATGCTCTCTAGTACTTTGGTCCCATTAAAGCTAAGCTGTAATGGAATCACTTGCCTGAGTAGACCTTGACATGGATTTCTCATCTACTACATGGATGGACTTGGAACTCTTTTTATTTTCCTGTAAATTTTTAATTTATAAGCCATTTTTCTTAAAGTTTTACCAATTCCCCTTCCCATTGAACCTGAGTTCTAGTAGCTCTTTGGTTTTTTGGTTGGTTGGTTGGTTTTTTGAGACAGGGTTTCTCTGTGTAGCCATACCTGTCCTGGAACTCATTCTGTAAACCAGGCTGGCCTCGAACTCACACAGACCTGCCTGCTTCTGCCTCCCGAGCACTGGGATTAAAGGTGTACCCTGCCACCACCTGGTTTCTCTTAGCTGGTTTTTAAAGCAAGCACTCTCTAGATTTAGCTGCTGCTGATTGGTTTTAAAAAACATTTATTATTGGGGCTGGAGAAATGGCTCAGCAGTTAAGAGGACCCAGGGGGTTTCCATCACCCACACAGCAGCTCACAACTGTCTTTCACTCCAGTTACAGGGGATCTGTCACCCTCTTCTGGCTTTCATGGGCACCAGACGTGCACATGAAACATGCGCATAAAATTAAAATAAACCTTATAAAAATATTTTTTATTGTGAGGCAGACATGTGGAGAAGACATCTGTGGCATCAGCTCTCTCCTTCCCCCTTCTCATGGTTTCTGGAGATTGAACACAGGTTGTCAGGCTTGTGGAGTGAGCACACCGAGCCACTTTGCCAGGCACTTTTTTTCTGGGGTGGTGAGGTGGGTGGAGGATCTCACTATGTAACATTAACTGGTCAGGAACTCATTATGTAGACCAGGCTGTCCCCAGACTCACAGAGCTTGATCCTCCTCTGCCTCCCAAGTGCTGGGACTAAAGGCATGCACTACCATGCCGGCATCCGGATATCATTCTTTAATGACAGCGTCTGTAAAGGTTGACATCAGACTATGTGACTGTGCTGCCAACGCCTTGCTCTTCCTCCATGGGTGTCGCTGCAGCTCCTGCTGGACTAGCACCTTGACCCTCCCTTGAGGTCTGCAGTTGGTGGGGGCATCCTATACAGATAGGCCAGTTTTAATAGATTGGAGGGAGGTCTCTTTACCTTCCTGTCTGCACTCTGCCCACTCTTTAACTAACACAGAGGCCATTCAGAACCTCTTTGAGTGCCCGAGGTGTACTTGCATCCATCACATAATGCGCTTTGCACTAGATGTGGTTCTCAACCTATGGGCCACGACCCCTTGGGGAGTCAAACAACCTTTTCCCAGGGGTCACAAATCAGTTGTCCTGCATGCCACATATTTACATTACAATTCATAACAGTAGCAAAATTGCAGTTTGAAGTAGCAAAAAAAAAAAAAAAATAGGTTGGGGGTCAGCACAGCCTGAGGAACTGTATGAGAGGGTCGCAGCATTAGGAAGGTTGAGGACCACCGCACTAGATAAAGCTGAGTTGTCTGTCACACTGGGAGAGGCCTGCAGGGATGACTTCAGGAGCCACAGCTCAGAGCCAGGCCTCATCCTGTCTTCCAGGTGTCGGCAGTTTCCTGGTGTGCAGCTCTCTGTGACATTACACTTGTCCAATGGTGCAGCTGTCCCAGGGGATATAACTAGTGGGTCGTCTTGGAGGGTCTTGCTTGCTGTGTTGATTTTTTTTTTTTTTTAGTGTACAAATTTATACTGATTAGCATGGTCCCAGTATTGTACAGCCACCCCCTTTATCAAGTTCTAAAACATTTCACCACCTCAAAGAAAATCATGCGCCCATAAGCACTTCCCAGTTCCCCCTTCCTTTTCAGCCCCTGGTATCCACTAACTTCCAGATCTGCATATTCTGCACATTCCATATAGCATATAACATTTTCTGTAATATGTGGCCCTTTGTGTCTGGCTTGTTTGACTGAGCACAGTGTTTTTGAGATTCACTCACATAGTGGCATTTGTCGCTGTTTTATTCCTTTTTATGATTGAGTGATACTCTAGTACATATCCCAAAGTTAGTTGTGTAGCCACGGCAGAAGTTTTGATTCTAGCACTAAGGGCTATTTCACAGTAAAGATAACATGTCTATTCTTAATAGAAGGCATGGCAGATTTGTCTTTCTCCTAAGGCTTTTTAAGTAGCCAGTCTTCCCATAGGGAGATTGTCAGATTCATAAAAAGATACTGTCTCTTTCAGTTGTCAGATAACTAGGATAGTATATAAGATCTGTCCTAATTTAAATTTGATCTTAGCCAAGAATGTACCTTGGATTCTTTGTCTATTGTTTTCAAAGGCTCAGTTTTAAGGAATAGTGTGTAGAATATATTCCCCCCAGAACCTATATTGGAGCAGCCAATTAGAGCCAATAAGCCAGGCCTGTATAAAGTTTTATTTGCATGTACATAGTGTCTGAGCCATTGACCTTTACTCTTCAATGCTGAGTATGTGTGAAAGACTATATGACTATAACTCGCAGTATTCACTGTCTATGCCTTTGTCTCAGGAACCCCATGTATCTGTAGTATATAATAGTGGTCATCAGAATTTACCATGTCAGAAATTTATATTTTAAAATAAACATGTTTTAGACTTTGTGATAATGGGGCCTGAGGAGATGGCTCAGCTGTCAAGAATACCTGGCTGCTCTTCCAGAGGACCTGGGATCGATTCCCAGCACTCACATGGCAGCTCACAATCATCTGTAACTCCAGTCTTGGGGTATTTTATACCCTCTGCTGGCCACTGTGGATACTGCACACACACAGTGCACAAGCATAAAGCAGGCAAAACACTCATACACATGAAAATAATAAATAAAATTTCCAAAATCGTCTAAAGAATTTGCAGCTGGGAAGTGGTGGCACATGCCTTCAATCCCAGCACTCAGAGACAGGCAGATCTCTGTGAGTTCAAGACCAACCTGGTCTACAGAGTGAGTTCTAGAACAGCCAGGACTACACAGAGAGGCCCTATCTGGGGATGGAGGTTGCAATAGTGAACCCATTTTTCCCCCTTACATCTATGAAAATATCTTACTGTCCAGCATCATAAAAGGTAAGTTCTTGTGCTCACCGTGGCATCACGTATACTCAAATTGGAACCACTTGTGCAAGGATGGCACATGAAATGTTCTGTATATTTCTAAAAAAGGTTTTGATCTTTATGTGTTCATCCTTTTTCTATATCACAAATAATCATGGAGTGCCTAGAGGCCTCTCCTGCATATTCAGTGAGAAGAGCATGAGACTGGTGACATTCTAGAGGCTTAGGAAAACTGTTTCGTCATTGTGAGCCCCATAAGGTCTCAGCACCCAGGATCTGCAGTGCCGCCTCAAGCGTGCTGGATTTGACTGCATCATCTTCTTCTGCTGGGTCAGCACACGAGTGTTTTGACATGAGCATGCGGTTTGCCTTGGGACTCTGGGATGTGCTCTGTTGTCTGTTGTTGATATTTACATCCTCACAGGGGGCGTTGCACCTGCCTTATTTCATAAGGGGCTGTGAGGACCATTTCCCTCAGAATTGAGGCCAGGAGCACAGAACTATGTTGGATCCGTTGGTAGATTTTTACATGTGATCACAAGAGATTTTCCTCACCTAATCGAGTTTTCTTCTTTGCTGTGGCAGCTAGGAGGCTTGGAGCCTGCTTTTCAGCCCATTTTCAACTCTTGTACATGGTATGCATGTCTTTTATTCTAACCCCATTCCTGCCTTGTCCCCTTGATTTCTCCATTTACGCCTTGCTATTCATTATGTATTTCTGTAAGCTAAAATTTATTCTGTGTTGCTATAAATTCTCATCTTTATTTGAACAAGATAATTGTAATCCTCTTAAGTAAAAATTGTTCCCTTATTATTGTATAAAGCTTCTTTAAAATTAAAAAAAAAAAAAAAAGCCTCAGGACGGGTGATATACCACTGTAGCATGGCACTTTCGTAGCATGCATGAGGTCCCAGGTTTGATCCCCAGTACTACCAAATAAAGACACCTGTAGAATATGGACTCTGTTTTGATTTCTAGAAATGAGTAACACTGCTGGTGTGACTTTCCCCAAGTTACCCTAGAGAAGCAGCCATGCTGGGCTGCAAGTATGCAGATGCTCTCCTGTTTCACTGGAGACTATATATAGCACCGTCACTTGGCAGTTCGATTACTTACTGCCAACCACGGCCACTGTCCTGCTTCCCATCTCACACGCAGTACTACCGTGTTCATGTCATCATAAGCTCTTTTTGTGCGTGTGGCACTTCTGCAGTGACCTCCAACGTAACTCTTAGTTATTTGTGTATTCCATCAGCATGGTTCTGCTTGTAATCCAGGAAAAGCCTTAAAACTAGGGCTTCCACACCATCCATTTTTCTCCCTATTCATTACAGCCCGCACTTAATGGAAGCTAATGACTCTGCAGGTGACCCTGTGACAGCATCAGGTCCCTGTGGTGTTGACAGTACCTGATGTGTGCCACTGAGATACCGTGCTAATATTTTAAAAGGGGGAAAGCTATATTTTATACAAAAGGAACTAAGTAGATAAGAAAACGTTTTTTTTGGTTTTTTTTTTTTTTTTTTTTTTTTAAGTTTTTTAAGACAAGCTTACTACATGGCCATGGCTGGCCTGGAACTTTCTTTGTAGACCAGGCTGACCTCTGAATATCCACCTGCCTCTGCCTCCAATGTGCTGCAACTAAAGGTGTGTACCACCATACTTGGCTAGCTTGCTTATTTATTTATTTACTTATTTATAGACAGAGTCTCTCATATAGCCCCTGGCTACCTTAGAACTCATTGCATAGAGGCTGGCCTTGAACTTGTTCATAGTCCTCCTACTTCTAGCTTCCAAGTTCTGGGATGATTGATGTACACCACCACTCCTGGCTTGTAGTATATTTTTTATAAAAGGTTGATTTTCATTAGTTTTGTAGATTAAACTTTTATATAGTTGTTACTATAGAGATGCTATCACTTCCATTTTCAGAAGACTATATAGTCTTTTGAACTGATGAAGAGCAAGGTTTTGGTTCCTGCTATTCTGAAAGTTGAATCCAACAAGAAAAATAAATCAAGTTAAAATGTAGGTGTTGCCGGGCGGTGGTGGCGCACGCCTTTAATCCCAGCACTCGGGAGGCAGAGCCAGGTGGATCTCTATGAGTTCGAGGCCAGCCTGGGCTACCAAGTGAGTCCCAGGAAAGGCGCAAAGCTTCACAGAGAAACCCTGTCTCGAAAAACCAAAAAAAAAAAAAAAAAAAAAAAAAAAAATGTAGGTGTTAAGAATAGAGGCATGTGAGGTAGTGGTGATGCACACCTTTAGTCCCAGCACTCAGGAGGCAAAGGCAGGTTGATCTCTTGAGTTCAAGGCCAGCCTGGTCTACAGAGTGAGTTCCAGGACAGCCAGGGCTACACAGTGAAACCCTGTCTCAAAAAACAGAACAAAAACAAAAAGAACAGAGGCTGAGCAAACATGACTTCATTGGCTTTCCCACCTTTTTTTTTTTTCTTTCATCCCAAAGCATAAACTTAAATCAACTCAGAAGGACAAAGTCCGCCAATTCATGGCATGCACCCAGGCTAGTGAGAAAACTGCTATCTACTGCCTGACACAGAATGAGTGGAAACTAGACGAGGCTACAGACAGCTTCTTCCAAAACCCAGAGGCGTTCCACCGAGAGTCTATGAAGAGCACTGTGGACCAGAAGAAGCTGGAACAGCTGTATGGAAGGTACAAAGGTAAGGGGTGAAATGGCAGCAAAGTCAACGCTGTGGTGAGCATACGGACGATGATACAGGGATGGATGGACAGCACGGATGGTGCTGGAGGGACGGACAGTACGGACGATGATACAGGGACGGACAGCACGGATGGTGATACAGGGATGGATGGACAGCACGGATGGTGCTGGAGGGACGGACAGCACGGATGATGATACAGGGATGGATGGACAGCACGGATGATGATACAGAGATGGACAGCATGGATGCTAGAGGGGCGGACAGCATAGAGGGACAGACATCGTGAATATTAGAGGAATGGACAGCATGGATGATAGAGGGATGGACAGCACGGATGATAGAGATGGACAGCACAGATGATAGAGGGATGGACATCGTGGATATTAGAGGGATGGACAGCATGGATGATCTAGGGGATGGACAGCATGGATGATCTAGGGGATGGACAAGTTCTAGAGCCCCCTCTCCTTAGCAGAGGGCTGGAGATGAGGGAGAGTCAGAAGACAGTGAGTGCCGTGCTGAGGACAGTCGAGCAGCTGCTCTTCCAGCTGTGCGGTGCCTGTTACTGCATTTTCCCCTCAAGCTGTCTGTTCAGGCTGAAGCAGGGGTTTTGTTGGTTTTATTTGTTTGCTTTTTTTTTTAATTACACTCATGATATTCATTAATTACACTCATGATATTAATCACATTTGTGGTATTCATAGATTACATTCGCAGTATGTATATATGTAATATATATATATATATTAATTTTAAATGCCAAATGCCATTTATTGAAGGAGGGAGGAGGTCTTAAATACAGGTTCACAGCACAATGGGAGAACCCCAGAGGGCAGAAGTTCGCTACTGATGTTTTACAATCTTGCATCTAAGCTGTTAATGCCCATTATTCAGGATACACAGACAAGTAACTTCCCTTTAGCATTCAGGAGGGTGGAACCTGACAGGGAATTAGCATAGGGAGGATATCAAGGTCAAGGTCCGCAAGCAAGGCAACAGTTACCCAAAACGGGGGCCAGGGACCTACAGGTCCCCCTCTTATTAAAAAATGAGTTTCTGACTTGGGTTGCATGGGACATCAGCAGGTCACCTTACTCGTCATGGAGATGCCTGCCCAGGCCACACAGGTGCTCTGTCTTAGGTTGGTGAGTGCCCCCCAGGTATTACCCGTCTCTGAATACTCGCTATCATACAGGCTCAATCATGTGTGAGCTGCAGAGTTAACTGCTGCCAAAGATCTCAAAGTGACACTGGGCTTGCAATCTGTGTGTTCAACACAGAAAAGACCCACAGAGGTCCTATCTTACCCATAGCTAGTAGGTTAAAGGCAACTGAGCCATTCCCTTCCTTAACGAGCCATACTGTATGTTGGAGTCCTTGTAAGATAGTATCCCAAAAGCAACTGGAGCTTGAGTTTATAAATTTATAATTTTCAAAGCCAATCGAGATGTATATACCTACTGAATTAAATTTATCATGTCCAATAGAATGAAAGATTAACTGTAGTAGCTACTTTTGTTGCCAGGGTCTCCACTGTGCTAGCTGTAGTAAGCAATTATGAAATGGTAGTCCCAGAAACAGTAGCAGCAGTGGCCGCCATTGCTATAACAGCAACAGCGGCAGCATCAATGTCAAATTCTCTTCTTGAGTGTGTGGACATCCACTGGCATGGATACAACTCCAGTAACACGAACCGCCAAGGCCCATTTTTCTTGATCCCAGCATGACTTTAGCTGGCAGCTCTTCTGGAGAATCCAATCTCATGGCTACAGTTCCTAGGCTTACATTACTGCTTGCCAAAGCTGGCCATATTGGGCTCTCAATCTCCATTGGCATCAGAAGGGTAGATTTTTTCATGAAGACCCATTAGGTCTCTGTCATGTTGGGCTTCAGCAGCAGCCACAGGGCACATTCAGTGCTCAGGAATCCAAAGGGGAACCTCATTGTCCTGAGGAAAGACATAAACAGAACCCCGGGGCCACACCAACACTAGATCGGGTCTCCTCCACGTGCTAGTAGAATGATCTTTCCATCGCTCCAGAGGGTGATTTGCTACAGGGGCCCTCCAGTGCTTATCTGTATCGGATACTCCAGCAGAATCCACCGATAAATACTAGCAGAATCCACTGATAAAAAATTTAAAATATATAAAACAAGGGAAAGAATAGAATGTGGAGAGGAATGATGAGTCCCTAGTTCTCCCTTTTTTTACTTTAGTAAAATGTTTGATTGTTTAATATTTCAAAATTTTCTTTTATTTTTATTTATTTTTTGTTGTTTAAAATTAATTTATTTTTCTATTATCAGCTTGATACAGTATGTATTCTTATCTTAATAGTGAGATGTTTCCTTGAGGCTTGCTCAGGAATTGAGTAAAACTGAAATTTATTATAAGCCACAGTTGTCCTAGGGACCTCCATGCTATATATATAGCCTCCATGGTTCTATGGGTTGTGGTCTGATTGTTCTTTATTTTATATCTAGAATCCACTTATGAGTGAGTCCATACCATGACTGTCTTTCTGAGTTTGGGTTACCTCACTCAGGATGATTTTTTCTAGTTTTATTTGTTTGCTTTTTAATAGAACCTTTGTCCCATAAGCATGGTGGGGGTTTTCTCCTTGCATAAGGCTGTCAGAAAGATTTCTGGTTTCATTCATTTCATTTGTGTAGTTTTTTTTTTTCTTTGCTGGTGGCCACCGTGGCATATCCAGCCCTTGGGAAGCTGAGGCAAGAGAATTGCTGCAAATTCAAGACCAGCCTGGGATACACCAGCAAAACCCTCTCGGGCATCATTCAGAGTAGAGTGGTAGGGCTGGAGAGATGGCTCTCCACAAGCATGAGGCCCTGCATTGAGAATCCCAGCACCCCCGTAGAAGCCGAGTGTGGAGACACACGCCGGTAACTCCACTGTGGTGGTAATCTAATTGTACTGAAATATTATTTTGATTGTATGTTAATAAATAAAGTTGTCCGGGGGTCAGAGCTATTAGAGACATAGCAAGAGTGTGGCGGTGGTGGCACACGCCTTTAATCCCATAAGATCTCTGTGTGTTCAGGGATACAGCCAGCATTGGAGACATATGCCTTTAAGACCTAGGGGGCTGTACATTCAGACAGTGACGAGTCAGTCATGTGTTTGGGTTTACAACCAATGAGAAGGCAGAACAACATACTATAAAAAAAAGAACAGACAGGAAGTAGGTCTCTTTCGCGAAGCTGGGACAGCAGGAGGAAGGGTGAGATTTTAGCTCTGAGCTCTGACCTCTCGGCTTTCTCTTTTACATTGTTTCTGTGTTTCTTATTTAATAAGACGGTTGGTTACATCGACACTCCACTCCTAGGGGAGTAGACATAGATGGACTCCAGGGACTCACTAGCCAGCTAATGCAGCCAAAGCAGCATGCTCCAGGCTCAGTGAGAGATTCTGTCTCAAGAAATTAAGACTCTGGGGTTGGAGAAATGGCTCAGCAGGTGAGGAGCACTTGCTGCTCTTACAGAAGACTGGGGTTTGGTTCCCAGCATCCACATGGTGGCTCACAACCCTTTGTAACTCCAGTTCAGAGGAGCCAACACCTTTGTCTGCTTCCTGCTGGCAACAAGCATGCACATGGTTTAATACATACAGGCAAAACAATTCATACACAAAATAAAAACATCAAAAAAATAATAGCATGGAGAGCAATAAGGGGAAATCCTTGAGGTTGACCTCCAGCCTCTCCATGCACACATGGGCAGCACATCAGCACACATGTGCCACATGTATAATACACAGACTTCTTTGCTACCATCATATATAGAAAAAATGTGTATAGTATTTGAATAACGAAAGGTAGAGTTTCTATGAAGGGCAATCTTTATTTGGGCAAAAGAGTCACAGGTTTTTTTTCATTTGTATCTTTGAACCAATGCAATTCATATATATACTGTGAAGATGTATTATGATACATATATCTGTCAGGGATGAAAAGATCTAGTTTCTGAGGTCTTGCTGAAGTGATTTTAATATACTCTATTGTTTCAGTTTTTGATGGACAGACCCCGAATTCTTTTCTTTCTAAACTAGACATGTGAGGTAGGGAGTGTGAATGTCCAAGCTGTTGAATTTGGGTGCCTTAGCTAACTGACTTGGATAATTGTTGTCCCACAGCATTAGAGCTAGCACATGAAACTACCTAAAAAGCAAACAGTCAGTCACCTTTGCTTTGGCAGAACTGTGAACCCTCCTCTTCCCCTCCCCCCGACTCCAGCGTCAGAGCCAGGTGTACACCCACAGCGTGCGCACGTGGGGCAAACCTTTGTTCTTTTGCTTCCTCCTCAGCCGGAAATGAAGTCAGAGTTTGGGCTTGGGTTTCCTTTTCTCTGGTGTTGAAGTTAGAGCCCAGGGCTCCAGCATGTGTGCGAATGCTCCTCCCCTGAGCTGCTGGGCTCAGCCCTGAAATGACTCTTAATGGTGACCTCTCTTTACAAGAGTGCCAGTGTTTCTTCCTTCCCTCGGATCCAGAGACCTAGATTTTTAAGGATAGAACTGTTTTCTAGGTAGATTTTTTTTAAATGCTCCATATTTGTTTCATACTTAATGGAAAATGGTTGTTTATTGATTGGTGTGGCTGAAATGCGTGATATAACTGTATAATAGAGTAGTATGATTCTAAGAAGTTATTTTAGATTGGTTTTCAATGTAGTGTGATGTTTTCCCCCTGAATTTTAACAACAGACCCACAGGATGAAAACAAAATCGGAGTTGATGGGATCCAGCAGTTCTGTGATGATCTGAACCTGGACCCTGCCAGCATTAGTGTTTTGGTCGTAGCGTGGAAGTTCAGGGCGGCCACTCAGTGTGAATTTAGCAGAAAGGAGTTTGTGGATGGCATGACCGAGCTGGGGTAAGTGAATTATTCTCAACCGAAACTTTTCAGAAGCAAAGATACTGGGATCACTTTTCAACTACTTACAAATACCAATTTCATATACATGTATTTTCTTTGTGTATTATAAGCCTTTGGTTTCCTTTCAAACTCAAGTTTTTAATCTACTATCTTTATTCACATTAAATCTTCTTATTCTTTGAATTTAAGAATTCCTTCCCCTGGGTTGAGGAGAAGGCTCCGG
Source organism: Peromyscus leucopus (assembly GCF_004664715.2). Lineage (NCBI taxonomy): Eukaryota > Metazoa > Chordata > Mammalia > Rodentia > Cricetidae > Peromyscus > Peromyscus leucopus. Next base: position 3,289,791 of record NC_051077.1, on the reverse strand, counting down.
GTTAAGAACTTACAGTGCTCTTACAGAGGGCCACGGTTCAGTTCCCAGCGCCCATGTCAGGTTCTTCAAAGCCACAGCTGTCCCTCAAGTCCCAGGGGATCTGACCCCTGTGGCCTCCCCAGGGACCTGCACACGTGCAGACAGACACACATGAACATGTGCATAATTTAAATTACTAAAAATAAAACTTAAGATTTTGAAACAAATATTCTTCCAAGTTTGAATTAACAGTGAATAGCGGGGTAGAGTTTTTAACCACTCCTGTTATTTTCTACAAAATGTATGATTTGTTATGTGGTTGTATTAAATACCAATAGAATACCATTTGCTTTTCGTTTCTCTCGTCTACCTAACAGAGTTAGGATTAGTGACTTAAGACGTTGCTCATTTAACGGATGTGACACAGAAGGAAATGACAACACCCCACAAAGTCTTTTAATTGCTAGACTCACTGAACACTTGGTGAGGTGGTGGAAAGGCCAACTTGTTCCCCTTGCTGACGTTTCTCAGCTCTCATTCCCTGCTGATGCTTCAGAGTCGGTTGTTCTGAGTTGCCGAACAACCGAAAACCCGTCATGTTGTCCCTAAAGCACACACTTGCGTCTCTTACTAAGAAAATGCCCTGCAGGCTCGCCAACAAGCAGACCTGACGGAGGGACTCTCTCAGCCGAGGGTCCCTCCTCTCAGACGCCTCTAGCTGTGTCAGGTTGACTTCAAACTCGCCAGCACAATGGTGAAGCAGGTGCGACATTACAGCCTTGGAGAATCCTGCTTCTCAGATACGAAAGAGAGAAGAAACCGTGAGCAGTTCAGAAAGTTACCTGTCGTAGTTAGGCTCTCTCCTGCGGTGAGCAAACACCATGACCAAAAGCAGCTTGGGGAGGAAAGAGCTTCCTCTTACACTGTCAGGTGACCGTGCATCACCGAGGGAAGTCAGGGCAGCAACTCGAGCAGGGCGGCCCTGGAGGCGGGACTGACGCACAGGCCCTGGAGGCGGGACTGACGCACAGGCCCTGGAGGGTGCTGCCTAGTGTGCTCAGCCTCATTTGTTGTTGTTGTTGTTGTTTTGTTTTTCTGAGACAGGGTTTCTCTGTGTAGCTTTGGAGCCTTTCCTGGAACTCACTCCATAGCCCAGGCTGGCCTCGAACTCACAGAGATCCCTCTGCCTCTGCTTCCAGAGTGCTGGGATTAAAGGTGTGTGCCACCACCGCCCAGCTCTTTTTTTTTTTTTTAATTATTTATTATGTATCCAGTGTTCTGCCTGCATGTATGCTTGCAGGCCAGAAGAGGGCACCAGATCTCATTACAGATGGTTGTGAGCCACCATGTGGTTGCTGGGAATTGAACTCAGGAGCTCTGGAAGAGCAGCCAGTGCTCTTAACCTCTGACCCATCTCTCCAGCCCACAATTTGTAACTCTTAATCAAACCTGCATCTTACTTTTAAAAATGCCATGACCAAGACAACTTATAAAAGAAAGCATTTAATTTGTGGCCTAGATTCAGGGGGTTGGAGCCCATGGTGGCAGGTACAGCTGAGGGCTTGCTCACTCACATCTTGATCAGCAAAGTTGGAGGCAGAGAGAGGGAATGGTGAGAGTCTTTTGAAACCTCAGAGCCCACCCCCAGTGACACGCCTCCTCCGAGGCCACACCCTCAATCCTTCCCAAACAGCTTCACCAACTGGGAACCAGGTGTTCAAACATGTGAGCCTGTGGGGGATGTTCTCATCCATTTCACCAGACTCCGTAATTTAAAATTTACAAACTTTTAATGAAAAGAAATCCCATATTTTCAACAATCTCTACTGGAGAGCTTCATAAAAGGAAGATGATTTCTAAGTCTGTTTAATTTTGATCCCTGTTAAAACATATATGAAAATCAGTTTCAAATGGATTGAGTTTTCAATGCTAAAACATTTAATCTCTGATAAATCATGCAGAAAATAACTTTGTGATCATGCAAAAAGGTAAGTTTTACAATGTCACCAAATAAACATGATAAAGTAAGGACTTCTTTAAAGAGTTTGTGCTAAAAATAAATAAGTAAAAACGTTCCATCATACAAAAACAAAGCAAAGAGACACTGTATATTCTAGGTGAGAGGGTTTTAAAACAGCCTGCTGGCAGAGCTCTTAAAGAATCTGACAGATGATGAGAGCCTGCTTGGAAAACAAGTGAGAGGTGTGAACAGGCACATCCTGAAAGGCGTCCCAGGGGCCAGTGAGACTATCAGAAGTGAGGTCTCCTTCATCATGGAAGCTTGGGTACAGGGAGATGGAGCCTGGAGGTTGGCTGAAATAAGACCCAGCAGCAGGCAATGAGATAGGCCTGGGGAGACAATGGTGTGTGGATCTCACATTGTTACCACATCAAAGGTGCACTGACCCAGACCCAAGAGCTGCTGCTCCCAGTGACACATGCCTGGTGAGATGTGTGTTCATGTGTGCTCAGGCTGTGTGTATAGAAATGCTAACAGCATTACTTGTGATAAGAAAACTACAAAAGCCAACATAATCACTGTCAGTATGTTCTATGAATCTCTCTCTCTCTCTCTCTCTCTCTCTCTCACACACACACACACACACACACACACACACACACACACACACGTAATTCCTATGACAAAGGTAATGACTGAGTTGTATCTGCATATGCCACAGGATGAACCTCACACACGTAATGTGGGCCAAAAGACCAAGCACAAAATAGCTTGATTTCACGTTTACATCAAGCTCCGAGATATACAGTGCTGTCAGGGTGGTAGAGATAGACAGAAGAACAAGGGAGTGGGCCCCGCCTCTCTGGGGAGGGGAAGTCCTCGGTCTCTGTGGACCTGGTTGCCTGCTGCCCAGGTGTGTTACCTGGAGGTGGTGCCTGGGGCCCTTGTTCACCAGCAGGAGTCCCCTACATTAGTACCACGTCCACATCCCATAAAGATGTGGACTAGTGGATGGTCTGGGGCTGTCCGAGTGTCTCCAGCTTGTTTCCCTTGGTTTGGCCTACCCGGGATAAGTGGTTTCGTATTGTTCTTACTGTTCCCCGTTGTACAGTTGAAGCAAAAAAGACCCATTTGTTTCACTGCTCCACATGTATGCCTCAAAGAACAGTCGATACTTTCTCTGAGGTTTGGGGGTTGTTTGTGTGAGGGGCTTTTTGTCTGTTCTGTTTTACAGAGCTGGGGATGGAATCCAAGCCCACATAGAGCAGGCAGGCACTCGACTGCTAAGCCACAGCCCAGCCCAGGCCCATGACTGTCTTTAAAGGGGATTGCCTTTTGTAAAGGAAAATCAATTTCCAAAGCAATACAGCCTGGGCATGGTGACGCACGCCTTTAATCCCAGCACTCGGGAGGCAGGAGCAGGCAGATCTCTGAGTTCGAGGCCAGCCTGGTCTACAGAGTGAGTTCCAGGACAGCCAGGGGTACACAGAGAGACCCTGTCTCAACACACACACAAACAGCGTGTGCCTTCCTTTCCCACGTGCAGCGTGCACAGCCAGAGGCCTCAGTGCCCGACAGCTCGCTCAGTAGCTGTAGGGTCTCAGAGGGCACTGCACTCAGCACTGGCAGGGACCCGGGAGGTGGGGCTCCTGTGAAGCAGGAGGGACCGCCGCAATCCTTTCTCTGTTGTTGCAGGTGTGATAGCACGGAGAAACTGAAAGCTCTTCTTCCCAAGCTGGAGCAAGAGCTTAAGGACCCAGCCAAGTTTAAAGACTTCTACCAGTTCACCTTTACCTTCGCCAAGAACCCTGGGCAGAAGGGTTTAGGTGAGTATGAACTCCAGGTTTGCAAGGTGCCAGATCTGAGTCACGTTGTGAGTGGACAGTCTGTGACTCCAGCAGAAGCTGTGACCATGCTGTCTCTGTTTCAGCCTCTGTGTTCCACTTAGTCTTCATGTAACTGGAAATGTCAACTGATAGTGTCTTGGCTTCTGAATTTAAATATTGTAAACTTAAAGTGTGAACTGGTTTGCATTTCGAGTTATCTCTGTGGCTGTCAATCAGCGGACAGTCTGAATGTTTGGGACTTGTTCTCTGCTTGGTGGTTTTGCCGGCCAAGCCCTGAAACAGCTCTACCATACAGCAAGCTGCATCACAATTCCTTTCAGAGTTGTACAATTAATTCCGCTTCTGCTTTACGACAGATGTACACATCTGGGAAGCTTTTAACTGAAAATTTCAGTGTGAGGTTTTGGTTTACTTGGGGGTTTTATTTAGTTCTGCATCTGAGTACTGACTTATTTCATGTTCATTTCTTCCTAAGAATAATCCGTATCAACCTGTGATTACTTGCCTGGAATATGTAAATATACATAAAGCCTCTTACAAATTTGAGGTATGGGTCTTACGTGGTCTTTTAAATGATGATTAACAGGAAAATTAGAAGGTATATTTAGGGGGCTGGGGAGATGGGTCAGTGGTTAAGAGCACTGGCTGCTCTTCCACAGGACCCGGGTTCAATTCTCAACACCCACATGGAAGTTCACAACTGTCTGTAACTCCAGTTCCAGGAGATCTGACACCTTCACACCAATGCACATAAAATAAATTTTTAAAAAAAGATATGTTTGGACGATAAAGGGGCATGGTGCCATGGAAGTTGGCAGTTTCGGCCTGCACACAGAGCTGGTTTCCGTCTCCAGCATGAAAACCTCAGAGAAGAAGGAAAACGGTTGGGACATGAGGCCGTTCCAGGTGGAGCGCTTGGCAGAGGTGGCCGAGGCGGACTCACTTGTGGTCAGGTGTGGCCTGCGTCCCGACCTCGTCACTGCAGGATCTGGTTCTTGGGCTCAGTATACACGGAGGGAGCAGAGCAGAGTCCACTGTGCATCACGGGTCCTGGGCAGACAGGAGGCAGCAGGTTCCTATAGTCTGCCCTTGCTTTTTATATGTTTGGATGATTTGCCTGCGTGTACATATGTGCACCACATCGGTGCAGTGCCCAGGTGAAGGTGTTGTCTCCCCTTGGAACTGGAGTTGCAGACGTTATTAGCCACCATGTGTGTGCTGAGACTTGTAATTGTCAGTACTTGTCATCATTGAGTCATTTCTGCAGCCTCTCTACCCCATTTTAGAGACCAACCTTTGTTTATCTAAGAAAAAGGAACGAGCCAGATGGTACAAGTTCTTCTGCTGGGTGACCTATGGCCAGCCAGTCCATGCCCAGGAAAGCTCTTCTGCTGGGTGACCTGTGGCCAGCCAATCCATGCCCAGGAAAGCTCTTGCAAAGCCTTTCTGTAGATTGAGTGACGAGGCCAAGGGTCCTTGAAACAATTATGTCTGGAGCCCCAGGCATTGGTGACATTAGAACTTTGGGTGTTCCTAGTGGTGTTGGTACAAAGTACAAATCTGGGCCAGAAAAACAGCCACCCTAATGGTGCATTTGGCTGTGAGGAATAAGACCAGGGCAGCAAGCATCATACCAACTAGTCCTCCTCAGCCTGTGCTCATGGTCCCTGTCATCCCTGCCATTCAGACATCTAGACCAGTGTTCATGTTTTTGTTTTTTGTTTTTGTTGGTGGTGGGGTTTTGTTTGTTCATTTGTTTGGGGGGATTTTTGGGTGTTGTTTGTTTTTGTTTTTGTTTTTCAAGACAGAGTTTCTTCATGTAGTTTTGATGCCTGTTCTGGATCTCACTCTGTAGACCAGGCTGGCCTTGAACTCACAGAGATCCACCTGGCTCTGCCTCCGGAGTGCTGGGTGTGCACCACTACCACCCAGCATTTTTTTGTAATTTTTATTTATTATTGTGGGTATATGTGCATGTGTGTGATATGGCATGTGATATGACCTCCCCATGGAGGTCAGAAGACAACTTTGTGGAGTCAGTTTTCTCTTGCACCCTTACGTGGGTTCCAGGGATCCAGTCTGGCGTAGCAAGCCCCTCTACAAGCTGAGCGAGCCTCCTCGGTGGTCGTACGCTAACATTCTGAATTCTGGTTTTGGATTGCAGAGTATGGCTACAATTTTCAGCCAAGCGTCTCCGTACTGTGGGTGCACGTCCCTTCCTGTGCTTAGAGGCAAGGGCGTGAGGTGACAATAGAATCGGTAGGTTACATGTTAGTGGTTGCTCTTCCAGGGAGGAGCTGCTGACCACTCCCCCAGGCCCTCCTCCCTGCAAACATAGTGTTGAATTAATCCTTTCTGTCTGCTGCCCGGCCCCTTTAATTTTGGTCTTCACAGAGACTGACGATCTCCTGTCAGCGTGTCCTTTCTCTCAAGTCCTTTGGACCTGAACTAATTTGCTCAGGAACTCTTTCTCCTGAGAGCTCTGGGACCATTCCCCTGTGTTTCTAGTTCTTGAGTTCTGTCCCTGGTTGAGTTCGGGTTTCTGTTGCTGCGATAAAACACCATGACCAAAAGCACCTTGGAGGAAAGTCTGCTTCATCTTACAGCTCGTAGTCCAACATCCCCCGAGAAGTCAGAGCTAACCCAGCGGCGGAGGCTTGCAGCCGACTGGCTGGCTCCCCCTGGCCTGCTCAGTTTGTTTACCCTGGTTGCTTGGCACCCACAGTGAGCTGGGCCCTCCCACATCAACCATCACCCAAGAAAACGTCCCACAGTTGAGGTTTCCTCTTCACAGATGACTCTAGCTTGTGTCAAAATGTCATTTAAAAAAGGAAAACGGTCCCTTAACCTAATCTTTAAAATGTGGTTTATGGTGTTTTATTTCTTAATGCTCTTTTGCTTATTTTGAAGTTGAAAGCTACACTTTTTACCCACTCTGTGGATATGATGTATACTGGTAGCTTGGGTAGCTTTCTGTCTCTAATCACTTGTATCATAATGTTTAAGGGAGTCTTTTCCAATAGTAGCGTTTGAATATAGGACCTCACACATGCTAAACATGGGCTTTACCACTGACCTGTTATGTCTCCAGACTTTTTTAGATAAAGTCTTACTATGTAGCCCAAGCTAGCCTCAGCCTCAAACATCTGCCTGCCTCTGCCTCTTGACTGCTGGCGTTAAAGGTGTGTAGCCACTCTCTAGCATCCTTACTTTTAGGAGCTGGGTTTTTACTTTTGGGACTAAAGCTCCTGGCTTTTCTGTCTTCCTCTCTCCTCCCCCATCTCCTAAGAGAGTAAGAGGATTTAGCTGTTACATTGAAGGTCTGTTTTCATTTGGACCCTGACCATCCATTAAGTATCATCAGAATCCACAGGACTTAATGGAAGGCTGGGGCTGGGCTCCCTCAGGCTTCAGGATGTCTGTGGGAAGATGTTAGGGGCTGGAGAGAGGCACCGCTCAGTGGTTAAGGGGAGGTTCAGTGGCCCCTCAAGGATCAGCTTGTGTTTGGAGCTGGATTGATTCTGCTGTGCTGTTCATCTGCTCTTCTTCCTGAACCCAACTTCCCTGGCCAAGTTCAGTCTGCACAGGAAGTCCCGCCCACCCACATGGCTTCGCACCACTGGAGTAGTGTGTACAGTCAGGCTGCTGTTGCCATCCTCAGCTGTAAAGTAGGTGATGCCTTACTTCTGAGCAGTTGCATTCTTAGAGGCTTGTCTAGTTTTGTTTTTCAGAATGAGCATTAGTCTGATCCAGGTTTGTAAGTAACCGCAATCCCTGAAGTTAGTGGTCACGAGGAAAGGATGCCTGGGCTTCGGTAGATGTTGGCACTGGTTTATCTGGTTTTTCCATTCCTTCTGTTCTGTAACTTAGCATACTATTAGAGCAAACTCTTGAAGCTGGGCATGGCCATGTGCGCGTGTGATCTGGGTAGTTGGGAGGCAGGTGGATGGCTGCACAGCAGGAATGACCCAAGCTTCGTATAGCAAGACCCTGTCTCAAAATGTCAAAGGGAAATGAAAGAAATCGTTTATATTTGCTGTTACTCTGCAGTCTCAGCAGATTCCTTCTGTTTAACGAAGTAAAACTTTTTTAAAGTTAGCATTTCATTTAAACTTTCACGTGTCATTTTAATTTGAACATACGGTACAGTCTCGGGCATTCCCTGTAGGCCCTTGTGTTGGGTTTCCTGCAGGACTACAGTTTCAGTGTCCTTGAGAACAACAAGTGCAAATTCAGCCTGGCATGGTGGCGCACGCCTTTAGTTCCAGCACTCGGGAGGCAGACGCAGGCTGATCTCTGTGAGTTCGAGGCCAGCCTGATCTACAGAGTGAGTTCCAGGCCAACCAGGGCTGCATATTGAGGCCTTGCCTCCAAAAAATATTTTTGATTAAAAAAAGGAGAAAGAGCTACAGATTCTGTTTGGGTTAACCAACCCACAAATACATTGTTTGTGTTAGTTATCACCATATAAAAAGACACCTCAAAACTTCGTGGCTTCAAATTATCATTGTCTAGAGCTCCTAATCCTTTGGGTCAAGGATTCAGGCAGTACTCAGACAGCCCCTCTGTCGCCTGGCTGACCGGTGTTCTGTATGGGGCATGTCAGCTAACGGCTGGGCTGCATAGATTTTACTTCCTTCCCATGTGCCTCCCATGGGCGTTTTTAACAGCAGGCAGCTGTTCCTATAGCATCACGTCTACCCAGTGTGTTCATAGTCCATATGAATTTTAATTTCCTAGTCTATCTGAAGCACTTACAAATTGGAATCTAAAATCACTGCCCACTTTGAACCATAGAGTTAAGGCAGAGGGTTGCAATTCAGTGTAGTGTACTTGCCGAGCATGTGTAAGGCCGCCAGTTCCATCTCCAGCACTGCAAAAATGAAGAATTAATATGATAAAATTTATTTTCTTTATTTGTGAATATTTCATTCAAGTTCATTATAGGGTAAGGAGGCTTCTGAAAGTTTTAAGATACAGGCCTGGCATGTTTGGCCTCCTCTTTTTTATTAATTTCCGTAGCCTGAGACAGTAGAATTCAGGAAAAGTGACCGCAAGTGTAATGAGTCCTTTACTGAGGACAGAGGGCTGGCTTACGTACTTCTGAGAACACTGAGTTGTTTGCTGGAGTCGTTCACCAGGAAGCCCACAGTTACTGAGTTTGCTGCTTTGCTTTTACAAACGGAAAGAAAATAAAATTGTGTTAAAAAATATAAAACCTCTTCAAGAGAATGACTAGAGAGTGTGAACACATCAAATAGACACACATTGTCTGAGGAAGTCTTTTTGAGGGCCTTGTCAAAAGCAGTGAGAAGTGCATCACTTTATCGGCTGTACATCAGAAGCAGACCAGTCAGTCTAGCCTTTCCAGAGCACACTTGTGTGGTCTGTCTGCCGAAGAATCAGCACAAGCAGGCGAGGTTGGCAGGGGCGGCTCTGCACTTCCTAGAAGAGGCGCATCTTGCGCTGGGGTGTGGCGTCGAGAGAGCCTGGTTCTCTTCTTCACTGTGTTTTCGTGGCTGTGCGTGCCGATATCGTGTGTACAGCATTGGTGTTTTTTGAGACCAGGCTTCTGAAGTTATGCATACCGGCCCCAAAGTCCCGGACTCAAGTGATCTTCCTGCTGCTGCACCCAGATGCAGTGTTTTCATGTGATGTCATTGTTCATTCTGTACTCAGCAGACTGGTGACCTAAGCAACACATATGTGTATGTGTACACATGGATGCCTGAGCACACATGTGCTTGCTCCTGTGTTTAGACTCAGAGCCTCACACATGCTAGGGTGAGTACTCAACCACTGAGCTGCACCTCAGCTTGGCACTTTGTTTTAATACAGACACTTGAGTGATGTTTATGCTGGCTCCCGTTTGAAGTCAGCTAGCTTTGAGAATCTTGATTATTGAGGAAATGAAGCTTCATCCTCACTAGCTGTTGTTTTCCTTAACACAGGAGGTTTGTCTAGTGGAGCACCACACACATCATTCTAACTAGCCTTGCCTTCTAGCATTTTCTTAATCGACAGATGGGCTTTTCAGAGGTTCGTGAAAAGAAATTGATGCCAAACATTGTCATTCCAAAGTGACTGTGGCCCCTGATTCAGTGTCAAGGTTTACTGCTGGGGAGTTTTGTAGTTACTGTTTTACAGATGGCCCAAGCTCACTTGGATAGAGTGACATTTTTTACTTAGGAATATTAATGTTGGAAATTTGTACATTCACTTTATAGTCATGTAACTCATGCACATCCAGATGAGGTACTTTACAAGAAGGGGTTCTAGGACCCAAACTAACCCAGACTCAACTAGATTATAAAGTATGCCATAAAACTTTATTTTTCTTTCCTCCTCAGGTTCTTCTCCATTTCCCAGTGTGAGCGCTTTACATCATTAAGATGAGTTGAATATAGATCTCACTTAATGTTCTTCCTCAGGGATAAGGATGTAGACTTATAAGCAGGACAAGACTAATCGTCTTAGCCTTACACTGCGGGTCCCATAGGTAAGGCCTAGCAAGCCCTCCACACACCATGGTTGGACTCTGACGCTCTCCTTTCCATGGAGACTCCAGGGTGCTTAGGACGGATCAGGCCTGCAGCATTCTCTGTAAGCCCCTGGGAATCATCCTATCCAGTGTTGGTCACTATCCATTCATCTCTAGTTTATCAGGAATAGTAGTGATGAGCCGATCCGCCCTGAAGTCTCAAACTGCAGCACTGACACCAATAATTTCTGTCCAAGTGGGATCAAGCCAGATTTAGGAGAAAGTCTTGAAAAGTGCTTCTTTGAGGGGTTTCGCATTTAAACTAATCTGTTCCCTTAATATAGTTGTTGGTCTGCTTTTCACATTGCTTTATCTGACATACATGCAGAAATGTAATCAGGAGACTATTTCAGCATAGCTATCCTTTTATTGCCTGTGGCGAGCAGTATTCATCATGATTAAAATAGTCAGGCTTAGAGGTAGGCTTGCTGTGTCTAGCATATAAAAAGAAGTACTAAAACATTTGCAGTGAGCGGGAGTAGACGGCTGTTCCCGAAAACTCAGGCTGGAGATTCTGTTCCAGAGCCTCCTTAAAACCCAGTATCCATGTTCCATTAAATACGCAGCTTTAAGACAAACCTTGCAGTGTAGATTTGTTTAAGAATGGTAAAGTACTCACTGTCTTCAAGTTGAGGGAGAGGATATTGGCTTTGATTGATAAATAACCTAAATTTTGAGTATCTTTGTAGTAGTGAAAATAGTTTTCTCAGTGTGTAGACATTTGTCTTAGCTGTGCCATGAGGGATTCAGAGTCCTTAGACTGTCCAGTTTGCTTGTGAATCAGGTCGTTCTAAGACAGCTGGCTCAGTCGTAGTTTACACAACCCTGAGGCAGGTCTCCTGGCGAGAACTGATCCCTCCCTTCCAAATGAGTCCTTTAATTTTCAGCTTATCACTTGGAAATGGCAGTGACCTACTTTCTGAATAAATGATATCTACACTAATAGTAATAATAGACTGGATCAGGCACAGTAAGTCTGATACACATGGAATGCAAGTCTCCAAAATTGGTTAATTGGGGACAACTACTTGCATGTCCAAATAATACACCAGTGCTTCCTAAGAAATCTCCTCAGACTCATAATGTGAGATGACATGTCATTTCCAGAAACACTGTGTAGAGATTGGGTAAGATTGCCAAGTAATTATTTTATTCCATAGGAAAAAAGACTGAGATTTATTAATTACCCTCTCTCTTTCTCTCTCTATCCTTCCCTCCTACTCCCCCTCTCTCTCCCCAACTCCCATCTCTCTCTGACAGATTTAGAAATGGCTGTTGCGTATTGGAAGTTAGTATTGTCTGGAAGGTTTAAATTTTTAGATCTTTGGAACACATTTCTGTTGGTAAGTGACTGTTTCTTGCCTTGTGTGCCCAATCAAGAGAAAGCTTTTCATATTTAAAATGCTAAGGTTTAGGCCCTGCATAGGGGCACACATCTTTAATCCCAGCACTCAGGAAGGTAAGGCAGGTGGACCTCTGTGAGTTCAAGGCCAGCTTGGTCTACATAGTGAGCTCCAGGCTAGCCTGGGCTACATAGTGAGATTCTGTCTCAAAAAAACCATAAATAAATAAATAGATAGATAGGTAGGTAGGTAGGTAGGTAGGTAGGTAGGTAGGTGGATGGATGGATGGATGCTGAGACTGAATGTAGTCATCTGTCTTAATTAGGACTACAAAGGCACTCAGGTATTAGGCAAGAGGCTGCACGGTTAGCCACTTGCAGAATACCACAGCATAACAGTAGAGCCATCTACACATGGGAGCTGCTCCCAGGCTGTTCTCTACACAGCTACTTTTTCTAGAATGTTGTCGATCATCTTACAGCTGATCTCAGCAGCTCCCAACCTGCCGTCTCCTCTGAGAACTTCCTCAACTCAGTAGCTCTTCATTGCTACTGGGGAACTTCATAAAGTACCAGGATCACACTCGCTGCACACTGCTCTGGACTCTAGAGTGTGGACCAGATCTTATTGCCTAGAGGTACCCTGGCCATCATATGTGTCTGTAATCTGACACCTTTAAAATCTATTCTGCCACACACAAGATGAGCAGGAGGGTTTTATGGGGTGCCATGAAGAAGGCATCGTGGCTGTACTGAACCCTGTCTTGTAGGGACAGCCAGTTTAGCTGTGAGCTATTAGAAGAAAGTGGGGTGCAAGGGCATGTCCTGGATGCACAAAAAGATGGTCCCGGTGATAGCAGAGATACTCAGACCTTCTACACTGTCACAACCGTGAAAGAAGGTCATGCTTCCCACCCCGTGGCCAGGCTGGTGCACCCCTCCTCTTCTCTATTCGTGACCCCCAGCTGGCATGCATCTGCTCTGCCATGGGCAAGACTGGGGATGGTGGGCATATTGCTTCTATGTGCCTCGGTTTCTTTATCTAGTGATAGCATTCAAGAGCATAGCCTATGGAGGGCAAGCACTGTCTTAGTGGCCTGGGAAGGTCTTTGTGTCAAGGGGCTCATCCCATCATGTGTCATGTTTCTTATAGAATGTTCGGTGGTTGATAAAGCAACACCCAGTTCCTCCTTGACTCATTTTGTGGTACTTGGGATGGAACCTGCATCCTCCTACAGGCTAGACAGGTGCCCTACAACTGAACAACATCCCCGGTTCACTTTGGGTTTGAGGCATGGTCTTGCTGAGTTGAAGCAGGCCTTGAACTGGGGATCTTCCTGTCTGTCGTTTGTTTGTTTGTTTTTTGGGTTTTGTTTTGTTTTGTTTTCGAGACAGGGTTTCTCTGTGTAGCTTTGCGCCTTTCCTGCGACTCACTTGGTAGTCCAGGCTGGCCTCGAACTCACAGAGATCTGCCTGCCTCTGCCTCCCGAGTGCTGGGATTAAAGGCGTGCGCCCGGCCTGTCTGTCCTTCTAAGTAGCTAGGATTACTGGCTATTTCACCAGGTTCTTGTCTTTGGGTTCTACCCATACTACAAGACGTTGTCCAGAGAACTCCACAGCCATGTGTGCAGAAGTAAGAAGGTGCTACCACACCGTGAGGTCAGCAGAATGCTAGAATCCACACAGTGCCGCTGATAGGAAGACTGATGAAGACGATGAGAATATATACCCAATAGAGCAGAAGACAGAGCAGCGTGATTAAACTGACATGTCAGCTGGCTACTCTTCAGACCGAGTGTTGGTGGGGGAACAAACTGTAAAAACAGCTGACAATCCAGCAGTTGGTGTTTTAATATACGATATGAAGTTCTGAAAGAATAAAGTCAATAAATAAACAGGCTTCAAAAAAAGAAAGATACAAGACAAGGCCTGGCAAGGTGGTTCAGCTGGTAGGAGTGGCTTCCCCCAAGTCTGATGACCAGAGTTTGATCCCCAGAACCCAAAAAGTGGATGGAGAGCACTGACTTCCCCCCACAGGTTGTCCTTTAATCTACGGTCATGCATAGAATTAGGTAAATGTGAAAAAATTTAAAGATAGCATACACACATAACGGGCATAGAAGCTGTTTATGTTACATGCATGCACTGGCATGTAAAAGCTGGTGTGACAGTAGTAAGTTCAAGGGGATGAGTGCTTCTGTCGGTGATGAGGAGAGAGCCAGCTGAGACAGGAGCCGCGGAGGCCCAGCTTGGCCTCAGAACGTGCCTTCTGTGGTACAGACATCGTATAGTCTCCATGTTTTTGATGTCACTGGAATACTGAGTAACAGATATTTTTAGATAATTATCTCATCCCACGCAAGGAATACTTGATATATAGAAGTACAAATGTGAGGAAATAAGGTAAATAGAAATAGAACTCCATATTGTCCTGCATCATTTCTGGACAGGCTTAGGGAAGTGGGAAGGGAAGACATTTAGACAGGAATGTATAATTTTAGTATTTAAAACCTTTTAATAAGTCAGTACTCTTTATTTGTACTTATGGCACATAGCACATACCATCGCTATAAAGGACTATTACTTTCACCGGTGATAGTTGTGGATCTGTACTCCTTCCTCATCACCCTAAGGAAGATCACTTGCTCATGCAGTGTGCCCTGACCACTAGAGTATCGGGGAGCTGAGATCTGAACCTTAACCTGGTGGATGTTTTTCTCTTATGTATTAGGAGCATCACAAAAGATCAATTCCAAGGGATACTTGGAACCTTCTCCTAGATTTTGGAAACATGATTGCAGATGATTTGTCTAACTACGATGAAGAAGGTACTAGAAGTTGTAGGACTTCACAGGGTTACCAGAGATGCTCACACCTCCTATGGATGCTAATGGACTACTCCAGAATGAGGGGCAGACACTGGCCCAGAAGGGCCACCCACCCAGAGGAATGAGAACACTATACTGACTTAACTTCCTTGACAGCTTCTAGAACCACAAAAAACCTGGTTAGGATGATTGGAGATGTTATCCTGAGTCTATCCATATTTCCCCTAATGCCAGAGAACCCCACATTAGAGACATTTAAGGACCTCCCATACAGTAGCACTGCTCCCCGAGAGGGGCCTGGTTCTGGGTAGCTGGCCTCCCCTCCAAATGTAACTGGCCTGGACTTTGTCCAGGACATCTTCACTCCTCATGCCTTATGGCCACTACCCTGTTAGTGACAGCATCCAGTTCATGCACTGCCCCTCATCTCTGTGTCCTCTACACTAAACACAGTGCCCCGTTCATAACAGATGCCTAATGAAAGTTTCGTGTGTAAAAGAAGGGAGAGTTGAATGTAGACAGCTTGGTTTTCAGGGGCCATGACTGTCCCTGGTAAAACTAACTTGTCTGGCAGAGGAGCTTGGGAGCCGTGGTGCCCTGCACTGGGTAGATCTGGGAGTCTCTGTTAAGGAGTCAGAGAAAGAATGCCCATGACTAAGGATTAATGCTCCTTGGCCCCTGGGAAGCTGTGGGTCCATTGTTTCCATTCCCAGTCAGCAGGTTCTAACTTCCCATAAATTGGCTGAGACCTGAGGCCACCTTGTAGGCCCAGTCAGTGAGAGTGTGGTCTCAAGGCCATTATACCTACCACTCACCGACCCTGTTCCCTGGAACAGAAGAACTGAGCGACTTCAGCAGGTCATTTGATCAGATGCAAGCTTCGGATTGTTCTTTAGATGTTGGGATTGGGGAAAGAATATTTTTAATATAAAAATACTGGGATAAGACTTACTTAAAACTCTATTTGTTTTCCTTTAGGAGCCTGGCCTGTCCTTATAGATGACTTTGTAGAATATGCAAGACCAGTGGTCACGGGTGGGAAACGTGGCCCTTTCTAAGTGAAAAATCAGATAGATGGAGGGTAAGACAAGATGGACCCTGAAAGGACAACTGGGTTGTTTGCTGTGTGCGTTTGTTGCTGACTTCAGAAGTCTTCCTCGTCCATTCATGAAACAAATCCTTACTCCGCTTAAAGGCTGCAGCGGCTGACGTGTAGAAACGGAGAAGCTCCTCAGGATGCTAGGGACGTGTCATCAGAGCTATTGCTTTAGGAGACGCCTGCATGACTGGTCTTTACAGAAAGCAACATAGAACCTGTTGGCAGGGCTGAGAGCATGCTGTTGAGTTCATGATGTCAAGGTGAGCACCAGCGGTTTCCAAAGCTGTGGAGTCACATTGTAATTATGCTTCAAAATGTCATCTGTGTCTGCAGAGTGATGGATCTCTTACACAAGTCCAAGCTGTTAAAAACGTGCCCTGATGAAGATGGCCTTGTCAGAGAGCCTACTGCTTTTAATCTTGGTATTCAAGATTGATAGTTTTGAATTCTCAGATCTCTAGATATACTAGATTTTTTTTATTTTCTCTAGAAGACATTGTTGCAATTTGCACAGGGATGGCACAGGATGTAATCCAACAGGTTCATTCCAAACTGTTTACAAGCTGGTGGGCCTGTTTTACTTCTAATAAGGTTATTATTAGGCCTGGATGCTGCCTCCTGAGAAGTTTCTTATTTTTTTAATATATTTTATTATATTTAAAAGGACATTTTTCCATGAGAAATACTTCTTTTTGAGTGATAAATTAGATTTACAAATTAAATGCACTGGTTCCCTTCACCTGTCTATAATGTCTTCGGTGCCCAGTGTCCAGCCCTTGGATAGCCATATGCATTTGGAAGCAAACACACACGTCATCTGAAAGAGTCTACACCCCAAGCCTCCGTGCTCCTCGTCCGCACCATGGGACGGCACCATGCCACTGTGCTGTGTCACCGCCCGCTTTTCTGGTGTTTATGTGCTCCAGAGCCACTCGTGTGCACAGGCATGGAGGACCTGGATACTGTCTGCTCCTCTGGTGTCAAGCTTTGAACATCACTGTGCTGACCCTACCTCACACTTGCCAAGACTTGGTGTCACAAGCGTGCCTTGCTGCCCGGCCTTCAACGCGGCCATGGAGCAGATATGCTGGGCCCACTTCAGGACTCGGGACTGGTCAGATGCCTATGCACAGAAAGCATGTCCCAGATATGCTGTTGGGGCAGCCTCTGGTCACGGGACATGCTCCTGACTTAGGAAACAGCTCTGAGGTGTGTGTGTGTCCCGTAATGAGGTGGACTGCTGATGCTGAACAGGGATCTCACAGAGGAGGTGGAGGATTGGAACAGGAGGCCAGTCTCCACAAAGCCAACCCTCACTGTGTGAGATGACGTCATTAGTGACTTGTCAACACAGGTCTCTAAAGGGAAAACTGGAACATCTTTGAGGGTGGATATAACCAAACTGACCTAATGAAAACCTGGAGAAAAAAGCATCCTTCCAGGCTTTGTGGGTTCCTGACATGTAGTTAACCTTTGTTCAGAGAAATTTATATATACAAATAACTAAATTCTGAAGGTCTGCAATATGCTCTTCTTTTTAAGATTTAAAATTCTTCAGGAAGACCAGTGATATGATCCAGCAGGTTAAGGCACCTACTGCCAAGCCTGACAGCCTGAGTTCAATCCCTGGGAACCACATGGTGGAAGAGAGAACTGACTCCCACATGTACCGTGACATGCATGTATCCCCCTGCACACACATGTACTTACACAGTAAGTTAAGTAAATAAGTGTAACTTAAAATTTTAAACTCTATGGGATTGTCAATAGGCTATGAAGTACTAGTAATTGATAAAGGCTTTTCAAAGAATTGTGCTTTCTGTTCTATTATTTACACTTATTTAACCTGTGCATGTTACAGAAATGCTGAAAACTTCAGAAATAGTAAATAAAGTATTTTCCCTGGGGTCGTGGTGTCCTTTACTCTTGGTTGCACACATGCCTGCCTGTGCCCATCAAGGCCCTGGTCTTTGGCTGGACCAGCAGTAAGCCCTTGCCACACCGCCTCTCACGCCTCACCAGGTAAATAAGTGCATTGGAGACAGACAACTCCATCTGTCTAGGTTTCTTCCTCAGTGCAATATACTGGACGTGTGGGAGCTGCATATGTAGCTAGAGTTTTCCTGCCTTGCCCACAGTCAGGACAAATCTCTGTCACCCGCCAGTCCCACAGCCGCTCAGACCCAACCAAGTAAACACAGAGACTTATATTGCTTACAAACTGTAGGGCCGTGGCAGGCTTCTTGCTAACTGTTCTTATAGCTTAAATTAATCCATTTCCATAAATCTATACCTTGCCACATGGCTCATGGCTTACTGGCATCTTCGCATGCTGCTTGTCATGGCGGTGGCTGGCAGTGACTCCTTCTGCCTTCCTGTTCTTTCTTTTCTCCTCTCTGTTAGTCCCGCCTATACTTCCTGCCTAGCCACTGGCCAATCAGTGTTTTATTTATTGACCAATCAGAGCAATTTAACATACAGACCATCCTACAGCACTAATAGAGATCTAGTTATGTTCAAAATATACTTACTGAACACACCAGGTTTAAGGGATGCATGTGACCTGTTACACTTAGTACCTGCCAGGAATTTCCAGAGCAGACAGCGTCAGCCCTGTCTGAGAGACACAGGTGCCGTGTTGTGTTAGGTTAAGTGTTCAGTCCGTTTTGAACTTGCTGCTCTGTGGGCAGGAAAGGAGACATCTCCAGTGTCTGTTGCCATGTCTAGCTAGCATCCTGGATGTTTGTCAGATAGACAGACTTGTGCGATAGCCTTATCTTGTTTGTGATTTTGGTCAAATAGTGTGGAAGTTGTTCCCAAGCGTCCTTAACAAAGTTCCTCTCCCTAGAGTCCTTGGACTTAGCTCCAGCAGTCATCCTACCCGAAGTGGATCTCCTGCAGACTCCTGCTATTTGTCTTACTTGGATGGGAACCGTGTGTGTGTGTGTGTGTGTGTGTGTGTGTGTGTGTGTATGTGTGTGTGTGTGTGTTCTGGTTCTGAGGGACTGCTTCAGACTGAGGCTTGTGCCAGCATGGAACGAGACAAGACAAGTCATTTGCCTACGGTGCACTAAGAGTCTTCTCTTACCCCACAATATCGCTGATTTGTCCTTATCTACGCCATCCAAGGGTTAAGCGTCCCTCCTGCCAATTTCTTTGCAAGTGTCGGCAGGCATCAGGCTAAGCCATGGCAAGTGTGCTCACAGCTGGAAAGGGTCTTGTAGTCCACAGAGGCTTGATGTGCCTCTCGAAGACACAAGATGGGCTCTGTTGGAACAGGAAGAGTGTGTCGCTACGCCCATATTAGATGTACCATATTCTCATCTAGCAAGCTTATGAGGCTACTGAGCGCACCATACTTTTCAAATGAACGCTAGTCACCAGACTCCATTTGTCTCTTGGCCATCCACTCTTGGTATCTAGTGACGTAACTCCAACTCTCGAGCAAGGGCGCAAATGGTACGCTTGTCAAATGGTTCTCTCACGCAAACATCGAATCCAAGTCCAACCGTTTGCCTCCTGTGGTCAGGCCATGCCGGGGCAACCGCTGTACGGCTTTGGTCTCACAGGCCTGCTCAGGCGAGTGAATTCGCAGGACTCCCTTCTGACACTTTAGAGTTCTCTCGATCTGTGCCGTTTGGCTGACAAGACCATAATGCTAGCACCTGTCTAGTGAGAGTTCTTGTGACAGGCCTGCAACCTGCGGGAGGGAGGAGCCTGTGTATGTTATTTGGGCGTTGAGGCCGCACGATCTCCTTGCTCGCAAGCTTCATGCATTAAACTGACAGTGAGCCAGGTATACAGAGAAGATATCAGCTTGGCATCGGTGCTTTGATCTCGTACGGGAGTTAGGCGCGAGCCTCTTATGATCCAGAGCACTTCTGTGAGAGCATCTTGTCCTCGGGTCGGACTTATTCTTTTTTTTGATATGGAGTGTTTGAGTACTCTGACCAAGGGCCTAATAGTATATCAGAAGTCAATTGTAGTTCGCTTTTTCATTGTTTGATGGGTGCGATACTCGCGTTCGCAGCCCTCGACAAATGTTTTATTAACCTAAGTAAAAAAGAGGCCGCCTTCTAGCTTACAACAGCGAGACAGAACCACCGTGCTTTGGCGTGAAAGACAAAGAAGAGCACCTCGACGCACCTCTAGGGCCACTTAGTTACCTTGTGGGTGGAATGAGCAGCCAAGCCTGCTGATGAGAGAGCGGGAGGGCCACTAACTTGTGAGCTCGCCGCTTGTACCTCCATCTGAAGTAACGGGAGCGGACTTCCAAGGCAAGAGAGACAGAGCGACACGGAACTGGCCGCGAGTCTTTCGGACCAAGCCTTGTGACATGCACGTCTCATTGAGACTGGCAGCAGGCGCACCTTCCACCTCACGGCGCATGGGCTGCACAACGCGTAAAGCGCACGGGCAGCCAAGCAGGCCTACTCAGCGGCTCTCGGTGTTGACCAGTGCACAGTCGAGGTCCTTTCCGGAGAGCCAGTGCCTGCACAACGACCCCACGTGTGCAGTCGGGGCTATGTATCTCATTCCGGTGCCACTAGGCCAGGCAGGGAAGGAACGCCCTGGGCCCATTCCTCTGGGCCGTGGACGCTGCCGTGTGAGCCGAATGGGTGATTAGGCAAGGCACAACATATCAAAAATGTCCAGGCGCGCGCGGTCGAAGGCCGTGGCCAGCAAGGACAAAGAAGCAAGTCTAGACAGGCGTCGTGCCAATGGAGGCCGACCAAGTACCTCTCACTAAGATGGAGAACGTTGCGGAGTGAGGCTAGCGATCTCTGACTGGCGCACTCGCCTGAGCTGACGTCCTCTTGCTATGGGGAAATGCCAGTCCTCAGCAACAAATGACCAGAAACGAGATGGCTTTAGACTCAATGCCAAGGCGAGCTGCCCAGGAAGACACTCGCGGGGACTGGAGCAAGCCTTGTGTTGCGTCTCCTCCGCCGAAAGTGGCACGTGGGTGACCGCAACACCCAATCATGACAAAATTGCGCACAACGGGACTCGAGTTCCCTCACATCAGGTGAAGGACCGACTCGCATACTCACGCCTCCAGAGTGGTGGGTAGAAGAAGGCAGGTGGTGGCTCTCCTGTCGTTTGAGTGGCAAAACCGGCACATAGACCTGAGGTGGATGCGATGGGTGGGCCTGTGCTTCCTGTGCTCTGATGGGGCAAACCCCAGCGCACCAAGAACCAAACTGAGGCGGCCTGCTCCCAATGTGCGCCTGTGCCAGAGCGGTGTCACCCGACGCTCGTATGGACTCGAAAGCGTGCGTGATTAACATAGTCACCGCGAAGAGCCTGGCCAGCCCTGAAAGCAGCAGGTCATTGTTTCCCCTGTGTGTGTCTTGTTGGGGGACGCAGAGCACATTGGCCCGAATCGGTTACGCTCCAGATCCTAGGCAACTTTCCCCTCCTGTTTCCTGCTCCTTGCTCACAAGCACGCCCCTGGAAGGCACAGGCACAGGTGTCTCGCTGCAGAGGATGAGCCTCTGAGTTCTAAGATCTATTCCAAAGAACACGTTCTCATGCATTGTAACATATATGAGAACACAACTTCTACTCCAGAGCACGATATGTAACTCTCGCGAAAGAGATTTGCATACTACAGTGTCCTAATAATACAGCCTACGTGTAGAATTATCCTCGTATTCTCAGTATGTAGAGAGTCTTAGATATCTTCGGTACGATGTGCTTTGCTGGTGTCAAGTAATAGTTACGGAGAGAGGAAGTGAGTGCTGGTACTTCCGTGTATTTGAGACAGAAGTAGGCTGCTTCTCAGTAAAGAAGACACGGCTCTCAGGTCGCAGTGACGCATCAACAAGGCGTTCCGGGGACTTTTCAGACGCACCGGTATGCGGATATGCCTGAAATCGTAGTGGTGTACTGTTCTCCTTATGGCAATGGGTCTCGCGAATAGGTCCCACAAGAGCTGCTGACTGGCCATACACTTGCAAAATTTAGATATCAGCAGGACCAAGCCCTCCAAGAGCCGCCAGCAAGAAATGAATGCCTGCTCTGAAGCAGAGGGTTCACCAGCACAATAGTACTCGTCTCACCATATTGCAATCCGGCATCCACTGAGTCAGTCTGTCGTGAGTCGGACGTGCAGCTTAGTTCTGTGGTCATGTGTATAGGTAGTGCACAATGTCATGTCCTTTAAATAGAGGCTGACATGATATTTAGCAAGTTGATAGAGATATGCGTCACCAGCTGTGTTGAGAATTGGAACGGTATGCGATCGTGTCTCCATCCGTGTGTGAAATAAGTATTATGGAATCCAAGGTGATTTATCTGGAGAGTCACTAGCTGCTCATCTAGGCTATGCAATATCATCAACGGGTCCGCGTATTGAGTGAGAGCTAGTGAAACACAGTCAAATACTCATTGATACATCAGAGACTCGGGAGCCAGACGCAGGCGGATCTCTGTGAGTTCCAGGCCAGCCTGGCTACCCAAGTGAGGTCCAGGAAGGCGCAAAGCTACACAGGATGAGATCACCCACTGTTGGAAGTGTGACATCTCTCGTATTGAGGAGTTCAAGAACAATTATAAAGTAATTCATAATAGATGTAATTATCTCTTACTGATATTTATTTTGGCCAATATTTAGCATGCCTTAATATGTGCCAATACTCACATCAGACTACAGATCACCTAAGGAAACAGAGACTTCATCAATATACAATAACATGCTGGTGGATATGCTGCGACTCCTTTGTGCGTGTCTGCTTCCTTTGTGCTGCCACACGTGCTCCAGCGGACGTCAAACGCTCTGTGTCGTGTCATCTCAGGGAATTGCTTAGGGCTGGAGGCAGTTGCAGTTGAGTTGTTTCTGCTGAGTCCGCCGGCGCTGCTGACGCATGCGCATATGTTCTTCTTGGATGTGCTCTGGAGATGCTCCTAGACATCACCGCATAGCATACACTGGATGGGAGCGAGTGCTCACAAGAGGGACGCTCCGTCTTCAGAGGGTGTATCGAAGCGGTATTAAGCAGTCCACTCTATACGATTGTAGTGTGTGGTTAGATTTGAGTTATGTCGCACTCCTTTGCAAGAGTATTTCATGGTTTGGTCCGAATGAGTGCTTATGTTTCTGTTTTGTTTTGTGCTTATAGTTTCAGTAATCTGGTTGAGGATATAAAAAGACGTATCCCTCGCCAGTCTCAGGCCCCGAAGTAACAGTCATGTGTTGCTCTTGTGTTGTTGGCCCTGTCCATAGGCTACTATATCAATTCATGAGTAAATCACTTGCTGAGACACGCGCTTGAGAGTCTTCGGTCATCACCAGATGGTTCCAACCGTTGCGCGTGTTGCTGACCTCTTGGGTAGAAGGATGTGACCATTTAAGGTCTGACTTAAGAACGCACTCTCTGATGATCCTATTAGATGTTGACTCATATCTAGCCAATTGCCCTAAGCAAAATTAGTTAGAGTACGGCTAGCATAAATACTATTTTCTATGGCTTCGTGGGAGTCACCAGCAACACTTGACCATAATCGCTGGAAGGGGTGTAGCTCGTGGTATAGGCGGCGTTGATAAACCTCGAACTCTCTAGAACACATAAGCACTCGCTTTTTCTTTGTACGTAGAGGTCTCTCAGCGGTAAACATTCGAGCAGGTTGATTGTGTCATATTACCTATACTGGACGTTTAACGCCAATGCTAGAGTCTTGACTATGTATGGAGGAACTGAGCTATTAGAAATGGAATTACTATGATTGCGAAGATGGCACAACTCGTTTGTGAGCGATAAAGTTCATGAGGAGGCTGGCTCTGCACACCCGCCTAGTACATGCACGCCTATTCACAGAGACACGCGTCCACTCCTCTCACGTTCCTGTAGTATACGCGATGGTTCCTTCTCAGCTCGCTTGCATTCGGGGCACGTGTCGCTGAGACGTGGACACTTGGCGTGTGGAACTAATTGTGTACCCGTGAATACTCGGACCATGGTGCCCTGGCGACGAGTGGACTACCGCATCACCCTCATTTAGGCACCTGGCCACAGGCCGATAGATTCTTGTGTACCCCGCCCATCCTCGTGCCTTAGATTTGATGTTGTAGCGATGCCCCTGGTAGCCTGCTCTCCTCAGAGATAGAACCCCTTCCATTAGCACCAGTATTGATGTACAACCTACTCGTCGCGTCCTGTCTTCAGTCTCACCCTAGTGCTCATATGGCTCTGATAGGGATGTACACGACCATGGCCTCTACTACGATCGTGCGCCACGAGCTTCGCTCTCAGAGTGTCGCACCTCGCTGGCATTCGTCTTACGTAGCGCTCAGAAAGACAAATCAAGAACTGTCTCTTTTGGATGCATGCGACTCTGTAGACTCCTCATCGCGGCAGTGTGCAGTACAGCCTGACGAGCTGGCTTACATCACGTCCGACAGACAATCCCCACTCTACGGCACCACTGGCTTCTCAATCGCCGTGAGGCTAGATTGCATCGCTGCCCACTTCAGGTATGATTGGCGGTGCTCTGGTTGGCAATGTAGATTCATCTCGACTATGTCGCTGCTCGACTGTGCTGAGGCCCTGTAGGGATCCGCTCCTGATGCATACTCTTTGGGCCTGTAGTAGCTCGCAGTACAGGTGACTCAACAGCGCACGTAGAGTCTCTATTCGCTGTCAGCATGCGACGACCTAGCGAGAGTCGCAGTCTCAGGGCTCTGGAGAGGGATCTTGTGCCCCTGGTGGACTGCCAGGGCGCATATGCGTAAGGCAGGTATGACTGTGGTGCTACGGTAGGCGATAGTCGGAAAAAGTTGTCTAAGCGTGAGTGCTCCTCGCCTTGCAGGGAGAGATTCTTGGATCGCTGGCATGAACTAGAGGGTGACGTGACTAGGCGATAGCGCCCCTTAATCTTACCTCTCAGGATTGACAGCCGAGTTGGTACATAGGCAGTTTGAATGGCAGCACTCTAAGTGAGACAGAAGGTACTGGGTGAGAAGATTGGGCCACTTAAGCGGTCCCATCTTCGTTTAAGATTCGCTTCACGGTACTTGGTACTTCGAACTGGAGTCTTTGTTTTTCAGTTCGCCGTCAGGTGAAGCTCAGGCAGACTTCTCTTAAATCTGGACCTTGACCCCTTCAGGGAGGCGTGGAATGGGAGGTGGTATGGGCGGCTCGGTACATAGACATGTAACAGTTACGTGCACTGCGTGCTGGCATTCTCTATGGATCCTTTGTTACCGCTGGATAAGTCTCTCGGTTTCTAGTGAGAGCAGAACTTCTCTCCGCGCGCGTGGGTAGTGGTTGGCGCTTGCCAGGACTAGGCAGGAAAGCTGCTCGTAGTGTAAGCCAGATAGCGAGCTGATAAACCGACGCAGGCACCCTGGGCATACAGCCAAGAGCTCTGGGCGCGACACCGCAGGTCTCCTCATTTTACAGGCCATTGTGAGCCAACCATCAGCAGGTGGTCCTCTCTAGCTGGCAGAGCAAAGGCTGATATTGATTACTTCTGTAAGGGTTGCATACATAAGAGAGCACTAGGTGCTCAGGTGGAAGATGTTGGTCTAATCCGCTTGTCCCTATCTATACGTCAGCCCAGCTGAGCTCACTCTGTTTTCTTCCTGCCCCACTTCCGAAGCTGAGGTCATGAGCCCTAGTGGTAGATGCGCGCGTGTTCTGTCCAAGGAGGCTGCTGAGGGCAAGGGGTGGAGAAGACCCTTTCTACTCAACGCCGCTCACTAGCTGTAGAGGCACAGGCAGCTCTGTCTCCTGTACGGAGTGCAATTACTGACGTGGGGTGGAGTGGTGATCGCTAGCATGGCGGGGGACTGGAGTCTGCTGTATCAGGGTCGGTCTCTGATCGCCGGTCAGGAGGTGAGCTGGATCGCGTGAGTGACCAGGGAGTGGGATTGGGTGTGTGTGTTTCGCATCTTGTAGAAGTTGGGCTTCGCTTCTTTGGCCACATATGGGAGGTCATGGTTGAGTCTACTGCCTCTTTCTCAGCATGGTACTCGTTCCTCTGGAGGAGGGTCACAGCCCCTGTATCATGCTCCATTTCTCGGTCATCAAGCCACCTCCGACCGTCATTCAATCAGCACAGCTGCACCTCGACTCCGCGAGGTCGGTTCCCGGTGGTATGGGAGCGCTCTAGCCTCTGGTGGTTGACGACTCTCGGCCACAGCGCCCCTTGCGTGCTAGTATGCGTCGAGTGCCTGCTCGTGACAAAGAATGATTTATAACCGCTGGATGGGCTGGTAGTGGGCAAGCGCACACCTGCAGGGGGGAGACGACGTGCCGCCATCAAATGCTCTACGTGGGGAGACCCCACCTGTTGCGTGCTTGCTCCTGAGAGCACTTATCTCAAGCGAGCGCGCTGCTGTGCCTGACACGTATCTAGGGTGGGCCGGGAAGAAGCCTCCCCTTGTGGCGTCGCAACTTGGTCCATCCAGCTGTGCATTTAAGCGTTTAGTGACTCACCTCTGCTCTTTGCTCAGTTCCAGCGACGCCGTCAAGCCCTTCGCGGTTAATGGTCTTATCCTTTCTTCGACCCGACATAGAATAGCCATGGCTGTGGCTCCTGGTGCGCGTTCATGGGCGTGAGGAACAGAGAGTGGCCGCGAAGGACCAGGTGCTGGCAAGGGTGCAAGCAGAGTGTATTCCAGATAATGATGTGAGTCTTTGAACCTCTGACGCAGCCATGCATAATGTGCGAGGGATGTGACCCATTACCGAGGGCTTCTGAGGAATCGTCGAGGCTCTCCGATAGGCTAGTTTAAGGCGCGTGTTGATTGCAATTATGCAAGACATAAACAGAATGCAACGACGGTGATCTCGCCGCATCAGTTCAGCTGGTAGTCTCCTCCGTCTGCCTGTGGTGTCCCTTTCCCTAGGACTAGTCGCTGCGTCCTCTCTCGCTCTGTCTGGTACTAATAGTGTGAACTAGGAATATTTCTAACTGTCTGCACAAATAACCGTTATGTTAATTTAAAATGAGGCGGGTAGAACTCGCTCTCCCAGTGTACTCTCATAACCGTAGACCACTTTGGGCGTCTTGGAGAGAAAGAAATGAGCCCCAAATGGAGAGTAGTCACCTGATTTAGGAAGGTGTGTGCACATTGTTCGGAGCAATATTGTGTCAACTGTCGAAGTTACCGGGGTCGGTGAGTTTCTCGGCTATTGCTTTGTAATCAGGCTGTGTCCTCCAGTGTCGACACTGTCAAGGTTGCGACTTCCTAATATGCCTGCAAAGATTGTAGGACTTGAGTAACACTTCCAGCTAGCCATGGCTCTAGCCTTCGTCACACCGCTACTGTCCCCACCACTGATGTAGTCACCTTATAACTTGAACTTCTGGACCTGTAATTTTAACGCCCAAGTATAGAGAATCTCAGTCTTCCGTATCTCATCAAGAGGTGCCATATCGGTCTTGTTTGCACGCTTGGTGTGTATCTCCTAGCGATAGGCAACTGAAGCCGTAAGACAACCAGAAACTCAAGGGAGGTATAGTACGTGCCATTAAGGTTCTAAAAAATCACCAAGTTCAGATTTTGAGTTACCGAATTTTTCTGCGCTCATCTATGCACCCGCCGACATGGCTGTCTCTTGCCATATGTGATGGAGCTGGTTCTCCAATGCCAGACGGGATCACCACAAACTTCCTATGCAGTCAGCTGAATCGTGCTCCCTCTTCCTCCACGATGAGCGTCACTGGTGTCCTGGTATCCTGTACCAGCTGAGGAAATGGATAATAGCGCTATCGTGGAGTGTTTACTGGGGAGTAGAGCTTAGCACGAACATCGGACGGAAGCGCCTTTCCACTATCGACTGTTGTCTCGCAGCTCGAAGCCGGCCACGTACTCCTGGCCTGGGCACACAGCGCCTTCAGTGGAAAAGGGTGAGGCCTTTCTCATGTTTCACAGAGCTGCTGTTGGGTCTACCAGGTGGGTGTCCTGAGCCGCCTGCTGGGAACTCTCCTGTGTAGCAGTGCCGCCCTAGTGTCGGATTCATGTCTCCCTGGCACCAGTTTGTATATCCCTTCGTTCAGCCAGCCATTGTATGTGTCCCTGAGCATCTGTTTAAAGATCGCTGTCCATCGTCGCAATCAGTGCTCCTCCCCAGATGGCATTTGGCTGTCCATGTCAATCGGTGTGAAGGGCATATTTCTACTGCGGCGTGTCTCCTGACAGATTGTGCTGTTGTGTAGAGGAAGAGTATATAGCCGTCTGTGTCCGCATCAGGAGTGTGGCCAGTATTAGCGCCAGCCAGCATCGCGCCATCGTACTCTCAGCACGCCATCCTACCTTCATACTCTCTCCACTGGCCCTTGTGGCCTCCCGGTCCTCTTTTCAGAATGAGAAGATAACCAGTGCTCTGTATTTTATCCGAAGGTTTCATCGTAGGAATGTTCCCACTGTGGATGCTACCAGTGTTAACGCCTCTTCTCTCTGCCTCGCCTAATCTGTGGAGCTCTGGCTCTCTCTTCCCATGACAGGTAGAGCAAGTGCTGGAAAGCCTGAGACATGTCATCTGAAGGGCGATATTATGTCACGCACCGCACCAGGTCAGGTGACGCTAGGTCAGTCTCTCTCTGAACACAGGTTAGGCCACGAAACGAGAGCATCCTAGAGAATGCCAGCTGAAGAGTCTCCAATGTTTGAGCTGCCCAGGTGGTGTGGCGCAACGGCTTTAACAATCCTCAGAATCCTCGGGACGGCAAGGGAGCAACAGTCGGAATCTTCTGTGGTAATCCGCGAGGCTATCTATCCGGTGGCTCTGACAGATCAAGTTCAGGACAGGCATCCAGAGATTAGACAGAAGAAACCCTGTCTTGACAATATCCCAAATAGAAACACAAAGAAGCAAGGAGGAGTGCGAAGGGAATAGCGGAGTGATTGTGGCAGGGGTAGGAGAGAGAGGAGGGGAGATCGTGAGACAGGCGCAAGGGGGTATGATTAAGCTGGAAACGTAGTCGGAGCGCAAGGAGGTAGGCAGAGGAAGGAGTAGCGAATGAGCACCAATGTGATATGGCTTTTATGTCGTGCAACATCACAGGAGCAGCTCTATTGTAGGAACTGGTTATAAACATGTCCACTACAGAGAGCGGTTAGAGCGGAGTACCGCAGACACCTTTGTTCGAGTTTTCATATATCCCTACTGGACTCTGCACTACACAAGCACTCTTGAGGCAGCAAGTTCTCTCTCGTCATGCTTAGAGATGGCTCTGTCTAGGATCTACATCTCATAACTTCTAAGAAACCGGAGTTAGTAAATTCATCAGAATAGCATTAATGAGTGAAAATAAACACGCCAGCGCCCGACAAGAGAAAAAAATTGTGGTCGGGTTGCAAAGAAAGTTGGAGTTATTAACCCTGAAAATGCACTTTTTTACCCAGCGGGCCTCAATGAGCTCTCTCGGGGAACATTAGAACAGCGGTTGACGACATGCCTGATTCACTTCTCTTCCGCTGTCTCCTTTTCTCTCTCTCTTATTTGGAAAAGAGCTTTGTATTACAGCCACATTGGGAGCCTTCTCTGGTCAACCGTATCATTAGTTTACAGTTGACATCGAGTCCTTCTTCTGCCTCCCGGGCACCATTAAGCCTAGGGGGTGCACTTCCACACTTCAAGACCACTAAGCTCTGTGCTGCTGTGGAGGCTCTCGACTCTCCATTTGATTATGGAAGGAAATCTAGGAAGAGATCTATCGAAATCACGAACTGCGCTACACAGTCTCACAGAGCAGAGGGAAGGATGCAATGCATGGTTGTTATGATATGGCGTTTGCCTGCTGCGTTTGACCTTTTCTGCCATTTTTAAAATGATCAGGAACCTCCTGTGCCTCACACTCTACCGTTCCCAGCACCTTCGCGGATGGTGACTGCCCACAGGCGAACTGAGCTCTTCACTATATCTTAACTATCACTTATACCAGTACTATAACCCACACAATATAGCCATAAACCACACCCATGTGGATAGTCCCCTCGCTGACTACACTATTCCAGGTGTATTCTAGACGTGTTGTCACACAGTTAACGTTTCCCATTCTCTTATGGAGGACACCCCAGCTCTCGCATATAGCACAATTAGTAATGTCCTATGGACCGATCATCAAATCTACATACAACAACCGAGGGAGTTGACCTCAGGATCATGTGCATTTGTGCGCTTAGACAGGAGATCATTGACGATCTATTATGGGACGTGAATCTCTTCATGAAGGTGAAGTGTATACAAAGCCCTTGTATAAGGAAATCCACGTCGGTTCATCTGTCAAAGTTGAGATGGTATTAGTAAACATCTTGGTCTGATATTCATTCTTCTCTTTCTATGCTGTGCGTGGTCTTCTTCTCATTCTATCTCATCTGGTGCTTCTTCTGTCTTCTTCTTGCTGTGGGTTTTTGCATAGCAGAGTTTCGTCGTCGCCTTGTAGCGTTTTTGACGAGGAGTCGACGCATAATCCTCGCGATCATCGACTTCTGTTATAAACAGGGCCATCCGGCACGCCTTTACTCAAAACATAGGCACAGAAGAATACCACCCCTGCGTGCTTCTCGCCTCTTGTGAAAAAAGCCTTCATGGGGAAAGAAGAAGGGATGTAAAGAAGAACAAGCAGGGAGTGCACACCACTAGCCCGTGCTGAATAGTAAGTTCTACTTATAAAAGTCCTAAAGACACATAATGACACATGCCAAAGCAATGCTCAGAAACGTGTGAATGAGGATGACCTTTGCAAAGACCTGGAAGCAGCTGGTGTCCCTCAGTAAGAGAATGGGAAAGTTAACTGTGTATCTCTACAATGGAATGCTGTGTGGCTGTTTAAAAGAATGAAGTAGATCTGTGTGCTGAGGTGTGGAAATTCTCTGTATAGAGTGGTGAAAAAAGGCAAGATTCCAACCAGTAAACTGCATCCTTTCCATTGTGCATGTGGAGAGGGCTCATAGAGTGTGCATACAGGAAACCTCACAAGAGAGAGTAGAGAGCCTCAACAGCAGCAACAAAGAATGTTAGTGTCTTGATGTGTGGAAGTGCACCCCCTAGGTAAAGTGCCCGAGGAGGCCAGAAGAGGACTCGATGTCAACTGTAACTTAATGATACTGGTTTGAAAGAGAAAGGCTCCCAAGAATGTGGCTGTATAACAAAGCTTTTTCCAAATAAGGAAGGAGAGGAGGAAAAGAGAGACAGGGAAGAAGGAAGGATGCAGGCATGTCTGGTCAACGCTGCTTCTAATGTTCCCCGAGGAGACGCTCATTCTGAGCCCGCCCTGGGTCAAGAAAAAGTGCATTTTCAGGGGTTAAATAACTCCACTTTCTTGCAACCCGACCCACAGATCTCTTTTCTCTTGTCTGGGGCTTGGCTGGCGTGTTTATTTTTCACTCATCTAATGCTATTCTGATGACATGTTACATAAACTTCGTTCTTTAGAAGTTATGAATGCCAGACTTCCAGGGGTCGCGGGGGCAAATCCGAATTCAGGTGTCTGTCTCCCATGTAGGTTCAGGGTTTGGAGCTGCCACTAAAGCAATGTGCATTGGGATGCGGTACTGGAAGCCAGAACGACTGGAGACCCTTATTGAAATCAGCATTGAGTGCGGCAGAATGACCCACAACCATCCCACAGGTAAAGCGGGTGCTGGACGGACGTGAGTCCTGTGAGGATGATGTTCCACCTGGAAGCAGAATTGTCATTAAGTGTGGTGATGAAGAAGCCACACACGGGGGGAAAATACTCATTGTCCCTGTATCGTTCATGTCAGAACAAAAGAGAAGAGAGGTATAGGTCTTGAGGGGAACCGGACTCCAGGCTAAGTAGGTGTCGGAGTCAGTCCTGTGGGCTGCTGCCCTTCTCCACGGTTGGGCGCCACTCACTACAATCAATCCACGTGACTCTGTTAAATGGGTAACAGAATTTATTAAGATATAAATTGTGGAAATACACTCACCATTACAGAACGGAGTAGACCATAGAAGTCATCCTCTGATCTGACCAGAGCCAATCCATTTCGCAGGCCGGAGGGTCACATGACCCTTTTCCAACCCCTTAAAAGAGGTTATGTACAGTGGCAGAAAGCACCACCTCCTTTGGGCCGTATAGCCCAAGATCATGGGCGGAGAAAATACCACCATATGGCCTATGCTTCTCTGGTTAGTCTCCAGGTCCTGTAGCAGCCCCCAAAAGGTGAGTGTCTTGATTCTTCTACAAAGAGAGAGGCAGGGGGCTGGAGAGATGGCTCAGAGGTTAAGAACACTTCTTCCTGAGGTCCTGAGTTCAATTCCCAGCAACCACATGATGGTTCACAACCATCTGTAATGAAATCCGGCACCCTCTTCTGGCCTGCAGGGATGCAGGCAGAACACTGTGCGCATAATTAATAAATAAATATTTTAAAAGAGAGAGAGAGAGGCAGAACTCACAGCTCTGGGGATGGTCTGTTTGAACTCCGAAAGCCACCGGCCCAGGTAGCAGAGCTCTCTCTCTCTCCTCCTGATCTCTAGGTTTCCTTGGATCCCTGTGCACTGCTCTGTTCGCCTCTTACGCAGTACAAGGCAAGCCACCTGTACAGTGGGGAAGAGATATGCTGAAGGTGCTTCCGCTGGCTGAGGAGTATTGTAGGAAGACCATCCGGCACATGGCAGGTGAGCTGTCTTCCGGCCCCACTGCCTTCCACTCACCCAGAGCACAGGTGCTCACACGCCAACTCCAGTCCTGCCCTGGCCACCCAGCAGCTCCAGGGGTTCACCCAGAGGCAACGCCTAGAGAAGCCCTCAGTCAGTCTAGGGAGAGCTGACTTCACAAAGACCCTCACCTGGCAGAGAGTAGACACCTGCTCCAAGTGGTACCAGGACTTCAAGGAGAACACAGCCACATGGGTGGCTTCTTCCTCAGCAGCCTGAGACACCTACACCCTCCCCATGTCCAAGCTGACACCAAGCGTCGAGTGCAATAGAGAACTGTCTCTGCATTCACAGAGGATTGCATCAACTTCACACATTTCACACAGCCACACCCTAACCTGCACTTGGCCAAAGAGATGTATCCTGGGGCTGGAGAGATGGCTCAGAGGTTAAGAACACTGACTGCTCTTCCAGAGGTCCTGAATTCAACTCCCAGCAACCACATGGTGGCTCACAATCTGTAATGAGATCTGGTGCCCTCTTCTGGCCTGCAGGCATACATGCAGACAGAACACTGTATACATAATAAATAAATCTTTAAAAAAAGAGAGAGAGAGAGAGATGTATCCTGTGCCACACACTTCCGTATGTAGCAAGATGGGTCCCCATGCCCTGAGTCCCCAGAGACCACTAAGGGCATGTGCTCCCAAGGTTTCCATCTGCTCTCATTAACCCAGAGCCTGTCACTTTTTGGACATGGTCAGCCTGTTACTCAAAAATCCCAGGAGCACTATGGCTTTCAAGGTTCGGACACACAGCAGCAAAGTATACCCCACCCTCCCCGACTGGACTCGGGAGTGCTGTGCAGTAGACATGGGTTCAGGAGCCCGGATGCAGGAGCAGGAAACCCAGGGCTCACTCCCCAAGCCACTGAGTATGTGGAAGACCTCTTACCCCGGGTGGTTCTCCACTCTAAGAGGGATGTGTGTGAGTGGGGAGTGCGGGTGATGCCGTGTGCCTGCTGTACGCCTAGGTAGGAGCAAGCTTTCTAAGATAAGCCATCCAGAAAGGGGGATGTGAGCCCAGGACCAAGGCTGCTGCTTCTCCAAAAGAGCATGAAGCTGAGTAACTCTTGAGGAGTTCCAAGCGTCCCGTCAAAGTCACCACAAGATGTGAGGGCGGGACATGTTCTAGAGGATTCCAGAACAACTTTACAAGGACACATAGTACACAGGATACCCACGTGGCTTCAGCACTGAAGGAAATTGGGCCTAAAGGATGGTGCCGGGCATTCTAGGTAGCTCATCTCTGGACTATCCATCCCTCACTTACTTGGCCTTCATGGAACATTTATTTAATTTATTTTTGCTCAGTTTAAACCATCATTTCCTGGTTCCTCTGTCTCAAGTGGGCTCAGATGTCTCCTGAAGGTCCCCCAATACTTCCTACAGTCAGTGGGCTGTTTTTCTCATCTTAGCAGGGTCACCAGATGCCCCCCAAGACTGGAAGGCAGTTGCTGTGATAGAGCAGACCCTCACAGCACCACATTCACATTGCTAAGGGACAGCCAAGGACTCCAGAACTCAGGGGGCTATTGTTGGAAGTGTACCTTCCGTGAGGGCATGAACCTGAGAACAGAATCCTCGACCAGGACATTTGGGGAATTAACTCTTTCTGGGAGGTGACCCCTGAGAAGCAGTCCTGTTATAACCGGAGTCTGAGGGGCTCCTTGGACGCAGAACTTTCAAAGGAGCTTACGCTCACCCAGAAAGAGATGTTCTGTAAACATCCTTGGAGAGTGTCCCCTGGAGCGCCCTCTTTGAGGGGCAGCTGGAAGACTCAGACAGACCTTGCTGGTCCTGGGCTCCGGGTCTGGAAATCTCACTGCCAAACTGCTCTCCCCTGCTCCCTGGGTAGAGGCCGTGCTGGGCCCGTGCTGCCCCGCACAGGCATTTCACCTTTATTTTAATTTTTTTATTTTATTATTATTATTATTATTATTATTATTATTATTATTATTATTATTGGTTTTTCGAGACAGGGTTTCTCTGTGTAGCTTTGCGCCTTTCCTGGAACTCACTTGGTAGCCCAGGCTGGCCTGGAACTCACAGAGATCCGCCTGGCTCTGCCTCCCGAGTGCTGGGATTAAAGGCGTGCACCACCACCGCGGCTTAGGGTCTCGATCCTCATCTTCAGCTGTGGCCCCAGACCTTACCAGCCCCTAAAGGCCAGGGCATCCCCATCCTCTGTTGCCTCCAGGGGAGGACGAGCTCTGACCCTCCCAGAGCAGGCACCTCCATTTCCTGCTGCCCCGAGTCTCTGGAGGGCTTGGTCCTCTGTAAGATGAGTGGCCGCTGGCCACTGCCCAGCCAGGGCCCTCCTCATCAGATATGCTGGCCAGAGGTGCTGCAGCCTGCTTGCGGCTTGGGTTGCAGGCTGTCAGTAATAATGAGACTTCTCCCCTTACTGTGCAGGCCCAGGTTTAAGCTCATCAAAATACAGAATTCCCTGCTGATTTCACTTTGGATTTCTGGGTTTCTTTTGCTTGGGGAATTTTTCTTTGTTTCTTTCTCTTTCTTTTCTTCTTCAATATCTTATGCATGCTAGGCAAGCACTCTTAACCCTGAGCTACATCTCCAGACCTAATTAATTAAAATTATAGGCTCATAATCGTCCTGTGGCCACCTTCTGCTTTAGAGAGCAGTTAAGTAACCGGCACTCTATTACTTCCTCCCATCTTCTACGCTGCTGCTGGAAGCGGCCATGCCTACTGGGCTGCTTATTTTGGGCACAGGACCTCCGTCCCCCACACCTGCCACAGGGAGAAGGTACTGCCCACCTCCCCCTTCCCCATGCCCACCTCCGCCAGGCACCATCAGCCCACCCGCCCTGTGCTTGCCCCTAGAGTACCAAGAGCACTGGTTTTACTTTGAAGCAAAATGGCAGTTTTATCTGGAGGAGAGAAGAATCAGCGAAGACACAGAGAACAAAGCCACCTTCCCCGACAACTATGACGCTGAGGAGAGAGACAAGGTAAGTCCAGCCCCAGGCCTGGGCTGTGCCTGTGCCCTGTGGAACTCAGCCAGGGCGTAGTGAATGGGTGAACAAGACCGGTGGGTGGATGGCAGGCACAGGGACGGACCTGGATCTTTTTGCCAGGCGCACACTGACCCACGGTTCTCTTCAGACATACAAGAAGTGGAGCTCAGAAGGCCGAGGCGGGCGGCGCGGCCACGATGCCCCCATGATTGCCTACGATGCCCTCCTTGCTGCAGGGAGCAACTGGACCGAGCTGTGCCAGCGGGCCATGTTTCATGGAGGTAAGATGTCCTCCTCTGTGGTGGATACACCCAGAAGGTACAGACCCTGTGCCCTGGAGCACTCCTCAGTGTTTGGGGTCCACAGACGTGGGCTTCATCCACAGAGGCAGAACACCGGCCCATCTCCATTGCCGGACACACTCTGGAGTCTCGACTGCAGTACACATGCCAGCATCAGGACCACAGACACAGTTGCAGTAACCTACGCTGGCGTGGCCCACAAGCCTGCCGGTCTCACAGGTGACCACCATCAGGACAGTGACCAGGTGCAGGGACTCTTCTCTTTCTTTGGTCTTTCAAGACAGGGTTTCTCTGTGTAGCTAAGGAGCCTTTCCTGGAACTCACTCCATAGCCCAGGCTGTCCTCGAACTCACAAAGATCCACCGGCCTCTGCCTCCCGAGTGCTGGGATCAAAGGCGTGCGCCATCACTGCCAGCTGATTCTTCTCTGTCTAGCTGCTCACTCAGAGCTGGCAGGTCTCCCTCAACCCAAACACACAGGCTCCTCCCTCCCGCAGGTCTGCAGCCTGTACAAAACCATGGCATTTATAGCCCTGCAAGCACGGATCGAGTGAATGCAGAAGGTCTGGAATTCACTCGCCTGAGGCAGGCTGTGAGACCAAGCCGGTACAAGGTGCCCGGCATGGCCTAGAGAGGCAAGGTGGACTTGGATGGCTGAGAGAACCTGACAAGGGTATCATTGCCCTTGAGTTGCGTCTGACCAGTGTCCCAAAGCAAATGCATCTTGGTGTGGTTGAGTGTGTGGCCAGAGCCCTAAGCTGCCAATGGAAAGTTCTATGTGGGACCAGAACTTTGTTCCACAAGCCATGTTGTGTCCCTCAGCATTCTCTCAGCTTTCCTCTGAGAATGGACAGCTGGAGTCAGCCGTCCTGGAAGCAGGTTTTCCTGGAAGGAGAGGAAGAACAGTTGTGGGAACTCAGCCTAGAATGGCTGTTTGTCGTCCCACTGTTTCCTGGATATCCATGTTCAGGCCTCTCCCAGGACCAGCACCCAGGTCTCTAGATACATCTGTTCCAAGAACAACTACCCTGACTTCCACCTCTGTCGACCATTGTGGCCCTAGCCTCATCCAATCCAGTTGCTCTCCCCACTGTGTGTGTGTGTGTGTGTGTGTGTGTGTGTGTGTGTGTGTGTGTGTGTGTGTATGCATGTGATAGCACATGAGAGTGTGTCTGAAACATTACCAGGACTCAGAAGCAGCTTGGGGTCAGAGGTCATGTGGGGAGGAATCAGAGGCAGTTCCAAGGTCCCCAGCCAAAAAGACGGGGACCACAAGACTTGAAGATCACAGCTCAGCTTTTTTTTTTTTTTTTTTTTTTAAGAAATGGCAAATTCATGAAGTTTTAGACAGTGCATCTGCACACTCAACTGTGCTCATCTCACGGATGTTTAAAACTTCCCGAGACTGCAGGAAGCAAGTGACCCTGAAATTCTGAAAAGCAGGCCGTGGGGCCGGGGATGTAGCTCAGCTGGCAGAGTACTTGCTTGGCATGAAGGAGGCCCTGGGTTCGATCCCCAGGCCCCCACAACAAAACAGACATGGTGTCACATACCTGTAATCCAAGCACTTGGGAGATGAGAAAGGAGGATCATAGGTTCAAGGTCATGTTTGGATGCATAGTGAGTTTGGGGGTAGCCTGGATCACATGGGACTCTGTCTCCAAAAACAAAAAAGGTGTGTCAGGTGGTGAGGGCGTGGCTCAGCAGGTAAAACCAGAGTGTAATTCCAGGATATGGTAGAAGCAAAGAGCCAGCTCCCACGCCTGCCCAAACCTTCACACAGGCACCACGGCACAGACACACTCACATACACACAATAAGTAAGTGTACTAAAGTCTTTTAAAAACTGGAGAAGGGAGGTCAGCGGAGCTCAGTCGGTACAGTGCTCACCTAACGTGCACTAAGTCCTCAGTTCAATCCCCAGCACCTCAGAAACTGGGTGTGGTGGTGGCACGTGCCCACATGCCCAGTATTAGGAAGGCAGAGTCAAGATGATCGGGAGTTCAAGGCTAGCTTTAGCTTCATAGCGAGATCGAGGCCACCCTGGGCTACGAAAGACCCTGACTCGAAAACAAACAATGGAGAGATGGGTCCACAGTTAAGGGAGTTCAGTTTCCGGCATCCAGCTAGTAACTCACAACCATCGTGAACTGTAGTTCCAAGGGCTTTGATACCCTCTTCTGACCTCCATCAGCAACAGACACACATCGGGTGCACACACGTTCATGCAGGCAAAACACTCACACACATAAAATAAGAATAAATATTAAAAAACAAACAAACAAAAGTCGGCTGTGGTTGGCTTGAATGCACACCAGAGATGGAAAGGCAGTGAGCACGCAGTTGTCAGAAATTGGGGGCAGCCCAATTTTAAGGACAATTTTTTGAATATTTCTGAGGTGGGTAGCTTATTTGTGGAGTAAGATCACTCTCTCCTCCCAGTCATGATGGGCCAGATCTCCCTTTTAGAATATTCCTTCCCACAAAGGGTGGATGAAAAGCACAGTATAACGAAGCCAAGTTCACCCGTGTGACAGTTGGGAATGTGCCCCGGTGCCTGTGTTTCTGATACGGAGGAACAAGCTAACTGCTCGTCAAGCTTGCTTGACCACAAAGGGGGTCTGACCATCAGGAGACAGCTGCCTCGTGCAGATCCATTTTCTTGGTAACCTCACATATAACTCCTTTATGAGGTTGCTCAAAGATGGATCCCATGGCTGTTAAGAAACCTTAGGCTTGATTATGGACGCTGAGGCCAGACTTTTTTTTTTCTTTATTAAGAAATTTTCTACTCACTCCTCATGCTATCCACAGACCCCCCTCCTCCCCTCTCTCACCCCCTAGCCCTCTTTCCCAAGCCCCCCTCCGCATCCCCACATCCCCCAAATTGAGGTCTCCCATGGGGAGTCAGCAGAGCCCAGCACACTGAGCCTAGGCAGGTCCAAGCCCCTTCCCACTGCACCAAGGCTGTGCAAGGTGTCACACCACAGGCACCAGATTCCCAGAAACCTGCCCGTGCACCAGGGACAGATCCCGACCCCCCTGCCTGGGTGCCCCCCAAACAGTTCAAGTCAAACAACCGCCTTCCGTGTCCAGAGGGCCTAGTCCAGTCCCACGGGGGCTCCACAGCCACCAGTCCACAGTTCCTGGACTTCCACTAGCGTGAGGCCAGACTTTTTCAGATTCCCAGGCTGTACAAACAGGAACAGGGCTTGGGCTATCCGGTAGGACTCCACTCTAACAGCTTCGCTACTCACGACTGTCTGCTAAGTAGCACCCACTGGGTTGGTTTGTGGCGGCCAGAGGTCACCCGAATGGGAAGAGAAGGAAAGCAGCTGTAGAGCAGAGAATGGCCTCGTGCTTAGAACTGTGGCTGCCTCAGAGGCGGGCAGCCTGGGGGACGGGTCCTCTCGGGTTGAGGTAGGGTACTGCGATATCCCCCGGCTGGCCTGGTACCAACTTCCTGGCCCAGGCCTTGAACTCATGTCGATATACCTGGCTCAGTCTCCTGAGTACTGGAATTACAACGTGTCCACCACTACCCCCCCCCTTCTCCAGGATGGTCTCAGAGACATGAGGGCAGCTGGCTCAGTCAGCGGGACCCCCATCCCCACCCCCGTCGCCCCCCCAGGACACACTTGCGTTTGCCGTTTCAGGCGAGAGCGGAGCCACAGGGACCATCGCCGGCTGCCTGTTCGGGTTGCTGTACGGCCTGGCCACCGTTCCCCGGGGCTTGTACCAGGAACTGGAGCACAAGGGCCGACTGGAGGACTTGGGCACAGCCCTGCACCGCTTGTCCACAGAAGAAAAGTAAAGTGTTTCTGCCTTGTTCCCCTCCCGGAGGGCAGCCCCTCGTGTCCACACTCAGACTTAGAGCCTCCCCTCCAGAGGGTATGCGTGTACAGTTTCCACACAAGGAACACGTGCCTCGTGGGCCGTGATTCAGCTGTAACTTCCCCCCCACACCCCTATTTCAAATCCCGTTCGCTGTATAAAATACATTGTTTGTCCTAAGAGAATATTTTTTTCCCCACACTCAACTGCTGCTAATGCCTTGTGTTCGTTGCACACAAACCCCCGGATGCTTGGTGACAAGCTGTCTCCTGGACAACTGGTGTATTTTATTCTGCTCCAAGCCCAGTGCGGCCCGTTCACCCCCTTGAAGAACACTAACAGCCCTGGTCCCCCTCTGAGAACCTCAGCCCTTCTGCCTATTTCTACCTGCTGGCAGGCTGTGGGGGCCGGGTTCTCTCTCTCCAGCAGGCAGGTGTGTTCATGCCTCATGGGAGAGACCCTGGGCGGCTTCAAGATGTACCCAAAGCCGTCATCTAGCCTCCTTGCCATGTTTCAGTCACTGAGCCTTTACTGAAATCTTTTTGAACAACTTCCTGGGACAGCCAGGCAGCAGATGATTTCCTGGGTCACTGTGCAGCATCTTCCTTGGGGTAGGTTAGATCCACGTAGGAGGAAGTCTTTAGCCACCGTGGCCTGTTCCACGAAAGCTCCCCAGGAGGGTTTAGCTGACAGTCTGGGGAAGATGGTCACACGCTCCTCTTCCAACCGCGGCTTGACGCGGGTTTTCGCCA
The DNA here is from genome assembly GCF_004664715.2 of Peromyscus leucopus. Classification (NCBI taxonomy): domain Eukaryota; kingdom Metazoa; phylum Chordata; class Mammalia; order Rodentia; family Cricetidae; genus Peromyscus; species Peromyscus leucopus. The sequence continues at coordinate 3,249,689 of NC_051077.1, read as the reverse complement.
GTCTAAAGTCAACCACTGTTGACGACAGATGGCTGGTGCTGGGCCTGGCTGGTTGGTGCTGGGTTCTTCTCACGTAAGGCCTCGTCTCTGAGGAGAGCCAACACTGCCTGCATTGAGAAGCTGGTGGGGCCCCCAGAAGCTCTGCAGGGGCTCGGGGGTGGAGGCTGGGGCAGAAAGCATCCGCCCGTTGGAATCTGCACAGCCTCCAGGGTGCAAAGTCTCCGTGGGCCTCACGGGCTTCTGTGGGATGTTGGAGGGGACATGGGACGCCTCTCTTTTCCCGGTGATAAGATGTCCACATGGACAGCAGGACAAGAAGCTACCGGCTTTAGTGGAAAAGGCCGCTGACACAGGCTCGGGGGTGTGTTGGGACTTCCTGAAGTTGCTCTGCCCCAGGTATCCTGTTCTTCTCTTCCCGATCCTAGGGAGCTAATCCCACGGTTATGGTGAAGCCGGCATGTCTTGGGTGCAGCAGTTGTTTTTGCGGGGTACCCGGCTTCCATTTTGTAGAGACGGGTGGAGTCGTGTGGCGGGCAGGTCTATGGTGCTCGACATTGAGCAGGTTGTGTGTGTGTGTGTGTGTGTGTGTGTGTGTGTGTGTGAGTGTGTGTGTCATTTGATTCTGGATAACTGAACAATAAGTGAACTAACACACTTACCAATAAGAAACAGAGAGACAGATGTGGGGAAAGTCATACATTATTGTTCTTCCACCCTGCTGCTCAAGCAGCCCAGAGCAGTGGGTGTGAATTAATGGAGGACTCTCTAGTGAACATAAACCTAGCTGGGAGGAGGTAAGCTGGAGCTTTCCCTCGGCATTTTGAGGGGCACCCTCCTGTCTCTGGTGGCCGTACCCTGCCTCTGTCCTTGATGCACAGTAGCAATGGCCCCGATAAGCAGCATGTGTACGGCAGATTAGGATGGAGGCCTACATGGGCTCCGTCTTCATTCACTAGTGGTCCCCTGTATGAATGAATGAATGAATCAGAAATTTGCAAAGCCCTTATAAATTAGAAAGCATAAACTAAGTGAGATTCACAGGCGCTATGGACATTCCCCCAGTCTCATTTCCCTGTGACAGATAAAGTCAACGCTGAAAAGGAAGACCAAAGCCTGGATGGTAGCGAGGTGCGTCCAGCGTCTCCCTGTGAGACAGGTGATGCCAGCTGACGTAGCTAGAGTTTTCCTGCCTGGCCCACAGTCAGGACAAATCTTTGTCACCCACCAGTCCCACAGCCGCTCAGACCCAACCAAGTAAACACAGAGACTTCTATTGCTTACAAACTGTATGGCTGTGGCAGGCTTCTTGCTAACTGTTCTTATAGCTTAAATTAATCCATTTCTATAAATCTATACCTTGCCACATGCCTCATGCCTTACCGGCATCTTTTCATGCTGCTTGTCAGGGTGGCGGCTGGCAGTGACTCCTTCTGCCTTCCTGTTCTTTTATTTCTCCTCTCTGTTAGTCCTGCCTATACTTCCTGCCTAGCCACGGCCAATCAGGTTTTATTTATTGACCAATCAGAGCAACTTGACATACAGACCATCCCCCAGCACAGCCAAGTGCAGACCATCTCAGACACCTGCACTCAGGCCTGTGGTCCTGATCATCCTCCATGAGGACCTGCTGGGTAAAGCCAGGAGGAACCCGAGAAAGGGCTCCCACAGGGCATACAGAACATCCCACAGCAGGCTGGCTTTGTTCTGACCACAAATGTGATGTGCACACACGGATTCGGAATCCAGACACTGTTGAACAGTGGCATATAGGAATCACAATCTCCCCAAGCTTCACCTGAGCTCACACCCTGGGCAAAACACAGGGCACAGTTCCTGTCTTACGCACCCTGCCAGAGCTTTCTTCTATATCCACTGTATCTTCTATATCCATATCAGTGTTGCATATAGGAATGAGGCATTTGTACGTGTGTGCTGTGTGCCCATGGTTCCTATCATACATAAGATTGTAGTAGCTGTGTATGTATGTATGTATGCATTTGCTTCTGGCTTTCCCCACTCACATGGCTTATCAATCTATCTTCATTCTGCATGTATGCATGAGGGCATACATATACACATACTGGATACTTTTCTAACTGGTATTCCATGGTATAAGTGTGCCAATAGTCCATATACTCAGACCCTGAACCGAATTTTAAATTGTTGTGTTTTTTGTTTTTTTTGTTTTGTTTTGTTTTGTTTTTTGTTAATTTGTTTTTTGTTTTGAAAAAGGATCTCTATCTAGCCCTATATAACCCTAGCTAGCCTGGAACTCATACTCACAGATACCTATCTGCCTCTGCCTCCTGAAATTAAAGGAGTCTCCACACCCAGTTATATTGTAGGTTTTCTTGTTTTGTTGAGATAGGGTTTCACCATGTAGCCTGGGATGGCCTCAGACTCATGATTCTTCTGACTCACTCAGCCTTCCCAGTGCTGGTACTGCAGGTGTGCACCGCCGTGCCCAGCTAAATTCCACATCTCTTGTGCAAACAAATTAATCCCTACAAATAGCACAGTAAGCTGTGGTTTACCCTAGGACATTTATTTTGCTTTCCTAGCTCTGAAACTGTGGCACAGACAACATTTTCTTGTCCCCTAATTTAATCAGTGGAGTGAGGAACAGGCTCCCTCTTATGGGCACAGTACCCTAGACTAAGTGTCACCTGCCCATTTCAACCTGGTGTCGAGCCCACATACAAGGTCACCGCATCTGTACGTTAGGTTTTAGAGGGATCAGTGTTTCTTATTTCTGGGTGACAAACTGGGGAGACTTCCAGAAAAGTGTGGGTCATAAATGTAACCTTCTGTACTGTTTTGTGCCTAAATCAATGGCACAAATCACCCTCTCTTGATCTAGAGGCATGGGCATGTGAGTTAAATCTGGGGCTTAGACTGAGAAGCATATATCTGGAAAGATCCGGACTCCAGTGTGTTCTCAAGAATGTATGTGAACGTGTTCTGTGGTTCCCCAACAGAGAGCCATGTTCCCAGGGGAGGAATATGTGTTTTGTGGACAAGGCTGGGCAGGAGACACAAGGTTTAGAATTCAGGTTAATTTAGACTAATTTTTCCAAACCCTCTGGAGACAGAGAGAAAGAGAGAGAGAGAGAAAGAGAGAGAAAGACAGACAGACAGACAGACAGACAGACAAAGACAGACAGAGAGAACACATGGTAGAGATGGGACCAAAGCCATGGCTAGGTAATTGCTCTATTACTGAGCTATAATCCCAGCCCAAGGTCTTTCATTTATACCTGAAATCGTTTTTCCAAGGTTTTCATCTCTGAAAGCCAGGTAAGAGGTGGGCATTATGGGAACCATTCCTTTCTAACAATTGGAGGAAATAAGTCAGCTAGACGAGATGATAGACTCCTCAGGGAGGTTGACAAAATTAGATTCTTAAGCAAGTGGCAGTGATACACACTCATAATATCAGTACCTGGGAGGCAGAGGCAAGAGAATCATGAATTTGAGGCCAACCATAGCTACACAGATGGTCACAACTCACAAAGGCCAGCCAGAGCTGCATGGTAAGCCCCCGTCTTGGAAGGAAAATAAAAACCAACAACAACAAACATCTATGAGAGAGCTGGCAAAGCTTATGTAACTCCTGGCACAAACACCCCTTCACAACTCACAGCCAGAGTTCACCAAATGCCAGCTGAGTCGCGGGACTGTTGTGGTGCCCGGCTTTCCCAGTCTCTGCTGTGACATAGTGAAAACAGCCCCTGCTGCTGAGCAGGAATTCCCCTCAACCTGGGCTTTCCATGAGGTAGCTAGTGTTGGGGAGCCTGTTTGTAGGTGAGAAGTCCAGGATCTAGAGGCCAGCGTATCTCACTTGAGATAGAGCAGTGAGAAGACTTCAAATCTAGTGTATGACAATCAACCCTTTTCACTCTGCTGCCTGGCCCAGGTGGCCTCTGTGCCCTTCAAACCTCTCCTTTCTGAAGGGCACACCAAGAGCGTGGCCTGTCTTGAATGTGGAAATTTTGGGTGGAAAAGCCAGCCCAAAGGACAAGTGCTAATATTGAAAATGTCCAAAGTGACGTTCACTTCAAATGTCTGATTAGAATCTCCATCACCGCTGGGTGGTGGTAGCACACGCCTTTAATCCCAGCACTTGGGAGGCAGAGAGGCAGGTGGATCTTTGTGAGTTCGAGGCCAGCCTGGTCTACAAAGCAAGTTCCAGGACAGCCAGGACTGTTAACACAGAGAAACTCTGTCTTGAAAAACAAAAACAAAACAAAACAAACAAAAAAAATCTCAATCATTAAAATTCATCCCAAAGGTTCTGTTAAGTTGGAAATGTCTTTTAGGTCACTGAGCTACCATTGCCTCTCTGTTAAAACTGATACTGGGCTGGTTTTCCCCTGTTAAACAGAAATAAATTGAGAGCGCACTCAGAATGTTATAAACAAAGAATTGTCATGGGTACGAAAGTGAGGACTCACACCCTCAGGTGGCCACATCGTAAATAAGAGGTCAGTGCTGTGAGGCCGCCAGTGCCTGGAGCACAGACTTCATCCTAAATCCATGCTGAGTTCACCACAGACTTAGGGTGAACTTAGGGCCAGAACTGAGGGCCCCAAGATCACAAGCCCTTACGTGACCCTCTGGACCACATCTTTGTGATCTACTCACCCTTCCATGATTTCTGTAGGGGATTACTCAGGACCACTTCCCCTCTTCCTGGAGTGTGTCCTGGGAATGTCAACCTGGAGAGCATCTACCTCAAAATCACCCCCCATGCTCACCCCAAATCCCAAGGAAGTGCTGAAACCCTCTCCGTGAGTCCTCTATGTCAGCAGCATCCTTGAATTCCACTTGTCACGCCATGACTTTATGGTTCTGTTTATCCTTTCCTATTTGGATTGTTCTCAAGTCAATATTTCCTCCCTCCCTCCCTCTATCCCTCCTTCCTTCCTTCTTTCTTTCCTCCTTTTTTGAGATAAATTCTCAAAACCCAAAATGCCCTCAAAATTGCAAGCTTCCTGCTTCCACCTCCTGAGCACCAGGATTACAGATGTGTACTGCCACACCTGGCCTCAGATGAGTTCAAATGCATTTTTAAAAGCCTAGTGTGGTGGATCACACCTATAATTTCAGGACTTAGGAAGCCAATCCAGGAGGATCACCACAAATTTGAGGCCAGCCTGCATAGTAAGTTCTAGGCTAGCTAGCTTTGGCTACAAAGTAAGACCTGTGAAGAAAGAAAGAAAGAAAGAAAGAAAGAAAGAAAGAAAGAAAGAAAGAAAGAAAGAGAGAGAGAGAGAGAGAGAGAGAGAGAGAGAGAGAGAGAGAAAGGAAGGAAGGAAGGAAGGAAGGAGAGGAGGAGAGAAAGAGAGAGAGAAAGGAAGGAAGGAAGGAAGGAAAGAGAGAGAGAGGAAGAGAGAAAGAAAGAGAGAGAGGAAGGAAGGAAGGAAGGAAGGAAGGAAGGAAGGAAGGAAGGAAGGAAGGAAGGAAGGAAGGAAGAAAGGAAGGAAAACAGTTGAAACAGTAGACAATTCCTGTATTCTTTCCACCTGGTTTGACAACTGCTGATATTGGGCCGTGTTGGGCATGTTATTTTCTGTCTTTCTTACTACATGCGCACACACACCACACACGCATGCACAGATACAGACACAGAGACACAGTTACAGAAACACACTGATACATAGATGCACAGAGATAGAGACACACACATTTTTTTTTTTTTCTGAATCTCCTGTGTCTACTCTCCGCCCTTCACCCACCACAGGTCCTGAAGAGCAGCACCATGAAGCAGCTGGCAGCAGGGTAATTCTCCACGAACCCTTGAGTCCTTCTTATATTTTGAGGCATTGAAAAGTGCCCAACTCTTAGGTGTGGGTCAGCCCAGGTGATGGCTGTCCACTGTTCGTCACTGCCTAATGACCAAACCCCCTCTGTCCGTCACTGCCTAATGACCAGACCCCCTCTGTCACACCTATAGCCACACATATTGAATCCAAGCACAATATCAGGGCTATCATGGCCAAGACAACCAGCTATCAATCTTGAGACAAGTGTATTTCCAGGATAGTACTGACATTCCGATTCTGATTCAGAATTCCATCCATAGCCACCCAGTAATACAAATGACAGGGAGAAGTTAACATGATACTGCTACAGAGCTCTCCTGGACAGTAGTCACCGTTACAGGAGCTTACAAATTACAGGCAACACTCTCACTGGCTCCATGGCTCACCCTGGAACAGTGACATGGGCCATCTCACTCTCACTGACTCCCTCGCTGGGTCTTCTGGGCTGTTTGGAAAGTACTTTTTCTCTTAGAGATATGTTTTTCATCCTTCATAAGCCTAACATGAGACCAACTAGTAAGATATTCAGAACCTCCACTTTATTTTTTTGTTGTTGTTTTTGTGGGTTTTTTTTTTTTTTTTTTTTTTTTTTTTTTTTTTTTTTTTTTTTTGGTTTTTCGAGACAGGGTTTCTCTGTGTAGCTTTGTGCCTTTCCTGGATCTCACTCTGTAGCCCAGGCTGGCCTCGAACTCACAGAGATCCGCCTGGCTCTGCCTCCTGAGTGCTGGGATTAAAGGCGTGCGCCACCACCGCCCAGCAGAACCTCCGCTTTAAAAGGCCCCGTTATTTAAACCAGTCTTAGTGGGTTGAGTAGTGGAGGGCATACCTAGTGTACATGAGGACCTGGATAGGTTCCACCCCAAGAAAACCCACAAAGCAAAGTGCGATCTTACTTAGAAAGGTCATAATGAACCTAGATTGTGTCTCTCTTATATTACTAACTTGGCGGTTATATACAGGGACTGGTCACTGGCTGAGGAACCAGGCCCTCGAGACAGATGGTTACTGGTCTGTGGAAGTAGATCAGGCTGTGCACATTGTTGAAAGTCCCTATGTCAGCGCCCCACTTGGACACTGTCGACAGCTGGGTGGCTGGATGCCACCACCACAAATGGGCTCCTGACTAAATTTTGAGGGTGGTCTCAGAGGGTCCCTATTCTCATGGCCGCCGTGTCCTCCCAGCGTGGCCATGAGGACCTGGTGGTGACTGATGAGGCAGCTGGGACTCTGTCTGTGAGCTGAGGGAGGGGTTGAAAGACAGGCACAGGCCATTGTCCCCGAGCAAGGGAGACCTGATGCTCTGATATTCATGGCTTTTGAGGAAAGGCTCCCAGAAAGAACAACCATAAAAATAAAGCATGGTGGTTGGTCAACTTGTTTAATGATTGTCCACCATGTGCTGGGCGGGATGAGCAGGAAGAGGCTGTGGCCCTCAGGCCTCAGTTTCTGGGTAAGGAATGTATTGTTATAGTTTGCTTTCCTGTTAGTCTCATAAACACCATCACCAAAAACAAGTTATAGAGGACAGGGTTTGTTTCTGCTGATACTTACTGTCACAGTCCATTGTTGAGGGAGGTCATGGCAGGAACTTGGAGGCAGGAGCACGGAGGAAGGCAGCTTACTGACTTGCTCACTGGGTCCTGCTCAGCGAGCATCCTATACAACCAGGACCACCTGCCCAAGGGTGGCCCCTCCTACCATGGCCTGGTCCCTCCTACATCAATTGTTAATCAGTCTGATTGAGGCAATGCCCACAGTTGAGACTCCCTCAGATAACGCCGGATAATAGCAGGAGCTAACTAGGAGACAGAAAGAACCATCCATAGATGATATGCCCAGATGGAGACATGTCCCCTTGTTGGGGACAGCATCCTGATATGGATGTTCTGTGCTGAAGAGACAAGGGACAGGCAAGTGGACAGGTTGGTACCGTGACTTGCGAGGCCGCTGCAGTCACTACAGAGAGAGTGACTGCAGGGACCCCTGGAGGCAGGTGGAGACAGTGGGCCCGCAGCTTGTTCCGAGGGGTGTAAGAAATGGCAGCATCATGCGGGCCCACGGGTAGAGACCTCAACATATTTTATAAATTACAATTTGCCGTGGCCCCTGCGGGTCCTGCAGGAGCAGTATGGTTCAGGATGTGGCGTCCTACCAGGCTAAGAACTGGGTCTCTCTGGTAGGTACTTGGCAGCCATGCTGGGCCCCAGAGTTTATTTGAGAGCCCACTTCTCCTGCAAGGGAACTGAGGCCGAGGAGCACTGTCTGCCAGAGGATGCTCAGAGCAGAGGGCGCCCCCCCCCCAACCCTGGCGTAGCCGCAGACCATGGGCCAGTCAGGGAGGCCCTACTGACCATAGCTGATGAGGAACTGGACTGACCCAGGACTACATGTGCTCAAATGGGGGTGGGCGGGGCTTGAGGTCTGCTGTCCTCTTCCTTCAGTACGAGCCGTGATGGTGGCATTCCTCAGGGCTGAGCAGCCTGGGTGTGTCCTGAGACGATTGTCCAGTTCCCTGTCCTAAATGACCTTGCCTGCCCGCAACCGCCGCCGCCGCCGCCGCCGATGCCTAAATTAGGAAGGTTTATGGGCCCCCTGTTTGTGTTGGCCATGGAGGGGAAGATTCTGTTCTGTCCTGGGCCCGGCTCTAGAGCTCATCCAAGTACCTAAGAGACATGGGAATGGGCGTAGTCACGTCTGCACACTGCAGCTGAGCAAAGAGTGTCTCACGCGAGCAGCGAACGGCCCCCACAAGCTATCCTGGTGCTTCAGTGTGAGTGTGAGGATTCTGGAATGTTCTGGCATAGATTAGGCCAGAATGGGCCAGCCTCTCAGAAGAACTGAAGTGGGTGGGAAGAGACCACAAGAGATGCTTCGGCCTCAGGAAACAGAGCACAGAGAGGTCTCCATAGGATTGCGGTGTAGGACTCACCGCTAAGAAAGGAACCTTGGAAGGGGCCCTGACGAGGGACGTGGAGGGTGAGCAGCCGCATGCCAGTGGAGAGAGAGCTATGCTGCCGGGGTGGAAACAGATCTGTGGGGCCATTGCTAGAGCAAGGAGGGCAGAGGGGTAGGAGGGGCTGGCCCACACGCGGCCAGCAGCTCCCACAGAGCCGGGTGAAACCAGGCATCTACAGGGGCCTCCCCGCTCCGTCCACAGGCATCTGCCGAGGCTGGCCCTCGTGCTGGGAAGTGTGTGAGCGAGTGCTGGAGGGACGCGGAAAAGAAAACACACTTCCCACCCACGTGAAGCCTTCTTTGCGGTGGAGGGTTGCAGGCAGAAATAGAATGGCTCTTAAAATTACACTAGGAACTCCAAGTGGTCACAAGGTGACTGACTACCCCTGATGATATGCTAGGGAGCAGCCATGGGCTACGTTGGCAATTGCCCTGAAGAGGGAACAATGAAGCCATGTCCCGAGGGCCTGGCATCAGCTCTTTCAAGGACAGGATGCCTCAGGCCGATGAACTAAGGCAAAGATCTCAAGGTGAGACCTGGCCAGAATTCCATTTCCTGAGGCTTACTCCTTCATCTTGAGCCTGCCAGGTGTTGGAAGAACTTGAAGGACTGGGCCTGGAGATCAGGGGAGGCATCTGGGAAGAGGCCAGAAGCTCACTCACAGCCACAGAATGGCCTGCGGGACACTTAGCAAAGATCCACCAGAAGGAGGAATTTTTAGTTGATAATTTTTTTTTTTTTTTTTTGAGACAGGGTTTCTCTGTGTAGTTTTGGAGCCTGTCCTGGAACTCACTCTGTAGACCAGGCTGGCCTCGAACTCACAGAGATCCACCTGGCTCTGCCTCCCAAATTAAAGGCGTGGGCCACCACCGCCTGGCAGTTAATAATGATTGTTAAACACAATTTTGACTCACTGGAGTGAGCTGTGAAATACCCCTCTACTCCTTATTTACAGTACAGACACCCCCTCTTGCTGTAGGGCCACAGTGTGACAGGGCCAGGTGTGGCCCACCAGAAAAGAACTTAAGTCCCTCTCCTAATCTGCTAATCCTGTCCCATAATGCTTAGGAAAGCGTCTGCCCCAACCGAAAACATCTGAGATGATCATGGGAGCTCTGGGGAACGTTCTGAGACTCCATCTGGGGCTGTTAGCTAAATCCCCTTTGCGTGTCTGCCCAAGAAGTCAGACTGGAGGCCGCAAGTGGCCTCAAGTGTTGGTCCCTGGTGATGGGCAGGTGGCGAGCTGCTGGGCAACACCTTGGCACTGTGCTAACTTCTAACCGATCGTGAGCTGAAACGTGATGCAGCACAGCTTTGGCTCGGACAGCCAAGCTGGGCTCAGACACACTCACACCCTTGATCTAAGGACACTCAGAACTCCCTTAAAGTGCACTGCTTCCACACTCCCCAGAGCCGAAGGCAGTGTGGAACCCCGGCCCGGGGCATCTGGAGAGGCTAGGCTGTCCCTTCTGTGGTGGGAGAAGCTGGACAGTTAATGCCAGCTGGGTTTCTCATTTCTCCGTTTAGACCGTGGGCTCAGGGAGCCCTCAGAGAGGAACTTGGGAATGATACTTAGTGTCCTCAGGTTGGGCTCGTGGCCTTTTAGTCAGTCGGTCAGAATATCTTCGCTACATGTCATCAGTACGGTTATTTCAGTCACCCTAATGACTCACCTGAGAAGTCGTTAAGACAGTTGAAATAGCTTAGCTGGCCTCACAAGCTGGGTGACCACAAAGCTCCAAGAAGTACACAGGTCCTTTGAGCCTCCTCATAGCGCCAGAGCCCGGTGAGTCTATCCAATCCCAGGCCTGGGGAACAAGACCCTCCTGTCTCCACAGGCTCAGTGGGCCCTGGGAATGCACATGGTGGGGGGGGGACTCTTGTGGCCCAGTGTGGGACACCTAATTGGGAGCTGGTAGTGATAATTGCCAAGCTCTTCTTGGAGACTGCAATGAAGTAGGTCTAGTCCAGACCCTGCTGGAGGGTGTGGCATTTATAATTACAGGTGTGTGAATTCAGCCTGCGCTGGGTCCCAAGCCCCACTTGAGATCCTATGCGTTGGCATTCTGGATGGACCAGTGGGCACATCCTGAGACCAGACCCACACAGGATGGTGGCAGCAAGAACAACATAGGAAGGGGGCAACTATCCGCAACCTAGGGCGGTGTGGACCGGAGATGGTGTGGTGCCCTGGGCAGCACAAAGAATATACAAGGAGAGCAGAGGCTACCGGAGTGGCCGGCACGGGAGGATTCTGGTCCTGTGGCCCGTGGCCATCAAGAGCATGGACACTGTTGGCTGTCAGGTTCAGCTGTGTGTGTGTGAGGCAGGAAAGCCTGCAAGAGGGGCGGGGAATGTTTCCTGGGGCCAGGGACCGGCATAAAGCTGTGGGGCCCTGTGGCTGTAGGGGGTGTGGGCCAGGAAAGCTCCTGTGTGCCCAAGGGGCGTGGTTAGCAAGAGGAAAATTTGGGGTGTAAGGGCTTACTTAGTTCATAGGCATGCAATGTGCCTGTGAGACCCAAGATATCCAGACAGAAGCTCGTGCCTAGGCAGCTGCCAAAGGCCAACCCCAAGATGTAGCAGTTAATGGCCACCAGTTCCAAGATGCCCTGGGAAAGGAAAAACCAAAAAAAGCCACCCCCAACCAAAACCAACCCACTTCCAAGGCAACACCGTCTTACCTCAGAGGCGGGAAATCTGGGACCCCTCGCATCCATTCAGCTGCGCACAGACTCCCTCAAGCCCAGCGGCGGCACCTAGCCAGCCCCACCCCCACCCCGTTCCCTCTGCAGCTGCACAGGTGACTTTGCTGGAAGCGTCCCCCACCCCCACCCCAGAATCACTCTGCTGATGCCATCTGAGGCTGGTGAGGCCCCTCGGGTGAAAGGAGGTGTCTCTCCACCCAGGGCAGCTTCCACGGGTGACCAGATGAGTCTGGAGAGAGGTGTCCACGGGTCATCTGGATGAGAGACAGGTCAGGCAGCAGGAGACTGTGACAACCAGGTGTCACAGGGCCAAGCCTGAGCTCCGAGCCTGCTGGCTCCTCAATTCTGAAAATGGTGTGTCTTCCCACTCGGAGGGGGGCCCGAGGGAGTGGCCGCCCCAGGACTGGTTTCCTCTTGCAAGGACACGGAGCAGCCTCTTCCTGGTGGGCAGGATTGGCCTCCTTGTCCTGATTACTCAGAACAATGGCGTTCTTGGTGGTGGAGGGCACAGCTGCTGCTTAGGTTAGTTATTTTTACACCGTGGTCATTGCTGTGTGCGTGCGTGCATGCTTACTCACGCCCTGCCAAGGCTCTGGGCGTGCTCACCCCCCAGCTCTTGTTTAATACCCTTATTTATACGTCAGCCCTCTGCGTGCACGCTGGTCTCCGGCATGGAGAGACCTCCCTATCCCTGGCAGTGCTCAGGAAGGCCCCGTAGGTCCTGACTCCGGAGAACCAGCCCCAGGGGTGCCCCAGGGGCTGTGACACTGTCTTAGTCAGGGTGACTACGGCTGTGGTGGAACACCATGACCAAAACCACCTGGGAAGGAAAGGGTTTGTTTGACTTATGCGTCCTCATCGCCGCTCGAGATCAGAGGAAGTCAGGACAGGCACTCAACCAGGGCAGGAACCTGGAGGCAGAAGCTGGTGCACAGGCCATGGAGGGGAGCTGCTCACCAGTAGGGTGGTGCTCACCAGTAGGGTGGTGCTCACCAGTAGGTAGGGTGGTGCTCACCAGTAGGTAGGGTGGTGCTCACCAGTAGGTAGGGTGGTGCTCACCAGTAGGTAGGGTGGTGCTCACCAGTAGGTAGGGTGGTGCTCACCAGTAGGTAGGGTGGTGCTCACCAGTAGGTAGGGTGGTGCTCACCAGTAGGTAGGGTAGTGCTCACCAGTAGGTAGGGTAGTGTTCACCAGTAGGTAGGGTGGTGCTCACCAGTAGGTAGGGTGGTGCTCACCAGTAGGGTGGTGCTCACCAGTAGGTAGGGTGGTGCTCACCAGTAGGTAGGGTGGTGCTCACCAGTAGGTAGGGTGGTGCTCACCAGTAGGTAGGGTGGTGCTCACCAGTAGGTAGGGTAGTGTTCACCAGTAGGTAGGGTGGTGCTCACCAGTAGGTAGGGTAGTGCTCACCAGTAGGTAGGGTGGTGCTCACCAGTAGGTAGGGTGGTGCTCACCAGTAGGTAGGGTGGTGCTCACCAGTAGGTAGGGTGGTGCTCACCAGTAGGTAGGGTGGTGCTCTTACTGGTGCTGCTCCTCGTGCCTTGCTCAGCCTGCTTTTTTTTGTGTGTTTTTTTTTATAGAACCCAGGACCCCCAGCCCAGGGGCAGCACCACCCACAATGGGCTGGGCCCTCCCCTATCGATCACTCATTAAGAAAATGATCGGGCTGGAGAGATGGCCCAGTGGTTAAGAGCACTGACTGTTCTTCCAGAGGACCCGGGTTCAGTTCCCAGCACCCACACGGCAGCTCACAACTGCCTGTAACTCCAGTTCCAGGGAACTGACACCCTTACACAGACAAAACACCAATGCACAATAAAGAAATTAATTAATTTAAAAAAAAAGAAAAGAAAAGAAAACGCTCTGTAGATTTGCCAGCCTACAGCCCACGTTCTCTAATTGAGGGTCCCTCCAATCAGATGTCTCAAGCTGACATAAAACTAACCAGGATAAGAGTAACCTTATGAAAATGACAACAAAACATGTGACATTGTGGTCTTCTGTTTTGTTTTTTTTTTTTTTTTTTTTTCTGTCGTTGTTGTTTTGTTTGCTTTCCTCCAGCTCCAGGAACAGCCAGATCTTCCATGAGAAGATGGCCATTGATGCGCAGACACTCAAGAAGAAGATAGGCAGGACATGCGACGAGGCAGCCCGCACCATCCTCAACAGCCTCCTGCTTTACGTCTTGGACCGTGCGGACCGGCCCCAGGAGGCAGGAAACAGAGCAACCAGGGTCAACCGCCCACCCCAGCTCCAGGAGGCGGGCCCGAGACCCACACGGTTCCAGCTTCTACAGGCTAAGTTCATGGGCACGGGCCGGGAGCCCCACCTCAAGAAGACCCGGGAAGTGGGCCGGCTGATCTCCAAGGACAAGCAAGGGCCGGGCAGGAGTTTTGTAAATGCCACTATCAACAAGCTCCTAGAAAAGACCAAGGAAGGAGCCAACGGTGCCAGCCAGAGGACCCCAAGCAGTGAGAAGCCCCGGTGGAGCCCCGCGAGTGGGAAGAGCACCGTGAAAAACATCCTAAAGAAGTTCTTGGCTGCAGAAGAGAAGGAAGCCAAGGAGAAAGAGGCGCGAGAGAAACCCCCTGCCCAGCGGCCTGGTGCTGCCAGGGGCCTCCTGCCGCGGATCGTGGGCCGGAGCTCCATCCTCTCCAAGCTGAGAGAAAGATTTGAACAGAGCGGTTGTCTGCACTCGGAGGCTGGTGTGCTGCCCCTGCACAGGGAAGGACGGAAGAGCAAGAGTCTCCAGAAGAAGAAAGTGCACAGGCCACAAGTGCGGGTGCTCCACGTGGCCACCATGGCTACCAGCTGCACCAGAACTCCCCCTGCCCGGTTCCTGGCCTGCACAGCCGAGCCCCTGCCAGCCCTCAGCATCGCCACCGTTGTCTGCGGCCCCCAGAGCTGGCTGTCCCATTGCGCAAAGCTTAGTCACTCGGAGTCCAGACGCTGGCCCGTTGGAGAAACCATCATGTCCTCCAGCTCAGAAAGCCTGGAACCCCGAGGAAACGAATCCAAAGAACTCATGAATGAGGAGCGCAAGGAACAACTCCAGTCCTCGGTGTCCCAGGCCACGCCTCCTGTGGGCAGTCACGTGGCTATGAACGTGGGTTTCTCGGGCATGTCTACCAAAGGCCAAGACCTGTCTGGCCATGCATCCGTGTTGTCCCCACTTGGACTGGACAGCCCCAGAGATACTGGGGTAGTCAGGAAGGACAGAAGAACAGAGCCCAATACACAGGAGGTGGCGCCTGACACCCAGGGAGTGAAGGATGGCACAAGAGAGGCCCCTGAAATCACCATGACTGTGTTCAGCTCTGAGGATGAGGCAGAAAGGACACCTTCAGGCCCAGAAAGAGAGCCCTTCTTTGCCATCCAGAGGCACCTTCCGGAACAGGAGGCAGTGGCTCAGATCCCCCTCCCAGCCCCTTTAGCAGTCCAGGCTGAGCGGCGAACGCAGGCCGCCATCAGGCCTCCGCAGATAACAGTACAGCTTCCCGTTGTTCACGAAATGCCAGCCTCTCCTGGCCCTCTGCAACATGCCACAAGTCGTGAAGACGATTGTTCTCAAGTTCTGAGACGAGAGGATGGGACTGAAAATAAACAAGCCGCGTTTTCCACTGGGACTGAGGATAGGAGGGGTTACCAAACCCCCACAGCACTGAGTAAACCCCACGGGATGCCAGTGAGTCTCCAGCCTGCAGCAGAAGGTGGACTCCAGGAAGACAGAAGAGATGACACCCATGTGGTTGGTGATGCCTCACAGATGTTCCCAGTTCCAATCCCTTCAAGAACGTTTCCTGGTGGAACAGAGAAAAAAAAGCACAGCCCCGAGGACTCACGTGACCTCAGGAATTGCAGTGGAACTTCGGAAGAGTGTATCTCTGACCTCACCTGGGAAAGGCATCTGTGTCCAGAATCCAGTGAGGCCCCTCCAGCTGGCAATGGCACCTCAAGTCATCCCAGTGTTGGGAGAGGCTATGCAGGAGTGGGCACCAGCTCGGCCACTGGCCTCCAGCAAGGGGTATCCCCCACAGTGCAGGTGCCACCCCAGGGCTGCGTAAGGCCTGGGGGTTCTCTAGCGTCAGGCAAAAACATCCAGTTTGGGCAGGAAGAGTGCAAAGGGCCCCTGAACGAGTCGGCTTCACCCCCAAGCATGGCTCAGGAAAGCGTCAGACATGATTTGGGCAACGACAGCCAGTCCACATTCGATGAACAGCCTACTGCAAGCATCGGAGTCTCTGGGGAGGCGACAGCTAGAGGGACCGTCACTGGTCTCACAATGCCGCAGCCAAGTAGCACCCAGAACCCTGAATGCAGGATAACGGCACGGCCATCTGGTGCTCAGGACGCCGAACCCAAGATAACGCCACCTAAGGGTGGTTCCAAGGATGCTGAACACAAGAAAACGCCCCAGACAAGCGGTGCCCAAGATGTCAAACACAAGCAGATGTCATGGGCAAGGGACACCCAGAACAATGTACACAAGCTGACACCACAGCCACCTGTTTCCCCAGATGTTGAACCCACGATGACACCAGGTCTAGGTACTTCCCAAGAGCCCAAGCCCAAGCTAGCACTGGGACCCAGTGGTACCCAGAATGCCGAGCACAAGACAGAAGATAGAACCCGAGACACGAAACAGGTGACACCATGGCCAGATGGTACCCAGGATAATGAACACAAGATAACGCCACACGGTGCCCAGGGCCCTGAACACAAGGCGGTGTCACAGACGGGTGATGCCCAAGATGCTGAACACAAAACAACCATATGGACAGGTGGTGCCCACACCCCTAGACAGAAGGCAACATTGCAGCCAGGCGGTACCCAGGATGCTAAATACAAGACAATGCCACAAGTAGGTGGTACCCAAGACACTGGACACAAGAGGTCAGCACCAGTCGGTGATGGCCAGGATGGTGAACGTGGGCCTGAACACAAGACAACACCGTGGTCAGGTAGTATCCAGGACTACAGAGACAAGGTAACACCAAACGCCGGCAGCCACCCTTTGGTATTGAGCAGGTCCTCGAAGGAGGAGTGCAGAGCCACGGAAGGAAGCATCTCAGAAGACACGGTGCAGACCCACGTCCTAATGTCGGCAGCCCCGGCTGCTGAGCCGGGGGAAGCTGCAGATTCCTGCCCGGTGCCTGTTAAGTCTCCACCGTGTGCTTCAAGTGAGCCAGTGCTGAGAACAAGCAGTTTGGGTACCGAGAACAAATTGACGGTCCTGCAAAGCACAGCATCCCCAAGGATGCATCTGGGCCACTCACCACCGCCCTCTGTGGGCCTACAGGCACTGGGCGGAAAGCATCCTGAGAGAGAACAACACTGCTCTGGTGCACCACATTCCTCTACATATCCTCTGAGGCCAGCCGCAGAGGGAGAGACCAGGCAGGTGGAGCCGGCCTATGGTCCAGAGCCTCCTGTGTCCACCCAGAAGGCAGAGCATAGGTCTTCCCTTCCTCAGACAAAAAGCTTAGGGAGTGAAGCCAGAGAGAGTCTACCAACACAGGGGGACATGGGCCGGCCGCAGGGTCACCTTGGACCAGAGGAAACCGGTACAGGGCATGCAAGATTACACCAGACTGGACAGTCGGATGTTCTGTGTGTGGCAGAGCCCGAAAAGATGCCAGTGGAAGAGAATCCCTGCTGGCACAGGGACAGGGATCAGGAGCATCCCCTGAGGCCACTGGGCACGCAGGAAAGGAGCCCAGCTCAAGGAGACAACCTTCAGGATGATGAGAACCTAGCCACCCCAGGGAACCCTAGGAAGCCTTGTGGCTTGGCTATGCAGAAACGGACCCAGAGTCAGGCACAGGCCAGCCAGCCAGTACCTCAGGCCTGGGGACAGCCTGACAGCACACCTGAAGAGGAAATGACTGCTGGCCCACGTGAGGAGCCTCCCAGTCTGGGCCCCACTCCTGGCCATCAGCAAAGCCCAGGTGCCCCGCACCTGCCCCAAGAAGGCCAGACCCTGGCTAGTAGCAGGACCACAGCCTGCTCCCTTGACAGAGCAGATGACTCTCCCTGGCTCACCTTGAATGCTGGGGGCCACCCGCTCTTCCAAACCCTTGCCCAGGATGGGCCCCCAGATGCTCCCAGGGCAGAAAAGGACCCCTCAGACCATAGGCATCGCAGGTCGGTGCAGTTTGCAAAATATCGTGCCCAGAGCTTCCGTGACCAGAAAGCCTTTGATCTGTCCTTTAGGCCCAGAGTCCTCAGGGCGAGTGATACTTTTGAGCCCCCAAAGTGAGGACTCACTTGGAGCCAACATGCTTGTCTCCGAATGAACATGACTTTGAGCATCCCCTGAAGAGAAAATGTAGACATTAGTGTAGACATTAGTGTCTCTCATTTCCTCTCACTTGACATGAACTAGTCCTGGGGATGCATGTGGGTGGTGCTTCCCATGTTTGAAGCCAGGCTTCTTCAAATGAGGGAGGTGTTAGCTATCCAAGGCTGCTGGCTGTGGCCCACATCTTTCACGGGTCCTCGTGACGTCTGACCGGCACTGTGACGTGGAGGACACAGAGACCTCACTCCTGTCTTGACAGAGGAGGGATCAGAGCCGTGGGCTGCCCACTGGCCCTCTGCTCCCCCAGAGCTTCCCCGCCATGCCCCTGCCTACTACCCAAAGTCAGTGCCTGTGACCTATGACCTGTGACCTGACCCTTACATACGTGGGAAGTGCAAGGCTTGCCAAGCCCTGTCCCACTTCTAAGCCGGTACCAGAGTCTCTCTGATCTCAGCAGGCAGAACCTTGGGGTCACGGACTGGCTTATCCCTTCAGCAGACATCAGGAGAGGCGACCCCAAGGAGCCACAGGAGGCGGACTCAGTGTTGATTTGAGGCACACAACTCCAAGCACGCTTTTCTTTAGAACTGGGTGGCCACCTCTATTGTCCCTGCGACTGCCTAGCATCCCTAGCGGGACTCATGAGGCAACCCTCCCACTGCACGAGCTGCACGGGATTGCAGTGTCCGGCTGCTGACTGCATCTCCGTCTGGAGAAGCTGCTGTCCTGAGGCGTACGACGAAGGTGACCCTCAGCCATTGCAACACGGCTTAGGATCGTTTCCACGAACAGCTCACGGGTTCCAGACGGCCCCGTGCGTGGGTCTGTGTAACACATCCGAGCAGTCTGCACCTCTTCACGCTCTGGTCGTCACGCCACCTGACTTGTGGGGATGCCCCACACCCCACAGAACCGCAGAAGAGCTGAGGTGGTGGTCAGCATCCCAGGATGCTCTCCTTCGGGTGGTGATTTCCTAGGTTTCTGCTCCTTGGAGACTGGCCCTTTGCTTTCCCCACAACTGAGAAATTCCCTAAAATGCTCTCCCCGCTCTGGAGCGGGCTCTCTATCCTCTGGGACTTGCTTTGTTTTCTAACTCAAATATCCACAACAAGAATGTCCTGTCCTTTTCCTGATGCGGCTGGCTATGGGTGTCCCCACCCCAGCTCAGGGATGCCTGAGTGGACAAATGGGTCGTAACACAAGGGTTTCTCGGGCATTGAGCTCAGGGCTCCCTCTGTAGGAGGCAGGGTTTTTGCTGAAGTTACAGGGGATGTTTGAATTTCCTGAACACAGGGGACTGCCCCCTTGTGTCCTGTGTTCCATCCTGGGGTCATCTCCCATATCCTGGGGTCCTGAGGAGATAGATGCCTTGGTTTTGGTTTTTCAAGCCCAGCCAATATTGACGGTACATGGAGCTACAGGGTACAAAGATTCCCTACCCTAGCCAGAGTCGCTATGAAGCCAGCTCCTAGGGACTATGAGACAGGAGGGTAGTCCCAGCAGAGGCCACGGAGCTCCTATGGGCCTTTTCAGAGTTATCAACAAGATCTGCTCACACCAGGCGTGGCCATGTAGTTGGGAGGTAGCTGGAACCCTTGGAGTGCCCAGGTATGGCTATCTCCCGCCAGACAGGTGCAAAACCAGTTTACAGGTTTCTTTCTTTATACACTTTGTTCCACAAAGGACATGGGTGATGTTTGATAAAAAGCATGAGAGGCGGAGGAGATAAAACCTGCATGCTCAATGGGCATCCCTTTAAAAGGTGACAGTAATGGGACTTCGATGAAGGGTTTTGTTCGTTTGTTTTTAAGATGGAGTACTTTTGCAAAAAAAGAACAAGCATTTTCCCTCCTGCTGTTTCTAACGGGCCTGGAAGTTGTGACGAGTGAGCAAGGGTCATAGAGCAGGACCCTTGCAAGCCGCACAGGGTGGTCCGCCTGTCCCTGACGGTCACACAGCCACAGTGAAGTCGCCTGTGCCTTTAGGCTGAGGGAGGCACAGCTCTGCCCAGTGTTCAGGAAGCCTGTGAGCCATTTAATACAGCTCTAATTGAAATTAGGGCAAGTCCCTACCGCCCAGTCTCAATTCAGTGGGCAGACTGTCGTCCTACGCGGGAGAGACACGCAGCACTCCTGGGTTGAAACAGCCGACGCCTGAGGTGGTGTGCAGACCGTCCCCCATAAAATCCAAATTTTAAAACCACTTATTCCAGCCGCTAACTCATCAGGTCCCCTAAGGCACAGGAGCCCGTGCTCTGACCCTGCTGCAGGCTTTCCAGGCTTTCACAGACCTGCAGCCCAGGCAGGACAGCTGGTGAGTGAGCCCTTCAGGTGCATGCTCTGGGCCTGTGCGCTGGGTAATAAGACACTCTCTCGGGACTGTCGCTCTCAGAATGGTGCACAGTCAACACCGCTCATTCTTTTTCATCAAAGATGCCATTTTAGTAATGTATCGACCCACGGCTACCTATTAAGTTTTGTTTCTATCCTTCTTTGTATAAAAACTCTAAAATGGATTGGTCAGAAAAAAATATTTTTGTTATATTGTTTCCTTGGAATCTGTACTAACCTTGTATAGCTGAAATTTTGTAAAAGGAAATAAATTATATTTCCTATTATAACTCTCTTATTTACGTCTGTGGGAAACAAGACCTTCATTCTGCAATTACAAATCTGAGACTTGAGAAAGTTTTGTTGTTGTTGTAGCCCTGGCTGTCCTAGAACTCTCTCTGTAGACCAGGTAGGTCTGGAACTCACAGAGACCCGACTGACTGCCTGCACCTCCTGAGTGCTAGGATTAAAGGCGTGCGCCACCACGCGGCGAGAAAATGAAAGTTTTAAACTCTGTAGAAAGGGAGACTGGCATTCAGGGGGGAAAAATGATAGGCACGGATTTTGCTCCAGATTGATATTTCTAAATCCCTAATCGTGAGAAATTCCTGTTCTCTTTTCCCACAGGCTAGCGCTCCAGGGAGTCACAGTCCTCAGGCTGCTCTAGCATAACCCTCTTCCCAAGTTACTCATCCTGTTGGCTCCGGACACAAAGCCTTATCTAATGAATGTTCTGGGGGCTTGAGATCTCTCCCTTTCCTGGTGGTGGGCTCAGTGCCTAGTAGACTGGCTACAGCCTTCGAATTACGAGGGTTCCGAGACAAGCAGGTACCAACCACCAGCCAGGGGAGAGAGGGGCCTCGAACCTGCTGCCTATCTACGAGGCTTTGATGAACTCTGCGTACACTGAATACTGAAAATGGACCAATTCCGTTCTTACTTATCTTTGGGCACGCTGCACGGGTGAAGCAGGCATTGCACAGGGAATTCGGTGGGGCAAAGCCTGGGCTGTGCATGGCATGAAGAACTCCATGGCATATCCGCACCAAGCCAGCAGGAATGGAGGCTCTGTCCAGAGGTGTCATGTGTGGGAAGAGACGCCCTCAGCCTGTTCTAGGGAAGAAGGGCAACACCATCTCAGGACCATCCCCAGGCCTGTGCAGAGAACTCAGGTGCCTGCTCTGGAGGCATCTGACGGAGGCTCTTTGCTCTCCCTGCAAGGAAATTGTGGGCAGGCAGGAAACTCTCCTGGTGCTGGTCTTGGGCAGCTGCGGCAGGCTTCAGCACTGGAGCGCAGAAGCAGACAGGTAGGAGCAGCTGTGAAACGTTCTAGTGTTGTATAGTTCCTGTGTGGGTGCCGAAGCCCCTTGTCCCCAGGGTGACAAACACTCACAGCTCTTGTGCAGGCTGAGGACATAAACCCTTAGCTCTGCAAGTGTCACAGGCCTTGCATTGATCGCCCTAAAGAGTCATAATCCCTCAGCACCTGGCAGCGGCTGGCGTCGCAGCTCCCGGGCCTGTGTGTCGGGAGCCTATTATTGCTGCTGCTGTTATTGGCGTCATGTAGTTGTCCAAGGAAATGTCACTGTTCTGGGCCTGTTGGTTACCAACCACTCTGCTGTCCCTGATTCTGTCACTTCTTTCTTCCTGCTCTTAGCTCAACCAACTCCATTAAAAAGCAAACAAGACCACTTAACAAACGCATTTCATTAAGCCTAAATTTGCGTCTTCGGGGAAGGCACTTAGGAAGCTATCTCACAGCCTGCTCATGAAGCGAGCCAAACAGCCTGCTTAGATAGCCAAGGAGAGGGCATTTGTACCAATCGCAGCAACCCCCGGATGGAAAGAACAGTATTTGTTCCAGTTGTGACATAGACCCTCATGCAAATGAGGGACTACAGTCGGACCAATCACAGCAGCCCTCCCATGCAAACAAAAGAGTGTTTGCACCAGTCACAGGCCTTCTGCTGGGTCTCCCGAGGAAGTGCTCCTTCCCTGGTGAGGCTGCAGGATTCCCTAGAGTTTGGTGAGGTGCCGCCGAGTGGCATAAAGTCTGTCACAGACAGATCGATTGTAGCTGTGGCTGTGTCTTCAGGAGCTTGAAGTTGCACTTGGGCAGAAAGCATCTGCGATTGTCATATGACTTCCTCAAGCCTTCTTCGGAGTGCTCAAAGCAGCTGGTACTGTGTCAGGGAAGTCCAGCTGGCTGTGCCACTGACGCCGCTTCCCTCAATATAGCCAGGGCACCGGGGGTAACAGCTGTCACCTGGGGGTCAGGACCTCTCTTCTCAACATCAAAAGGGGTGTTTCCAGTGGAGATGTATCACCAACAGTTCATCATCCACATTTAACATCAACCAACAATGCTTTTGAAGGTGTTGACTCTTAGCCAGGGGGAGGTGGGCTCTTCTAATATGTCTCAAGGCCACACTTCGGTGGAGGATGTTTTACTTCCTTGGAGACACAATGTGGCATGACATCTAAGTAGCCGAGGCCACCCAAGGAGACAGGGGTGAGGAGAATAAGAGACGAGCAAGTACAGCCTACTGAATGTCTCCCTCTCTCCAGGGTGGTCAGTCTCTGCCTATGATAGAGTACAGGGAGGAGGGGCCTGCACTCTGACATGAGAAGGGACTCTGTCCCAGGGTGGGGGCACCGAGGAACTGAGGACCTACCTGTGGCCAGCACTTGGGATGATCGGGGGACTTCTCATCCAGAGAGGAAAGCCCTGTCGCTGAGCCAAGATGCAAACTTTCTATGGGATACATTGTAAGTTGAAAGCTCTTATTAGAAATCTTCACGCATGGGCTGGAGAGATGGCTCAGAGGTTAAGGGCAGTGGCTGTTCTTCCAGAGGTCCTGAGTTCAATTCCCAGCAACCACATGGTAGCTCACAACCATCTATAATAAGATCTGTGCCCCCTTCTGGCGGGCAGGCACACATGCAGAAAGAACACTGTACACATAATAAATAAACCTTTAAAAAAAAAGAAAGAAAGAAAGAAATCTTCACGCTTGATGTAACGAGTTTCCTAAACATTATGAGGAAACACTTGACCACACCAGGGAATGATTCAGCCTGCTGAATTCTGGCCCATTTGCTAAGATTGAGCTAACTCTATGGTTACCATGGGCTTCTGACAGGAACTTTTTTGTTTTTGTTTTTGTTTTTCGAGACAGAGTTTCTATGTGTAGTCTTGGCTGTCCTGGAACTCGCTCTGTAGACCAGGCTGGCCTGGAACTCACAGAGATCTGCCTGCCTCTGCCTCCCAAGTGCTGGGATTAAATGTGTGTGCCACTGCTGCCCAGCATGGAACTTACTCCATGTATCCAAAAGCCCACCACTAATTGAGTCATCCATGCATGGCGTCTCTAAACCCGCCAGAAGGTCTAGTAACCTACTAGAAAGTCCACTTGAGGACTCCTGCTAAGAACATGCTGAGGGACTTCCCCTACAAGCACAGAGGACATCAGGCAGCGTTGCAGGTCTCCATCGTGAAGAGGAGGCTTGGCACAGTTCTGCTGGGGGCTATTTCAATGGGTCAGTGCCACTGCCATGAAGGGAGTGGAAAATCCCCGGCCTCTGCTTGCTCCTGTGACGTTTCCCCCACATCCTCGGGCTCTCTACATCTGGATCCTCATCTCTGAGCGGGGAGACAGGGACGTTGTGAGGCTTCGGCAGGCCTTGAGGTCATGTGGTGGACCAGCTGTGGCCGTCCATTTCTGCAGCTGGATTCCTGCGACTCTTGATTCTCAGGTGCCACCAGGGGGCACTGCTGGCCTCCGGATGGCAGCGTTGGCAGGGGTCCAGGACCCAGCTGCAGTTGCAAAAACGCAGCAAGTATTCCCAGCTGCTGCCAGTGTCCGTGGCCCCTGGCTTTGCCAGAATAAAACTGAGATGAATGGACGCACAGGGAGGGGAGGGGCAAACAAAGCCCGGCACACAAACTCACTGCACGTGAGAAGCCCTTATTTTTCAGCGAAGGTCCCTCAAACTAGGCAAAGACTCCTCCCAGGACAGTGCTGAGTCTCTTGCCCCTTCTCCGTGCTCTGGAAGGTCACTGATTGCCTGGGTTTCTAGGGAGACGGTTCAAGACCCAGAACTCTACGTGGGACATTGTGCATTCAGCACTCAATACAGTGCTGGGTACAGTGCCTGCTGGCGTGGCTGCGGCAGGTGTTGGTCTTCCAAGCCCTGGCCAATGCCTTTTGTTGTTGTTGTTGTTTTATTTTGTTTTGTTTTCCGAGACAGTTTTTCTTTGTGTAGCTTTGCACCTTTCCTGGATCTCGCTCTGTAGCCCAGGCTGGCCTCGAACTCACAAAGATCTGCCTGGCTCTGCCTCCTGAGTGCTGGGATTAAAGGCGTGCGCCACCGCCGCCTGGCCTGGCCCAATATCTTCTAGAGCTACCCTCCTCTCTGTGGAGGGACATGCTTCCTGGCCCTCCGAGATGGCCCCTTTGGCAGATGTGAGTATTGTGGTTCTGTTCTGCCTTGGGGGGATGGAAAAGTCCTCTCTTCAACCCACTTCTTCCTGTTGTCTGTCAGGCCTTCTCAGGGCCCCTGAGCAGCTCAGCGGAAGACCACAGGATGAGGTGAAGCCACCACAGGATGAGGTGAAGCCACCACAGGATGGGGTGAAGCCACCACAGATGAAGCAGACCAGCAGAAATAGTTGTCTGAGGGCTTTCTGAGGTCAGCAGCCACTGAGCACCCCAGTGAGCAGGTACCACACAGCTCCGAGGGTGACAACAAGGAGAGCAACCAAGCCCAGATATGCTGGGTCATGTGACCCCTTCCTGAAGGCCTCAGGGGCCAGAAGACTCCTCTGTGTGTGTTGGGGAGTAACAGCAAGCACCAAGCCTCTTGTCCAGTATGTGACCCCCAAACAGAGCTTATTATTTCTTCTCGTGAGGCATCTCTGCCACCGGAGCTTCTGACTGGGAGAAAATTGGGGAAGATGGTTGAGTGAGCACCGGGGCAGAGACCTGGCATGAAACAAAGAGAGGGATGGAGGTGGGGTGCGAGGACAGAGAAACCAAGGGGACACGGGAGGAAAAGGATACTCCATACCCCAGGATCCAGTCTCTGCTTGCTGCCTGCAGGTTCACGGGCAGAGACCTTCACACAGCTGACAGAGCTAAGATTGCCGTAGAGAAAGGTGTTTCCGAAAGACACCCTAGCCCCGGGTGCTGCGGGCAGCAGGTGAGCTGGGCCCACTCAGGGCCTTGAGCCCAAACAACGTACCGCATACGACCACCTGACAGCCGAATTCACACAAGCAGATTCTCTAAGATAGAGCTAAGACAATCAGCTCGTATGTAAACTTACCTTAATTGTTAAACGGTGCGCTCTCTCTCTCTCTCTCTCTCTCTCTCTGTGTGTGTGTGTGTATGTGTGTGTGTGTGTGTGTGTGTGTCTCCTGCTTGTGCAAGTGTTTGGTTGTTTTGCTTTGCTTTCTGAGACAGGATCTCATGACTTGGGCTAGCCTCAAACTCCCTGTTTAGCCAAGGCTAGCCTTAAACACCAAATCTTTCTGCTTCTGTCGCCTGAGGGCTGGGATTATGGGAGTCCAACACCGTGCCCAGTTCAGAATTGCTTAACCATTAAACTTTGTCATAAACCACCTTCTTTGAGCAATACAGCTTCCAAAGCCTGTGTGGAGACACCTGAGTGTGCCCCTCCCTCTTGAGAAGTCCTCCTCTCTGCCTTGGGTGTCTAATGTCCTTTTCTTCGTCTCTCTAAATGCCCATGTTTAAATCTGCAGTGTTCTCTCCCAAGTCTCGGCTTGATAAACTCAGTAACTTTGCTTCAGACTCATCTTGAACCCCTAAGACCCAGAGTTACCCCAGCGGACGTTCCTAAGTGGAGAGTGTCTCAGGTTCCTGGTGGCAGTTTGTTCGGGGCTGCATCTTCTCACCGGCACCAGCAGGATCACAAGCCTTGGCTCTTTAGGTGACACTGTAGGCCACCTGGACGCCAGCCTGACAGTGCTTGAATCCGGGACATCTCCAAGAAAACCCAATCGCAGAAAAGAAAAGAGGTAGAGTTTGCCTCCCGGGACAAACTTCCGTGTGTAAGGAGTATTCTCATCTCCAGCATGGATCTGTGGATGCAGCATGGATCCACTAGCAGCAGTAAGCTGGAAGAAATGCTTCATACAGCACAAAAACAAAGACACAACACATCCACAAAGCACCGATGCACAAAGAACCGCAGATCAGGAAGTAGAGGATAAAAGAATGGAAAACTAAACCAAGTAGGTCCCAGTGAGATTTCAAAAATGACCATGGGAGCCGGGCAGTGGTGGCGCATGCCTTTAGTCCCAGCACTCGGGAGGCAGAACCAGGCGGATCTCTATGAGTTCGAGGTCAGCCTGGTCTACAGAGTGAGTTCCAAGACAGGCTCCAAAGCTACAGAGAGAAACCCTGTCAAAAAAAAAAAAAAAAAAAAAAAGCCATGGGACTTCACTACCAAGGGGCCTAAGTCAAGCTTAGGAGCTGGGTGGAGTTTGCTCATCGGAGGGAGAAATCAAAAGCTTGGGCAATGCCGCCACCATGGCGGGAGTGGGGTGGGGTGGGGAGTGGGGGGTGGGGGAGTGGGGGGTGGTGGC
Source organism: Peromyscus leucopus (assembly GCF_004664715.2). Classification (NCBI taxonomy): domain Eukaryota; kingdom Metazoa; phylum Chordata; class Mammalia; order Rodentia; family Cricetidae; genus Peromyscus; species Peromyscus leucopus. The sequence goes on along the minus strand of NC_051077.1, from coordinate 3,222,965 downwards.
GGTGAGGGAGTAAAAATGTCAGCGTTCCACGGGTGCACAAACCCTGGCCCAGCACAGCCTTGTGACTGCAGAAACCACCCCGTGGACAGGGCAGTCCGTGTTCACAGCTGCCCTCGAAAAGCCTCCGTGTGACGACCATCCATGAGGACGGACAGGTTTACTGTCATGGGAGACGCTTCCGGCATTGGGAAGGTAGATTCCTGCTCTGAGGCTCACACAGCAAAGCCGCTGTGAAAACCCCGCCAACCGGGAGCTTCGAGTGGGTGAATTTTATCGTGTGTGAATCTCGTTTCTTCACCGCCAGGAGAATGTGAGGAATTACCCGGAATTAAAAGGCAGGGCAGGGTGCTGGAGAGACGGTTGGGTGGCTAAGGGCACTTGCTGCTCTTGCAGAGGACCTGGGTTCAGTTCCCAGCACCTGTGTGGTAGCTCACAACTGTCTGTGACTCCAGTTCCAGGGGACCCGATGCCCTCTTCTGGCCTCCTTGGGCACGTCATACATCAAAACCCTCATAAAATAAAAATAAAGAAAAGAGTCTCTTACATGGCAGGCAGTAACAAGTAACAATTTATTACAAGTGAAGAATACACACGCACATACGTGCACATAAACACAACACATACACACACACACACAGAGAGAGAGAGAGAGAGAGAGAGAGAGAGAGAGAGAGAGAGAGAGAGAGAGAAACACAGAAAGACTCCCCGCAAAACAGAGAGGGGACTGATTGACAGCTGTTGAGTTTCAAACAGCTGAGGTGCCGATTTAACATATCCAAGCTGGACCTGGCGGACAGGGTCTCCCAGCATCCCTCAGTCCCTACCTGTTACAGGGTATGGCTGGCTTACCTGCCCTCTACCCTGAACTCTCCGGCCCAGGGGCTGGGCTGCCCTTCCCCCAGAGGCTCTTCCCAGTATAATCCAGACATTGTGGTTACCCGCCCTTTTGGACCTTTGGCCTCCTGGCTGCGGCACCTGGTTCCCCTTTCTCCCTTCCCCAACCCCTCTCCCCACATGGCGCAGCTTGGCCTGGCCCTGTCCACTCTGGACCCTCCCAGATGTCCCTGCCTCTGACTAGGCTTTCCCACATGTCTTTAAAAAACTTTCTCCTCCATCATACCTAGGAGCAGTCATGGTCTTTCCTTTTCTTTCCTTCTTTTTTTCATTTAAAAATCCCTTCGGATGGCCTGGATCTTTCAAGTTTTTATTGTTTTGGTAGCTGACACAGGGTAAATTCCCTTCCCCTGACACACTGGGCTGGTCGGCTTAAACAGAGAAAAGGACGCTGATAAGCCCACAGCTCTAGGTAAACACATTCAGGACAGGCCTGGTACACATCTGACCAGCCTGGACCGGTCCCTGCCCCTCCCCCCCAGGCCTTTGTCTTCAGGTCAGGAGGGTGAGGAAGAAACTGGAAGTTCGCCATCTTGATTATTTCTCTGTGACTCTTTTCCATCTGTCTGCCTGTCAGGGATGTTTTTAGCTTCTATGCCCTCAGAAGGAGAGACCTGACCCCTGAGAGCTGTTCCTTGACCTCTCCACAGATTCTGTAATGTGCCCCCTCAAGACAAATAACTAAATATAATAAAGAACTTTAAAAGATGAAGGTATGCTTGTCTTTTCAATGACTCTGATAGAAGAATATTCTATTTGCACATGTAGAGTTCTCCCGACGCGCTGGGCCCCTTGGGGACACTTCCCAGTCTGCAGACACTACCTACCAAGCAGGAGTTTGTCCAGGAACTCAGAAGGATCAGCCAGCATGCATCTGGTGACCTGTCTGCCTCCCCCCCACCCCCCCACCCCCCCCACCCCCGCAACAAAAGCCACAAGAGTGTGTTCACACCTTGTGTCCTATCCCTCAGATCGACCTTCGAAACAAAAAGATGAGGGAGATAAAAAGACACAAAAGAGAGCGAGTAGGATTCTATGACGTGAGGCGCCTAGCATGGACACACCCCACAGGAGTAGCCACTCGGGCTGCAGAGGACTGTGGGGTGTGGCATGGGGCCAAGCTGCAGTGTGGGAAGCCGGGGATGGTGGTGATGGGCACAGAGCTGTGTGAGTCCACACTCAGAAAGCTCCAGAGGTTGTTTTATGTATTCTGCTAGTTTGAAGGCGGGTCTGAGCTGGAAAGGTGGCTCAGCCATTGAAGAGGGCGCCAGATCACATTACAGATGGTTGTGAGCCACCATGTGGTTGCTGGGAATTGAACTCAGGACCTCTGGAAGAACAGTTGGTGCTTTTTTTTTTTTTCTTGAGACAGAGTTTCTCTGTGTAGCTTTGCGCCTTTCCTGGATCTCGTTCTGTAGACCAGGCTGGCCTCAAACTCAGAAAGATCCGCCTGCCTCTGCCTCCCAAGTGCTGGGATTAAAGGTGTGCGCCACCACCGCCACCACCACCCGGCCAGTCGGTGCTCTTAACTTCTGAGCCTTCTCTCCAGCCCGGATCCCTGCATTCGTGTTGAGTGGATCACCTGTAATTCCAGCTCTAAGGAATCTGATGTCTTTTTCTGGCCTCCTCAGAGATCTTCATAAACACCATCTTGCACACACACACACACACACACACACACACACATACACACACACACACACAGTATTTTTTTTTTTAATAAAGTAAAAATAAATAAAGGCAGTGCAGCCCTGACATTGGTGGGAAGGGTCTGGTAGGGGTGGTTGAAGTTAGGAGCAGACATTATCTTCTCCTATGCTTGGGGACAGCTGTAACTTTGGCTTAAGGAGTGGCAAGGGTGGAACTGGCTGTTGACAAATGTCAACAGCTTCTAAAAATAAACAGCCCAGAACCCTGGTGCTCAGAATGCGTGAGCTTAGCCTTCACTCCTCGGCAAGTTCTAGAGATGCAGGCAGCCCCTCTGAGGCACGCCGGCTTCCCAGCACCGGTTCCGACCTCACCACCAAGAAAGCTCCAGACTGCTGTTACAGATCTGAGACACATGGACAAGCTGCCCACTGTGTTTGAACTGGGTTTTTATGACACACCTGTCCCCAAGATGATGCACCAGACGCTGATGCACAAAGATGTGGCTGCTGAGGCCATGCCTGCTTGTAATCCCAGCATCCAAGAGTCTCAGGGGGTGGGGGGTGGGGGTGAAAGAACCCCCAAAAGCTTGAGGCCAGCCAGGGCTGTGTAGTGAGGTCCTCCTTCAAAAACACAAAACAAAACAAGGTTAGGGGAGACGGTCCATTGAGTAGAGGCCCCTGAAGCCAAGTCTGACCATCTGAGCCTGATCCATGAAACCCGCAAGGTGGGAAGAAACTTGGAAGGAGAAATCTCCTATGCGCTGCCCTCTGCCCTCCACATCTGTGTGTGTGCATGCCCACGTGCACTCTGGCGTGCACCATGTGTATGTGTGCACGCACCATGTGTATGCATGCATGCACATGAAATAAATAAATAAAGCAAGCAAATATAATAATTAAAAAAAAACCCAACAAACAAATCAGGGAGATGGACAGGGGTAGGTGGAGGAGTGGGTCAACCAAAAATAAGTACGTTGGAAAATGCCACGAGGAAACCTGTCACTTCATATGCAAGTCAAAAATATTAAATTAAACTTATGCCAAAAGGAGAAGGAAGGGGAAGAGCGCTGCTGGAGAGGAATGCTCCCCAGGCTGTTCCGAAAGCTGTGGGAGGAGCGGCAGGGAAAGCCGCATTCTCTTTGTGGGAGGAGCCTCTTGACCCAGCAGATGTTCACTGTGGGGAGGAGCAGGTGACTTCTCCAAGAAACAGGGCGAGGCCGACAGTTGTGCATTTTCTGGAGGCCTGACATCACCCAGGACTCTGTTAAACCCACCCAGACACAGACCCCGCCCTGGGGGACTGGACAGAGCCTCAGTGTCTCCTATGGCATTCTCAAGGCTCATAAACATTGCAGCACGTTTGGGTTTATATTTAAGTATCTCACCAGTAGCATTTTCTTCCACTGGCAGCCGTCTCCAAATGCGCTTAGTCACTGTTTGGTGGCAGGACCAGAAAGCCAGATGTGGTGTGGTCACACAAGCACTGTCCCTGTGTCTAAACATGCCTTGCCAAGGCTGGCTGCTCACCCCGGAAGACAGCGGCCAAAGCCTTTACCCTGCTCCTCTCAATACTTTTTCTCTTCTTCAAGATAGAGTTTCACTACACAGCCCAGGCTGTCCTGGTGCCCCTATATAGTTCAGGCTGGCCTCAAATTTATAATCCACCTGCCTCAGCATCCCTAATACAAGCACGAACCACCATGACCAGCTATGCCTAATCTATTTCAACATTTTATTTTATTTTATTTTTTTGGTTTTTCGAGACAGGGTTTCTCTGTGTAGCTTTGGAGGCTGTCCTGGATCTCGCTCTGTAGCCCAGGCTGGCCTCGAACTCACAGAGATCCACCTGCCTCTGCCTCCCGAGTGCTGGGGTTAAAGGCGTGCGCCACCACCGCCTGGCGAAGATGTTTTTCAAATAGAACGAGGAAGCACGGGGAGGCTGGCTACAGCGAAATGGAATGAACTCTGCTCTAGGCCTCAGACACTGATGAGACTTTCAGCTTTGGGGCTGGTAGAAGCTAGTGGATGTGTTCCAAAGGGAAACTGGTGCTCTGCTTGTCCATTCCAGGTGTTTCACCTCCCGGTCACAGAGCTGCTAGGTCTATTAAGAGGAATTAGAGACGGCATGAGGTAATTTGTCTCCGAACTTGCAACATTCCAACCTCTTCACAGTCATTGGTTGCTCCAATCAGTTGATCAACCTTGCAGAAGGTTCAGTTCGAAAATGCAGCTTCTTTCTGGGATATTTCGTCCATATTCACCATGTAGCTGAGGCTAGCCTTCAACTCTGGGTCCTCCTAGAGTGAGAGGGAGTGAGCTAACATTCATCTGCTGCTCCACACACTGGAGGTGTCTCATAATGAACCTATTCTGGCTATCCTGGCACTCGATCACTAGACACTAGGCTAGCCTCGAACTCAGACATCCACCTACCTCTGCTTACCGAGTGCTGGGATCAAAGGTGTGCCCCACCACCACACTGCTGGGTTTTTATGTCTTAAACATATACTCTATCAGGATGAACTCAGTACATACGAAAGGAAAGAACAGCAAACCACACACTCGCCTAGAGTACTTTTCAACTTGAAGAAGCATGTCTTCCAGGTACCCCGGAGCCATGGGAGGGGATTCGAGGTGTGCAGTGGAAGTATTTGGACGTCAGGCCTTCCTCTGGGTTACTGGAGCAAAGTGCTCTTCCTCTGGCTCGGGTGAAAACTGGCTACCGGGCTCTGGTCTGTCTGGCCATGCTGCACAGAGGAGAGGACCCAGACTGAACCAGGGAGAAGGTCTTCCTTCCCCAGGGAATTCTCAAGAGGCTGTCTGCCTTGTTGCCAAGGAGAACAACTCTGCCTTTTCTTTTCTTCTTTTGCTTTCTTGAGACAAGGTCTTGCCCAGACTGATCTCAAATTTGCAATTCCCCTCCTCTACCTTGCAAGTCCTGGGATTAGCAGCTTCAGGGACTTTCATCTCAAATCTCTCTCTCTCTTTCTCTCTCAAGGGCCTTTAAGATGCTGTCAAGGCTATCTAGCCCAGGCAAGAATGTGATCAACACAGTGTGGTGTCTTCCAAGGGGGAAGTGTGTTCCTTGCCTCCTCTCCTCTCCACCCTAGGGATAATCAGGCCACATGGGGCTGATGGGAAGTAGGCTCTGCCTACACGAACTGGGATCAGCTCCGGACTGCTAGGTTATAATCCACATTCTACACACGCATGGGAATGTCAGAATGAAACCCATTATTTGGTGTGACTAACATACACTAATAAATTGAAAAAGAAGCCTTAGTCTGTTTTACAAGCTGCATTCAGAGCCAGTTTCCCTGGTTCATGATGACCCTTAGGAGCTCCACTCTGGGAACTGGCAGGTCCGCACCCACCCATCTTCCCAAGCCCCACCCATTCACCACCTCAAACCTGTTTTCTTTCTTCCAAGTACTCCTGGATACAATCTCAGGGGAGGGGCTGACGGGCTCTGGGAGTGTCTTCTGAATCAGATCAGGCGGGGAAGGCCCTGAGTTTGGAGAGGTCAGCACCTGACAGGGATAAAGTCACCAGCTCAAGAGACCCAAGGCTGGCCACCTTGCCACCACTGCTCTTAGTCCTGTGAGCCAAGTGATCCTGTTGAAGTCACTCTTACCGGCGTAACTGAGCTATGTCAGCCCAGTGCATCCTAGGACCCTGTGGCCAGGGTGAAGTGATCGCCTACATGATTGTAGTATTGGGTTCTACTTTGGCCTCATGTCAAATGTTTAGAGGGAGCTCTGGGGCTCTGGAGGAAAGGCCCCAAGGTCTGCCAGGATCTGGAAACTCAGTATGTAGACCTGTAGAGCAAACTGCCCTAGAACTCACAGACTTACCTCGGGACTCATAAGTGCTGGGATTAAAGGCATACAGAATCTGGGCATTTTCTGAGATCACGGGGGACCCCCTTTATACCGATCCATTTATCCCTTATTCATGGCTCTGCACTAACCCCACTGCATTGGACACAGCAGCAACAATATGTCACCTGAGCCCTTCGCAGAGAAAAGTACGATTCCTGTCCTAATTCTCAGGACCCCAGCATTTGGACAGATGGGGTTCTGTCTCATTCCCACATTAGGAAGCTGTCCAGGGCACAGGGCTGGGGTGGAAGCCAGTGGTTTGTTCCAAGAGGAGAGATGGAAAATTTCAAATACAGACAAAAGTCTCCCCCGAGGCTCATTATCCAGCCACACAGAGGGTGTTAGAATCCTCCTTCTCCTTTTCATTTAGCTGAAGGCTTTTGTGTTTGCTTTTGCTTGCTTGTTTGTTTATCCTAGTGTTGGGTACCACAGGCAAATGTCCCACCTCTGGCCCGTCCCACTGCCCTACTGTTGTCCCCAGCCCCCATCAGCCTGAACATCTTTAAAGCCACTTGCAGACTTTATGTTCTTCTGTTTTGTCAAGTTTTTAAGAGCCTGCCAAACCCACAGACGCCGAGAGCTGAAGGTGGTTGGTTGCTGGGGCTGTAAGGGATAAACCCAAATTTGAGAAGACAGGAATGCATGGAAGCTCTGGCCATCCTGACTGCAAGGTCACGGGATGGACAGAAAGAGGCTCTCTTCTGAATGGCACTCAGATCAGAAGGGCATCATGTGGGGTTGGGTGAAGGGCTAGCCAGAGAACCTGCTCCCCAGAGGGGCCCTGCTCAGGGGAAGGTAAAGGTGAGGGCAGAGAGGCACCCGGATCAGCAAAGACACCTGCACAGGCTTCATGAGGCAGAGAGTGGGGCCGGAGGACCTATGTCTGGCCTGTCACATGGGCCATGGCCAGTCTCATCCACAGCACACAGATAGGCAAGGAGCCGTTTCCTATAACACAAACCAGGGGGTGTTCTTTATCCGTCTACTTTCCAACTTCAAGGGCTCAGATGAAGTCCAGCAACACCAATTTCTATTACAGATAATTAGCTGAAGAGGAAGGAAGGGGCCACAAGTCTCCACCCACAGCTGAGGAGCCAGTTGATGGCCTCTGGAGGAGGGAGGGGCAGTTTCTTTAAGGGCGTGGCCTCTGGTGTGTCAATCACACTCCCCTGGATGGACCCACACCCATGAGTGTAGGGGCCGTGCAGACTCTGCAGGTTATGAGAAGGAGGAGGGGTAGGAGAGGTGGTTCAGAAACTGAGACCACTTGGTGCTACTGCAAAGGACCTGGGTTCAGCTTCCAGCAGCCACATGGTGGCTCACATCATCTGTAACTCCAGTTCTGGGGGATCCAGCACTATTTCTGGTCTCCAGGGGAACCTGCATATGCATGATACCCATACATACATACATGTATGTATGTATGTATGTGTGTGTGCGTATGCATGTACAAAACACTCATTTAAAAAAATCTTTAGTGTCAGGTGTGTTGGCACATGCCCTTAATCCCAGCACTTGGGAAGCAAAGGCAAGTGGATCTCTGTTATTTTGAGGCCAGTCTGTTCTCCATAGAGAGTTCTAGGCCAGCCAGGATGATGTAGTGAGACCCTATCTCAAAAAAAAAAAAAAAAGACACAAAGTTAGGAAGGGTGAGAAGTGGGAAGCAGCGCTGGGAAAAGTTACGTGGCATAGTCATGAGTGAACATGATAAAAAAAATATTTGGTATGAACACATGAAATTCTCAAAGAATTATTAATAAAAATACTTTTTTGTTAAAAAGGCGAAAGTAAGCTGTGGTAAGACACCATGGCCAAGGCCACTTTATAGAAGAGCTAGTCTCAGAGAAGATCACAGTCCCAGAGAGCTGGAGTCCATGACCGTCATGGTGGGGAGCATGGCAGCAGGCAGGCAGGGCACTAGAGCAGTAGCTGAGAGATTACATCCTTATCCTCAAGTAGGAGGCTGAAAGAGCTAACTGGAAATGGCCTGGGCCAACCCCCAGTGACACACCTCCTCAACAAGGCCACACCTCCTAATCCTTCCCAAACAGTTCCACCAACTGGGGACCAAAGCCTTCAAATATTTGACCCTCTGGGGGCCATTTTCATTTAAACCACCACATAAGCTGAGCACAAACATTCACTGCGTTCCCCTTCCTGAATGCCATGTAATCAACGGCTTCAAACTCTTGCTGCCCTGACTTATACGCCGTGATGGCTATACCTGGAACCATACGCCAGAAACCCAAATCAGCTGGGCCTGGTGGTGGAGGTCTGTCATTCCAGGCCGAGGCAGAAGGATCACAAATGTGAGGCTGTCTGGACTAGTGAGTGAGTTCAAGGCCAGTCTGGCCAACTTTGGGAGGCTGTTTCAAAAGAAAAGGTGAGCTGGGCATATAGCTGAGTGGTAGAGCACTTGCTTAGCAATCATGAACGTCAAGATTCAGTTTCCAGTACTACAAGAATAAAATCCCACACACGAAAAAAATACCCACCTGATAAGAAGGCTGGGTACATAGACCCAGCATCATCCACGCACTCAAGAGATGTGTGGCTCCCTAAGCTCCGTGTCCAGATTCCAGCCCGTCACGTCTCTCAGGGACAGTAAATCTCGACCCTGGTTCTGTAGCCCCTCACAGCACAATGTGTCTCAAGCCTCCTTTAAGCTACAATACCTGCCCCTCCCTTTCTGCCTCAGGTCCTCTGTTGAAAACTAGGGGACACGGGTCGGTAGCTTGTCACACATGACACGTCCAAAGACCAGCTAACCAGGCTCTGCAAATTCCCAAGCCCTGGTGTAGCATTATGGCATTAAGACCCACAGTCCCACACCCTGGAACCTGCAGCCCCTCAGGGTTTCAGACAGTTTGCTCTGTGATTTTTTTTAGGTGTGTTAATTGTATTTCTTCTTTTTTTTTCTTTTTCTTTCTTTCTTTCTTTTTTTTTTTTTTTTTGGTTTTTCGAGACAGGGTTTCTCTGTGTAGCTTTGCGCCTTTCCTGGAACTCACTTGGTAGCCCAGGCTGGCCTCGAACTCACAGAGATCTGCCTGGCTCTGCCTCGAGAGTGCTGGGATTAAAGGCGTGCACCACCACTGCCCGGCTTCTTCTTCTTTTTTTTTTTTTTTTTTGGTTTTTCGAGACAGGGTTTCTCTGTGTAGCTTTGCGCCTTTCCTGTAGCTCACTTGGTAGCCCAGGCTGGCCTCGAACTCACAGAAATCCGCCTGCCTCTGCCTCCCGAGTGCTGGGATTAAAGGCGTGCGCCACCACCGCCCGGCCCGGCTTCTTTTTTTTAAAATATTCTTTTTCCCACTTTTTAATTTATTTTTCTATTATCAGCTTGATACAATATAAACTTTTTTTTTTTAAGATTTATTTATTTATTATGTATACAGCATGTATGACTGCAGGCCAGAAGAGGGCACCAGATCTCATTACAGATGGTTGTGAGCCATCATATGGTTGATGGGAATTAAACTCAGGACCTCTAGAAGAGCAATCAGTGCTCCTATCCTCTGAACCATCTCTCCATCCCGATACAGTATAAACTCTTATCCTAATTGTGAAATGTTTCATTGAGGCTTGCCCACTAATTGAGTAAAACCAAAACTTATAAGCCATGGTCATCCTAGGGTCCCCTGCTATATAGCCTCCATGGTTCTATGGGTTGCAGTCTGATTGTTCTTTATTTTATATCTAGAATCCACCTATGAGTGAGTACATTCCATGTTTGTCCTTCTGGGTTTGGGTTACCTCACTCAGGATGATTTTTTCTAGTTCCATCCATTTGCCTGCAAATTTCATGCTGTCATTGTTTTTCTCTGCTGAGTAGTACTCCATTGTGTATATGTACCACATTTTCTTAATCCATTCTTCCATTGACGGGCATCTAGGTTGTTTCCAGGTTCTGGCTATTACAAATGGTGCTGCTACGAACATAGCTGAGCATGTATCTTTATGGTATGATTGCTGCTCTGTGATTTCTATGAGGAAAATGTAGGCAACCCATCCCCGGTGACCTGTTCTGAAAGTTCTGTAATGGTTGGTGTGTGAGAGACAGATTGGCTCCAGATTCAATGAGCCCTTCATTTTCATCCCAGTCCTCCGCTGGCAGGGCTGGGGTGGGGGGAGGAGAGGGGATGGGAGGGCGTATTTTGAATGAGAATGGCCCCAGAGGCTTGTGTATTTGAATGCTTGGTCCCCAGTTGGTGGGGCCATTTGGGAAGGATTTGTGGCCATGTTGGAGGTAGGTGTGTCACCGGGGGTAGGCTCCAAGATTTCAAAAGCTCTTGTCATTCCTAGCAAGCTCTCTGCCGCCTGCTTGTGGGTGAGATGTGAGGCCTCAGGTACTGCTCCAGGGCTATGCCTGCTGACATATTCCCTGCCAGGATGGTCATGGGCTCACCCTCTGGAACTGTAAACCCCAATAAACTCTCCTTCTCCTCCTCCTCCTCCTTCTTTTTTAAGATTTATTTATTATGTGTACAGTATTCTGTCTGCATGTATGCTTGCAGGCCAGAAGAGGGCACCAGATCTCATTACAGATGGTTGTGAGCCACCATGTGGTTGCTGGGAATTGAACTCAGGACCTCTGGAAGAGCAGCCAATGCTCTTAACCATCTCTCCAGCCCAACTGGCTTTGGCTGTGGCTTTGGTCATGGTGTCTCTTCACAGCAATAGGGACGTAGCTGGGACAGGGCGGGCAGAGTGGGGTGGGCGGCATCAGGGAGCAGATGATGCCTGGCTGGCCATCTAGGTAGTTGGCATTGAAGACATGCCGGTGAATTCAGTGGTTGCAATCTCCATTCTTCACCAATGCCCCGTGCACCCACCTTGGACCTATCTCGTTTTCTGTTAGTCCGAGGGAATAGCCTCAGACATGCTTCACTCCTGAAGCGAGGCTGGATTTCCCTCAGACTCTGGGTCATTGTGCCGAGTCTTCACAGTCCAGTGCTGCTGTTATTCTCAAGTTGAAGTGTAGGAGGCCCGTGGATGTTTCCCAGTCTGCATCAGAGCCACAGGCCAGGCTCTTCTCCGAGGCCGCAGAAAGGACCGAGACTCCCACGCTCCATCAACAGAAGGACAGAGTTCCAGAGAGTGCTGTTGAAGATGCCCTTTGGGCTGGGGTGCCGGAGAGGATGGGAGCAGGTCATAGAAAAGGGACAAGGAGGCAGGCTGTCAGCATCCAGCTTTGTCTCTCTCTCTCTCTCTCTCTCTCTCTCTCTCTCTCTCTAAATAATTTATTTAACTTTATTTTATGTGCATTGGTGTGAAGGTGTCAGATCCCCTGGAATTGGAGTTACAGACAGTTGTGAGCTGCCACGTGGGTGCTGGGAATTGAACCCGGCTCCTCTGAAAGAGGAACCAGTGCTCTTAACCTCTGAGCCATCTCTCCAGCCCTCTTGTCTCTTTTCTATGTTTTAACCGCAACAGCCCATCTCAGGGAAGAAAACAGAAAATAGACTCGGGAGGCAGAGGCAGGAGGATCCCTGTGTGTTCACGGCCAGCCTGGTCTACTTAGTGAGCTCCAGGACACAGGACTACATAGAGAAACCCTGTCTCAAAACCAAAACCAAAAACGAAAAAAAAAAACCTCAAATAAGTAAGTAACTCAGTCAGTCAGTCAGTAAGTAAGTAAGTAAGTAAATAAATAAATAAATAAATAAATGAAGAGGAGGAGGAGCAAATGTGGAGGAGAGAGGAGGAGGGGGAGCAAATGTGGAGGAGGGAGAAGAGGGGGGCAAATGTGGAGGAGGGAGAGGAGGAGGAGGAGCAAATGTGGAGGAGGGAGAGGAGGAGGAGCAGATGTGGAGGAGGGAGAGGAGGAGGAGCAAATGTGGAGGAGGGAGAGGAGGAGGAGGAGCAAATGTGGAGGAGAGGAGGGGGAGCAAATGTGGAGGAGGGAGAGGAGGAGGAGCAAATGTGGAGGAGAGGAGGGGGAGCAAATGTGGAGGAGGGAGAGGAGGAGGGGGAGCAAATGTGGAGGAGGGAGAGGAGGAGGGGGAGCAAATGTGGAGGAGGGAGAGGAGGAGGGGGAGCAAATGTGGAGGAGGGAGAGGAGGAGGAGCAAATGTGGAGGAGGGAGAGGAGGAGGGGGAGCAAATGTGGAGGTCTCCTGTGTGGCCAGGCCAAGGGGAAAGTCATGTATTGGAAAGAATGAAGTCCTGTCTGCGTGTCTGAGTCACTGAGAGGGAAAGGCCGAGTCCTGAGCACTGGCAGTGCCCTCAGTCCCAGGAGTGAGGACACTGGTGTTAAAAAGCCATTCACTGCCAGACCGAGCTGATCTCTGCAAGTTTTCTCCAGGGGCAGCAAGCAAGCCCAGCATCAGTGGGAACTGGAATCTGGTTCTGTTCATGCCAGCACTAAATTTCATCAGCTGTGGCTCTAACTGGATTCCCAGGTTCATTTCTTGCTGTTCTAAAAGAAAGATGGGGTCAGACATGGTGGCTCATGCCTTTAATCCTGGCACCCGGGGTGAGGGTGGGGTGGGGTGGGGTGGGTGGGTGGGGCAGAAGCTGCAGATCTCCCTGAGTTCAGTACCAACCTGGCCTACATAATGAGTTGCAGACCAACCAGTGCTACACAGTGAGACCCTGTCTCAAAAAATAAAAAAATTAAAAATTAAAAGAAAAAAGGATTAGATAAATAAATAAAAAATAAAAGAGAGATGGGGCCACTAAAACTTAGTAGCGGGAACTTGTTCATTACAGTCTGGTCAAAGCAAGGAGAGGGTAAGAAAATAAAAATGAACCCAGGTTCTTTCCGTCTGCCTTGCAGGAGTCTCTCAAGCTATAGAAAATGAAACAAAGGCCTAGAGATACCTATGGAACCCACAGACAGTCTCACGGGGTGCTGGCTCTATTCTCAGCATTGAGGTCAGGCTCGCTAACCCTCGGGGTGTATGGAGAAGAGTGCTGAGCACCACCCCAAGGGTCCCCAGTGGACCAAGCGAAATTCTATTAATTTCCCTCCAGGTTTCCTGTTAGGCATTTCTTCGAGGCTTCTAGCTAGTCCAAGTTAGTTCCCAAAGTCCAGCTGAGGGTCATTCCTACCACAGGCAGCAGAGCTCGTGGACTTTTTCAGAAGGGACTTCTAGAAGGTGAGTAGCTGTCAAGGGCTCAGAGCAGATCCCCCCCCCCCACACACACACAAATGCTTCTGAGATGTCCAGTCTGCCCCCTGGGGCCGAGGTGCCAAAGACTTATGCTTTACCTCGGCTCGTAAATAAATCACATTTCAGAAATGTCTCCATAGGTTTCCGTTGGCACCTCGCTAAGAAAAGCGGCCAGCTGATTTCCATGCCCAAAGTCTGAAATCTCAAGAAACTGATGGCAAAAAAAAAAAAAGGCCAGGACTGTGGCACTATGCCCTTGCAGTAGCGCCCGGCGTGGGGACTTCTCCAAGCGAGAAGAGGTAGTGAGGTGGCAGCGACTCGTTCCAAGGCTAGACCTTGGATTGCAAGGTTTGGAGAAGCGCATATCCGTAGATGGTGGCCTTCGAAGTCATATGTTCTCAGTTTTGAAATTCAAGGGAGAAAAGTTTAAAAAAGAAAAAAAAAAGACTCCTTTTTCTGCAAAGGAGCTCCAAGTCCGAAGTCCAGTCAGCCAGGCACTGAGGCTCGAAGGATACTTAGAAGACTGCAAAGTGGATCCCGGCCTTGTAACCTCGGCGAAGGTTCCCATCTGGATGGATTTTCAGATCCCCAGTGCCAGGCTGCAGCAGGTGCACCGGGTCTGGGCCCTGGAGTCCCTAGGCCCTCCCCTGCCCCACAGGGCCCCCACCCCATCCCCGCCCAGTCCACCCACCGGCCCCGCCCCCACCACCGGCCCCGCCCCTAGTCCCCGTCCCGCCCCCGTCTCGGCCACGCCCCCGCCGGAAGCACTCGCGCGCCCCGGGGCCGGCGGCGCACCGGGGTCCAGCGCTCGGGGCTGCGCTGCGCTTGGGTCCCGCGGCCCGCGCGCGGCCCTTCTCCGCATGGATCCCGCAGAGCGCGCGCAGGCGGCGCGAGCTCGGGTGCCCAGGTAGGTGCGGAGGCCGCGCGCGCGGGGTGCCGGGCGCCCGCTCCGGACTGGATCTGAGTCCGTCGCTGCTGCGCGGGGTGCTGGTGGGGGCACGCGCTCCGGTCCTAGGAGAGGAGAGAGGGGAATGAGGGGCGGAGGAGTGGAGGGGATGGAGGAGGAGAGGAGGAAGAGAAGATGGACCGAGGATGGACGGAGGGGCGGACCGAGGGGTGGCGGGTGGCGGAGCTCCTGGACCCCAGCCGCATCTCTGCGGGCGCGGAAACTTGGTTCGGGAAACAGGTTCTTTTTTTGTGTGTGTGTGTGTGTGCTTGTAGGATCGATCCGTATGGATTCGAAAGGCCCGAAGACTTTGATTATGCGGCTTATGAAGAATTCTTTTCCACGTACCTGGTGATACTCACCAAGAGGGCGATCAAATGGTCCAAACTTCTAAAGGGAAGCGGCGGTGTCCGAAAAAGCCTGACAGGTGAGAGGCCTGGTGATGGCTGGCTTAGCAGCCATTCAACCAAACGTGACTTCCCCCAGCCGCCAGGCCCCCTGGGGTGCGACCCCGAGCGCGACCTCTGGACTGCCGGACCTCCTTTAGAGCTACTCTGCATCAGTTAAGAGTCCCTGTCAGCAGTAGAACCCTGGGTAGGGCAACCCGCGAGTGTAATCCTCCCGACCCGTCCCCCAGCTGCAGGACCCCTCTATAATGAGACTCCTCAGCGGCAGGGTCCCCCGTCACGGGAACTCCTAAAGCCAGACCTAGGAACACCTCCGCTTCCTGGCACGCCGCACGCTCTCACACACAAGAAACTCCCTAGGAGATGGATCCCTCCATAGTTGATCCCCACCACCCCAAGCATGACTCCTGGAACACCACGAAATCCTTGCCTAAGCTGAGGGATGTGTGTGTGTGTGTGTGTGTGTGTGTAGGGATGTGTGTGTGTGTGTGTGTGTGTGTGTGTGTCGCTCCACACTTGACCACACCCTCTTAACTGAAGATGGGCAAAGTCCACACTTACTTGGAAGCCTCGAGGAAGCCTCGTGTTCTGAGGGGGTTTAGAACAGCACCTATTCCCCGGAGATGGGGTAAGGGTAGGACACTCAGGGTGGGGCTCTGGATATGTGCTTTCCTAACAGGTGCTGCCTTGGGGGGCCGGGCACCAGATTGCGCTCATGCTTCAGCATCCAACAGGCTGGACTCCTGGTTGGTCCCATTCTGAGACAAACCTTCCTCGTGCTCTGAACAGGAACTTCTGTGCCTTTCCAAGCTTTTTTTTCCTTCCCCTACATCATATTTGATAGACATTGGTTTCCTTGGTAGAATCAAAGGCCCCTCCCCGCTTTCAGGGAATTTTGCTTATTTCACTGTGGAATCCTGGATACAGGGAACATTGCTTTGTTAAGATAATAGGGACTTCGTATTTGTTGAAGGCGTGGTGTGAAGGCGTCGGCCAGGTGGCCAGGTAGACAGACCTGCAGTGTAACTGAGGGCATTAGGGATGTTTCTAGAGCTGGAGGGCCCAAGCAGAAGGGGTAGGAGCAAGGGGACAGGGAGAGGACACTCCTTGCCCCATCCTGTCTCTGTGCGCTAGCATGCTTCCGGCGAGCACCTACTTCTTTGGTCTTTTAATGTTAGAAAGTTTTATTTATACTTAATACATAGTTCATGTACATGGTAAACATTTGGTTACATGGAAAGGTACAAAATGAAGTTGCTTCTCTCCCACCCCAGGCTCTGGCCTACCACAGAAGTAACCACTGGGGACTACCTTACTGTGTCCCCCAGGAGCACTTGGCCTTCAGTGCAGGAAGCGACTTCTATGGCTAGGAGGGTAGGTAAGGCCGGACTGATCACTTCTGGAAGATGTAGGTCTGTGCAGATCTCTTCTTACACATGCCAGCAAGAACTCATCCTGAGGGCCAGGCAAGCCTTGAACTTGTGATCCTCTACAGGCCTCAGCCACTAAGGCCTGGTTAGCAGTTGCCTAGTACCTGCTTCAGCAGCTTTGGTGTGCCTTTGGACACACGTCTCAACCCTCTGAACGTGTCACTTGCTGGGCTGGAAAGGAAGCTCAGGGACTCGGCGGCTGAGTGCTTCCTGCTCTCCCAGGGGACCCAAGTTCAATTTCCAGCACCCATGTGGGGTGGGTCACAGCCTCCGTAACCCCAGCTGCCTGGGAATCCAATGCCTCTGGCCTCCAGGGGCACACATGCTCATGTGTAAACATCCACATGCAGACACACACACCCATATATAGACACACACACACACACACACACACACACACACGATAAAAATTAAAATAGCTGGCTTTATGGCACATGCCCTTATCCCTAGCTCTTGGGTAGATCTTGGTGAGTTCAGGGGACTATATAGTAAGGACAGCCAGGGCCACACAGAGAGCCCCGCTCCCCTCTCAGTTTTGTGAGACAGTGTACTACTGTGCAGCCAGAGCTGGAATAGAATAGAACTCTCTGTCTAGACCGGATTGGTTTCGAACTCACAGAGGTCTCCTGCCTCCACCTTCTGAGCGTTGAGATTCAGTGTGCAAGACACCACATCAGGCATAGTTAAAAATGTATCTCAAAAAAAAAGTTTAACTTGTTTTAACCATCGTTTTGCTTTAATATTATTTCGATTATGTAATATTAATTAGACTGTAAGTATGGTAACAGGTGTAAGTGGTGTAAGCAGATGTGTCTGGCTCCTGGCGGACCCTTAGCCTGAGGCAGGGTGAGAGCTGTTCTGATGTTCTGGCAGGAAACAAGCCTAATTAGTTGCGTGGGGGTGTGTGTGTCCCTGGGAGTCTGCTGAGTGTCCCTGTTTCTAGGTTTATAGTCAGGGAACCTGTATTGCTGGGGAAGTCCAACCAAGCGTAAAACAGGAGTAGACAAGGTATTTCAGAAATGGGAATTTCCTGCCAGATGTTCTAGGTGGACTGTAGTGTAATCAGCAGGGCTGTGTCCCCGGGAGAGAGATCACATGACCAAGGAAGTCCTGTCCATGTGTGTTAGTAGGAGCCAATAGCTCAGTGTTAAACCCACTCTTGAGTTTCAGTAAGCACCCCTTGGTATCTGCTGATCTCCACCCCCCCAAACCCCCCCCCCCGTGTGTGTGTGTGTGTGTGTGTGTGTGTCTGTCTGTCTGTCTGTCTGTCTGTCTGTCTGACTGACTTGTGTTTTTTGAGTCTCGGCTATGTAGTCCAGGCTAGCCTTGACTTTGAGATTCCCTGCATCTCAGCCTCTTGACTGCAGGCTTTATGTCTGTTTACCACCAAACATAGCTTTCTGGTTTTGGAGGTGTTTTGCTTGTCTGAGTCAGTAGAGGATACAGAGTCCCTTTTGAGGTTCTTGACCTCACTGGTAAATTTTTGTTTGTTTGAGATACGGTCTTTCAAGCCCTGGCTGACTTAGAACTCGCTCTGTAGACCGGGCTGGCCTCGAACTCACAGACATCCATCTGCCCCTGCCTCCCAAGTGCTGGGCTTAAAGGCGTGCATTACCATGCCTCGGGGTTGGTAATAGAATTTAAGCAGGTTTGGAAGGGAACTCAAAGACATCTGACTGGTGTTCAAGAGAGGAAACTGTAGGGCAGAAAAGCTGTTGGACCCCAACTGCTCCCAGGACGAGGTCGAAGAGGGGGAGAGAGTCACCGTTTCTGAGTTAGGAGAGGAAAAGCTGGGAGTCTGTAAGCAACTGGATGGAGGGGGAGGTTTGGGGGTCTGGTCTGTAAGCGCACATCCTAGTAAGGGCTGTACTACGCCTTCCACTCTCCTCTCTGCAAATTCAGGTGCCCCGTGCTTCCTTTCATCATCCGGCGTTAGGCGGGTCTTCTGGACCTTGTCTCGGTAAGGGAAGCACCTTCCATATCAAAAGGGTGACAGCCACTGGCCAAGCCATCTGTGCAGAGGTCGCTGACCACCAGCTGTGCCAGAGGATGTCACCATGTTGGTATTCTGTATGTCCCCAAGAGGTTTCTGATTCCGGATGCCCCCTCGGTCTACACGAGAAAGGACGTTTTCAGTCATAGTTTGTGCCGTTGGTATCAGAGAGACTGACAGTGTCTCAGATGGTCACCTGGGAAGAAGCCGGCCACGCGGGTCCTTTTCTCTTCTGTTCTCCCTGCCCGGCATTCTCTATCCTCTGAATGTCTCCTGTTACCTGCAGACCTTGTTATCTGAGACATCTCATCTGACAGCTTTAGGTCACCCTACCGATCAAAGCAGGCACAGTGAATACTGTTTTCCTGTCCTATGTAAAGATCCGCCAGGAGCCCCCAAGAATAGAGCATGCTTTTTCTGTAGCAGGGGGAGTCTGAATTCAGCCCTTTGTCCTGCCTTTCTCTGCTCAGTGTCCTTCTTGGTGCAGAGGGCAAGCAGTGGCACCATTTGCTTCTTTATCCATCCTGGTGGCTTTAGTGTGTCACACACCTGAACTCCAAGTGAATCGTGGAAGCATGTTCAGGGCCAAATGCCCCAAGCCTGGCTTTTGTTTGACTTGGTTGGAGCAGAGAGGTGGAAGCTAGTTCTCTGGGGTTCTCTGCAGGGTTTAATGGTCATCCATGGGGGAACGGTACCCTCAGGAGGAGCTCAGTCTGTGAGGGCAAGAAAGCTGACTTCATTCCCCTTGAAGAAACAAAGTTAAAAGATGAAAGTGTGCGTGGAGACTGGCCTCTGGGCCGGCAGGGAATTCCAGATCTGCTGCAGCTGCAGTGGCCGGGCTAAGTGTGTTTCTGTTTTACAGATGAGACTGAGGCAGGCTTGGGTGTGGAAGTCACAGCGGAGCAGGGATCGGATGCCAGAAATGATGTGTGGGACTGTTTTATCCTTTGCTTAAAACCAAACAAACAACAAAGAAACCTTATATTACAAAACTGTTTTTAAGATTTACAGTGAAACTCACTGTTAGGAATGCAGTCTTAAGGATTTTAGACAAGCAGCAAGACACAGTTAAAATTCAAACCAGAGCGAGAGTGACTTTAATCCCAGTTCTAGGGAGGCAGAGGCAGGAGGATTGCTGTGAGGTTGAAGTCAGCCTGGGCTACATAGCATTCTGCATAGAGTTCTAGGCTAGTTAGGGCTCCATAGTGAGGTCCTGTCTGTCAGAGGGAGGGAGGTGGTTGGAGAGAGGGCTTAGCCGTCGAGAGCGCAGACTGCTCTCACAGAGGCCTGAGTTTGGTTCCCCGCATCTGTCAGGCTGTTCAAACCATAAAATTCCAGCTCCAGGGGATCCAGTATCCTCGTGGGTACCTGCACTTAGGTGCACCACCCCCATACACATGAAAAGGTAAAGCAGTTTCTTTTTTTCTTTTCTTTTTCTTTTTTTGGTTTTTCCAGGCAGGGTTTCTCTGTGTAGCTTTGGTGTCTGTCCTGGATCTGTAGACCAGGCTGGCCTCGAACTCACAGAGATCCGCCTGGCTCTGGCTCCCGAGTGCTGGGATTAAAGGCCTGTGCCACCACCGCCGCCCGGCTAAAGCAGTTTCATCACTTTATGAATTCTGTGGACCACTCCTCCTCAATCATTTCTGAGTCAGCCTTCCCAGGATGCCCTGTAACTGCTTGGCTAGACTGTGGCCTTTGAGTCTGGTTTCAGTATCGCGCCAGACTCTAGTTTTCAACCTTCCTAGTACTGCGACCCTTTAATACAGTTCCTCATGTTGTGGTGACCCCCCAGCCATAAAATTATCCCATTGCTACTTCATAGCTGTCATTTTGCTACTGAATTTGTTATGAATTGCAATGTGAATATCTGATATGCACCCTCAGTGGGGGTCACGACCCACAGGTTGAGAACCACCACGCTAGACGCTCACCAAGGGTCTTGTGTGGGTCAGTGGCTCATTCCTTCTCTTACCGAAGTGTTTCTCAACTTGTCTGCTCATTAGTTGACACACTGGGTATGAAAGCCAATGGTAAAAATGCAAACAGGCTTTTGTGTGAACATAGATTTTCTTAGGTAAATGCTTACTGGGATTGCTAGATTATATTAAAGGCTTAACTAGTAAGATATTGCGTAGTCTAGCAAGTGTAAGGCCTATCTGGTTCCAGAATCAAAAGAAGGTGGGAGGGGGAGCCAGAAAAGAAATTGCAAGTGTTTTCCAAAGTGCCTGTGCATTTTTGCATTCCCACCATGCCTGGAGGCTTCAGTGGCTGCAAATTTTACATTGTTGGTGTTTCTATTTTAATCATTCTTTATTTGGACAGACTATATTTTTGCATTGAATTTCCTTTGCCACTTTTGTAAGTGGTTGGAGTGGAACTCACTCTGTAGACCAGGCCGGCCTTGAACTCACAGAGATCTGCCTCTGCCTCTCTGCTGGGATTCTGGGAGAGGGCTTGAACCTGTCTCAACTGAATGTACCAGGCTCTGCTGACTCCCCATAGGAGGTCTTACCTTCTTTTTTTTTTTTTTTAAAGATTTATTTACTTATTATGTATACAGAAGAGGGCGCCAGTTGTGAGCCACCATGTAGTTGCTGGGAATTGAACTCAGGACCTCTGGAACAATAGTCAGTGCTCTTAACCTCTGAGCCATCTCTCCAGCCCCGGTCTTACCTTCTTGTAGGAGGGAATGGGGGGTGGATTGGGAGGCTGGAGGGGTGGGAAGAGGGGGGATCTGTGATTGGTATGTAAAATGAATAAAAGGCGTGCGCCGCCGCCGCCGCCACCACCACCACCACCACCACCACCCGGCCTAAAAGTTTCTTAATAATAATAATAATAATAATAATGATAATAGTAATAAAAAGAAGTGCAGGAGCACAGTCCCAGAGAGGAGACCAACACTGACAGACAGTAAAGGCAAGAATTAAATTCAACAACACAGAACCCAAGCCTGAACTGTTTACCGCTCCAGCTAACACAGAGAGTGACTACTTAACGGGTATGAGGTTTTGTTTTGACAATAATAAAAATGTCCCAAAATTAAAAAAAAAAAAAAAAAAAGGCCTGCGCCACCACTGCCTGGCCTGCGTTGGCTTTCTTTGGGTGAGCCTGGTTTTCTGCTTTGCTTTTTTAAAAACGGGGGTTTTTTTATGTTTATGGATATTTTGCCTGCATGTATGTGGGTGCTGGTAATTGAACACAGATCCTCTGGAAGAGCAACTAGTGCCCTTAACCCCTGAGCCAACTCTCCGGCCGGCTGTTTATACAATTTTTTTATTGTGTACCATGAATCCAGTGACCTAACCCCTCACCAATACCATATTGTTTTTGTTACTGTGAGTTTATAGTCAGCTTTAGAATCATTATATGGGGTGTGTGTGTGTGATTGTGTGTGTGTGTGTGTGTGTGTGTGTGATTGTGTGTGTGTATGTGTATATGTGTGTGTGAGTGTGTGTGTGTGTGTGAGTGTGTGTGTATGTGATTGTGTGTGTATATGTGTGTGTGAGTATGTGTGTGTGAGTGTGTGTGAGTGTGTGTGTATGTGTGTGTATGTGTGTATGTGTGTGTGAGTGTGTGTGTATGTGAGTGTGTGTGTGAGTGTGTGTATGTGTGTGTGTATGTGTGTGTGAGTGTGTGTATGTGTGTGTGTATGTGTGTGAGTGTGTGTATGTGTGTGTGAGTGTGTATGTGTGTGTGAGTGTGTGTGTGTGTATATGTGTGTGTGTGTGTGTGTGTGTGTGTGTGTGTGTGTGTAGGTCAGAGGACAGCACTGTGGAGTCAATTCTCTCCTTCCACCTTTCCATGGATTTACACGGATTCAGGGGACTAAACTCACCAAGGTTTCGCAGCAAATGCCTTTACCTGCTGACCCACCTGAAGTTATTTTTTATGATTTATCTGTTGGACAGAACCTGCTGCATCAGATCAGATCTTCCCTTTTTTGGAGTGCTGGGAATTGAACCTAGGACCCCATGGTGCTAGGCAAATGCTGTGCTGTTAAGCTGTATTCTGAGCGCAGGTGTTTTCTTTCTTCATGATGGCCTGTAGGATTTCACTAGTTGCACGCACTTTTATTTCCTTTTCCCCTCGGTGTTAGTCACCTTTCTGTTTCTAACACATGCCTGGGAGAGAAGGTTTGTTGGGGCTTCCTGGTTTGGAGGTTGGCTCTGCTGCTCCGGACCTGGCATTGATTATTCTGGCAGGAGACAGTTGGGTATACCCACTCACCTCATGGCCAGGAGAGAGAGGAAGAGGAGGAAGAACATCCCACAGTCCTTCAAGGGCAGAACCTCCAGTTACTGAAGACCACGCTAGATCCCACCTTTAAAAGGCTCTTTCTAGTAGCACTGCCCTGGGGACCACGCCTTAGATACATGGCCTAGGGGACAGGTAACATCCAAATCCCTAAAGTTAATTACTTTTAAAAGTATGAAGTTTTTTTTTTTTAATGTGTGAGTGTTTTTCCTGCATGTGTGTGTGCACATCACATGCATGCCTGATGCCCAAAGAGGTCAGAAGGGGGCATCAGATCTGGGACTGGAGTCATAGATGGTTGTAAGCTGTTGTGTGGGTGCTGGGACTTGAACCTACGGTCCTCTGAGAGAGCAACAAGTGCTGATGACCACTGATCCCACACTCTGGCCCAAAGTAATGGTTTTTTTTTTTTTTTTTTTTTTTTTTTTTGGTTTTTCGAGACAGGGTTTCTCTGTGTAGCTTTGCGCCTTTCCTGGAGCTCACTTGGTAGCCCAGGCTGGCCTCGAACTCACAAAGATCCGCCTGCCTCTGCCTCCCAAGTGCTGGGATTAAAGGCGTGCGCCACCACGCCCGGCCAAAGTAATGGTTTTTAAAATGAAAACAGCAAAGCTTTGACTGTTTGCTTGGAAGAAGCAAATATGGAAGCTGTCATTGGGGCGGCAGGTGTAGCTGTGAGAGGAGGCGAGGTTGTGAATGTGAGGGGGCACCTTGTGGGCATCCGTTCTTCTTCTCCCAGCTCATTTGTGAGGATCAAATCTAAGTCACCAGGCCTGGTGGCAGGTGCTTTGACTGCTTTCAGTAAAAATATCCCTACAAGATGAAGTAATGACCGAGGGAGAGTTCCTGAGAAAGAGACAGAGGCCTGTACTAAAGCTCTGGTCCCTCTGGGCTCCGCACAGTGGCATCTTTGGCCTCCCACTGGCTTCTGGTCCCGTAGCCATGTGCTGAGTGGGTGGCTGTCAGACCCGGCCTGGGACTCTTGCTTCCTTTCCTCCAGGTTAGGACTGGAGCCTGGTTGGTGTCCTTGACAGCAGCCTCCCTGACGTCCCTTGGCCCTTGCCTCCCTAACTGAAGCTCCAATGCTCAGCAGAGAATCCACACCTCTACCTGCCTCCCCAACTGAGGCTTTTTTAAACTTTGTTTTTGTCTCTTTTGGTTCTGGGCATTGAAGCCAGGGCCTCGTGCATGCCAAACACATGCTCTTCCACTGAGCCACCCCCCAGCTGGACTCTTTGGTCTTGTACCGGGTCTACTCAGTGTGGCGCACACAACGGCCATTTAGAGCCAAGAACAAGAGCTTGGACAGAGTCCGTCTTTCCTCAGAGTTGAGGGTACGTAGCTTTCAGGGCTGGTAGAGGTTGAGGGTGAGCATGCGGCCCTCTCCTGTCCCCTCCCTGGCTAGTCGGTGTATTAGAAGTGAGTGGTTTGTGTAGACACCTGCTTGTGCTCCATTTCAGAGGTCTTGTGGACTGTTTCTACTTCGGCAGAGTTAGGCATCTCGGTCCTTTCTGGATCGGTTTAGGAAGACTGGAGCCTCGTTCTGACCCCCTGGGCTCTGAGCTCACCTCAGTCTCTCTGGGTTTCAGTGAAGCGCTATGTCCGGAAGGGAATCCCGCTGGAGCACCGGGCCCGTGTCTGGATGGCTGTGAGTGGAGCCCAGGCCCAGATGGACCAGAACCCTGGATACTACCACCGACTGCTGGAGGGAGAGGGTAGCCCCAGCCTGGAGGAAGCCATCAGGACAGGTGGGAGGCCCGTGCACAGTGCCTGGTGCCCGTGTAGCTTGAATGGGGAGGGTGGACTAGGAAACAGAGCTCCATCCTTGCCCAAGTCCTAGGCAGTAAGGAAGCCTGCCTCGCTAAAGATGCACCTGCAGATGCCCAGTTTTGGGTGGAAATCAAGACTAAAGTGTTCACAGGGGAACAGCAGACGTTTGTGCGGCTACCAGCTTATGAGAGAATGAGCGCAAAGATCAGATTTCCTGGGTTTTAGGAGCCTCTGCTGCTGGCACCACCGTGGCACCAGGCAGCAGTGGCCTTGGTCATGTTCACTTGATGTCACTGGAGGTTGCTCCCCGCACCCTGGTGTCAGGTGGGCATTATGACTGACCTGGGTGCTACCTGTGCTGTTCTTCCCTGTCCTCTAGGACCCCAGTGACAGGGCTTTACTGGATCTCAAAAAGCTCAGAGTTGCCAGGTAGGGTGGCTCACACCTTTAGTTCCAACCCTCAGGAGGTAGGGCAGGGGGATCTCTGAGTTTAAGGACATCCTGGTTTGCATCGCAAATTCTAGGATGACCAGGGCCACATAGAGGGATCCTGTCTCAAAAAAAAAAAAAAAAAAAAAAAAAAAGACCAAACAAGAACAACAACAAACCTTACCACCCCCAAAAGCTCAGAGTTCAGCATAAGTTGAATATTATTATATTAATATTTAGGAACTACAGTTGCATTTCCAGAGTGCAAACTCCAGTGAACAATGCCAGTGTAAACACCACGTGCTGGAGTTTTATGTTACCTCACAGCACAGACGCCGAGGGCCCAGCTTGTTCCTGCCATGGGCAGGACCATTCTGCAGCCCCCCTGCCCACCTCAGTC
The DNA here is from genome assembly GCF_004664715.2 of Peromyscus leucopus. Taxonomy (NCBI): domain Eukaryota; kingdom Metazoa; phylum Chordata; class Mammalia; order Rodentia; family Cricetidae; genus Peromyscus; species Peromyscus leucopus. The sequence goes on along the minus strand of NC_051077.1, from coordinate 3,197,801 downwards.
TCAGTTCACATGGCCAAGGCCTGTGGGAGCTGAGGCAGCCTGGGGGAGGGGGCTGACAGTCTGTGGGGGGCTGAGGCAGTCTGTGGGGGGCTGAGGCAGTCTGTGGGGGGCTGAGGCAGCCTGGGGGAGGGGGCTGAGGCAGTCTGTGGGGGGCTGAGGCAGTCTGTGGGGGGCTGAGGCAGTCTGTGGGGGGCTGAGGCAGTCTGTGGGGGCTGAGGCAGTCTGTGGAGGGCTGAGGCAGTCTGTGGGGGCTGAGGCAGTCTGTGGGGGGCTGAGGCAGTCTGTGGGGCTGAGGCAGTCTGTGGGGGGCTGAGGCAGTCTGTGGGGGGCTGAGGCAGTCTGTGGGGGGCTGAGGCAGTCTGTAGGGGCTGAGGCAGTCTGTGGGGGCTGAGGCAGTCTGTGGGGGGCTGAGGCAGTCTGTGGGGGCTGAGGCAGCCTGGGGGAGGGAGCTGAGGCAGTCTGTGGGGGCTGAGGCAGTCTGTGGGGGGCTGAGGCAGTCTGTGGGGGGCTGAGGCAGTCTGTGGGGGGCTGAGGCAGTCTGTGGAGGGCTGAGGCAGTCTGTGGGGGGCTGAGGCAGTCTGTGGGGACTGAGGCAGTCTGTGGGGGGCTGAGGCAGTCTGTGGGGCTGAGGCAGTCTGTGGAGGGCTGAGGCAGTCTGTGGGGGGCTGAGGCAGTCTGTGGGGGGCTGAGGCAGTCTGTGGGGGGCTGAGGCAGTCTGTGGAGGGCTGAGGCAGTCTGTGGGGGGCTGAGGCAGTCTGTGGGGGGCTGAGGCAGTCTGTGGGGGGCTGAGGCAGTCTGTGGGGGCTGAGGCAGTCTGTGGGGGGCTGAGGCAGCCTGGGGGAGGGGGCTGAGGCAGTCTGTGGGGGGCTGAGGCAGTCTGTGGGGGCCGTAGAACCCGGCCAGAGGTCTCATAACGGAAGCTCTGCCCCAGGTTCTCAGCAGAACCTCACCTCTCAGATTCTTCTCCCAGTTCCTCTCTGTCCCTGGAAGTCCCGCCTATCCTCTCCTGCCTAGCTATTGGCCACGCAGCTCTTTATTAAACCAATCAGAAGCTGCCTTTGCAGAGACATCTTCACAGTGTACAAAAAGGGTATCCTACAACATTCCAGCTCTGGCACGTGCCACTCTGTTTCTGCCTCTTACTGTATGCATATCCTGTGGGACATGTGTAAGCGACATCATGTAGCCATTTTTAAATTATTTATTTTTGAGACAGGGGCCTCAGTGTGTAATCCTGGGGCCGGCTTAGAACTTGCCTTGTAGACCAGGCTGAACTCAACTTACAATCCGCATGCCTCTGTCTCCCAAGTGCTGGGACTAAAGATGTGCAGCCACCACACCTGGCTTGCTTTAAATTTCTTTTTTAATTACATTTATTATTTATTTTGTGTGTGTACGAGTGTGTGTGAGTGTGTGTGTGTGTGTGCGAGTGTGTGTGTGCACGCACGTGTATGTGCTCACATGGATGGATCTATGGTGGTTCGAGGACAGATACTAAAAAACAACTTATGGGAATTGGTTCTCCTTCCATCGTGTGGGTACCAAGGCTAATACTCAGGCCATCAAGCTTGGTGACAAGCACCTCTGTCTTTTAGACAGAATGGTCTCCCAGACTGGTCTGGAACTCCATATGTAACCACAAATGACCTGCCTCTACCCTTTTTTTTTTTGGTGTTTTGAGACGTGGTGTCTCTGTGTAGCCCTGGCTGTCTTGGGACTCGATTTGTAGCCCAGGCTGGCCTTGAATTCACTGAGATCTGCCTGCCTCTGCCTGCCTCCCGGGTGCTGGGATTAAAGGTGTGTGCCACCACTGCCCAGCTTCTGCCGCTACCTTCTGAGTGCTGGGATTGCAGGTGTATGCTACCACACCTGGTTTGTGTGGTGCTGGGGATCGAACCCAGGGCTTTCTACATGTAGACAAGTACTCTACCAGCTGAACCACACCCCCAGCCCCTGTTTACTTTTGAGAGGACCACGTGGTGGACTCCCATGTCTGTGGAACCACTCTGGTGCTGCACTAACAGGGTCACAAGCCTTACCCACCCTCGGCTTTACCTGTGTCCTGGAAAGACACTGGCATGTGGGGAAGATGTCACAGTCAAGGGTACCATAGAGGGCGAACGCGGCCCGAATCGCTAGTCTGAAGCAAGATGCTGCTGTTCCTGTGACCAGTCTGCGTCATGGAATGTTTATAGTTCCAGGGGAGATGTTTTGGGTCTGGGAGGCTATGGAGGGTGAAGGGCAGTGAGCAGGAAGGGGCGGGGCGGAGAGGCTTCTGCACAAAGCCCGGCATCGTGAGTTTACTTAATTCCTGCTATCAGTTTATCTCTGGAGGGAGTCCTGGCCTGTTCTCCTTCCTATGTTTCTGGGCGTTTTTGTTCCAGTGCTTTTGAAACTGCAGCTCACTCTGTAGCCCAGGCTAGCCCTGAACTCTGCAGTCATCCTGCCTTGGCCTCTTGGGTGTCATGGTTACAGGTGTGAGCCACCAAGCCTTGCCTTTTGATGTTCCTTTGTGGAAGCAGAATTTCATTATGTGGCCCTGGCTGACCTGCAATCCCCTATCTTGAACTCATAGAAATCCGACTGCTTCTCTTTCCAGAGTACTGGGACTAAAGGATTTGAGAGGGGTGTGCTCCATGCCCAGCCCTAGTCTTATATGTTTGATGTTTGAATCTGGAAGCTTTTTTCCATGCCGACAAGGTAATTGGAAGTGTCCAGGGGAGACCATAGCTCCAGGAAGCTACCTGCCATTCCCGATTCTGAAAGAACATGGGACCCATCCATCCTCGCCCTCCTTCCTGGGCTCCTGGGCTAAGACCAGGTGTGCAGCATGCCTGAGGTGATAGCTAGGTTTTCTGAGGTGACTCAGGTGCAGCCAGGGTGGTGCCATTCCTGAAATCCGAGACAGAGTCTGGCCACCTTGGCAGAGGCAGAGAGAGTCGTTGATGGTGACGCTGGTGAATTTCTGTGTAGACCTGAACCGGACATTCCCTGACAACGTGAGGTTCCGGAAGACGGCGGAGCCTTGTCTTCAGAAGACCCTGTACAACGTGCTGCTGGCGTACGGGCTACACAATCAAGCTGTGGGTTACTGCCAGGTGAGCCCCCAGAGCCTCAGAGCTGGCGTGTGTGTGTGGGGGTCATTTGACACCCCATAGGTCCATGGCAGTGACGTTTTGCCAGGTACAAGCTTTGTTCCTGGCTCACGAGCCCCGGTCGGGATGCCTCCCTCCCAGTAGGTCTGGTATGTCCCTGCTGGATGACTGTGTGCTGTCACGTGGTGAAGAAGGAGAGGGTGGGAGCTGGGAACAATGGCAGTGACATTGAGTGGCACAGAATGGGGGGAGGCCGGGGCCTGAGGTGCGCTGTGCAGACTTTCTGTGGGTGTGGCCGACCGTGTGCCGCAGGGCCCAACCTCTGAGTCGCTTCTGGAAGCCTGGAGTGATAGATCCGACCTGCAGATTCTGGTCTTTGATTGCCGGTTGGGGAACAGTTTCCTGATTATGTTTGGGAGTGCGCTGGGACCTCAGTACTTGAAAACTGAGTGGCTTAACCAAGAGTGATTCTGGAACTATGAAACCCAGGTGTGGGCTGGACCTCCTCCGCAGCTGTTAAGGATGACTGTCCCACTTCCTGTCCAGGCTCCGCCCCAGAACCTGACACTCCTGGGGTTGTTGTCTCCACATTCGCCCTGCTTGTTGTCGGCGTCTCCCTGTTTGTGAGGACACACACCATTAACTGGAGGTCCCTATTCCAAAGGGACCTCATTTTAACTAGTCACATCTGCACAGACCTGTCTCCAAGTGAAGCCATACTCTGAGGCAGAAGACTTCTGGCTTTGGGGACTGTCTTAGGGTTTCTATGGCTGTGAAGAGACACCATGACCACAGCAACCCTTATAAAGGAAAACATTTCATCGGGGCTGGCTTACAGTTTTGGAGTCCGTTATCCTCATGGTGGGACATGGATGCATGCAGGTAGACGTGGTGCTGGAGAAGGAGCTGAGAGATCTACATCTTGATTCACAGGCAGCAGGAAGAACTGTGACACTGGGCATGGCTTGAGCATAGGAGACCTCAAAGCCCACCCCCTCAGTGACACACTTCCTCCAACAAGCCACACCTACTCCAGCAAGGCCACACTTCCTAATAGTGCCACTCCCTAGGGGGGCCATTTTCTTTCAAACTACCACAGGGACAGTCTTGCTCATAACACAGGGCCCCGCAGATGGCTTTGCATTCTCTTGATGAAGCCTTGCTGACTGCACACAGGTGCTTCCACGTGAGCACCATTGCCACACTGGCGTCTTCCCACGCCGTCACTCTCGGGACCCAGGAACAGAGCTGTTACTGACCTCTGTGTGGTCGTGGTGCCTTGGTCTGTGTACTTTTTCTTTTGGTGCTGAGCATTGAGTCTTTTGCATGATTGAGAAGTTCTGTCGCTGAGCTTCATCCGGCCTTTATGTGCAAGCCATACGCCTGTCAGGAGTTTGTGTGCATGCAGCTGCCCGTGGAGGCCAGAGGTTGACATCCAGTGTCTTACCCTCTAGATAACTCCCCATCTTATTTTTAGGACGTGGCCCCCTGAGCTCACTGAACCTGGTGCTTGCTAACTTAAGCAGATTGGCTGGTCAGCCATTTGTAATCTGCCTGTCTCCACCTCCCAGTTCTGAAATTATCGGCACATGCTACAAAGCCCTCCTTTTCTCATAGACACTGGGGATCCGGATTCAGTTGAGGGGCAAACACTAGGGCCATTTCCCTGTGCATTCTTCCTGTGTGTGGTCTCAGTCTTGGGGACAGTCTGTGGAGGTGCAGAACAGAGGTATTGGAGGCTGTGTGCCTGGCGGTGGACGTTGGCTCTTGGCAAGTGTATCTTGTGCAGACCACACCTGCGGGGTCCATTTGGTATTCCTTGAGCCTACCCCATTGCGCCGTGGGAAGCTGGATCTCTTCCCTTATTTCTAGAGGAATGCAGGTTTATTTTAGAAGGACACACGGAACGGAAGGAAGGAGGACAGAAGTTGTGCAAAGCTTTATTCTCCCAGAAGTGACAGGGGCACACATTCCTAGGTCCCCATCATAGGCTCCGAGGGCCGTGGCCTCTGCCTGGCTTCGCGCCGGTCCCTGGATTCTGGCAGCGTCTGCCCTTTGGGGAGAGTCCTCTCATGGCCCCGCTCCTTCAGGCAGGACCGTGGTCCTTGCTCCTTTGAATTGTTTGCCTTCCGGGGTAACTGAGGATTGAACATGTGAAGCGAATGCCATATCACCGGGCTATCCCGTAGGCCTCTTTCTACCTTTTTATTTTGAGTCAGTCTCCGTCAGTTACCTAGGCTGGCCTTGAACTCGTGGTCCTCCTACCTCAGCTTCCTAAGACGCTGGGATTACACGACTGTGTCACCAGGCCTGGCTGATCTTGGCTGCTGTTACAAACACAGTCGCTAGCAGGTTCCCCTCTGCCAGAGCTCAGTGCCGGTCACCACCGACGGTGCCATAGGCCAGCAGTAGGAGAGAGCCTTTGGCTGTATATTCCGAGGGGCAGTCGGTGTTCTTCAGGCTGAGTTCCCTCTTTCATACTGCGTGGCTGAACAGTGCAGACAACCAGCCTTGGGTCCCCGACTGTGCTACGCAAAGGTGGGGCTGGAGCAGCAGTTCTCAACCTGTGGGTCGCGACCCCTGCGGGGGGGGAGGGGGGATGTGGGATATCAGATATCCTGCATATCAGACATTTACAGTTCATAACATAAACATAAAATTACAGTTGTGAAGTAGCAGCGAAATAGTTTTATGTTTGGGGGTCACCAGAACCTGAGGAGCTGCATTAAAGCATCGTGGCTGTTAGGGAGGTTGAGAACCACCGCACCAGAACTTCCCAAATTTCCAGGAAGGGCAGAAGAGTGGAGACCTGCTGTGAGCTGCAATGTTGCACTCTGTTTGTTTAGAGCTCAGGGTGAAGTTTGTTTTCCGTTCTGATTCCAGGGAATGAATTTCATAGCAGGATATCTGATCCTTATCACCAAGAACGAAGAGGAATCTTTTTGGCTTTTGGATGCTCTTGTTGGAAGAATACTACCTGGTAGGTTGAAAGTTCTCTTTGCCCCGCCCCGCCCCACTTCTGATGTCTTTGAAAAGGTCTGGCTGACCGGTCAGGATGGCGTGAAATGGCGGAGGTGTAAGGCAGGGGTGGAGCCCTTTCTGGCTTTTGTGAAGGAAGGCAGGTCTTGGGTTTAATTCCCAACACAGGAGAGAGGGAGAAAAGGAGAGGAAGAAATGCAGTGAAAGCATGGTTGGTTTCTGTGCTCTCTGCTAAGGGCCACGTGTCCTCCTGGTCACGTGTCCCCCTGTGTGTGTGGCCTCTGTGTAGTCGAGTTGACCACACATGAGCCGCACGGCCCAGATGTTTTTACTGAGTTTGTGAGAACTCAGCATAGTGTGGACAGATGTTGCTGCTTTGTGAGTTGGAAGTCCTTTTCACATCTGTCTGCCTTCTAGTCATTAATAGAGAGGAAGAGGCACCAGTTGTAGTAAAGCCAGTGTAGACCAGGGGCTGCGGTGAAGGCCACTGGGGAAGAGCCCATGCTGTCCTGAGGGCGGTGACTTGGGGACAGAGAGAATTTCCTGCCTGCCCAGCCTTGTGCCTGTCCCCTCAGAAAGGTGTTAGAACACGAGAGTGTGTGTGTGGCCTTGAGCCCGGGCTGTCTTCCTGGTTCCTGGATCCTGCTAAACTAACATATCCTCACGGCAACCTGAGTTGTGTGTTCATATTGGTCAAGCACATTTCCCAGAGGAGGAGACTGGAGGCCTAGGGAATGTGTCCGCTCCAGGCCGATCTACTGCTGTCTTTTCCGAGCCTGGGTTCTGAGGTACGACTGCAGGATGTGTCCTTGCTGAGGCGTGTGGTAGGGACGTGCTGGTGGCCTGGGACCCACCAGAGAGAAGCAAGCTCACCTTGCTGCTGCCATTAGCCCACGAAGCACCGAGGTGGGGACGAGAGCTGGCTGTCAGCTTGACACAAGCTAGAGTCATTTGGGAAGAGGCACCCTCAACAGACAAAATGCCCCCACAAGACCGGCCTTGTAGGCAACTGTGTGGTACATTTTCTTGACTGATGATTGATGGGGAGGGCCTAGCTCACTGTGAGTGGTGCCATCCGTGGGCTGGTGGTCCAGGATTCTATTAGAAAGCATGTTGAACAAGCCATGGGAAGCAAGCCAGTAAGCAGCTCCCCTCCATGGCCTCTGCATCAGCTCCTGCCTCCAGGTTCCTGCCCTGTTTGAGTTCCTGTCCTGACTTCCCTTGATGATGAACAGTGATGTGGAATCATAAGCCAAATAAACCCTTTCCTCCCCAGCTTGCTTTTGATCATGGTGTTTCATCACAGCAATAGAAATCCTAACTAAGACAGGGGAGGCCGAGCATGGAGGCACACGTCTTCTTTTTTTTTTTTTAAGATTTATTTATTTATTACATATACAGTGTTCTGTCTGCATGTATGCCTGCAGGCCAGAAGAGGGCACCAGATCTCATTCTAGATGGTTTGAGCCACCATGTGGTTGCTGGGAATTGAACTCAGGACCTTTGGAAGAGCAGCCAGTGCCCTTAACCTCTGAGCCATCTCTCCAGCCCCGAGGCACATGTCTTTAATCCTATCCCTCAGGAGGCAGAGGCCAGCTCTGTGAGTTTGAGTTTGTGTTCAGCCTGGTCTGTATAGGAAGTTCCAGTTCATCCAAGGCAACCCCATCTCAAGAAAAAAAAAAAGCCCATGACAGTAGTTTTGATTAAAGATGCCATGAGTGAGTAGCTTCTAGTGTGGATAAAGTGTGTGTGGTCCTTATGGGTGACATGGTTAGTATCTGGATTGTGTAAAGAGGCCCTGAGGGCCTGAGGTACAGGGATGCAGCTTGGAGGGACAACCTGGAGGGCCCCCTAGTAAGGAGAGGCAGGCTCATGTGCAGGCGGATTTTTTCTTTGAGCGGCCACCTCACAAAAAAATGGCACAGAGATTTATTATTAATTATGAAAGCTCAGCCTTAGCTTAAGCTTGTTTCTAACTAGCTCTTGTAACTTAAACTAACCCATTTATATTCATCTACTTTTTGTCTTGTTTTTCCCCCCAAGACAGGGTTTCTCCATGTAGTTTTGGTGCCAGGCCTGGATCTCACTCTGTAGCCCAGGCTGGCCTCAAACTCACAGAGATCCGCCTGGCTCTGCCTCCCGAGCTCTGGGATTGAAGGCGTGTGCCACCGGCACCCGGCGTCTTGTGGCTTTTTAGCTGTCTTCCATCGTGTACCTCCTGTTTCCTCCCCACGTCCTCTGACGTCTCCGTCTTTCTTCTTTCCTGAGACCTCTCTGTTCCCTAAGTCCCGCTTAACCTCTTCCTGCCTGGCTATTGGCCATTCAGCTCTCTATATAACCAGTCACAGGGACACATCTTCACACCAGGTAAAGGAATAATTCCACGACACTCATGCGGTATGAGTCGTCAGGTGACTTTCCGCCCTCACGGGGCACACATGATCATGATCTGCTGAAACCTGTTGGAAATGCCGCGGTCTCTTCAGGGATATGAGACACTGAGTGACTCTCACTGGCCACCTGACTAGCCCAGGGTTACCCCACTCCCATCCCCAGGCCTCTGATTGAGGCTGGATCCGCCCCTCCCTCCTCTGCCTCCCTGGAGTTGTGCCTGTCATTCAGAAGTTGACTGAGGACTTCCTTTGTTTTGAGACGGGCTTTCCCTATCCCTGGCTGTCTTGGAACTTGCTATATAGACCAGGCTGGCCTGGCACTCACAGAGATCCCCAGGTGTGTAGTGTCACGCCTGGCTTCAGACTAAGGACTTTGCTTTTACCATCTGTTACCTCTTCTTCACCCTCGTGTCCCAGAACACGGGACTCTTCCATCATAGTAGGCTTGCAGGTCCTGAGTCTCTAAGACCCCCATGGTGATGCTCCATCAGTCTGTCATGATGGAAGCTTCATGTCACCATGCTGATGGCCTCTCCGGAGTGGAGAATCCCTGTGTCTGCCTGGAGGGCCGGTCCCTTAATGAATAGATTCCTGCATGTCCAGGAAACAGTTTGGCTTGTTCTCCCCTGAAATGCAGGGAAATAGGTTGCTAACTGCTGGTCACAGCAACACCTCTGCCTATGGCAGACACAGCCCTGATGCTGAGGGGCTCCAGGTCTCCGCAGGCCAAGGGTCCAGCTCCTAGTGCAGGAGGGATGGGGCGGGGCTCCCCGGTCCTGCTGGTCTCAGCCAGGTCTAAACAGACTAAACCTTCCTGGTGGCTTCCGATGGCCACTTATCCTGCCTGTGGGTTGGCTCATGTGTCACGTAGTTTTTTATTTATTTATTTATTTATTTATTTATTTATTTATTTATTTATTTATTTATTTTTATTTTACAATACCATTCAGTACATATCAGCCACGGGTTCCCCTATTCTCCCCCCTCCCACCCCCTCCCCTTACCTCCAGCCCCTCCACCCCATTCCCACCTCCTCCAGGGCAAATCCTTCCCTGAGGACTGCGATCAACCTGGTAGACTCAGTCCAGGCAGGTCCAGTCCCTTCCTCCCAGACTGAGCCAAGTGTCCCTGCATAAGTTCCAGGTTTCAAACAGCCAACTCATGCAATGAGCACAGGACTTGGTCCCACTGCCTAGTTGCCTCCCAAACTGATCAAGCCAATCAACTGTCTCACCTATTCAGAGGGCCTGATCCAGCTGGGGGCCCCTCAGCCTTTGGTTCATAGATCATGTGTTTCCATTCATTTGGCTATTTTTTTTTCAATAATTGAGTAAAACTGAGATTTATTATAAGCAACAGTCGTCCTAGGGACCTCCATGCTATATATATAGCCTCCATGGTTCTATGGGTTGTGGTCTGATTGTTCTTTATTTTATATCTAGAATCCATTTATGAGTGAGTACATACCATGACTGTCTTTCTGGGTTTGGGTTACCTCACTCAGGATGATTTTTTCTAGTTCCATCCATTTGCCTGCAAATTTCATGCTCTCATTGTTTTTCTCTGCTGAGTAGTACTCCATTGGTGTCACGTAGTTTTAATCTCAGGGTCAGGAGTGCCCTTTGGGAATTAGACCTTGTGAGTCTGGCTCTTCCTTTGAAGCCAGGCAGCAAAAATAATCCGAGCAATATTCTCTCGATCTCCCTCTTCCAGACATGGCAGTTCAGAAGGAATTGGCGATCCCAGTACTGTGTCCCAGTACTGTGTCCCTGTGCTGTGTGCTGTGCCCACGTATTGGGGCACCTTCATTCTGGAAGGAGGGTTTGGGGTTTGATCTCCCCACTGGGACCATGTTTTTCATTTTCCAGTAATTATTTTTGCCTTAAAAACTATTATTATTAATTAATGGTTAGCAATTAGGAAAATATAAATATTTAAAGATGAAAATAAAAAGATTTTATTTTTATTTGTTTATGTGTATGGGTGTTTTGCCTGCATGCATGTCTGTACATCATGTGCGTGCCTGGTGCCATTGGAGGCCAGATGAGGGTGTGGGATCCCCTGGGACTGGAATTACAGTTTAGAGCCACCGTGTGGGTGCTGGGAATTGAACCCAGGTCCTCTGGAAGAGCAGCCAGTGCTCTTCAGAGCCATCTCTCCATCCCTTATTTACCTTTTTGAGGCAGGGTTTTATCATGTAGTGTTGGTTGGCGTGGAACTCTCTATGTAGACCAGGCTGGCTCAAACTCACAGAGATCATAGATATCCACCTGCCTCTGCCTCCTAAGAGCTGGGATTAAAGGCATGCACCACCACACCAGTTTATTTAGTTTTCAAGTAGCCCAGGCTGGCTTTGAACTTGGTATGTATTGGAAGATGACCTTGAACTTCTGACCCTTCTCTCACATCCACACTTGAGATTATAGTCATGCATACCCAGCAGTGCATGCTGGGTAGGGTGGCACGCGCTGTAATCCCAGCCCTTGGGAGACTATGACAGGAGGTCAAGAGTTCAAGGACAGCCTGCGATACATAGGGAATTCCTACCTCAAAAAGCTGAGAGGGAATGTGGGAGACTGCAGTCCCACTTCAGACTGCAGGGTGCACCCCAAGACACGGACTCCTAGACACCCAGCCCTGTGTGCTGTTTTCCCTGGGTGCTCATGCCTGTGATGTGTGTGAGTTAGGCACCAGGGGAATAGCTGACTGGTAAGAGAAGTTTCAGCAGTGCACTGAGACACGCGAGGGAAGACAGTCCTTCCCAGAATGCCTTGCTTCATTGGCCCTTGCGATCAAGGAGACTCAGTGCAGGCACTGTGACAGCAGGATCCGGATTAGAAGCACACAGTTGACAGTGTGCCCGTTGGGCCCCTGTGGTGGTGAGCTGATGGCCGTTCCTCCTCTCTCTTGTGTGCAGTCACTTACACCGTGGCTAGGGTTTAGGACAGACTGAAGGAACCCAGACCCTTTGTCCTGAAGAGCAGGTAGGTGGCACATATCCCTGGACGCCTCTGTCTCCACCCTTTAGCTTCAGATCCGGGAGCAATCCTCGGGATGTCCTTTGACTAGGGATGTGGCTGTGCCCTGGTAGGTAGAGCTGGGGTGAGGATCTGCGGTCGGGGCACAGAGCTACGGAGTCGTCACCCGAGGTCACAGCAAGGGAAAGAAAGACACTGGTCTCCAAGGCTGGGCCTCTGGACCTGGGGCCCTCCCTGATAGCAGACAGAGCTGTGGAGATGTGTCTGCAAGGCCTGGGTGTGCAGGGTAAGATGCTGTTTCATAGGCTCGGACAATGTGATAGCTCTGGGCCCAAGGCTCAGCCTTCCTCATTGTCCCAGGAGTTGATGTCTCTGCACTCGGCTTTCCCCACACTCTATCTGTAGGCAGGCACCCCCAGCCTGCCTACAGTGAGGTGGGCCAGCACAGTGGGCCAGGCCATCCCTTTCTTTAGACTCCGACATCACCCAAACCCAAGGAATCTGTCTGCTGGGTCTGCCCTGGACTCTTGATTTGGGCTTTCTGCCTTTTTTTTTTTTTTGTGGGTCCAGGTGTTTTATGCCCATTAAACAGCATTTGCCAGCATCGGGGATCATTCATATTCTCTTTCTCCCTCTCCTTCTCACCCCTGCCCCCAGTGTAACTCTCTTTCCCATCCCCTCTGTGGCTCTGGCTAGTCTAGAGTTCAGTATATTGACCAGGCTAACAACCTTGAACTCATTGGCCTCTGCCTCCCGAATGCTGGGATTGCAGAAATGTGCCACGGTGCTCAGCTGGATCTGTTTTTTATTTTCTTTCTCTCCTTCCTTCCTCCCCTTCTCCATTTCTTCCTCTTCTTTTTTGTTTTTTGTTTTTTTTGAGACAGGGTTTCTCTTGGCTGTCCTGAAACTCACTCTGTTCCAGGCTGGCCTTGAACTCACAGATCCGCCTGCTTCTGCCCGCTGAGTGCTGGGATTAAAGGTGCGCGCCACCCGCACCCAGCTCCTCCATGGCGGTTTCTGACAAAAGGTGAGGGCTCCTGCATTCCCAGCAGAGCCCCTCTGCCAGCCGCTGTGGGCTTCCTGCATGACTGGAACTGGTGATAGGTGCTCTTGAGTGTCCTTTATCTGATTGGGAGCAAACAGGTGGAGTCTTGCATGTGTGTCACAGAATGCATACATCTTCACTATGGAGACCATGCAGAAGGAAAAGTGTCTGAGAAAGTCGGTCACCTGCAGACCACACCACTGTCTGTGGCACTTCCTGGATTTGGTAGCAGAACTTGGAAGCCTCTACCTTTTCTTGGTGCAGCCAGGATGCTGTGGCTGAGCCTGGGGTGTGGGGCTATGAACAAAGGCATAGATGTCCCTGGAACAGGAGAGGCAGTCCCTGGAGCTAGGGGTGTGCATGCGTGCGTGCGTGCATGTCTGTGCACTGTGGTCATACCTAATGTCCAAGGGTGGTATTGCACTGACTTCCACGGGAGATGGGCAGGGAAGTGGAGAGGTGAGTGGGTTAATGTAATCCTCCCCAGGAGACAGTGTCAGTGCCGTGGAGTTCGGGGCATGAGTTTAACGTCTCTATTTTTGGAAGCTGGTCTAAGCTTCCAAGCAGGGCCAAGGTCATGAAATGCTCCTCTGCAAATCTTCCCCACTGCTCCCGCTCAGCTCCTTTCCCTCTGCTGAGCGGATGATAGAGCAGGGGACGGCCCTGGTTGTCTCTGCACACGCCTCTCCCAGCTAAACAGGATGAGCAGTTAGGAGGAGCTGGCCCTGTAATCCTAGCTTGTAATCCGGGCATTTAGGAGGTCAAGGCAAGAGAGTCAGTCACACATTGCAGGTCATCCTGGGGTTCAGAATGAGAACCACCACCCAGAAATACCCAGAATAAGTTAGCAACAGAAACAAGAAAAGGGTGCAAATGGTGGAAAGGCCCCAAGAGGCAGATTCAAAGCAAGTATTAAAAGAGGACGGTCCGTCCGTCCATCCGTCCTTCCTTTTTTTTTGAGATGGACTGCCCTGGAACTCCAGGTCAGTAGAATGATTCAGTTTCAGCCTTGATGTTAAATGAGTGTGGACTGCGCATCCCATGCCACAATCACTGTTGTGTGTTAACCTCACGGACAAGACACTGTTGGTGTGTATTTAGTGTGCCATGGTTTTCCGTTTTATCACGGACTTATTGATTTCTTTTGTAACATAAATAGTGCATTGAAATTTATAACAACACATTGCCCTAACAAGTTAAAAAAATTAAGTAGGGAGGCCAGTGAGATGCTCAGTGGGCAGAGCCACGCCTTTCCAAGGCTAACCCCCAAGTTTGAGTCCCAGGACCCACACTGTTGAACATTTGATCTCCGTATGTATGGCTGTCCAGGCCCACATCTGTTGTTCTAATCTTAGATGATCTTTTTTTGTTTTTTTCCTTTTTTTTCCGGAGCTGAGGACTGAACCCAGGGCCTTGTGCTTGCTAGGAAGCGCTCTACCACTGAGCTAAATCCCCCCCCCCCCTTTTTTGAGACAGGGTTTCTCTGTGTAGCTTTGGAGCCTGTCCTGGAACTCACTCTGTAGACCAGGCTGGCCTCAAACTCACAGAGATCCGCCTGGCTCTGCCTCCCGAGTGCTGGGATTAAAGGCGTGCGCCATCACCGCCCCACGATGGTCTTTTAATGAAAAGCCCAGAGCCAGATATCAGGGTGAAGGCTGAAAAATCAGAGAAGCAGAGTAAGCCACAGCCGCCACCTCTTATGTCGCCAACTCCACTGAGTCCTCACGCGAAAGGGTCTCAGCTGAACTGCCTTAGTTCCTGTCTCCTCACACCTTATATACCTTTCTCTGCCCTGCCATCACTTCCTGGGATTAAAGTTGTGGGTGCTTCCCGGTACTGGGATTAAAGGTGTGCGCCACCACTGTCTGGCTGTTTCCAGTGTGGCCTTGAACTCACAGAGATCCACATGGATCTCTGCCTTCCAGTGATAGGATTAAAGGTGTGCACCACCACTGTGTGGCCTCTCTGTCTAATCTAGTGGCTGGCCCTGTCCTCCCATCTTCAGGCAAGTTTATTAGGGTACACAACATATCACTACATACACCCCTCCACCCCACCATGCAGCCCAGGCTAGTCTGAAACTCACTGTATAGCCAAGAGCTACATGTCCCAAGCGTTGGGATTTCAGGTGTGTGCCACCATACCCAGTGACACTGGGTCAAATGTAGGGTTTCCTGCATGCTGGATAAGGCAAGTAGTGTGCCAGCTGAGCTTCGTCCCAGCCCCGAGAACCTGAAACTATCCCATTAACCTGTGACTCCCATTCTGCACCATTCAGTGGCGGCTTGAGTTTTTCTGTCCTGAGAGCCTCACAGAATCACACAGGACCTGGCTCTTCTGAAGCTGGGTGTCCTCCGGGCTCCTCAGTGGAGGAACTTATGTCAAAATTTCCTTTTACAGGTGATGAGTCTTTTTTTTTTTTTTTGTACAGATGAAACCCAGGGCCTTATGCAAGCTGTACAAGTGCTTTCTGTGCCACTGAGCTGCATCCTTAGCCTTCTTAAGTTTCATTTTGAAAGAGGGGCTCATGAAATTATCTGGGCTGCCCTTGAACTCTCTGTCACTCAAGCAGGTGTTGAATTGAGTCTCCCAAGTAGCTGGGAATCTAGGCCACTGCCCCCAGGGCCCCTGATCTGAAGCTCCATTCCTCTTGTCCCGTGTGGCAGATTACTACAGCCCGGCAATGCTGGGGCTGAAGACAGATCAGGAGGTCCTGGCAGAGCTGGTGAGGATGAAGCTCCCAGCGGTGGCAGCCCTGATGGACGGTCATGGTGTGCTGTGGACCCTGTTGGTGTCCCGCTGGTTCATCTGCCTATTTGTGGACATCCTGCCTGTGGAGGTGAGCACCTTGATCAACCTCAGGGGCTGTGTGGGCCGCTGTGGCGAGTGACTGGGCATTTTTGTCTCTACAGACTGTGCTGCGGATCTGGGACTGTTTGTTCAACGAAGGCTCCAAGATCATCTTCCGGGTTGCTCTGACCTTAATTAAGCAACACCAGGAATTCATATTGGAAGCCAGCAGTGTTCCAGACATCTGTGATAAATTCAAACAGATCACCAAAGGGGACTTTGTGACTGAGTGTCACACGTTCATGCAGGTAAGTTCTGGGCTGCTTGACTTGGGGGGGGGGGCTCAGCTCTGTAGATCTTCGTCCCAGCCAGCAACTGCCAAGTGTCCCTCTCCCCGTGAGCAGCTCCCTCCCTCCCTGAGCTATGGCTGGAGTCCAAGGCTGCCAAGGTGGCTGCCAAAATCCCTCTGACCTCATGTCTGAGGCTACTGCTGTTCACCTGGAGAGCCTGTTCTGGTTCATACTGGTTGGACATGCCCAGGTTTCCCTGGAGTCCGGGAGAGGAGGCAGGCATGTCAGTGAGGCCTCCATGTGCTCAGCTAGCTCAAAGCCTCTTCCCTGGCTCTGCTGACTACCAGCCTTCCGAAGGCATGGACTCCCTCCTGCCCTGATAAGCCATAGTCATCTTTGACACCTAGGATGTGCAGGCTGTGTGGATGGAAACTGCTGAATATGAGGTGGGGGTGAGGCTGGGCAAGACCTAGGCTGAAGGGCTGAGAGCCAGAGCCCAGCGCTGAGTGACCCTGGCAGGAACCCATGCAAAGCAGAACCTGGGGGCTCCTTTCCAGTTTTTGTTTGACTCAGGACTGGCCTGGACCTTCTTATGTAGACCACATGGAGCTCAAACTGCAGAGACCAGGCTCTGTCCCGAGTACTGGGGTTAAAGGTGTACACTGTCACTCAAGTCAGAGGATGTGGCAGAGGCCTCTTGCATGCAACTATTCTATTCCATCAAGCTGTGGCTTGAAGCCCTTGCTGGCAAGAAGCACCCTTGGAGGGGTGGGGGGTGGGGAGGTGCGGCTGGGGAGAGGGTGACTCATGCCTTTATTCCTAGCACTCAGGAGGATCTTTTTGAGTTCAAGACCAGCCTGGTCTATATTGAGTTCTAGGATAACCAGGACTAGAGACCATGTCTCAAAAAAAAAAAATAAATAAATAAATAAAACATAGGGTGTAGTAGTACACGCCTCTTTAGTCCCAGCACTCAGCACTCGGGAGGTCAAGGCAGCCTGGTGTAGCGTTCCAGGACAGCCAAGGTTACACAAAGAAACCCCATCTCAAAACACACACATGCACACACACAAGCACATATACACATGGGGCACGTACATACCTCGAAAGTAGGTGGTGCTCATAAACACCTGCGTTTGTTCTGACTTTTGTCGTCCAGATGAAGCGTGGGCAGTTCCGCGTAGGTACAGGGACAGGCACCTGTGGTGGGGCCTAGTAGGGACCTTTGACCCTGTAGCTGTTTCCTGTTCTCATGTTGTGATACTGAAGCCACGCCAGGGAGATCTGGGTGTGATGGAGAGGGTTCTCCCATAAACTCCTTGGAGTTGGGGCTTCATCCCAAGGTTAAATACAGCAGCAGCGTGGAACAGGACCCCAGAACCAGCGGTTCACAGGCTGCAGAGGCCTGCAGAGGCTGCAGCCAGAGGCTCCCTTGCTCCCATCTACACGCAGGTAGTGACGCTACCAGTTCCTGTCCCCGTGGAGAACTGGGACTCACTGACAGCTTGCAGCTCTTGTTATCATCTTTGCAGTCATAAATTGAATTATTTGGTCTGGTGAGATGGGTCACTGAAGAAAGGCACCCACCCTGAGCTTGGTTCCTGGAACCAATACAGCTCCAGTGTGACACTCCAGGGCTTCAGTCGTGGTTGACTTGATCTCTGTGCCTCAGGACTGTGGTAGTCGGTGCTCTCGCTTGGAGTTTGTGGGAGCCCAGTGTATTCAGTCCTGTTTTGGAGTATCCCCTCTAGTGCAGGACACTGCCGCCGCATCCTCTGGGAGGCGGAGTCCTCACCAAGGCCACCCCCCTGTCAAAACCATACATAACATAGTGCTTGGCAGGTTGGTCTGCCTGCCAGGTGCCACTTTTTTTTTTTTTTTTGGAGACAGGGTTTGGTTTCTCTGTGTAGCTGTCCTTGAACTGCCTGCCTCTGCCTCCCAAGTGCTGGGATTGAAGACATGAGCCACCATCTCCCAGCTTTTAATCGCCCTGGTTGGCCTGGGCCTCCGTATGTACACCAGCTGGCCTCTAATTCAGAGTGCTGGGATTCAAGGCAGCCTGGGGCCTTGTATGAGACAACTAAAGTCTAATGTGGTACGAGGGGTCGTTAGGAAAAGCTCCTTGTCTCTCTTCCAGAAAATATTTTCGGAACCAGGAAGCCTGTCCATGACGACCATCACCAGGCTCCGTGAGAGCTGCCGAGCCGCGCTGCTGGCACAGGGCTGAGTGCAGCCGCACCCCTCCCTGCCTCCACTGCTGCAACTGCTTCCAGAGCAGACACTTCACCAATTCCTGCCCCTGCGCTCCTGTTGTACATACTTGAAACCACGACCCCTAATGTGAACTTTTAAAAGAGGATGATTTAAAACCTTTGGCCCGTCTTTGGAGTCATACATTGAATCATCTGTCCAGTGAGATGGCTCAGCATACACCTACCAAGCCTGATGACCTTAGCTGGGTTCTGGGTGGGACCCGTATATGGAAGCAGAGAACACTCTTTCATGTTGTTCTTTGAGACATGCACACAGTAGAGGGGGAAATATATATATATATATATATATATATATATATAACCTGAGATGTCAGAATACAAGCCATGAAGTACACATTTTGTTGAGTAGATGTCAGCACTGTGTCATTGGCTTTGATTTGGTCTGTCTGGAGAATAAGGCCCACTCCCTTCCACCTTCCCAGTATACTTTCCTAGCCAAGACTATGTTATGTGGCTGTGCCTCGTAGACAGAGGCCCACCCACTTGCTGAACATGGCTATTTGTGGTGATCCCTTGTTTTTTAGAAATAGGTCTTACAGTTAGGCTGGTCCTATGGCTGTCCATCACGCAGTGGACAGGCTCTCCAGCACAGCCTAGTGGGCCATCACTAAATCCGCCCTGGGGACAGGCTGTTCATGAAGCTGGGTCATCGTAATCAGTGGCAGCTGCCATCAGTAGCAAATAAGCACGGAGCCCCTTGTCTTGCAGCCAGCAGGACGGCTCAATGGCCCCAGGTCCTCTGAAGCATGATGGACTAACTCCATCCAGGAGTGGGTGAGCTCAGAGCTGTACCTGATACCTCTGTGCAGATTCTCCCCTTGCACACCCCATCCCTCCAAGGTCTAGCTGGAGGGAGACCTCACCATCCAAGGAAGAGTGCTGGGGCCCTAGGGAGCAGCTGGAATCCAGTCCCACAGGGAGAGCTCATGTGCTCAGTCTGAGTGTGCAGAGAGCCTTTCAAAGGGCTGCCTTCAAGCTGCTCCTGTTCTGTTCAGACTGGGAGGGGAAGCCCTGCAGCCCTGCCAGCAACCCCAACAGTATCCCCGGAGGGATAGATTCCCAGTCCCCAAAGGCCTGGGTCTAGGACCCCTGTGGTGACAGGACAGGAATTTTAGGTCCCAGGGTTGGCTTCAGAAGTCAGAAGCACATGCTGCTTCTAAGGCAGGGCTCTGTGCTGTCTCTTGCACCCTCATGATGAGGGTGGGGCACGTTAGGATGGTAAGCTCTCACATCATGCATACAGCTGCTGTGGTCACTGGAGAGGTTTCTCAAGTCCTTACAAATCCCACCTGGGAGCAGAGGACACTGCAGATGGGTGAGCTGCCTACCCTGGCACAGCCTGGTCTGCTCCTGACAACCTGAGTCTCAGGATACAAAGGAGGGAGAACAGGTCAGAGCTTCAAGGAAACAGCACTGGCCTCATCAGCTCACCCAATGTTTGATGTATATGTGCTTCTTATGACACAGGTGTGGCTCACCTGGAGACTCTAGTCATATGGCCATATTATCACTAAATAAGACTCATATAAAAGGCAGGCACATGCTTCTTATCCCAGCACTGGGAAGTAGAAGGATAAGCTTAAAGTGCTCTTTGCTACTCAGCAAGTTCAAGGCCAGCCTGAGCTACATGAAATCTTGCCTCAAAACAACAAACCACACCGGGCGGTGGTGGCGCACACCTTTAATCCCAACACTCAGGGGGCAGAGCCAGGCGGATCTCTGTGAGTTCTGGGCTACCAAGTGAGTCCCAGGAAAGGCGCAAAGCTACACAGAGAAACCCTGTCTCGAAAAACCAAAACAAACAAACAAACCATCTGGCATTTAGAACCATGACAAGTAACATTTAGTTTTCTCATGGGCTAAGCAGAGGCTGGCTATCCCAACCTTGTCTCAAACCTAAGCATATGAGCAGCACAATTCACCCCCCCACCCCACTGCCACACACAGATCCCCAAAACACCATCAGCATCACTCCTAGGACTCTCTTGGTAGATCACAGAAGCACGAGGTCCAGACAGACAAAGAAGGAGACTTTTTATTAGCATCGTTACAGGCAATGCATTACGTGAGCTGGTCCTCAGTGTACAACCCACCTACGCCGCAGGACAGGTCAGCAGTGTGAATCTACTATTGTACACAGTGCAGAAACAGGGCCACCCTGAACGCCAACAGAGACTGGAAATCACTTTACAAAAAGTAAATAAAAATAATGCCATTTTCTATTTAGAAAAGTGCCAGCTCATGGGTGGCAGAGCACAGAAACACTGGTGGTTGTGCCCCAGCCAGATGCCAGATTCTGGCCCCCCAGGCCAGGCAGCCCAAGCCAAGTGTCCAGAGGTTGACCCTGTGCATGTCTCTGAGGCAGGGCTTCCCTGCTCTTCCCTTCTAGCATCTACAACAGTGTGCAGCCTAACGATCAGCCGCCCTCACCAGGCCCAAGTGTCCGGACCAGAGATTCCCTTTGTAAGGCTTAAATCTTGAGTAAAAGAATGAAGAAACCAAACACCAAATCTTAACAAGTCAAATGGGGGAGCCCGTGCAATTCTGAAAAGCCTTCTTGTTCTCTTTCTTAGAGCTCTACTTTGGTAACATTAACATTAACCAGTTAGCAAAATATTTAACCCAGTTAGCAAAATTAACACCATCATCTCAATAGTTATTCCTCTGTGCATAGTAAATGTTGCAAGATGAACTTCACATTTATAAAGCAGATTTGCAAACAGTTTGCCAGAAAGTGTGCCTCCCTCCCTTCCACACCTATCTAAGCCCGGGGACTAAGAACAGGCCCCTGTGCGTCTGTGCGCACCCGCCCGCCCGTGCACCAGGCTAGATGGTCTGGTAGCCGGCATGACTCCTCTTCCTGCCGATGAGGTAGGCGATGAGGACGATGAGGACCAGCCCTGCCAGGGCTCCGCCAACGGCAATGGGGATCAGCATGTTGTTACCATCCTGCATACACTCTTCCACTGCAACAAAGACAGCCCAGTGTATGCACTGCAGGGTCACCCTCCCCACCCACTTGTTCCTGAGGGGAAAAGGATGAGACCAGGGGAGGGACGAGGAGGTCACCACCTCAGGGAGGTCTACACACGAGCGCTCTCTGTGCAGCTGGGAAAATCCCAGGCACACTCCACCCACGTTAGAATGAGTGAATGGGCAGCTGTGCTGTCCTAGACACAGTCCCTCAGGACGGGAAACACCCCGGGGACCACTTTCAGAGAGGACCACCACTGTCACTCAATGGCTTCCCTCACCCACAGCAGCCCTGCCTAGGTCTGCAGTTTCTTCCTCACAAGGCAAGAGAAAGGGAAAGCTCTCTGTGGAGGAAAAGGACACTCCCTGCCCCGACAGCCTGGTTCCACAACAAGATCGAAGATGTGTCTGCTGCCGCTGTTTCTACGGATGCTACTTACCAGACCCAAACCTATCACTTTCCACCTTGAAAGCCTGGACCTGAATGCTGAAGACGTTAAGGGAAAACGCCTTGCTGACGAAGATGTGCTCCTCAGTGTTGCACTTGTACGAGTTCCCGAGCGTGGCCTGAAGAGCTCTCAGCGAATGGTTGGAGGCGGTGAACGTGGGCACTGCAATGTGAGAAAAAGTCGCTCAACTGCAGACTATACTGGACGAGGACAGGAACCACAGGAAGGAGGAAGCGAGTCTCACCTGTGGCATCGGGAAGAGTCATGTTCAACTGGACTTCTTGTAGGAAAAACAGGCTAGAACTGGCATTCTGAAAGAAAAGACAACCGTTAGTTACCTACAGCACAGGTTGGTGTCATCTGGCCACAGACTTCTACATTTGTAGCACAAAAACAAAGCACACATTTTGGTTAGCTCACTCCGGACATTTTTTTTTTAGTTTGTCTAGGCAGGGCTCCTCTATGTAGCCCTGGCTGTCCTCGAAGTTAGAGATCCACCTGCCTCAGCCTCCCAAGGGCTGGCATTAAAGGGTGCGCCACCGCCGCCGCCTAGCTCCAGACTCTTGTCTGTTATACAGGGTGTCACTATGTAGGCCAGTGAGTCTTGAACCCATGCTCCTGCCTGCATCTCTCAGTACTTGGATTATAAAACATACATCAATATGCTCAACTCCTCCCAGACCTTGGTTAGGACCAGTTTATCCACTAAAATTGAAACAGGAACCATGCTATTAAAAAAATCTTTTGAATAGTACAACAAAGTTAAAATCTATTACAAGAAATTATTAATGAGCTCATTTGTGTGCCATATTAAAATATTTACGTTGGCTGGGAGACACGTAGGAGGCTCTGGGCACATACATTACTCATCACTACAGAAATCCAGCCCCATTTCCCAACTCACAACAGGTCTTCCCAAATACGTGCAGACTAAAACGTCAGTGGGTACTTGTTGGTGAGCAGTGAGGACGGAAACTTAGAAGCCCTGTCATACAAAGTGGGCAGAAAAAAGGGAGACATCTCCTCCTTCCTGAGGAAGCCCTGGACTCTTCCCTCAGTCACTGCAGCTCACACCAGCCCGCACTCCTGACTGCCGCCGCCGCCACTACACCAAGGGCATGAACAAGGCACACAAGAGGAGCCTAGTAAGCATGTCCCACGTGATTTAGATAGAGCAGAGCCTCACCATGCCAAACTTCAGTTCCAGGACACTGTTCTTGTTCTCCACTCTCAGGGTCACCACATGGAGACCGCAGGTCCCATGAGCTGTGTCATTTGGACTGATGTTGAATGCTCTGGTCACAGTCTGACAAGAAAAGCAAAGGAGTCATCACTCCAGGCTCTGGTGACCCTCTCAAAACACAGACACCACCACGAATGGCTGATGAAGTAGACACACCTACTCTAACAAGTCAGGAGAACTGTTAACCACACCTGTGCAGGTTTCTGGGTTCCCAAACAGTGCTACTATTCAGAATGCTGCCTTGCACCAGAGGCTTGGACTGGACCCTATGATGGCTATTCCTAGTGTCAACTTGATTATACCTGGAATAACTAAAACCCAAGAAGTCGGGTATACTTGTGAGGGATTTTTTCTTAATTTAATCATTTGAAGTGGGAAGACCCACCTAAATTTTTTTTATTTATTATTTTCTCGTATATTACATCCTGACTGCAGTTTCCCCTCCCTACCTCCATCCACTCTTCTTCCATTTCCCTTCAGAAGGGGGCAGGCTTCCTAGGGAGATCAACCAAACATGGCCTATCAACTGCAGCCCTCATATTAAGGCTGGATGAGGCAACCCAGTGGAAGGAAAAGGATCCTAGAGACAGCCCCTGCTCCTACTGTTCCACAGGAAGACCAAGCAAGCTACATAACCATAACACATATGCAGAGGTCCTAGTCAGATCCATGCAGGCTCCCTGATTGTCCATTCAGTCTCTGTGAGCCCCTAGAAGCCCAGGTGAGTTGGTTCTGTGGGTTTTCTTGTGGTGTCCTTGACCCCTCTAGTTCCTACAATCTTTCCTCCCCTGGGAGGACAGACCTTTAATCTCTGTATCATTTGAGGTGGGAAGATCTACCTTAATCTGGGTCACACCTTCTGTGAAGGAGGAAGCTCATGCTCTGCCTGCTTGCTCTTGTTAGCAAGTCCTTTGGGATTCTGGTGTATCCAGACCAGCTGAGACATCCAGTCTGGTACACTGAACAACTACTGGATTCTTGGATCTTGCATTGGTAGACAGCCATTGTTGGGCTAGCAGGACCTAGCCTATAAGCCATTCCAATAAATCATAGAGCGTGCATGTGCGCGCACACACGCTTGGTAGTTTGAATGAAAATGGCCTCCACAGGCCCACAGAGAGTGGCACTACTGGGAGGTGTGGCCTTGTTGGAGGAGGTGTGGCCTTGTTGGAGGAAGTGTGTCACTAGGGCGCTTTGAGATTTCAGAAGCTCAAGGTAGGCCTAGTGGCTCTCTTCCTGATACCTGCAGGTGGAGAACTCTCAGCTACCTCTCCATGTCTGCCTGCCTGCTGCCATGCTTCCCTCCATGGTGATTACGGACTAAACCTCTGAACTGCAAGCCAGCCCCAATTAAATGTTTTCCTTTGTAAGAGTTTCTGGTTATGGTGTCTCTTCACAGCAACAGAAACCCCAAGAGTGACTATCTATCTAAAATATAAATACATAGTATATATATGTACACACATATATCCAGGGGATTTATTAGAATGCCTTACAGATACATATTCATTCTAGTCCTCTAGAGAACACTGACTAAAACAGACCTGGTGCTTTTCCTAGCTTCTCCAGCCTCAAGGCCTCAGCAGGTCCTTCTCCCTCAGGCGTCCTTTCCGAATAGCTAAGACTACAGGTGCATACACCCTTGGCCTGGTTCAACCATACAATGGGAAATGTAATGCTCCAACTAGGATCAAGGCACTTCTGTGAGATGCCTAGTTAGCATCAGGGGCTTTCTGTGGGCAGATGGTGTGCCACAGCCCAATCAGACCAATGCAGCTCAACTCAGAGCGGTGGCCGGAAGTGCACGTGGGGTTCAGGTTAGCACTGCCTCTTGTTCTGCACAACAGAAGGTATATTAAGCAACAACCTGCAGTACCAGATTCCTTCTGAATAAATCAAACCCCCATTCCTCCCTACCTTGTTGTCCTTCTTCAAGTAGGTGATGTTCATCTGCAGTGCCATAGAGGCAAGCAGGCAGGTTCCGTTTTCACCAGTCACATTGTATTTCATCACAGTGGGGTTTGTGGGCACAAGTGGTGGCGAGGGGCTGGGCGGCGGTGATGGGCTAGGTGGTCCAGTGGTTGGAGAAGGTCCATCCTGTGTGCAGCGTGTCTCTGCAGGGACAGGAAAGAAGTTCAAGGTCCAGCTTTGCTGTGGGATGGTCTGTATGTCAAATTACTCTGATTGGTCAATAAATAAAAAACTGATTGGCCAGTGGCCAGGCAGGAAGTATAGGCAGGACTAACAGAGAGGAGAAAAGAAAGAACAGGAAGGTGGAAGGAGACACTGCCAGCCATCGCCAGGACAAGCAGCATGTGAAGACGCCGGTAAGCCACGAGCCACGTGGCAACGTATAGATTTATAGAAATGGATTAATTTAAGATATAAGAACAGTTAGCAAGAAGCCTGCCACGGCCATACAGTTTGTAAGTAATATAAGTCTCTGTGTTTATTTGGTTGGGTCTGAGCGGCTGTGGGACTGGCTGGTGACAGAGATTTGTCCTGACTGTGGGCCAGGCAGGAACACAGCTTGCTTCTGACTACCCCAGATGCTGAAGTGCAGGTCAGAATTGGAAGCACCACTTCTGGACTCTGCAGGACACTCCCCACCCCATAACTGCCAGTAACTGGATAGCAGGTTCCGGGCAACAGAGAGGACCCAGAGCACCCCACCCCCAAAACACACATATTCTTCCCATAGTAGCCTGCCTTTTCAGTGGGCACACAGGCACAGAAAACCTCTACTAGGAGGCCAAAAGAAAGCCTCACCCTACCATAGGGAGTAATGTCTAGGTCATATCATATACACAAAAGTAGCATGAATTCAAGTGTTCACACTGAACTGTCACAAAGGAAGGCACTGTGCTAGAAACAAGACAGGGGCTCTTGACAGTCAGACCCTGGCCAGGCCTGTCATATATAAGAACACATGAACTAACTACATACAGCCTAGTACTACTAGCAAGGGTGTGCAAGAGCCTGGAAAGGAGGGGAGGGGAGGGGAAGAGAGGAGGTCTATTTTTACAGGCTGCTTGTTATTTCTAACTTTTCAAGGCCATGGAAGGATCCTCTCGAATGTTTCACCTAACAAAGATTAAGATATGAACAATCAGGCTGTAGAAATGGGCTTGATGGTTAAGAGTGTGTACTGTGGACCTCAGTTAAATTCCCAGCACCCAAGTTAAGCAGCTTACAGTCTCCCACAGCTCCAAGGAAGATCCACACTTCTGGCCTCCTCAAGAGGCCACACAGAGACATACACATAATTTAAAAACAAACAAACAAACAAACAAACAAACCACAATGATGACAACAAAAGAGCCCTGAATCAACAGGGTTAGAGATGGTTCAGTGTAAGAGCACATACTGTGTTTCCAGTACCCATGTTAGGCCCCTCACAACTGCCTGTAATCTACCCCTCCAGAGGACCCAACACCGCTGGCCTCCACAGGCAGCCATATCCGTGTACATACTCACACACACACTCAGTTAGGAGAACACCCCCGCCACACACACACATCAACAACAGCAATCAAGAGGAGTCTGCTGGTGAACTGGGAAGCCGGTGCCTGACAGATGTCACTCTATATCACAAATCTGGTAAGACCTTGGTCTGGCTGTTCTCAGGCCTGTAGCAGCATACCGACAGCCCACTCCAGGTTGAGAACCCTCTGCCCGACTCTAAACATCTTTGGCAGAGAAAGTATCTGATTCTTCACAAAAAAAGTCGACAAGAAAGCCAGCTCCACCTACTCTAGCTAGTGCTTTACTTCTCTAAAGATCATTTTATTTTATGTATTTAAGTGTTTTGCCTACAGCTGGACAGTGGTGACACACATCTTTAATGGCAGCACTTAGGAGGCAGAGGCAGGTGGACCTATAGAGTGAATTCCAGGATTGCCAGGGCTACACAGAGAAATCAAAACCAAAGTGTTTTGCCTGCATGTATATGAATGTCTTGTGCTCAGCGAGGCCCGAGGAGGGCACTGGATCCCCTAGAACTGGAGTTACAGACAGTTGGCAACCACCTGGGTGCTGGTGGTTCAAATCCAAGTCCTCTGGAAGAGCTGCCAATGTTCTAACTGTTGCACCATCTTTCCAGCCCCATTTTATTTCCTTTTAAGTAAGGTTTGTCAAGGGCCCATGATGATTTTGATCTGACCCTTTACAGTTAACAGAAGGAATGATGCATGAGGTGTCCTTCCTTGTCAAGGCACCCTATGCTACTTACCAATAATACACATATACACACTCACAGACTTAATACAATGGTGTTAAATAACAATTATTAGTAAACCATAAAAGCAGACAAGAGTATAAAAACATCTCTCAGGCTCATCAGGTAGAGAGATGTGCAGGCTTAGCACCTTGAAGGAGAGCTCTGGAGCCCATACAGAAGGACAGAACTGACTCCCAAGGGTTGAACTCTGACATTCCCCTCCATGCATACACGGCACTCAAACACACAAAAGAAAAACTAAACCCACACTTGCACCCCACACAACTGAGCAGGCTCTCCAGACAGAATACTAGCCTGCAGCTGGATGACCTGGAGCTTTGGCCGGGCAGGTACTCACTGCTCCCAATTTCCGTCCCTCTACCTAATTCATCACAAGCTGCCTGTGGAGGCATTTCAGAGGACAGCATCTCTTAGAAAGGCCACCACCGCCTCTCTTCACCTCCCAGCAGACAGAGCTCCCGCTGGTTTGAAAGTAACCACGTGGTAGCAGTCAAAGGCCATGCTGACTCTGGGCATCTATGGAAAGGTGCCACTGCCGTGACACCCATAGTCTATTTGGAAGAGCAGCTGCAGCGAGGTCGGTAAAAGGGCTTGACCCCAGCCAGCATCTTTCAGAACTACCCTATTTCTCCTAATTATATCTGGCTTGCATGTGTTGTGTGTATGGGGGGGAGGTATCTTTTACCCCTGTTCTATCAAGAACACCTCTGTCACTGGATCAGGAAACAAAAGCACTAATTATATCTGTGGGCTGAAGAGATGGCTCTGTAGGTTAAGAGCATTTGTTGTTCTTCCAGAAGACCCAGGTTTAATTCCCAACACCCACTTGGTGGCTCACAAGCATCTATAACTACAGTTCCAGATGATCTAATGCCCTCTTTTGGCCATCTTGGACACCAAGCATGTACATGGTGCAGATATACATGTAGGCAAAACACACGCACATAAAATAAAAACTACTTTTTAAGAAGGGAAAACCCCCTAAAACACAAACAACCCAGTACTATTTGTAACACGACGACGGTACACATTTCAGACCAGGACTCTATCACAACAACTAGGCTTCGCTTAAGTCAGCGCATGAACATCTGTAACTAATGCAAGTGGCTGTTGCCAGGCACAGTAGCACACACCTTAATCCCAGCACTCTTTTGGAAGGCAGAGGCAGGTGGATCTCTGAAAGTTTGAGGCCAGCCTGGTCTACAGAGTGAGTTCCAGGATAATCAGAGTTACATAATAGAGAGATCCTGTCTCAACAAAACAAAAAAGGGGGTGACTGTGTCACACCAAGGCTATGCTTCTAGACACTGACCTCAGTCAGCTCCATATGCAATGAAATACTTTCTTTTTTAACTTTAGGTGAAGAACAGGGGTGCACTAGTGTGCCGCCTGCTGAGAAAATACCTGCTACACCCCTTGACCTTCAGCTGAGAGCACTGAGAGACAGCCTGAGTTAGCTCTCTCCAGCAGTCACCAGTCTTCCATCAGGACTGCTGAGGAAGCCCAAAGGAAAGAAAGCAGGGCGGGTCCGGGGTTTTGGAAAGCTGCCAAGGCCAGGTAAGCCTTGGACAAATCACATGCCCTCACCTTTCCATGGACAATTTCAGAGCTGACTGATTGGATTTGGGGCAAAGGGTCATTAGGGCCCACTAGTTTGGTCAACAGGTACAGGCCAGGGGTCACACTTCCCTCAGACAGGTAAAGGCAACCCTAGAGCTTGCCTGAGCAGGTCTGAGGAAACTGGCTTGCAGGTAGAGTGCTTTGGGAGTCTGAACCCCTAACCATTTCCCTCAATGTCCACAAGATCGCTCGCTCTTCTGCATCCCACAAATGACTGAGACCGACTTGTTCTCACCCATTTTCTACCCTCTTAATCAGAAGTGCCCACTCTCATCTTCAAAAGTTACCATCTCCTAAGAGCAGAAGGGCTGCCAGACCATGGTGCCGTCACACTCCACTATGGAGTGTGTCACCTGCGGCCCCCAGCCCAGCACCTCACCTTCCTTGCTGAAGTTGTTATTTGACAGGTAGGCCTGGATAGTGGCATCGTGGAGTGTGACAGTCACATTGCCCATGAGGATCTGGACAGCACTCAAACATCGGTAGGTTTTGTTGATGTCTGCCTTGATGTCAGTCATGGAGTCCACAGAGTGGATCCCTGTATCCAAATCAACAAACAAAACAAAATGCAATTTTTAACTGTTTGCAATACTCAGTTGAAATTGACTTATTTATCATCATCTTGTATTCTTTTCTTTTGAACGTTAAGAAGGGTTTTACTAGTTTAAAAGAAAAACCTCAGGGCAAGCAAGCTGTAATCTCAGGGGCTGACTGAGGGAGGAAGGTGGAGAAGAGGAAGGGGACCCATGCCACCTGCAGCAAGCCAGCATGCCACACAGTGGGGAGTGAAAAAGCCTGAAGGAGCGGAGAAAACACACTTAGCCAGCATCTACAAGGAAAAGGAAGTCACGATTAAGAAAGACAGGCAGACCTAACAGGCCCTCGCGTGGCTCTTGGAAAGGCTGGTTCTCCACCCTCCCTTCGGTTTTGCCTTTTGTCCCGGGTCTTACCCTTGGTGCTGGCATTGGTGAAATATTGTGTGTCTGACAAGTTGTAAGTAAAAGACATGTGCTGGACACGGTAACGTGTTGCATTTCTTGTGAAGCTGAGCATCAGTGAATATCCACTTCCAAAAGCAATCGTGAGGCTGGGTTGAGAAGCATTTTCACTACCACAAGAACTGTTACTGTTCAGTACTTCTGCAGAGGGCGGCAGGGAAAAGGTAGCGTTCTGGAACAAATACAATTCGGACATATCTCCGTGAGAATGTATACTGCTAAAAGACAACTGCCAAAGAGGGACGGTACGTATACCGATAAAAGCTTAACCTTCAATGTTAAAGTAGTCACTTACAAAGACTTTACTTGGTACAGTCTTTGTACAAATTGTTGGGATACAGTATAATTCAATACATGCAAACAATGCTCATGACTTGATTTGGGGTAGTCAACATTTCCATCCCCTGTGCACTGGGAACCTCCAAACATTCCTGAGTATCCTGAAGTACTAACAGACTGTGGTAGGTATGTGTTCTATAGGTATAGTGTTCTATAAAGTATTTATTCAGTTTTAACGTAACCAATAAAAAGCTTACTACGGTGTCACTACTAACAGAAATAGGCTGACAAATGAATCAGGTGAGAGAACTGATTTAGTAATCACAGGTAAATCGGCTTCTCATTGATTGTGTGCCCAGCTTGATTCTAATACTCAGGAGGCTGAGGCAGGAAGATCGTGAGTTTGAGGCCAGCCAGTGCTGTGCAATAAAACACAACATAAACATATCCACTTATAACAGAACCAAAGTCAAAAGTTACCTTGAAGGTAAAGAATCTAACTTGATGGTACTGCTTTTTTTGGAACCTAAGTATCTCTTTAAAGACTGTTTCCTGGGGTGAGAGATGAAGAAGGGCTGGGAGAGCATCTGTCCAGCATGCATGAAGCCCTAGCCTCATTCTCCAGTACTGCACGCCCCAAGTCAGATGGGGCAAGCCTGTAATCCCAGCACTTGGGAGTTGGAAGCTAGAGGATCAGGGATTTCAGGTCACAATGAGGTATGTGGGACCCTGTCACTCACAAACCAACCAACCAACCTACTGACCCTCACCAACCCCAGACCCCAAAACCACATAAGAGAAGTCAAAAGCTGAGGAGGGTAAAATGCCTCAGTGGGTAAATACACCTGCCATCAGGCCCAATAACTAAGTTCAATACCAGGGCCCACATGGTAGAAGACAACTCTCTCAAGGTATCCTCTAGCTTCTATCCATGCACTGTGGCAGACTGCTCACAAAGTGTACATGCACACACATATGTACACACACGTAAATTTAAAAAGTAAACTAGAGAGGCTGGAGTGACTGTTCAGTGGTTAAGAGCACAGGCTGCTCTTCTGGAGCACCTGGATTAAACCCCCAGCATCCACATGGTGGCTCACAACTATCTTGAACTCCAGTCCTGGGGCTCTAATGCCCTCTTCTGGCCTTCCTGGATACTGCACACATGTACTGTACTGCACTGACATACATGCATGCAGGCACTCATTTACAAAAAAGGAGTAGGGTTACAGGTGTGGTGACTCTCAGGATCCAGGATGCATTTAAAAGAGTAATGACATATAATAAGTGTGTGAAATGCCCACAAGCATGTAATTAAGAAGAAATTTAAAATACAGGTTACTCATCTGCTAGCAATCTAAGAACTACATAAAGTTTGTACTCATCTATATAAACACAAACTTGCTTTAATGTAACCACTGAGAACATCTTTTTGTTTGAGACAGGGAGGATCTCACTGTGTGGTCCTGACTGGCTCAGAACTCTCATCTTTGTAGACCAGGCTGGCCTTGAATTAAAATATTTGCCTGGCCTGGCGGTGGTGGCGCATGCCTTTAATTCCTGCACCCAGGAGGCAGAGGCAGGTGGATCTCTGTGAGTTCAGGGCCAGCCTGGTCTACAGATGGAGTTCCAGGACAGCCAGAGCTACACAGAGAGAAACCTTTGTCTTGAGGGGGAAAAAAAAAAGGTTTGCCTGCCTCTGCCTCCTTCTGAGAGCTCGGATTGTGTGTGAGCCACCAGGTTCAGCCCCTAAGAACACCCTCCTTAAAGGAAGGCAGTCTATAGCATTTGCGTGTCAAGCCACCCCTTAGATCCATCTCTTGGGATACAGTGACTGACTGTCTGAAGAAGATCAAAACTCCAGCTGTTTACTGACCATGGAGAATATAAGAAAGCTAACCAAGTAGCACTAGGGAAGCATTTGGCAAATGTGCTGACTACTGCGAGGTTCTACAAGGTGTCTGTACAACAGCCACGACGAAACCCCGACTGTGAGCACTCCACAAACGGTTTGCTGTGGCTGCAGTCAGCAGCAGACACCAGCAGAGATCACCTACGGGCCCAGAAGCCGTGAGAAGCGACAAGGGCAGACAAAGGTATGATCATTTCCCGGGTCCCACAAGGGTCGGTGTCTCCTACCTGAGAGCCTTGTTCATTCTCGTAGACGGTCCGGAAGGAGGCGGAGAAGTTGGCCATTATACAGGCTGTGCCATTGCTGTCTTTCACCACGAACAACGCTGAGGCACCGTGGGCAAGGCCTGCTGCTTCCAGGAAAAAGAAACCATCATACACCCACTTCAAAGTACAACTGTTACTCCTGTTTCCTGTAACTTTTATTAAGATTCACGGTGTTTGGTAAACACTGAACCAGACAAGTGGATTACAGGTTCGTGTCCCAATCCTAACCCCTCAACCCTGGATCCCATAGAAAACTGCCATCTTCCAGGCTGTCCCATCAACTTGCCAGCCCTGCCTACGGCTCCTGAGCGCTGTCATCAGGGTACTTAGCCTAGGCCTATGTCCCTCAGAGGATCTAACTGTAAGATGTGATGAGGCCTGAAAGGTACACCTCAAGCATGCCGAGCATGCATCAGCCGACTGCAGAAACCCAAGGGAGAATCTGTAAGTAGTAGTTACAGTTGGGCTAGTTTTTACCTCTCAGACCAGGGTGGGGGGTGGCAAAAGAAGTCGTGAGCTCAGACACAGGACCTGAACTCTACCAGCTCATGGCTGAGGGACACTGGACACACCCTCAACCCATACAAGTGAGGGCTGCCCTATTTGTGGAGGTTCAAGGACTTATGGAGGCTCTAAAGTTTCTCAGTGAATAATAGTCTTTGCAGAACATTTCCTCTCTGGCTTTTTTTTTTTTTTTTTTTGATTTTTCGAGACAGGGTTTCTCTGTGTAGCTTTGCGCCTTTCCTGGGACTCACTTGGTAGCCCAGGCTGGCCTCGAACTCACAGAGATCCGCCTGGCTCTGCCTCCCGAGTGCTGGGATTAAAGGCGTGCGCCACCACCGCCCGGCTCCTCTCTGGCTTTTTAAATAAATAAATAGATAAACAAATAGAGCTAGTCTCACACCTGGAATCCTAGCACTGGGGACTCTGAGGCCAGAGGATCACCAGCCTGCCACCTGCAGTGCAGAGACCTGTAGCATGAATCTTAAAAGGTCTTATTAATTAAATCAAACCTAAGCCAGGTATTGGGGTGAACGCTGGAAGATCAGAGAAGCAGAACAAGCCACAGCTTCCTCACCTTGCCAGTTCCTCAGCTGATCCTGTTTCCTCAGGCTGGAAGCCTCTGAGTCCTCATATCCAAATGGATCTCAGCTGAACTGTTGCTAGAAGCCTAAAAGCTTAACCAGCCAAATGCTTCTAGTTTCTGGACTTCCATGCCTATGTACCTTTCTGCTTTCTGCCATCACTCCCTGGGATTAAAGGCTCAATTTCTGGGATTAAAGGAGTGAGTCACCATGCTTGGCTGTATCCTCAAACACACAGACATCCAGGTGGATTTCTGCCTCTGGAATGCTAGGATTAAAGGCGTGTGCTACCACTGCCTAACCTCTATGTTTAATATTGTGGCTGTTCTGTTCTGTGACCCCAGATAAGTTTTTTACCGTGCACAATATTTTGGGGAACACAATACCACCACAGAGACCTGCTGTGGATATCACTCTGTATAAATAAACACTGATTGGCTAACAGCCAGACAGGAAGTATAGGCGGGACTAACAGAGGAGAACTGAGGAAACAGGAAGGAAAGGGGAGTTTGCCTGGAGTCGCCACCAGGACAAGGAAGATGTAAGGTACTGATAAGCCACGAGCCACGTGGCAAAGTATAGATTAATAAAAATGGGCTAAATATAAGAGTAAGAGCTAGACAATGATAGGCTAATGGCCAAGCAGTTTAAATAATGTAAGAGTCTGTGTGTTTATTTTATAAGTGGGCTCTGGAACTGGCAGGACTTGGTGGGAGCTGGAGAGAAATTCTCCAGCTACAGAGACCCATCCACAAACTAACAAATAACCCACGATCCTAATCAAGATGCCCAGCACCACGTCAGAAAAGCAGTGCTTTTAGCTGGGCATGGTGGTGCACACCTGTATTCTCCCCACTCAGGAGGCAGGCAGATCTCTGTGAATTTGAGGTCAGCCTGGTACAACGAGTTCTGGGTCAGTAAGACCCTGTCCTCCGCTCCTCCCCCAACAAAAACCAACAAAACAAGGCAGCAGCAGAGCGAGGACAACTAGTACGTTTCATTACCATTACAGACGAACAAAGCCAGGTACTCTTGCCACACAACGACACAGGCTTATCAGCCATCACTGTCCAGCAACAGGTGGCATGCTGTCACCTGTCTCTGCAGCTACAAGTTTATATACAGTCTTCCAAGGACACTGACACATCTGGGGCCTGGAGGTATCCACTCGGGAGTGTGAGGCAGGAGCACAAGTTGCAGGCTAGGATGTTCTACACAGTAAATTCAAAGCCCAAGAGGGAACCATGGCAAGACTCCATCTTAAGAACAAACGAACAACAAACTAGAAAAATCTTACTTCCTGAGAAAACAAATGGACTTCAACGAACCCAATTTATTTCACTCTTGCAACTTTGAAAGAAATAAGATAGAAACCCAAGAGCCTAACTAGAAGCTCCAATGCTCTCTTCTGACCTCCAAGGACAAGTGATACACATAAACTCTCTCAGGCACATACATAAAAATAAACATTTAAAAAAATACATGGTTGTCTTAGTTAGGGTTACTATTGCTGTGATAAAAACACCATAACCAAAAGCAGCTTGAGAAAGGGTTTATTTGGCTGGGCGGTGGCGGCGCACGCCTTTAATCCCAGCACTCGGGAGGCAGAGGCAGGTGGATCTCTGTGAGTTTGAGGCCAGCCTGGGCTACCAAGTGAGCTCCAGGAAAGGCGCAAAGCTACACAGAGAAACCCTGCCTCGAGCCCTCCCTCCCCCCCCCCCCAAAAAAGGGGTTTATTTGGCTTACACTTCCATCACTATTCATTACTGAAGGAAGTCAGGACAGGAACTCAAGCAGGACAGGAACCTGGAGGCAGGAGCTGATACAGAGGCCATGGTGGTTACTGACTTGCTCTCCATGGCTTGCTCAGCCTGCTTTCTTATAGAACCCAGGACCACCAACCAGCCCAAGGGTGGCACCACCCACAATGGGCTGGACACTCCCACATCAATTACTAATTTAAAAAATGCCCTATAGGCTTGCCCACAGCCCCATCTTATGGAGGCCTTTTCTAAACTGAGGCTCCCTTATCTCAGATGACACTTGCTTGTGTCAAGTTGGCATAAAACTAGCCAGTATAATAGCCAGGTATGGTGGCATCCATGTACAATCCCAGAACTAGATAGGCAAAGACAGAAGGATCACACCAGTATTTGGCCAGCCTGGTTTACCTACCAAGTTCTAGGCCAGCCCATGGCTACATACCAAGTCCCTGTTATAGAGGAACAATGGAAATCAGGGGTCAGAGAGATGGCTCAGTGGTCAAGAGTACATGCTGTTCTTCCACAAGACCCAAGTGCAAGCCCCAACACCCACATCAGGTGCTTACACTTTTCTGTAACTCCAGTTCCATGGGATCCAACATCTTCTCCTGGCCTCTGTGAGCAGCCCTCAAATATACACAAGATAAAATATCTTAAAAACAAAAAGACCAAAAACCAAAACCGAAAATCCCCAAACCTGTAGCCTAACAGCAGGAAAGGTCACTATTACAGGCCTAAGGCTTCCTTGCCTGGAGATGTCCTTCGCAGAAGGCTCTGAGGTCACACTCACCGACACAACAGATACCCCCATGGGAGCACACAGCCCAGCTCTAACCAGGCTGTCCTTTCACACATTTTCTTGTCACCCTAGTAATTTGTCAACATACTCTCCCCAAACTAGTAACCATGCATATTCAAAGGAAAACCAAGTATCACTACAATCTAAAATGGCCTCTGTGGCTTTTGAGAACATGCCTTTCCCTGGCCCCCAGTTGCTCCCATCTCTGTGTGTCTTTCTCTTTCTTAATAAACTGTCTTTAGTTCTACTACCTAAAAAAATAAAGGGGGTGGTGGGGTTGGGGGGTGGAGAGACAGCTCAGCAGCTAAGAGCACTGGCTGCTCTTTCAGAGGACCCAGGTTCAGTTCCCAGCAACCACATGGCGGCTCACATGATTCCAGAGCCACAAGATCTGATTCTCTCTTCCGGCCTCTAGGAGCACTGCATAGATATACATGACGCACAGACAGATGAGCAGGCAACGCTCAGATGCACAAAAGAAAAAGAAAAAGCTAAAGTATTTAAAGAAAATAGGGGCTAAAGGGACAGCTTGTGATTTAGAGCACCTGTTGTTGCAGAAGACCTGGGTTTCTCCGCACCCACATGCGGCTCACAACCGTCCAAACCATCTCTAGTTCCAGTTCCAGGAGATCCAATGCCCTCTTCTGACACCACAAGCACTAGGCACATACATGCAGGAAAAACACTCAAACACCTAAAACAAATCTTTACAAAAAGTTTTTAAAGGCATGTAAAATTTAAATCTTTTAACAAAAAGAGCTCCCCGCCCCCCAATCAGTTAAGATGCCTATGGCAATCTGGGCCTAGGACAGGAACAGCTGTCAGGAACCCCATCTGCCTACTAATGGACAACCTGCTCATTTCCCATTTCTCCAGGGGTCAAAGGGCAAGGCTGGCTAGTTCTTTCAAAACACTATACTACAGGAAATTCCCTCCCCTGCAACTAGTAAGGCAGTGGGAAGCACACATGCTCAAGTCAGAAGCTCTTCAGTCACCAGCTACGTGACCTTGGGCCAGGAGCAGCCACCTAGCCACCCTGAGATTGCACAACCGAGACAGGAAGAACGCAGCCCCAAGGCTGGCTGGCGGCCCTCTCAGCAGCTCGCAGTTGGTCGAAAAGGCTCGCTACTGGGTCACTCTTGTTTTGGGAGCTCCCTTGCTTCCTTCTTTGGCCAGGACGTCCTGGAACTCAAGTATGTTGCCACCACGAAGATCTGCTTGACAACTACCTGTAACACATTTACTTTGTGACAGGCACTTTTCTTTTCTTCTTTTTTTTTTTGGTTTTTCGAGACAGGGTTTCTCTGTGTAGCTTTGCGCCTTTCCTGGATCTCACTCTGTAGACCAGGCTGGCCTCGAACTCACAGAGATCCACCTGGCTCTGCCTCCCGAGTGCTGGGATTAAAGGTGTTCGACACCACCACCACCACCAGGCTTGACAGGCACTTTTCAGAGCATGTTTCCATCAGGTTACTATGACAGCTGTCACTATGATGATTCCCTCCTGCTGAGGTAGAGGCCCAGAGATACTAAGTTGCTTCAAGGTCACAGCAAGTGAATGGTCCAGTTTTTGTTTCCTCCATGCATGGCCTGCTGACCATGCTGCTTCTGCAGCTCTTGGTGAGGAGGTATATTTGAAGCCACCCACCCTGGGTTACATCCATAGTGAGACCCTTGTCACCAACCAACCACACCGTAACTTATCTTGGCTTGATTCCTTTAAGTCCTGTTTCTTCTTATCTCGGGACGCATAAATCACCTTTGAACACTTAAAAGACCAAAGTTCCACTGCACACACTGAACTACCATCTCTAGAGGGAGGGTTTTCCTTCTGCTGGCTAGCTTCCACAAGGCTGGAACATGCTATGCAAGCTGCTGTGGGAGGAAGGGACAAGTGTCCCTTTCTAGAAAGCTGCTCTTGCTTAGGGCCAGCTCCAGACCCCTGCTATACAGCTGGACATGCCTTCATGAAAGCACCATGCACTCCCACGTGTCCGGACAGGAGGCTGGGGCCCTTAAGTGAGCAAAGGAGACAGGCTATTCCCAGCACAGGTACCAGGTGCTACAGTCTGCATACGCATAGTTAGAAGGCCAGGTCAAGATAACAATGTCTAAGTTGGGTCTAACAGAATACCAATTCAAAGTCACACAACCACAGAACAGTTTGATCACCAATCTAGAGAGGAATTCAAGAACCCATGATCCAGGGTAACATTAATTAGCAGAAAACTTATAATACTTCTGGACTGACAGAGCTCATCCAGAAAGGGGAAGGTCATGGGGTCAGTCCCAAAACTGAACAGTCATCCCATTAGGCAACCATACACACGAGTTTCAGTTCACTCTAGTCTGCTTTCTATTAAGAACTTAAACACAACGACAGCTTGGAGCCAGCAAGGACTGTAGGAACATCAGTAATTCCAAAGTTAGAATTTTTCTAAAGATAAAATTATTTTTGAAGTTATGAAATTGAAATAAATACTTAAGACCTAAATCAAAGTTGTTAAAGTACTTTTGTGAAAGCTGGGACATACAGTATACAGTACTCAATTATTGTCAAAGATTTTTCTTTCCACTTTATTTACATAAAAAAGATTTCACTATCTAACCCAGGCTGACCTTCAATTCGAAATCCCCCTGCCTCAGCCTCCCAAGTCTAACAAGTGCGAGCCACCACTGGTTAGTTTTATTCATCAATTATTTATTTATTTTATTTAGCGGCAGAGTCTCTAGTCCTGGCTGTCCTGGAACACATTACGAAGACCCGACTGGCCTGTTAAAGAGAGATCCTTCTGCTTCCCTATGGCACCACGCCAGCCAGAGGCTAGTTTTAAAAACATGAAACGAGGCCTGGCGTGGTGTCCCACGGCTTTAATGTCAGCACTTGGGAAGCAGAGGCAGGGGTATACCAGTGAATTTCAGGCCAGTATGTTCTCCATGGCTGAGATCCTATTTTTAAAAAAAGTAAAGAAAAAGAGAAAGTATAAACAGTCTAAGGGTTTTACATAGTTTTGGCTGTGCTGGAGATTTAGCTCCAGGCCCAGAGGTAATGTTACTGCATTGCTGAGCTACATCCAGGCCCTGTGAGCTCTTCTAATAAAGTCATTCCGACAGGACAGAACTTGTTTCCGCAATTCCCGTTCTAGTTACAACTACTGAAGCGTGAAGGGTCACAGGTCCCTTAGCAGGGTTTGAGACCGCCGAATAAGCAAGCGCACCTCTCGTCTCTCCTAGATCGAAGAGGGGTTCATCTCATACGAGGGAAACCAGATTCCATAAAGTCACAGAATCTGGGGGCCCGATGGGTCCTAAGAGGTGCTCGGGACTCACGTCGTGAGCATGTGGCCCCGGTGAACTCTCGCCAGCCACCTCTCTCGGGTCCCTGCAGAGGCTGGCACTGCAGCTAAACCCTCCGCGCTACTGGGGTACGGCGGTGAGGGAGGGCACCTCCGGCAGGGGCCCCGAGGCAGCAGCACCCACTCCTCGCACAAGGTAGCCCGGGTGCCAGCAGCACTGCCCACCGTCTCGGCTCCTCCCGGAGCGTCGCGGGGTCACCGGCTGGGCTCCCAAAGCCGCGTCTGCGTCCTGAGGCCCGCAAGGGCTCCGGGGCGGCGAGCGCCACTGCGGAGCCGGTCGGCTGGCCGGCTCGAGGCCTACTCGACGCTCGCCCGCGGCCCCGGGCGTCCCGTTTCCACCCGGCCCGACGCCCCCTTCCCGTCCGTCCCGAGACGCCGACCCCGCCCGGCCCTCCCTCCCTCCCTCCTCCTCCCTCCCTCCCCGGCTCACCCAGGAGCAACAGGAGCAGCGGCCGCCGGGCGCCGGGGGCCGCCATGGCGCGACGCAGCCGAGGCCGGGGTGCGGCGGTTGCGCGGGCGGCGGGGCCGGCGGGAGGGCGCGTCCACCGACTCGAGGGACCCGGCAGCTGCGGCGGCGCCGGCACCGAGAGGACCCTGCGGCCGGCGGCGCCTGTCACGTGAGCCGCGCCGCGCCCGCCGGTCACGTGAGCCGAGGGTCTCGCGAGAGCGGCCCCAGGGGGGGGGGGGCGGCCCGCTGCTTCTCCGGGAGCCTCCGCTGCCTCCGCATGTGATTCGGTCACGTGCCGGCCGACGTCATGTGAGCCGCCGGCCACGTGACGTGGTCCCCCCCACTCCCACCCCCTCCCCGCCGCCGCCGCCCCTCCTCCTCCCATTCCTAGCCTCCCAGGCCTTTCCCGATGGTGTCCCGAAATGGAAAGTAGGTTGTGGCTCGGGGAAGGGGAAGAAGAAACGCTGCCGGAGAAAGTCAGGGTGGAAACGGGAAGCCGTGAAGGCTGGAGCGAGGCCAGCAGGCCCGGGCCAGCGGCAGGGCCCCTGTGGCCCAGGCGTAGGCTGACCTCCTGGTTAGGTTCATACCAATGTTTACATCCAGGACAGTGTGCCTGTCTGTTTCCAGGTGGGTTTTGACATCTGAGCCCATGTGGCCGCCGCTCTCAGGCTCAGGGGCTCCCTCAACTGTGTCTTTTCCGTGGTCCGGGCACAGGACAGTCCCGAAGGGCATGCAGATGGCGCCAAGTGGTGGTAGGAGAGACACATTTACTTTAAAGACAAGATTTCACTGTATATCCCTAGCTGGCCTCAATAAGTTCACCTCCCCCTGTCTCCTGAGTGCTGGGATTAAATCCGTGGGTGCAGGGTTTCTGAGCACTCCTGATTGTGGAACAAGATCTTGTTGATGGTCATCTCTCTTGAGATGATTGAGAATTTCCATGAAGAACTCAATACTAAAACATCTTCCTCTTTTACGGATGTAACACTCAAAACTCCGGGGTTTATTATTGTTTGGTTTTTTCGTTGTTTTAGGCTATGATGCCACCCTGAAGTCCTGGTTGACCTGGAACACTGTGTGGACCCAGCTGGCCTCACACTTTGGGCAGTCCCTCTGTCCGTAGTGCGGAGATTGCCGATGTGTGCCATCATGACCAGCAAAATCCCAAGTTTTTATGTTACTGTTTTGGGGACAGAGTCTCTCTACACAGCCCTGACTGTCCTGGGACTCATTATGTAGACCTAGCTGGCCTCAAACTCACAGATCAATCAGCCTGCCTCTGCCTTCGAGTGCTGGGATTGAAGGTGTACATTGCCACACCCCACTTGAAATCTCAAAGATTTTTCATTCTAGCCGAGTTCTTCCTTCCTCTCAGAATTGTGCGCCCAGTAACAAACACCAAAGCTGTTTATGCGGTGGAGGAGTTTTAATTCTTTCACCAGAGAATAAGAAATCAGCAGAGGGGCTGGAGAGATGGCTTGCTGGTTAAGAGCACTTGTTGCTCTTGTCCAGAACCTTGGTTTCATTCCCAGCATCCACATGATTCACAACTATCCATAACTCCAGTTCCAGGGACTCTGATGTCCTCTTCTGATCTCTGAGTGCATATGTTCCTGATACACAGGCATACTTTCAAGCAAAACACTCATACACAAAATAAAAATTCTAAAAAGAAAGAAACTGGGAGAAATAGGTCAGAGATCAGGAAGAATAGGGTCCTTTTTAAGAGCAATGTGTGGGTGGGTGGTTAGGTGGGTAGTGGTGCATCCCTTTAATCCCAGGGCTTGGGAGCCAGAGGCAGGTGGAACTCTGAGTTCTAGGCCAGCCAGGGTTATAGATCCCTATCAAAAAAGGGGGTGGTCATGGTACAAAACTAAAAGGAGGCATGGTGGCATGAGCTTGTGATCCCAAAACTTTTGTTACTTGTCTGTTACTGTGATAAAACGCTTTATGACAAGGCAGCTTAGAGAGGGTTTATGGGGGCCAGAGAGCTAATAATCCATCTCCATCGTGGTGGGGAGGAGAGCAGGAGGTAGATGTGGCGCTAGAGCCGCAGCTGAGAGCTCACATTTTGATCCATAACAGGAAGCAAAGAGCACACTGGGATGCCTTTCTTGTGAAGTAGTCTGTCAGCAGTCAGGTAGCAATGCTGTCCAGTAAAAGAAAATAGTGTCAAGGGCTGGAGAGATGGCTCAGTGGTTAAGAGCACTGACTGCTTTTCCAGAGGTCCTGAGTTCAATTCCCAGCACCCACATGGTGGCTCACAACCATCTGCAATGAGATCTGGTGCCCACTTGTGGCATACATGCAGGCAGAACACTGTATACTTAATAAATAAATTTTTAAAAAAAGAAAAAAAATAGTGTCTGTCTTTGGATTGTTCTGTGAAGCAGAGAGCCAATTTCAGATACAGTTGGAGGACTTCTAAGATGTTCATTTTCTCCTAAACATCCTGATGTTGAAAACCCACCAGATAATTTTTTATTCAAAAACAAAAGCCCCTTATTGAGTTGTGCTTCCCAGCCTCTGAAGTCCTTTTTATTTCATCAGTATTGGTGATGTACAGACCCCCTGAAGAATTCCCAGCATTCCTTGCAGCTAAGGTGTAGATATTGGCCAGAGTCCAGCTTGAGGTAAAATAGCCAGATGAATGTAGAGACATTGAACACCTGGTGTCAGTCAGTGTTGAGTGGTGGCAGTAGAAGCTGGTCTTGCCTGGCCCTCATTGGTAGAATCTGTGTGTTTCCGTTGTCCCTGGCTGTTCCATGTTTGGTACTTGGCCTGATTTCTTCTGTATCCTTTTTGGAGATTCTGAAAATTGCTCTGAGCCCCTTTGGTATATCATTTTTCTGTCTCAAGCATGTATGGATAGTTTACTGTGTATAAGTAGAGCCCTTACCTAACACAATACTAACTTCTGTGAACCAATAAAAAAATCAACAAATAAACACTAGGGTCAGTTCTTGCTTGAGTGTTGTTTGAAGTCCATTCCTCATGATGGGAGACACAGAATGGGAACTGAAATTCTCAAGAAGCCACTTCTCCATTTGTTTTCATGATTTTTAACTGGAAGGAGCTGGGGTGGGTTGGAAGGGTGCTCTAAAGAATGGAGCTCTGCTTTCCAGGCACTGAAGGATGGAGCTGCCAGGTTGAAGCCTTGTTCAGAAGGAAGCACAGGGCGTGAGGAGGCAAGACACTTCAGTCAGGATCTTGTCATCTCGGATTTGTTGTAAAGACCGAAGGTATCAGCCTGGCCCATCTGTTCCTGCTTCATACAAAAAGGAGACCAACCCTACAGTGAACTGAGACTCCCACGAAGAGCACTTCATTCAAAGAACAGGGTCTTCTTGACTCAGGCTATTGGAGTAGAGTAGATTGTCTGAGCTTGCTGGTGACCAACCTGGGTCTAGGTTCAGGGAGAGATCCTGTCTCAAGGTATTAAGGTAGAGTGGTAGACCAGGGCATCTGATGTCCTCTTCTGGCCTTATTCCTGGGCGGATAAAGGGTCCTGCCCTATACATTTATTGAGATAAATTACAATTTTAGGGGCACACTGAAGTCTTATCAGAGAAAGTAGTCCCAAGAACTTACCAGACACAGACCAAGGAAAAGGAATAGCAACTTCCTTAGACCCCATAAAGGTGGGGCTGCCACCAATCTGTGCTCAGACCACCCAGCATGTACATCCAAGACTGAGAGAAAACTTCCTGGTCCCTGGGGCTTCAGCTAGGCTAGGTCCCTGCTGTTAACATGCCCTACTATGCCCACCTACCCATCCTCCCATTTGCCTGTCTGGTCTGCTGCCCATCACCTGCCTGTTCCTTTGTCCAGGCCTTGTCCTGCCTTTCTTTCCTACAGCCAGATTCAACTCCACAGTTCCACTCTTAACCGGTGACACTTGCAAGCCACTGCTGCTGCTTCATTTTCTTCCTTGCAACTGGGGTTGAGTTTGTTATCAATACAGACTAAATTAGCAAAGTCTGACATTGTAGAATGACACAAAATGTTTCCTATATAGAGCACACAGAACAGTGCGGTTCATATTGATTCCTCCTTGTTCTATTTTGTGGATGTGTGGGTGAGGCATATATGCCCACCTGCACGTGTGTGTGCTTGCTCATGTGTATAGAAGAGGTTGATGTCTGGTGTCTGCCTCTGTCACTCTCCACCGTATTTTTGGAGACAGGGTCTCTCATTGTCAGGGTCTTTCACTGACAGGTGCTCTCACTGAGAGGGTCTCTCGCTGTCATGGTCTCTCACTGACAGGGTCACTTGTCAGGGTCTCTCACTGAGAGGTTATCTCACTGAGAGGTGCTCTCACTGAGAGGGTCTCTCGCTGTCAGGGTCTCTCACTGACAGGTGTTTTCACTGAGAGGGTATCTCACTGACAGGGTCTCTCACTGAGAGGGTATCTCGCTGTCAGGGTCTCTCACTGACAGGGTCACTTGCTGTCAGGGTCTCTCACTGAGAGGGTCTCTCACTGAGAGGGTATCTCACTGACAGGGTCTTTCACTGATTCTGGAGCTCACCGAATTCAGGTATGCTGGAGTCCAGGGATCTGCTTGCTTCTGACCTCTTTGGTGCTGGGATCACAGGGTTTCTCATGGCATGTCCTGCTTATGTGGGTGTTGGGCTCCTACCTCAGGCCCTAAGCTTTCACAACAAGCACTTTACACACTGAACCATCTCCCCTGCTCCCTGTTCTCAAAGAACACAGTTAGCGCTAACTTTCTGTGTGCCAGCATTTGCCATCCCGGTCTCCAGCCCTCTGCATCCTTGCAGATCCCATTCCAGTTTGCTTCATTGAGGATGTATTTTCAGTGAATAGAGTTCTAGATTGGTAATTTGTTTCGTAGTGTTTTTAAATGAAGGACTCAGATTTCTGTGGTGACTTCCTCTATTGGTGTGTGGTACGTGCTGTAAGTAGCTTTTAAGATTATTATCTCCAACTGGAAGATAAGAAAACCAAAGCTCAAAGAATTTAAGCAATTTGCCCAGGAACACCAGCCCAGCTAAGCCAGAAGTCTTTTGACTTCAAAATCACAGTGGTTGGCCGTTGTGGACCCTTGTCTCTTCTGACTCCTGAGCCCCTAGGGGTCCACAGCCCAGTGCTGTCCTGATGTAGTTTGCAGTTAGCCTTCATTACTGTGTCCCTGGAACACCGCTGAGTCCCCTCAGCATCTCTTCCAAATGACTGGCTTTGCTGAACTGAGCTACTGTCTGAGGCACATGTCACAGCCAGACTCCAAACTACATGTACACACCACAGCTGAGCATCCCTTCACTCCTGTTTTCTCTAGAA
Organism: Peromyscus leucopus; assembly: GCF_004664715.2. NCBI lineage: Eukaryota > Metazoa > Chordata > Mammalia > Rodentia > Cricetidae > Peromyscus > Peromyscus leucopus. Next base: position 3,153,225 of record NC_051077.1, on the reverse strand, counting down.
CGTGACCACCCCCTGTCTTTCCTGGCCTATGTCCTGGTCATCTTCCTTGCTGTCTCTGGATTATGTCATCTCTTGCTCTGCTTCATCATCCCGAAGAAACTCCTGGTCTTGGTCTTGGACCTCTGCTACACTTGCTGAATCTGCCCTTCGGTAGACAATAAACTCTAACTTGAGTTATTCCCCAGGTTCTTTCCAGTTCACCACACTTCCCACTTGTCCTTTAAAACTTCCTTCTTTGTGGATTCCTGCTCCTCCATATTCTTCTGTATTCTCTCTCTTCTGATGTCATTTGCTCCACTGGGCATCACACATATACATTTGTTAAGAATCTACATTAAGAGTGACTTCTGGCCGGGCGGTGGTGGCACATGCTTTTAATTCCAGCACTTGGGAGGCAGAGGCAGGCGGATCTCTGTGAGTTCGAGGCCAGTCTGGGCTACCAAGTGAGTTCCAGGAAAGGCGCAAAGCTACACAGAGAAACCCTGTCTAGGAAAAAAAAATAAGAGTGACTTCTGGGGGCTGGAGAGATGGCTCAGTGTTTAAGAGCACTGGCTGCTCTTCCAGAGGTCCTGAGTTCAATTCCCAGCAACCACATGGTAGTTCACGACCATCTGTAGTGAGATCTGGTGCCTTCTTCTGGTGTGCAGCATACATGCAGGCAGAACACTATATACATGATAACTAAATCTTTAAAAAAAAGAATGACTTCTGAAGAGTGGAGCCGCAGATCATAGTGATGAAAACATGAACTATTAACTGATCAGGAAGATCTTAGGGGCAGGGATCCTGAAAGCAAAGAGTCCCATTCTAGTCCTTGGCCAGAAGGTGGGAACATCCTCAGTTCTCACCTGGCCAGAGAACTGTTTGGTTTTGGTTTTTCTCTATGCTACACATGAGGGCATGTCTGACTCCAGTCTAGACACTGATCACGTCTGGTGAACAGTTTTGGAACTAGATCTCTGGCTTTTTATGGTGGAAATGGGTTATATCTAGTCCCCAATTCAGCCATCCCCTACATGATTTTTAGGGTCTGGCTTTGAGTGAAGGGCCAGTGGATCATCAGGCCAGGAGTCTAACCTTCCCAAATATCCCCAAGGCGGATTGAATCACCAGTGGGCACACTATAAAAATGGGAAGAATAATTATCCCCTTAAAGTGACAATGTCCTTATCCTTAGAAATGCCTCTTGCCTCTCCTGCAACACTAGCAGAACATATGTCTCAGTGGCACCAAGGGGCCCGCCTGCCTTTCTGAGTCCTAACTTAGAAAAGGGCACTTTTCTTAGTCCCATTTCTTGGTAACAATCCAGGTGGCTCAGGGCTACAAGCAGAGCCAGGACGGGTGGAGAGAGTATCTTTAAGCGTTCAAGGAACATCTAGGATTTGGGGGCAGAAATGAGCCTCCCCCCATGGGTTAATGCTTGGGTAGAAGTACTAGATAAAGCCTCAGGCTCTGGAGCAGGGATGTCTGAATTGTTACAGAGCATGCTTTATATATTTAAAGTGTTTGTAAGGTAGTGGTAAGATTGCTTAGTTAAGTGCTAGTGGCCATGTCAGAGGAGCAGCAGATGGCAGTTGACCTCAGGGTGTCAGCCCACTAGGAGGAAAATTCCTGATGGGTGAATCTCAGACAGGAAAGGCCCTGAGACCACAGACCTCAGAATGTCTTTTGCTTCTGTTGTACCATTACATATTTGCTGCTGCCATCTTTCTCTGGTATCTGGCATGGTATGAATGGGTGTGGGGAGATCCCCATTGCCTGTAATGTAGTGTGTTTATCTCATGGAAACATCCCATTCTACTGGGTATTTTTACCTGTGGATTATTATAAAGATGATTCCTTCTTAAGCTGTACTGTCTAATTGATAATGAAAATGTTAGTTTATACAGAGTTTTGATGAATAAAAATAAATACAAGGGAATATCACCCAGCTAGGACCTATAAGTTTCACCTGTGGAGCTGCATAGACTACAATTCAGGTTAATGGTTAAGAAAAACAATTGAGTCCTCAGGAGCCAGGCTGGCATAAATTCTCTTAACACTGAAAGACACAGTCACAGGTTCAGTGTGCATCATAGTTGAAACAAAGCCTTAAAATAACTTCAGGTTAGATCAGATTTTTTTTAAAAAAAGATTATGTATACCGTGCTCTGCCTGCATGTATGCCTGCTGGCCAGAAGAGGGCGCCAGATCTCATTACAGAAGGTTGGGAGTCACCGTGTGGTTGGTTGCTGGATATTGAACTCAGGACCTCTGGAAGAACAGCCAGTGCTTTTAACCACTGATCCATCTCTTCAACCTAGATGTTTTGATGATAGCTTTGAGATGAAAGCTAGAAAACAATCTAAAGTTCACAAGGATGCATCACTGAGGTAAAATACAAAGCAGCTCGATTGTTACTAGCTGATACACTTTCCTTGCCAGGGTTGGTTGATAATCAAAGGTGATGATTAATTCCTTATACCCATTTTTGCCCTCTATCTCCTGTTTGAGATATATATATATATCTCAAACTATTGATGAGTGGGCATGTACCCTAAAGATTTAAAGTAGAGCATGTGGTGATATTTTGTTTGTGCTCTAACAAATAAAGCTTGCTCTATTTGTTAACAAATAAAGATCAGAGGCTGGAGCTAAACCACTAGTAGCCTAGAGGCCAAGCAGTGGTGGCACACACCTTTAATTCTAGCACTAGGGAGGTGGAGACAGGAAGGGATATGGCTGGGCAGAGAGAGGACCTTAAGGTGGGAGGAGACAGGGGCTCATTGCATTCAGTCTGAGGATTCGTGGAGACAGAATTATGTCCACTTTGGTCTAAGGATTTGGTAGAGGTAAAAGGTCTCTCTAGAGGCTGGCTCCTTTACTTCTCTGATCTTTCAGAATTTACCCTGATATCTGACTCTGGGTTTTTATTATTATGGCCAATTAGAATTCATGCTACAAGAGCTGACTGATTCTTTTTCATATATAAAAGCTTGGGTTTGTGATTCCTTCTAAGATTAACTTTCAAGATAAGCAATAAAGTAACTGGTCCTTTCTTTGTAAGTACAAATGCAGCCTGCCAGTAAAAGACCTGGCTGAGAAGAATACCTTGCTTGCCCACATGGTTAATCTATAACAAGCTGCTTGGGTATGAATGTACCTGGGTTCTTGGGATAATTTGCTTTTCCACCTGTAATACATAGAATGCTTAATCATGTAAGAAGTATGGAAAACATGCTGTTTCTTTTTAATTAATTGAAAAACAGAATGTAACCACATTGTAATTTTTATATTGCCTGAAAGATTTTTCTGGGTATATAAGCTGTAAGAAAAAGAATACAGATAGATTTTAAATGGGCTAGAAGAAAAACATCAAAATGGGAATTAGAAGGAAGACATTAAGAATGAGAGAGTTGGGCTGGAGAGATGGCTTAGAGGTTAAAGAGCATTGACTGCTCTTCCAGAGGTCCTGAGTTCAATTCCCAGCAACCACATGGTGGCTCACAACCATCTGTAATGAGATCTGATGCCCTCTTCTGGTGTGCAGGCAAATATGCAGGCAGAACACTGTATACATATTAAATAAATAAAGGAATTTTAAAAATCTTTAAAAAAAAAAGAAAGAATGAGAGAGTTGGCCCCACAGTGGCGGCGCATGCCTTTAATCCCAGCACTCAGGAGGCAGAGGCAGGTGAATCTCTGAGAGTTCAAGCCTAGCCTGGTCTACAAAGTGAGATCCTGGACAGGCACCAAAATGACACAGAGAAACCCTGTCTCAAAAAAACCCAAAAAAGAAAGAAAAGAAAAAAAAAGAATGAGAGAGTTAAAATGATTTAGAAGGAAAACATCAAGAATGAGAGACTTAGAAGGGACTAGAAGGAAAACAACAAGAATAAAGATAGAGTTAGGCGGAGAACATCAAGAATGAGAGAAGGAAATCACCAGGAAAATAAAGAATAGAGAATGCAAAAGAAGAATAAAGAAAAGGTCTGAAGGAAACCATCAAGAGAATGTGTCTTTTCCCTTACCCCCTCAGATAGAAAAGTCATAGACTCCATGGCCTCCCTCTGAGCCCTGAACTGCTGGAGGCTGGTCCCCCAGGCAGCGAGAGTTAAGGGCTTGTCATGTAGGCACAAGAATTTGAGTTTGATCCACAGAAGCATGAAAAGGGAAGCCAGTATGACATCACATGGCTTATTATTACAGCATGGGGGAAGAAGGGCTGGCAGAGCCTTGGAACTCATTGGCCAGTCAGCCCAGAGCACTTGGTGAGCTCCAGGCCAGTGAGATCTTGACTCCTCCCTACTCTCCTCCAAAAAAAAAAAATGGTGGACAGTGTTTGAAGAATACCACCCTAAGTGGTGTGCAGGCCAGAGGATGCACCCAAAGCATGTAGAACGTAAGTTCTGTTCTGAGCAGGAGACCCAAGGAGTTCATGTTTCATCTAGGCCCTTCCCACCCTCCGGTGTGCCCCTGCCTCTGTAAGGCACATATCAATGGATGTGAGTCATCTCTCCACATCGTGACCACCTCCAGACCTCTGGTCTTTCATTGACTCTCACCCAGAAATTCCAGTCCACAGGACAGGCACCTTGGTACAGCGGCTTTCTTCATCTTGCGAGAGTGTTAGGCAGCCCGACCCATTCTCAGCTCTCTGCCCTCACCTGGACAGTGTGGTTGCCAGTAGCCACGTCCTCTGGACATTCTCCAGCACTGGGCCCTTGCTCACCCTTCACTGACTTCATGCCCTTCTTAGACTCACTCACAGCAGTACAAGTCCACAGTCCCTAGTGTGACCAGTGTCTCCCTCTCCATCACCAGCTGGACTTCCACCAGCGGCATCATCTCTGTATGAGTCAGTGTGACCACTGCACCTTCCTCTCTCGTCTGGGTGCAGAACTCACTCACCCCGTGCACTGCTGGTCTGTTTTCCTGAGGGGTAGGGATTTTACATCCTTTATACAAATTTGTTCCATTAAAAAAAAAAATGAGTGTTTTGCCTGCATGTCTACATGTGCACCACATGTGTGCCTGGTGTCCCCAGAAGTCAGAAGAGGGCACTGGACTGCCTAGACTTATGGGTAGTTGTGAGCTGTCATGGGGTGCCAGGAACTGAATCCAGGTTCTCTGCAAGAACAAGTGCTCTCAATCACTCACTACCTCTCCAGCACCCATCATTTTTGTTTGTTTGTTTGTTTGTTTTTTCTCTGTGTAGCTTTGGTGCCTGTCCTGGATCTCACTCTGTAGATCAGGCTGGCCTTGACCTTACAAGAGATCTGCCTGCCTCTGCCAAGTGCTGGGATTTAAGCTGTGAGCTACCACGGTCTGGCTCCCCCATCGTTCTTAAAGATTTATGTGTGTGCCTGGGTGAATTCATGTATAGGAGTGTGCAGGTGCCCTCTGGGGCCAGGAAAGGCTGTTGGATCTTCTGGAACTGGAACTGTAGGTTGTGACACACTTGATATGGGTGATGTGAACCGAACCCAGATCTTCTGCAAGAGCAGGAGTGCTCTTAACCACTGAGCATCTCTCTGGCCCTTCCAGGTTTATTTTTTAAATCTTTGATGTAGGTTAAAAACATAAGGCATATGTATAAAGAACATACAAGTAAGAATCCTACTATGGCCGGGCGGCAGTGGTAGTGCACACCTTTAATCCCAGCACTTGGGAGTCAGAGGCAGGCGGATCTCTATGAGTTCGAGGCTAGCCTGGTCTACAAAGTGAGTTCCAGGACAGGCACCAAAACACCACAGAGAAACCCTGTCTTGAAAAAAACTAAAAAAAAAAAAAAAAAAAAAAAAGAGAGAGAGAGAGAGAGAGAGAGAGAGAGAGAGAGAGAGAGAGAGAAATTCAGCTGTGTATTAAAGCTGAACTTTGACCGGCTAAGGGTCTGTCAAAGCAAAGACATTTGTTATGAATATTTGGTGTTACCCAGCCTTTAATATTCCAGCTGTCATCTGCTATGAAATCCTTGTGAGCCCAGACCAATTGGTAAACAGTTCAGCTCCTCAGACCTGCTGAACCTAAAAGTTACTAACTGCCCTGCTGAGCTTAGGAGACAAGCTGGCGGGAGACCATAGCTTTGTTTCCTGTGCTTATGAAGCTCAGACCATCCCCTCGCCTTGAGGAGGCCTAGTGGTTCTCCAGAGCATTTTGACTGAGAACAAAAGAGGTTTTTACATATCAAGGTGAGAGATAAAACAACATTCCTGAGGAGGCAGGGAACCTCCTGCCCAGGGAAAGAAAGGCAAGGTGAGAAAGTGGAGAGGACGGTGGAGGTTCCATAGACTAGGGTAAGCAGATCTCTGGTAGTTTTCTGAGTGCCAGGAGTAGAGAGTAGCTGAGATGGAGAAAGAAGATACAGAGGACGAAGATGAGGCTGGAAGCATAGGAGTTAGTCGTTAGCTGGACTATGAGCTAGGGAGCTGGACGGGACTGCAGTTATGGAGACAGGATTTCATCCCAGAGAAATAAAGTAGACGGATATAGAGCTTGGTATGTCTAGAGTTGTTCCTGCCTTGAATGCCTGGTGGAGCTATAGCTGAATTGATGTAATTTTGTCTTAGAGGAATAAAGTTAACAGACATAAGAACATAGCGTATGTAGATTTTTTATCCCCCTGATATCCCATGCCAGACAAAGCAGAGCCTCCTTGGATCCTGGGGAATCAATAGAGTTCAAAGTCATCCTCAGTACAAGAGAAACTTGAAGCCAGCCTAGGCTACATAAAACCTTCCCCACTTCATTCTTTCACATACAAAACAAAACAAACCCCCAACAACAAAAGGCCATTCAACATTAATCCTTTTCTAAAAAAGTGAATCTTACCTAATTTAGTCGAAGAATAAAACATTGGGAATTTAAAAAAGTACTAGGGGGCTGGAGATGGCTCAGTGACTAAGGTTTGGTATCCAGTGTCTGCATGGTGGCTCATAACTATCTTTAACTCCAACTCCAGAGGACTGATGCTCTCTTCTAGCCCCTGTGGACACAGAATACACAGGATGCAGATGCATACATGCTGGAAAGTCATACACATGAAATAAAAGTAAATCTGGGTGGAAGGATTGCTCACTAGTTAAGAAAACTGGCTGTTCCTCCAGGAGACCTGGGTTCTATTCTCAGCACCCACATGATAGCTCACAACTGTCTAGAACTCGTTCCAGTGGACCCAATACCCACTTCTGACTTCTACAGGCCCTGGGCACACACTTGGTGCACAGACACACACGCAGCCTGTCTTAGCCAGGCTTCTCTCTAGGCTGTAGAGGAGCAGAACTGATTCTATACATATGGATGTATTAGAGTAGCTTACAGGCCCTGAGCACAGACATACATGCAGCGTGTCTTAGCCAGGCTTCTCTCTAGACTGTAGAGAACTGTGTGTGTGTGTGTGTGTGTGTGTGTGTGTGTGTGTGTGTGTGTGTGTATGTATGTATTAGAGTAGCTTACAGGCTCTGGTCTAACTAGTCCATCAATGGCTGTTTCCTGACACAAAGTTCAGGAATCCAGTAATTCAGTCTGAGGCTGGGGGTCTCAGCTGGTCTTCACTGTGTCAGAATCCTGAAGAAATAGTGAGGGAATGCTCCAGCAGCAGGATAGATGAACTTGCTAGTGATAATGAGGGCAAGCTTGCAAAAAGCAAAAGGTTCCAGATTTAGGATGGGTCTTCCCACCTCAAATGATCTGGACTGAAGATGAGTCTTCCTACCTCAAATGATCCAGTTAAGTAAAAATCCCTTCCAGGTGTGCCTAGCTGCTTGGGTTTTTAAGTTGACAACCAATAGCCAGCCATCACACAAGCAAAACACCTACCTATACATTATTTAAAAAAAATTCTTATTTATTTTTTTACATTTGTTTGTGCTTGTGGAGGACAGAGGGCAGCCTACTGGAGTTGGGTATCTTCCTCCATCATGTGTATTCGTGGGATTAAAGTTAGGTCATCAGAGCCGGTGGCATGTCCTTACCCATTGAGTCACCTGGCTGCCACCTTATCTGTATTTTAAAGTGAGAGACAATTCACATCACATCTTTTTTTTGAGGGCCAGACATAACCAGGGGCTTGCTAACAAAGCATGATGGACAAGTGCTCTGCCAGTGAGATACATCCTCAGTCTTCCCCCCACCCCCTTAGCTTTTAAGACAGAGTTTTACTGACCCACTCTATGGCCCAAGCAGGCCTTGAACTTGGGATCTTTCTGCCTCAGTCTCCTGAGTAGCCGAGAGGGCAGGCCCACAGCACTAGGCATGGCTGAGGAGTCCCATCTTTGAATGCTGCAGAAGATAGAATAGTGCTACATCATTCACAGATTCAGGGAATCCTCATAACTGCTCAGATAGGTATTTGATCTTCTCCACGATGCCGCTGGAACACAGCATTTCATAATAGTCAGTATTGTAGGAAGGCTACCAACAGACTTCTAATTTTGTGTCACAACTTTCCATTTGTTTCTCTTCAGTTTTCTAGGCAAACAATGTTCTGAAAAGCAATTTCTAGCCTTACAGCTTTCCGTCCTTCATTTTCCACTGTTCTCTGCTGTTTTTCCACATTAACTCTGGTAAGACACTGGACAATGCTGCTAAGTGAGACATGGGGCAGCCATGAGTGGGGGATGTCCAGCTGAACTAGTGCCTTAGTGGAAGAGAAGGAAGGGACAGTCATGTGACAGTGACAGGTGTTTGCCTTTTCTTTGATTTGCCAGCTGTTTAGACTGCTGAACAGTTAGAAGGAATGTGTAGTCTGTATATCGAAAATTTTATTAAAGTAAATTAAAGGCCAATTAAACTAGTTTTATTCAAAGTAAGTCTACATTAAATTACAATATTAACAATCTGTAGACACAATGAACTTAAAATATAAGAAGTAGAAATAGAAATCTATTTGGTCTTTCAGAGACCACATATCATAGAACTCCTAAATGAAAATTTACAAATATAGAAATGATACTTAAAGAGTAAGGATTTTAATATGGGAACCCAAAAGATGTCAGATCTTAAACATGCATGTTTCAAAAAGGGAGAATCCTTTAATAATTTAGCATAAAATCGAGTTATATAAACTTGGTATATTCCAGAAAATATTGCTTTAAACACTTATACATGATCAAAATTCCTTTGGTAGCTTTTAATCAAAATGAAACATGCTACTTTGTAAAATATAAAGTACTTTTAAATGTTGCAAAAATGTCTGTCATCATCACCATGCCAACACCACCATGGAGCCTTGTTCTCGCTACTCAACCTCACGTGTGAACACACAGTATGTCACCAGGCACCAACAAGTCCTTAGCCGTTTGACAAAAATCACTAAGTTCTGTACAGTGCCAGGGCAGAGATCCAAGACGGTCCCTATGCAAGACTATAAACCAGGCCCAGCTTTATTATGGTCATCACACAAACTGCAATCTCAGCAGTCCGACAGCAGCCACCCCAGGGCCAAAGCCAGGACCTCCCCACTCAGCCAGCACGGAAACAGACGTGGGACCCTCAAGCCCTAAACACAAACGACAAGCAGCCTGCTGGACGGGCTCTGTATCTCGAGTGACAGACGCGGTGTCCTCTTGGCACATCAGGGACCTCACTTAGGAACCTGATTTACAGAAGCCCAAATTCTGAACTTTCTTAAAACACAGAACAGAGGCTGGTGCTTAGGGTGCAGGGCTGACTGGTGGTCTGGACACTTTCTTCCAGTGCCCACCAACCCAGGGCTCCCTCTGAGTGTTCATATGGGGAAGAATGCAGCATCTAGGGTATTTCCACTGTGTCCCACAATCACACACACAACAAACCACACCCATGGCTGTCTGCCAGAGGAACAAGAGCTTGTGAGGGAACTTCTCAACTAATATGGGCATGTCCAATCTAAAGTCAGAGTGACGAAACAGAAGGAGAGGAAGAATGGAGAGGAAAAAGAGTGACATGTCAAAGTCCTTGTGCCCTGGGAAGGATGATCCAAGAACCATGTCCTCTGCTTTGAATCCAAGTGTCCACAGTTGCAGCTGCAGGACCTGGGAACAGCACAGCAGCCGTGTGCACACTCTGCAGGTGCATTCTAGTGTTTGTCTCATCGCGAGACGGCAGTCTGCTGACGCATCACGCCACATAGTGGTACTGATTTGGACTGTCTTTGTCTCGTTCCATATAGTCTCTGTCTATAAGTGATTCAATCCTCTTTTTCAAATCTCCAGGCTAGAAAAGAAAAATCAAACTTTTTATGATAGGGCACTAAACTCAGAAACATAAACCTAACATCCTGAATGACAAAAATATGCAGCTCTACAACAGACATATTTACACCGAGATCACTGATAATTACAAAATGATCATGTTACCATCATATTCTGAACAGATGTTTAAACAGGAATGACTGCACCTGGCTTCCTTATCTCCTTACATGAGCATATAAGTAGGAAAATCCTACATGTAGCATGCTCTCACATGTTTGGAAGGAAAATCTGATCATGTTCTGGTGGGGCATTCTTATTTTGCTGCTATTATTATTATTGTTGTTGTTGTTATTTGTTTTTTTGAGATGGGGTTTCTCTGTGTAGTCCTGGCTGTCCTGGAACTAGTTCTGTAGACCAAGCTGGCCTCAAACTCAGAGTGCCTCCTGAGTGCTGGGATTAAAGACATGCGTGGCCACCACTGTCCAGCTTGCTCCTATTAAAATTTTTTACACTCATTTTTTGTGTGTGTAAGAGTGTGGGCATACGACAGGATGCTGTGTGGAGGCCAGAGGACAACCTGTGGGACTCGCTCTCTCCTAACACATGGGTTTCAGGGACCAAACTCAGGTCGTCAGGCTTTGTGGCAAATGCCTTCACCCACTGAGCCATCTTGTTGGTCCTAGTGTGATTCTGAGACAAGGCTCTGCTCCATTTCTAGGCTGACCTTGTGAACTCATCATGCAGCCCAGGCTGGTTTTAAACTCGCAGCAGTCCTCCTGCCTCAGCCCCCTGAGGTAAGGATTATGGGTCTGCACCTTCTCTAGCCGTCTTCATCCTCTGGGGAGCATTCCCCTGAGCTCAACCCTGTCACTCCACTCCCCAGACACGCTCCTCTACACAGGATGGCCACAGATGGAGAGTGTTCTAAGTCACCGCACAAGTGGACCTGTCATCGTCACCACACAACTCGCCATGCGGATATGAAGCAGGTGACCAGGCAAATACCCGGCCCTGCCTTCGTTGTTTGGTTTTGTGAGACAGGGTCTGTCTATGCAGCACTGGCCGTCATGGAACTCCCTCTGTAGACCAGGACAGACTCCAGCTCACAGAGATCTGCCTGCCTCTGCCTCTGAGTGCTGGGATTAAAGATGTGCACCACCATGCCAGTCAAAGAATTCAGTCTCTGTGGATGACTAAAACCAGGGCTAAGTCAACAGCCTTAGAACGTCTCTGCCCAAAAGGCACCTGCCTCTACTTCTAAGGCTGTAGGAAGCAAATCATTCAGCACTTGGGCGCACTCAGTCAGCACTTAGCCTTCTGCTAAGGGGGGCATCATTTTCCAAGCAGCAAACCCTTCTTTCTATTCAGGAGCAGGCCATCCATTTTACAAGCTATGGCTTAGCATACAATTAGCTTTGGAAGCGTGGGGGCTAGCGCTTTGCCCGGCTGTACACTATGCTTTATACGTAATTACCAGGTTACTTCCTCTGCGCCTGGCTGAGGCAGGAAACAACAGCAGTGCCTGGGCTGTGCACCCATCATCACGGGGGGGTGGGGGGGTGGGGTGGGGCCGGCACTGACTAAGCAGTCTGTCTCCGTGTGACTCCCTGATAAAAAAGACCAACTCAGGTGTCACACAACCAGGGGACTTCCAGTTGCTAAAGGCCAGCGGTCCTGAGGGTTCAACTCCTTCTGAGGTGACAGTGCACTTTAGCCTCGTCTGCATTAGCAGAGCCTCAGAGCTCAGTTACAGAACAAGAAAGAGGGGCAAGTCTGAGGCCGACTTACATCTCCAAAGTAGGAAATGTTATGTAGCTTGTGAATGTGTGAATGTTGAATCCAGCAGTTACCAACACCACTGCCACGGGGCCCGGGAGTTACCAACACCACTGCCACGGGGCCCGGGGAGTTACCAACACCACTGCCACGGGGCCCGGGGAGTTACCAACACCACTACCACAGGGCCCGGGAGTTACCAACACACCACTGCCACAGGGCCCGGGGAATGGCTTCCGGGAAGCCCCTCCCTCTGTCCCGATATCTCATGGCCCTCGCTCCCTTCTGAAAGCACAGCATGCAGTATGAATTGCTTGGAGGAGCGGAGTCTCTGGTCTCCAGGGTGGTGATGTCAAGGATCTGCAGCACAGAGCCCTTGCTATGGCGTGTGCTGGCCTCTGCTCACACAGGGCCCATGTTATCAGTCAGATGCGAGGACACTGAGCTGCCCACGCGTTCTGTGACTGAGCACAAACCTAGCATCCCACTGTGCCGACAGCACTTACTTTGACTGGAAACTTCAGCTGATTGTACAATTCAGAGACTAGAAGGTTATGACCAAGAGTCTTCCTCATTTTCATTATTCTGACTATGGCAGCGTCGATCTGGTACTGTCTGTCCTGGAACACTCTCTCTGTGGTGCTGACCTGCTCTTCGACCTGGACAAAGACAAGAGAGAATGAGGAGTGTGACGATGCTCCAGTGTGGTTCGGTCCTGACAAACTTGGTTTTCATGTAGACTAAGGCGGGCTTGGATGAGTTTGTTACATTTCAAGTTGTTCTATGAAAGCTCAACTTCTCACAAGTGTACAACTCTACAAATAACACTTGGAAAAATAATGTTAGAGTTGTATTTTCTGTACAAATGCAGCACAGGATGGCTGTGAGCCCCAAGTGGATACTGGGAACTCAGGTCCTCTGAAAGTGCAACCATTGTTCTTAACCACTGAGACATCTCTCTAGCCTCCTTATCAATATAAGTATTTATATTGAGTATTTGAGTATATTTTCTGTCCAGCAAATTCAAAGCCTCAGGATGAATGACACAATTACTGTCTGTGGGAGAGGGGTTGTTTGGCATGCCCCGCCCCCATACTTTATAAAAATTCTCCTCACACTACCTAGACTAAGCATCTCTAAGAATGAGGAGGCCATTAGACCCCAGTGTGTGTGTGTGTGTGTGTGTGTGTGTGTGTGTGTGTGTGTGTGTGTGTGTGAGCTTCAGGTCAGAAGGGCTGACAGCTCTGGTCTTAAGACCCCACTGTGTGTGTGTGTGTGTGTGGTGTGTGTGTGTGTGTGTGTGTGTGAGCTTCAGGTCAGAAGGGCTGACAGCTCTGGTCTTAAGACCCCACTGTGTGTGTGTGTGTGTGTGTGTGTGTGTGTGTGTGTGTGAGCTTCAGGTCAGAAGGGCTGACAGCTCTGGTCTTAAGCTTGCGTCCATTTGGGAACCCGAGCGCCTGCTCCCTCCTGCTGAGTGCTGCTCTGTGACCTGTAGGTTCTGTAGGAGACCCTCCTCCTTCCAAGGCCCCGCCTGGAGCAGTCTGACTGGACCAGGGAAAGCAGAGCAGGCACTAGCTCTGGAAACCCATGGGCTTCTTCTGTGCTGGCATCCGACACAGGAAGGTGTGAGTTCACACACAGGCACAGCGGCTAAGCAGATTTCTTGACTTTTACGTCTACTGATAACATAAAATTAATGAAAGATCCGTGAAGGGACACTACTCCACACCCCTCATTTGCACTGGATTCAGACACATGCTCTGACCTCTAACAGTCAACATTACTAGAAAAGCTAAGGACTCACGGTGAGAGCACACACTGAGACAGAGAGCCGGCACTTACGGTCTCCTTCATCTGGATTTGATTGATCTTTATTCTGAACAACTTGTGTTTGAAGTCTCCATTGAAAATGAACTTATCTCCGTCTTCCACCTCCTTCCCTTTGGGACTTTTAATCAGAACGCGTGCTTTCCCACAGGCCAGCGACTGCAGAGTTCTTCTCAACTCATTGTCCTCTGAGGGAGGCAAAGGAGGCGCTGGTCACACAACACACAGCCTGGACACTGAGAGACGCTGGGCGACAGCAGAGGCTACGCCTCCTCTTCACTTGCCCCTCGAGTGCTGCTGTAGGAACTCGTCCCGTGCCTGCCAGGAAAGCACTCTGCCACTGAGCTACACCGCCAGCTCTACCCCCTTCTTAATTAACACAGCAGCACCGAGAGCCAGGCACGGTGGCGCACACCTTTAATCCCGGCACTTGGGAGGCACAAGTAGGCGGATCTCTGTGAGTTCCAGGACAGCCAAGGTGACAGAGTGAGACCCTATTTCCAAAATAAACAAAACCAAAACCGCCCCAAGGACTCCTCCTACCTATGCCAGTGGCCATTTTTATCTCTTCGAAGCTGAACCCGTCCCCCTCGTTGAACATGAGCAGCACCAGCGTCTGGAAGAGGGACACCTGGAACTCCTTCTTGCCCTTGAAGAGAAGGAAGCCATCACAGGGACCGCAGCCTGCTTTGTGTGCGTGGTTTTGGGGACTCAGGACTTACTGACAGCCACCTCGGAAGAAGGAATTACGTCCCTGATCATAAAACACTGACTCTACTGATGGAGAATGAAATGACTATGGGTATTCCTCCACTTAGAAACTCCTGTCTTGCACTGGACATGGCAGCACAGGCCTGTGAACCAGCAGCGTGGTGTGCCCACTGCTCCTTGCATTTAACATCACTTCTCAGACATCAGGACTACATGTTTTTAAGACAATGCCTTGCTATATAATCCCAGGGTGGCCTTCAACTTTCTATCCTCCTGCCTCTGCCTCCTGAATGTTAGGCTCATGACCATGCACCATCACACATGGCTTCCTGAGGCTCTCGGTGGCAATGGGATCCCAGAGGCTTAGGAGGAGCACAGGAAGGTTGGGGACAGCATGGGAAGGAAAGGCCTACAGAATGTTCCTCAACACCTTGTTCAAAAAGAGAGGAGGGCAGATTCTGCCCTAGGATGTTCCACGGTCCCTTTTCCTTATCTAGAATGTCCCAGGGCACACGTGCCAGCCAGTGCCATGACATCCAGCACTTCTGTATGGAGAAGACAAAAGAATAGGAGGGGGATTTGGGGAGCAGCAGTGCTGGGTGTCACCTGCCGGACCCCAGCCCTGACCCCCACGAGCAGAAAGCTTCAGGGGCTCTATGCTGTCTGCAGAGGTCAGCTCCTAACTACAGCCAGAAAGCAACGGAAGACACAAGGGCAGACGTGGACTTGGCTAATGCCTTGCAGAAGAGTGCACGTGACACCCATCCGTGCATTCCAATGGCTCCACAAAACAGGAACTGCAGTCTTCTCCTCGACACACTTCAGCACACATGATCGATCGTGTGTTAAAGTTAGGTGTGGACAGGAAGACTTTCTCCCATGTTCTGCCTGGCGACACACTCCTTCACATAGTCATGCAGCCTACGTCTGCTCCCTTCTTCCAGGACTGCTGGTGACAGCAGTGGGCACTCCTACCCTGATCTGTGAGATGTCTTAGGAAGGACTCCCAGCTCTAACTGAAGGGACGAGAAGAGAGTGAATCTTGAAAGACTCCCTCTGGGGTTTTTGTTCATTGGCTTGGCACTTTCTAACAGGAGGAAGATAAACAGCTAACAGGAAGGAAGAAAAGAAGGAGGGAAGGAGGGAGGGAGGGAGGAAGGAGGGAGGGAGGGAGGAAGGAGGGAGGGAGGGAGGAAGGAAGGAAGGAAGGAAGGAAGGAAGGAAGGAAGGAAAGAGGAGAGAAGGAGGGAGGGAGGAGGGAGGAAGGAAGGAAGGGTAGTTGGAGAAGGCTCATCAGTGGAGTTTGCTGCTCTTGTCCGGGACCAGAACTTGCACCAGGCAGCTCACAGTTGTCGTTTGGTTTCAGAGGATCTGACCTGCTTTCGGGCTTCTTGGGCCCACGAACGCACTCGTGCATACAAGTTTGCCCACACACAGGCACACCAAAACAGGTTGCTTCTCAGAACTGGAACTAAGGCAGTAAAAAGTAGGTGGCCTGGGTTTTGATCTGTATGGTCAAACTTGTACATGCCACTCTCCACGCCACTACACACACAATCAATTCCCTCTGGCAGCTGCACTTGCTGCCCTCTCTGGGATCCATCAGCGCCTTGGCACACAGCCACACCCCACTGTGGTGAGCAGAGAACTGGAGCACATCTTTTTTTCCAGTTGTCTTTTCACACCCACTGCTCTTTTAAAGCGCGTATGTGTGGTGTGTAACTGTGTGTAGACCCGTGTGCTGGCATGCATGCAGAGGCCAGAGGAGGACGCGGAGTGTCCTACGCTGTTGCTTTCCAGCCTTTGCTCAGGTAGGGTGTCTCACTGAACTCGGATCTCACTATTTTTCAGGGAGGCTGACGGCCAGCAAGTCCCTGTGATGCCCCCCATCTCTGCACCCCTAATGCTTAGGTTACAGGTGAGCACAGCTATGCCTATTGGAGATGTTTTAAGTGACACTGTTTGTTTTTGTATGTGCGGGTGTGCCTGTCATGGCGCACTCATGGAGGTCAGGGGCAGCGTGGGAACTGTCTCTCTCCTTCTACTGTGTGGGTCCTGGGAATGAACCTGGTTGTGGCTTGGTGTCAGGTGACTTTACCAGCTGCAGCATCTTGCTAACACGCACCTGGCTTTTTACATGGGTGCTGGGGATCTGACTTAGGCCTCATGGTTGTGCAGCAAGAGCATCCCC
The DNA here is from genome assembly GCF_004664715.2 of Peromyscus leucopus. Lineage (NCBI taxonomy): Eukaryota > Metazoa > Chordata > Mammalia > Rodentia > Cricetidae > Peromyscus > Peromyscus leucopus. Next base: position 3,136,569 of record NC_051077.1, on the reverse strand, counting down.
CAACTCTGGTAAATAGTTTTCTATTGACCATGAGAAGCTAGTACTGAATCATACTAAAAAAAAAAAAAATCTTGCCTTTCATTGATACGGAAGTTCAGTAACCTGAAAACTCTCGTAACATCCTGGCTGAAAGGAAGACACAGGAGCACTGGACAAGGAACTGACCTCCTTAAACTCCGCCTTCAACACAGCATGTCCCAGTGTTGTCTGCCACTGGAGCTTCCGGCCACTGTGCTTGCCCAGGTAGAAAGTCTTGAATACTTCCTGAAGTCTGACCATCTGCCAAGCCAAGAGACACAGAGACTGAGCACGGCCTCCCCAGCTCCCAGGCCTGCACAGCTGAACTGAGAAGGCAGTGCAGAGTCTGACACTGATTTTCTGTAGTCCACCACCTGTGGTGACACCACAGGCCCGAGTCCCGAGTTTCCTGGGACAGCTGGCTTTTGTCCATTGTGGTGCTTGACACCCGGCTTCACCCACTCCTTCTAGTCACCTCCAGGGGCACATGTGGCCACCCGGACTCAAATGGTGCCTGTAGCCCAATGACTTTCCTCTCCCTCTGGCTAGGGCTGGTGTCACACACTGTCATTGTTTGTATCCAAATGGCCCTTGGGGATTCATGTGTGCTCCAAGCTTGGCTGCCAGATGATAGACTATGGAAAGCAATTGAGCCATGACGGCTTTCACTTCATCAGTGAATTAATAATTTAACAGCATTGGAAAGTTCTGGAAACTCAGAGGTGAGGCCTGTTTGGAGGAAGTAGGTCACTGGGGATGTGCCTTTGAAAGTATGTCCCATCCCTGGCCTCTTCTCCTTGACCCTGAATGCTTCTGCTGCTGTGATGCTCTTGTCTCAAAGCAGTGGATCCAGCTGAGATCTCTGAAACCATGAGCAAAGGACCCTTCACTCCTCTAGGTGGCTTCTCTCTAGTACTGTCACAGTGACAGAAGTGTCACACGACACACCGTCACACTCACAAGTGCATGCAGAGCACAGCTGGATGACTTCCCAGGCACCGAGGGAGTGCGCGGGTTAGTAGTCACCAGCAGTTGGCTACCTCTCTTGGGCCCCTTCTCCACCTGATGCCCTTATCCCAGGAAGCTTTGGACCTTGGCCTTCCCAGTCTTTAGAGTTTAATGGGGCAGTTTCAGGAAGTCTGTTGCAACAACAGAAAACAGACTAAGACAGATACTTTCAGGAAAGTAAAAAGATAGCTCACAGAGAAATATTTGCAGATCACAGATCTGATTAAGAGTCAAGCATCCCAAATGTGAAGAGCACTTAAGATAACAAAAGACAACTCAAAAAAGGCCTTGAATAGACAGTTCTCCGAAGATTCATAAATGGCCAACAGACACGAGAAAAGACGCCTACCTCGTGTCCCCCGGGTGAGGCAGCACCTCTCCCCTGCTGCAGGGATGGCAGACAGGAGTCAAGAACGTGGAGGAGGAGCAAGGTGCTCCTCACTGGTCAGCTCAATGCAAAGCAGAACAACTCAGGCCTGGAAGGCTGTTCCAGCTCTGTCCACCAGTGAGCAGAGGTGTTCACAGAAGAACCTCTACACCCATCTCCACAGACACATCATCCATGACAGCTCTCTGTCCACCAGTGAACAGAGGTGTTCACAGAAGAACACCCATCTCCACAGACACATCATCCATGACAGCTCTCTGTCCACCAGTGAGCAGGTGTTCACAGAAGAACACCCATCTCCACAGACACATCATCCATGACAGCTCTCTGTCCACCAGTGAGCAGGTGTTCACAGAGGAACCTCTACACCCATCATCCAGTGACCGGCTGAGCAAGCTGTCTGTACACAGAGTCAGAGGAATAAAGCACCAACATGCACCGTAGGTAGCATGAGGAATCCTGGCACAGGGAACTAATGCCAATGTCAGTGTGCACATCACGTGTGAGCCCCAAAGCAGGGGACACGCAGGGCGAGCAAGTCATAGAGAGCAGACACTGGCTGCAGCCCAAGGGAGGAGACAGGGAGAGGTGATCCCCCAAGGGAACGGCTTCCATCTGTTTAATATGTCATTTTAAGATGAAAATTCTATGTGAAGGTGTGTTCTGCCACAGCTGAAAAACTACAGTATTAGGTAAGGCTCCAACATCATTTTCTAGAAAACAAAAAACGTACTCAAAGACACTGAGGCTATGAAGGAAAGGCCCAAGGAGCCAGCTCAAAGTTTTGGGATGATGTGGTCGTCAAAATAAGTAAATAAGAACCCACGAGTCCAGTGATAGACATAAACACTGAAATATAAAAGGAGACCAGAGCCTTCTTTCTATTAGAGCAGACTGGCAGCTTCTAAACAGCTGAGACTGGACAACCAGCCCCCCTCATCCCAGGAAGACGGCCGATCGACACAGTTCCCACAGTTCCTGTTTCTAGAGGTCAGACACCAACTGCGGCCAAAGGAGCCTAGCATCACAAGACACCTCAACAGCATTTGCAGAACACTGATCCAGAGCCCGAGATGTGGCTCTGCCTGTGCGCCCTGGGCTCCTGGTACCACAACACTGCGAGTCAGTGTTCACTGTTGTGACAAATACCTGAGAAAAAGAACGAGAGAGGAAGAGTTCATTTGGGGCCAGTTTCAGTCCACACTTTGGTGGTACCATCCCTTTTAGGCCCATGGCAAGGTGGAAAGGACCTGAAGGAAGGGCGTGGCAGAGATGTGGCTGGGAAGCAGAAGTGATGCAAAGGGAGCAGAGCCATACTCACTCTGCACAGCCCACAAGCTTCTTAGGGTCCTTCAACCCATCCACACAGCTCAGTCTCTTGATGCAATCCTGTCTAGAAATGTCCTCCCAGACACACGAGAGGAGAGGTGTGCCTCATTGACCTAGGCTAGTCCTCAGTCCCACCGTGCTGACAGCTCCGACTAACCACAGCGGCTGTCAAGGACAGGCTTGAGACAGCTGGCAAAGCTCGAACAAGGGCTCCTCCCAGGGTCATTTTCTGATCTGAGTACGTGGGGACAACTCTGGGAGGCCTGCAGTGAGGTGGTGAGGCAAAGGTACCACACAGCCCACCGAACAGGAAAGAGACGCCATCTACGCAGCCAGTGCTAACCATGGCGCTCGAGGCACCACCCCGCACACTTCAGAACAAGCGAAAACACTGGCGGTGTCCTGAGAGGCCTGCCAGACAGAGAAGAATGATTCCCAGAGGGTGTGACCAAGCACGGCTCCCAGGACAGGTGGCATGGAGCTTTGCTGGAAGAGATCTTGCTGAGGTACAAAGATGCCTGAAAACCAACTAACCATGAGCCCCAGTGGTCAAACCTGCAGACGGGCAGGCAGCACCGCGGGGTGGGGGAACTGACCAGGGGCTGGTCCAGGCAGGCTCAGGGAGGGGAAGCACGGGACACCGTGTACAGCCAAGGGAAAGCCGACATGCGAGCTGCAGGGCGAGCTGCAGGGCCTGTCTGCTGACGTGGTGTGCGTGAGGTCCTCAGGACAGAGACAGAGTCAGACAGAAGGCTATGGAGGTCAGTGGGACCCACACAAGGAAACAGAGAAACCTGTCTGAGACCTGAGAGGAGCTTCAGGAGGGAGTGGTGACCTGGTCCTCACGTCCCAGCCTCACCCTCGCTGCCCTGGCTTCCGCAGTCCCTGTCCTCGGGGAAGGCCCTCACCCTCTGACCAGGTCTATCCTGCTCCTCCTCCTCTGGGCATCACTGGTGGCGTGGCCATGTTGGGTTTTAGCCTCACCGAGCCCACTTCAGGCTCCACAGTACTTCCAATCAAGTCAATACTTAGAAGGCCCTAAACACCACCACGACCAAGACTCTGCCATCACCTTATGGTAGAGAGCAACCATCAGCCAGGTAAGCTGTCATTTCACAAGTGTCCTTGTGATGGAGAAGAGGAAGACATGGTCTATAGGGAAGTGCCTCTGACTGTGACCGAAGAGGTCCTTTTCCAGCAGCACTTTCCAGGGGCCACAGAACATGGTGTGGGCGACCTGGTAACAGGTCTGGCCTAAGTGGGCTTGGCCAGCAATCGATCACTCACCTCGGGAGGGAGGTGCACTTCCATGGGCGTGTATGTGGGCCAGTAGCCCATGGTGAGAATGTTCACTGTGAGGTCAATGGGGCCTGGTGCACTTTGGTTCTGCATATGCTAAAAACAAAGATACCCAAGACAAAGTAAACAGACAAATACTTAATGCATTGAAGAAGAAATGGTGTGTGTGTACAATTATGTATCTTTTTTGTTTTTTCTTTTTTTTTTGAGACAAAGTCTCTCTATGTAGCTCTGGTTGTCCTGGAACTTAACTATGTAGAAACCAGGCTTGCTTCAAACTCAGAGATCGGCTGCCTCTACCTCCCAAGCGCTGGGATTAAAAGTGTCTAATCTTTAAGACACAGTTCCGCATGTGGACCCACTTCAGTCTTTCCGACTACTCCCACTTCAGTCTTTCCGACTACTCCGCTGTGTTCCAATGTCTCTGGAATTTTTTTTTTTTTTTTAACTTGGTTTCTGTTACAAATATGACAAATTGTTAGACCCCCTCGGTTTTACTTAAGAAACAACTCACTTGCTTGAAGTGAACCATGATGTCCTTGGAGAGCTCCATGTCCTTGAACATGCCCTCCAGCTTGCTGGTGAAGGCAGCGCCACATTCTACGACACGGGAAGGAGTGGGTGAGCAAGAGCCACGCGTGCCGCCCGCCCGCCCGCGAGCCAGCCCCCGGCTCACCGTGCTTGAGCTTCGACAGCATGGACTTCTCTGCATCCACCGACGCGCTCTTGCCCACGAGCAGCCTCTTGGCTAAATCTTTCTTATAAAATGCTTCAAAGACATCTTTACCTGTGCACAAACAGCAAGACCAAGACTTGAGACAGCCGCTTCACAAGCTGCATGCACTCCATGGCCACAAAGCCCCTGGGTACTACTTCTGGGTCGGAGTGCAGGTCAGCATGCTCATCCAGCCAGTCTCACCATGGATGAAACGAAACAGTATCATGATCTTGTCCAGGATCCTCTCCAGCTCTTCATCTGTGGCTTCTTTGTTGCCGGCTCGTAACTTTGAATCCACGTGTTTGGCTAGAAGAGCAAGAGTTCCCATCAGAATTGGCGGTGGGGTCAAAGCAGTAGAGATTTGCTAGTGCACACGAGGCCCTGGGTGACATCTCACACCAACACAGCAAGAAGGAAAACAAACTCCAAACACATCTTATCAACACTGGGCACTCTGGAACCTTCCCCAAACACCACCATTGCAGGACGAGAAGCGGACTTTTTAAAACAGGTGGTCTCAAGGTAATGATGAGAATGTTATCTTCCCAGAACTTTAACAAATCCATAGATTAAAAAAGTAATTCTTTAAATCAATCTCAGACTGAATTTGTCTTTTATTTTATTTTAAAGATTTATGCCCTGGTTAGATCCTTGGCAAAAAAAAAAAAAAAATTATTTTATTCATGTGTGTGGGTGTTACGTCTCTGCCAGGAGACAGAAGAGGGCATTTGATTCTCTGAAGCTTGAGTTACAGTGTGACCTGGCATTTGAACTCTGGAAGACCAGTCCATCTCTCGAGTCCCAGACTATTTATTTTTTCACATTCTGATTTTTTTTTAACAAGTATTGATTTTCTGTGTGTGGGTGTTTTGTGTATGTGTGCCTGTGCACCATGTGTGTGTTTGGTGGCCCTGGAGGGCAGAAGAGGGCATCGGGTCCCTCAGAACTAGTTACAGATGGCTGTGACATGTGGGTGCTGAAAATTGAACCCAGGTCTACTGAAGAGCAGCAGTGCTCTTAACCGCTGAGCCATCTCTCCAGCCCCCCCCCCCCCCCCCGCCCCGGACTGAATTTTAAAGAAGCAGGCTTTTACTTTTCTTTTTCTTTTCTTTTTTTTTTTTTTGGTTTTTGCGACAGGGTTTCTCTGTGTAGCTTTGGAGCCTGTCCTGGATCTCACTCTGTAGATCAGGCTGGCCTCGAACTCATAGAGATCCACCTGCCTCTGCCTCCCGAGTGCTGGGATTAAAGGCGTGTGCCACCACCACCCGGCGGCTTTTACTTTCTTAACCCTAGATGTCAAACACGGGTTTAGGACACACTGCCACAGGCACCAGAATGCACCCTTTTTAAACCTGCGGTAAGAAACTCAGCTGATTTTCTCAGAGGATTCTCCTTGGGATCTCAGGCATCAAGGGCAAGGTGTGCATTCAGGAGTAAGGACGTTCTACCTGGGGCTTCTTGCTTCTGAGGAGACAAAGTCAACCTTGGTGGTGGTGTTTGTGATGGACAAGACGACAGATGTACACCGTGACAGAGACAGGACTCCCAGAAGCCCACACTTCCCTGGGGCTGTTAGAACTCCATGGAAGCCCAGAAGTCTGGTTAAATCACAATGGGTTTTGATGGCTCCTATTATTTTTTTGTTTTTTAATTATGGAGAATGGCTAGGCGTGGTGGCACATGCCTTTAACCCTAGTACTCAGGAGGCAGAGGCAGACGGATCTCTGAGTTCAAGGCCAGTCTGGCTTAGATTGAGTTCCAGGACAGCCAGGGCTACACAGAGAAGCCCTGTCTCAAAAAGAAACAAACAAAAAAATTATGTATGTTTATATACACATGTATATTGTATGTGGTGTATGCATGCATATGCTTGTATTTGTGTACTTGCTTGTGTGAGTATACAGAGGCCAGGGTGGATCTTGGGATCATTTTTCTCAACCATTCCTCTACTCCTCTACCTTTTTTTTTTTTTTTTTTTTTTTTGAGACAGGGTTTCTCTGTGTAGCCCTCACTGTCCTGCAACTTGCTCTGTAGACCAGGCTGGCCTAGAACTCAGAGATCCACCTGCCTGTGCTTCCTGAGTGCTGGAATGAAAGGCATGTGCCACCATCAGTGATCTTTATTTCTTTTTTTGAGACTGCCCCTGATGCACAATGGTTTGGGTAGGCTGGCTGGCTAGTGAGCTCCTGAGGTCTGTCTGTCTGTCTTTCCTCCCTAGCACTGGAGTTACAGACACCACCATGCCTGGGTTTACATGGGTGCTGGGATCTTGACTCAGGTCTTCACACGGTGTGGCAAACACTCTAGCCACTGAATCATCTCCGCAGCCCACAAGTGTTTTCCTGTTCGTGCTGTGAGCTATTCTGGCTGTGCACACCTGTGCTTACACCGCACCGCTGACTACTGCTACCACACTCCTGTCTCCTCCCTGCCCTTCTCTTATCAAGTCAGTGACACTTTTACTAACGGGGGAGGAGTGAGTTTTAAGTGCTATTCAAGAAATAACAACAAACAACCGCACAGAGCAGTCCTGACAACGGTCTCCTCTGAGCTCCATTCTGTCCCGAGTGTGGGGTAGGAACACAGATGGTGACTAGAGAGCACTTCACACCGATGCTGTCCAGAGGCCAGTGACCTTACTGTCCCCACATTGAACACACCCGCTCAGGGCTTCTTACAGTCAGGACAAGGATCCACACTGACCTTTGCCAAGGCAGCTCTAGAGCCCTGCACCAGGAAGCCCTGGCTCACCAACGCTCCCCCGTCCTGCCTCTCAAATGCACAACTTCGGGTCTCTGCTCAAGCCCTCTGAAACACCCCCCTCATGGATGCGCAACTGTGCAGACGTGAATACTGTTGAGCATATGCGTCCTAATGAGGCTTGGACTCTCCCAAAGTGATCAGCCTGGCTGGGAAAACTATTTGAGGCTGAGGTGCTCTCTCTCTCTCTTGAGTGTTTGGTGTTTTTGGTTCTTTTGATATAGGGTTTCATGTAGCCTTGGCTGCCCTGAAACTTTCTACGTAGACCAGGCTGGCCTCAAACTCACAGAGATGCACTTGCTTCTGCCTTCTAAGTGTTAGGATCAAAGAGGTGTGCACACCCACGTCCAGCCTTCTTCTTCTTTTTTTTTTTTTTGTGAGACAAGTTTTCATCATGTAGCCATGGTCTGAAACTTGCTATGTAGACCAGGCTAACCTTGAAGTTACAGAGATTCACCTGCTCACCACCTGGAAAATGCTCGGGTTAAAGGCATGTGCCCGTACCTGGCACTCTTGAATTTACAGAGCACCTAAAAGGCCAGTACGATAGCTCGGTGGGTAAAGGTGCCCGTGGCCAAGCTGAGCTCAGTCCCTACCCCCGACATGGTGCAAGGGTTCCTGAAAGTCCTGACTTCCCCTTGCGTAGGAACACACACGTATAGTATAAACCATCTTTAAACGTAGAGAGGAAAGCATCTAGAACTGGTTTGCTACCAATGAGCTCTGCAGGCTTGTTTGGTCTCTTGTTGATGAACGTCTCAAAGGATTCCTTCATCAGGTTGATAAAGCGCTCATTCCTCTGGAAGCACACCTCCACCACGTGGTCTACTTTGTCCTTGAAGTCCAGCAGGTCTTGGACCATGTCTTTATCCTTCTCGGGATTGATGACAATGGTTGTCCCGAAGGTCTACGGAAGGAGACACAACCACGTCAGCAGCGACAGGCCTGGGAAGGCGGAGCAGCCTTTGCTGTCTCACACCGTGACGTGACGGCAGGCCTGCCTCATCTAGTACCCTGGGAGGTGGGGCCTGGCATTCAGGGAGGTTCTGCCTCAGTCCCAGGCAACACCCCTGGAAGATGCGGAGTGGTGCTGTACTGGCAAGTGAGGGACACAATGTCTGGAACACAGAGGTGGGAACTGGGACCGGAAGTCTTGAATTGGGCTTAGAAACACAGCAGCAGCAGGCAGAGCAAACTGCTGAGCAGTGTGTGCTGGTTCTCAGTGAGCAGGCTCAGGCCTGACGAGCAGACACAGCAGAGACTGCTGCCGTAGCAGACACAAGTCTCTACATGAATGGACACCAAGCTGCTGTCACTACTGCAGCTGTCCCCCTGCAAGGTGGCCGTCACTGCGGGTCATCTTAAAAACATTCCTCAGGGCATCGGAAGACAGAGAACAGACGGCCCTCACGCGTCCATCCCTCTGCAGGGTAGAGTGAGGACCAGTGTGTGTGTACCTTGATGTATTCACTCCAGTGCTGCAGCAGAGCGTGCTGCCCGCCTTTCACCCGGCTGAACAGCTGGTACATCTGCGTGAGGTCAGGCACCCTGTTCTCGTCCAGCAGGTGGTCCAGCCCTAGGAGTATGCAGAACAAGAGCAAGTCACAGCAGGAAGGCAGCGTTCCTGAGTGGAAACAGCCTAGTCCACACCAGTCAGTGCCTGGCTTGCAGACCTGGAGCACACACCTGCTGGAGGTATGTCTGTCTGGTTGCCTACCTGAGGTGGCTCAGATAGGTGGATCTCAGTTTTCTGAGTGCATATGGAATGGATTATTCACTTTCTCATTTCACTAAAGCCCTTATTTAACAAAAGTAATGAGTCAAAAGATATTTAGACAAGTAAATATCCACGAGATAAATTGCCACAAGAAATTCACAATGCAAATTATTTGAGGTTTTGTCTGTTAGTCAGAAACACATTTGTTAGAAGATTAGTTCAGGGGCTGGAGAGACGGCTCAGCAGGTAAAAAAGCATTTGCTGTTCCTGCAGAGGACCCAGGTTCTGTTTGCAGTCTACATTGTGGCTCACAACCATCTCTATCTAACTCCAGTTCTAGGAGATCTGATGTTCTCTTCTGACCACTGTGGGCATTGCACACATGTGGTACACATACACACATGCAAGCTAAACACTCATGCATAAAATAAATATAAACTGAAATTGATTCAATTTTAAGCTTTTAATTGATTAATTTGATTCACATAATAAACTAAGACAAATAAGTACTGTCAGATATTTTCTGTATTCAATATGGAATTTTAGAAATTTTATTCAGTTATTTAGGTTTTATAATTTTATTATTTCATATTATGAGCATTTTGCCTGTGTCTTAAGTACATATACCATGTTTGTGCAGTGCCTGCAGAGGCCACAAGAGGGCATCAGAGATGCTCCCTGTAGACCTGGAGGTTGTGGGCTCTCAAGGCACTGGAGTCCCAGGTCTCTGTCCTTGGCAGCGCCTGCACACACAGGGTCAGGCGTGTGGAGACGCCCTCTGTGCTAAGCCACAGGTTTGGCTGCTTGGTATGTCTCAAGATTACTTCTGAGCTAAACACACAAATAAGCTTTAACTTCTGTAAGATATCTCCCAGGAGTCCTAAATATCTTTAAAAAAGTTGAAGGGCCTTTACTTTTTGGAATGTTTCTAATATAACTGTGTATGTTGTTGTATGTACATGTGCGTTCGCACACATATCTGCAGGTGTCTGTTCGTCTGGGGGCCAGAGATTGATGCTGGTATCTTCTTCAATCATCCTCCATTTTGTTTTGCTTTTTATTTGGTTAGGCAGTCTCTTACTGAACCTGGAACTCACCAATTCAGCTAGACTGGCTGGCAGTAATCCTAGACATACTCCTGACTCTGCCACCCAGTGCTGTGGTTACAGTTGGTTGCTCCTACTGGCTTCTTAGTGTGGATCCTGGAATCCACACTCAGGTCCTCATGCTTGACTGCATGGCAAGCATACGATCAATGCAAGCCTCTCCACAGCCACTAAAATCTACAACGAGCTTTTACAAGCACAGTTCATCATTTCCTGGCCACAATTTAGCTTATCAAGGCATGCACTGAGACAATTTATGAAAACTTCTGTTATTCGCTTGTCGTGTGCTCATGAGTCTGGTGCCTCTGGAAGCCTGAAAGGGAGTGTTGAGCCCTGGAGCTGGAGTTAGAGAGGTTCTGGGTTGTTTATCCCATGTGCTGGTCCTGAGTGGAGCACAGACTTCAGTTTAAACCACACAGGATGGAAAATCTACCTTTCTGCAGGATTGCTGTCAAATGTTCTCCCAAGAGCTGTTTCTCCACACAGGCAATCAAGGGTTTCCTAGAAAGAAGACAAAGTGTCAGCAGAGGACTGGCTAGCCCCCAAAGGTTCAAGTTCAAGTCCCAACAGGCAGCCTACAGCCAAGTGGACAGAGGGCTAATGAATACATACATCATGACAACTGTGAACTCTGATTTTTTTTTTTTTGGTTTTTCGAGACAGGGTTTCTCTGTGTAGTTTTGCGCCTTTCCTGGAGCTCACTTGGTAGCCCAGGCTGGCCTCGAACTCACAGAGATCCGCCTGGCTCTGCCTCCCGAGTGCTGGGATTAAAGGCGTGCGCCACCAACGCCTGGCGAACTCTGATTTTTGCTGACGATTCATTTCAGTTTTTTTTTTCTTCTTCTTTCTTTCATGAGACAGGATCTCAATAGATAGCCCAAGCTGGTCTTGAAAACACCGTTTTTCTACCTCAGCTACCCAGTGCTGAGATTAAAGGCATGTAGCACCACACCTGGCTGTTTGTAGCATTTCTAAACACAACTTGCTGAATATCACAGACAAGTCCATAGGTAGGTGCAGAAACATTGGCAGTAAGCACCCGAGCAGCCTGCCTGGTTGGTGTAGGTACACGTGCCCTATATCCTGGTTTCTGATTTTTACCTCCGCCCTTCATGGTTTGGCCCTTGGTGTCCCTTGCTTTCTGAACTGTAGACATAAAACTCTAGAACAGAGATTGGAGCCCTGCAGAGCGAGCCCAGTGGAGCAGTCTAGAAGCCGGCAGGGCCCATCTGGCAGTGCAGTCTACAGTCCTACTGCTCAGGCCTACCCAAGCACTCTGGTCTCCATGCTCACGTCATGTTGGTCTCTTAGGCAGGATGGCTGCGCGATGCTGTGGCACCCCTAGGCCTCCAACACCATCTCCCTCACAGTTTAGACTCTGACCTCCCCTCTCCTCCACCACGGACACAATCTTCCTGCACTTACTCTGCCTTAGAGTGTGTTCTCAGCCTTGCTCTGCACCCTGTAGCACAGGAGGGGACTGGCAAGTGAGGGGTTCTCGAGACTGGCTGACACCCACTTCTTGTCCATCTTCTACCCCAGGTCTGAGATACACTCCTGCAGCCCCACTCCTCACCCTGACCACCCGCACCCCACAATCGCCGGGCAAGGTTCTGCTCATGGAACAGCCTGCTACAAGGTCTGGGCACATGAGCACCACACGGAACAGAACGGTGGAAATGTGTCCTGACCACTACAGTCACAGGTACAGACACGGTCTGTCCCGGAACTCCCTATGTAGAGCTGGTCAGCCCTGAGCTCACAGAGCTCACAGACCTTCCTTGGTCTCCCAAGTGCTGGGATCACAGGCATGCTCCACCACACACAGCCTCCTGGCCTTTCCTTATTCATAACTTACCTTTTCTTTTGAGAAGATCACAGAGAATCTGTTTTATTACAAGAATGTTTAACTTTAGACTTTTCTCAAGTCTTCATTTTAGAGTTTATAAGGAAGACTATTGGAGTTCAGTACCTAGTACCAATGTTTTAAATTGTGTCCTGTGCACATACCACAGCATGTGTGGATGCCAGAGGAAACCTTCAGGAGTCTGGGGTATTGAACTCAGGCAGTCAGACTTGGCATCAAGTCATCTTCTTTCCGTTTTTTGAGACAGAGTCTCAGTGTGTAGTCCTGGCTGGCCTAAAACTAGCTATGTAGACCAGGGTGGCTTTGTACTTACGGAGATTCACCTGCCTCTGACTCTTGGAACTTTAGGATTAAAAGTGTGCACCACTGTGCCCAGCCTTCTATAAGGAACTTTTTAACCTATTTAAATCTCACAGCACCTACGGTGAAAGATGGGATTCATATCCCACCCTCTATGAAAATGGAGTTCAGAGATGTGGGTGGCCCTTTTGAGGGGAGCCTGGCGTGGCCGCTGCTTCTCCCTGGTTGCTTCTGCTCAGTCTCCTGTGGCCTTCTCCTGACTCTTCTTCCCTATCAAGTATGAGTGTGATGAGCACATCAATATCCCCAAGCAATCCAGCATTCCCCAGGCTCGGCTCTGGACTAGGACCCATGGCGTCCCTCACTGGAAAGGAAGAACACAATCCTCTTAAAGGTGCTGTTTCCTGAACTCCCATGCTATGTCTCCTGAGATTCTGACCCCATCCTTCCTCTTGTCCCAAATCCCACAAGGACTGGAGCTTTGCATGGGTTTCCCATGTCCCCTTTGTGCCCCTGCCATGTTTCCATCTCCTCACAGCAGTAAATAATACATGTCTTGAATAAACACACATGCTCACTCCCTTTTCATTTCCCTTAGCTGCTCATCAACCCAAAGTCTAGAGGAAAAAGACTGAGAAGAGGAGAACAAAGTGTACTGTTATCCTAAGAATTATGGCCACCTAAGACTTCTAACAAAGGGTGGAGAGGAATCAGCAGTGAAGCCTTGGCACTGCTCTTGCAGTACCCAGCACTCACACCAGGTGGCTCACAATCACCTATAACCCCAGCTCTAAGGGATCCCCAACCCATGGACTCCTCAGGCACCTGTACTCACATGCACATACCCACAGACTGCACATAACTAAAGGTAATAAAAATCAATCTTAGCCGGGCGGTGGTGGCGCACGCCTTTAATCCCAGCACTCGGGAGGCAGAGCCAGGCGGATCTCTGTGAGTTCGAGGCCAGCCTGGGCTACCAAGTGAGTTCCAGGAAAGGCGCAAAGCTACACAGAGAAACCCTGTCTCGAAAAACCAAAAAAAAAAAAAAAAAAAAAAAAAAAAAAAATCAATCTTGAAAAAACGAAAAGCTGGTAAGTGAAGGGTCTCACATCCGTGAAGATCTATCAGGTGAACAAAGTACTCAGGTGTTAGCTCAGGGGCCACTTTCCTTGACCAGCCACTCGTGATCGTGTGTGGTAAGAACAGTTTGTAATTGCTGAGCATGGGCAGACTATAAGCAAAGCATGGCCTTGTGAGCAGAACAGCCTAAGAGCAATGGGTTAATAACCAGAGGTACAAGGTATTTTTTTTCTGTTTTTGGGGGGTGGGTGGGAGGCGACAGTGTGTGTGTGTGTGTGTGTGTGTGTGTGTGTGTGTTGTGTGTGCGCGCGCGCGCGCGCGCATGCATGGGTGTAGCCTTTGCTGTCCTGGAACTCACTCTGTAGATCAGGCTGGCCTTGAATTCACAGAGATCCGCCTGCATCTGCCTCCCGAGTGCTGGGATTAAAGGCGTGCGCCGTAGATGGCCCCCCCCCCCCCCGCCACCCCCACCCCCCCACCCCGGCTATTTCAATATGCAGCAAGAAAGTCTGCGGCCTGTGAGAAACTGAAATGTCATCCAGGGACAGTGCTTACTGTGTGCTGTGGTCTAAGTAAGTGATCACTCGGTCTGCTTCCTCTTCTAGACGTTTACTCACATGGTTCAGATACTCTGGAACCTTCCAAAAAAAATTAACACATCAATGACAAAAGGACTTCTCACATTATTAATATTTTCCTCATAAAATAGAAAACGAGCAATGAACACATTCAAGTCAAATATTAATAGATTACCAGGGGTGGGCAGGGTGGGAGGATGTGTGAGTGACAACTAGGAGGCTGGAGACCACCTCTAAAATTGGGGCCCAGGTTGCACTCACTGCTTACCACAAAGTGTTGGGGATCAGTGGGCCCATATGAGTAAGTGACTAGGATCTGGGTAGAAAGCCCAAAGCTTACTAGCAGCCACACATGAAGCTGTCCTGTCAGAGGTGATAGCTCTCCTGTAGCCAGAGGCTGCACCACAGATGTCAGCTGTCTGGGGCGGACAGTCCTCAGGGCCACTTGTTAACACTGCTGCAGCTAAGTCCTGCTCTGACAGGCTGGCCATCTCGTAAGGAGCAGGTTAATGTGTCTGCACTCAGGGCTCCCTTCAACTTGACGCCAGGGCCTAGGAAGCTGCTCAACAGTGTGGGTGATATTGCTATTACATTTGCATTATCACATGTATTATAGATTGCACATGTATTTTGGGGGGGATTCTACACACAGATGAACAATTCTGATTCTTTAATTATTTGTCTTTCATATTTAGGATTTACTCTTTATCTTTGCTTAGACATGCGCTCCTTTGCTACTCCACAAATTACTTTGGGGGGGGGGCGGTTTAAAGCAAACGCAGTTGGCGCATCTCACCTCCCTGTCTTGCATCAGCCTCTGGCCTTCTGCAGCGTACAGACAGTTAGTCTCTTCCAAGAACTTCAGTTCAAACGAGTCTTTATACACCTAGGGAATGAGCAGTTACTGACGAGTTCCACGCAGGAGCCTGCCTTCTCAAGCACTAAGGGCCCGCTTTCTGGGTCAGCAGGTTGCAGCTTGTGGTCGTCTTGTGCCACTGTTCTTTGGAAAACTTTTCCTACCGGGCCAGAGCCCTACCTGCTCTCAACACTAATGCTTCTTTAGCCTTTGTTCATCGGTAATTGGTTTTCCTTTTTTTGTTGTTGTTGTTTTTTTGGTTTTTCGAGACAGGGTTTCTCTGTAGCTTTGGAGTCTGTCCTGGACTAGCTCTGTAGACCAGGCTGGCCTCGAACTCACAGAGATCTGCCTGCCTCTGCCTCCCGAGTGCTGGGATTAAAGGCGTGCGCCACCACTGCCTGGCGGTTTTCCCTTTGTTTATGGTATATTTTCCATAGAAATTATCATTTTATACAGCCATACGAAGTATCAATCAGTCTTTTCTTCTGTGGCTCCTTGTGTAGGGTGGTGTTAGCCTCAGGCATTCTCTCCTTAAGGACTAGACAACCACATTTTCAGCTCATACTTTTGTGATCCTATTCCCCACTTACATCTCTGATGCCCGTGTTTTACTTTGGGGCAGATGGCCATCACACACTCAAGACCAAGGCCTCACCTGGAGATCTGAGAGCATGCTTAACAGACTCCGAAGCAGGCTCCTGTCCACAGCCTCACCGCTTCTCTCACGCCCAATGAGCAGCAGGATCCCATCAATGGTCTTACTCTGCACCATCCTGTCACTGATGATATGGTTCCTAAACAGCTCTAGGCCCATGTCCCTGACAGGTAGAAAGCAGAACAAGGCTTTAGTTCAGCCTTGGATGCTCCACAAGCTTCACATGCACCGGGGAAAACCTGTTCTTTGCTCATTAGAGCCAGAGCCTTGAGGAGGGCTCTTAGGAACGTTCGTCTGGCCAGTCCAGGATGTCCGTGTCTCTACCCTAAATGAGGGTATTTCCTGGAGAGGTCAAGCTGACCACCCTGAGGCGGTCATGAGATACCTCACGCTACACTGGCACCCAACAATCCAACTGCTTTTGTGTGAGGCTGCCATCTGTGACTCACGGCTCACTATGTGTCAAGGCCATGGGAGGCACTCCGGAACCCTTCCTTCTCCTGTACTGTTCCCGCAGCCTCCTCTCTGCGCCACAGAAAGCACGTCTGAAACAACCCCAAGTTAATCCTACTTCCTCAGCTTGTAGCCCGGGAGTTTCGGCAAGTGCAGTAAAGGAAGGTGCCACTCTAACAGAGAAGACGACAGCAGGGCTGGTCAGATGCGGGAGGGCACTCACCAGATGGAGGGCAGCATGGAGTTCTGGAGGACATAGGTGCGGTCCAGGAACAGGAAGATGCTTCTGATCATGATCTGAAGACCAGAGAGGAGAGGCACTCACACACCTATTCCCCTCCTTCACATACCCACCACCTGAGATCTGACTTTCTGGGCCATCCTAGATTAGCTGTCTTGAATGTAACAATCACTTCTTGATGGAAAACCCTCACACCTCAAGTTCCTCATTTTTATACATTCAACCTTTTCTTCTGGTATTTCTCAGCCCAGACTGCAAGGATTTTAAAGCATTCAACCTCAAGGATCTTGGAAATTTAATTATCTCAGGCGGTTGGTGGTGTCACATGCCTTTAATCCTAGAACTCGGGAGGCGTGGCAGGCAGAGCTCTGTGAGTTCAAGGCCAACTTGGTCTACAGACGAGTTCCAGAACAGTCAAGGCTACACAGAGAAACCCTGTCTGGGTGGGAGGGGGAAAATTTAATTATTTACCAACTCATGACACAATGATGCTTTTTGGATGGCTCGGTACTAGTCTTTCTTGATTTCTTGAGATGGGGTTTCATGGCCTTAAACTCCTTATTTTCCTGTTTCTACTTCCTAAATGTGATTACAGGCACACAACAGAACCTCCATTCCCGGCTTCAATTTCCTAAGTCTTGCTACCCGTCTTGAGGCTCAGGCTCCAGAGCATACTCTGTTGCAAGGACAGCGATGTAGGCAGTGAGCTGTCCTCTGTCTTTGTTGGGGAAGCTCTGCATTTACCAGCTGGAGCTGATTCCACCTTTGCTGAAACTGCTGACATTTGAAAACACCTTCCCTAATGGACATTCTCGTCTTTACATCCACACGGCTCAAAACGCTCATCCTCTGCTCCTCATCCTTACAAAGCAAAGACTCAGTCTACTTCAAGAAGCCACACACACTATCTTCTCTCACAGGTCACCAACGGCTGGGCCACACAAAAACTCACACCTGTGAAGACAAGTTAGCCACCACCACAGCCTAGGGTTTTGCCATTTAACTACAGTGAGGGCTGGAACTCAGGCCAAACTGCAATCAGACACCTGAGCCTCCTTTGAGAACACAGGGAGCCTCCTCCTACGTGCACACACCGACTGCTGACCTGGAGGCAGAGCTGGCCAGCACCCCTTCCTAGAAGTCTGAGGAAGCTCACCACCCCACCCTACTTTACTACTCAATTGTGGTGAAGGGTCCCTGAGCTCAGGCCTGAAGTTGTAGAAAGGCAGGTTAAGGCTGGTGTGAAGAAATCACTCCATTCTGTCTAGAGCAGAGGCTTGTAAAGCCAAAGGACAAGAGAGCAGGAGTGGGTGAAATGACTCAGGCATTAACAATAAATAGCATTGATAGAGAATCCGGGCTGATGAAGGGCACACTTACCATTTGTCTGCAGTGATCTTGCCAGCATGTGTTAATCTTCTTTAGAAATAGAACGCTGTCTAGCGAGTCTGTGCAGACCTGCTAAGGAAGCTTCAAACATACCAGTCCATCCCATTGTTGCGGCTTTCACTTTCATCTCAGTGCCCTTCCCGCCAGATGTCCTTCTAGTAACACTGAAAGTATAACCATTTACCATTCTAGTGTAAGCTACACTACTGTCCGAACACTTGTGAAAACCTAATCCCAAGGCAATAGTACCCAGAGGCAGAAAGACACCCTGGAGAGCTGTGCCATCCTATCCACAAAGCAGGCAGCTTTTAGCAGGTGGAGTCTACTAGACTAGGGCCTGGGCCTTGGACTTCCAGCCTCCAGGTGGTGGCTTACAGGCCAGTTTACACATGGACTGACAGAGACCAGCAGCTCCCAAGCAGGAGTGGATGCCTAGCCTCTGCCCACTGCCAGCTCCTTTCCTTTGGTGGTAACCTGCCTGACTCATCCCACCCCTTGGATCTGTCTCACTGCTTTGCCTTGGCTTCCGCTCTCCTCTCTTCTCTGCAGTTACTTTCCACTCCTGCCAGCTGACACGAATAACCAGGCGTGAGTGCTTCAGCTGGGTGGTCGGATTTCACCCACTGAGGGCCACGATGGACCTTCTAGAACTGGGGTCTGGTGGGCCTGAGTACCCCACAGTCAGAGTGTATATAAAAGTATATAGACAGGCAGTGGTGGCGCATGCCTTTAATCGCAGCACTCAGGAAGGAGAGGCAGGTGGATCTCTGTGAGTTCGAGGCTAGCCTGCTCTACAGAGAGAGTTCCCAGACAGCCAGGGCTACACAGAGATATTCCGTCTCAAAAAGAAAAAAGAAATGCTGTGTCTGGGCTGGAGAGAGGGCTCAGAGGTTAAGTGCACTGCCTGTTTTTTTCCAGAGGTCCTGAGTTCAATTCCCAGCATCCACATGGTGGCTCACAACCATCTATAATGAGATCTGGTGTCCTCTTCTGGCCTGCAGGCATGTATGCAGATAAGAGTACTGTATACATAATAAATAAATGTATTTTAAAAAAGTGTATAGCAGGGAGCTGGCAACTGTCTCAAGCATCCTCAGAGATGAGATTACAGGCATGTGCCTCTGTGTATGTGTGTGTGTACTTTTTTTTTGAGACAGGGTCTCACTATGTACTCTGGCTGGCCTGGAACTTGCTATTAGGATAATCTGTAATTTTATGTATGTATTATGTATGTATGTGTGTATGAATGTGTACATGCCTGTAGTGCCCAGAGAGAGCAGAAAGAGGCATTAGATCTGGAACTGGAGTTATGGATAGTTGTGAGACACCATGTGGGTTCTGGGAACTAAACCTCAATCCTCTGCAAAAGGAGCAATTGCTCCTAACTGCTGAGCCATCTCTCCAGCCCCACTTATTTTTTTTAATTTTTAGATCCCCCCCCCAATGAATGAAGTTTTTATTCGTGTGTGTGTGTGTGTGTGTGTGTGCGCGCGCGCGCGCGCGCGCGTGCACGCGCGCTCGCTGGTGCCAGTACCCATGGCAGCCAGAGGTGTCACATCACCTGGAGCTTAAGTGAGCTGCCTGACATGGGTCCTTGACAAGAGCAGCATGTGCTTTTACCAATGAGCCACCTCTCTAGCTCCTAGGATATTCTTTTTAAGAAATGTGCAAAATACAGCTTTTAAATAGAGATACCCAAATGTGGGTTTCTGGAGAAGGATTTTCTTGCCCATTCTCATTGGATCTCTGAGCTCCCTAATATAGAAAAGGCAGTCCACACAAGTGGAAAGCACCAGGTGTCTGTCCTGTGCTTCAGTCTTGTCTACCACTTGCTAGCACGTGGCACCATCCATGTTAATAAGTTCAAGTGTGGCAGGGCCACCCACCTCAGCTCACATGAGGAAACACAGCGTGCCCAGATGGAGGAAAAACTTGGTAAGTGTGCCACAGTCAGGGCAGAGAAGCCCTGATCTTGTCAGTCAAGGGCAGCTGGGAGAGGCAGGTGATGCTGGCCCAGCCTTAGGAGGGGAAGAGAATGCTCAGGGAGATAGTGAGGCCACAGGCACATCTGTGCAGGTGACCATAAAGACAGCTGGCCAGACAAAAAGGTTCAGTTTCTCGCCTCCTCAGTCTCAGGAAGCATATTCACAAGTTTAGACAGCCAGAGGAAAGGTCTGTCAGCACATTACCCTGGGAGAATGCTTCTATGATGGTAAAATATGTCAGACCACTATCTGTGCAAAGCAAGACAAAGGTTGGCCACAGGACTTTCAGCAGGTTGAGAGACGCCACAAGCCTGATGACAGATCTGCAAAGTTCCTATTACCTTCACATTGGCCAGCTGGAGCTGTGTGGCAGTCAGCCTGCATGGGCCTTTAAGATTAAACTGGAGTTAAACTGACACTGGTCCATCTGATGCTACCTGGCAGCTCAAGAGTCACCAATAACCATGGAGTAGTTGTACCTGACCCTGTATCTCTAAGATGTAAGGGTCCAATGTCAATGTTCTCTAATAAAAGAGTTCTGTTAAGTAACTTACACAGGTCTCTAGATCAATCATTTTCTGATATTTCCCATAACAGTACTTAGTACCACAGAGCATGGTGTTTACCAAGATCCTATGCACCCTGCTAGAGTTCGGTCAATTCTAGGATGCAAGGCTCACAGCATCCCCTGTGCCAGAAGTGAGTAATTCTAGGCAATGGGATGCACAGGCGCCAGAGGGTCTGTTGTGGCTTCTGCCGAGGCAGCTTTCTGGTGGCCACTCTTGTCTCCTTTCAATCCCTACAAAGGACTTGCACCACGAAAGGGAAGTACACCCTTCACGGTACAATAAAAACCCAACAGCCAGAATGCTTAGGACAGACCATGAAAAACTGCCAATCACATTTAAAGGACAGCAAAACTCTGTTGTGTATACTGGGCTGGAAGAGTGACTGGCCAGTAGTGACCTATACTCCAGAGGGTGTCCACTGTTATCCACGGCATCACCACACGCATTCAAATCACTGGCTGCTTGGCTTCAGCATCTCAATCAGGTAGAGAGAAATCCTCTAACATTGATCTATTTAATTACCATTCTCCCCATGGATCAATACACCTGGCCAAAACTGTGCACTGCTTGACCCTCAGCACAGCAGGAGGCCAGGCACACTTCAGGTCACAGGTGAGCTTTCCTTCTTTGGCTTTTCTCTTCTGGAAGCCTGTGGCAGCAACTGATTCTTGCCAATGGGCTGGCTCTTCTCACTCTGCCTGCCATGTTTCTGCACAGGCCATCCAATAGCACCATCTCCTCTGCGGGCCTCCTGGCCCCTCAGCACTTCCCTCCTCTGGCTGGTGGGCTAGCCTTCCTTAATGTCCAGAGGTGCACATGGTCTTTTGTTGCACAGATGCCTGTCTGTTACCTCCATTAGAGGGAGGGAGGTACTCACAGTGCGGTTTCCAGGACCTAGTTTGATGTCTGGCCGCACAAACGGCTACTTTGGAAATGTGTTGGCCGGAGAAGGTTCTAGGCTGCATGCTGGCCCGAGTTCTAGACTGTGCCATCATTCTGCCCAGGAGATCACATAACAACTTGATTGAGCTTTTGCTTAGAAACCTGTAAGTCATCTCAGTGACTTGTACAGCTTCCAGTGCAAATCCTCGATGGCACATCCAGAGTCAAATGCGGTCTGCGACCTGAACTGCACACCAGACTCTGCTCAGTTAAGAACATACTGTGCACTCCCCCACCTTCACTGTCTGGGTCCATCCCACTGTCCTTCAAGGCCAATTCCATGTCCTTCAATTCAGTGGTATCCTCTGCACCCACCAGCCCCTGGTGGGGCTCTGCCTGGTTTCTGTTCTGCTGCATGTGTCTGGGGTCAAGACATGTTGTCACTAAGGAATCTAATGTGTTAGTGCCTCTTTCCTCCTGTAAAACAAACCATGACTCTTATAATCCTGGTTTGTTAACAAGAAACAGCGTACTTCCGACTCTACCCTGGGCTCGGATTCCATGGAGGATGGAAATCAGGCACACAGCCACTTTCTATAATCCATGATCAAGACACTGAGTTGGAAACAAAGGCTTACTAAATATGTGACCACTTTGGTCAACCCCCAGAGTGGGATTAATTTGCAGGAGGATAATTAAAGCAGGTAATCAAGAAGTGTTTTCCAGCCAAGTGGGATTAGAGCAAAACAGTATGAGCTGACCCTGATGGGCACTGGTGTCCTAGAAGATGACATCTAGTGTCACTCTCCGCCCAGATGCCAGGCTCCTCCAGGACTCTGAATGGGGCAGAAGCTCTACATGCCTCACAGCTATCTCAGCAAGAGTGCATGCTGGCAGACTCCTCTAGGGCATGTGGGCACCATCATCTTGTACAATCTTGCAGTCGTTAGTTCAGAACACTTGTCAGAGAATAGAGAGGCATCCTGATAGAAGCCCATGTAGCAGAAACCTAGACCATAAAGGCCTGAACGTCCAGCAACACTGCCTGCTGCTCTGCATTAACAGGCTCTGTACAGCTGGTAAGACCATGTTCCCTTTGATGAGGGCCACAGGAAGAAAAAAGATCTCCTGAACCAGGAGAAAATCTTGAATAGGCAGGTTCTGGGATTTGTTTTATACATGAAAGCACGGAGCCAAAGAAGTCGGCATGGGTTTTACACGCTACACTTGTGTCCTAAAACTGGCAATGGGTGTGGGGACCAGCCTGAGGCCAGGTCCTACAGATGTCCTTGTGGGCATGAGTCACAGGTGACACGGCAGCAAATCCGCCGCCGCCGCCCTCTGCCCAGAGCTGTGCACAGCACATGCCTGAATAATCCCCGTCTTCAGCTGAACACCGTGGCCACCGCTCCTTTGTCTGGTTCCGTCCTGGGAGGCACAGTCTCAGACCAGACAGGCAGGTTCTCCTGCATGCTCACGATAGCACACAACCCATCAGGAGAAACTGGATGCAGCAAGGACCCAAGCACAGTCCTCGGGTGAAGCCGGATCCACGGTCAGATGGTAAGGAGGGACCGTGTTCCTACCACTACCCACCTGTGGGGACCAGGAAAGACCCACCGTCTAGACGAGACAGGCTTCCTGACACCCTGACGTGGGCCTGTGAGACAATGAGCAGAGAAACTATGGGGCTGCACCCCGATTCCTGACAGACACAAGCCCCAAAATAAACTGGGTATGTTTGAAGCAGCCACGTTTGTGGGGATTTGTTCCATATTATAGAAAATGAATACAGATGGTTTTTATTAAAGGACAGAATTTAAATTTTAAGGCATTTTCAGAAATTTTCCTAAATACTCCAACTAGATGCATAAATGGAGGTTGTTTACCCTCATTCATAGCAGTAATTTAGAAGCTATAAATTTCACTTAGAAATCTAATACAATGAGTTATGAAACAACCATAGGCCCTTTGTTCTATAAGAGAGGATTTAAAGCTTGTTCCTTTAGTATTAAGGATATTCATTCGTTCTTTATCCCATTTGAAAAAGATCTGGGTAATAAACAGGCAAGAAAAGCAAAGCAAAGAAAGGATATTCTCTGAACGGAAGGATCTGGGCCTGGACGTGGTCTTCACAGACCTGGCGCAGCTGCTTGTAGAGCGTCGGGGAGACTTTGTGAGAACAAAGGTTTTCCACAGCCTACAACAAAGGGAAAGGTGACTGTCACCAGAGTCCAAGCTCTCCAGCCTGCAGGGCTGATGCCACCTGGGTCTTCAGGGCCTGCGAGCAAGCCCGGGACTAGGGCGCTGGCAGCACTGGGTGCAGCGCAGTGAGGGCAATGACCAACAAGAAGGGCTCAGCCCGACGGTGCGCTACACCCGCCATCCCGAGGACTGGGGGCTGGCACCCCACGTCTCCAGCGTCGCCCTAGCTCAGTGGTTTCTCTATCAGGCGGCAAAACAGTACTAGGACTCTAGAGCAGGTCTGGATCTTGTGGCCATTTTCTGATTCTCTAGGCTGAGGTGGGACACACATTTATTATCTTGAGAATGACCATGTGAAACCAGGGCAGTGATGGGAGGGGAGCAGAACTCTTGCTCAAGCATGGCAGGGCCTCCACCTATGGTAAGTGGAAGTTACAAGAACTGACTCCTGAGTGATACAGGCCAAGCTATGATGACCCGTGTTTACTTACTGATTGACTGATGTAGAATTCATTTGTTTTGTCTTAATGAAGAAAAGACAACATTTGTTTTGTTTTGAGGCAAAATTTCTCTGTGTATCCCTGGCTGCCCTGGATCTCATTCTGTAGACCAGGCTGGCCTTAAACTCAGAGATCCACCTGCCTCTGCCTGCCGAGAGCTGGGATTAAAGGCGTGTGCCACCACCACCTGGTGAAAAAACAACTTTTAAAGCAGAAAAACATTAAATATTTCTACCCACTAGAAGAATATACATTCTTACCAGTCCTAATTAAACCTCTCAAATCTCATTCAAGTGTGAAATATAAACAGAAATGTTTTCTACTATAATACTTTAGAACAATTAAAAAAAGTTCTAGCCGGGCGGTGGTGGCGCACGCCTTTAATCCCAGCACTCGGGAGGCAGAGGCAGGTGGATCTCTGTGAGTTCGAGGCTAGCCTGGGCTACCAAGTGAGTTCCAGGAAAGGCGCAAAGCTACACAAGAGAAACCCTGTCTCGGAAAACCCAAAAAAAAAAAAAAAAAAAAAAAAAAAAAAAAAGTTCTAAAGAGAATGGAGGAACTTTCCACCAGTTCCCTTTCCTCAAAGTGGCTCCACATCTTATAGTAGAGGTTCTGCCTCAGTCCACATTTACAAGTACAAAGTCAGTTTTTATACATGTGCATGCCTGCATACTTCTATTTTGTCAAAATCATGTGTGTGTATGTGTGTGTGTGTGTGTGTGTGTGAGATACTGTCCCTCATGAAACAACAATTTGTAAGGACCATTTTCTCTTTCTTCTTGAGACAGTCCCACTATGTAGCCCTGGCTTCCTTAGAACTTGTCTGTAGAATAGGCTGGCCTCGAACTCACAGAGCTCCTCCTGCCTCTGCCTCCCGAGTGCACCAGCAGTCCCAGCAGATGAGCGTTTTGTGAGCACGGACTCCTGAGCTGAAGCCAGTAATCCTCAAACCACTTTTCCTAGCTGTGACGTGTTATCACTGTCACTCACTACTGACAGGAAACACACAGACTTGTTTGTTTTGAATATTAAGAGACCTCAAGGCAGGCGGCACCCGCAGGCAGTGCAGACTTGCTGTAAGCCTGAGTACAAGTGTGTGCCACCAGACCTGGTTCTTGGGACTGTTTCTAAATTGACCCCTGATGTAAGAAGGGTCAAGTCAGGCTAAGACAATGTGCTGTGGGCATTTAAGAGTCACCTCAGAGAAGCAAGATTTAGTCCAACAACCAAAGGTGGGATGTGGCAGGTTTTGGATTTTGCTTGTACCAGTTCACAGCTGTTCCTCATATCAACTCATTCCTAAAAATTATTGCTCAATTATCCCCAAGGGTCACTCCTCACAGCAGACATTTTGTGACCAACAACTGTCTGCAACCCCAGTTGTAGGAGATACAACACCTTCCATACTGTGGGCACTAGATATGGAATGTGGTGCACAGATATGCATGCAGGAAAAACATCCACACACATTAAATAACATAATAATAATGAAAACCAAAACGGCTCCACTAGGGAATCCCCTCAAACAGTTAAGAAAGAAGTGACATCAACTGTATACAAGGAAGAAAGAATCATTTCAAACTCATAAGGCTAACATTACTTTGACACGCAAACTGATCAAAGATATAGAAAGGAAAGAATACATTAAGACAAAATTAACAAAACATTAACAACTCAAACCAATACATGAAACAGGCACAATGGCAGATACTTCAATTCCAGCAGCACTCAGGAAGCAGAGGCAGGTGGATTTCTATGAGGATAGCCTTGTCTACATAGTGAGACCATGTCTCAAAAAAAAAAAAAAAAAAAAGGGTACATTTCAGCCAAGTATGATATAGCCTAAGTACCGAAGACTGTCATTATACTTAAAAGAGGGGGAAAAAATTAATGAACATAATTGACAAACTAAGAGACAAACCCACCGGCTCTCTCACCAGCTGCAGAAACATGCTTTCATTAGACCAGGAGCAGAAAGGCACCTCCTACGTGGTAGCATTACACTCAGCAGTGGTAAAGTACAAGTGGCCTGAGACCTGGAAGACAAGTGGCCTGCTTTCTTACTTCTAACCACTGTCCCGGAGGCTCCTGCCCGTACAGCAAGACAAGGTAAAGAAATAACAGGCCCGACATTGAGACGGGAAAAGCTTTCTAGTTAGACACGACCGTCTGGGCAGAAGACCCAGTGGGTCTACGGAAAATCTTGAAGCAGACAAGGCTGGCAAGTTAGAAGGACAGCTTCAACACATAAAAACAACAGTGTTTCTATATAAGTGAGAATCACAAATCAAAATTAAGATAAGGCAAAAATTCCACAAAAGGTTTGTAACATCTGTAAACCGAAACAAGAAACACTGCTGAGAAATAGTTAAAGAGACCTAACAGGGTGCTATCTATCTTCAAGGCTGAGTCAGTTTTCTCTAAACGATCTAATGGAGTCACCATGATCTCAATCAAACCTTAGCTGACTTCCTGGAAGGAGCCAGAAAACAGATCCTAAGATTCCTACAGGAATACAAAGGACCAAGACTGCTGAAACAACTGTGGAGAGACACAAAGCTGGCGGTGGCTGACCCTTCCTGACTTGACACCTGTCACACTCGCTCCTAGAGGGACAGTCGCTCTGTCTTTGAGAAAGGCAGTTGGACAACAGTGTGCCCAGCACCTGGACAATTACAGGGAAAACACTGCATTTAGATTCATATCTCACAACGCACACATAAGTCCACAAGGTATAGATCACAGATCTAAATGTAAAACTTTCAACTCTAAATGTCTACAAGGGAAATACAAGAGCTTAGATCAGCACAAAGATCTGTTTGTTTTGTTGAGACAGGGTCTCAAGTAACTGGCCTAGAGCTGGCTAGTAAAAGGCTGGCCTTGGACTCCTCAATCTCCTATGCCTGCCAGTGCTGGGATTACAGGAGTGTGCTACTATTCCCAACTATGGCAAAGATTTCCTATTTTTTAGGCGGATACTAAGAGCACAACCTTAAAAAACTGTTGATACATTGGACTTCAAAATGTAAATCACTGTTCTTCAAAGGACATCGATCAGTTAAGGGGTAAGTTACAGACTAGAAGAAAATATTTGCAACTTGTATCTGGAAGAATACATATTAAATCCACACATTCAATAATAGGAAAATAATCTAAGAAAATGAAGCTGGACATACTGGCTTATGTCTACAATCTTAGAACTTGGGAGGCTGAAGCAGGAGGGCTGTAAGTTTGCAGCCAGAGTGGGCTACATAGAGAGATAAAAGGGGGAGGAGAGGAGAGGAAGAGAGGGGAGAGGAGGAGAGGGGAGGAGAGGGGAGGAGGGGAGGGAGGCAAGCAGACAAAAGGTCTGAATAGTTAACTTCATCAAAAAGGTTACAGAATAGCAATAAATGTATGAAGAGATGCCTAATATCAGTAGGGACTGTAAATTAAACCACATGTAAAGCTGACAGCACCAAATGCTGGTGAAAATGTGGAGCAAACAGGACCCCCATACCACCCGCAGAGTGCAAAATGGTACGGCCACTTAGAAAAGCAGGCAGTTTCTTATGAAATTAAGCACAGGTCTTCTGTAATCCCTTTGAGATAGCTTCCTGAGAGGAATGAGAACACATGCCCACTCAAGATGTATTCAATGTTCATAGCAGCTTTGCTGGCAATGTTTTCCACTGGACACCCAAACATCCTCCACCTGATGACTACACCAATTGTACTAGATCCACACTACTCATAATAAAAATAGTACGGGGGCTAGAGAGATGGCTCAGAGGTTAAGAGCACTGCTTGTTCTTCCAAAGGTCCTGAGTTCAATTCCCAGCAACCACATGGTGGCTCACAACCATCTGTAGTGAGATCTGGTGCCCTCTTCTGGCCTGCAGGGGTGTGTGCAGACAAAACACTGTATACATAATAAATAAATCTTAAAAAAAAAAATAGTACACACTTGGGGGCACATGGGATGGTTTGAGAGGATAGCTGGGGTTGGTGAAGGGAGGCGGGAATGTGATGTAATTCTATTTCAAGTAAAAACGTATTTAAAAAATTTAAAAAAAACAACAATACACCAAACTGCTAAACACTATTCTAAGTAAAAGCCAGATAACAAAAGATGGCAAATGCATGACTCCTTTTAGATAGACAGGACAGAGTAACTAGAAACAGCAATGGCTGCCAGGGTAGGAGACGGGAAGGGATGGCGCGAAGGGATGGCGGGAAGGGGCTGCGATACTTCGTGGGCGATGGAAACAGTCTGTATTTTCATGGGGTGGGGGCAGCAAAACAATGCATATTAGGCCATTAAAATCTACTGTAACAACAAGTATGTTAGGGTAAACCTGTAACCCCCACAGGAGGATTACCTTGAGTTTGGGGCAGCCTGGGCTACACAATCAAACTCTTAAAAAATAAAACTAGCCAACTCCCCCTCCCCCTAAAAAAAAAAAACCTACTGGAGTACAAGTTATATATAAATTATACTTCAAGAAAGCTGGTTAAAAAAACGATCAGGGGTGTGGTGGCACATTCAACCATGTGGGAAGCTTTAGGCAGGAGGATTGCTGTAAGTTACAGGCCAGGCTGGGATATACAGCAAGTCACTTAAGTCAGCCAGCACTCTGTAGCAAGACTCTTACTCACAAAGGGAGCTGGGTAGAGACTTGGGAGAGATGGCTCAGTGGTGAAGAGTACACGAGGACTTGAGATTGGTTCCCAGGACCTACGGCTCACAACCACCTAACTCAGGCTCCAGAGCGGTCCAACACTTCTGGCCTCCAGCTCCCTACTCCCATTCATACCCCCCCCCCACACACACACTTAAAATAATAAAGGGGAATCTTCAGGGAATCTTCAGGGAAGGCGCAGTGGTGCACACCTTTAGTCCCAGCACTCAGGAGGCAGAGGTGGGAGGATCTCTGTGAATTTCAGGCCACTTGATCTACATAGTGAGTTCCAGACCACCAGCCTACAGTGAGACCCTATCTAAACAAAATAAAAACAAAAC
Source organism: Peromyscus leucopus (assembly GCF_004664715.2). Lineage (NCBI taxonomy): Eukaryota > Metazoa > Chordata > Mammalia > Rodentia > Cricetidae > Peromyscus > Peromyscus leucopus. Next base: position 3,107,664 of record NC_051077.1, on the reverse strand, counting down.
CTTAAAAAGAAAAAAACCCGTCGGGCAGTGGTGGCACACGCCTTTAATCCCAGCACTCGGGAGGCAGAGGCAGGCGCATCTCTGTGAATTCAAGGCCAGCCTGGTCCACAGAGCGAGATTCAGGACAGACCACAAAATTACACAGAGAAATCCTGTCTCCAAAAACCAAAAAAAAAAAAAAAAAAAAAAAAAAAAAAAAAAAGAAAGAAAGAAAATCCCTCCCTCAATACATCAATTTACAAACTTAAAGACAAAGAACAGACACATGTACACCAATCTATCACCCAAAATGCTTGGAAAAAGTGTTATGAATTAGACTTTTTTCCCTCTGGATTTGATACATGAATACGCATAATGATGTATTTGGGGGAATGGGACTCAAGTCTAAACACAAAATTAATTCAAATCTCATATACCTTAAACACAATTTGAAGGTCTATTTTTACTTATCATTATGTGTGTGCATGAGGCGTCTGTGTGGGTCCATGTGACATGGCTAGAGTCTGGAGGTCAGAGGGCACCTGCAGTCAGTTTCTTCCCATCTTTTGGAGGGGTCTGAGGTTTGAACACTGGCTGCAAAGTCTGTTCTGCCAGAGCTTTGACCCACTGAGCCCCCCCACTGGCCCTAGCTTAAGGAGCTGTATACACCAGTTTTAGCACACATTGTGTTCCGTCCAAGGCCATCAGAAGAGGTCAAGTGTGCACTCAGAGTTTTGGATTGGGAGTACTCAATCTGTAACAATTTCCTTTGGGTACCATTGTTTATTCTTCTTTTCCGTACTTTCTGTAACTTACAATACATTCACTTTGTAACCAGGATAAAACAAAACGGTAAATTCATGACTTCAGCGTAATTAATTATATGCTTCATCATCACCTAAAATAGACTATTTGGCGAACATTATTGTATAAAACCATGGCAGAAGTCTGCTTGAAACAGCAAAATGTACTTCTGATGATTTTTTTTTTTTTCTGCTGTGGACACTGACCATCTTGAAGTGAAAACTACCCAAATCAGTCTGCAAACCTCCTATGCAACAATTAAACAACAAAACAGTGTGTGTGTGTATGTGTGTGTTAGGGGGCGGGGGGCACGACACAGGGACCCTACTAGCAAGTGGAGCCGTAGTGAATTTTATGTGTAACTATCTGGCATTCTGGTAACACTGAAGACTGCTGGAGCCCCCCGTGGCTCTCAGCCCCCAACACCTCCTTTCTCCTGGTGATGGGAACACTTACACCTCCCAAGCAGCCTGATGTAAGTAAGCCTCAACACACAGCACTAATCCAGGGCGGCGATCCACAGAAACACCTGCTGACCGGGGGGCTTCGCGGCTTCCGCTAGGGAAGGCAGGCTCGGGCCGCAGCGTTTTCCCCCCGGCAGGCCTCCCTAGCGTCGGCGACCGTGGCTGCGGGAGGAGGAGGAGGAAAACAGCCAGGTGCTCGCAGGCCCTCGCCGCCGCTCACCTGGTACAGCTCCTCCAGGTTGTACCTGATGGATGTGCTGCTCTGGATGGCCTTGACCGCTTCGTGAAGCTTCCGCCACGTGTCCTGAGTGTAGTTGTCAGGCAGCCGCGGCCTGTCTGTGGGGAGAGAGGGTCAACGGCCGCGCGGGGACAAGCCAGGCCGGGGCACCGAGGCAGGGCCCGGCAGGGCCAGCCAGGAGGTGCGGGATCGGGGCCAGCTGGGGCTGCGGGGACGTGGCGGAGCAGGAGGTGCCCGGGGACCAGGCAGGCTGGAGCGCCGGAGCCGGGCAGTGCGGGAAGCAGGGCGGGCTGGGGCGCGGGGACAGGGCCGGCTGGGCAAGCCCCAGGAGGCCCTGTCCGAGCGCGCGACCTGCCGGCCGTCCCCCGTCCGCTCCTCACCGGAGCGCACCCACCTCGGAAGTTCTTGATGACCAGCTTCCTGGAGCCGCCCGCGCCCCCGGGTTTGGCGGGGCCACCGGTCAACGTCGCGGGCTTGGTGAGGCCGTTGGTGCGGCCCATGAGAGCCGAGACGCTGCCCTTCCGCGGGCCCTCGTCCGCCATGGCTGGGCCGGACGCCGCCCCGCCCCGCGCCGCCCGGCTCCTCCTCCTGCCCTGCGCCCCGGCCGTGCGCGTCCGGCTCCTCCTCCTCCTCCTGCCGGGCTCCGCCCTTGAGCGCTCGGCTCCTCCTCCTGCTGCTCGCGGCCCCGGTCCGCGCGCCCGGGGGCCCAACGGCCGCGGCGCGCACCGGAACGATCCGGCTCCGGCGCGCGGGCTCCGCCCAGTGAGGGCTCCGGGGCGTACGCGGCCGCGCGGGGAGGGTCGGGGGCCCGCGGGCGTTCTAGGACGGACGAACGCTCGCGAGAGGGCGCCGTGGTCTCTTATCGCCCCCCCCCCCAGCCCCAACCCTGCAGCGAGCGCCCTGCAGCTCCAGGGGTTCAACGTCACGCCAAGGGCTGGGGAGCACCCCACACCTCGGGGCTCGGGAATGCTCCGAGACGCACGCCGCCGAGGGCTGGGGAGTGGGGTGCTCCAGTGACGGGGGTGGGAGGAGGACTCGGGGACACTCCCGGGGAGGGCTAGGAGTGCGCGGGGTGGGGTGGGGTTATGGCGGGGACGACGTGTTCCCAAAGTGGAGTCCGGACTTGGGTTCTGTTTGCTGGGGGGAGTGGGAGAGCCGAGAGCATCTCTGCACCGTGAGGACCGAGGAGCGGCTCACCCTCCTCCACGACGGGGTGGGGGGCACGGGGGAGTCGCTAGGACACGTTCCCAAGTCGGTTGGGACCCCTCCACGCCAGTCCTCCGCCCGCCCTCGCGTGCGCCCCTGGCCGGGGGCCGAGGCACCCACCCCGGGGACCGCACCCGGATCACTGACGGCTAAGAGCAGGGCGGTGCTCGCACCAGCTTCGCCCCGCTCCGCTCGGCGCCACCGGTTCCGGAACCAACGTGCGCGCGCGGGGAAGGCAGTGTGGGGACGAGGAGCGGGGACGGACCCGCGCCGGAAGTGAGGTGCTCAAAGCCCGCGGCCGCTGCGATGGCGCACATCACCATCAACCAGTACCTGCAGCAGGTGGGTTTCGCCCGGGATCTTTGCTTCCTGGCCGCCGGGGTGGGTCCTGGCGCTGGGTCGGACCGGGCCTGCCTGGGGGTGGGAATCTGCGGCTGCCTTTGAGGCGAGGAGGGTCTGCTGTATGTGGCGGGCGGCAGGCCTTGCTCAAAAGTTGCAAGTGCCTCCCGCCGGGTCTGGGACAGAGAGGAGGATTCCAGGTGGCAGTACCAAGATCGGTGTTCCTCGTAAAAGCTGTTGTCCGTGTAGCACTGTCTGCACGAAGCACGTTGTGTCATAAGAGAGGTGTCCCTCAAGGCTTCGCTCAAGGCCTGCGAATGGCACAGGCAATCAGCGTTGCATCAGGGTTGAGGGTTGAGTTTGCGTTTTCTCTACAAACCCAGGACAGAGAGGTATGAAGCCCACTAGTCAACACACCCGGTGCCAGGGTCAGCCAGATGGGAAAGTCTGATGAACGTTTCAAACGATGACACGGCTGTTTCTAGATGTTTATGCATCTTGGTTTTGCACTTAGCTCTATTGTTATCAAGGCCCCTGTTCCCTGTCTCAAACATCTCATTAGCTAGAACCCCTAGGGAAGCTTGGGAACAAATATTGCAATTTGAGCCTAAATGCTCAGAAGGTTAGAGGCCTGATTAATTGTGGAAGTCGGTGGTGTCAACTATAGCAGCCTCCTGGTTGACAGTTAAGTCACATGCCTCTAATGGCCCGCTTGGTAGAGGCCTGCGGGGACCCCAACCCCACCCCCTTTTCTGAGACAGAGTTTCTCTGTATAGCAGCCCTGGCTGTCCTGGAACTCACCCTGTAGACAAGGCTGGACTTGAACTCACAGAGATCCGTCTGCTTCCCGAGTACTTGGATCAAAGGCTGAGACCTGTCTCTTATGCTGACATTTTTTTCATAGCAGTTCCAGACATTATCTCTGCCTCCCGAGTGCTGGGATTAAAGGCATGTGCTGCCACACCCAGCATACATTATGGATTATTTTAATACCCAGTTATACTGTCGCCATGTTACTCTTTGAAGCTCAGAATTCCCACAGGCTGCCTCAGCTGGCTTCTGTGGCTTTTGAACCTGGCCCTGCCCTTCCTTGAGGGCCAGGTTCAAAGCCACATGCTTTCCAAGCTCACCCAAGTCTCTCCTGTCCCAGCTCTGCGTCAGCCCTTCTTCAAGGAGCATTGCTTCCTGTCAGTGAGGAACAGAACTTATGAAACAAGCCTGGTACCAGCCATGCTTGTTGCTCTGGGATTTCAGTGGATAGGAAGAATGGGTAGAGTTTGTTGTTAGATGTGTACAGTTTTAAGGAACTGTGAGTTTTAAGAGCAGATGGTACCCCTGTGGACTGGTGTGGAGGACCCGAGAAGACCGAGTCAGCTGGGAGAGATGTCTCCTGGGATGCCTGAAGCAGACTCCTCCATGTGCCAGCCCAGGGTACTGTGCACAGGTGCTTGCTTGGGGTATGAGTTCATGATCCATATGGTGTCTAACCTAAAAGGATGCAGTTTCTGTGTTAGCATTTGGTAAAGCACCTGTGGCAGGTGGCTGGGTGCCAGGGATGAGGTATCCATGGTGTGGCCAGACACTTACAAATAATACTGGGGACTAAACCCAGGGACTTGCACATGCTAGCAAACGCTCTCCACTTGAGTTGCATCCCCAGCCCCCAGCTGCTGTGTCAAGATTGGCTCCCAGGCCTGTCACAGATAGTCCTTATTTCTTCTCCACTGCTAACTTCCTCATGTTGTTATTGGGGCAGCACTCCGATAGGACACTCTTGAATCTGGGCCTGAGTGCAAGGTCCTATGGAGTAGAGCCACTTGCTAGTTAAGTTGTACTTGAGGTTTTAGACACAGCTTAGGTGACCGTGGACATACAGAGCCACTGGTGTTAGGGTTACTTCATGCTGCCATCTTCAAGGTCACTGCAAAGGAGATCACTGGAAAATGAGCAGCCCTGGAGCCCTGCTCCCTGCCCTACATCTGCACTGCTCATTACCTGGACTGGTACCTGGACCTCAGTGAGCACTGGGCCCCTAGTACCTACATCCATCAGAAGTGTGCTTCTGGTTCACAATGTGTGCTCCAGTTCTGAAACTTCAACTACCCACAGGTTTCCTGTGGAAAGAACTCTGGGGGCCTTGGAGTCCTTCAGAGAGTCCTGTTCAAGTGTGACAAGTGACCAGAATCCTTGATACTGACTAGGACAAGGCTTCTCCTTATCAGGCTGTGCCAGGGTTCGAGTGGGAAGAATGATGGAATGATGGATTTGTAATCTTAGTGCTTCATATAAAGCCAGTGTCCCTGAGACCTTTAGAGGGGCCTCTCTGGGACTCTGGCTTTTCTCTTTTCTTGACCTAGGAAGATCCCATTTTGAAATGAAGTTGTTTCTTGTATGACTTTACATTTTGATTATTCTGGCCTCTTTCACAGAAGGAGGAAACTGCTTCTGTGGTATGCAATGCATTGCTCAGGTCCCAGAGAGCGGATGCTTTCCTCCCTCCTCAATGCATTGCTCAGGCCACATAAGAGCGGATGCTTGCCTACCTGCTCAGTGCATTGCTCAGGTCCCAGAGAACGGATGCTTGCCTACCTGCTCAATGCATTGCTCAGGTCCCAGAGAGCGGATGCTTGCCTATCTGCTCAAGTTTCCTCTTCAACTTGTTTCAGGTATATGAAGCCATTGATACCAGAGATGGAGCGTCCTGTGCAGAGCTGGTGTCTTTCAAGCATCCTCATGTTGCAAACCCACGGCTCCAGGTACGTAATAGCTATGCCATGGTATCTAGAGAGAATGGGGAGAGGTGAGGGAATGCTGGCTCTCAAGTCAGGAAGGGCTATACACACCTCCAGAGAGAACTGCGGGGCACTCAGTTTCCCATGGAAGTTTAAAGTTTGGATAAAAGGAAACCAATATTGCCACTCTCGTTTGGAAACTTCAGAATTTCTTTATGATTAATGTGATCCCATTTTACTTATTGAGCACTGTACCTCATACTCCTATATTTGATTCCTGTATAACTCGGGGTTAAAGTCAGTGACATTTCACTGTCACTAGGGGAGATGCCCTGGAACTTAGAGCATGTCCATATTCAATTGCCCCAAAGACTAGAAGCCATCCTGCACTACAGGCGAATCCCACCAAGTTCCCACTCGGAACCAAGATTCCACCTGGAGAGTTCAGGTGTTGTTTTGGTGGCCTCCCTGCACAGTGGCTCAGGTGACTGAGCCTGCAGAGGTGGGCCAAGCCTTTTGGAGCACATTTGCCACCCTGCTCCGAGACTGAGCCTTTTCCATTTGGAATTTAATGGTTTATAAAGTCCTGTTTCTGTGCGGATGCCCATTATAATATTCAAGTGTGTTCCTATGGGAACAGAGCTCTCCTTGGGGAGGAAGATAGGGCAATCCACTGGCGATTAGACTGGACATCCAACCAAGGTAGTCTGCCCCAGGATGCCCTGAGTGATTCTGTTGGCTAGCATTAAGAGCTGTTGTCCTAAGAAGTGAGTCCAGCGACTTGAAGAGAGCCCAGCTACTTGGCCACAGCACAGTATGAGCGCTATGCTTGCTGCTCTCATCTGGGGCGGCAGGGGCTTGTGTGTGTGTGACCAAGTAGGTCTGTCTTTTTGGACAGTACTCCATTGACCTTTCATCTGATAGGTTCATGAGGAACTATAAAATGGTTCTGTCTGTCTGTCTTTCTGGTCTTTTGTTTTGTTTCAGTTAAATCTTAAACTTACTTATTTGTGTATGTGTGTGTATTTGGGCATGCATGTGCCATGGTGTGTGTGTGTGAAGGTCAGAGGACAACTTATGGGGTTGGTTCTTTCCTTCTACCATGTGGGTCCTGGGGATTGAACTAAGCTGTCAGGCTTGGTAGCAAGCACCTTCCCCTGCTGAACCATCCCCCAGCTCAGAATGGTGATTTTCTGATGTCAGTATTCTTCCTTCCCACCTTTAAGTGTAAGTGTGTGGATGTTTATTACACTTGTGAGGACTCCTGTTAATTCATTTGCTCTAGTTTACTATTAGAAAAACAACTGAGAGAAATACATCTATATACGTAATCCTTATATACACTGAGAAATACATCTATACATACTTAATACTTATATACACTGAGAAATACATCTATACATACACAATACTTACATACACTGAGAAATACATCTATACATACACAATACTTACATACACTGAGAAATACATCTATACATATGTAATGCTTACATACACTGAGAAATACATCTATACATATGTAATACTTATATACACTGAGAAATACATCTATACATATGTAATACTTATATACACTGAGAAATACATCTATACATACGTAATATTTACATACACTGAGAAATACATCTACACATACGTAATACTTACATACACTGAGAAATACATCTATACATATGTAATACTTACATACACTGAGAAATACATCTATACATATGTAATACTTACACTGAGAAATACATCTATACATACATAATACATATATACACCGAGAGAGATGGATATCTGAGGAAACTTGCGTCATGTGGTTATGGAGGCTGAGAAGGCCCTTGCATGACCTGCCATCTTTAGCTGGAGGCCTGGGGAAGCCAGTGCTGTCACTGAGTTTTGAGTCCTGAACCTGTGGGTAGACCCAAGGTCTGCCTGAGATGTGATAGATGTGATGGTTCTCAGCTCAGGTGGCAGTCAGGAGCCAGAAAGGGTGTGTTTGTTTGTTTTTTCTTTTTTTCTTTTTTTTCTGTCTTGTTCAACCCCACAACAGAATGGTGGGTATCTGTTGGACAGGGATATCTCTTTTACAAAATCACCAATTCCAAGCCTGTTTCTCCCAGACACCCAGAAATCATATTCATTTTGGGTACCTTAAGGCCAGTCCAGGTGACATGTAAAATTCATCCTCATAGGTGTGCTCAAATTGTCTAGACCTTACCATTGGAAGGAAGCTAAGGTTAGAAAGTACTGTTGGCCCCTAGCCCAGGACACTTGTTTTCTGTAGGAAGCTGTGGAGTGACTCTTCAATGGCATGGTCACTAACTCGTTGACCTTAGTTTTGGAAGGAGAGGTCCACCTTGTTTGTGAAAGCCGTAGGGTCACTGAAGTGTTCTTGACTGACAGCTGCTGAGTACTGAAGTGTGTGGGAGAGCACGTGGATGGCCGGTTGGGGAGAAGGAAGTAGGTGCTGAGCAAGTCTGGTGACCTGAGTTTACTCCCCAGAGCCCAGTGGGGGAAAGCATTCCCGTGACCTGTGTGTGCGCATGGCATATCTGGGCTCACACAGGCACACGTCATACACCTATACACACACCAAATACAATAAAAATAAGTATGTCTGAAAGTGCCCAGCACGTTTTGTGACCTGCAGCAAACCACTGAATTGCATTCTCGGGCTTCTTGTTTTCTTGAAATACAGGTATTGGTGGAGCAGTGAGCCTTCTCTTAGGAGTGCCAGACTGAAGTATTTCTTTGAGCTGTGAAGTTCTGAAAGTGTTCATCTAAAGCTCTGTATACACCGCTGTCTTTCATGCCCACTAACTCTACCCTCCCCCTTTCTCCTTATGGATTAGATGGCCTCTCCAGAAGAGAAATGCCAGCAAGTTCTGGAGCCCCCTTACGATGAAATGTTTGCGGCTCATTTAAGGTAATCTGTCGGCAGTAGGAAAAATCAACACACACAGATGCATGCATGTAACACACCACTAGATTCGTGCAGACTTTATCATGTATCATTGTTTGCTTGAAGCAGTGAATAATTAACTTGGAAAAGTGGACAAATGTGTCATGTGCCTGTGTGTCACACTTTTATTTCTACTGACTGGACTGTCTTTTATTAGTCAGTTGTAGTGCCTAACTGAGGTCTCGCTTTTCTTATGGAAATAATGTGGTTTTTAATATCTTTGCCTTGGAGGAAAAAAATCTGAGTTGAGCAAAACAGAAACTTCTCTTTATTGACATGATGTGTCAGGTGGTTGAGGCGGAACTTTACATCCTAAAGCCATGTGCACAGCGTTGTCCTCTGCCTGCTGCATGCCTATTGTCGTTCAGAGCAAGCTGGGCCAGGCCTTTGGAAGAGCAGGAGGAGGTCACTATGTTCCAACTTTTAGCAAGAGGCACCTCCTGCTTTCCCGTCTCTGTTCTCTCTGCAGTGGGGTTCCAGGCGTGGGGTGAGCTGGCTCTGGCTGCCAGCAGGAGCCTAGCTGGGGTCTCAGAGGCCCGGAGGCCCGCTGACAGCCCGGAGCACCAGCCCTGCTTGTCACTAGTCCCCAACTCAGAACAGCTGAACTCTTGCCCTCCCATCTGGGACAGGGCAGAGTAGTGTCTGTCTCTGTGTGGGATTTCCCCTTCCACTGGTTGCCGTCAGTCAAATGGCTTGTGTTTCCTCCATGGTGGTTCTCTGCCAAGCAGGAGCTACCTTCCAGGAGCAGTAGAGAGTGGGCGAGGTGTGTGATAGAGTGCACTCTGGGCTGATGTGCATCTGGGTGCCATGTGTAGATGCTCTTGAGCCTCTCATCTCTTTTCCAGGTGTACCTATGCTGTGGGGAATCACGACTTCATAGAGGCCTACAAGTGCCAGACGGTGATTGTCCAATATCCTTTAACCTGAGTGCGGGCATTGTGGGCACGCACGCACGCACGCACGCACGGCCATTCCCAGCTTTCCGTGTGGGCACTTGGGACCCCGACTCCGGTCCTCGGGCTTGCACCAGAAGCACACTGACCACTGAGTTGTCCCTAGTTCCAAGAATGATGTTTTGTTTGTGTTGTTTTGAGACTGGAGCTCTGTCTGGCCGGGAAGGAAACTCACTGTGTAAACCAGACCGGACTTTGACTTCCTTCTGCCTCGCAAGTGCTGAGGTTAAAAGCATGCACTGTCATGCCAGGCCAAGAATGTTTTGACAATACCGTATACATATGAAGATGCCATGGTGAAACCCAGTATTGTGCTCACTCACCTAAAGACCCATTAAGAACAGAATGTCTTGTAGTGGTTAAGGAACTGGTTAAGTCTTAGAGGTCCGGAACTCAGCCTAGATGGAGAGGAGTGCACTCAGATACATACATCACCTTTATTCCATCTACTCACTGAAGAGTCATATTTTTAATATCAACTTCTGTAATGATCCTTATCAATGAGCATGCTAAGTATTTGAGATCTCTAGATTTTTAGTTTATTTTGAAAACTACTGTGTGGAAATACACTCAGAAGAGAATGCTACTAGCCACGTCTCCCTAGTATTTAAGAATTCTAGTGTTGGTAAAATAAACCTTATACTATAGATTCTTGAGCACATAAATATAGCTCATGATCAGTGGACTCGGAGAAAGCAAATACAAATGTAAAAGAGAAAAACCTTACAACGGGTTGGGGAGATGGCTCAGTAGGTAACGTGCTTGTCCTGTAAATATGGGGACTTGAGTTGGATTCCCAGCACCCACAAAAAAGCAGGAGTGGTGGTGTGTGCTTGTAATCTCATCCCTGGGGAACTGGCAGATCCCTGGGGGATGAGCTTCAGATCCCATTGAGAGAGTCTGTCTCAAGAAAGGAGGTGGGCAGCCTGAAGAATTACACCCACAGTTGACATCTAGACACACACACACACTCACTCACTCACTCACACACACATGCATGCACATATACACGCAATCTTTTTTTTTTAATGGGGGTGGGGGGAGGCTGGCCTGGCACTTCCCTGTCCAGTGCTAGCATTAGAGGAGTGCCACAATGCCTGGTCTACATGAACAGTTACAATAAAGTCTTGTTTCAGAGGAGGTCTGTATGAAGTGAACGCATTGAGTCTACTTGGCTGCCCACACATGGATGTTGTGGTGTGTTTTCTACCGCCCAGATTTGACTGCTACGGCACAGTCATCTAAAGAGCAGGCCTCGCCCCTTAGTCTGATTTACTAAGTGCAGCATGACTTAGATTCTGTGTGTCATACCTTCCTTAATGCAGCACATCGTTCCTGCGGGCATTCCAGGCTCACAAAGAAGAAAACTGGTAAGTATCAACAGAAATAGCTGGAGATCAGTAAATGATGTTGGTGTGGGCTGGGGTTAGACTGAAATGGCCAAGCGGATAGGTTAGGTACAATATTTCCGTAGTAAGTGCTACTTGAGTATTTCTGTTATGGAAGTATTTACTAAGTAACCATGGTTCCCCCTTGTTTTAGTTTTTAACTTTGGCTTTTAGACATAGGTTAAAGGCACACTATAGTTCCTTTGGATTATTTTAAATTTCTTGAAGACTAACCTTAAGATTAATGATTTATTAGCAAACTAGGAAAATACTTAAATTTTGTTTACACTAGAGTTAGCCAGAGGCCTTTCACAGACGACCAACCCAGTCCTTTCCTTAACAAGTTTTTCTTCAGTGCTGGTGCTTGAACCCAGGTCCTTGCATGTGCTAGGCAAGCATTCTGCCGCTTAGTATATTTTTACATCTTTTAAAGCTTTTTTTTGAGACAGGGTTTCTTCTGCCCTAAGTCAGCCTGAAACTCACTGTAGCAGGAAATGACTTTGAACTTCATTCCATTGCTTTAATGCTGAAACCACAGGCGCGTGCCACTGTGTCCCGTTTATACAGTGCTGGGGATCAAACCCAGGGCCTGGGCGTGCTAGGCAGGTGCTCTGCTCTACCTGAGCTACATCCTTAGCCCCAGTTTTTGAGGGGCAGTTATGGGAGAAGTCTGAGGCAGGATCTTTCTTTGTAGTTTAGGCTGGCCTGGCAGTTCTCATTCTCCAGCCTCAGCCTCCCAAATGTTATGATTACAGATGGGAGTCTTCATATCTGATGCACCTCCCCCCCCCCTTTTTTTTTTTTTTTTTTGAGTCAGGGTTTCTCAGTGTAGCCCTGGCTGTCTTGGAACTCGCTCTGTAGACCAGGCTGACCTCGAACTCAGGGATCTGCCTGCCTCTGCCTCCTGAGTGCTGGGAGTAAAGGCGTGCGCCACCACCAAGCAGTTGCACTTTTTCTTTTCCACGTGTAGACTTAGCGTACACATGAATGTAGTGCAATGCTGGAAGCTAGATGTTCACAGAGCATTGAGGATTGTGTGAATTCTACATCCTGGCTCCTCCTTGGAGCCTCCGTGTTTTTACATGGACCTGTTTGCTGCTGGTGGGGAGTTAGGGAAGGACAAAGTTCTGGGAGCTCCCAGCTAGACCCAGGTCGATTTTCCTGAGCAGGGTTGGGACAGTGGTGTGGAGTAAGAAGTGAGTATTTGGCCAGGAAGTCTGAAGTTGCAGTGTGACAGATGTGGAACAAAGCCGCCATCCACGTTGGAGGGTGTGGACCTGGTTCTGGGTGGTCACCTTGGGTGTTAGTAGTAGAATGTTGGACCTTTTAACTCTGCAAACATATTTGCCTTTTCCCCTTAGGGCTCTGCCCGTCATGTATGCAGTAGCACTTGACCTTCGGATATTTGCCAATAATGTAAGTTCAATTTCCAGTTGCTGTTATTTTACATTTAAATCTGTTGAGTGACTACTGCTTAATTGCCATGTCTTGCTTCCTGAAAGTATTGAGGGATGAACAGAAAGTGGGATATATCTGGGGCAGGAAGGGAAAGACTAGGAGGCAGCTTGGCTGGTCGTCCTCTGGTCCATGCAGACAGAGCTTTTCTGTGTAGAGGGAGATGGGTGCTGAGTAGAAGGATTCTGGAGCAATTTTACATCCTCTTCTACTTCTAAGATGTGGCCTGTGCTCAAGATAGCTTGATGTAGGTCTAGGTAGTGGCTGAGGGGTTCAGACCCTGGATTTTACAGGGGAGCAGTGTACATCAGCTCTGGAGCCACAGAAGCATCTTTTGGGGCTAAGTCCCTTGTTACAGTTTTTAAAGCTGTTGGGGATTTTTGGTTCCCAACCAGCTGCCCATTGTCCTTCTCACAAAGGCAGTTGCAGGCCTGGAGATGTGAGAGTTTACATAGCTCTGTGACAAGGAGAGAAGGATTGGGCTTCCTGTCTGTCCTGATGAAGGGCCTGGCAAGGAGAGCGTGACATGCTCCAGGCAGTGAGGAACCCTCTAGGAGGCAGAGGGGGATCCCCACAAGACCGCACTTTCTGACAGACTCTGTTCCAGTGGTGCACAAACAGTCTGCAGCAGCAGTGGGGGTCCTCAGCCCCGACCCACTTGCCAGCAAAGAGGTAGGGTCTCTGCTCTCCCACTAACACAGGGAGACCAACAGAGACCTGCTGAAACAGGGTGCCTACCTAAGGCCTGTAGCTTTATAACACACACCCCAGAGGTCACTGATTACAAAGACTTCCCCCATATCCCACCACCAAGCTGATGAAAATTTTAAAACAGCCATCATAACAATGTTTCAGTGGACAATTAGGAGCACCCCAAACAAATGAGAACATTGGAGTTCTCAGCAAACAAAGTGCAAAAAAGAGCCAAGTGGGAATCTCAGACTGGAAAGACAGTAACTGAGGAAGATGGGGCTGGAGAGGTGGCTCGGTGGCTGAGGGCGCTTGCTTCCCTTACAGAGGACGGGTTTGATTTCCAGCACTCACACAGCAGCTCACAACCATCTAACTCCAGTCCTAGGCATCTGACACGTGCTTCTAGCCTGTGGGTACCAGAGGCACACATGGTACATGGACATACATGCAGGCAAAGCACTAATTCACGTTAAACAACAACACTAGTAGATCTGGCGACTAATTTAAACAAATGAGAAAAGAGTGGCATTACCTGGTGTCTCAGGCTCTCAAGCTTGTCCAGGTCAACAGAGACTGCCAGGGTCTCGCTGCTCCTGCACGCACTTCATCATCAGGTGCTGCTTTGTTGAGGCGTCTGGGACGTGGGCAGGGAGGCATATTTCTAACACCTTTTAGATCATCATAACCAAAGCCCCCAGAACCACGTGCGTGTGTTTGCACTCGTGCTTGAGGAGGAAGAGACGGCCTCCGATGTTATTCCTCAGGCTACAGCTATCTTTTGTTTTAGGGGATTGTTTTGTCTTGTGACAGGGTCTCAGCTCATCGGCCTGGCTCTTGCTAACTAGGCTAGGCTGATTTGCTGGGACATATGGCACTGTAGTTGTTTGTTTTACTCTTTTGGGGGACCTGCCACCCAGCTCCCATATAAAACACAAGGAGGCCTATTATTCCTTATGAATACCTGGCCTTAGCTTGGCTTATTTCTAGTCAGCTTCTCTTAACTTATCCCATCTACCATTTGCCTTTGGGCTTTTTCCTTTTCTTACTTCTGTAATCTTGCTTTCACTCTTACTTCGTGGCTGGCTGGCTGGGTGGTTGGCCCCTAGTACCCTTTCTTCCTCTTTCTCTTGCTCCTCGATCCTTGATCTCTCCTCTCAGATTTCTCCTTCTCTTTATTCTCTCTGCCTGCCAGCCCTGCCCATCCTCTCTTCTGCCTCGTTGTTGGCCATTCAGCTCTTTATTAGACCATCAGGTGTTATAGACAGGCACAGTAACCCGTCTTCACAGAGTTAAACAAATGCAGCATAAAAGAACACATCTTTGCATCATTAAACAAATGTTCCACAGCATAAACAAATGTAACACATCTTAAAATAATGTTCCACAACAGGCCACCATGTTCTGATTTGTTGTTTGTTTTTCAACCCTTGTTCTGGGAATCTAATCCAGGCCTGTGCTCACAAGGCAGCTTCTTTACTGACTGACTCCCAGGCCCCCAAGCCTTTCTTAAAGGGTGGTACACTGTGGCCGCTGCAGTGCATCAGTGAGCATTTTACCATTGCATCAAACCTTCTGGTTCATCTGCATTTGGCACTGATCTTTCACCCTGCGTGATTATGTGGCTTTGTCACAGTTCTGTTTCAGTCTATTCTGTGGTCACGGTGGGGCGTAAACAGCATGTTCATATCTCCGTAAGGAGAGCAACGGCCCAACACAAGTTCGTGGTCTGGTGAGACTGCCGTCTGTTTCTGTTTCGCAGATGGTGTCTTTTTGCTCAGTTCTCGTGGTGGGTGGGCACGGAAGCCCCCTGCCCCACCCTCTAGAGACTTGTATTTTTTAATTTGTGTGTTTGTGTGTCTGTGAGTGTAGTTGCCTGTGGAGGCCAGAAGATGGCGATAGCTCCCTTGGAGCTAGAGTTACTGAAGTTGTGAACTAATGGGGTGCTGGGAATACGATGTGGGTCCTCTGTAAGAGCAGTATTATGCACTCCTAACCACTGAGACAGATCTTCAGCCTAGTGGTTCTCAACCTGTAGGTTGCTACCCCTTTGGGGGTCACATACCAGATATCCCACATGTCAGATATTTACATTATGATTCATAACAGTAGCAAAATTACATTTTGAAGTAGCAACAAAATAATTGGATGGTTGGGGGTCACCACAACATGAAGAACTGTATCGAAGGGTTGCAGCATAGGAAGGTCGAGAACCCCTGTTTTAGTCTTTCTGGGACCTCGTCCATCAGGGCATTGGCCCTGTTCACCAGGGCCTCCTCAGGACCTACTCACCTCCCAAAAGCCCTTGTTTCCTAAGAGTTTTCAGCTGTGGGCCATCTTCCAAAATGAGAGGAGACAGGCTGGTTCTCTCCTAATAAGGGGTAAGACTTGGCAGGTTTTTTTCGGGGCCGACTGCCATGCGCAGGCGGGAAGGTCAGAGACTAAGTCCAGAGGAAGCTGCTCAGTACTGTGCGAAGCAGATGAAGGCTGGGTGCGTGTGTGCTGTCTGTGGGGAATAACACCACCACTAAGACCACCCTACATCACAGCCAGTCAAAGAAGGCAGGGCAGGAGCTGAAGAAGAGGCCGCAGAAGAGGCTGCTCACTGGCTTGCTCCCCACGGCGTGCTCAGCCTGCTTTCTTACAGCACCCAGGACCACCAGCCCAGGCGTGGCTCTGCCTACAGTGGGCACCTGGGCCCTCCCCCATCAGTCACTAATTAGGAAAACACCTCACAGACTGGACTACAGACAGGCAAACCTTGTGGAGGCATTTTCTCAATTTTGACTCCTTCCCAGCTGTGTTTAGGTTGGTGTCAGCTTGACAAGACCAGCCGGCCAGACTGGAGCTGGTGTCGGCTGGACTTGAGGACAAATGTGGGCAATCTGCATACACTTCTCAGTTCTTAAATACAGTGTGAGGGGCTGTGGAGTCTGCTCAGTGGTGGGAGCACTGGACACTCTTCCAGATGATGTGTGGACTACTGCGGACTTGGACTCTTCATTTTGCCTGTTTGCTTTAAAAAGATAATCACTTTGATACCGTTAGGCAGATCAGCAGCTGGTGAAGAAAGGGAAGAGTAAAGTTGGAGACATGCTGGAGAAAGCCGCCGAGCTGCTGATGAGCTGCTTCCGCGTCTGTGCCAGTGACACGTGAGTCGGGGGCAGAGGGCTGTCCGTGCAGGAAATAAGAAAGAGCGTCACATGCAGGCAGGCCCCGTTTCTGGAGCACGCGCTGATCTGTCCCTGACGAGCTCTCTGCGGTCTGTCTGTCCTTGGTGCACTTACTCCCTGAAACTTCATCTGCCTTCAGTTTTGGAGACCTTGTGCCAGGTGGACGTGTGGCCGAGTGTCCCTGGTCGGCTTCCGTGGTTCTGAGAGTCGGGCCCTCAGCCTTACTCCTTGGGGTACACTCTGCTTTTCTCCCCTCACTGACTGGGACATTGCTCTTCTAGCTGGTGAGATTTTAGTCTCCTGTAAAGGTTCATTGAGCTTCTGTGTTCTTGAGTTGTTGATTTCTATTAGACTTTTTTTGTTTTTTAGTTTTTCAAGACAGGGTTTCTCCCTGTAGTCCTGGCTGTCCTGGAACTCACTCTGTAGACCAGGCTGGCCTCCAATTCACAAAGATTCACCTGCCTCTGCCTCTGGAGTGCTGGGATTAAAGGTGTGTGCCACCATGTCCAGCTGTAATAAGCTATATATTTCCAAAATCTTCAAGGAGAAAAAGAAGATGGGTAGTTAGTGAGCAGGAAGAAGGCTGCTCAGCATCACCAGTCACCAAGGAAACAGGCAGGGTCCACAGAGAGCTGTTTCCTTGTACCGTTATGGTGGCCGTGATCACAGGAAGACAGGGTGTACTGCTGGTGGGCCGAGCGTTTGGCTCTTCTCGGAACATTAGCCTGGAGTTCACATGTGCCCCAGCATCCAGAGGTTGTGCCTGTGTCATGTGTCGCCATGGCCCAGGCCCAGGTCAGCAAGGTGTTAGTTAGCATGTGACATACCAGCGCTTGCCTGTGCATTCCCTGATGCCTGGATTTGCTTTCTGGGTGTGCATTTCCGCTGTGGCTCTTCTAGGAGATTGAACATAGAAATCATGTGTGAGGACAGTGAACTAGAGAGCAAGAGCATGTGTCTTGGGGGCCCCAGTCAGTTATACAGGCTATCTGAAAGTGCTGATAGAGCAGCTAGCTAGGCAGCTGCCATGAGACAGGCTTTGCTCTGTGGAAGTGGGTGGCACTTCACGCCAGCGTCATTGTGGGTGCGTTCTAGACAGTTCTCCTCCATGCCCTGAGAGCCAGCATGTTTCTGCTTCGTGTCCTGAGTTTGTGCTCTGAGTCTCCTGTTCTGGGAGCTGCCGTTGGGCCAGCACCCGCTGAGCTCAAGTTGTGTGCCTGGGGAGTGTGCACACTTGCAAGGAAAGCACACGACTCGTTGAACGCTGACTCCTGTTTTTCCCATGTTTATCATGGAAATCTACAAACGTTCAGCAGAGCTGGGCTAGCTCTACAGTGACGACTCTAAGTACCACTTCTGTGAGTTTGTTACACTCGTGCCTGTGTGTCTGTTCACTTCCTCTCCCTGTCCATCTGTCAGACTGTCTCGGTATTTCTCTTCATCCTTTTTTTCTTTAAAGCACACCTCATGTACCTGTCCCTCCAAGTGCTCATTTCCTGTTTGCTTCTTGGGGTGAAACGGACCCCAGTAGTGTGCTTGCTGAGTTGTGACATTGGTGCCTTAGGCAGGGCCTGGTCACAGTGTCCTGGCATTTCCTCAGGAGGACGTCTTGGTTGTCACTTAGTTGTGACCTCACCTGCTGGAACTTGTGCAGTGAATTGTCACTCTGTGGCTCCCTCCTGGAGTTCCTCCTCATGTATTTAAGGAGTTTCGCTGTTGCTAGTAGAGAAAATGTTCTTTCGTCTTTCAGAAATGCTTCCTAACAGTTTCCTTTGGCACAGTTTTGCTGGTGCCACAGAGGGTCCTCTACCTGTTTAACTGGGAGTAGAGTTCTTGGGTGGCCTTTTCTTTTCTTGGTGGGTGTAGGGAACTTATTGATGCTGTTGAAGAGAAGAGGACTCTCTGAGGCCCTCCCTGTGGGATGGGAACTGGGAAGAAGCTCCCAAGTGTCAGCAGCTGAGTTGAGGCAGGGATCCCCCAGCAGCGGAGGTCTCTCTCCCTCTTGTGTCCTTGCTGGGTTGGTGGTCCAGCGCTTCTTACTCCCTGGAGAATGTGCAGGCCACGAGGTCCACCACCCTATTACTGTATCCATTTTTGTTATCATACCAAGAAATAATGTAACACCAAGAAATGATCTTTACGAAGTTGCCATGGAGAGCAATGCCAGCCCCAGCATCAAAGGTAAACGAGTGGTGTCGCTGTGAAAGTCCCAGGAGACAGCCTGGCCCTCACTGCTGCCCCCGATGCCCGGCAGTGGGCCTTCCCGTGCCTGCTTCACCACTTTTCTTGGTGTCATTCTACTTGGCAGCTTTCTCCAGGTGGCATGTCAGATCCACAGCAGACACTGGGCTGGCAACACAGAAGACCATGTCGCTGAGCATCCTCTTCTGTTCTTGGGTGATCTTGTTCACAGTCTTGGCAGCACCAGTGAATCCAGGGATGATACTCTGTGTCGCGGCACAGCCATTACACCACAGCTTCCCAGAGGAGCTGTTCACAGTCCTCTGGGTGGCAGTGATGGCATGGACTGTGGCCAGGAGTCCTTCCACAGTGCCAGAGTTGTCATGGATGACCTCGGCCAAGGGGGGCAGAGGGGGAGGAGGCTTTGCTGACAAACGTGAGTGAGTGTCATACTTGTCATGGTCCACACTCATCCCAGTCACGGTACATCAACGTAAGAGCAGGTGGGATGGCCCCTTTTGGTCCCACTCTCAAGGGAAGACAACAGTAGACTCCACAGCATAGTGGGCATCAGCACATCCCAGTTGTTGTTTGCTCCTGGGAGATGGATGTGAACTTCCCATTGATGCCAGGTTTCCTGTTCTCAGCCTTGACTGTGCCCTGCAACTTCTGTGGGTGGAGTCATACTGGGACATGGAGACCTTGTAGTGGAGGGGCCATTGATGGCAGCAGTATCCACAACCGTGCCAGAACTGAAGGCAGCTCTGGTGACCAGGCGCCCGATACAGCCCTGTCCATTCACTCCAGTCTCCCTGTTGTGTGTCGGGAAGAGGCTGGCACTGCAGCTGTCTCTGGGGCAGGGAGGACCAGGGCTGTCCTCTCCTTTTTAAATGGTACCTACCAGGCACGCTTTTCATGTGCTCTTTCGTTTGGTGACGGTGGCTTGAACTGTGGGGGTTCTCTCAGGACAGTAATTTGTCCTGGCGGTTTGTTTGGTAATTGTCCGCGTTTCTTTGCTCTTCCCGTAGTCGCGCTGGCATAGAGGACTCTAAGAAGTGGGGCATGCTGTTCCTGGTGAACCAGCTGTTCAAAATCTACTTCAAGGTTGGCTTTTGCATGGATTTTGTACCTTATTCCCTATCTGCCCAGATAAACGATTTGTTTAGTTTGCCTCGTGACATTTGTAAATTATCCTAACCACAGCCATGTTAATAATCCTAATAGCTGGCAGTCATTCAGTGTCTCCCAAGAACAAGGCTCTGTTTTAAATACAACGTCTAGAGCTCAATGGAGAAAACCTGCCCAGCATTCTCAAGAACCAGGGTCCATGCCCTGCCACAAAAGCAAATAACAGTTGAAGATCTGACTCGGGAAAGCTCTCAGGAATGCAACTACCCCAGACAGAAGGCCCTGAGCACTGAGTGACTAGCCCTGTGGGGACCGAGGCCCTGAGCACTGGGTGACCAGCCCTGTGAGGACTGAGACCCTGAACACTGAGTGACCAGCCCTGTGGGGACTGAGGCCCTGAGCACTGGGTGACCAGGCCTGTGAGGACTGAGACCCTGAGCACTGAGTGACCAGGCCTGTGAGGACTGAGACCCTGAGCACTGAGTGACCAGCCCTGTGGGGACTGAGGCCCTGAGCACTGGGTGACCAGCCCTGTGAGGACTGAGACCCTGAGCACTGAGTGACCAGGCCTGTGAGGACTGAGACCCTGAGCACTGAGTGACCAGGCCTGTGAGGACTGAGACCCTGAGCACTGAGTGACCAGGCCTGTGAGGACTGAGACCCTGTGAGGATTGAGGCCCTGAGCACTGAGTGACCAGGTCTGTGGGGACTGAGACCCTGAGCACTGAGTGACTGATCCCTCCCTGTGAGGACTGAGACCCTGAGCACTGAGTGACTGATCCCTCCCTGTGAGGACTGAGACCCTGAGCACTGAGTGACTGATCCCTCCCTGTGAGGACTGAGGCCCTGAGCACTGAGTGACCAGCCCTGTGGTGGAGCTGACCTCTGGGTATAGGTGTCCCCTCTCTGGAGCCTTTTGCCCTGTGTTCTAATGTCAACTCTATATAACTAGGGGTGTGTAGACATACGGATGGACAAAGGGTTTGTCCATCAATCAAGTATGTAGAGGGCAGCCTGCCATACTTCATTGTCTGAGAACCTGTCTCACATCACAGGGCCTTTAGTTTGTCCTTGCTGTGTGGTCTAAGTGCAGGATTTTAACTGGGCCTTGGCTCTGACTCTCCTGCAGAGGTACATCCCCTCACAGCGCTCCAAGCTTCTAGAGTGTGTGCTGTCCATAGCAGGACATTTCTTGTTTTTTACCGAAATTTTGATGATTTTGAAATTCATGTTGAGAAAGTAAAGCGGTTCATGCCTGTTTTTCCATCTGCCTGTGCTGCTGACATTGTTCATGAATATTGTAAGTGGTTTCTTCTTTATTCTAGATCAACAAACTCCATCTGTGTAAGCCCCTTATCAGAGCCATTGACAGCTCCAATCTGAAAGATGACTACAGCACTGCACAGAGGGTCACCTACAAGTACTACGTCGGCCGCAAGGCCATGTTCGACAGCGACTTCAAGCAGGGTGTGTTGACAGTTCTGCCCAGTGTCTGAGATGACGCATGCGCTCTCCCAGTTTGAGGGACTTTGACAGTGTCAGAGAGTATAAGGACTGTGTTTTAGTAAGATGGAGTGTGTGTGTGTGTGTGCGCGTGTGTGTGTGTGCGCGTGTGTGTGCGTGCGTGCACATGCATGTGAATGTATGATGTGTATTGTACAGGTGCCTACAGAAGTCAGAAGAAGGTGTTGGATCCCCTGGAGCTGGAGTTACAGGGGCTTGGGAGCTGCCCATGGGGGTGCTGGGAACTGACCTCGGGTCCTCTGGAGAAGCAAGAGCACTTGAGGCCACTGAGTCATCTCTCTAGTCTCAATCTGGGGCCCAGGCTGTCCTGGCATTCACTTTGTAACCTGGACTTGCCTCAAATTCATGGTGATTTTCCTGACTCAGGCTCCTGAATGTGCTGGGATTACAGGCATGAGATACCACACCTAGATTTATTTTATTTTTGAGTTGTATTACTTTGTGTGTGTGTGTGTGTGTGTATGTGTGTGCTGTGATTGTTGGTTTGTGCGTGCCATGGCTTTCGTGTGGAGTTGGTTCTCTCCTCCCATCTTTTGTGGGTTCCAGGATTGGACTTGGGTCATTAGACTTCCCAGCAAACACTGCGCTGAGCCACCATGCTGGTCCCTATTTTTATTAACATTTTTCCAAGTGCTTACATTTTTTACAGTAAAGCTGATTATACAAATGAGAAATAATATTTGGAGGTTCATAGTCTATGTAGGGTCCCTAAAATGTGTGTCAGAGCTGCCCAGTTACCCTGCACCCTTCCCTTGAGGAAACTAGGCCTCGCTGTTCTTTGTAGGTACAGTGGTTGTCCTCTCTCAGTGGAGCTTGGGGACAGAACGTGGCCCAGCTGCAGCCTCACTGACTATGTCCCAGTAGAGTGACCCTGTGGCAGTGCGGCGTGTCCTTAGGCCTCACTCCAGTTTGTGTTTGTGACTTCCAAAGAGCGGTTCACGATGACATCGTTCACAGCACCATACCTGTTCGTTATCCTTCATAGCACCATACCTTTTCATTATCCTTCATAGCACCATACCTTTTCATTATCCTTCATAGCACCATACCTTTTCATTATCGTTCATAGCACCATACCTGTTTGTTATCCTTCATAGCACCATACCTTTTCATTATCCTTCATAGCACCATACCTGTTCGTTATCCTTCATAGCGCCATACCTGTTCGTTATCCTTCATAGCGCCATACCTGTTCATTATCCTTCATAGCGCCATACCTGTTCGTTACTGTTAGCTCTCCAAACAACAGGAAGCCAGACTTTGTCTTTTCAAACTGTGAGTAGCCGGCACGAGGTCGCTCTCTGGTCTCTTTGTTGTACATAAAGGGGACTTTAATTATTTTAAAATTATTTTTAAAAATTAAGTAAAATCACCTTATGTAATAAGCTCACAAATAGAAACAACACACGCTAGATTAAGGTAGCTACTCAAACAGACACTTGTCCAGCCCCGAATTCTCTGCATCGGTGGGCTTCTGACCACAGGAGGGCCATTCTAAAGCCATGGAGCTCCGCTTGGGGCTGTGTACTCTCATTTACATTTTTATACGCTTGTCCACCACAAACGAGAGAAAACTGACAGATTTGAACTAGAAAACAATTAGCTTTCTGTCCTCTCCCATGACACATGTCACTTGGCCTGCGGTCTGTCCTTCGATGGCACCTGAGGTTACCCTTTCTTGGTCCCTTTCCTGAATGTTACACTTAAGAGCTGTTTACATACATACATACATACATACATGTGTCCTTCAGAGGCTGGCATCCATGCATGAAAGAGGTAGGTCCTGTGGTTTTTTCCTTGAATGAGTTGGGTCATTTATTGTGCTTTTTAAATTTCATTGACAACTGAATGATACTCCATTTTGTATGTGTACCCGTTTTTATTCTCCGTCTATTGACGGACATCTGATCGGTTCAGTTTCCTTACTCTAAGTGGAGCAGCCATAAACTCTCATGTGCAGATATCTCTGTCGTGGGTATGGAGGGCCTAGGGCGTGTGCCCAGAAGTGGAATGGCTCAGTCATCAGGCAATAATTTATTTAAATTCATTTTATGTGCCTTGGTGTGAGGGTGTCAGGTCCCCTGGAAGAGCAGCCAGTGCTCTAACCACTGAGCCTCTCTCCAGCCCCACCTGGTAGCTGTGGTCTCACGTTCTGAAGAACCTCTAGCTGGTTTACAGCATGGCTGTATGAACGTGCTCTCCCACCACTTCCCACGCCAGCTCGCGTGTTTGTTGACAGATTTCCTTTTTTTAAAGTACTTTTTAAGAGTCAATTTATTTTTGGTATGTATATGTGTATATGGGGGTGGGTTGGGGAGTATTTACATACATGTCTTGTCCATAAAGGTCAGAAGTTTCAGATCCCATGGAGCTACAGCTATAGGTGTTTGGGAACTGCCAGATATGAGTACTGGGAACCTGGGAACTGTTGTTTTTTTTTACTCCTTGGGGGCCCACCACCAGCTCCAAACCACACACACAGATTTTTCCTTACTTGAGAATGCCCAGCCTTAGTTTGGCTTATTTCTAGCTAGTTTTTCTTAACTTAAATTATCCGGTCTACCTTTTGCCTCTGGGCTTTTATCTTTCTGTTACTTCTGTATATCTTACTTTCACTCTTACTCTGCTGGCTGGGTGGCTGGGTGGCTGGCTTCTGAAGCCCTCCTCTCTTCCTCCTTATCTTGTTCCTCAGTCCTCTCTCCTCCTCTTTATCCTCTCTGCCTGCCAGCCCCTCCCATCCTCTCTCCTGCCTTGCTATTGGTCGTTCAGCTCTTTATTAGACCATCAGGTGTTTTAGACAGGCACAGTAACACAGCTTCACAGAGGTAAACAAATGCAGCATAAAAGAATGCAACACATCTTTGCATCATTAAACAAATGTTCCACAGCATAAACAAATGTTACACATTTTAAGTTAATATTCAACAACAGGGAACTGAACTCAGGTCCTCTGGAAGAGTAGTATGGGCTTTTAGCCATCTCTCCAACCCTACTGATGGCGGATTTCTTTTTTTTTTTTTTTTTTTTTTTTTTAAGTATCTAAATTACATGGGGTTATTGTTAGATTTTATTTTTTTTAAAGATTTATTTATTTATTATGTATACAGCATGTATGACCAGAAGAGGGCACCAGACCTTATTACAGATGGTTGTGAGCCTCCATGTGGTTGCTGGGAATTGAACTCAGGACCTCTGGAAGAGCTGCCAGTGCTCTTAACCTCTAAGCCATTTCTCCAGCCCCTGATGGCGGATTTCTTGATGAAAGCCATTCTGACCGGGTTAGTGTGTGTGTGTGTGTGTGTGTGTGTGTGTGTGTGTGTGTGTGTGTGTTTTGAGAAAGGGTTTCTCTGTGTAGTCTTGGTTGTCCTGGAATTCGTTCTGTAGACCAGGCTGACCTCGAACTCAGAGATCTGCCTGCTTCTGCCTCCCGAGCCTGAAATTAAAGGTGTGCACCCAGCTAAATGCCCTATTTCTAAGAGGGTCACATACTCTATTCTCCAGGAAATAGCAGAGGTGGTTGTCCGGCCTGGGGTCCTGTGACGGCAAAGACTGCAGCTTCTGTGTGGAAATTGCCTTTGCTGAGTTTTCACTTTGGGCTTCCATAACATTTCTGCCATTTTTTTCACCGATGTTTTTAGTAGATGTCAAGTTTTTAAAAAGGGGTTTCCTTGATTATTGCCCATTTCTCTTTTCCTTTTAAACAGAAGCCTAAGTTAGGCTTGAGCTGACATTCCATCATGTGGTGTTCTAAGAGCGCAGTGGTCCTTTGGGAACCCTAACACAGCCAGAGCTGACATGCCAGCACATCTCCAGCGGTCATCGTTTCTCAGCCACGGTTTCTCGCCAAGCCCTTCCATTTCACGTTAAACCTGAATGTCTTAGCCTGGACTGTTGGACATGAAATGCAAACCCCTGTAGAGGTTGTGGGCAGGGCAGACGTAGAGAACAATAGGAAGATCTTGTTTAAACACATGGCCGTTGGTGGAGGGTGCTTTGTATGCTGCGCGTGGCGTGTTCTCTCCATTCTGTGTCCCGATTAGTGTGTTAGTGCAGATGTCGCATTGTGTTTCCAGCTGTAGGCGCTAATCTCAGTGACTTGCAGACAGCGGAGTTAATTCACATAGTTGGTTGTTAAGTAGGCCATCCATCCATTGCCCACATGGCAGTCCAAGACTATCCCGAAAAATTGTTGTTGAATTTGGGGCTGTGGCTTTTCCTTGAGGAGAGTCACTGGGGCCAGAGATGAGGCGGGGCCGCTGTTCCCGCCCTGGGGAAGGGAAGCAGCGTTGTCTCTCGTACCGGGTCTGACATGGGTCTGCTCTCTGCAGCTGAGGACTACCTGTCCTTCGCCTTTGAGCACTGCCACCGCTCCAGCCAGAAGAACAAGAGGATGATCCTCATCTACCTGCTGCCAGTGAAGATGCTGCTCGTGAGTGATTGACAGCAGTCTCTGTGACTGGCTGTGGTGATGCTGCTCGTGGGTGATTGACAGCGGTGTCTGTGGCTGCCAGTGAAGATGCCGCTTG
Organism: Peromyscus leucopus; assembly: GCF_004664715.2. Classification (NCBI taxonomy): domain Eukaryota; kingdom Metazoa; phylum Chordata; class Mammalia; order Rodentia; family Cricetidae; genus Peromyscus; species Peromyscus leucopus. The sequence continues at coordinate 3,081,931 of NC_051077.1, read as the reverse complement.
TGGGTGATTGACAGCGGTCTCTGGCTGCCAGTGAAGATGCTGCTTGTGGGTGATTGACAGCGGTCTCTGTGGCTGGCTGTGGTGGGCTTAGAGCAGCGGTGTGCTGAGTGGTGTGCTGCCTGGGAGCACAGTCAGGAGCAGAGCTTACACATGCCTGCGTGGCGTGCCCACACAGCTCCAGGCCCTTCCAGGGGAGCTCTGCTGTGTTTGCTTCTCTTGAAAGCAACTCTGAACTTTAATATTCATATAACAAATGAAACAAGCATATATTATTTATATTTCTCCTTAAAAGCTAAATTCATTTCAGTCAAGTAACTAAAAAAGGAAAATGCCATTCCAGTCACCAATGGAATTTTTTGTTTGTTTGTTTGTTTGTTTGTTTGTTTGTTTTGAGACAGGGTTTCTCTGTGTAGTTTTGGTGCCTGTCCTGGATCTCACTCTGTACACCAGGCTGGCCTCGAACTCACAGAGATACACCTGGCCCTGCCTCCCAAGTGCTGGGATTAAAGGTGTGCGCCACCACCGCCCGGCTCCTATGGGAATCTTAATCATAATAAATAAATATTTATTTATGTAGTCTTACGTAGCTCAGGTTGTCTTCAAAGCTAATGTAACCAAGACTGTCCTTGAACTCTGATCCTTTGCCTCCACTTCCCAGCCGATGGGGTTGCAGGTGTATACTACTCAAAGTTCAGTGTTGATACGTGAACAGGAAAGTCACACAGGTAGACAGACTAGTCAGCAGGCACAGCACCAAGGTAAGGTGCTGCTGTTTTCACATCTAAGACAAGTACATATTGGGGGGGGGGGGGCGAGTGCTGCCTAGGGCTGAAACAGTTCATTACAGCTGTAAAGGGAGAGCAGTGAGGGTCCCCCAAACCCCCAGCCCCACTGAAGGGTGAGTTGACATTGTCAGCGAATGCCTGAGAGACGTATCTTATGCTTATCCTGGCATCTCCTCAGTTACCACCTGCCCCTTGTTACATGAGTGACAAGCTCACGAGAGGGTCAAGGTCAAGGTCATAGCCACTGAGTCACAGAACTGTGGTATCCAGGCTTCCGTACTTCTTGATCAGAGCTGCTTTTTTCTAGTTGACTGCTGCATTCTGACTTTGTGTGTTTGTTTGGATGGGTGTGCATACCACAGTGCTCATGAAGGTCACAGAATGACTGCTGGGATTGAGTCTCTCCTTCACTGTGTGGGGACTGAACTCAGGTCACCAGGTTGGTGGCGAGTGCCTTGGCCTGCTGAGCATCTAGCTGGTCCAGGCAGGGTGTTAAATCCTTGTCCAGCTTCCTCGTTTGGTTTGCCAGAATCTTACTGATCATAGCTCTGTTAAAGTGAAGTGTTGGGACCGGAGAGATGGCTCAGTGGTTAAGAATGCTTGCTGCTCTTACAAGAACTGGAGTTCAGTCCCCAGCACCCATGTCATAACTGCCTGTAGCTCCAGCTCTCGGGGGTCAGCTGTCCTCTTCTGCCCTTGGGCACCTGCACACGTGGGGCACACACACACACACAGACATACTCCTGTACACATTTCTTCAAAGGAAAAGCGTTTCTGTTATGGAAAGCTAACTTTCTGTCTTAGGGTCACATGCCGACCATTGAGCTCCTGAGGAAATACCACCTCATGCAGTTTTCAGAAGTGACCAAAGCTGTCAGGTAGGTCCATCCTCTGCACGTTTTAGGAAGGCGGCTAATGGAGATGGCACACATACACTAAAACCATGCTGCCCTCTCTTTCTGGGGTTTCGCTGGGGCCCGTGTGGTGTTTCCCTTGCTCAGTGAGGGCAATCTGCTGCTGCTCAATGAGGCGCTGGCCAAGCACGAGACTTTCTTCATCCGCTGTGGCATCTTCCTCATCCTGGAGAAGCTGAAGATCATCACTTACAGGAACCTCTTCAAGAAAGTGTGAGTGCCTGGGGAGACCTCAGCGGGCCAGGTGCTGTTCTGCAGCATGTGCGCTCGGGTTGGAAGCCCAGAACCCTGTGACAGCTGGAAGCTTGCAGACCAACTGGCCTGGTAGATGAGGTGTGAAACAGTAGTGATGAGGAGAGCCTGGGTCCCCAAGGTGGAAGGCAAGGACTGACAGCTAAGGCGCTTCTCTGACCTGCACACACACCTGCATTCTCACAAGTGTGCAGACAGCACACGCACATGCACACGCGCACATGCACACGCACGCACGCAGAAAAGCAAGTAGGGTGTCTGCCAAAAGGAACCCTTGGGGCAGATGATGCAGCCTGTGGGGGCAACATCCTGCCCCTCATCGGGCAGAGGCTGACTCTGAAGGCCTGTATGGTGACATCAGGAATAGTAAGGAGGAGCTGAAGTCACAGGCTGTCTCAGAGTTGTTGATTTATGATAAAGTATGCATTGAAGATTTAATGAAATATTAAATAATCTAAAAATCCTATCAGTACAGGGGTGTTTACAGTAGAAAGCTTATGTACTATTGTATTCTATAGCTATTACAATTTGTGGGGTGTGTTTTAGGATGTATCTATTCAATGGGCACTTAAAATATGTGTGAGCATTGGTCACTAAATGATGTCATTTCTTCCTATCCTGCTCAGGGCTGCTCTTGTTGGTCTTGAAGTTCTGAGTCCTGTTGATAATTATGGTGATTTCTTTTCCTCTGTAGGTATTTGTTACTCAAAACTCATCAGCTGTCTCTAGATGCCTTTCTGGTAGCCTTGAAATTCATGCATGTGGAAGATGTGGACATAGATGAAGTCCAGTGCATTCTGGCCAACTTGATATACATGGTGCGTGAGTGTTTGCCTGTTCTCAGCAGGCCTCTAGTGCTGATGTAATCAGAAGACCTCTTCTCTTTGTGAAGGCATTTTCTCATAGAACCAATTGTTTTCCTGGGAAATACTATTCAAAGGGCCTCACATGAGTCAGTGATGAGAGAGAGGTGTAACCTCAGTTTTCCTCTTCTCTGTCATGTGTTTGTTAAGCTGCTGTCCCCAGGGAAGAGTTTTTCATCATCATTGTGTCACCTGGCATATTTGAAGTGACTGAGACTCAGAAGTGTAAGCTGATCCGTTTCTCTCTGTTTCAGGGTCACATCAAAGGCTACATCTCCCATCAGCATCAGAAACTGGTTGTCAGCAAGCAAAACCCTTTCCCCCCACTGTCCACGGTGTGCTGACGTTCAGGGCTGCGGACGGGGTGCGGTCCTGCAGCTGTCCACTGTAGCCCAAGCCTTTGGTGCTTCCCCAGGACTAACCACTGCGGCAGTCACCATCGTGAGTGTCTACCCAGGCTCTCCATGCTCCTAACTCAGGCCAGCTTTGCCAAGACCTGGAATCCTTTTCTAGATGGACAAACACCCCTGCTGCCGGCTGCTGCTTGTGAACTACCAGGAAGCAGGCAGCTGGGCTTCGGTTTATTTGTTGTTTATGGAGGCTGTCTTTGTAATGTTTTGTAGCTTTATCTTTTTTTTTTAAGTAATCCAAATTTATACAAAACACATTGTTTATTGTATGTTACATGATATGTCTATTTTCATATGCAGAATCTGAGCAATTTGTCAGCTCAAAGCGCTTGGTTAACTTGACGTTTCTTTTTAACAAGGGGAATTTGGGGCCTGGAGGGATGGTTCAGCAGTTAAGAACAATTACTACCCTATCAGAGGACCTGGGTTTGGTTCCCAGCACCCGCATGGCAGCTCACAACCACCTAGAACTCCAGTTCTAGGGGATCCAATGCCCTCGTCTGGCCTCTGTGGGCTCCTTCCTGTACATGTGTGCGCGTAAATTCACTCAGGCACACAGACACATAAATAAATACATCTTTTTTTAGAAAAGCAGAATTTCGTGTGATGTAAGTTTTTCAGCTCTGGCTTATTTCTTGACTGTTGTGAAGGCTGCGGGCCTAGGACCAAGGCCTGGCAGTCGGCTCTGGTGACGGCCTCTGCTGAGCTGCAGTTGGCCTTGCTCTGCATGTTTCCCTTCTCCTGCAGCCACTGTGCTGTCGACCCTCACTCTGCAGCTGCGTCTAACTTCACCACTTGCAGAGACCCTTCCTCTCCCCTCAGCAGAAGTTTCTCCCGCCGCACTGGAAACTTCCCTGCTTCTTAGAGTGTGCGTCTCCTCCGTGGAGGTGCTGTTAGCATGCTTGTTGTTTTGTGTCATTTATTTGTTTATTGGGGCGGGGTCCTGAGACATAGCCTGGCTGGAGCTCTGTGTAGACCATGCTGGTAGAACACGATGCTCTTCTCGCCTCTGCGTCCCCCTCCAAGGGCTTGGGTGTGCCCGTGGGAGGCTTACGGTCCCCTTGTCGATGAGAAGTACACTAAGGAGGAAAGGCTACCTATTTAAGTTGTCATGTTCAGAAGCTGTCCTTGTGCAGGTGAGCTGTGGTGGAGCTCCGTGTCCTCCACGGGCCCAGGGAGCAGGACTTGCCCCGTCAGCATCCTGCAGCGGTAAAACCACCCAGCACCCTGAGATTGCCCAGATCTGAAGCCTGGTCAGCACTTGGTGGGTTTGGCCTCTGCTCCACGTGATGAGGAGTATGGTCCTGGGGACTAGAAGGTGTCCCACTCCTGTGATAGGTGTGGGCTTGGACACACCAGGCTCAGTGGGATGTGGGTGGACAGCTCGGGTCCTTGTGGCAGCTGAAGCTGGGTTTCAGGATGGGGCCAAAGGAAGTGGTCCCTTGTGTGGCCTTGGGTCGTAAGCTGTATCACTTTCTGGCTGAGAACACCACCTAAGCCACACATTGGCTGAGGAGCAGTAAGACCGTGGCTGTATGCCCCTGGTCATGTCCGCCCAGCAGCCCGGTGTGCAGAGAAGCCGTCTGGCAGTGGAGATGGCCCCTAGCTGGCAGAGCTGGTGAGATCCACCAGGGCTGAGCTTGCCTTCCTGTCTCCTTTGTGTACGTGTCTGGCACTGCCCTCATGCAGAGCTATCCTGCAAAGCTGACCCTGCTATTCAGCAGGGTGCTTAAGCACCCCAACTTCTGATAAAGTTATCCTTGCAGTGACTCAAACATTGACGTTCCTATGAGCATCCTGGATTCCAGTCTTTTGAGTTTAGTAACAACAGAATCAAATTTTCAAGTGTCTCCAGGTAGTTTATTAAAGTGACATCCCAAGTCAAGCATTGATGGTTCAAAGTGATAAATAGTTGAACCCGGCAGTTAAAGAAATGACCTCTGTGTAGCATCTTTGTATGCTGTCTCGCATCCTGTGTGTGGAGTTGTGGTTTCTGGACACACAGACCCATGTGTTGCTGTGGCTAGTTTACATCAACATCAGATGCTCACACCTACTTCTTGCCTAGGGGTACACTAGTCTGGCCTCTTACAATTTATATTTTGAGACAAGGTCTTACGCTGCAGCCTAGGCTATCTCCACACTTGGGAGCTTCCTATCTCGGCTTCTCAAGTCCTGGGACTAAAGGCAGGGTCACATTCCTCTCAGATGAGGGTACCAAGGCACAGCCTCACTCACCACGTGACTGAGCTGAGAGGCTTTTCTTCACCTAGAGTGTCTAAGAACAGCCTTACCAGGAGGCCCACGGTTGTCTTCCAATACTAACTCTGCTTCTCTCTCCCAACTGGGCCATGCACGGTCAGAATTAGGCTGCCTTTGCTGTCTCATTGGTAATTGAGATGCCTCTGTCCCAGAGATGTCTGTTCCAGTGTGTGAGACCACGTGTGACAACCACATGCATTCACAGCCCCTCACCGCCCAGTAACTCAGCTGGTTTATGACGGACACTGATTTTCTTTAACATACCCAGTCCCGTCCCCCCCCCCAGGGCCTCTGGTTAGATGAAAATGACCCGGGAAACTCCCTGCCAGCTAACTTTCATGGTGCTGAACGGTGCTGTGTGCGCTGCAGCGGAGCCAAGGCATCAATGGTCTCAACCCGGTGCTGGACCCCAGTCCCCAACACTGACGTGCCCGCCGAGATGTGCCCACTGGCACAGTCAGGGCATGGCCACCGTGGGGTAGTGAACTGCTTTCTGGTTGAGTTTGAGGCCTGCTCCACTGCAGGATTTCATGCTTGGAACTAGAATCTGGGCCAAAAGCTCCTGGCCGGGGCAGTCCCAGGCCCTAGGGTAGAAGCTGCCGTTGTTGCTTTGCCGAACAGCCGTGTTAAAAATCGTCTTCTAAGTGTTGGTGTTTACACCCATGGATCTGGACTGTTCTCCAGCTTGGCCGGAGAAGCTCCTTTTTATAATAGGCAGCAGTGAATGCAGAGATGTATAACTGGTCCCGGTGGCTGAGAAGAGGGGACTGAGCGTTCACTCCTGAATGGAGTATCCTAATGAGCTCTCCCATCCCCTCGCACCCTCACCTCCAAGGCCCAGGGAACTTTGTGGACGAGAAGCAGGGAGAATATACGAGCTGAAAAGTGGTGGGGAGTGCCATGAGACATTCAATCCGGACATACATGATGAGTTCACTTCCAGACTCACAGCCGCTGTGGTGACCTGTTCAAGACTGCACCAGGTCAGGCCAGATGAGATTCTGCCCTCGATGGGGTGGGTGGGTGGGTCATTCTCCATGCCCCACTCCTTATTGAGGCGCGATTGGCCGTTGACACTGCTGGGGGAGGGCACTCCGGTGGACTGCCCCACACCACACCCAGAGGTGGCTGGAGCCAGCTTCTCAGGCTCGAGCGGTGAGAAGTTCTCCCCGACTCCCCATCGTAACGCATATGCACAGGAGGTAGCACTGCTGGGACTTAGTGGTTCATCAGAAAAAGACGTGAGGGCAATACAAGGCGAGCAGCAGTGGGGTTGTATTTCATTGTGTGTGTATGGAAATCCTAAGAATAAAGGGAAGTTTAAAGTCCCAGGGAAAGAGACATCGCCTTCCAATGTTAACAGAATCTTACCACCTCTTAGCCACGTTGTTGGATTTCAGTTACTTCATGATCTGTTTAAACCACATTGAGTATCTTGGGACTGTGGTGAGGAGGAACACGTGTGACCGCCCCGGTGGCGGCAAACCCAGGATCCCCGTGAGGAACCAGGTCCCCTTGTGTTCTCGGGTGACCACACTCCCCTCCACCCAAGGCCCAGTCACCACGCCGCCCTTCTCACAGCTTGTTCTTGTTGTGACAGTCACATTCAGGGTCCGTCCACATTCCTCCTCATCCTCCTGTGTGACCAGAAGCATCATGGGTGTGGTATCCAGGTCGGTGCCATTGAGTGTCCAGCCGCTGAGGAGACCCTCTCTTCCAGGGATGAGGACATGCTCGGCAAAGTCCCTCTCTGGGACACAGACAGGGAGCCCTGAGCTGGGGCAATGCAAGGGTTTCTCTAGTTCCAGCAGTGAGAGGTCATTCTCCCCTGACTCCTCATCATAGCGCATGTGCACGTGAGTGTTCTTGATGCCAATCCGCTGGCCAGCATCTGAAATCGTGAGCAACCAACCGACTTAGTCTCCAGGAACTGATTTCTCAGTGTAACCCTATGGGGGAGAGGCAGTGTTCTTCTGGGACTTGAATGCAGATCATAGCATGGGCCAGGTCAACTCATATCCCTGGCCTCTTCACACTGTCCTCTAAAAGAGTCAGATTTTTATTCTGGAACACAGGACAGTGTGGGGGCTGGTTAGAAAACAGGAAGCGGCGAAGAGGAACGTCGCCAGGCCAGTCTGAACATGGCCGCTCAGGACTTATCATCACGTGGTTAGTTCTTTCAGGGTGAGTCTCAGCCTGAGTGTTTAAGGTAAAGAGTGAGACATGCTCGCTTCAAAGCTCACATTTGCTGTTGAGCACAGCCATAGCTGATGATGGAAACTTCCCAGTGGGGAGAAATGATTGTCCAGGCTCTGGAGATGGAAAATGAGATACAGATACACCCTGAGATGATCCAAGGTTGCAGCCCAAGATCATAGGGAGGAGGGATTTGAACCCAGCTCCTCTGGCTCTCAGCCAGCCCTCCTCGTCCAGGTGGTTGCTCTACTGCTGTGATTTGGCCTGTGCTGGATGCTACTTAGCATTGGCTCACTGTGTCCACATTCTACTAGATACGTCTTGTTCTGTAAATGCTTGTGATTTTACAGCTACCTCGGTGTTACTGAAGCTATTTCATGTCTTGCTTTAGAAACAAAATTTTTAGTTGAAAAATTTCCATGTTATTCCTGTTGGATTATTTTTTTTATTTATAATGAGATCTTATAACATTCATGGAAGAAATACTTACTTGCTTTGACACTAATGTTGTTGTGTAGTAATGAGCACTTTGCTGTGGTCAACACGAAGTCCTCCTGGATTAAAACACCACCACAGAAGTCCTTTCCTTCGGAATTTGTTAACTTGACCTTTAAAAAACAGAAAATGGCCGGGCAGTGGTGGCGCACGCCTTTAATCTCAGCACTCGGGAGGCAGAGCCAGGCAGATCTCTGTGAGTTCGAGGCCAGCCTGGGCTACCAAGTGAGTTCCAGGAAAGGCGCAAAGCTACACAGAAAAACCCTGTCTCTAGAAACCAAAAAAAAAAAAAAAAACAGAAAATGGCTGTTAGCGATCAGTGTAAGATTAGAGAACAGTAAAGCTGAGTGGGTGTGGGTTGTAGGATTCACATCAGATTAGATGCAGCAGATTAAGACAGGAGCCTGGCACTCGGGAGGCAGAGCCAGGTGGATCTCTGTGAGTTCGAGGCCAGCCTGGGCTACCAAGTGAGTTCCAGGAAAGGCGCAAAGCTACACAGAGAAACCCTGTCTCGAAAAACCAAAAAAAAAAAAAAAAAAAAAAAGACAGGAGCCTGAAACCTTACCCACCCGGACCATGTTCACACTGCCAGGCCTAGCTGGGGTCAGGCACAGCCTGATAAATGTTAGTTCTATCTTCCTTTTGCAGCAGATGGAGACTGTCACAGAAGTCCATAACTGGTCAAAATACAGAGAATCAATGGCTGTGGGGTCCCCAGACATAATCGATACATCTTCAATGCAGCCACTATACCTAAGGCCCAGGGGAATTTCAGGAAAGAGGTGGAAAAAACAAAAAACCCAGACCAGGATGCCTGTTGTGAGATAAAGTGTTCTAGACACAACAGGGAAGCCACATCCACAAAATCTCAGCAGTACAGTTGCCTAAACAAGACCTGCATAAATGACAGCACCAGCTGACGTGCTAATGTGGGTGGAGAAACCTCACAAGCCCCACCCTTAAAGAACAGCCCATTGATGACTACTGAGAAAGGAAGAATCGGGTTCTCCAGGGACGAGCCCCCTAATAGGTTATCCCATGTGGTCAGCCCTAAACACACGGACCTATGAGGTGTATGTTCCACCAAATCCCTCTCAAATTCATGACCTCTTCCTCACTACACACACACACACACACACACACACACACACACACACTACTGAGTCCATTTGATGTTGCTCATATATATACATATAGAGAAAAGGGAAATCTGACATATTTTATATTTATAAACATTTAGTGTATATTTGGATTGAATTAAAACATTACAATTATTGTCCCATTTTTACTTATATTAGTGTGACTACCGGAAACTTCTTAGCTGCCTGCATGGTGAGTACCATACCCTTCTGAACAAGGTTGCTCTATGGGACATTAAGATCTAGAGGTCAAAGGCTGCCATGGTGACCCATAAGGTGAACAGTGTGGAACACAGGGACATCAAAGCCAAGATGGGGCACAAAACCACGAGACAAAGCAAGACCCGTGTGGCCGGGTCACAAGCAGAGCAAGCGAAGACTAAATTAGTGGCCAGGTAGCTGAGACCTACAGTGCGTGGCATGGAGCTGGGGACAGGGAGAAGTTTATATCAATCACATCGATCTAGATATGACTGATACTGCCCAGAGCGACTGTCAGGCCAGTGGGCCCCGAATACTTCAGTTCTAAGTGGTCAATGGACAAGGAGAACAAAGAGAAATAGGAGGTGAAACGGAGCAGCTTGGAGTCCAGGCCAGAGGGTGGAGGGGGAGGTGTGTGTGTGTATCAGAGGCTGTGCACAGATAACCATGTCCCCTGGCTGGGCTCTGGCACAAGGCGTAGCCTGGTGGCCGTAACCAATGCACACTTCTGAGGTGGAGCAAGTGCCGCAGAGGGCCGAGCTTGTGCTCCAGGAGAGCCCACGGAGCTCAGGAAAGAGTTTGTTCCCAATTCCCTCGGTCATCACCCGTTTGGGGCCAGAAAGGGGAAATGACAGATGGAGTTTGTAACAGGACAGAAGTTGTTAGCGGATGCTGTTACCTGCCACGGGAAGCTAGGTGGATCCTGGCCGTCTTTTTCCAGTGTCCTGATGTGTTTGGAAGTCAGGGCCCCACAGGCACACTTGTCTTCGTTTGCGGTGGCAACATGAGAAGAAAATCAGTGTTTTCCGAGTGGACTAGCCGGAAGTCTCATCTGAATGCTGGCAGACTCGAGGTCATTGGGGGCCATGGGGAGGGAGCAAGCGAAGCTGAACTGCCTGCTCCCAGGCTTGTTCAGGGGGCAGTTTGGATAATAGAGTCATGAGCCTCCTGACACAAAGCACTTCCGGCACTCGGGTTGCTCTCATGTGGAGGCCAGAACCCCGAGTCAGCAATTCCATACCCCTGACCCCGGCACGCCACCCCGTAACCGTGACGGGGAAGGAAGGGGCCGTGGAGGGCGCGATGGCCCACCTCTGTAGGAACTCACCACTCGGACTGCATGATTTGCGGTCCGTGCCCAGCTTGTAGCCCTTTGCACAGCTGCACACGTAGGAGGACAGCCCTGGATGGCAGAAGTGCTGGCACCCGTCGGTCCTCTCCAGGTGACATTCGTTTTTAGCTGAAAAGGAAGAGAAAGCTAAAACCAGCCATGCCGATGATGTGGAATGGTCAGCGCTGTTGTCTACCTGTGCGTGGGTCTGGCCCGCCTGTCCCAGTGTTGCTTGGATGTTACATGTACAAAGATAAATAAATAATAAATAAAAGTAAAAACGTGGAGCTACGTCCACAGCCCTCATTCTCCCCAACTTGCCAGTTTTCATATAAAGCTTCCCACACTCAAGTGTCCCAGGAATGTCCATGGAGACACAGTGAGATGGCGCCTCTGTCCGGCCTCAGGAGGAGTCGCCCAGTCCTGGATATCTGACTGGTATCGCATCTATGTCCCTAGATGTTTCCTTTCCCATTGCAAAGGCTGCAGTCTTTGGATTGTTCCTTCAAAGAGCAGAAATGGGACCAGGAGGGGGGGCAGAGACCAGTGTAGGCAGCGGAGCAGCTGAGGTGAGACACCCAGAATGCATTGCCAGGGAGGTGGTGGGGTGGGAATCTGGATTTGGGAGCAAAGATCTGGGATGAAGAGCCTTTGCTCCCAGAGTGCTGCTTCTGAGCTCCAGAGTCACGGGAAGAGGGACATGCGTTTCTTTCTGTAGTTGACAGTTATCAGGAATTCATTCCCTTGGTTCCATGAGGTCATTTGCATGGGTGTTTAAGGACTTTTCTCAGTCAGGCCTTGTGGTATAGGTAGGTGTCTATCACAACTACTCTGAAGTCTGAGAGGGGAGGATCATTAGTTCAAGGCCTGCCTGGACTATATAGCAAATGCCCTTATTTTTATTTTTTATGTAGAGGGGTGTTTTGCCTATATGTGTCTGTGTACCATATGGGTGCAGTGCCCACAGAGGCTAGAGCAGGTGTTACATCTCCTTAGGACTGGAGTTATAGAAGGTTGTGAGCTTCCGTGTGGGTGCTGGGAATCAAACCGGGAAGAGCAGCCCATCCTCTTAACTGCTGGGGATGTCTTTCTGTATGCTGTGAATGTGTGTTGCTCTGATTGGGTTGATAAATGAAACGCTGATTGGCCAGTAGCCAGGCAGGAAGTATAGTGTAGGCGGGATAAGCAGAGAGGAGAATTCTGGGGAGTGGAAGGCTGAGTCAGGAGTCGCCAGCCAGACACAAAGGAAGCAAGATGTGAAGGCAGAACTGAGAAAAGGTACCAAGCCATGTGGCTAAACATAAATAAGAATTATGGGTTAGTTTAAACGTAAGAGCTAGTCAGTGGTAGGGCTGAACTAATGGCCAAACAGTTATAATTAATATAAGCCTCTGTGTGTTTACTTGGTGCAGGACCGTGGGAGCCGGGTGGGACCAGGAATACTTCAACTATACTTAATCTCCGAGCCCCTTCCTAGCTCCATGCAAGTTCAAGGTCAGTCTGGGGCGTATATTGAGACCCTGATCAAAGACAGAAAGTAAAAAGGACTGAGCTATCAGTGGGTGAGTGTGCCCGCCTGTGTGAGATCCTACATTCAAACCCTACAGCTTAGAAGGGGGTGGGGGGCTATTTACTTATGAACCTTTGCTTTGCTTTCTCTCTCTCGAGTATCCCTGACTGGCATGCCAGTCAGACACATCTGTGTGCGCCCCTTGCAACTTGTGTGCCGATTGTGGAATTGGGGGGGGATGGTTGGGAAAGGGGAGAAAAGGAGACCCTCTGCTATGAAAATTTCAAGAGGGCTAGGGTAGTACAGTGGGTCACAGAATGCAGCCAGCACCTGTGGGTGATTTCTAGGGGTGGGGTGGAATAGGGGAACCAAGGTGTCCCCCAAGATGAGTGTATCAAGCTGCCCTGTCTCCCAGAGAACCTCATCACGGGTTGGGTGTGGGTGGAGCCTCCCCCATGGCGCAGTTCTTGCCCTCCCCCATCACAGGTTGAGAGTGGGTGGAGCCTCCCCCATCGCGGGTTGGGCGTGGGTGGAGCCTCACCCATGGCGCAGTTCTTGCCCTCGTAGCCAGCTGAGCACATGCAGCTGTAATTGCGGATGTAGTCCTTGCATATCCCGTTGTTGAGGCAGGGCTGGGAGACGCATGGGGAACCACCTACGGAAGCAGAAGGGCCTCTGAGAGTGCACCGTGGACTCCTTGAGTCAGGACCATCCTAAGCTTGCTCCACTAGGGAAGAGGAGATCAAGTTCTGGGTGCTTCCTGTCCCATTGGGTGTCATGTGCCCCCAACCCCCAATCTCTCACCATTATTATCACGCACCTCAGGATCTTCTACCCATTTCAAAGTGCGTCCTTGCTTTCACCCACCCAGTGTTCTCCATTCACTTTCATTCTCTTTGTGTTGACACCCACCCCGTGTTCTTCCTGAGGATAGCCTACAGAGCAGATCCCAAGACAAACATCTGGGTTGCAGCTGCATTTCTCAAATCTGGCCCATCTCCTGGCCGACAGCATGCCCTTCCCAGAAGTAGGATGAGCTATGAGGTGAAGAAGGGCTCCTGTCTGTTTTCTGAGCCCCGGCTGCCTAGGAACTCACAGACATCAACACAATGAAAGCAGAGGCCTCACTGTGGTCTTGCTAGAGGGAGCCTGGGGACCAATGCCCTTCCCCGGGGAGACAGCAGGTCCCAGGAGCCACAGGTTTAGAATGTGAATCCATGGGCCCCAGTGGAGACTGTCCTGAGTCTCAGCCCAGGCCAGAGAGCTGAGAATGCACTTACCATTATACTGTTTCCAGAATCTTTCCTGCCAAAGCAAAAGGTAAGAAGATTACCGTGGGGTCTTTCTGTATTCAATCTACCATGGATGGACTCAGGGGAAGAAAACATGGGTTTTACTCACTCATCTGGAGGATGTGGACTTTTTCTGTGTGATTTAACAGCCTGTTTACATTGAACAGGGGTGGAATATTACCAGGCTACTTACCGTGTCTCATGGAGAGGGAGGATGTTGTGTGTGAGGACACAAAGCTAGCTACAGCATCTCCTTCCTGGTTGCTTTCTACTTCACTCTATGGAAATGCCTGGTGATTGTCTGAAATTCCCGTCTTTTTTAAAGTTATGATTTTAAAGGTTCGTGGGGGAGGCTGGAGTGGGACATCCACATGAGCTACTCAGTCTTGTGGTGTGTCCCCAAACCATACTCGAACTTCCTAATGATGTGTGGATGATGTCATGATCGCTCTTTGCCCTCAGGAAATCAGCAAATTGAAATTTAGGGTGGGCTACTTTAAAAACTTTTATTAAGTGACAGATGGGCTGTTTCAGAAGGACCCTCTATACTGTATGAATCTTTAAGAAACTGATTTAAAAACCATTTAAAGCTGGGCGGTGGTGGCGCACGCCTTTAATCCCAGCACTCGGGAGGCAGAGGCAGGCGGATCTCTGTGAGTTCGAGGCCAGCCTGGTCTCCAAAGTGAGTTCCAGGAAAGGCGCAAAGCTATACAGAGAAACCCTGTCTCGAAACAAACAAACAAACAAACAAAAATAAAATAAAATAAAATAAAAATCATTTAAACACTCTATGGATAATAAGCCAATGTTTTACCCACAACCGATTTTAAATATTGCTACGTTAACGTGTAACATTACTGCCAAGGTAGAGATTGAACTAGAACTACACGCTAGACCAGCGCTCCACCACCGCGCCTCACCCCAGCCTGGGAGACTGTTATTAAATATTTTACAGCTGTATTCTGAAGTGCTTACATGAAAACAGTCACCGTTCCCTAAGTTTTGGCTCCCTCTCTCTGTCTTCTGATAATCTTATGAGTAATTAAAAATACCAAATGCTTACTTGATTGTTAGTGTCTGTGCATGTGTGAGAAAAGGATTCACCTAATCCAGACCATGGATTATGGGAGTTTTTCTTACTCATGCGTGTGTGTGTGTGTGTGTGTGTGTGTGTGTGTGTGTGTGTATGTGTGTGTAAGGGAAGAGTTTTGTCTTTCTAAAATTCTCCCAGCGTGTACCAACAGTGGATTTTGGCGATTTGGTTGCGGTGTGGTGGACAGGCCTCCCCAGCTAGGTAGCCCAAGCAGAAGGCGTCTAGAGTGAGGTCCCCACCTGCTGCTGAGGCCCGCTTGCCCCCACCTCTAAGTCGGCCTTCTCAACTGTGGAGTCAGCCTCACACCAACCCCACCACAAGGAAATGGGCAAATTAAACCTGTGCCCTGAGACAGCCGGGTCTGAACAGTTAGAAAGCACGCGTGCCCCGTGGGGTTTATGGGGCTCATGGGGCTCTCGGGGAGCTTGCGGGGGTGGGGGCTGCGGGGCTCGCGGGGAGCTCGCGGGGGGGCGGGGCTCACGGGGAGCTCGCGGGGGGGGTGGGGCCGCGGGGCTCGCGGGGAGCTCGCGGGGCTTGTGGGGGCTGCGGGGCTCGCGGGGAGCTCGCGGGGGGGCGGGGCTCACGGGGAGCTCGCGGGGGGCGGGCTCACGGGGAGCTCGCGGGGGGGGGGCGGGGCTCGGGGGGGCTCGCGGGGGGGGGCTCGCGGGGAGCTCGCGGGGCTTGTGGGGGCGGCGCGGGGCTCGCAGGGCTCGCGGGGCTCACGTACAGTCAAGGCATCATCTTCAAACACTTCTCTCGCTTCCTCGTACTTGCAGATTTCCTCGTAGCATTCCTTTTCCAAGTTGCCCTCGAAGATTTCTTCCAGGAGATAAGAACCAGCACGTCTCCATCTCACCAGAACTTTGTGTGCCTCCGAGGCCGGAAGAAACACTGCGGGTGGGGGGTGGGGGTGGGGGTGCAGCAGTGTAAGAGGGAGCCCTCTCTCACACGCTGCCTCGGCTGGAGCATTCTGTTCCCTCCTGTTCATCAGGGCCTGGTCTGTGCTCCTCATCACGGCCAGCTAGCTGGTCATTCCTATGCTGTGCATGTATTTTCTGTGTTGAGTGGGCGCATGGCCCTTATGAGTTAGGCAGACACACACAGGCCCTGAGAGGCTGTGCTCAGTTAGCTGCAGTAGGTGAGGGTCCACGCAGAAAGCATGATCTGGGACAGGCACATCACCGCTCGCTTCAACATTATCTACACTGGTACTTTCCAATCTCGGTGTTGCAAAAATTCACCACCTGTGGGCAGACCCATGGGGTAGGTGCTTCGCGGAGAGTGGAGAGTGTCTGTATGTGAACACCCAGTAAAGGAATGCAAGGACTGAGTGGTTTCTCCATGGTGGGAAAGAGCCCTGAGCAGGCTGACCGAGACAGACACCTCTGGAGCATTTCCCATGAGTGTGGGCGAGCTCCCTCAGACAGAGCTCAGATCCACAGAGTTCTCCTTCCTGCCCGTTCACAGGATACTGTTGGGCTCTGAGCATCTCCTACCCATGCTGCCACCTTGGATACTTTGGGCAATGGTCAGGGGAGAGGACGGTTTCTCAGAGCCGCACCACAGTTGGGTGTTAATGTGCCAAGATGCCTGTATCCACCCCAGGGACAGTGATGCTACCACAGGGCTTGGAGACATAGCCCTGCTCACGAGGAGCACTCCGGTCACAGCACCTGTCTATAAGGCAAGGACAGGTACGCAAGCTGTCTTTCCCCCACACCAGTATGCAAGGTACCAAGAAGCCCCGTTTGGCTAAAGTTGGGGCACATGTGGATCACAAAGGCTCAGCAGGGCTCAACCCGACAACAGTGATTTTTCTGAGAACTTTGGTCGTGCTCAGGGGCCCGGGCCAGTGCTTAGAGCCAGCGTACAGGACTTGTCCGTGTGGGCTCCACCCTCACAGGGAGTTGGCGTTGAGCAAACTGTTACACATGAAGTGACAGGTGACGAGGAATGTCAGGTGTGGATGGAGGGATTGTGGGAGGCAGAGAGAGTAGAGGCTAGCGGCCTGGAACCACAGCTGAGCGGAGGAGCCGTGGGCTGCAGTCAGGGTTGGGGAAAGGAGGGCATAGACACTCCCGGAGGCTGGGATGGAGGCTTAGATAACTACAGGCTGGAAAGAGCAACGTGGATCAAGACTCAGGCTACCTGTCCCCCGCAGTCCTTCGGCACAGAACAAGAACCCCGACATCTAGATGGACAGGCTGCAGCCCAGCTTCGGCTAAGGGGTGCCCAGCCAGGTCTTGTCCTGCACGACTTAGGCTGCCCTTGGCCCGACAGGTCCCTGTCCCTTTCAACAGTTCTTACCACATGGCAATGAGATCCATACCGACCTTCAGGAGGGAGAATGAGAATGTGGCTTGTCCTTTAGGACCCCTAGAGACAGTGTCATCTATAGAACCATTGGGGCTATGCCAAGGAGGAGATGGCTAGGTCTGGTGGTCCTAGCACTCAGGAGACTGAGGCAGGAGGATTGCCAAGAGCCGAAACTAGCCTGAACTACATAGTGAGTTCCAGACCAGCCTGGGCTATAGAATGAGGTCCCAGCTTTAACAAAATGTTTTTGTTTTATGTTCAGGCTATCTGTGTATTATTTCTCCTGCAGTTGTATATAAAATGTTTTTACATTCGAAAAAAAGGATAAATACTATAGAATTGTATTACATGAAAGATATAGAATATACAAAAAAAAAAAGAAAGAAAATGTTTTTAAAAGAAAAAAGCAGCAAGTGCCTACCTGAAAGCTCCACCTGGTGCAGGACAAGGGTGAGGGTGAAGGCGAGGAGGGGGCCCCGGCGCAGCAAGACGCAGCCAGCCATGCTGACCCAGAGCCCGGCTGGCCCAGGCAGGGCAAAGTCTGCAGACAGACAAAGTCCAGGGCCCTGGGAGGCCCAGTGGTCAACGTGTGCCTCAGAACACATAGAGGGCTAGAGTGAGTGACCCGTGGACCGAGATGTTGAGGGCTTGTGTAGGAGATGCACCCCCGTTCTGTTCCCTTCCTGCATTTACTGGCAGCCAGGGTGGGAGGAGAAGGTAGACATGGAGGGGACGGTGGAGGCGCCTCTGTGCAGGTGGCCTTCTTTCCCTGCAAGGCGCCATCCTGGGTCCGGACCCAGCCGTGAGGGGGAAGGACGCCACCACAAGGAATGTGTAGCCTTGCAAAGGAAGGGCCCAGAGAATTGACGGGGCGGGGGGGAGTGGGTGGTGGTGGTGACGAGACAATGTCAGATGAAGATGGGTGGGTAAGCAGGGCAGGCGAGGTCTGAAGGCGGGTGGACAGCGTGTCTACCCCAGAATCAGCTTCTCCAGTCCATCCAGGATACAAAAAAACACCAAAGACATCTGGGGTTCACGTTCCTCAGCACTGGGAGGGGCGCGGCCTCTGTGAAAGCCTCCTCCATTCGGAAGGAAGTCTTTTCTCTTGCCATTGGCTAGGTCTTGTTTCTGGATCAGGAGCAGAGCTGAGCGAGGAGGCTGCCTCTGCGCTCAGTCTAGAAACCGTCACCATCTGCTCTGGGAATCCGCACTCTGGGTCCCATCACACCCCAGGGAGCCTGTGCCCACATTACCAGCACCACAGGAATCCTGGGTCCTGATTGCCAGCCACAAGGGGAGATGCCTCGCTAAATCTGGGGTTCCCATTCTCGGCCCTGACACTCAGGATCTGGGTGCTGGCTTTTCTGTTTGCTTTGAAATTATCGGTGATTCTCTTAATGTTTGTAGTGGTGAGCGAGGTCTAACATGATGCGCTCGTGAGTAAATTCCCTTTTCAATGTCCACTCAGGTTCCCCATGAGCTGACCCCACACCCACACAGACTCTTGTGCTTGTCTTTCTGTTGGTACGGGACCTGTGTGGGTGCTGACCTTGTCCTGGGGTTGTTGGAGACCAGGGAGTTCTTGTTCTTAAGGACAGACACAAAGTCCATCCATGGAGGTGGGTGAAATCGTGGTCTTCCCACTCCTGACCTGCAGGTAGGGCCAACGGGCCACGACATGGTGTTCTCCAGTGTCCACAACACTGGCCAGCTGTGGCTGCGGAGGTGAGCTCTGCTCAGACCCCAGCCTCACTCTCGGTCATTATGGTTCTAGGAAATCAAGTGCTGTTTTTGTTGATTTTTCCCCAGTCTTGCAAAATCTGTTTACAAAGGACTCTGTCCAGCTCTTGATTTAGGGGGAGGTTTTGTACTGGAACCTTTAAACTTTGCTTAGGAAAGTTATGCAAAATGCAAACTATAGGAAAACTTTTGGGGGAAAAAAGTCTATTTACTGAAAGTAGGCTTGGTTCCCACAAACATTTAACTTGGGGCTCAGAGGCAATGGAAGACTGGAGGGCGGAGATGTGCCCTGAACACCTGCTTTGGTGGCATGACAGTGTCTGGAAGAGTTCCAGAAACTTCTGGGGTGAGGCTCATTCTAGAGACTTAGAATGTAATGTCTGGGATAAGGCCAGGATTTAGGCTTTGCAAAGACCCCTCTGGAGTCTCCTAATCCAAGCAGGGCTAAGGCTCATGTGTTTGGGGATAGGGTCGCTATTAGTCCTTCATAAGCCAACAGCATGCTCAGGAAGAAGGGCCCATGCACACTCAACACCAAATTTAACTCAGGGAAATTCCATTGGCTCTCACCAGGCAGCCCATCTTGGGAGACTCTTGTGCACACTCATCACTCAGCCTCATTCAGGAAGACCCATGCACACTAAGCAAACAGCCCAACTCAGGGAGGCTGCATGCACACTCAACACTCAGCTCAGCAGAGTCCGTGTGCCTTCACCAGGAAGACTCCTGGACACACTCAGAGGCAGCCCAACATAGGATTGGGCCTTGGCTTGGATCTGGGTTAAAGATCTTAGCCTATCTTCCAGGGATTCTTTACTTCCAGTGGACGGCATGGTAGCAGCAATTCTATGTTACCTTGTTCCCAGAGGAGAGTGAGGGTTCTCTGGCCAAGCAAAGGAGTTTGTGAGTCTGGGCCCCCTGACCTAAACCACCTGCTGAGGGGCTGAAGTTCCTGTCCCACTCTGTGTGTGTGTGTGTGTGTGTGTGTGTGTGTGTGTGTGTGTGTGTGTGTGTGTGGTGCCTATGGCTGTGGGCATTTGGTCTTAAGGTAGTTAAGCAAGTCGGTTGAGAAGGTCATACACTGTGATGGTGGGCAGAGATGGTGACTCCCTGAGAGTCCTCCAGTCTGGCTCAGGAAGAGGAACCTTTGCTCAATTAGAGCCTGTTTCTTACACCATGAGGTGAAGGGAACATCAGACTGGGACCCAAAGAGTCTACCCCTGCAGGTGGGCAGCTGCCCCAAGAAACCTCCTGCTCAGGCGGCGGCGGCGGTGGCGGCGGCGGCGGCGGCGACATTCACTAACACCATATGTGACCCAGCAGGTCTGGAGAACGACGGCTTTAATGGGGAGGGCTTGAAGGACTTGACCTTGGGCTCTCAGGTGTGGGCACCACCCTGGCTTTCATGGACTTGTCTATCCACCTGAGGAAGGCCGTGACCTTCGTGTAGACCCCGTACTTCCCTTTCCTCGCACACCCTTCTCCCCAGCTCACGATGCCAGTCACAAAGTAGGTGTCCTTGAACCGGGTGACGTGGGGGCCCCCGCTGTCCCCCTGGCAGGCATCTTCCAGCTTGGCGTCATAGCCGGCACAGAACATGTTCTGTGTGATGCTGAAGCTGCTGGAGAGCTTGCAGGTGTTGCGGTCCACGTAGGGCACCTCCAGCATCTTCAAGATGTTCGACTGGCGGCCCTTCTCGTGCGTGCGTCCGAACCCACTCACGATGCCTGACTTCTGTGTCATCAGGGTGGCCTCGGCCCAGTCCTTCTGAGGCAGGCAGGCGGGGGCCACGTTCATGCGGAACGTGATGGGCGTCTTCAGCTTGAGCACCGCGATGTCGAAGTCGTAGGTCTCCCTCACGAACTTGTTGTGCTTTATAACCACATCTACCTCGTGCGACATCTCATTGCCTTCCTCCTTCTCTGTGTTCCGGTCACCTGGAGAGAGAAGGAGGGAGGGAGGGAGGGAAGGAGGGAGAGAGGGAGAGGGAGAGAGGGAGAAGGAAAGGGAGAGGGAGAGAGAGGCAGTTAGTTCTCTGAGGGCCAGGTGTTTGTATATCAGCTACCTTTAAAGAAGCATGTCTTTAGTCCCATCAGGAAGGAGGCAGAAGCAGGAGGATCTCTGTGAGGTGGAGGCCAGCATCATCTCCATAGTTAAGTTCCAGGGGGGGGAGGGGGGGCGCGGGGAGGGAATGATCTGGTTGGTTTTAAGTCACATTGACACAGGCTAGAGTCATCAGAGAGGAGGAAACCTTAATTAAGAAAATGCAGCCGGGCGGTGGTGGCGCACGCCT
The DNA here is from genome assembly GCF_004664715.2 of Peromyscus leucopus. NCBI lineage: Eukaryota > Metazoa > Chordata > Mammalia > Rodentia > Cricetidae > Peromyscus > Peromyscus leucopus. Next base: position 3,061,059 of record NC_051077.1, on the reverse strand, counting down.
TTAATCCCAGCACTCGGGAGGCAGAGCCAGGCGGATCTCTGTGAGTTCGAGGCCAGCCTGGGCTACCAAGTGAGCTCCAGGAAAGGCGCAAAGCTACACAGAGAAACCCTGTCTCGAAAAACCAAAAAAAAAAAAAAAAAAAAAAAAAAAAAAAAAAAGAAAATGCCCCCATAAGTTTGGGCTGTAGACAAGCCTGTAGGGCATTTTCTTAATTAGTGATTGATGTGGGAGGACCCAGCCCGTTGTGGGTGGGGCCATCTCTGGGCTGGTGGTCCTGGGTTCTATAAGAAAGCAGGCTGAGCACGCCATGGGGAACAAGCCAGCAAGCAGCACCCCTCCTGCCTCCAGGTTCCTGCCCTGCTTGAGTTCCTTTCCTTTGCTGAGGAACAGTGATGTGGAAGTGTAAGTTGAATAAACCCTTCCCCCGACCCCACAAAAGAAGTTTTTTCCCAATAAAAAGAAGATCAAGATGAGGAGTGTATGCTTGTACTCTGAGAACTCAAGGATGAGGCAAGTGCTTTGCAAATTCAGGAAGAGCCTGTCCTCTGTAGAGAGACTAAAGGTACTTAGGTGGCGGTGGTGGTGCATGCCTTTAATCCCAGAACTCGGGAGGCAGAACCAGGCAGATCTCTGTGAGTTTGAGGCCAGCCTGGGCTTCAGAGCGAGTTCCAGGACAGCCAGGACTATACAGAGAAACCCTGTCTGGAAAAACAAAAACAAACAAACAAACACACGAGAGACTAAAGGTACTTAAAAGGACTTCTGTCTTCCTTCCAGGGTTTCACCTTCTGATCATATTTTTAAAGACTCCTTTTAAAAAACGGTTTATTTTATTGTATGTGTATAAGTGTTTGCCTGCATGTATATGTATGTGTACTACGCACATGCCTAAGGCCTGTGGAGACCAGGGCATCAGGATCCCCTTTGAACTAGAGTTTCAGGCAGATGTGGGCCCCCATATGGGTTCTGGGAACTGAACCCAGGTCCTCTGCGAGAGAGCGGTCAGTACTGTTAACCACTTAGCCACCTCTCCGGCTTCCTGACTGAATTTCTGTGTGAAGGTTTAGGACTCCAGTTCTTTCTAATTCCTCATGCCTTGGCAGATGTTCCCTGAGTATTTGCTGCAGGCTGAGTCCGTCAATCTGCTCAGAGCCCAGGGTCTCCTATTCCAGACCTGGGCTGTGGGCCCAGCCCCGGCCAGTCTGAGTTGAGATGAACCAAAAGTGCAGAGCTGCAGGCCGTGAGGGGAGCATGCAGTAACATCTCAGTCACAGCGCTGCAGGCCGTGAGGGGAGCATGCAGTAACATCTCATCACAGCGCTGCAGGCCGTGAGGGGAGCATGCAGTAACATCTCATCACAGCGCTGCAGGCCGTGAGGGGAGCATGCAGTAACATCTCATCACAGCGCTGCAGGCCGTGAGGGGAGCATGCAGTAACATCTCATCACAGCGCTGCAGGCTGTGAGGGGATCATGCAGTAACATCTCAGTCACAGCGCTGCAGACTGAGGGGAGCGTGCAGTAACATCTCATCACAGCGCTGCAGGCCGTGAGGGGAGCATGCAGTAACATCTCAGTCACAGCGCTGCAGGCCGTGAGGGGAGCATGCAGCAACATCTCATCACAGCACTGCAGGCCGTGAGGGGAGTATGCAGTAACATCTCAGTCACAACTGAAGTTGACTTGTTTCTATACACACGAGAAGTTAAGGCTTTGGACACAGAGCGTGAAACGAGACACTGGACTAGCCTCACCTATCTATACTTGTTAAATCTGGAGCAGAGGGACTGGAGAGATGGCTTAGTGGTTAAGAGCACTGGCTGCTCTTCCAGAGGTCCCGGGTTCCGTTCCCAGCATCCACATGGCAGCTCACAACTGTCTGTAACTCCAGTTCCAGAGGACCTGACACCCATGGCCAAACACCATTGCACATAAAATAAAGTTGAATAAAAAAATTAAGAAAAAATCTGGAGCAGAGTTACGTCAGACATTTTCAAACCGCATTTGAGGCTTGTGCTGGATTTTCACTGGCTAGCTCGTGGGTCTTGTAGAAACATCAAAATGAACTAAATGACGTATAAATCAAAGTAAGAGACCCTGAGAGAGCTGTGGAGAGAGGCAGCTGGGAAGGCTTTGGAGGAAAGGACACTGAGAGGGAAGTCTCTGTGCGGAATGGGCTGGCCTGGGAAAATGGGCTGGCCTGGGGAAGCCTGTCCATGCCCACCCACTTCTCCTCCCTGACCTTCGTCCTGTGGGATGACCTCTCAGTTTCCAAGCAGAGCTCCTGTGGTTGAGCAAGCGTTGCTAACAGACCCCATGGGTTCTAGAGGGCCTGGGGGACAGCAACGACAGTATTCCGAGGGCTTAAGATGGCGGTGTCCCCGGGGCTGGGGTGTCACTTACCTACCCTCACCGTGAATCGCTTGGCTTGGTGCAGACAGTGGGCTGCCGTGAGGATGTAGAACTCGTTCAAGATGGTGCCGCCACAGAACCCCTCATTGTTTTCATTGATGAGCAGAGCCTGTGACCAGAACGGAAGGTCTGCAAACCACCTGCGGTCTGCATGAGGGCCGTGCCAAGCTGACTAGGCTGTGTGGCCCCGCAATGAGTCTCAAAGAGCCTCTCCTAGGAGCCTTACACCTGTCTCTCTGACCACAGCTTTCCACGTCCCCTGGACTACCCCGGGAGCCTTCTGCCTGTCCCTGCTTCCTAGAGAGTGCATGGTACCCTTCTCTTAGTGCTAGAGTCAAATTCCTGAGCCTGGCAGAGAACCCATGTGTTCTGCACAGGCAGGTTCTGCTCTCTGCCCCCACCGGCCAGCTCTACAACCTCTGACCCTGCATCTCTGGCGGCATTTACGCGAGTCGCCTAGCCCTTCCTGCCGACGCTCTACATGTTCTCCGGTGCCCATATTGTGACCAACCCCATGGAAACACCCAGCCTTGTTTCCTCACGATAGGTTTGATCTACTTTAGAGATTGACTGGACTGATGGCCCACAGACATTTGCTGAGGCTCTAACCCTGGGCCAAGTGCCAGCCCTGCAGGATGCCTTTGCCTGTCTCCTTCCCATCAAGATGATAAGGTCACTCTCACAGGGCCTCCTCTTTAAGCTTTTCCAAACCAATCCTAGCATTTCCTCCCTATGCACAGAAGAACATTTCACTGTAGTCAGAGCCTTTGGGTTTACGTGGCTGTGACTCATGGCCCAGAGCAGCCTGGCTTTGCAGAAACACCTTACTTCCCAGAGTCCTTCCTGCTCATGAAATGCCGCTCTCTGGAGTGACTGGTTGTGGGTCCGTGTGTCTGCTCTTGACCGTGGTATTCTGCTGACAGATGCTTCTGAGCAGTGATCCAAGGGAAGCAAGTGTTGATGGCCAGGAGAGGAACCTTGTCCATCCCGCACTGGGTCTGAAGTGCTGGACACTAAGTGTTGACCAGCTTGCCTTTCTCCGGGGAATTCTCTACCCTCTTACACACTAGTTCTCAATCTGTGGGTCACGACCCCCTTGGGGTTGCATATCAAATATCTGCATTATAATTTGTAACCGTAGCAAAGTTACAATTATGAAGTAGCAACAAAATAATTTCATGGTTGGGGGTCACCACAGCATGAGGAACTATATTAAAAGGGTCACAGCATTAGGAAGGCTGAGAACCACTGCTCTAACGGAAGTTAGGGGTTCCACTCAAAAAGTCAATGGACAGGCTGCATGTGGCACTCATCTTTAATCCTGGGACTAGGGAGACAGAGGCAGGCAGATCTCTTATAAGTTTGAGACCAGACTGGTCTACATAGTGAGTTCTAGACTAGCCAGGCCCACATATTGTGAGACCCTATCTCAAAAAAAAAAAAAAAAAAAAAAAAAGTACATGGAAGTATTAAGTCTTGAAAGAATTCTTGAGGCTGTTCATTGCTAAAAAAGGACAATTTGTCCTTTATTTAGTTTGTTTTATTTTTCTTATTTTAAAGATGGATTTATCTTTATTCTTTAAGTTATTTGTGTGGATATGTACACATGAGCGGAGGTAGCTGTGGAGGCCGAGGGTGGCAGATCTCTTGGAGTTGGAGGTACAGGAGATTGTGAGGTGCCTGATAAAGGTGCCAGGAACTGAACTCTGGTCCTCCGGAAAAGGAGTATTCACTCTTAACCACTGAGCCATCTTCCAGCCCCTGTTTATCTTTGATAATTATATAATCTCAAACTTGCTTGAAAGGCAAGAGAGAGGAAGCCAGTCTAAGACCCAACTCCACATGTTTTTTCCTAAGGAGGAACCAAATCTTTTAGGAACAAATTCTCTTATCCAGACTCCGTCAGGGCCCCTGTGAGCATTCTCCAGCCTCCCTGCGGATATTCGATCTCATAGCCGACACACAGCAGCCTCTCCGGGCCCAGTGAGTTCTCAGTACGAGTGTCCAGAGTCATCCATAGGTGGAGACTGCTTCTCCTGCCTCTGGTCAGCCACGCCTGCCCAGTGCCCTGTAGGTGATCTCTGGGGATTGCTGGTGACTCTAGGTCAGCGGTTCTCAACCTTCCTAAAGCTGTGACCCTTTCATACCGTTCCTCATGTGGTGGTGACCCCCAACCACAAAATTATTTCATTGCTACTTCATAACTGTCATTTTGCTACTGTTACAAATCATCATGTCAATATCTGATATGCAGGACATCTGATGTGCATCTTCAGAGGGGTCAGACTCGCAGGTCGAGAACCACTGCTCCAGGGTTTTTGCTTCTTGGACAGGCATTTAGGTTTTGGAAGGTGGAAATCTCAAATGCCAGTGGAGATGATGGAAGAGATTCAGAGCACCCTGCCAATCGGGGGTCAGAAAGTGAATGAGCACTTTCCTGCAGAGTTCAGGATATTTACATCCGGGAATGTTCACGGGGGAGGCTCAAGTCTCGACGAGGGACTTGGGATTTTTTTCCCCCTAAGTCTGGCAGCCCTAGACCACGTCAATTAACCAAAGAGTGGTTGAAAACAAACATTTTGAACATAAATAGATGTGTCTTTCTTTAAGGTATTTTGTCCCTCTTAGATTTTTTTTAGATGTTTTTGTTTATAAAAAATTCCCACACTAGAAATGGAGTGATGACCCCGGGGAAGGCGCTTTACGGGCCTGAGTTGCTGACCCTGAGCGGGTTGCCCCGCCAGCCTGCAGCACAAGAGGGTGGTTCTATTTGTAACCAGTTCTAGCTTAGGCCGGTTACCTGCCAGGGACACTCTCCGTCACCGCATGCTCGGCCACCCACAATCCGAATAAGGTTTTTGCTGTCCTTTGTGGGTTGTGTCTCATTGAGGTTGAGCAGCTCAGAAGGACTCTTCGTAGGGAACAGCACATCCAAGTCCTGCATGAAGTCTTCAGTGACAGGCTCACTGTCGCTGGTGTTCTGGGCCACGGCCCTCTTCTTACGCCCTATCGTGGTTTTCCCACAGGGGAAGGAAACTGAAAGAACAGGGATAAGAGGGGCCTCAGCAAAGCCAGAATCTCCATAGGCCTCGTGAGGATCCCTGGAAGGCCAGGGTGTGACAGTTAAGTCTGACTGAGAGTCAGCTGAGAGGTTAGTAAAACACAGCTTGTGGTGTGGTGTGTGTGTGTGTGTGTGTGTACACCTTTAATCCCAGAAGCACTCTGGAGGCAGAGGCAGGCAGATCTCTGAGTTCAGGGCCAGCCTGGGATATTGTGACTACTCTGGTTTCCAGGCTCTGAGCCCAAAGGAGCATGGGCTACCCTGCACAGAAATCACTGCCAGGGCTGTGGGTCGGCCCGGCACAGTGATGCCTGGGATCACCCCCTTGCTAGGAATGAGGTAACAGTGCCAGCCACTTCAGCTGCTGAGGCGGAGCCGCTGTTTGTCCCTGGGTCTAACGTATCTTCACTCAGGCCTAAAGCTTTTATGGTTGAACTGCCCAGAGCCCCAGTTCTCATTCTCCACCTTCTGGCATCACTGGCCTCTGCAGGTCCCGTCGGAACGTGCCGCGTTAGTGCCCACGGTCATACCACACCGTCTCCACGGCCTGATGACCCCTACCTGTGGAGATGCAGGACTTGCCGTCGTCACCCAGGAAGTAGCCGCTGGCGCAGGAGCACACCACCGAGTTCTGCTCTTCACTGCAGAACTGGTCACAGTCTCCGTTGTCTAGGCTGCAGAGTTTCCGAACCACTGCAAAGCAGAGGACAGAGGGGCCCTTCCTCGTAGACATGTGATGCACTCAGGCATGCCAGCTGTGCCTGCCCAGTCTCGGCAATGCCCAGGCTGGCGTATGCAAAGGAACAGAGTCCCAGGAAAGACACACATGGGTGGTGGTTTTCGGGGTAACAGGACAGGCGGCCAAGTGAGGTGCCAGTCTCATGGAAGCCTTTCTTGCTGCCGCTGCCTCCCCAGACCATGGGAGGGACATCGGCATATGCAAGGCTACAGGAGAAACACCTGGCGTCCTCACAGGCCACGGGAAGGACATTTGACATACACACAAGTTATGGGGGGCATGCCTAGCATCCTCACAGGCCGTGAGAGGGACACCTGGCATCCTGACAGGTCTTGGGAAGGACATTCAGCATCTCTACAGGCCATGGGAAGAACACTCAGCCTCCTCACAGGGCTCGCCAATGAGAAGCTTTGTGAGGGAGGGCAGGCGCATGCGCTCTGTTGAGGGCTGTGCGCACCCTGCTCGTCCAGGGTGCTGCCCTTGACATGGGGGAAGAGTTGCACCCTAGCTGAACCTCCTCCTTCCCTCGCTCAACAACAATGAACAGGATTTGAGCCCTGCCCCGGCACCAGGGATGCACCAGGCACTGCGCCGTGGGTATGTCGTGGTTTGGACCTGGGTTCCTGTGAGGCCCAGAAGGAGTAATCATCCATGGGAAGTGGGTTTGGCCAGGAGCCAGGAACCAGGTCCAGAGTATACGGAAGCGGGGTGGGGTGGCGGCCATTAAGTCCACTGCTCCGTCTCCAGGCTGTTGAGCCACGGACGTGAAGGCACTTCAGGCTGCATGAAACTGTGGCATGGCACCCGCTTAACTCCCTTGGTAACTTCTGACTGGCCCATTGCATCCGAGGGCTGACTGAGTCTAGACCTGCATCCACAGGGTCTTTGGCCTGCTTCTAGCACAGGCTGCTCCAGCTCACGCTGACAACCCTGTCCGTAGCAATTTGCTTTGCAGCCCTCCACCTGGCCTTGGGTGAAACAACAATTATGAGGTAGAATCTACCTCAGTGGAATTTTAGCTCCCGGATTGTGCCCCTCACTAGATATGTTAGTCTGTTGTGTGCGGGAGATGTCTGGGCTTCTGTGGAATGGTTCATAATCGTAACAGCAGCTCCAACAGGGAGAGTCCTGAGGGCATCCAGATAAAGATCTTATTCTACAAGGAAAGTAATTTAACCCTGGACATGGTGACATACACCCATAATCCCAGCACCTGGGAGGCTGAGGCAGGAGGATTGCTGAGAGTTCAAATCTGGAGTGGGCTATATATAGTAAGTTCTAGGTGAGCCTTGGTTAGAGAGTGAGACCCCAGTTTTAAGAAAAAAAAAGCAATAAATAAAGTAAAAGAAACATAGATTTTTCTTGTTAGGGAACACCGGGCTGAACGTAACCAAAATACTATTAAAAAATGGAGTCACCATAGTAAGAATAGCTCACCGAGTCTCCCTGTACAATCAACTAAGTGCATCACATATTAAAACTAGGCAAGCTAGAACATTCCTTGTTGATGTTTGTGGTGCCGAACGTAAATAAAGGAGGTGCCTCAGCCCTCGGGGCCAGAGCAGAGGTAGGAAGGGCAGCGTGAACAGTCTCCCTGATTCTCATCTGGGCCCTGTCACCTGCCTCATGGTGCCCCACAGCAGCTCTGACCCACAGGGAAGCGTTCATGACGCACCCCACAGGGCAGTAGAGGACAGACAGACACACCCAGTGGTTCAACGTGTCGGGGAATCGCACACGACTTAGATGGTCTCGTCAGGCATTGCAGTGCCTTCCCTCTTCCCACCTCACGGCGTGACCCACAGGCCCGTCAAGCAGAGGGACTTACATAATTCACAGTTTTTGCCTTCATATCCCTCCAAGCAGGTGCACGTGTACTCCCCGAGGCCGTCACGACACTTGCCTTCATTCTGGCAAGGGCTGCTTTCACACTGGTCACCGTCTGCAAGGAGAGGATTTGGAAACGGAGGCCGAAGGCATTTCACCATGGGAACCACTGGCCCTGCGTGACCCTTGCATCCGCTTCGCAGACAGCTTGGGCCTGCTTCTCCCTGAGAGTCGTTCGTCAGACCTAGATTTGTTTGGGCCCCACTTTGGTGGCTATATCTGTGTGATGCCCCTGTCCATTGCATCATTGGCTGGGGTCCTGATTTCTGCTGGGACGGATGACAATGTGTTTGTGACCAGGGAGAGGCGCTTTGCCTCCTCTGGAAAGAAGGACAAGAAGACCGTGTGTAGCACTTGTTTCTGGACTGGGTGCTGACCAGGGAATGTGGCGACTCTCCCAAGTCCTCTGGGTGTGGAATGAGAATCAGGGGATGATCCAGCTCTGGCACGGTTCCATCTCTCCTGGCATGTCACTTACTCAGAGGAGGGGACCTAACTGCCATTTTGAAGTAACTTCCAGGTAGCCGTGACCAGTATCGTCTCTGATGCTAAGAACAGTCGTCAGGGTGACCATCTTTTAGAAAGTCCAGTATTTCAAGCTCCACCTTTTGCTTCAACTTGTTATACTTACTAAAGGTATCATGGAATTTGGTATCCTCAGGTAAGGAAGAACGTGGTTAAGTCTGTATCTGAGCCAGACATGGTGGAAAACACACAGAGTCCCATTACTCGAGAGGCTGAGTAATGAGGGTGGCTTGAACCTGGGGGTTTGCGGCCACTGTGGGCACCAAGGTCCCATTTGGAAAGATGTGTATTTTAATAAATAATAAAACTGGAATCAATATAAACTTACTATAAAATACTTTAAATAAGTGTCATAGAAACCCAGAAGAGAAAAGTGTAGATAAATAAGATTTGAACAAGAATGCAATTAAAAATGTTTTCCAGCCGGGCAGTGGTGGCGCACACCTTTAATCCCAGCACTCGGGAGGCAGAGCCAGGCGGATCTCTGTGAGTTCGAGGCCAGCCTGGTCTCCAAAGCGAGTTCTAGGAAAGGCGCAAAGCTACACAGAGAAACTCTGTCTCAAAAAAAACCAAAAAAAAAAAAAAAAATGTTTTCCAAAGCCAATCATTTATCTTAATTTAAATGTTAAGGAGCCTGTCTCATAATTGAAATAGGAAATATCTTACCTTTGTATTTGTTCCAGAATTCATTCTAAAAGAAAAAAAATATTTTAAAACCCATTAGAAAAAACAGACATTTCACACTAACAGTAACCTGCCCTAAGGAGCGGTCCAGAACTCCTCCATCTGACAGGGAGAGCTGCCAGGATGCTTCATTCCTGAGAGCCTATCTCCCATCTGCTTCAACACGTGGTCCTTGCCGAATATTGAAACCACATTTCAAGGTAACAAGAAATGGGCTAGAAGAAATAGCTCCGTTCCTTACACACCACTGGAGCATGATGTTCAGTTAACAGACCCCCATGCTCACAATTAAGAAAAGATCCCAGGCTACCAGCCATAATTATGTGAGTGGGAAAAGTATGAACGGCTAATTATGTGAAAACAGGTCAAGGCCTATGATACACTAGTAGACGGTCACAGTACACCCAGCTGGTCACAATCCTGCTCCCCACTCAGATCTATCTGAGACTTCAGAATACGACCTTAACTAGAAATGGAACTCTGTGGATGTGAATGAGTGTGAAGACTCAGATGAAGTCATCCAGAATTATCTCTTGCTCTGAACCAATGAGAGTGTCCATTTCAAAGTTAAGAAAGGTCACCCGGAGCAACAGTGAGGGAGGTCATGGGAGGTGACCGCAGAAGTAACGTCTGGAGCCACAGCATAGCTTCTTCTGGCACTTCCAAAGGACCCCGCCCGCACTCATTGTCTCCAAAATGTCAAGTGAATAAATCTTTGGTACTTTAAGCTGTTCCACTTACAGGAATCTGCTATGGTAGTCACAGCTATGAATGGGCTGTCTTTAAAATAGTTCAGTTTAGCCTGGAGATACAGTCTGGGGTAGAGCGCTGGCCTAGTTTGTGGGAAGCCTTTGATTCACTCTCACGGTGAAGGAGAGAAAGACAGAGAGATCTTCTTGGTACCGAATATATTTTCAAAAGTCAAACAGAAATTGGATGTGACCACACATGCCTGTAATCCCAGCACTTTGGAGTTGAGGCAGGAGGATTGAAGTTCTAAGTCATTCCTCAACTTCATACTGAGTCTGAGGCCAGCCTGAGCTACATGTGCTCCTATCTTAAGAAAAAAAAAAAGTCCAGTTTCTCCTAATTTAAATGTTACACAGTAAAATCCATTTTTGGGGCTGTTTTTTGTTTTTCAAGACAGGGTTTCTCTCTGTAGCTTTGCACCTTTCCTGGAACTCACTTGGTAGCCCAGGCTGGCCTTGAACTAACAGAGATCCACCTGCCTCTGCCTCCCCACCCGGCTTGTAAAATCCATTTTTGTGTGTGGACAATTCTTTGAACTTTAGCATATGTGTAGACTTCTGTGACAACTCATACAATCAGAATACACACAGTCCCATCTTCACCCAACCCCTCAATCACAGCCCCCACCACACCCCCAGAACCCATCAAGTCCCGGTATCCACCGCAAACCTGCTGCTCTTCAATAAAGCAACGACTTTTGAAGAATGTCTGATAAGTGAAATCATACATGAAGCAAGCTTGTGAAAGTCTCTTCAGCACCATGCCTCCAGAACATGTCCAGCTAGCTGTGTGCCTGACTTTGCTCCAGCTTGTTGCTGGCTCGAAATGTGCTTACGTTCATCCAACAGGGGATGATGCTCCTCCTATTTCCAGCTTGGAGTAATTAAGATTGGAGCTGCTGTAAACATACATGCCTGGGTCAGGCAGTGGTGGTGCATGCCTTTAATCCCAGCACTCAGGAGGCAGAGGCAGACAGATCTCCAAGAGTTCAAGGCCAGCCTGGTCTACCAAGTGAGTTCCAGGATAGCCAGACTACAAAGAGAATTCCTGTCTCAGAAAAAAAAAAAAGAAAGAAAAGAAAAGAAAAGAAAAGAAAACCCATTTGTATTTTATGTGAGGCAGTTTTTATGTGAAAATAAGTTTTCATCTCTCTAGGTAAATGCCCAGGGATGGTTTCCCCACAGTAGTGGGTCACTTTATATGGCTTTCTGAGAAACTCCCACTCTTTCCAAGGGCATGTGAGGTGCACTTGCCTGCAGGTAGCACACGAATTTGGATATCTGGTGGCTCCCTCGCCCCAAAGCTCTGCCTTATCTGCAGTCAGCCACTGGCCGCAGCCCTACTGACAGCCACAATCAGTAGAGTACGCCTTGCTGTGCCTTCCCGGACCCCCAGGATGGTCAGTGGTTGGAGTATCTCCTCAGGGGCTTGTCACCACATTTCGTCTTTGGTGATGGAGCTGTTCCGGGGTTTGGTTCATTGAACTTTCTCAGGCGTTCATTTCTTCTCTTGGACTATGAGTTCTTTAAGGAGTCTGGATCACTCATTGGAAGTGTGAGTTGCAAACTCTTTCTTGGTCAGTGGCTTGTATATTCATTTTCTTAACTATTTTTCCCCCCAGAGGGAAAAAAATCAATCTGACAAAGTTTGACTGATTAATTTTTCTTTTGAATTATTTTTGGGCACCATGCTTAAGAACTGGCTACCTCCACGTCCTACATTTCTATGAAAGGTTTTTCTTGTTTTACCTTTAGGTCTCTGATTCAGTTTATGTTAAGTTTTGTTTAGTGTGAGGTTTGTCATTTTAGGATATAAGTATTTGAATACCATGTTTTGCCCTCCAGTTCAGAGGTTGAAACTCAGTGTTAGAATTTATGCAGAATGGAATCTATCTCCTTGTGAAGACATACCCTTGTCTCCTCTCTTAAGGGTTAATCTTGTGTGGTAGGTCAGATACTGGGCTAAAAGTCCGATCTAGGAGGATGGGTTCACCTTCAGACAATATGTTTTTCTGAGCACACCCAGCCAAACTTCATAACAATTCACAGGGGCTATGCTAGGGCAGCAGGAATTCTGGGATGGAAAAATGTAGTTCATTAAAGGGATAATTAATTTTCAAAAAAAAAATGTTTTCCTTCCCCCAACTCCCATGCTCTTACACACTCCATGGGGTCAGCTGGGTCTTCCCACCCTTCCAAGTCTTGACGTTACGAAGCCATAATTACATTTTCTTTCTCTTCACTTTCATTTGGATGCTGGCTAGAGTCTAACTTTAAACTCCCCAGCCAATGCACTGGGCTTCCTCCTCCTTTTTCCAAGGTGCCTCTATCCGCTGGGTGGCTGCTTGCAGCCGGTGACTGACCACCATGCCACCTTACAACAGACACGGCCCCTGTCCCTGTCCCTTGTTTTCACTCCCCTCCTCATCCCCCACACAGACAACTTACCTGCCTTGGGTTGTCCTTTTCAACCTTAATCAATTGTCCCTGAACCTCCTTTGGAGTCCATTCTTAGCCCAGGAGCTTCTGTTTGGGTCTTGTAAATACTGAGTTTATTAATGGGACCAAGAATCCAAAAGAGGAGACCCAATTTCCCAGGTATCACATGGTGGCTTTGCTGGGACCCCCGCCCCCAGACTCCCAGTAATACTTCTTCCATGGCTCTTAGTTCTTTAGCCTGTTCTGCAGCCCTAGATGGCATCGTATTAAGGGTCAAGGCTTTATCCAGTGGTTAGGTCGTAAGGGCTCCGCCCTTGTGAGGTGACTGAAGCCTTGTGAAGCTTTTATACACCCCTCCTTGAGCTCTTCCTCCATGAGTGGGGGCAGCGAAGCCCCTGGAAGCAGACACAGGGTCCTCATCAGACACCAAACTGCTGCCGTCTTGGCCTTGAACTTCCCACCCTCCACAGCTACGAGCAAAAACTTCATGCCATGTGTGAATTCCCTAGCCTAGGGAATTTTGTTAGAGCAGCACGAAGGGAGTGAGGTGGATTCCACGTATCGAAGAAGGTAATTCCTTATCTATTGAATAGTTTTATATTCTTATATGTGTAGCTATTTTAAACAGATGCTTAAAATAAAAATAGTTCCCACAACTATGGATTTTCTCATTAGATATAAACCATTGTTTTGGTAGCAAAGAATTAAAGGAATCCTCTCTCTCTCTCTCTCTCTCTCTCTCTCTCTCTCTCTCTCTCTCTCTCTCTCTCCTGAGACAGGCTCTTGCTATGTCTTCCTGCCTGGCTTGGAACTTGCTGTGTAGACCAGGCCCTCAGATTCACATTGGTCCACCTGCCTTTGCCTCCTGAGTTCTGGGATTAAAGACATGCACCACTACATTTGGGAATAAGCAGCAGCCCAGGAGCTGGGATGCTACAAAGGAACTGAGATGGCTCAGTCCCAGCCAAAAGGAAGGTGGGACGGCCTAGCCATCCTCATATGGACCTGGCCTGACTCACCGTCATCTTATCATCCTCAAAGACTTCTCGGGCCTCTTCATAAGAACAAATTTCTTCCATACACTCTCTTTCCAGATTTCCTTTCTTCATCTCTTCAAAAATGGAGTTTGCCCTCCGAGTCCTCGAGAGGACGTTGCTGGCACGTTCCCGGTTGATAAACACTGGAAAACAGAGGATGCAGTGAAGGACCCCCACCAGTTACCAGGTCTCCTCCCTCGCCCCCAGGGCCTTTGCACATGCTTTCTTCCCTGTCTGGACCGATCTTCCCTGGGATGATGATTATTCGTCATTGTCACCCTAGACTGGGACACACCGCTGGGTGTGTCCGTGAGGGTGTTTCCAGAGAGAACTAACCGAGGGAGAAAGATGCACTGTGAGCGTGGGTGTGTCACCACATGGGCTGGGAGCCTAGAGAGAATAAAAGAGGAGAAAGGAAGGCCCAGCAGACCACACGCTCTCCTCCCTTCTCTCTGCTTCCTGGCTGCTGCGGGGGGAGCTGATCCACTCTGTCACCCTCCCTGCCATGACCGACTGAGACCTCTGCAACCAGGAACCAAAAGGAACCCTTTCTCCCCTGAGCAGCCCGTACCAGGCATTTGGTCACAGGGACGCAAAAGTGATTGATTGCCCAGCGGCCCACGTGGATCACCCCATCGCAGGACCCCCTCGGGAGGCCCAGCACCCTGACCGCCTCCATGTCTCTGGGACCCCCTTGCCTTGCGCTGTTTCTTGTCTCCTCTGATGTTATGTGTCTCCTGATTGGCTGCTGTCACCCTCCTTGGGAATATGGTCCTATGAACAGATGTGGCCTCCCTGCCCGTGGCTGGTCCTAGGCCTGGAAACCATAGGCGCTGCTGAGTCACTGTCCAGTGAATGAAGGCAGCTGGTCTGGCCTCCAGGTCCTGCTCTTTTGACTTAACCTTAGTCTCCATGAGTGACTTTGCTGGAACGCTATCCTCAGCTTCTAGACAGTCATGGAGCCCCACTCGGTTGGCAGCCAAAGGGTCTGATTTGAGTAAAATCAAGGTTGGCCGCATGAAACTAAAACATGGTAACGTTGTGAACACTGGTCCATGGGAACCCCCGAAGACGCCAAATGTCCTGACACAGGGCTGCTCAGTGTTGGCGGCGGTGTGTTTTGTTGCTTGTGGCCTTCGATTTTCCCAGCCCCTGCACATCGCTGTCCTCAAACATGGGTTTGTCTCTGTGGTGCCGACCTTGGCAGCGACTTGCAGGCATTGACCTGTCGGGGGTCAGGTTTGCCAGTGACGCTTTCCTCAACAAGGACCAAATGTGTGGGAAGTGCCCCTGTGTTGCCGAGGTTGATTCTTGTCCTGGTGCAAGGCCAACTCTGTGTGAGCGGAGCCTGCTCTGCGTTAACTAAAACAAGCCCTTCTTTGGAGCAGGCCTGGGGGCTGCCTGTTGCCTCTTTGCACAGCCTTGCCTCGTGCTTCCAAGCCTGAGCTTCCAAGCTTGGGGGCCCTGTCTCCTGTCTCTTCCGTGCCTGGGTGGCTTTATCTCCTCTGTGTATCTCTGTCCTCCCCTCTCTCCTCATCACGGCCTCCTCTCCCTCTGTCTCTGTTCTGCCTCCCTTCCCCTTGCTCCAGACGCCTTCGCTCCTCACGACTTGTGCCCTGCGTGAGCAGTCGCCGCCGGCCCTAACCATACCCGCAGAGGCCAGCCCGTGGCTGGGCCAGTGTACCCACCATCTCCCCCCTCCCAACTACCCCCCCTCATGCCCTCCTCCTGGGCCGCTCTGCAGTGTGAAGAGCTGGAGCCCTCACTCACCACTTCCTCCAGGGAACAGGAGGCTGGCCAGGACCACACAGAGCAGGCTGAGTCGCTGGATCCCCATGGTGTGGTCAAGGACAGCAGCGGCTGTGACAGGCTCAGGGCAAGGTTCACTCACCCTGGGCCCCCGGTGCCTGTGATCCTTCTGCTTATCTCAGCCTCCTGATTGGAGCCCAGGCCAGCAGTGAGGTCAGGGGACTGGGAGCTGTGGTCACCAACTCCAGCCTTTTCAGGGCGGGCTATCCTTATCCCAGACGGCCCGGAAAGGCCTGTTTTGTGCTGGGAGCTGTGGTGGTTATTTGTAATCTAAGACATAAAGCTGGCCTAAAGTTCAGAGGACAGGGCCAGCCACAGAGTTAGCCACAGAGGTCAGGCAGTGGTGGCACACACCTTTAATTTTTTTTCCCATTACAACATTCTTTATTAGTGTTTTCTAGATATAAAATTCATTTTCATATTTATATTTTTATGTCCCTTGAGTTCATGGGAGGTAGCATTCAAAATATTCGAGGGGCAGCAAAATTATCTTTTAATCAACACGCTAACTTCTGTTTGAAGTAGATAGGGAGTAAGGACAGCCTGGTTCCTGCTTTGTTTTACCAGCAAAACTAGTTGGGTATAGCCAAGGGCCTGCGTTCAGTTTTAAGCAGCAGTAGCCCAAGCTGAGAAGTAGGATGAGTTAACTAGCACTCTGCGTTCTGAGAAAGGGTATTTTTAAAAAGTATGTCCTATGAGGAACCCAGCAATGCAGGAGCTTGAGCAAGGCGTGCAGATCCTGAGGGTGACACAGCATGTCGTTCTCATCACCCCCCACAACTGCGCACAACGACCCCGGCACTGCATCTGTAACTGAGCTCTCAGTTTTCCATAATCGGACATTTACAGCAACATGCCTCAGGGCCTTTAAAGATGTACATTATTATAACACAAAAAAGAAGATTTGCAATGCAGTTTAAAGATCTCTATGTCAATATCTACACCAAGCAATACATACAGTGTACATGTCAACGAGGAAGACATTAGAATTAAAATGTTACATCATATACATCATATTTTTAATACTTCTGGGAATGGCACACACCTTTAATCCTAGCACTTGGGAGGCAGAGATCCGTCTGGATCTCTATGAGTTCAAAGCCAGCCTGGACTACACGAGATCAATCCAGTTTAAAAGAGAAACAGCCAGGCAGTGGTGGCACACACCTATAATCTCAGCACTTGGGATCACACACCTTTAATCCCAGCACTAGGAAGGCTGAGACAGGAAGAGATATAGCTGGGCAGAGAAAAGAATATAAGTCAGGAGGAGACAGGAATTTGCCCCTTTCGGCTGAGGACTCAGAGACATCCAGTCTGAGGACTGGTGGAGACAGGGTCTTCTCTTTTCAGCTGAGGAGTTGGCGAGGTGAGAAGTGGCTGTGGCTTGTCTCCTCTGATCTTTCAGCATTGACCCCAACATCTGGCTCTGGGTTTTTACTATAAGACCATTTAGGATTTGTGCAACAGAGAGTGACAATACCATTTGATGGGTATTTTCTGGGTTTCTAATACTCACCCCATCCCCTGCTAGTACTTACACATCTGGTCAAAGTGTCTCTCTCTCTCTCTCTCTCTCTCTCTCTCTCTCTCTCTCTCTCTCTCTTTTTGTTTTGTTGCAGAAACAGAAGCTGAGATGGAGATGAGGTAAAACCTGGGTACCAGGGCACATGTGGCATTTGCATCCAAGCCCTCAGTCCTCTGGCTGGCCCCAGCTAACTCTGGGCACAAGTGTGTCCCTTGGACAATGGCTGCACAGTCTAGTCACAGAAATAGTCTAGGCTACTGGGGACCCAAGCCCTGAACTGCTGGTGTCTTGGCACAAGTTCACTTCTCTGTTGTGACATCCAGGATGGTCCACGGGGACCCATGGCACACATCAGGGTTGGTTGGGGGAGGGTGCGGGGAGGGCGTGACTGTAGGCCTGGAAGGTGGAGGATGTGTGAGGGGAGGTCTGGGCTTTGACGGTCACGGACACTTATGCAGAGCTCATGGCTCACACCTCGGGTGGGTTCTACAAAGGGGTGGCCGTTTTCCCTCAGTTCTGAAGGAGGAGGCCAGAGAGAGCTGTAAATGTGGAAACAGCTCCTCTCCCATGCTGTGGCCATGTGACTCTGCTGGGAGCGTGTCTGCACGTAACTGGGGCTACAAGCCAGGCGGCGGCGGCGGGGCTTCCCCGAGCCCAGAAATCTTTCTTGTAATGTCAGACTCAGAGGTTCTGAGCTCACTGCCCGTCACCAGGAGGTGCCACTGAGAGTCTATGCTTCGGAGTGCCCGGAAAACGGCAGCAGCGATAACAAAACTCTAAAATCCAGCACTCGCCCTGTCCCCACTTTCTCCAAGTGGGCGGGACTGCTGGAGCTCACGTTGACCAAGTCCTCCTTAGCAGCCTCACCTGGCGAAGACGTTTGTGAGCTGGGGAGTATGCACACGGTATCTGCACATTAGCGGGCAGAAATAGGGCTCCTTACGCCCACTGTCCTGGCTATGGAGCCTGTGCTGCCTACGGTGGCTGATTAGGCAACAGCTCATGACCGTGGCTGCATGCACGTAGCCAGAGAATACTGGAATGGTGTTTGACTTATCACAGTTGCCAGTGCCGAGAGGGCCTTGGCACGCTTTGGGTGCCTGACAAACACACCCAGGGATGCCAGATGTTGAGGCTGGTGCTGGCATCTCACCAGGAGGAAAGTCACTGGCCTTAATCGGGCTGTGCCAGACTGTAATAGAGCTCGGAAAAGATGTGTGGTGCTCTGGTGGCTGTCAGCTGGTATCTGGGGTCTGACCTCTGCCCCGCCTGGTGATGCCTATGCGGAGGTCACGGTGTCTACACTGAATCTGTGGTGGCATCCGGGGTGAGGAGGCAAGGTACTCATAGCAGACCTGTGGTCTGGGGTTAGGGCCAAAAACTAATGCTGGTTTGACGGAGGATGTGTGCATGCGTGCATGTGTGTGTGTGTGTGTGTGTGTGTGTGTGTGTGTGTGTGTGTTCCTTCCTTTGTACCCTACCCTCTCTCTGGCCCCACTCCAGAAAGGAAGTGCTGATTAGAGAACCAGCACATCCCAAACTGATCGCATCAGTCTTCGGAGAGCTAGACCTCAAGTAAGGTCTCTCAGGGACTCTTGACATCTCAAGACAGCTCTGTGAGCTGGACACCCGCATTACCTACTGATGATCGGGGAGACTGAGGGCCCGCAAGCGATTTACCGAACCCCGTCCCTTAGGCTCCCCCTTGGCTATCAGTCTACCTTCTCTTTCTTCCCAGGAAGAACAGCCCTGCCCACGCGCATCTGACTGGGCATCAGAGGCTCCACTCGGGGAGTTCAGGTCAACCCAGGGGGAAAATAGGCATCCCCAAGGTGTGCTGAGGAGGTCAGTCATTCGCTGCCAGGTGGGAAGCAGTGAATGGCAGGCGTGCACACTACCTCAGGGACACTCTCCCTTGGGAAACCTGGAAGGATGACCCCCACAAGCTCAGACGGTGTTTCTCATTTAATTGAAACAGAGACAGGGTACTCGCACAAAAAAGGGAGAAGTCAAAGTGAACAATGGTGCAGAGGCTGTATGTGTCATGAATGCACACACATGCTTGTGCACACACGTGTTCCATATGCGTGTGTGCACACCTACTGTCTGTAGCACTGCAGGCAGATGGGAGGGAGCTGCAGGGAGACAGTAGCAGAGGCTAGACCTCCTCTCCCTCAGGACCACCTCTTGGGGCTGCCCGCCTGTGGCTCTGCTACCCAGCCTCTCTGAATATCTTTGTTAGTCTCTAATTCAGACTCTTCCCTCTGCTTCCCTTCCTGTTTCCCTCTCTCTCAGCCTCTTCCCTTTACCTCCCTTTCTGCCTCCTTCGCTCTATCGCTTTCTTTACTTCGCTCTTGTTTTTTTTATTTATTTATTTTTGTTTGTTTTTTTGAGACAGGTTTTCTCTGTGTAGCTTTGTGCCTTTCCTGGAGCTCACTTGGTAGCCCAGGCTGGCCTCGAACTCACAGTGCTCTGCCTCCCGAGTGCTGGGATTAAAGGCGTGCGCCACCACCGTCCCTTCACTCTTGATCCTCTCTTTACCTCCTTCTCCTTCCCCACCCCAGGAATAGCAGGAGAGTCAGTAGGTTTTGATACATAACAGCATCCCCACAGCAGCAATTTCCTCCTCCAGAAAGGCTGGGCTATCCAAGGAGCTAGAATAGTTGGACTCGCTGAATCCCAACCTGGAGCTTGGAGTTCATGACCTTGATCAGCCAATCCGTGTACCTGGAGACCCTGGTGTACACCCCAATGTGGCCGACAGCTGCACAGCCCTCCCCCCAGCTGACCACACCAGTCAGGTACCACGTGCCACGGTAGTGTGTGGCGTGGGGGCCGCCGCTGTCTCCCTTGCAGGCATCCTTAGTGCCGTCCATGTAGCCAGCGCAGAACATGTTCTCTGTGATTTGGGGGGTGTCGGGACTGTGCTTGGCATGCTCCAGGCAGTCCTGAGTCATCATCCGGGGCACTTCGACAGCCATGAGCTCCAGGGCTGTGGCGCCTCGGTCCAGCAGCTGACCCCAGCCACTCACCCTTGAGAAGCGGATTCTGGACAGGGTCATCTCAGAGAAGGCCCTTTCAGGCAGACACAGGGGCACCACGTGGTCAGTGAAGGTCACAGGCCGGTGGAGGCGGAGAAGGGCAATGTCGTGGTCGATCTTGCCTCGGACGTACTTGTCAGGGAATACGACCTGGATCACCCGCCGGACTTGCTCAGTCCCGTCCCTCTCACTGAAGTCATGCTCACCTGAGAGGAAGCCAGCCGTACCTCTCATGGTACATATCCTACCATGTGTGGTCTTATCCCCACACAGAATTTTTGCTTGTCTTGGCCCTCTGGCCTAGAGCATATGGACAGGGCTGTGGCCACTTCAGCCTCTGGTATCTGGAGAATTTGTATCCTCTACAGGGTCCCAGGGAAAGCCAGCACCAGGGCCCTGCTGCATTTATGGATGGAAGGTTGTGAATGGGCTGAACCTGGGGCCTGGGTACTGAGGGGGAGTGAGGAGTGGATGGACCCAGGTTCATGAGAGGGGCAGGGTGGAAAAAGCAACCCCAAACCTCCCCCTATTCCCTGAGGGGGGGGTGGGGAGGAGCCCAGAGGACAAAGTGGGTCAGCTCCAGTGTGGCTCTCCTTGGAGATGTCATCTGGTCAGGGAGGCTGATGGGCCATGGAGCCTCAGCCCCTGAGCCATGCTTAGTTTGAAAATGCCCAGGGACAGGTCATACCTACCCATCACCACCGTGATGTTCCTCCAGCTCGGGATGCTATCGAAACAGTGGGCTGCAGACACTATCCATGTGGTGTCCAATAGGATGGCCCCACACAGCAATGCCCCACTGCTTTTCAACACAGCCTGGGCAGGGGCACAACGACACAGAAAGTCACACTGTTGTTATGGTCTCCTTGCCTCCAGGAAGCAGATGGCTTGACAAGATTCCTGCCTGCCCAACAGGGCCTCTGGGGATTTAGAGCAGCCCTGGATCTGGTGGCTCTGGTAGACAACGGGGATGCTAGATGATGGGATGTGTGTGCAGGTCCTCACGTGACCCACCTGAGCATGCATGTGCACGTGCATGAGTGTGAGCGAGTGAGCGTGCGAGTGTGCGTGCGTGCGTGCGTGTGTGCCTGTGTGTGTGTGTATGTGTGTGTGTGTGTGTGTGTGTGTGTGTGTGTGTGTGTGTGTACACCTTGGGATGTGGGTGGGGTGGAGGCCCATGTTCCTTATGTGTAAACATGACCCAATTCAAAACTTCCACACTCCGGGGTACAAACCCTGAAGCCAGGGAGGCAGAGATAGAGAAGCGGGGTCTGCACAGGACCGGGGGCCTTACCTGCCACGGACACTCCCCTTTGGGGCACACCTTGCCTCCCACAATCCGGCCTTGGGGGCCGCTGGAATTTCTTTTTTCCAGAACAGGTATTTTTCCACACGGATACTCAACTGTATGAAACAGAAGACAGGAAGGGGGTGTGTGCCGAGGTGAAGGTGCGTGTGGGAAGAGGTTCAGAAGCAGGGGGCCCCTGCTAGGGACGGTGGGAGGCCGCAGGGCAGAGCAGATGGGTGCTTCCCTCTGGGTGGGCAGGGAGGCCTATTGCAGCCTCTGGGAGAGGAGACAGACATTGGTTTAGGGAAAACTGAGGTCCCACTTTCTAGGGCCGCAGTCTGGCAGGTCTTCCTAGGGTAGACCTATTACTCGGATTTGGTAAGTGATGGATGGTCTGTGTGAAAATGAACAGAAGGATGCACTGTTTTGACCTCGCTCATCCTTCCTCCCATACTGCAAAGTCCTTGGGTAAGAAAGAAGATTTAGTTGTGGGGTCCGCTGACCTTCCAGTTTCACGGACCAGGCTGAGTCCATCCTCTCCTGAGGAAGCCGGGGCCTTTGGAAATAGAGCTTCAATAGTCTCATTATGGGGAACGTTTGTTTCCCTTCAATAGTCTCATTACAGAGCGAGGACTTTAAGGCATCTGGGGCTGAGGCTGGGGAGATGGCTCAGCAGTTAAGAGCATCGTCTACTACTCTTGCAGAGGACCCGAATTCGGTCCCCAGCCTCTATGTCAGGCAGCTCCCAGCAGTAACACAGTAACTTCAGGGGATCTGACACCCCCTGACCTCTGCAGACAGTGCACTCACAACACGTCCCCCAGCCACATGCATGTAATTTGTTATGACAAGTCATCTCACGCTCTTCCCGGTGCAGCAGTGGGCACATTGGACGGGTGTGTCTATGACTCCCAGGTGTGTCCCAGAGATGTCCAAATTGGGCATTAGAGGAGATGTAGGGCCTCATTTCCCTCCTGGCCTGCCTTCGATATTCAGGGCACGTGAGACAGTGCAGGATGCTGGCTCAGAGTTCTAAGCTAAGCGCTCCCCGGCAGGGTGCCCTTCAGCTCCCCATCTCCCACCTCTCAGCCGTTCAGTGTCTATCAGACACTGGCTTAGCAGGGGTCTGGCCTGATACGTCTTTGGGCTGATAACTTGCCACAGGCCAGCGAAGGTGACCGGCGCTTGGGCATGTGAGACAGCGCCAGCCCGTTTGTTACCTTTGGGTTTGCAGGACACCTCATCCGGCTGGAGCACATAGTCCTCGTGACAGGAGCAGGTGCGCTTGGTCCCCGGATGGTCAGTGCAGTACTGGTCACAGCCACCGTTTTCCTTTGCACAGATCAGCTGCTCATTCTTGTCTGAGGACGGGAGAAGACAGTCTGAGAGGCCTTTACAAGGCTGGTGGGTCAGCCACCATGGTAGTTGCTTTTGTCCCCTTGGGAGGCGGTGTGTGGCTGCAGATGACCGAGGCTGAACTTGGTGTCACCTGCCCTGTGGACTGAGCTGGAGGGAGGAGACCTGGAGCTGGGAGTCACACATCTGAGCAATCCTGACGGTGGCGGTGGCGGCGGCGGCGGCCTCGGTGGCATTTGGAGGATGCTAGGCTGGGGTGTGGCGGCTTCCCCTTCCAAGAATCTAAGGAGATGCTGGGGAGGGTTCTGAAGGTAAGCAAATGCTTCCCGGGGACAGGGAAAACTCTCAACAGAACGGGAGACTGGCCCATGGAAGGGGCAAAGCGGGAAACTGTCCTAGGGCCAACCTTCAAGACCACGTGAGCCATCCAGGCCCTTGGTTCCAGCAGAGGCCACTGGCCCAGACAGAAGAGGGGCGTGGTCGGTTCTGCTGTGCAGCGCATGGGCATTAGAAGCTGGCTCAGCGTGTGAGCCCAGAGCGTCAGTATGGAGGCCTGTCCTGTGGCTCACAACCAGTGCTCACTGAGATGCACAGGCCTCTCAGGCCAGGGACCCTTTGTGAACCCCTTCTCTCCTTCCTGATGAGATCAGGAGGCATCCAACAACAAGAACCCGCTTGGGCAACAAGGAGCCCTTGGGCCGAAGAGAGGAGCCTTTTGCCCTGACTCAAGAGGCAGCCTTGGGAGATTCTCCGACCAGAATACTGCTGCTCGTCTGGGGCCTTGGGCCCCGGGAGGGGCTGGAGACAGGGCTTGCACATCTATATGACTGCACACCGAGGGCCGGGGTCAAATAAGGACTTGCTAGGTTGGTGATACTCCATAGTACTTTACATGCCATTCCAGATCACGGATCAAGGGCGGCCCGTGCGAGGCCACGGAAGAGCACACCTGGAAGCCTGCTTCGGGCCTCTTCTCCAATTTTGGTGAAACAAGATACTCGTGTGTCTTTCTGCAGCCAGGAGAGTCTATGAGGCCCACTAGGGGACGGACTGCTGGGGCCAGAATGCTAGTGATGGATAATTTGCTGTTTTAATGCTGAAGAAAGACTTCATACCTTCAAACCCGCGGGCAGAGGATGGTGTTTACCCGGCTGACTTGCCTGGTGGGGACAGAATCTGGACAGTGACACAGGGACCCTCCCTCAGCTCTCTCCAGACCGCCAGAATTCCCAGAGAGCCAAAAGGGAAACCGAGTCTGAGACCCCAAATCTTAGACTCATAAATCAAAGGCTCCCAGTTTGAAAAGAGAACTTAATGTCTCCTAGATGGATTTCCCACAGGGGCTGAGGCTGGATTGGACACCCCCCCTCTTCCTTGATGGGGCTGTACACCCTGGAACCAGGCGCTCAGGCCCCCCCCCTCCCCACTCCATCCATCTGTAAACTGAGGCAGGGAGCTGGTCTCACTCGTCTCACAGTTCCGGCCCTCAAAGTCTAGGAGGCAGAAGCAGATGTAAGCCTGGAGGTGGTCCTCGCAGGTGCCCCCGTTCTGGCACGGATTCGAGGCGCATTGGTCCCCATCTGTGGGTGAGTCAGCATTAGCGGGCTGCAGAGAAGGTCTCTGGGGGAGGGGCACAAGTAACTTCTCCCCTACTCACCAGTGTAAACAATCCAGAACTGCTTCTAGGGGGGAAGAAGAAGCCACATGAGGCACGTTCACGAGGAGTACCGTTAGCGTCCACGGAGGGGCCTTGGGAGCTAGGGGTGGGGCTCCTGACCAGGGCCTCTGTGAGGGGCTTGGGAAGACAGGTTTCCTTTGGAAATGAGGAGGGCGTATCCGAGGTTGATGTTTTTTTCTACGCCTTTTCTAGAGATATCTAAAGCCAAGACCCAGGTCAGAGCACCTGAGTTCTGACCCAGAGCTGACTTTCTCTAGCTGTGGCCTGGGACTCTAAGTGTCAGGGGCATCGTCCCAGGGGAGCCCTGGATTGAATAAAGAAGAAGAAGTGAGGTAGACAAGCACCAGCATCCACCGCTCCCTGCGTCCTGACTGGATGCATGGTGACTGGCTGCCTCCTGTCCTGCTCTCATGCCTTCCCTGCGTGCTAGGATGGACTTCCTCCTGAACCGTGAACCAAAATAAACCCGTCTTTCCTTCAGTGAGAAAAGCAACTCCTACGGGTTCCCTGTGTGAGGAGTCCCACGCGTGTGAGGACATTTGTGAAAGAGCTGGACTGTGAATGGGGGGTCTCTCCCTGTGTGACACCTCCTCCGGGTGTGTGAGGCATCCTGGGAGAATGAGGTGTTCTGTGGGTGTAAATTCTCCTGTACGCGTGAATTTCCTGTGTGAGGGCTTCTGAGTGTGAGGCCGCCTGTGAGTGTGAGGCCACCTGCGAGTGTGAGGCCCTCTGTGTGAGAACTCTTGTGTGAGAGAGAGATGTTCTGTGAGTGTGAGATGTGATTTGAGTCAAAGCTGGTGAGGGAAAAAAATCCCTCAGAGAATGAACAGGTCCTTCACATAGCTTGGGGATGTGACTGTGACTGACTACCTTTTCCAGAGATGAGGACAAAGGGAAATGGGATGAACCCAGTCTTCCCGACACACCCGTCCTAGGAAAATGTTAAAGGGAAATACTCAATAATGTTTAAATGTGCCTTGTCCACAAAATGAAACCGCAGGGCCAGGCAGAGTAGCGCAGACTTGTAATTCCAGGAATTGGGAGGCAGAGGCAGGGAGATGGAGGGTGGAGGCCAGCCTGGGCTACATAGCAAGACCTTGTCTCAACAAACTAAAACAAACAAACAGATCACATCAGAAGCGAAGACAGAGCTGTGCACATGGCCGAGTGTGGTGGAGGGAGCCACAGTGTTGTCACATGTTTCCAGAGGAGCTGCCTACTGCAGGGACATCAGTGAGGAGTGTGTGTGTGCGTGTGCGTGTGCACGAGTGTGTGTGCGTGCACGTGTGTGCACTGCATGTGTGCGTGTGCGTGTGTGTGCGTGTGCGTGTGTGCGTGTGCGTGAGTGTGCGTGAGTGTGCGTGAGCGTGCGTGAGCGTGCGTGTGTGCGTGAGTGTGTGCACGTGTTTGCGTGTGCGTGAGTGT
The DNA here is from genome assembly GCF_004664715.2 of Peromyscus leucopus. Taxonomy (NCBI): domain Eukaryota; kingdom Metazoa; phylum Chordata; class Mammalia; order Rodentia; family Cricetidae; genus Peromyscus; species Peromyscus leucopus. Next base: position 3,035,402 of record NC_051077.1, on the reverse strand, counting down.
GTGTGCGTGAGTGTGCGTGAGTGTGCGTGAGCGTGCGTGTGTGCGTGAGTGTGTGCACGTGTTTGCGTGTGCGTGAGTGTGTGTGTGTGTGCGTGTGTGTGCATGTGCATACGTGTGTGGCCAGCCCTTCCTGGGAGGGCAATCTTTCCTTCTCAGGTCAACTTCAACTTCTGGGGCAGCCCTGGATCCCTAGGGAATAAGGGATTTTCCTTTAAGAAAACAGACATATCAGGTGTGCTTCAGGAGGGTTTGTTGTTGTTATTGTAAAAATTTGTATGCTGAGAGTAGAAGCCTGTGTGTTTCAGGGTTCCTATGTGTACTGAGCGAAAACTACCACAGAAATGGGGAGACAGGTTCAGAGATAGAGGTGTGACCCTCACAATCCCCAGCTCACTTCCTGCCAGTCTCAGGGCTACACAGGAGCCGGCACCCGGGGTGAGGGCACTCACTGTCCTCTCGGTGCTCTTGAAGATCTCCTGGGCCTCCTCAAAGGAGCACTTCTCCTCCAGGCACTCTCTCTCCAGGGAGCCCGGCCAAAGCTCCTCCATGAAGGAGTTGGCACGCCGTTGCCTGTGCAGGACACTGTGTGCTTCCTCCTGGGTTATGAAAACTGAGAAACAGAAGGTCCCATGCAGTACTGGCGGCTTTCCTCAAGCTGCTCAGAAGCCACCCGTACTGGATCCTCCACACCCACACTGGATCCTCCACACCCACACTGGATCCTCGACACCCGCACTGGATCTCCACACCCGCACTGGATCCTCCACACCCACACTGGATCCTCCACATCAGCACTGGATCCTCCACACCCGCACTGGATCCTCCACACCCACACTGGATCCTCGACACCCGCACTGGATCTCCACACCCGCACTGGATCCTCCACACCCACACTGGATCCTCCACATCAGCACTGGATCCTCCACACCCGCACTGGATCCTCCACACCCACACTGGATCCTCGACACCCGCACTGGATCCTCCACACCCGCACTGGATCCTCCACACCCACACTGGATCCTCCACACCCACACTGGATCCTCCACACCCGCACTGGATCCTCCACACCCGCACTGGATCTCCACACCCGCACTGGATCCTCCACACCCACACTGGATCCTCCACACCCACACTGGATCCTTCACACCTGCACTGGATCCTCCACACCTGCACTGGATCCTCCACACCTGCACTGGATCCTCCACACCTGCACTGGATCCTCCACATCAGCACTGGATCCTCCACACCTACACTAGATCCTCCACACCTACCTACACTGGATCCTCCACATCAGCACTGGATCCTCCACACCCACACTGGATCCTCCACATCCACACTGGATCCTCCATACCCACACTGGATTCTCCACACTTACACTGGATCTCCACACCCACACTGGATCCTCCCCACCAGCACTGGATCCTCCACACCCACACTGGATCCTCCATACCCATATTGGATCCTCCATACCAGTACTGGATCCTCCACACCCACACTGGACTTTTCACATCAGCACTGGATCCTCCACACCTGCACTGGATCCTCCACACCTGCACTGGATCCTCCACACCTGCACTGGATCCTCCACACCCACATTGGATCCTCCACACCCACACTGGACTTTCCACACCACCACTGGATTCTCCACACCACCACTGGATCCTCCACACCCACAGTGGATCCTCCCAGAGAGTGAAGGAAACCACACACACTAGATCTCTCAGTGATGGACACAGTCGTATCCATCTCCCTCAGTGACTGAACAACCTACCCACTTTAATCTTTTTCTATTCTGGGGTAGGAACCAAAGAGTTCCTGTCCATCTCAAGGAATGGAAGGCCGTAGGTTGGTTCCTTCAATGGCATACCCTCTTCTACGGGCTGCAGGTCACAGAGAATGACAGCTCCCGGCTCAGCTGAATTTAAACTGGGTGGGTTTTCACTGATGGTTGGTGACAGATAACACAGCACCGCTTACATGGAAGTGTATGGTGATACATGCATTAGATGAAATGAAAACTTACCATATGCACGTGGTTTTGACCTGCTTACTATCTCCTTCAGGGATTTACAATGAGAAAACAGTTGGAGGGCATACAAAAACTCACTAAGTGATGTATTGGTGGGAATAGTCGGGGGCTGCCAGTCTCCTGTGCTGTCAGTGAACACAGGCTTAAGACGTGACATCCAGCAAAAGGGAGACAGTAAACCACACGTTGTGAAACCCCCTTCTGTGTACACAGGAGAATGTGTGCACGAACACTCTTTAAATTCTTCGTCCATTCCCACATCTGTGTCCCCTGTGTTGTGTCCCAAGTCAGTTCAGGAACCTCAAGTCATACAGGCCTGGGGCTTCAGATCTTATGAGAACATATCACCAGCCCTGGGTGCCATGGTCACACCTGCCTCAACTGGGCCTCCTGGGCCTGTGATTTGCTACATTGGAGATGTTCCATTAGGTCCCAGCACCAGATCCAGCCTTCCCAACACAGCCCTGCCTGCCAGCGATCCTGACAGAAACTAGGTGACCAGTGCTCCCCACCTGGCTTCGGAAAAGCAAAGGTTTGGTAAAGGCTGCCACGATAGTTTGGACATGCTGAATTTGAGGATTCTTTGGGACACCCCAATGGACATGGGGTCTGAACCCCAGACATGAATGTGGGGGGAGGGGATGAGGGTTTTAAGTAACCTAAAATTAGTCAGGAGTGGAAACCAAGTATGAAGATGAGACCCTGAAAGTCCCCATAAGACAACTACGCTACATGAACTGTGTGCCTGGGATGTCCATGAGAGGGGCAGCCATGGGAAGGCGTCTACCTGGGGTCGGAAGAGAGAAGACAAGAAGAGAGACAGTTAGGGAAGAGTCAAAAGCAGCCAGTGTATTCAAGAAGAGGGTAAAGGAGATGGGGACACAGGTCTTCCCTATGCAGAGGTGGCACATTTAAGGAAGGAAAACCCCTATGGGCATTGCTGGGAGGGATTGGCATTAGGTAGGGCTAAAAGGGTGGCTCTGGTCACTGGGAGGATGCTGGCGTACCCAAAAGGAGGGTCCTCTGGGAGGACGAGAATGGAAGTCAGATGCATCATCTTGGGAAGGGACAGTGAGAGGGAAGAGGAAGGGCTGAGGACCACTGTGTCTTTCTCACGTTGGAGAGTCTTTCGTAAGTGGTGTTCCTCGAGACTCGGTCTGGTTTGGAAAGGAAGGATGGGGATGCTGGCAAACATAGCCAGTCAAGGACCTTCACCAGGCAGAGGAAGACCCGTCTGTCACCAGCCACTGGACACAGACAGCTTGATCAGGCTGAGCTCACGGTGAGCCCTTAGGAGAAGGCAAGCTTGCTTCCATAAACCTCCTAGGGCTCCAAAGCACACCTGATCCCAAGGTCCCCATCCAGCTGCAGAGTGTCTGGGAAAGCTGGGGACATCTGGGAAAGCCATCGCTGCCCTGCTACCACTCAGCTCCACGGGAGAACAATCCGCTGTAGTCCCCACTGGCCATAGATTTTCAAGGGGACAGTACTAGCTGGACCACCCATGTCACTGTGCATCGGAACATTAGTGGCACCCTCTCTTCCTGTATGTGAGGCCCTGCAACTTTCCGCGAATGTTCTCAAACTCTCTCCCCTGAGGCCTCAGAGCTGTGTGTGTGTGTGTGTGTGTGTGTGTGTGTGTGTGTGTGTGCATTTAAATGAGGAACTATGGCTATGACCATAGGGCCAAGACTGAGCAAGCCCCGTAGCTCAATGTCCTGTGGCTGTCCTGACATGTTGGACCTCTGGCCCCAGAGCTGTGCACGGAGTGGCCTCCAGGGTCCAACTTCACAGGCTTCACTGTCCATAGGGGGACAGTAAAGCTCCCTACTTCTTAAAGAGTCTTTGGAAAACAATTCCCAAAGCTCCCGCCCCCTATGAAGAACAGCCTATCTCCTGGTGGTAAACATCCAGACTCTATTTGCTTTTGGCAGGGACATACATCAGATGGAGCCGCCTGTGAGGGGATGCCTGTTGATGTCCCAGCCGCGGCTGCAAACAGCTTGGCTTCTCCACTCACCCAGTCCACAGAGTAGCCCTCCCCGGACAGACAGGACTTCCGTACCTACAGCTCCCAGGGGTCCCTGAAGCTGGAGCAGAAAGCAACACAGTATCAGCCCAAGAGGAACCATGATGAGACTGTGGCTTCCTGCTGAGGCTTGTCCAGATGCTGCTGGGAGGGCAAAGGGCAGCGGGGCGGAGAGGGGGGTGGAGAAAGCGAGAGCATAGGCGGGAAGTGGTGTGAGGCTGGCTGGAGGGTGGCATGCATGTCTCCAGCAGCTGTCCGGGAGAAGAGGGACCCTATGGCAGGCAAAGCGCAGACCGGAGGTGGGACAGACGGACGTCCAACACAGTGATGACGCTGTAAAGGACAGAATGCTGGGTATGGCCCTAAGACCTGGAAAAGGCCTGCAGGGGAGGCCTGGGCCGTGCAGCTCACACTTGCACACTTGTGCCCCTGCACACCCTCTTCACACTTATGTACCATCCCTATGCATGCTACACTCACCCACCTGCACATACGTGACCCTGTACAGATACTCCCTCACTCCACAAGGAACAAGAATCTTAGGAGTGGTCCTAAGTAAGAGCAGAGCTTAAAGATGCCCTGGGAAGGTTGTGGACCAGTGGTGATGATGTTAAACCAATCGGAAGTTTAAGAGCTAGAGAGCTGCCCCGAATCCTAAAGATGACAACTGTATCACTTCCGTTTTCTCTGGACCTGTGCCTTGCTTTGCGGGTTAGTCTTGAGGACTCTTTTGCTAATAATGGGTGATGCTAAAATGCTCCTGGGTTTTCTAGTTACGGACAGTTACACGACCCATGTCCTTTTCCTCTGTGCCATTCCCTAGTGTTTCTAGTAAATGATCCCAGTAGTGGGACCCCACCCCCACCCCCCCACCCCCCGTGCCTGTCCTCTCTCTTCTACTCCTGCCAGGATGAGGATTTTTAAGACATCTAGAAATGGAGAGAGTTTGCTTTAAAGATTGTTAGACATGCTTTACCAGGTTAAAAACTGGCAATTTTTTAAAAAGCATATCCTGGTATGATAACCATGATAAAGAAATGGTCAATAAAATTTTTGTACATCTATGAAGCTGCTGACTTACACGACTGAGTTTAACGTGGTAAACTATAGCAGCGTTTTTCTGATTTTGCACCCACCATACTTCAACGACATGGACACGTTTACTTGATTAGAATATGTGGGTCTTTTTTACCAACACAGGCCATTGTTCTTGGTTGCCCACCGTAACTAGATGATTGCTGAAGATACACCATACTTTGCTGGCAGCGTATAGAAAAATCAAACTGGAACTGACCTGGAAACTTCCTCCTTGATGGCTAGTTTTCACAGTCCTGGAGGTACCCACCAGGAGAAATAGCCATCAGCTGTTCCACCCATCAGTGGACCCTGCACGTTAGGACAGTGACCTGCCAGGTAAATGAGCCTATGTAATAGTGGCATGACTGTTACGGGGTAACCTACTCTTCTCTGATCTGGGTTTGAGGCCGGCTCCGCAGGAAGGAATTCCTGTCTGGTACTGTAAACCTGGCCAGAAAATAAAACAGACAAAACCAAAAACCCATGGCTTTGGAGGTTATTGGCGCTATGGTGTGTGTGTGTGTGTGTGTGTGTGTGTGTGTGCGCACTGCTACTGTTGTGTTGTTAAACCAACATGTTGTCACACTGTCTCCTAAATAGCTTCTTGTTTTTTCTATAAATTATAGTTTTTCTGTTTTTCAATGATCAAGGTTTTGATTTTTTTGTTTTTATTTTATTCCCTCAAGGTAGTAATTTCTTCTTTGTACTTTGAGTTTTACTGATTGTATTTGTTATCTTACTCAAGTGGGTAACTCTATAACTCTGTCATGGTAGATTGAGGGTGGGTACAATTCCAGTCACGATTCAGCGGCAGCCCTCATGTGCTGAGGTTTAGCTATCTGTTCAGCTCTAGGGAGCAGAGTTTTGGTGACATCAGAGTAGTGGCTACAGACTTCCAAACACCCTTAACAACGGCCTATTTCATTGTTTTGTGTGTGTCGTGTGTGTGCTGAACACGGCGTCATTTTCTGTTTGATGGACAGGCATCAGTGTCTATGACAGTAACATCCGGGCTTGCTGTCTGCACTGTGGGCATGACTACTGGCGTACAAGTTTGTGATCACCTCCTGGTGCCTTACACTCGAACCGCCCTGAATTTCATCTCTGTTATTAGCATTGCTGTGTCAGAGTTCTTCTGTGTTCATTCGGGCTAATCTTCTTGCTTTCATTTTCAGTCATTAATTTAAATTTTACACACGGTTCAGGGTCTCCTCCAGCCCCTCTCTGAAGCCTAGCCTGCTTGGAGCTTGCTGCCCGACACATCAATCAGGACACGAGTCACACTGTGCGTCAGACATGTCGGGATCCATCTCTTCATTATACTTTTGTGTTTTCTGCTCACCATTCTTCCCCCATGTATCCACCCTTCTTTTTCTCACAGATAAATAAACCTCCTTCATTTTCTAACTTTTCAGCGAAGAGTGTCGAGTGTGATATTATTACTCTGTAACGTCTCTGCTGCACGTCTCTGGTCCCCTTCACGTTTTTTCGAAATTATATCCTGGTACTACTTTAACATCATCACTGTCTGATAAAATAAAACAGACATCATAACATACTTGGTGCCCGCATGTCCTCTATATCCTGCCACCTCCTGCCTCGTTTCTCACCCTTGCCATATGGGCATTCGTGACCATCACCACGTGCCGGTGTGCTGGGGGCCCAGTGCCTTTGCCAACACGGGGGACAGCAGGAGTGGCTGGCCAGTATCTAAACTTCATCCGTACAATAAAGACTTCTGACTTTAAGTGTTCATTTGTATCAGCAGTAGAAAGTAAAAGCAACCATGAATGAAGCCGTGACATTGTTTGGTTTTTTGAGATAGGGTCTCACTGTGTAACTCTGACTGGCCTGGAACGCTCTATGTAGACCAGGCTGGCCTCAAACTCAGAGAGCCACCTGCCTCTGTCTCTGCATCTGCAGTATTGGGATTAAGGCGTGCCACATGCCTGGCAAACGTGACAGTTTGAAGTGTCTGTATGAGGATGAGAGCATAAAAGGGGGTGGCATTTTTCAAACAGGCTGGACAGATTACATTCCATGATTCTTCCCACATAACATATACACCAGAAATGCTACAGAATCTTTGTACGTTTTTTATTTTGTTACCATTCTCTGAAGGTGTGGCCAGTAATGGCTCTGCAAGCCATAGGGTGGGGGGAGGAGGGCATTTTACCTGGACATACAGTGGTGAACGAGCCTCGGTGGCCTCCCATGGCAGCGGGGTGAGGAGACAGGGAGGGACCGTAAAGTGACAGATGTTCGGTGGCATGAGGCCATAAATACATCCTTTACACCCAGACCATATGTACACACGTGAACATATATATATATATATATATACATACATACATATAAAAATATCGGCCCTACCAGGCACAGAACGTTTCCAAAGAACAGAATTTGTTTCTCAGACACACACAGAAAGGGGGGAAAAAACGATGGTTTTCATGGCAATTCTGCCGTGACTTGAATGAAGGCTGCAGGTCCCCCGTGAGCTGGGGGAGGGGAAGCGGGGCCTGCCCTGACATGGAGAGGCAGCCGGTGCCCATGTTGCTGAGGATGGCTGACAGCATGGATTTTTACATCTTCTTTAAAAATAATAAAAATATCCTAATTTAATGACATTCTTTTAAAAAATGGAGAGTCTCCCTCTTATTGTAGAAAAGAAGGTTAATATTTTAAATTATACTTTACATTTCTTGTGAAAACAAAACCTATGCAGATGTGAGACTCTCAGTATTTCTGACTGTTTCTGGTGGAGGAGACGTCCGCTGACTTGCCGGGCCTTGCTTCACCTGGGACCGATGTGTTCCAGGGAGTGCCAGGTCTCAGTGAGAGTGCCCCCGAAATCATTTAGTTGTATAAACAACATGCTTCGATGTAAACCCCAGTAACAAAAAATAGTTTTATATCAAATACAGTATCAAATTGTCATTTCATGTAAACACAGTGATTCTTGGTAAAGATTTGAGGCCAGAGTACCACAAAAAAAATGGCCGTGGGATTAATCCCTGTTTTAAAAAAAAAATCAAAAACTTATAAAAGACAAGAGTCCCTTGATCCCCTCCTGGGCTGTTGGTAGCAAACTGTCCACTCCTGTTAGAAGTACTTCCTTGGGATAATGTTCCCATAGAGAGCACCAGAGAGGTCAGGACACCTTGGAGAGGCTGCCCAGCAGGGTCTGTTGGCTGCCCAAACATGAGAAGGGGCCTCTCCCACATTCTGCACAGGGGTCCTCCTGACCCATAGCCCCTCCTCTGTCCACTCTGGAGTTTGGAAAGTAGCTTTGGTGGTGGACTGTGGCCTCCTGGCTTCTGCACATGCAATGGAGTCGTGGTGCCAGGGCCCCAGTGTCGTCTGAAGCCCGCGGCAGATCGGGTCCTCCTGTCCAGATGTCTCGGAGCGCCATCCCCTCCCACACTAAGCAAGCCCAAGCAAAAGAAAACTTAGAGATCTGCATGCTGGTCTACTGCACGGTGGCCTGGAGCGCCTGCCCCAGAGGCCTGGCCACTATCCCTGGAGCTCGGAGAAGGGGGTGGGGCAGCCCTCGCTGCAGCTGGAGGAGGTGCTCAGCACGGCTGACCCTGGGCTGGAGTCTGCGGGAAACCAGTGGAGACAGACTTCGGCTCTGGCCCTTTCCTCTGCACACCTAGAAGCCTCTGCCTTTAGACAGGCTCCGGGCTGAGGATCTTGGCAGGCTCGGGGCACAGCTGGCGCGCACAGTAGGTCTTACCTGAGCTGCTCAGACACTGAGCCGAGCTGGATTTGCCCAGGAGGGTGGACAGACTGCTGGCTGGCACCCATCCCTCCTTGCTGCTGGTCAGGTCCCGGACATACCTGGAAGGGGAATTCAGTGTCTGTAAGGTGCCCCATGCCTGCAACCTGTGGCTGGTGTCTCCGAGGTGGGCACGCGGACACACCTGAGGTGGGGACATACAGAGATATGTCTGAGGTGGGATCACGCAGGTCATGTTATGTCTGAGGTGGGATCACACAGGGGCATGTCAAAAGTAGGACCACACAGATCATGGATGTCTGAGGTGGGATCACTCATGGTCATGTATGTCTGAGGTGATATCACACAGGTCATGTATGTCTGAGGTGGGATCACGCAGGTCATGTTCGTCTGAGGTGGGATCACACAGGTCATGTATGTCTGAGGTGGGCTCATACAGGGGCATGTCAAAAGTAGGACCACACAGATCATGTTATGTCAAAAGTGGGATCACACAGGTCATGTATGTCTGAGGTGGGATCACACAGGTCATGTATGTCTGAGGTGGGATCACACAGGTCATGTATGTCTGAGATGGGATCACTCATGGTCATGTATGTCTGAGGTGGGCTCACACAGGAGCATGTCAAAAGTAGGATCACACAGATCATGTTATGTCGGAGGTGGGATTACACAGATCATGTTATGACTGAGGTGGGATCACACAGTGTTGGAGGTGGGATCACACAGATCATGTTATGGCTGAGGTGGGATCACACAGATCATGTTATGTTGGAGGTGGGATCACACAGGTCATGTATGTCTGAAGCAGGATCACACAGATCATGTTATGTCTGAAGCAGGATTACACAGATCATGTTATGACTGAGGTGGGATCACTCATGGTCATGTATGTTGGAGGTGGGATTACACAGATCATGTTATGTCTGAGGTGGGATCACACAGGTCATGTATGTCTGAGGTGGGATCACACAGGTCATGTATGTCGGAGGTGGGATCACACAGGTCATGTCTGAGGAGGGATCACACAGAGGCATGTTGAGGGGAGAGAGCTCACTGCCGTCTTACCAGAGGCCCTCGGCGCCCTCTTCCACAACCTCCACCATGTCTCCGGTCCTCATGGCAAGCGTGTCAGGGCCCTCCTTCTCGTCATCCATCACCACCGTGTATTTACCCGGAACCTGAGGACGATGAGGGACAAGGCCGAGGTTTCAGCGTGTCAGCACTCGCTGCCTCCCAGGGCCAGCACGCCAACGACACTTCTACCCGCTCTCTCCTGTGTGGTGCCAGCTACACACCAGCAGCAGTGCCCACGTCAGAGCTGGCTTCCGAGGGCCAGCGGGGGGCGGGGGCAGTGCTGTGCTGAGGTCCTGCCATTTGTGGAGGTTTGCTGAGGTTTCTGGCTTAAACCAGAAAGGCTCCTAGTGTTGGGGGATGGTACAACGCATACTGTGACCGTGTTAAAGATAAAAATGGATGCGCCAACGTGTCCACAGCACCGCATGTCTTTACGGGCGCCTGATCTCCTTGCTAATTTCCAAGCCAGTATGGGTACCGCTTTAGGAAAGCGTGGTTAGGACATTCTACCAATGTGAGGTGTGGGCTGCCCCCTTAAAGAGGGGTGAAGCATGCTTGAGCTCTAGGCAGGTGGGCACACAGTTCCGTAGGACTATGGGTAGTGGATTGTGATCCAAGTGAGCGCTGTGTATTTCTGGATGAAGAGCAGTGACCGCAAAGGAGGGCCCGGGCCAAGGTGGATTTTCTAGACTATTTCCTCTTCGTGGGACACAGGGCCCACCCTGAGCCCCGCCCCCAGGGAGGCCAATGTTACCAGCTTCCCAGGGCCCAGTCCACCGTCTTCTTCTGCATCAGAGGAATTGATGAGCTCCTCGGCACTGGACCAGCCTCCGTCTTCTTCAGGGGCCTCCAGTGAGTGGGACGTTTTGCTCCAACCTAGGAGAAACAGCTTCCTGTGAGGCCCACAGCCAGGATGCAGTCACCGTTGCCCAAGTGTGTTCCATATGAGGTCCACAGATCCCCTGGAATGCTTAGCTGCGGGACTCGGAACCTGAGCCTATTACCTTCCTAGGTTCATCGGACTGTGTTGCATGTGACGGCTCTCTGTCTTTGTTGGAATCACCTGCTTAAGACTCTCCACTGGTTCCTTCTATACTGTTATAAAATGCTGGGTACATTCTGCTGTGACTGCACAGTGCAGGGAAATGGGGTGTGAGCGTATCTGCCTCCATCTGCTGGGCTACTCTAAGGGGTAAGATGAGGCCCAGAGCTGCCCTGGACATCTATACGTTCTTCAGGTCCCCAGCCCTACCAATCCCGTCTACTTGGACTCTATAGCAAACCCTGTGAAGGGAAGGTGTCTTCAGCTAAAACTGTGATAGCTAACACCCACTTTGCTGGCCGGAAAACAATTTCCAGCAAGAAGGACCAAATAAATCCCCGACCTGTGAGATGCACACGGCTGTGGTTCTCACTGGACAGGTTAGCAGGAGGATGTCAAGCCGCGTGTGGGTAACCTAGCAACCAGTCCTGCCATCCGGCGAATCCACTGGATTGGCCAGTGGCCCCACATTTCCAAATACTTCATTCCTCTCTCCCCTGCTATATGCTCCAAAGGGTAGCATCAGTATCTCCCTTTTTGGAGAGATGGAGATGACCAACTCCTATTAAGTAATTCCCTCAGACAGTACTAGGGTGGGGTCACTACCCTGTCCTTCCTGTCACCATGGGACACCAGAGAACACATCAACACACAAAGAAGCATAGCAAGGAAAGCCAGCCTGCTTATTGGATCTCAGATACACCCGGTGTCATATTGTACCAGGTGCTGGTGCAGTGTGGGGGTGTGATGGAATCACAGGAGAGCCCCCCCCCCCATAAAATCAGGGTGACAAAGAGGCCTGTTAGCGCTGCAGCCCCTCCCATGGCTGAGCACGCCCAGAGCCAGCGATGAAAACCCTTTGCTAAAGAACATTGGGAAGGCTCTTCTGTCTTCCGAGGGAACTTGTGGGCCTAGACACTCCCCAGGTACCAACTGTGCAGACTCAGGGCCCACCTGACTATGGCAGGACTAGCTATAGCCCCTCTGACCTACCTCCCTGAGGCCTGACTTCAGAGCCTGGGGACAGCTGTGTGCTTGGAGAGTGTCACACTAGGCTTGCAGATGTAAGAACTGCGTTCTAGGGGTTTCCGACTACAATCATATCCTTCTTGCTCCAAGCACGTGTGCAGGCAGCCTGAGCCTGACTTCCTCCCCCACCCCCACCCATCATGTTGCTACAAAGCCCACATGGGGGCCTCTCAAAGTCTAAGGACAGTTGGAGCAGATGAAAACTCCCAAGTACAAAAACCTCCACCATCAAAGACCACACCGTTGGTCGCAAACTATATAGAAATCTTTGCCTTCCTTAGTGTATCTATGAGAGACTTCCAGCAGCTCACGCTTTGGCAACTACCATCAGTCACAAGTGTCTGTTGACCCAGGGTAGCACTGGATCATGCTGCTGCTGCAGCTGCTGGACAGTATTAACAGGAAGCCCAACATGCTGGTCTAGCAGTGTCCAGGTACCAGGTGTGGGACAAGGACACAAAGGGATTTAGAAGGCTGATAGCCTCAAATTAGCTGGCATCACTCTTTCTGGGGATTCTGGAGACGGCATGAGAATGTTAGCCAATTGCCTTATACATCTATCAGTTCTTTTTTTTTTTCCTTCCAGGTGTGGGCTGCATCTGTACTACAGAAGGCAGAAAGGAAGGAAGGGGATGACTGGCCCTCATCTGCCACCTGGCCATCTTCTCTGCAACCCAGAAGGCTGCACTGTGGCCACTCAGACTCCAGGGAAGAGATACTGGCAGAGACAAAGGCACTAAGCGGGAAGAAGGTGGGAACAGCACCTGGCAGAGCCACAGTTATGCCTGTCATCTTCAAACACCATGTCCCGTGGGGGGAAATCTCGGGGTTCTAGGTAACGCGTGGAAAGGGCTGCATGGATAAAAGCAAACCTCCACAGGAGGTCTTAAGATGGAAAATAACTCCTGAGCAACTGGGAGCGCAGCATCAGCGAGCTGGGCATCTCTCTATCCATCCGTGAACTCTCGGCAGCTGCTGGCCTCCGAGGGTTGCGTTTGGGTAATCGAAGGTAACAGGGACCCAAGGCCCAGAGTGGAGCTGAACTCCGGTGGCCCATATGAGTGGCCATCTGCCTGCTGCGAAGACCTGATCCTTCTGCTTGTTTCCACCCAGAATAGTTGGGCCAGCTGGTGACTCGGGGGGAGGGTGCTGGTTCCGTGACCCTTTGAACAGGGCACCTTTAGCTACACTAGTACTGAGAAATAAATCTCAGTGTAAATGCTGGTCAGCCAAGCTGGGCCTGAGCCTCTCTGCTTGCCAACCACGGGCCAGGCGGACAGCAGGAACGTGGCCTCTTCCAGCACCTGTCACCCGGCATCAAGCTGCGAACCATCAGTTACTGCTCCTGGCTTGTCTGATCTATTTGCTTTCGTCCTAGGTGCCCTGCACAGCCACAGACAGCGTGCCCGACTGGGGTTCAGGGGCTGCCGCGCTACCTCGCAAACCAAAGGGGGTCGGGTCGCTCTTGACTTCATGCCGCTTGGCTTTTTTGTCAGGACTGGTCGGAGAGGCTGCAGGAAGAGGAAGAGGCAAAAACACAACAGTAGAGAGAAAGCAGAGGAGGCGTCAAGTGAGTGGAGGAGGCAGATGAAATGTCTGTGAGATGAAATGACTCGGGGATCGCGCAGGGAAGCGGGGAGGCCCGGAGAGCGGAGCTGGTAGACGGTGGCCCTAGCCGTCAGTCATCTTCTTAGGGGCTGCCCTCAGCTCTGCTTTAGAAAGAATGCCGGAAGAGAGCAAGCGTTTCTTTCACTCAAATCTGAAGCCGACTAAGAATGATAAACTGGGAAGCCCTCTAATTCTTTGGACCCGTGCCCGTCACTTGGGAGAGCTGGAGTATTGGAAGGGAGCACTGTGCAGAGCCAAGGCATGCCAGGGCTGTCCCAAGCTTTGGTCACCAAGGGGCATCCCCAGGTGACAAAGCTATTTCAGCTCTCAGTTCGAAGGTTCTTTTGCCGCTGTTCGGCACTCAGCACTCCAGAGTTCAAGGCGGCAAGAAAGGCGGAGGCCTGCAGAGCCAATGGGAAAATGCGAGGTGAGGCGGAAGGGGCGGGGACGGGGGCGGGGACAGGGCGGGGCCGGGGGAGAAGGGGTCAGGCCGGAAAAGTGGTGGGTTAACAGCTGCAGTTTTTAGCAGGCCACACTCGCAAAGCTGCCTCTCTCTGTATCCAAAAGGCACCCCTAAAAGATAACGTCGGGCATCTGCGTCTACACGGCGTCAGTGGGCAAGAATGATAGGGTGGGAAATGTGCTTGTGTGGCTGCGTGTGGCGCCGGAGGTCGCCACACAAAGACGGTGTGTGGAAGGCAGTTGCGGGGTACCGCCTCTTTACCTTTCTGACCTTTGAGGTTAGCCAAGCCCTGCAGCGTGAAGCGCTTTCTGGAAAGCGCAGAGCTTTCAGAGGTAGAACTAGGGACCGCATCGTCTAGGAGGGAGGAGAGACAGAATGCAGAGACAGCATCTGGGAGGGAGGTTGACAGGGTGCAGAGGGCCCTGGCCATGGCCCTATGCTGGGGGGGGGGGTTGGTGGGCAGAGAGAAGCTGCACATTTTAGGGTGCACCAGATGGAGGCACACACTGACCAAGAATGAGGGGGGTCTTCTACTGCGAGGTCAGGGTGCTGGAGCGATCCTGAGCTCTCCCATGCCAGATGGTGGACATTCCATGAGCAGCGCCTAAATGGGCCACACTGCAGTTGACACTCACCTTTGCCCTTCTCGGGGGGCTTTGGCAATGACGACGAGCTCACATATCCTTCCAGGCTCAGTGGGTCTGTCTTCCTGTCTTCAAGCTTCTTGACATTTCTTGAGTTCCCTCCTTTTGTGGGGCTGAGGGCACCAGGGACCGATAGAGGAACAGTATGTTGGTTAATTTCTCAGGGCTGTCTGGGGACCGTGGGCACTGAGACATCGTGGCTCCTAGACTGTCTTCCAGGCACCTCCCTCACTCAAAGTTGGTGACCAACCGTCACCAGGCTGTACCCTCGGCACGCTGACTACCGTGAGCAGTGATCCACAAACAGGACGTTGTGAGGCAGGGGACGTGCTGAGGGAAGCAGGGTGGGAGACCAAACCCTTGGGCCTGACGTTCAGGCATAAGTCACCGACCCAGAACCCCTAGATGACGCTGGAGAGCCTTGTGCAAATTCATCTCAGTGACACAGTGAACGCTGTGCGTGTGCAGGAGC
Organism: Peromyscus leucopus; assembly: GCF_004664715.2. NCBI lineage: Eukaryota > Metazoa > Chordata > Mammalia > Rodentia > Cricetidae > Peromyscus > Peromyscus leucopus. Next base: position 3,020,193 of record NC_051077.1, on the reverse strand, counting down.
CCTGCTGTTCCCTCGTGTCTTTGGAGACAGTTTTCCCTGTGTTGCTTTAGTAGATCCCTTCGCCCCGCTGTCCCGTGTGCTAGGACTACAGCGTGCCCCACCTGCTTCCTAGGCTTCTGACGCATACACTGACATGCTCACCTGGTGCTGGATGGCGCGGGCAAAGGAAGGCTGTGAGACTGCTCCAGGGCTCTGTGTTGGCTGGCCTCTGTGGGAGGACAAAGGACCGCGGCACATCGTTTGTCAGCGGGAACTGAGCACCGCTGCGCTCACAGGCTAAAGGCTCTCGGGCAGCTGACCATGGCTGGCACGCGAGAAAACAGACAAAAGGCAGAGGGAGCCTCACCACGGCAGGCCTGGAGCTGGCTGGTCAGAACCTTCCGAATCTCATTCACCCACGCCGCTTTTATCTCAGGAGTCGGTGCCTGTCCCCAAAGAGAGATGGGAGTTGGTGACCAGAAGAACATGCCGCGGGTTCCCATAGACACCCCCAAGGGGACTCCTAGGAATCCACAGACCCCTGGGTGTGAGGGTCAGAAGAAGCTGGTGGTGGTGGGAATGTCCCTCTGTGGGTCTCATAACCCTGCAGCTCAGGACTGGCTGCAAAAGGCCGAGGGGTTTATGTTTATGTTTATGCAGGTGCCCAGGGGCACGGCAGAGAGGGCCAGTGACTAGCAGGAAGGCCAGCTCTGCTGCTGCTGCTGGTGTGCTGGGCTAACTGCACACGTGGCTCGGCCTGCAGAACAGGTATCCTGGGAGTGCCCTCTATTTGACCTTGTTTTAGGTGATAGGCACAACAGCGAGTCTCACGCTCACACCAGATGAGTGTGACCAGCCCAAGAGCATCACCTGAGGCCATGACTGCTATCCTGCATTAGTAAAATGGTCTGATGTTCAGCCTGGGTATCACTGCTAGGACAGCTGAGGGGCCCCAGCCTTGATTCAGCTCTGTGAGGTCTTCTGGGCTGGGTATAAAACTCGAAGGCACACTGGGGCTGTGACACTACCATGGCCACTGTGTGCTGGCCAGCTGTCAAGTCTTCTGTGACTCCGAGGGCAAGTGAAAGGCCCAGCCAGGTTGGGCTAGGACCTTCATGGAGTACTTAGGTTCTTGCCAGGGTCTCATGGAGAGGATGTTATCCCAAGAGTCTATTTTGTAGCTCCTGCCTCTCTCCCACTGGCCAATAAGGAGAGGTATGCCATACACTCCACCAGAGAGCCGGACTGTGTGGACAAAGCTCTCTGGGGCTATCAAGAGGCGTGGGAGCCACAGCCATTTCTGGTAGTACCTGTCTATCACCTGATGTGCACTTGCCCCCAATTCCATGCTGGGCCCAGCACATTCTGTGACCCGACCCAGGGAAGTATCATAGTATGACAGCCCCTGCCTCTGGGGGATGAACCTCGTGAAGACTGTTGACCTGGTTCTCACTGGAAGTCTCTCCCTGGCCACCCTGAAGAGGCCCAAGGGCTCCCTGGGCTCCTGGATTGCAGGGCAAGTGAGTGGCTCTACCTGGATGATGTAAACCTCCTCTCTTGCATTGTACCAGATCTCGAACTTCTTGGCGTCACCCTTCACGTTCTCTGTGATGCCAACCGCTGTCATCTGGAGGTACAGAAACAGAGACACGCATCAGCGTGCCCGGCGGAGCCATGCATCCTATTCAGCGATGATGGAAACTGATGGGGCATTTGGAGGTGGGGGTTAAGGGCTAAGGATGGTGGGAGCCCCAACGCCCCCTTCCATGGGTAGCAGCTGGGTGTCTGGTAACCCTTTGTGTTAGATTGAAGCTTGTTACACACAAAGTGGTGACTTATTTCCTCCCCTCCGGTTGCTGGCCGAGTCACTCACATTCAAGGACTGCTTGTAGCTGTAGGAAGGAGCCTTCTCATACCCCTCCCCGTTTTCCTCCCTCTTCTTGCAGAAGAGGACAGCCTTCTCGTGCAGAAACAGGTGCCGCTGCATGGGCTTGAACCTGGCCAGCTCCTTCACCTTGGTGTGGCCCTTCTTGTGGTCTGTCCACACACTGAAGGAACCTTGCATCAGCAGCTTCCCCAGGTCACTGAGGTTTCCCTGGAACACAGGACACATGTCGGGGCACGCAAAGCGGGTGAAACGTGGGTGGGCTGGGGTTCCGGTGCACACTGGAAAGACTACTACACACGGTAGGGTTCTCCTGGCAGGACATTCTGGAAGGGACACATCTCGGGAGGTGACGAAAGATCAGTTGGCTGCAGGGGTGGGGTGAGAGAGGAGGCATGGCCTGGAGGAGCCGTGGGACACTGCTATGGTGGAGAGGGGACAGCACCAGAACCCTAAGGCACAGTGGACCTCAGGCAATGACATATCCCCACAGGCCTGTCCGTGGAATAGGTTGTCACCACCAACACACGAGTTTATGATGGAGGAGGCTGGGGGTGGGGTGGGTGTTTAGGGGATATGAGCTTCACACTCAATTTTAGTAAATATAAAACTGTTAGAAATAAAGTATAGTCATTTAAAAAAACCTGAAAATGAATGCTAAATGGACATTCAGAGAAACAAAGCCCTTCTATGCTGACTCGAGGTGGGGCCTACACAGAGAAATCTACTCCAGGCAGCCACTTGACATTAGCCCCTGGACCACACACCGTATCACAGAAAACACAGGGGCCCACCTGCTGTCCAGGAAGTAGACAGAAGGGAAGAGTTTTGGGGGTGTACCCCTGTTGGAGAGGCCTCACGCTCCTGGGGGAACAGTCGTGGCCTGCTCCACATATGGACAAGCTCCGGACTCAGAACCTGGGGCTGCCCTAGGCCCTGGGCCACGTGTGTCCACTTCCGGACTCAGAGAGCTTGGAAGTGTTGATAGGATCGCTCCTATCCATTTGCTCCTGAGACAAGGACCAAGACAGGACAAAGGACATGGTATCCTTGGCACCACGGTGCCACTGTGGGGCCTTACATCATAGCCAGTGATGGCGATGAGGTGCATGGAGTCGTTCACCGCCTTGAGGATGCCCAGGATGGAGCTCAGCGCCTCTTGCAGGTCCTCGGCCCCCTCACAGTTCTTGCTGTATTTCAACATTTCCTGAGGGGGAGCACAAGACGGTGCAGTTACACACCAAGATCTTCCCTCTCCACCCCCAGGAGCAGCTGACGGCTGCACAGATTCAGACTCCAAGTGGGGTCCCTGGAATCCTGGTGTGGCGCCCGGACAGACACCAGCACACCAACCACAAGAACCCACTTAAAAAACACAAGTCTGGGCTGGAGAGATAGCTCAGTGGTTAAGAGCACCGGCTGCTCTTCCAGAGGTCCTGAGGTCAACTCCCAGCAACCACATGGTGGCTCACAACCATCTGTAATGAGATCTGGCGCCCTCTTCTGGCCTGCAGGCATACATGCAGGCAGAACACTGTATACATAATAAATAAATAAATAAATCTAAAAACAAAAAAAACCACACAAATCCTCCTCGACACCAGGATGACAGATGGGCAGCTGGGTTCTGCAGCACAGGAGCTGCCGGACTGGCCGCTTATCACACTTATCACACTTATGTGCACACTTATCCCACTTGCCTCCCGCTGTCGCCACGGCCCTGCTAAAGGCACAGTGCTACGACCCCTTTCCTGCCCTGCTGCACTGCGCAAACTCCAAGACAGAGACCCCTCACTCCCACCGTGCCAGGGACGGACAGGACAGACAGGGCTCTCATCCTCCCCCTGGAGAGGCCGCAGGCTCCTGGGATAGCTGGCCGTCTCTACGCCCCTGGCCCTCTACAATGGCCAGCACACAGGAGGCCTGCACAAACGGTTGGACGAATCAGGGCCACAGCAAGGTGGAGGATCAGTGGCTCGGTGAAGAAGAGCTGGGCTGGGCCCTGGGCCCCCGCAGACACCTGGCCAGCAGGCAGGTGTGGCTGACCCAGGGCAGCTGCCCTGGAGGCTCACCTTGAGCAGCAGCTGGTACTTGGTTATTCTCTGCACAGGTTTCAGCAGGTAGGAGTCGAGGCTCAGCTTGTGGTCCAGCTTCTTCTGGCACTCCTGCAACCAGCGGGCACGCGGTCACACAAGGCCACGGCTCTGTCCGAGCCCCGAGGAAGGGAGGAGAAGTACTAGTGTGGGGAAGGAGCTCAGGACAGACCTGGAAGAAGGGGCAGTCGGAGCATTGTCTCCACAGGCTCTCGGACCGCGGCTTGTTCTGACAGTACTTCTCATAGATCTGGAACTCCTCCATCTACAGCCAGGAGGGACAAAGAGAGAATAGGCTGCTGTTATCCAGGCACACCCAGCACCTTTCCGTTCCCAGAGCGGAAGCTGTTGCCGCTCCCAGGCCGACGCCCCCAGCCTGGCTTGCTATTCACCCACATCGGGGCCTCATAGTCCAACCCCCTCGCCGCTGATCATTCACAGCCCAGAGAGGTGGAGGGCGGCCTCTGTCAAGGTTTACAGTCCGTTTATGTACATGGAATTCCAGGGTGTTCTCGGGCAGTTTCACAGATTATACAGGTTATTTGGTAGAAATCCACCTGAGCAGGACTCAAGAGATTGCTTGGTGGGTAAGAGCACTGGCTGCTCTTGCAGAGGACACAGGTTTAGTCCCCAGCAGCCACATGGCAGGTTACAACTGCCCTGTGACTCCAGTTACAGGGAATCCAGTGTTCTCTTCTGGCTCCTGCAGACACCACACACACACACACACACACACACACACGCACGCACACACGCACACACACGGTATAGATACATACATACAGGCACAAATATTAAAAAATACACATTAAACACATTAAAAAATAAATATGAATATGTGAAATTCAATTTCCCCTGGGCACTTCACGGGATGTAGAAAGTCCTAGGCTGCAGCTAGAATAGAGAGCTCTGGAGATTGCAGATGATTTGGGGGTACAGAGGGCTCTGGGTCTTCAATAGCTATAGGGTACATATGGCTGTAGATCACAGAAGTTCTGAGGATACTTGGATCTGAATGGAGGGGGCTCTGGGATAAAGACAGTCTGGGGGTACAGATGGTTTGGGATACAGTTTGAGACATATTTTGGAAAGCAGACAGTGTTGGGCATATGGTTTGGGGCACACATGTTTCTGGGACATGAAACGGGTCTGGGAGTATAACCTCGATGACTTACGGGCACAGAGGACCCGAGGGTAAGGGTTAGCTTCAGGGTGCTGTGAGCCCACCTAACCTGGCTTGCTTTGGCAGGATGGCCGGGCCCAGCTCCACATTCTCCACCCCTGGATGTCCTGCTCTGCCTCGGACACGCGAGTCCTCCTGGCCTCTGATCTGATGCTGTCCCCAGTCTGTCTGACCCTATCAGCTCCGCGCTAGATCAAGTGAAGCGGAGGGCAAGCATCCATGGATGAGGGACATGGTGGGCAGGGCAGCCTCAGCTGCCTGCTGGCAGGGGTCTTGTGCCTCAGTCTCCCTGATGATACAGCTACTGAAGGTCGGCAGGCTAGGGGCACTTGGTGAGTATGGAGCTCTGACAGTTCCAAAGACAGAGGGCATCCTGCACCTCACCCCTGCCAGTGTTGGCCCCTCTGACCCCAGGTTACCCCACCCTCACCCCTGCCAGTGTTGGCCCCTCTGACCCCAGGCTACCCCACCCTCACTGACAGCTGGGTAACACGTCCCCCAGAAGGTCACTTCCTAGGGCTCTGTTAGTCCTAATCCCCTTTCATTATCTCAAAATAAGCTTACTCACCAGAGGAAGGAGCTGTCCAGACCTGTGATTAAGGACCCACACAGACTCCTATCTATAGGAGGGACTTCAGAGATTGATCCAACCACTATGCTATAGACTTGAGGAGCATTTTACGGGTTATTTTGTAAAAGCACCGTGAGCTCAGTGTAAAACAAAGTTGCCCCTAGGTATCTCAAGGGGACTCATACGGCTCTTGGGTATGGATGACTGTAGAACAGAATACTCTGGGGTGCAGAGGGTTGTAGACATTGCATGGGGGGGGGTCTGATGCTGCCAGTTAGGGACCTCTGACCTGCAGAATGATGGCCACCTAAGGTTCGGGGACTCCGGGGACACATGAATTGCTAGGCTGAGTCAAGACAAATATGGCTCCTTCTTCCCTTCTACTTTGAGACAAGGTCTCACTGTGTTGCCGTTGCTGGTCTTGAACTCACAGAGATCTACTTGCCCCTACCGCCTCAGTTGCTGGTGTCAAAGGGAGGTGTACACCACCATGCCTGGTCCTTGGTGGTGACTCACGAGGCCTTCAGCATCTGCTTCCTGCCCCCTACCCTCCAGGTCAGTCTGGGGTGGAACCCGGGACCTGGTGTGCTGGACAAGTGTCCTGCCCCCGAGTTGTACCCCAGGCCTCTCTAGTTCTTTATTTCATCACGTTGCTTTGTTTTCCCCGCCAGGGGACCTCCCTTCTGTACCATGTGAATCCCAGTGGTCCCAGTGCTCAACGTGACAACATCCCATGGGTCTGAGACGTTATGTATGGGTTCCACTCTTCCTGCTCAAAGAATTTATTCCACACACCTCTCTTTTTAAACTCATCTCCACTATCCCAGCGAGGGAATACCTGCAATTCCAAAGAGGAGAAAATGGACACAGAGAGGCCCCAGGGCTTTTTCCAGTGTTCTCAGCTAGCAAGGCTTGGACAAAGATGAACCAACCCACAAGGAAAGTTCAGCGGCACCAGGCCTCAGAAACTGTGATTTCTGCATCCCCAAACGTTGAGCTTTATGGTTTTTCTCTTTTACTGAAGTAGTTATTAGCCTTCAAAGCAAGATGCTATTCCTTTTTTCTCCTCTTCCCACGACACTGTGCTCTCTGGTTTCAGCTGTAGTGGGATTGCGGTGGGAGCTGAAGGCGTCAGTGTGAGCATCTTTGATGAGCCAGTCAAGGCGCTACACATGGTCAGTGATATGGAGGTACCAAGGGCCTCCCACACACTTAACGATGTACATTCAGGGCCCCTCAGAGGTTAGAGATACGCACCGCCTGTGAGGCGTGCAGTTAGAGATACGTACCCTCTCCAGAAAGCACCTCCCCACCAGCTCTGGGCAGTCTATGCAGCTCTCCAGGTCCCGCAGGAATATTCTGCATGGAGAGGGTGTCAGTGAGGCAGGGAACAGCATGGACTCAGATGACACTGTCTTCCAGAGACCCTGAACAATCTCATCACAGAGTGCCAGCGACTCCCCACCTGGCCTGGGAGCCTGCACCCTGCCAACCCTGGCTCCTCAGTGCCCACAGCCCAGGCTGTCTCCTTTTATTTCTGACCTTGTAGTTAATACTAACGCTGGAGGTAACCTTCTGGGGGCAGAGGCGAGAAGGGCAGAGTCAGGGATGGAACATGCAAAGGCTCTCGAGGCCCTACACACTGGCCATGAGCTTGTGGGTTTTCTGGGGCCCATGAAATCCCCACCGCGTTTCCTGTCTAAACACTGACTTGCACCTGACCTCCGAGGAGATCCCAGGAGAGAAAGGCTCCATGGGGTCCACTGCAGTTTGAAGCCACAGGGGCCAAGCCCAGGACCAGCCTCAGTGATCCTAAAGGGGAGGTTCTAAACACCCTTGGAAAGGAGCAGCTGCAGGAGAGGGGTGGACGGCTGTTTCCTTTATAAGTCTTGAAATTCTGCTAAAGGATGTCACCTCTGGAGGTCCCAAGCATTAACGAAAACATCAGGGCTAAACTGCTTCCCAGCAGCACCACTGTCCTCCCAGCAGGCAGCCTGCCTATCACCCAGCCACCTTAGGCACGAGCCGGCAGGACAAGGGGCCACAAAGGTGGTCAGAGAACGCATCATGGGCACCTACTACATGTGCCCGTGACTTTCTGGAGAGACTTGTTCCCAGCCAAGTACATCCCAGGGGCTGTGGGTCCCGGCTCCCTGCAGGCAGCCATGTCAGACGCAGGAGATCACAGACGCCGCGTGCATCTATGTCCAGATGGAGGGCCCACCTGTTATGGAAGTGATAGATCTCCTCCATGTTTCCGAACAGAATGCTCTTCTTGTTTTGCAGGCCTGTTGAGATGAGGTGTGCCATCAAGGGGTTGTCCATCTCTGCAGCATAGCCCTGCAAGGGAGCGGGAGGCGGTCAGCCAGGAGAGACTCCCATCGTCCTCTCTGACCTTTTTATCCAGGTGCAAGGCAGAGGCCATGCTGCTCTTGTGTGTATCCAGTGTGTCTAGCTATTAACTTCCAGGTCACTACTTGGGAAGACTCAGGACCCAGGGTCCCCTCCTCAAATCCTCTTACTCCAGATCTGCCTACCTGCCTTGTTCTGGAACTTTCTCTTTCTTCTTCCTTTTTTTTTCTTTTTCTTTTTTGTGGATCAGAGATAAGGTAGTTGTTTCATTCTTTAGCCCAGGCTGGCCTAGACCTCATTATGCAGCCCAGGCTGGCTCTGAACTCACAGTGATCCTCCTGCCTTAGCTTCTGAGTACCAGGATTACGGGGTGCACCTCTACACCATACACAGAACTGTGTGCACTGTTTCCTACGATCCCAATCATTGTCTGAGGTCGTGTGGGCCATGTGTTTTCTGTGTGCATGGGCAGCTCTCTTGTGGCGGAAGTATCTGCTCCTGGGCTGCTCCAGCCGCTATTCCTGCTGATGGACATTTGGGCCTGAGATAAGTAATCCAACTGCAAACATTTTCATGCACTTCATTGTGGGCATAAGTCCTCATTTCTAAGCAGCATTAAAAAAATCTTGTGCACGTGTGTGTGTGTGTGTGTGTCAGAGTCTCTTGTTTGGTGTTGTGTATGCCAGGCTGGCTGGCCCAGGAACTTCCATGGGTTCTCATGCCATTACCTCCTATCTCATAGGGGTTACATATGCATCCTGCCATGCCTGCCTTCCCATGGGTCCTAGGGATTTGAACTGAGGTCTTCATGCTTGCATGGAAAGTTCTTTACTCACTGAGCCACCTCTCCAGACTCCTAAGAAGCAATGTGTGTGTGTGTGTGTGTGTGTGTGTGTGTGTGTGTGTGTGTGTGTGTTTGTGTGCGTGCGCGCGCGCCCACACTGATGGTGGTGGAAATGAAACCAAGGACCTCACACACGCTAGGCAAGTGCTCTTTTCACTTTTTATTTTGAGATAGAGCCTTCAAGCTGGCCTTGAGCTCGCTCTGTAGCCCAGGTAGGCCTTGAACCTACGATCTTTCTGCCTCGGTCTCCAGGGTGGCTGGAAATATCAGTCTTTGTCAACAGGCCTAACTGTAGTAAAAATTTAAAAAAAAATGAAGCTATGGTGTGGTGGCGAGCTAACCCCTGGCCCCGTGTCCAGCCTCACCTCTAAGACACAGAGCAGCTCCTCTACGTAGGCCCGCTCCGTGTCCAGGAGCTCATTCATCACGTGTCTGTGGACGGGGACATAGAAGAGCACAGATATTAGCGTGGGAGGGTCATCCGGAATCACTGAGTCCCTAGACTTACCTGTGAAGGAAGAAATCATGGCATTGAGGACTTGCCCGGTACCGGAGCTGTGGAAGAACCTGGCTCCCTGGCCTCTTGACAATGGCCTCCTGTTTCCACTGCCTTCTGGGATCGATCTCTCTACCCACCTTCTAGCCTTCTGGGGCCCATCTGTACAAAACCAATGCCACCTCCGCACACATGGGTGAGTGAGACGCCTCCTGCTTCCGTCATAAGCCACTGGAGTCTTTCCAAGACCTCTTTACCAACAAGACCCCTCACCCCGCCACCCCAGAGCCTCTGAATAGCTGTGGCTCTTCAGCTGCACTACCTGCTCCTATCCTGCACGTGACAGCTGCATGTGACCATCTGCAGCCATGCAACGTGCCCATCATTTGTGGAGCCCCAGGAGGGGATGAGGGCTGGCTTACAAAGCATCCAGCCATTCATAGCTTTCAGAGGTGAGGACCACCTGCCCATGGCCTATAGCCAATCTGCCCATTCCATCCCCAAGGCCACAGCCCATGGGCTACTAGATGGACACCTGGGCATGGACTAGAAAACAGCCAACAGCCAAGTAACTAGGCTCTGCAGGGGAGCCTGGGCCTGCTTCTCAGCCATAAACTGCCCGGGCACAGGGAGGTCACCTCCACCTCAGGGCCCCGTGTGTCGCTCTGCCTGGAAGCTTCTCTACTGTCTACCCTTGCTTGTCATCGTCCATCAGAAGCCAGAAGTGACAGACCTCGTGTTCCTCTCAGCTGCTGCTCTAGCTACACCATTCACCCTGTCCTGCATCTCCACAGTGGGACACTGCTGAGTGTGTTGGGGACATGCGGAACAAGTCGCCTGTGTGTATACACGTGCTCCCAGGAACCACAGCTTTATTCCTACTGTGTCGCTGTGGGATGGTCTGTATGTCAAATGTGTTGCTCTGATTGGTTAATAAATAAAACCAGTGGCCAGGCAGGAAGTATAGGCGGGACTAACAGAGAGGAGAATTCTGGGAAGTGGAAGGCTGAGGCAGGGAGATGCTGCCAGCCGCCGCCATGACAAGCGGCATGTAAAGTACCGGTAAGCCACGAGCCATGTGGCAACTTATAGACTAATAGACATGGGTTAATTTAAGATAGAAGAACCAGATAACAAGAAGCCTGCTGTGACCATACAGTTTGTAAGCAATGTAAGTCTCTGTGTGTTTACTTGGTTGGGTCTGAGCAGCTATAGGACTGGTGGGTGAGAGACATTTGTCCTGACCGTGGGCCAGGCAGGACTGGAAAACTCTAGCCACATTGTGTTTAGAGCAAATTCAAAGAACAAGGACAGTGTAGGGGTGATGTTTCCTTCCGCCCCGATGCCATGGCCCCAGCTCCTGGCTGACCCCCCCCACACACAAGTAATTCTGCCTTCTTTGCAGTTTCAGCCTCTTGTGCTCACATTGTCTGGCCTGGATGCTGCTCAGAGACTTCGTGAGGGAAGGGACACAGCTGAGGGCAGTGGACAGGCAGGTCTCAGGGGGGGCATTCCGAGCGCACATCTTGAGTCTGTCACAGCATTTTGCCTACTACTCTGCAGGAGCCTTTGTGAGTAGGAGTGAGTCCCCATATAGCAGAAGGTAGGCCATACAGGAGAGGTGACAGGTGGCCCCCGTGAGGGCTCAGATGATCCCCAGCCCAGCCCAGACAAATGAGTATGTGTGTACATCCCATAGTCTACATGTTTGTTTTCAGTTGGCATATACATGGTGCCAGCTTCCTCCCTTCCTGTACGCCCGGGTCAAAGTGCTGCTTGGCATCTTTGTGTCTCTAACACCCGGACACTCGTGGTCACTCACCTGCGCAGGATGGCCAGGCTCTCTTCCTCATCCCCCGTGGAGCTGGTGCGGCCCTGCCGGCTCTCGCTCATTTCACTCTGAGGAGAGAGCAGCATGCTGGGTTTTGAGAATGAAAAGTGCCGCCTCCGATGCTGACTGCCCAGCCTCGTTTCCCATCTGGAAGAGGGTCTGAGGAGGGCCAGTAGCCGCCCCGGAGGCCAGGAGACCCAGAGAGACAGACCTCGTGGACAACAGCAAGTGGAGGATGCTGAGATAATTTGCTGTGGCTGTGAGCAGCAGCCAGACACAGAGGGGCCCACGTGGCGTGGTGAGCCTCACCTTGGCTCTCCTGTAGGGCCCTCTGCGGAGTGCACCGCCCTCAGAGCTGGAGCCCTCGGAGCTTCGCCAGGAGCCTAGTTTGGAAAGAGGCCGAGATGGGCGTTAGCTCTGCTGAGACGTGTGCCCAGCGGGGGGGAAAAAGGAAGGGAAGAGGATTACAGCAGTAAAGACAGAAGAAAGGGGTGACTGGCGGGCGAGGGATGGAGAGCTACCCGAAGGAGCCGCTGACTGGGGCCTCCACGGCCCCTAGGATGGGAACTGCTGGAGCTGACAAGGGAAACAGTGGGAGGGAACTCATGCTGGCACCCTGGAAACCTTGGAATTCCTAGCTAGGGGCATCTCTCTGCAGGTCAGGTCAGAAAGCAGCCCTCCTCCTCCTCCTCCTCCTCCTCCTCCTCCTCCTCCTCCTCCTCCTCCTCAGCTGCTGGTGGAATGTTTCCCCAGGACATTTGTGGCTGCTGTTGGCCAACACAGAGGCACCCGAGCCGATTCACCTCTGGGTTCTTGTCCCAGAGCGGAAGGGAGAATGCCCTCCTGATGTAGGGAAGAGGAAGTTGCTAAGCAAAGGAGAAGGTTAGCAGGCCAAGGCAGCCTGGTCGCTCATGGGGTCTGGGGCATGGTTCCATAGTCAGTGACGGCTCGGAGGGCTTGTGAAGAGGTCAGTGGCAAGGTTCTGGCAACAGCACAGAGAATGGATGGAACCGAGAGACACTGGCTCAGAGGAAATGACTGAGGACCTTTCCTAAAGGGTCAGTGTGTCCAGTTCTGAAGGCCATCGGGACTCAGCTGAGAGGACCCAGCTCTGCTGTGGCCAAAGCCTAGAAGCAGTCCCAGTTCATGAGACATGGCAGAGTGTGGCTGGGTCCCGGTAAAACTTCATTAATTAAAATGGGTGGCAGATGAGAATAAGCCCTGGCCTGCAGACTGCTGACCACGGACTAGGGCAGGAAGGACAGAAAGGACAGAAGCATGACAACAGGACTTGGCACATTCGGCTTCCTCGGATGGCTGCCTGGGAGGAAGGTGCCAGGCAATACCTGGTGACGGGGAGGGGGACTTGGTGAGCGCCTCCGGCCGGGGGGCCACGGGCTGTACAGGCCGCGTCTGCTTGGCTGCCAGTTTCTTCAGGCTGGCCTGCCTGCGGTGGAACATCTCCTCAGTGCTCTCTTGCTTCTGGAAGACTTTTTGCACGTGTTCCTGAAACGACACAGCTCCTGAGACACCCTGCAAGTGTCGGGGCGGGCCCTAAAAACCGCCGTCATCCACAGAGAGTGTGTCTGCGTGTGCAGCCCCCCCTGCTTCCGGCGAGTGAGGCGTGTCCGCGAACAGTGCACCGCACTGGTCAGACAGTGAGAAGCTGTGTGAGATTCCACGGCAGGATGGGCAGCCATCTCCAGAGCTCTGAGAGGACGGCTCTGGAAAGGGGGTCAGTTTCTTCCCACTGCCTCAGAAGGAGAGTTCAGGCAGCTGGCTGGGGGTGAGGAGCAGCCAGCCCATCTTTGGTCTACTAGCAGAGGCACCATGGCAAGGTCAGGGTTCCAGTGAGTGCCACACCACGAACCACACCTATCTCGGGTGATGCTGGGGGAGATGGTGGCGTGGTTAGAATAACTTCTGCATTGGAAGCCGGGCTGAACTTGATGCTCCTCATCCCTGCACGTCTACCTAGCCACCCCCATCTCTCCTACTCAAAGGGTTCTTGGAGGGTTGGGGATATAGCTCGCTGAAAGGGAGCTTGCCTAGCATGTGTGAGGCCCTGCGTTCGATCCTCAGTATCTCAGAAACATATTCTTTGAAATATCCTATGAGGTGGGTCCCCAGTCCTCAGGCCCCGGATGGAAACCCCCGTTGGCATTACCAGAAGGTCCTGGTTGAGGATGCATTCATATTCTTTGTAAATCTTATTGAGCTCCTGAATCTTATTTTCTGCACCAGTCTCCAAAAACTTCTCGATTTCCTGGAGGGCGGCCTCCGCGCCATCCTGGGACTGGCACTTGTCCACAGGCTGTGAGGCCAGCAGGAAGATCCCCTCGTCACACCACTTCATGGACTGGAAACAGAGGAGGGCTGTCAGCGTCAGGACCTGCGGCACCATCCTTCCCCCTGTGAGGCTGGCTGCTGCAGCTGGGCGCCCCCCACTTCTGACTAAGGGGCTCTCAGGATAGGAGGCTCCCCGCCACCAAGACACAGGGTGCCTGGAGGGGAGGAGACACTGCGGAGCTGACTAGGCTTGAGGGGCTGAACTCACCGTAGGAGAGGGGGTCAGAATAAAGCAGGGCTAAAAGGGAACCTAAGTTGCGGTCCCTCCTAAGAAATCATTGCTGGAACAAGTGAGCGTATCAGGACCAGTGCTCTGAGTGACAGGACAGGACAGGGAGGGTGTGCTCTGGCTGTCCTGTTAGTGACTCTGATCGGCTCAGCACCCCCCCACCCCAGTAAGGGACAACAGCTGGTGGGTAAGTCCAGCCGGGCTGCCTACCATCTCCAGGAGGCTATGCAGCTCCAGGGACTTGCTGAGAAGGCCCCTCCTCCTGGTGATCTCGGTGGCGAAGTGGTCACAGAGGTGCTGGAGCTCCTCACACTTGGGGTGGATGGAGTCGACGGCGTAGTGCTTGTTCTCAATCAGCTGCTGACCCTCCAGGGACAAGGCTCGGGCCCTGTCCACAGCCACCTGCAGAGAGCATCAGGGTATCAGTTTAGTCCCGTGTGGAGAGACGGACGGGGGACATAGTCCTATATGGGGTGTCTGTGCTGGAGGTGGGCGACGGATGTGGAGTTTGTGGACTGCTGTGGCTGACTGAGGCCGCTGAATCCTCGGGCCCTTCCGAGGCCCAGTTCCTGAAGGTCAGGAAGGTGTTGGGTTGGCGTGGCCTAGAGGAAGTACAGGTTTTAAAGCCAGGGAATAGTGAGAGACCAGGACAAAGGGGCTGTGGAGGACAGGGTGTGTACCTGAGACAGAGGAGGGGAGCTTGGGCTCTCTGCACACTGCCCGTGTTACCCCCAGGTGCCACAGGAGCTTTAGTGCGAGTGGGAAACTCAGGTCCTGTGCCCTCTGCACAGCTAAGGTGACGTTGTGACCACTGCACAGCTAAGGTGACGTTGTGACCGCCAATCCCTTCCACCCACGCCCGACTCTCACGCTGGACTTCTCCTCAAAGCTGGTCAGGTCCTTCAGGAGGTGCTGCACGTGCGCCAGGCTGTTGCCAACGTCAGTGAAGGCGGCGATCTTCTGAGACATGGAATCCAAGGTGGTTTTGACCTGCAGAAGAGGAAGACCGGCTTGGAGCACCCGTGCCTCATTCAGGAGCCCATGCCTGGAGCGGCAGGGGGCCGGCACCCCAACAGCAGCAAGCTGGTGGGGGCCATCAGGGCCCAGCCAAGCTACTCAGGCCTGCAGAGCCCCTTGGGGAGCTGGCCCTTCCCAGGGCCTCACCCTCTGAGCACTTGGAAACCAAACAACTCAAAGTACTTCTAAATGACCCACAGGCCAAAGAAGAGACTTCAGAGGAAAATCTCCAGACACGGCATCGGATGAAAATGGAAACGCAGCATGTCAACACCATGGGTCACATAAAAAAGACGGTGATAGGGAAACTGGTAACGTTCCTAACAAACATGCATGTTATCAATCAGCTGGGTATGGTGGATCACACCTGTGATGCCTGGACTTAGGAGGCTGAGGCAGGAGGATAGCTGTGGGTTTGAGGCCACCTGGGCTACATAGGACAGTCCTGAGTTCCAGAACAGTCAAAACTGTATACAGAGTGAGACTTTTTCTAAAAGATCCAAAATAGATAGATAGATAGATAGATAGATAGATAGATAGATATGTGTATTATTAAAGAATAATCTTCAGTAGCTAATGTAGGCTCCTACCCCAAGCGCCTAGAAGAAGACTGAAATAAACTCAACGCCATCCATAGAAATAAATGATAAAGATATGATCAGGAATCAATTAAACTGAAAACAAAAAACATAAATTGTTGTTTCTTTGAAAAGATGAACCGCTGCTCCTCACGTGATACACTGTGACGTATCACAGTCAGTACCCTGCATCGTGAAAAGATGCAAACTGTCACTGTCAGCGAGGAAGCAGGGGCCATCACTCCAGGCTCCCACAGACAGGAAGAAGCAGAAGCAACTCTGGACCCGAATCTCACCTAACATGACACAGAGAAAGGGGACCACCTCCTGACAGCGCCCCATCCCATCTGTTCAGCATGAAACAGCAGGCACTCTCCACAGCTGCAGAACTTCTAGAATGCTCATTCACCATTTAACCATCCCCCTACACACACACACACACACACACACACACACACACACACACTCGTACATACGCACATGCAAAAAAGCACAGCTTTGACGGAAGGAAAGACGAACCCACCACACACCTGACAGAACAGAACACTGGCACCAAGAACGATAAAGAACCCTTAAAACTCGGCAATAAAAACACAGAGGCAGATCATGCAGCTGGAAAATGGGCTCTGGATGCCGGAGGCAAGTAAGTACCCAGGCAATGGTGACATCCAGTGCTGTCAACAGAGTGAGAACCACAGTGTACCCGTCCACCTAAGTGTGCAGAGGTAAGTGTGCAGGGGTAATCTTGAGCGTGTGTGGGGATGTGGAAGAGCTGGGTTGGTCACGCTGCTGTGGGAGTGCCAAGTGTCACAGGGACAGTCTGGCAGTTGCTTCTTCTCTTCCTTTTACATGTGTCTATCTATGGTGTGTGTGTGTGTGTGTGTGTGTGTGTGTACGTGTACAGATAGAACATGAGTATGAACGGGTGCTTGTGTACATGTGGAAGCTCAAGGTTGACACTGGACGTCCCCCTCTATCTCCACTTCATGTGATTCTGGGGATCTGAACTCCAGGCCCCATGGTTGTGTGACAAGATTTTTATCTACCGAGCCATCTCCTAGCTCCAGGCTAGAGCTTTCTAATATTCAAACAGATGGTCCCTATGTGATCACACATTTCAGAGAACTAGAATTTACGTCCACACAAATGCATGCACACGTGCCAATGTCTACAACGGTTTCCTCTGTGCAGGAAAACCCGGAACAATGATGTCCTTCAACAGCACCATGGCAGGCTGCTGAGACATAAGAAGAGGGGGCTGCAGGCATTGGCCACCACCTGGATGGGGACCTCTAGAGAGCCCCTGAAGGACACCCATTGCTTACAGTGTTCTTGAGTTGGCCACTATGGCAACAGAGAAGATAGTAATTGTCCCCAGGGCCTGGGGACATGGGGAGGGGGTTGGGAGGGATGCAAAAGGGCAGCCCAAGGGTTCTGGTTGGTGTCCTTCACCTACAACTTCAACGTCAGCCTGGGCTATTGAGCTATGTCTTGTTACCACTCAGGGAACTGGCAAAGGGCATCGGGATCTCTCTGGATCACTCTGTATGACTACAAATGAATCTAGAACAAACCTCTGAATAAAAAGTCTGATTTAAAATGCTATCCGGGCGCTGAGGAAGTGGCTCAGCGGGAAAGAGCACTCAGAGTGGGTGACCTGAGTTCAAATCCCACAGCACCCGCATAAAAAGTTGGGCATGGCCGTGTGCGCCTGAAATCCTGAGAGCTCTCAGGCCAGATGGTCTAGATTAAATAGCAAGCTTCCGGTCCAGTGAGAGACCCTGTCTTTGGGCAGCGAGGCAAAGTAATAGAGTAGGATACCCAACTTCCTGTTTTAACCTACACAGGTATACATATGGATTTATGTACCTACACACTCACATGCTTACACCCCTCCCACACATAAATGCCTTTTAAGTGCCACCTGCGTCAAGCCTTCCTCAGTTTCCATGTAAGTTAGACCTACAGCAGACAGACCCACACCCCTCACTTCCTGAAAGGCAGCATCCCACGCCTCGCGGCCTCGCCACTCACCTCCCGGAAGCCTTGCTCAAAATGCCGCAGCTGCAGGCACTGTTCCAGCTTCTGCTGATGCTTTGCCCAGAACTCGTCAAAGGCGGCTTCGGTTTCATTCAGCTGGGCCAGGAGCCTGAGAGAGAGGAAGGGGCCGCGGGGGTGAGGAAGACTGTGCCTCCCAGGGTGCACAGCGGTCTCCCTGACATGCTTTCCTGTGATTCCTTGGCCTCATCACTGACTCCTAGGGTTCTCAGAGTTCTGAGAGACACGAGAGAGATGCACTCAGACAAAACTGGGCTCCCCGACCTGTGCCACGTGGACACAGCAGACAGAACTCAGTTTGCTAAAGTGCGTGCGTGCATGCGTGCGTGCGTGCGTGCATGTGTATGTGTGTGTGTGTATGTGTGTGCGTGTGTGTGCATGTGTGTGTGCACGTATGTGTGTGTATGCATGTGTGTGCGTGTGTGTGCACATGTGTGTGTGTGCGTGCACGTATGTGTGTGCGTGTGCGTGCGTGCGTGCGTGCATGTGTGTGCGTGTGTGTGCATGTGTGTGTGTACACCAGGGGTTGACACACATATCTTCTTCAGTGGCTTTCCGTTTTGTTATTTAAGGCAGCGTCTCTCACTGAACCTAGATCTCGCCAATTGTAGTAGAATGGCTGGCCAGTAGAATGAGCTCCAGGAATCTGCCTGTCTCCACCTCCACAGTATGGGGCTTACAAATATGAGCCACTACACCCAGGCTATTTTCCTGGGGATCCTAATTCAGGTTTTCATACGTGCGTGGCAAGCACGATCAACTGTGCCATCTCCCTAGCCCCACGTTTGTTAATTGATGAAAGGCCACTGGGTTTACTGTTGACAACCCTGGGCAGGGTGGACAGCAGTCTGCTGCTGAGGTCTAGAGCTGGTGTTGGCGACCTCACTCTCAGCCACAGGATGACTTCTTGCTAAGGGACTCTAAACAGAGCCAACCAGCACCCCCCTATTCGGTCCCTTTTCCTAGTCTTGGAGGAGTTGACCAATTCCCCAGTGGGAACCTGCCTAGATCTGCTGGTGAGCCTTGGTCTCCTACTGTGTGCCTTTCCCACGTGTTCACCATAACATGCCTGTTCTGCATTCAGCCACGGTCCATGCGGGAGAGACCCATGTGAAAGCCAGGAGCCTGGCTGCTGCCTATTGTTTGGTTCCTGGGCAAATCCTATCCATACAGGTGCTCTGAGCCTGTCCTGTAGGTAGGAATGGCACCCATCTAGCCTGCAGCACAGAGAAGATAGAATGCCCGGAGACACGTGGGGCAAAGCATGGGGGGCACTAGTGGACACTGACTGATGACATTCTGACCTTGTGCTCTGCTATAAACATGGAGAAATAGACAGTGAGAAACACAGACAGTACCCTTTACTGGGAGGGTAAAACGCGTGCTCTAAGACAAGGCTGGACCACGGGCACTCCGCGCTGCTGTCCTACCTACAACAACTCACTGGGGACGTACGGGCCATGTGAATATAAGGGGTTATGCTACTACTGCTTGCCCAACATTTTCCTGTCTGTGGGACTGACTGCTCTTGACTCCCACCCCCTTGTCATGGGTGCTGGGGTCCCGAGAGGGAGAAGGGCCAGCAGGCTAGCTGCTGGGATCTGTGACGGTTGCCTCAGCTATTAGCCTTGTGTTTTCCCAATGGCTGCGTATCTGCAGAGGTCGGGCCAGAGCACGGTAGGGCAGGAGGGTGTGGGCCTCACCTCTGCACGGTGGCCTGATTGTCCAGCTGGTCTTGGTTCACGCTGTGGGAAGTGCTCTCAGCCAGGGGCTCCCTGAGGCTCTCGAGGATGCCGTTCCCCTCCTTCAGCGCCAGCTGAAGATCCTCCTGCAGAGAGAGTGCACACAGAACCTGGATTGCAGCCAGCTGCCTGGGCTCAGGTCTCAACACTGAGTACGTGGGGACGGCCTGGGATGGGGTACTATGTCCTGTGGGTGCCGACTGTCCTTCTGTATGACCACACAGTGCACTTAAAGCTGTCCAATGTATATGTGTATTGTATACATATGTGAGATTCTCAAAAAATTAAATATATATACATATATATGTATACACACACACACACACACACACACACACACACACACACACACACTGGCAAGGAAGGTGCCACACTCCTGCTTGCTGTGGTAAGCTAGGGTTACAGGTCACTCAGGGCATGGAGATAAGGTCAAACAGTAACTGGAAACCAAACTTTTTAACCGTCCCTCTCCTGCAGCTGGCCATGCTGTGCAGACAGAAGGCCACCTCTAAGGAGTGGGTGGCATGCCCGGCAGAGAAGGAGCACCATCCTAGGACGCACAGTAGTTTACAGCCACCCAGACCCTGCTGTCTCAAAGCCATCAGTAATGCAGATGCCTACAGCAAATGACGCCGAGTGTCTCTGCCCTAGAAGGCCATGCGAACTGGTAGCGCAATGGTACTTAATGCAGCCAATCCAACCGTGACTTCTTCAGTCACTGGTGAGAGGAGCCAGGGTAGAGCCTGGTTACCCTGGAGCTGCCCTGCCCCCATACACACACAGTGCACAGCCACCAGGAACTGCTCCGGTCTTGGCTTTGCACAGACTCTGAAGTCCTCCGGGGTTTCTGGGCTGAGGGCTGCCGCCCACAGATGCACATGTGTTTTTAACAGGGCTCACTTAGGGGGCTTTGAAAAAGGGTATGGTCGGTCTTCTCAGCATCTCAAGCGTCTCGTTGACTCGCTGACGTCTGGCCCTCCTTCCGTGTGGCGACTCACCTGACGTCTCGCATCGGGTATCACATTTCCCGGCTCCGAACCCCGGCCCCCTGAAGTGTACTCACCTTCGCTTTTGCCTTCTTCTCCGTGTGGACGCTGAGCACCAGGCTGGTGGACTGGACATCGTTGGGCAGTTCGGTTTCAGCCAGCTCGGTCCCAAAGGTCTGCAGCATCTGGGCCGTCTGCTTCACCATCAGGGCAAAGCTTTCGATTGCCTTGGGAGAAGGGAGAGGACGGTCACAGAATCCTGCCCACGGCCCGTGGCCTGCAGCTCTGAAAGCTGACACCATGACTGTTGTTAGAGAGGAGAGGGTGGCCCCCAAGCCCTGTGGACACAAGTGTGCCAGCAAATACCTTCCCGTGAGTGTCTCAACCTCATGCTGCTGCTGCTGCTGCTGCTTCAGAGACATACCAGGAAAGCTTTGCAAATGTGCCTGCCACCCAGGGTCATTCTCAGCTCAGGGTCTTTGCCTCCACCTCCTTGTTAGGAGACTCGTGAGTGTCGAAAACCACCACGACACAGGGCTTGATAGTTTTTTTTTTTCCTCTCCAAGCCCAGAAAGCCACGCCCAGCTTATTACTCATGCTATTTCTTTATAATGACTAAGGTCTACTGAGACCATCTCCTCATTCTTGGGGAAGAAACTTCAGTGAGCATGTGTTTTAAAAGACAGTGTTGTCATGCGAAAAGAATTCTGCTGGGTTGACGATGACCTAGCGAGACCCCGGCTCCGCAGCGCCCAGGCCCCACTCACTGTGCGGTGGCACAGCCACCTGGAGTGGCAGTAGTCCAGGGTCCCCCCGAGGTCCTCGGTCAGCTGGGATTTATCGATGTAGCCGTGTAGCTCTGGCACTGAGCTCAGCATCATGACCTGGGAGAGAGAGGGGACTAGCACCAGGCAGCTTGCCCCGGACTCCAAGTTGACTTCGGGCTTGAAGGGGTCCAGCTCCGCCCTCTGGTTGGTGGGCCTGGCAAGCCTCTTGTTCACACTGGTCACTTGGCTTCCTCGTCTACACGGTGGGCATATTATGATGAATCTCACTGGGTGATGGTGAGGACCCCGTGAGGCCAGGGGACACGAACAAACCCTGCATAGGGTACCTGGCCTGTCACAGATACTCGATGGATGTCAGTACTTTCTCTGGCAGAGGGAAGACAGGAAATAAGATGAGGAAATGGAGCTCTGCTTTCTAAGAAGCCAGTTTATGCTTGCTCCTGCTGAGAACACCACAAACTCCCTTTTAGGCACTGGTGAGGATCATTCTAGCTGGTCCAGTCTCATCAGACTGACTGACAATTCCGAAGAGGTTCTACTTTGTGTGGTTACAGGGGCCAGCCAACCTTTTCATACATGGCTTGATTTCATCTTTCTCTGGTCATTTTCAAGGCTATTCTGCCCATGAGTTTTAGATAAAAATATAGACTTTGCTTTGTAAGCGGCCAGACAGATACTCAGAGCCAACTGCAGAGGCTGGGCTCAGATGTTATTTGATACCACGGTATACATTATTCAACACTGAGTCAGTTTAAAGTGGGGGCTCATCTGGAGACAACCCGGGTTGTTACAATAGAGAAAATGCTCCTGGTGACTGCCGGGCAGAAGTCAGGGTTGCTGGGAACCCTACCACACATGGGTTGGCCACCAGCAAGGAACTGTTCACACTGCCGAGAAGCGGTGTGGATGCTAAGTCCTGAACAAAGCATGACTGCCAGATAAAAAGGCGTCAGAGTCTCAGTTTGAGCTAGAAAACAGAGTCCTCACAGAGCTGTTCCATTTTCTTTTGGTTCTTCTAATAAATTTCTCCACAAGCTGCCAAACAACCTTGGCTCATGGCCAGTAAGCCAAAGACGGATTGGGTAATCCAAGGAAGCATGCTGCCTCCTTCCTTAACCTTAATACTGGTGTGTGTGTGTGTGTGTGTGTGTGTGTGTGTGTGTGCATGTGTGTGCACATGTGTATGCATGTGCATGTGTATGCATGCATGTGCATTCATGTGTGTGTTACACATTTTCCAACACAATAGAGAAGGCTAGGAGCCCAGGGATGCTCCTAGAGACCTCTCTTGCCTGAGGTCAGTACTGTGGAGAAGCATCAGATACCTTCTAAAAGCCAAGTCCTTTGGTAATTCTGGAGTTTATCTAAGATTGGTCTGAGCTTGCAGGTGCCATGGCAGTTTCTGTAAACCTGTTTTTGACACCTCTTAACATAACACTACAGAAGAGTTTACAAGAGACCATACACTATTATAGATGACCTCAACCTTATTTCCCATGATGCTCAGAGGCAAGAGAAGTTGTTGTTAGTGTGGCTCACTTGCTGAAGCGTGTTGATGTCATCTGATCATAAGAGGGGAGGGACACACTGTTACTACAAGTATCCATGTATTTGGAGGCAAGAGCCATGGACACAACTACCACGTCTAGTTTCGGATTGGGACTTGAACCTCGAGCTGGATGAGCTACTGCCCTGGGTGGTTCTGCCCTTAACTAGGTCTTAGAAATGGGTTGTCCAGGAAGAGATGCCACAAGACATGGGGTGTGGTATCTTCCCACAGACCTAGGGTCAGTTATTTTCAGATCTACCAAGGCATGACTCTCAGACAGAGTCACTGTCACCCCTTGAGGCCTTGGGCCATGTTGAACATCCTTCCCTGCCTTTACTCTGGTTCTTGAGGAAGACTGTTATGGAGGTGGGACAGGGTGGGGTAGGAACCCAGGCTCCACTGTTGCTGCTTCTCAGAGATCGGCTCTAGCCTGTTGGAGCAGAGGACAGGGAGCAGTCGTGGGGGATGGGCAGAGGCTTTAGACAGCTGGGAAAGAGGGTATATGCCACCTAAAGACTGAGACACGCCGGGCCGTGGTGGCGCACGCCTTTAATCCCAGCACTTGGGAGGCAGAGGCAGGCGGATCTCTGTGAGTTCGAGGCCAGCCTGGGCTACCAAGTGAGTTCCAGGAAAGGCGAAAAGCTACACAGAGAAACCCTGTCTCGAAAAACCAAAAAGACTGAGATGCAGCAGATAGCACTGTGGACAGCACCCGGCCCAGATTCTTCCGTTTCCAAAAGCAAGGGTGTCACTGCAGGGGAGTCCCACAGCCTGGCAATGGCCCCTGTGTTCCTGTTCTCTTTATGAAAAAGACATGAACCCACAGCGCCACTCTGGCAGCTCCTGGGTGCCACACAGGTCGTGGCCAGGCTTCACTGGCTGTGGAGTGTGTGTGTGCTTTCAGGAGCTTTAGAGTCTTGTTTTTTTGGGGGAAGCAGAGCAGTGTTAGGTCCTTTCTCGGAGGACGATGGGAAAGGGCTGACCCATGCTGGCTGGAGACATGGCGATAAGGTAGGGAGTACCTGCTGGGTTGTTCCTGGCTGGGGTCCAGCGCATGTGTGGCTGGCAGCCGAAGCTCTGTCCATGGACTCAGAAGATGCCCATGTCCTCTTTATTAGCCCTCCTTTCCCCGGAGACATCTGGGGTGTGCCCCTCACTGTGAGCTAGCATAGGACTGTCCCGTGACTTACAGTATTCTGAGGGAGCTATCCCATGGGACCCACCCGAGGCCGGGGCCTTGCATGTATGGACCACTGGTTGGGGCAGGGCTCAAGGGAAGAAGAAATCGCAGCGCTTCCGCCGCCAGAACACAGGGGGAGTGTGACTTCCGACTGGATCTCGTGGGGTTTTACTGATGGCCACGGAATGGAGGTCACTCCGTGAGAGTTTACCACACGCCAGGAGCGCATTAAGCTCGGTTCTGCCGACACAGCGCGAGGGCGAACTCACAGGTACTTTCATCTTAAAGTCATCTCGGTTGAACTTGAAGGCGATGTCCGAGAGGGTCCTCTGGAAAAAGCCCGTGGGCCGGAGAACAAGGACGAGCTGCAGGTTTGCTGGGAAAGACGCCTGCAGAACACAGGAAGAAGAGCGCTTGCCGTGAGCGGCCCAGGCCGTGGAACGGACCTGCCGCCGCTGACGGTGGGCATCTGCATGGACACTGCTTAAAAAGAAAAAGCCGGAAGCATGTCATAGCTGTCAGGAGTTAAATGAGGATCTTCTCCTACCAGTGTGGAGTTCTAAATCCCAGTACTAAGAATAGACTCCTTTGGAGCGTGGGTCTTCCCACAGGAAAGGCACCTGGATCTCAGACTAGTCTAGAGAATAAGTTTCTGTTATTCAAGCCCCAACTATGGCACCTCATCATGCCAGCCACAGGGCAGTAATGGACTTGTTAAAGAAAAAAGAAGCAAGAAGATATATTTGTGGAGCACCTGAACCCAAGATCAATATAAACTCACCGGCATGCGCAGGCAAATGCACACCCTTGAATAGTTAGTTCCCTGTGTTTGGTTACTCCTTGGCCTAGGGCAAGGTGGTTGATCTTGGATAAGTCACTGCAAATGGGACGTGAGGCCGATGCCTGCCCCATTCCACTGGGTGAGGAGGGAGTAGTTACAGCTCATGGGGTACTAGACGCTCATGTTTGCCTCCCCCAGCTGGCCTCCCACTCAGCACACTGTGCATCAGTGTCCATCACTTGCGGCTGGCCTCCCATCCAGGAAAACGGACATGGGTCTTCCCCTGGAAGGAAATGTTCTTCTGTTGAACCCTGTGTCCTTGGTCCTCACGGGGCCTCCAACATGGTGATGTTCACATCACCTGCGACGTCACATTTTTCAGTTACAGGCATGCTGAGAAACGGGGTCCTGGTCAGAGCTCTTCCTGAGCGGATATGGAAGCAGGGTGCTGGGACTCTCTGAGGGCCCTGCTGTAGACAGTGCCCTCCAATTCATACCCTTCCCCTGGTGACATGGCTTCCCTCTGCCCTCCATGGCAAGGAGGCTGGGACATGCCTCTGTCCACGGCCTTCCTATACCAGGCAGGCACGTACTAGCTGCTCCCTCAGGAGAGAGTTATGGATACGCGATGCCAGTAATCAGGCTTCGTCTCTGGTGCCCTGGGAGAGGGTGAGCGCCCAGACCAAGGACAGAACGCAGCCCTGCAGAGGCAGAAGCTGAGGACGGATTCTGGGCTACTGAACACAAGGGCTTCCAGACTTGTCCTCTGTGGGAAATCGGACACCACTATTTAAGGCGACACTGTCAAGGCAGGCAGCTTTCCTCGAGGTGACAATGAGTCACATTTTTCTAAACTTCAATTAGCTTTGTCACCCAGACCCACACCTCCCAGAAGACTGGCTCTGGAGGGCAGGCTAATGCTCGGACCCTAAAAGAGAGACACCACCTGTGCATTCCTGCTAGGTACAGGGCTCCTGGGGTGAGGGGCCCTGCCACTGGCCGGAGGTGACCTCCAGGCGCACAAGCAGCTACTTTCTCTTCCTTAAGCTGCTTTAGTTTCCGTTAAGCATATTAAACAGCTGTATAAAAATTCAAATAAGCGGAAGCCATGTGGGAGGTTCTAAAGATGTGCACAAGCATCTATCATGAGTGAAAACAGTGGCAGTGAATATTCTCTGCTGTAGAGTCAACCATCCGTGTTTAAAGCTGGGAAAGGGCTAACATAAAACCTTCATTTCTAGAACAGGGTTCGGCAGATGAGAATTGGATATTGGTGTTTTGTGCCGTACTCAATAATAATTGTGAATTGTAAATTAACAGTAGGTTTTTTTCTGACATAAAACATCACTCACTTTCTGTTGTGCACCGAGGTGTGCCCAGCCTGATGTTCTCTACTCAGTAGTAAATAGGGCAGCTGGCGCCTGGCCAGCCTCTCTTGTCTGATCGCATCCAACAAACACAAGTTAATATGAACATATCAGAGTTTGAATCTTGGTGTTAACCAGTCAGAAGACCCTGGCTCTGAGTCGGAGGTTCCTCTTGCAAAGCTAAACGCTGGCTGTGGAGCCTATGATGAGGCTTCACAGATGCCAGCCAAAGGAGCATGCATGAGACCAGTGTTAATAAACCCCAAGGCCTCCCGGGACTAAGGTCTCAGGGTGGATCTGCACTGACATCTCACCCAGCTGTGCGTCCCACAGGTGACATGCAGCACATCCTCACGGACCTGACATCAGTCAGACCTGGGAAAACAAACACATAAGGATCCTACTACTCAAACTCGGGAGACGCTGTGTCGGGAGCCATTAGGAAAATGGGACAATACGATACTGTCAGAGAAGCAGCTGACTCTCCTGTCCCCACCCCACCTCAGGTGGGTGCCTGCACCTGTTCTTTCTGCTCTGCCGCCTAGAAGCTCCAGCTGGCTCTTGTCACATCTCCCCTGTGGGGGGCAACGTGACTACAGAGCTCACACTGGGAGCCGGGAGGGTTTTATACACCATTCTGGTCTGTTTGTAGCCCTGTTTTTCTCTCAGTGGTGATGGAGTCCACACCTGCCCTCCAGGCAGAGAGTAAAGAGTCATTGATCATGGATGGACAGGCACAGCTGCAGAGACATGGGTGCAGTTTGAGTGGGAACCAGGAGGGGCAGGTGGGGACCCAGCGCCACCTGGCACAGGGCCACACAGGGAAAACATTCACAAAACTACCCCAGTACGCCCTCCTCTTGGGTGAGAGTCCAGGAATCCCTGTGGCTGCACATGCAGGCAGGGAGAGTATCGAGGAATAAGCTGCTGGTCGGCCCCAAAGCATCGCCACAGAGGACGTGACATGCTCATCGCAAACGGAAGAGACATCTTCTGGCCGGGAAGTCAGGCATTGGACCTGATGGACGCGTGAGTGCCCTGTAACCAACTACAGAGGTTCCTGCTGTGGTGACGAGCGGAAGCGGGAAGCAAAGAAACCCAATCGAGGGTTTCTACAAAGTCCCGGCTTCTGGCCGACTCAAGTGTCAACATCACAAGACTGCAGCGCAAACCGACGGAGGAAATGGCTGCTGCCCTCCCGTCACCGACCTTGGATCTTAGCGGAAGATATAAAAAGCACTTCTGGGAGATGGGAGGATCTGAAAACACAGTTTGTTAGGAAATAGAGTGTTTCAATAGTATGTCCCCGCGTTTACAGACCATTTTTACTGCCACGGTTGTGTGTGTGGTACACTCATGTATGTACCTTGGTGCATGTGTGTTTATGTAATCTGTATGTATGTGTTGGGGTGTATATCTAGGCACATGTCTGTGTGTGCAAGTGTACCCATATATGAGTGTATGTGGATCTGTGTACAGGTGTGTGTGCATAAGTGTTCATGAACTAATGTGTGTGTGCACAGACCTCCGCATGTGTCTGTACGCTTACATGTGCACATGTATGTGTGCACCTGTGTGCATATCTCTTTATGCATCTATCTTTGTGTACATGTGCAAGTGTGCCTCTCTATGTATATGCATGCATGCTTATCTATACATATATATGTACATGTGTCTAGGTACACACATGGTGCATATCTATGCACGTGTCTCTATGTGCATGTTTCTGTTGTGTATGCGACAGTGTACAAGTCTGGCTGTGTGTGTGCATATCTACATATGTACACGTGCATGCACGTGGGTACATGGGCACACATGGGCACATGAGCAAAGTCTCAATGGTGGCAAGAATGTCTGTCTGTGATGGCCAGCCGGGCTGGCCCGTGGCATCCAGGCCACTGGTGAAGAACCTCCCTCTGGTGAGTCTGAGTCCCCAGAGAGGATTAGATCAGGCTCAGTAGTTAATTCATCGGTTGATTAAAGGCACAGCCTATCCGGAGACAGAACTGGGGGAGGCGGCCACGGGATGTGTCCTGAGGGTGTGCCTTTGACAGGCGCATTCTGTCCCTGGCTGCGGCCTTTCATTCCTCTTGGGCTCCTGGCCTCTGTGAGTGGATAGTGTCCTCTGCCATGTCCCTTCCTGTGGAGTCTGTCCTGCCACCAGACCACAGGCTGGACCCTCGGAAACTGTGAGCTACAATCCACCTCCTCGTCTAAACTGCTCCAGGATTTGTCAAAAGAAAAACCATGAACCAGTTCCAGTATTTACACACAAGAACTTCCCCCCTAAATATTAAGACTGCTCAACATCATTAAGAAAAAAAATAATAAAAACAAGCAGGAAAGTGTGATCACTGAGTGGAGGCAATTGTTTAAATAGACACCCTGAGGCTACGCCCACTTTCCTTCTGGAATATTCTGTAAGAATCATCTCTATCCAGCTGTTTTACTGGGACCCCACTGCAGGGAAAGCTCAGACTCCAGCAACAGGGAGGCCTAGGCTGCCCATCCCGAGCCATCCTGGCCTCTTGGTATGGGAAACTGGAGCATTTCGTGGGAGCAGCGGGTGCCTGGGTGATTATCAGCACCTGGCCCCCAGCCTTCCACACAGACTCACAGGGGCTGTGTTCACTTGGTCAGCTTGGGGTGCACACATCTCCATGTGCCACGTGGCTCCTCACCATCCATGTCAGCCTCTCTACCCAGTAAGGGAACTGATCCCATGACCTACTCTCCCTAAGTGGTCTTAGCTCTGCCCAACTTCTGGGGTTCACTGACTGGCCTCCGTCTCTGGCCTGCACCTTGGCATAGTGCCCCATGGGGAATCCATCTGCTTGGCTGGCAAAACACCCCTGCCCACCTCTCAGACACCTGTGCCTGCCAGTCCTCCAGTGCTACCTCCCACTTTCCCTCCACGACGCTCCTGACCTCTGGTGGCCACTTGACCTTGCAGCCCCGGTGACCAGAGTAGGACAGGAATCAAGGACAATGCTTAGAGTCAAATGTGACTGTTGACTGGATAACTCGAGAGCCCAGGTCCCTCCTCAGACATAAGTTTTAGATTGCTCTGCACAGACTACATCAGTCCCAGAACAACAACAACAAAAAGTTCTACCCCTGGGCAGACTGAACAATACTTTAAATTCCATTTTCTTGGGGGCTGAGGAGATAGCTCAGTCAGAAGATTATTTGCAAGTACAGACCCTGACTCAATCCCTCATAAAAGGAGAGGGCATGGTAGTCCATGGGATATGGGAGTCTGCACCTGTAACCCCAGCACCAGGGAATTGGACACAGGGGGACCCCTGGGACTTGCTGCTAGCCAGTCTAGCTGGATCAGAGTCCCAGGTTCAGCGAGAGACTTTGCCTCAAAGAATACGGTGGAAAAGTAATTGAAGGAGACACTTGACCTTGAACTCCGGTCTCCTCACTCACTTATACATACATACATTCTCTCTCACACACAGGTTCACACATACACACTTACACATACATACATTCCCTCTCACACACAGCTTCACACATACACACTTAAACATACATACATTCTCTCTCACACACAGCTTCACACATACACACTTACACATACATACATTCCCTCTCACACACAGCTTCACACATACACACTTAAACATACATACATTCTCTCTCACACACAGCTTCACACATACACACTTACACATACATACATTCTCTCTCACACACAGCTTCACACATACACACTTAAACATACATACATTCTCTCTCACACACAGGTTCACAATACACACTTACACATACATACATTCTCTCTCACACACAGCTTCACACATACACACTTATACATACATACATTCTCTCTTACACACAGGTTCACACATACACACTTACACATACATACATTCTCACACACAGGTTCACACAAACACACTTGTACATACATACATACATTCTCTCTTACACACAGGTTCACACATACACACTTACACATACATACATTCTCTCTCACACACAGCTTCGCACATACACAGCAGACACAAAATCAATTCCCTTGCATAAAACGTGCTAGGGCATAGATCTAGTTTGAACTAGGCCACCTATATGAGTATAAACGTGTACACTCTATGGTGATGTCCCCGAGGGTAACACACCCATGAGACACACGGAGAGAAGCACACACCGTCTCGTAGGGAGGGTGAGACGTTGACAGAGCTCAGGTGTTTTTTTTATCCCTGTGAGGATGGCCACTCAAAGCTTCGGGCCAATTCCCTGGCAGTGAAGAGGTGTCTGCACTCCCGGCTTTGGGGCCCGCCGCCACCTCTATCTTTGCTCACTGATGGAGACCAGGAACCTGGATCGTGAACGCACGTGGGCAGATGGACACACATACTCTGGACGGAAGCATTGGGGTCTGATTTTAGGGAGACTGGATCTTTGGCTCCTCTAGTTTCTTTTCTTTTCTTTCTTTCTTTCTTTCTTTCTTTCTTTCTTTCTTTCTTTCTTTCTTTCTTTCTTTCTTTCTTTCTTTCTTTCTTTCTTTCTTTTTTTTAGTTCCAAGCCAAGCTGAAGGCATCAAAAAGGAAAAAGATCACCCCAAAGCAGGGAACGCCAACTCACGAGGTAGCACAGATGGTGACTAAGAATAGCAGTCGGCGCGAGGCTTACGTAAGTGTGGCTCGGCAGGAACCCAGGCAGCAGGAGCCACACGCCCCTTCGGCCTCCTTGCTTCTGTGGCACCCTGAGGGGGCACCCTGAGGGGGCACCGTGCCTATTTGGATGGCCTCCTGGGGGCCTGGCTGGTTGTATCTGATGCTAAGCAGTAGGTTCCCCTGAAGCTACCTGGACAAGAAAACCCAGGGAGCAGCAGAGCCCTGGTCTGGGGGTTGTGCCCACGCAGCTGCTTCCGGACACACTCTGCCGCCAGGATCCTGGAGGAGCCGTATGGGTCTGCCTCCACAACTACGTGCAGTGTGTGGACGGGGCCTGGACGGCTTCGCAGCCCCAGCCCCCCAGCCCCAGAATAGATCCCACTGTGCTCATACTGTGCCTCCTTGCCAGGAGACCCTTGCCAGAGGCTCAGAGGAGGACAGCTGAGCCCCTTGAACAAAGCCTCATTTCCTAGGGCGCCATCCTTCCCTGGGCTTCGGCTAGTGGGGCTGAGACTGCTTCCCTCCTTGTGGCAATAACCCAGACTTTCTACCTCCTCCTGGAGACGCGCTCAGCCCTCGCTTTCTTCTGCCTGACCCTGCCCTCCGTGCTGTTCTCTCTCTCTCTCTCTCTCTCTCTCTCTCTCTCTCTCTCTCTCTCTCTCTCTCTCTCTCACACACACACACACACACACACACACACAGCAGCCCTTTCAGGGGGCCTCCCCAGGGGTCCCAGCCAGACAGGAAGGTGGGCCCAGTCCTAGGACAGCAACAAACCGGTTTGCAGACCCTGCCTCCACACCGGGGATCTCAGTACCTTCCTACACTGCCTGCCTTCCCGGTACCCTTGTATCGGCAACCTTCCCTCGCTGGACTCCACTCCCAGCTTGGCTACACACTCCTGGGTCACCTTCCGCTGCATTTTCACAGGCCTGCCCCAGGCCTGGCCTACAGGAGTTTCTCAGAACACCTGCTGGGTACGTATGAGTTAATACCCTGGATCATTTCTTCTCATGAGAAAGCGCTAGAGATCAAAGAGGATTCACGGCAGTTTTGCTGGCATGAATGGCAACCTCTGCTGTTTCCAAATTATCACCAGCAAATGCTAAGAGTCATAGGAGAAACGCTTCCTGTTTTATAGTGTCAGAATCAATGCACGCCATGGTGGCATGCACCTACGATTCCAGTGTTTGGGAGGCTGAGGCAGGAGGATCACTCTGCTACAGCGTGAGGTCCCGACTCAAAACCAGGCAATAACAACAGAAGACAAAGGACAATGTAAAACTAGAGCCAAATTCTTCCCTTACAGCCACGTTCACAAAGCCAGGCTTTAAAGATAAGCCAGCTTGTCAGAAGCCCGCCTTGTTCTAAGCTCAGCGACATCCACACTTGACAAGAGGAGCCCGGGCTACACCAGGGCGCCTGCAGCCGCCATGCTGCGTGTGGGACAGGTTCACAGGACCGCTCCAGGCTTAAAACGTCATCCCTGTGTTTCCTGGGGAGATGCTCTGTGTTTGGAAACACATCTTCTAACCTGGGTGTGACCCACTGGATAAAACAGACGGTTCAGTGGGTGAAGGTTCCCGGGACCCACACGTTAGATGGGAAAAACTGATTCCCGAGAATTGTCTTCTGACCTCGACACACTTGGCACAGCACATGTGTCCCCAAGTAAGTAAATGAATGTCATTTAAAAAGATAACACACACACACACATACTCTCTCTTTCACACACACACACACACACACACACACTCACACACACACACACACACGCATGCACACACACTCACACACACACTCACACACACACACTCTCTTTCACACACACACTCACACACACACACACTCACACACGGTCACACTGTGATGGTATCAGCAGACCTGTGACCAGGTGAGCACATGTGGTACGAATGCCCAAACCATGGTCACGCCGGCCCCACCAGGTGCACAGCTGTACCTATGTTAAAGAAGTAAACAGGAGCTGCGGAGAAGGGAGCCTGGGCTCTGAGTAGACGTGAGCAAGAGTGAGTCAAGGAATGGAGGCTGCCCCGGTGGCGGCTGGGCACTGATGGTGCAGTACAAGTGTGTGAATGAAGGTTCTGAGGGCCTGCTCTCTCACAGGAATGTGAGCACAAGCCGGTCCGAGCCCCAGACAAGTCAGGGTCATCCTGGCTCCCGCCACCCACACTGGCTTCTGTGCACAGACGGAAGAGCTGGGGGGAGGGGAAGGATGCCCCTGCGAATAGGGGCCTCTGTTGTGTCAACCCAGGACAGACCACTCCACTCCAAGAGCGGTCCCGGCAACAGGTTGACCTGGGCCCTGCTGCTGGATGTGGAGATGCCGGTCACAGCATCCCGTACAAATCCATACTCCTGGAAATGCCGGTGTGCACACATGTCTGTTTACAGTTGGTGGGACACCAGAAGCCCTGTGTCTTGTGAGACCCCCCCCCCCCCCCCACACACACACACACACTGGGTGTTCTTATTATTTCACATCAGTGATGACAGGAAGACTAGATAGGGACAAGGGAGATGGGAGCTTGCTCACTCCTAGGCACCCCTGCAGAAGTTCACCAGGTGCTTACAGGATGCTGCTCAGTGAGGACTTGCACCTGGACTGTAGGCTGCGAGAATCACAGTAGACACAGAGCCTTTAATTTTTCCTATAGAGGAATGGGTTTCTTGTGGTACTCAAACCTCAGCACGGCAGTCCCCAGATGGGGCGACCCAAAGAATTCCTGACCCAGAGCAGGAGGCCAGAAGAACCTGAAACCATGGCATCGGTTGCCTAGAGACCTTAGGGGCAGCTAAACAGTCCCAGCCTAGAGCCACAGTGCTGGTGGACAACCAGACTTTGGGTCCTTCATGAAGCTGTGGGTGACAGGTGGGGACGGCAAGCGTGGGTGAACTCATCTCGGAAGAAGTGGCCTGAGTTAAGTCTGTGGGTGGGTGGGGAACAGCTGCTGAAGGAAGAGTTCTGTTGCCTCCGTCTTGCTGTTCCGAAATGATAATTGCAGCCTGAAAATGCCAGCAAGTCCTGCGACTTTGCAGCTGTGGGGGATGCAGACAGTCCTTGAAAGTGAGGGTCTCTGTGCGCTATGAGGGCTTCTTCACAAGGACCAACACATCTCAGGACGAATGTCAAAGATCAACAACCCAACGCGGAATGGTTAAAGTTGCTTAGCAACAACGAGTGGATTCAATACCCAACTTCTAGCCTAAAGACCGACATGCTCAGAACTTTTCCGCTCCAAACTCCTGTGCTCCGTTATTGAGAAAATCACAACAGACCCCTATGAATGACCACCCGGGAAAATGAACATGCCCAGAGATCAGGAGTCCCTCTGGGCCAGTCAGGGCTCAGCCTACCCCTGCCCCTCCCTAGGTCCCCTGCTAGCCACCTTAACCCCCCACCTTCCACCCAGACTAGAAAGAAAAGCAGTGAGCTGCCACCCTCCAGGAGTGCGGAGAGCTCTTCGGGGTACTTACGGCTATTCGCAGGACCGATGCCTTCACAGAGGTCCATCTGTCCTGCCTTCGGTCTATGACCAAGATGAATCCAATGCCAGCATCTTGCAAACTGAAACAGGGAGAAACACTTGCAGTCAGCATGTGCTGGCAGCCAACCTGGCTTCCACGTACATCGGTGACCCCACCATCCCATGCCATCTCTGCACCGCAAGCCAGAGTGCATGCCAGAGAGAGGTCTCAGCAGAGGAACAGGCTTCCGAAGGCCCGAGCAGCCCCACCCTGTAAATCCCAGGACTTTCTTCTGTGTATGTTGTTTATTTCTGAGCATCAATTCACAGAGCAGCAGAAGCCCCTCCTCCTGGAACAGAGTGACATCTCACTGCACTGCAAGGGCCAAGCCACTTCTTTTCTGTGTGTGCACGGACAGCCGATCGAACCAGCCCGGAACAAGCTCCAGGACCCCGTACATCACGTTAGTCCCAGCATCTGAGGTCCCGTGCTCATCCACTTTAAAAAATGGCTCCCGATGACATCACAATTTGGGGTGAGAATCTCCAAGGCTTGGGAGGGCTCCCCGGTGTCTGTGGGGTGCGAGGCGTGAGCTCTCGCCCTCCGCAGCAGCGACATCTGTGATAAAGGCAAGGCAGCATCGTGCAGCGGTGTAGCATGCCCCGAGCCTCTCCGCTCAGCCTGGCGGCAGAAGCCTGAGTCATGGGGTGGAAGTGGAGGACGTGGGAGGCCTGCTTCTGTTGGGTAATCTCACATCCAAGCCAATTGTGCAGTGCCAGCAGCCACTGCTCCCAGCCAATCCTCGGCAGCACGGAACGAGACAGGCCGGTGGAGGAGGCGCTGGCTCCTCCGAGGGCCTGATTTCCGAATCTACGAACGTATCTCCTCAGCAAGCCATGTCTGCACTTAAGGGAAAGTCAGAACTGCACAGCGCACTATAAATTATGCAGTCGGCAAAACTCCGCACGCTGCAGCTCCATTAATAGACCACTCTGAGTCCCAGGAAGTCACGTGGCAGTGGTGTGCAAAGCACACAGTTGCTAGTGTGCTGCTGAGCACCTGGCACACTGGGGGGGGGGGCTGCTCCACACGTTCAACGACATGCAAAATGCTCCTGATAAAAAGCCCACATCTGAGTAAGCTTTCTCCCCTCTGCTGCTGGTCGCTCAACAGAATTACAGACCAACCCACCTGCCCAGCTGGTTCTCCTGGGCCGGTGCCTGAAGCAGTGGAGACAGAATAGACCTCCTGTCCTGCTCTGGCCTGGGCAATACAGGCGCCCTCTACCCTAAGGTTGTATGGGGGGCTTCTGAGTGGCCCTACACAGGGCTTCACTGTA
This sequence comes from Peromyscus leucopus, assembly GCF_004664715.2. NCBI lineage: Eukaryota > Metazoa > Chordata > Mammalia > Rodentia > Cricetidae > Peromyscus > Peromyscus leucopus. The sequence goes on along the minus strand of NC_051077.1, from coordinate 2,984,882 downwards.
GTGCTTAATGGTTGGTGGGTGAATCCAACTAAGCTGTCCTGGCCTGTACCATGTGGTCCACAACGCAGCCCAAAACCAGGCAGGGAGGTGACAGCATTGTAGTGACCACCTGCAGTACAGACCACGGATGATGCCGGAGTGATGGGTCCCTGACCATCCCCTCAAGGCTGTAGGCCATTTCTCTATGATGCATGAGACACACGCGCAATCACAGAAGCCCTGAGGCCACAGGACAGCTGGGCTGGTGGGAGCCCACCTCCCGCCTCCCTCCTCTGCCGCAGGGGGATGTGTTGGGGCTGCCACTGTAGCTCCGAGTCAGTCATCCAAGCCTGACCCTCCCCGGAGGGACAGAGAAAAGCAGGCCGGGGACAATGGGTTGTCACCATACATACAAACAGTCCAGCTGCGTGCTTCCAGTCCCAAACCAGTGGCACACAAAGGGCTTCCTAACAGCAGCCCACACCCGGGGGGGGGGGGGCACGCATGAGGTGAGACACTGCTCTCCCGTGACTCACCGCGGCCACCTCTGGGTCCTCTTCTACAAACACGGGAGCCTGATGGGGCCCCTGACATGCAAACCCAGGAAAAGGGGAGATCTACGGCTGGGGTCACCATTTCACAGAGCACCACAGCCTGACTCAGTTTCCCCCTTCTTTTCTGAAGCAATTTTGTGGAGGAACCACAGCCTCTTTCTCCAGTCTCTCCATGTTTCTCATGGACTCCCTTCCTGGAGGAGCTGGAGAGGTGACCAGGAGGTAAGTTTGCTTGCCATGCAGTATGAAGGTCTGTGCATGCAGTCCAAGCACCCACATACGGAAAGAGCTGGCATGGCTGTGCACACATGTAAGTTTAGAGCAGGGGGAGGCTGGGATAGGCTCTCTGGGACTCACCGGTCAGCCAGTCAGGCCAAGTCAATGAGCTCCAGATTTGGGGATCGACCCTGACACAAAAAGTAAGCTGGAGAGTGATTGAGGAAGACATTGGATGTTGACCTCTGACCTCCGCATGCACATACATGTGCATTTGCACATGCCCATACACAAACGTGTACACATGCATACAATATGCTCACATATATGTGCATACACACATACATTGTGATACCCCTTCACAATTCCACAACAGGACCTAGACCCGAGGCCCTAGCGAGTTCCTGAAGCCAGAATATTCCTTCAGGAACAAACTTCCGCAAAGCATCTCTGGGGCACTGGCCCTCCCCAGCCTAATGTAGAGGCTTGAGAGCCTACACCCGGCTTGCCAGCTCCTGAGTGCATCTGCCCAAATGCCCAAGCAAGCAAAACACTTGCCGATGGCCGCACACAGCACAGCAGGTCCCTTGTCTTCCACTTGTGAAGCCCTGTTCCTACGCCCGGTGCCGTGGGCATGGCTTCACTCACTCAAACCAAACCCCTGGATTTTCCTAAAATCCTGTACTGTGAACACGGATATCACACGAGACCATTTGAGTGAAAAAAAAAAAGTATTACATATGAAATACTGTCTTAGTTAGGGCTTCTGTTGCTGTGGTGAAATACCATGACCCAAAGAAAGTTGGGGAGGAAAGGACAGCTTGGCTTCCACTTCCACATCACTGTTCATCATCAAAGGAGGTCAGGACAGGAACTCAAGCAGGGTGGGAACCTGGAGGCAGGAGCTGACGCAGAGGCCATGGAGGGGTGCACTTACTCGCTTGCTCCTTTTCTTTATAAATCTGGGTAAGATTGGCCACTAATAACCACACAACACAGTCAATGCTAGGCCGTCTTGAAATCTCTGCCAGTGCCATTAATTCAAACTCTTCAATTTAGCCTCAGGCAGATTTTTTTGGACAAGGGCAGAGCTCAGCCACATTCTTCACGAAAATATCCCAAGAACAGTCTCTAGGCCACTTACTAATATTCTTCTTCTCTGAAACCTTTTGAGCCAGGCCATCATAACCTACGTTGTTCTCAGTCCCTCTGTCTTCCACGCTCCTCCTAGCATGGCCCATTAAACCTCAAAAGCATTCAAATGCTCTCCTAGTCCAAAGTCCCAAAGTCCACATTCTGCCAACATGCATGGCCAGGCCTGTCACAGCAATAACCAGCTCCCTGGTACCAACTTCTGTCTTAGTCGGTGTTTTATTGCTGTGAAGAGACACCAAGACCACAGCAACTCTTATAAAGGAAAACATTTGATTGGGACTTGCTTATAGTTTCAGAGGTTGAGTTCATTATCATCATAGAGGAGAGAGCATGGTGGCGTGCAGGCAGATGTGGAGTTCTACATCTGGATCCGTAGGAAGCAGGAAGAGAGAGAGACACTGGGCCTGGCTTGGGCTTTTGAAACCTCAAAGCCCACCCCTGTGACACACTTCCTCCAACAAGGCCACACCTCCTAATCCTGCCCAATAGTGCCAGCCCCTGATGACCAAGCATTCAAATCTATGAGCCTATGAGGGCCATTCTATGTCAAACTACCACACACACCAAGGATTAAACACACACACTAGGGGGACAGGCCACATTGCGAGCTGTGCTTCTGGATGGTCTGCCCATGGCGACTGGTTTATGGCTGGATGACTGAGGGTGGGAAGGCAGTTGTGTTCTCATTCCGCTGCCCAGCAGCTCACAGTCTGGGCACAGAGAACTCCCGGGGCAGTTGGCCCCATCATGATTCCTGCCAGCCAGGGCCAGACCCCTCTTTCTGGGTGAGGACCTTTTGACTTTCTGTGTGGCTATGGGCCAAGTGTGAGACCAACACCACCACAGTTCTTTACCAAGGCCTCATGGTGACTCCGTGAGGGTGGGCGCTACCTTGTCGGGCACAGGAAGGTTACATTTTTTTGCCTGTTGTCACAGAGCCCAGACAGGTGGATCTGCCATACTAGGTCACTAGGACACTATGGCTGCCTCCCAGAGTCACAGTCACTGTAGGAAATCCTGGGATGCATTAGTCCCTTTCTCCTCACCATCACTGGCAGCCTCCAGCCCCAGGGCATACTCAGCTGGTTCCCAGCCACAACTCTATCTTGTGTCTCTCCATGTGGACTGAGGCAGATGCTCCTCCTACTGCTGCTAACATCCCCTCCCTCCCACGCCAGGCATCACAGCTGGGGGTGGTCCCATCATCATCACAGCTGGAGGTGGTCCCATCATCATCACAGCTGGAGGTGGTCCATCATCATCACAGCTGGAGGTGGTCCCATCATCATCACAGCTGGAGGTGGTCCCATCATCATCACAGCTGGAGGTGGTCCCATCATCACAGCTGGAGGTGTCCCATCATCATCACAGCTGGAGGTGGTCCTATCATCACAGCTGGAGGTGGTCCCATCATCATCACAGCTGGAGGTGGTCCCATCATCACAGCTGGAGGTGGTCCCATCATCATCACAGCTGGAGGTGGTCCCATCATCACAGCTGGAGGTGGTCCCATCATCATCACAGCTGGAGGTGGTCCCATCATCACAGCTGGAGGTGGTCCCATCATCACAGCTGGAGGTGGTCCCATCATCATCACAGCTGGAGGTGGTCCCATCATCACAGCTGGAGGTGGTCCCATCATCATCACAGCTGGAGGTGGTCCCATCATCATCACAGCTGGAGGTGGCCCCATCATCACAGCGGCTCCTTGCCTGCACTCCCAGCAAGCCAGGCCCTGAAGTTGGCCCCAGGAGGGTGGTGGTTCCCCTGGGATCCTGCAGGGAGGTTCCCTGGGCCTTGAAAGACAGCATGGCTGGTTTCTCTAAAAGTGGAGAACTGGAGGAGGCGGCGTGAGGGGGCCTCAGGTGTTCTCTGAGTTCAGCCACCAGCATTGTTAGCAACACCCACTGTGATTCCCAGCTCTAAAACATGGAGGGGGGGGGCACTTCCCAGACAGGCACATGAGCTAAATTTTATACAAAAAGGCCCAGCGGTCTCACAAAGGCTGTTTCAGGAGTTTGGAATTTGCTGGAACCTTCTCTAAGGTCGCTGCTGCTCTGGTTTTGAAGGCCTGGTGTCTGACCACTGGGTAGGAACAGCGATGACAAAATGACAGGCACAGGGCCAGGCTCTGTCCTGTGATAGAAGTAAACTCCCAGCTTCACATTCCCCCCCAGGACCCAGCCCAGCCGGACCTTCTCATCGGACCCCGCAGGGGTGGAGGAGGACTTCCTTCATCCCACATTGGTTTGGGGGCAGCAAAGGTCCAACATCCCCAGCCCTCTGACATCAGTGAGGGAGACCCCATCAGAGCTGCGTAAGACTCGCTCCATAGAACACTGTCCTCCGGCCATGGTATGGCTGCCTCCCTCTGTAGGTCAGAGCATCTGCGAGAACCCACAAGAGACCCTCACAAGGCCAGGCCTGCTATGCCCGCAGAGACGGAGGGGGTGGGGGGATCTCTGGACTCTCACCTGAGATTCTCGGCACCCCCTCCCTCCCACCTGCCGCCCCACATCCTCACTGCATATCATCCTGTCCCAGCTTCTCACGGTTTTGGGAGATTGCACCTTTTCCATGATGCAACTCTTTTGGGGTTACCCACGTGCCTATAGGAAGGCCCCGTCAATTCATCACAGTGACTGACAACATGGACTTGTTGGGAATCTTTTTTTCTGGCTGGTCATCTGTCCCTTTGGTGTCCCCGGCATCATCTTCCCAGGAAAAATTAACCCCACAGCTCACCTAAGTAGAAAGCGAGATGTGGGATGTTAAATATTCAAGGACCAGACAGCAGAGGTGAGTTTTAGGGCCTGGGTACAGCAGCCAGCGCTCAGAGCCGGGGTGCGGCAGCCAGCACTCAGAGCCGGGGTACAGCACCCAGCACTTAGAACCCACGGTCTAACCCAGTGGATGCTGGCTTTCCAGTGGTTGGTGGAGGGCTGGATAAGTGTGAAGTGTCCCCCTGTGGTGCCTGGATGTAAGGAACCAGCACATGGGGGGGGGGGTTTGGGGAGGGAGGAGCCTGGAGAGTTATGAGATGAGCAGAGACCCCAGGGTCACAGGACATGTTCACCCCAGATGGAACATCTCTGGCCAGTGGGCCATGTCCCCTTCGTTTCTCAGTGTGTGAAATGTCCCATCCCACCTGAATGCCACTGTGTCTTAGTGTCACTGGAGTTTAAGATCGGGTCCTGGGGCACAGTGTACAAGATTTACAAAGTAGTTATAAGACTGAAAGGGGGCAGGGAAGCACGTGCAACCAGGGCAGGTGGGAGGAGCTATGCGGCTCACCGGGACATTCGGGATTTTACGATAGTTTGACTAACGGCGCCCCCAGGTGGTCGGCATGAAGCTGCACATTCAGGACGGTGCTGGGGCTGGACCATCCCCCTACCCTCTGGCCTCTGACCAGATAGCCAGGCCTCACTGGTTGAAGCCACAGCTGGCTGCTTAGGGCATCCTGAGATCATAAAGGTATAGAGTCTGTGAGGACCCAGCCAGGGCACAGGGGCAGTCCAGGACAATAAGGCCATCTTCCTGAGCGAATCCACCTTCTCTGGGCTGCCTGGCTGGCTTCTGTGGGTTCAGGAGGCCCGGAGTCAGTCAGCAGACTGACAGCTCTATTGATTCTCCTGAAACACACAGGACCTAGTCCCTTCTGGGCAGGAACAGGGATGGGGTCACAGAACTGGGTGGACTCCCTGCCATCTGTGGATGTTATTACTTATGCCTGGCTCTGGGCAGGTGTCCCCCAGCCTCAAGGCCTCTCTGAAGGTACAGGAATGTGCTGTGGGCTGGTGGAGGGCAGAGGGACTCAAGACACTACATGATCAAAATATTCCTGGCTCTGGAGGACGAGGAGACTAACAGAACCCACAGTTCCACAGCAGGTCCTGAGCTCAACCGCCTTTATCTGGACATTAGAAGTGGATTCAGGGACCCTGCTGTCCAAAATGGCCTGAATCCACCCAACTCTCAGCCATCTTGGTTAAGCAGCCTCTGCCCTGCCCTTTCCCTCAGCCTCCCAGAATCCATGGTCTCCCCACAGAAGGCCTCTATGAGCTCTGCTGAACTCCTGAAGACCTGAGTTGGACTGTGCTCAGAACCAGAGCTCAGCACACCTCACAAAGAAATCACTGGTGTGTGTGTGTGTGTGTGTGTGTGTGTGTGTGTGCATGTGCGTGTGTGCATGTGTGTGTGTGTGCGCGTGTGTGCATGTGTGTATGTGTGTGCGTGTGTGTGTGTGTATGTGTGTGTGCGTGTGTGTGTGTGTGTGTATGTGTGTGTGTGTATATGTATGTGTGTGTAGTGGGAGCCGTGCCACTGACTGTCTCCATTGTGGCTGCAGGCGTTTGCTAGTCTCCTCCCTGAGGGCTGCCCAAGGCTGCCAAGACCTCTCCCATCAACCTTTTCGATCCTAGAACAAGAATTCTAACACGTAGTATTCGGACGCACTGGCCTCCTCTCAGTCATCACAGCTCCCGGGACAGCCAGCTAAGGGCAGTGTGTGACACGAAGGCCACCCTGGCTCACTATTTGTGCCTCCCTGAGCTTCCTTACAGTCCAGCGACGCCGCCTCTAGCAGGGTGACAGCTGCTGTCCCTCCTCCTGGACAAGCGGCCAGGATGACCACTGGCCTGGGCCTGCCTGGAATTTGAGGCCCAGGCTGTTAATAGGGCATGTATTGCAGACTGCAGCTGCCCAACATGGGATCCCTAGTCATGGGTGAGCAGAAACAACTCTTTTAAATTTAAGTGGCCACAGGTGGTCGGCAGCTATCATACTGGAAGACAGTTACAGAGAAAGATAACCTAATACACAATTAAGAGGACGTGGCCTCTGGTGGGGTTAGGAGAACGTGACCCAGGAAGGCACAGGGACAGGACCTCATGAGAAGGTCACTACTGCAGTATGAGGTGTCCAAGGGCAGAAGTTGTGGGGACTCTGGGAAGCCTGGGGGGGGGGGAGGGCTCCCAGTGCTCAAAGCGCCAGACCATAAATCCAGCACTTTATAAATCGAGCTGATGTAAGAAGCTGAAGTCCAGGGCAGCCTGTGAGAACTCTGAGAAGGGACGGGGACGGGGACGGGGGGGGGGGGGGGGGGGGGGGGGGGGGAGAGGGGGCTCGTCCATGCGAGCATGAAGCAGCCCTGTCTCTCTGCAGTCCTCTTGGCCTGGCTCAAAGCTGGCAGAGGGATCTGAGCTCCTCCTGGTTTTTGTCACACTGTTACCCTGACACCGCAGATGTCCTGGCTAGTCTCTTGTCTACTGGACACAAGCTAGAGTCATTTGGGAAGAGGGACTCTCATTTGAGAAAAGCCCCCCCCCCGCTCCCCCCCCCCCTCCCCCGGTATAAGATCAGGCTACAGGCAAGCCTGTATGATATTTTCTTAGTGTTTGATGGGGAGGGTCCAGTCCAGTGTGGGTGGGGTCATCACTAGGTTACTTTCCTGGGTTCTATAAGAAAGCAGGCTGAGCAAGCCATGAGGAGCAAGCCAGCAAGCAGCACCCCTCCATGATGTCTGCATCAGCTCCTGCCTCCAGGTTCTGCCCTGCTTGCGTTCCTGCCCTGACTTCCTTCAGTGATGGACAGCGATGTGGAAGTGTGAGGCAAATAAACCCTTTCCTCCCCAAGTTGCTTTTGATCCTGGTGTTTCATCACAGCAGCAGTGACCCTTACGAAGACAAAGGAGCAGACCTGGGTACATGAGGCTCAAGGGAGCATCGCCCGGGTAACTTAGGAACTGTCGTCACCAAGGGACAGAGCATGAAAACCTACTAATCTAGTAATGGCCCGCCACCGCAGCAGGGTCTCCACCGTGAAAGCAAGGACCCCAAAGCCCCGGTTGACAAGCGGGTGCACTTGGCCCGTTGACACTGCGGGGGGCCGACCAACAGGGCGCCATGCTGCCCACCACACGTGGAAGTGAGCGGTCTTGAGGCTCACCAACCCTCATCTGTGGCTCCCAGTGAGGAGGAAGCAGAAAGCGGAGCTTGCACATTGAACACGGGCATGGCTGTGGTGTGGCGCATGCGTGGTGTGCACACACTCTCTCTACCTGCACACTCACATCCATGGGAATCCCCATCTGAATTCATGGCACGGGTAAGGCTGTCTCGGGGCCACACGTCTGGCTGCCTTGGGGCCTGCGTGAGTGGGCAGCAAGGGAGGGTGAAACAGGCATCCTAGAAGACAGCGCGAACACCGCCTGACAGAGCCCGCGTCCCTCAGCTGTGCTTCTGTCCTTCGCATCCCCCCTCATCCGGTCCTCACAAGCCATGTGTCATTTCAGTGAGCACTTGTGTCTGTGCACACTTGTGAGCATGTATGTGAGTGGTCATGCCTGTGTGCATCTGTGCATTTCTACCCGCACGTTTCCGCGCACATATGGTGCGTGTGCATCTGTACATGCGGACGTGCACACGGGCACCTCTTAGGAGCAGCGGGACCTCGTCACCAAGAACAGCTGGAGAGCTGTCCCTGTCAGCCTGTGTGAACTGTGGGAGCTTTGTAAATGGAGGTTCGGTGTGCCACAGGGGGAGGGGGTCCGGTACCCTCTGGCTGCTCCCAGGCCTCCGAATGTAAAGTCCCTCCAGGGGATTTATGATCTGCTTAGGAGAAAATGCTCTCTGCACTTGGCTCTGAATTTATGCTGGACCAGTGTGTCTTAGCAACTTAACCAAGTGGAGGTTAATAACAACCAGCTTTGGGGCTGCTAATGAGGCAAGGCCTGTGGTCAGGGGTCAGCATGCTCCCGAGAGCAAAGGCTCCTGGGAACTCCGCCAGCCCCCTTGCCACCCAGGCCCCTGGATATCTTTGCCAGAGGACACTGGCCCCACGGAAGTACCCACAAACTATGGCAGCAGAATTCCTAAGGAGCCAATGGTAGCTACAGCAAAGAGAACCCACACTGTGGCCGCTGGAGTTGGGTCTTTCCCCGATCAACATTCTTCCCAGGGGCAGCAAGCCTGGAATGACTTCCTCCTTCCTTCAATATTCATTTTTTCTTTTGTTTATTTCCCTCTTTCCCTTAAGCTCCATCTCTCCGGGGTCCCCCATGTCTCAAACGCGTGGTCTTCCTGCCTCAGCCTTCTGAGTGCGGAGTTTGCAGTAGGAACTATGCTGGGCTCCTTGAACATACTTTTTGTTGTTGCTGTTGTTTTGGAGACAGGGCTTCTCTGTGTAGACCTGGCTGTCCTGGAACTCTCAGAGATCCTCCTGCCTCTGCCTCCCAAGTGCTGGGATTAAAGGTGTGCACCACCACCACCTGGCCTTGAATATTCTTTTTTTTTTTTTTTTTTTTTTTTTTTTTTGGTTTTTTGAGACAGGGTTTCTCTGTGTAGCTTTGCTCCTTTCCTGGGACTCGCCTTGGAGACCAGGCTGGCCTCGAACTCACAGAGATCCTCCTGCCTCTGCCTCCCGAGTGCTGGGATTAAAGGCGTGTGCCACCACCGCCTGGCTGAATATTCTTAAAACTTGCAACTCAACCTGATTTGCTTTGCTTCCCCACATGGTAGAATGTGAACATGCATAAGCATGTAAATGCACATATGTAAACATGTATGTGAATATGTGCATAATGTGTATAAGGATGAGCATATATGCATGAACATACATAAGTGTGTGTGAGCATGCATATGTGAACACGTGTTGGAAACACATAGGAGTGTGTGTGTGTGCATGTGAGAGTGTGCAGGTGTGAACCCTGCATATGTATGAGCATGTATGAGTTCATTGGTGGGTATGAGCATGTATAAGGGTACAAGCACATGGGTAAGTATGCATGTTAGCCTGTATATGTGTACATGTGCAACTGTAAGAACACATGAGTGTGTGTGTGTGTGTGTGTGTGTGTGTACGTGCACGTGGGTGGGGGGGTGTGTCTACAAAAAGCCTTGGTGGCCTTACTTGTACCTGGAGGTGGTCAGGGGAGCTGGTGTGGGGTAGGTGAGGCCGACTTCAGAATCATGAGCCTGTGGGGGAGTGCAGGATGGCTGACAGCATCTCCCACTGGGATCGGCTAGCACCCCTGGGCCTTGAAGAGTTCACGCCAGGCCGGGATGGAGAGATGACTCCACCGTCTGCTCCCTCTTCCTCTCCACAGGCCGCTTCCAGCAGCACATCCAGGACTCTCACCTTGGGGTAGAACTACACGCTTCCACTCCTATCACCCGGGCTACCTCTGTGGTCTCGCGGGCATCCCTGTGTGTCCTCCGTCTCTCTCATAGCCTACCAGATCTGCTCTAATCACTCAAACTGTCCTCAGCAGAGTCCTAACCAGCTGAGACAAGCCAGGAGGGCAGGAGGACTCCGATAATCACAGGAGGGACAGCAGAAGGAGCGGAGCTATATGATGACCGGAGGGGACAGCTGGGGGGTGAGGCTACATCTAAACACAGCATAGCACGGTACTGACCTAGAAACCCATGAACCGTCAGTATCTGGCGGTCCCTGTTCCTCACCTCTACTTCCTGGCTCAGTCCTACATGCCTCGGTACCAAGAGATCTTCCTCCTCTGGTGACACCTAGGGGCTCCGTTTCAACTCTTCCCCGGTTCTACTCACCGTCAGCCCTACCCACCAGCTCCCGCCCACTCCTGACCAGGCCCTTGCCCTGGCCTCCAAACACAAAATGGATCAGTTTGGACCTGCCACCTCCCCGTGGATGTCTGAGTGAGTCTCAGATGAAACATCACCACTTCTGTAGCCCCTTCCCAAGGTCTGACAGACTGAAGACCAGCAGCCCTCTAGGAATCCTCCAGTCCCTCCGTCCCAGATTGGGAACTGCTGAGACATTCAGCCTATGCATGAACCAAACAGTGCTGGAGTTCTAGGCCTCTCTGATGGGAGACGGCCATTACTGGACTACCTAGAGCACAGGGTGCAAGCAATCTAAGAAAGCCTCCTTTTATATACATATTCATTCTGTGGGTTCTGTCCCTCGAGGTTATCTTGACTAATACGGCCACCAGACACAGAAGTGGATGCAGCTACTTCTGCTTTCTTGGTTTCCAGAGCTGCCCCAGGGACCAGGTCTTGTAGGTAGATGACCTCCTTGGGGCCGATGACTAGACGGAATGGTCACCAGGCTCTGGGATACATTGAGCCTCAGCTGCAGAGGGTCTTCCTCCATAGACATGACCCCATGGAGCCTTTCCCAGGGATGGAGAGAAAGATTCACTGGGCTCTTTGAGCCCAGAATAGACAATGGCTAGTGACATTTTTAAAAGCGAGAAGTGACTATATTTTGTTTTCTTGAAACAGGTCTTACTGTTAGCTCATGCTGGATTTGAACTCGGGATCAAGTGTTGGGATTTCTATAGTGCTAAGTAGTCCATGGGAAGAGGCCAGGCCCAGGATCTGTAACAGTGGACTCTGACCCTGTGACTCCTCTCCTCCATGAAGCTCCACCCTGTCCCAGGTCCCCTGGAGTCTCAATCAAGCAATCACTAGTACAGAACCGGCTCTGGCTTCAGCAGCCCCTACCTGGGGATGCTGGTGAGATAGGTCATGACATTCTGGAACTCCTTGTCCGGGATCTCACTGAAGGCTGGGTAGTCGGGGAAGGTGATGACCGGACTTCCGTCCTGTCCCCGCCCACCTAGGGAGGAAAAAGGACAGATATTCAGCAAAGCCTCAGTCTCGGAGCTGTCTCCAACAGAGCAAGAGAGGCTTTTCATGAACACTGGGTGTTTTAATTAACCCCCATCAAAGAAGCTTATCTTTATGTCAAATGGAGACCATCACAGAGAACCACCGCTGGACACATTGCAGAGATCACTGGATCTTGGGGAGTCCGGGCCCCAATGGATACATTTATATCGCACCCTCAAGAGCCATAGACAGCTAACAAAACACCAACCTCAGGCATGAAACTCCCTTTGGAGTTGCTGGTCAGGGATGTCCAAGAGATTCTCAAAACATTATAACGTATGGCTGCTGCCTTTGGCTGCCCCCAGAGGTGGAAGGTAAGCCACCTTTTACTGGAAACACCATGCACTTCAGATACAGGAACCAGAGGACCCGAGCTGGGAGTGACCTGAAGCTTCCTTCCTGAGGACTAGCTTTCTCGGTATCAGAAGATAAAAATGTAAGTTTCTAAGGGAGGGTAGAGACCAACAGTCCCACCCAGACATGATGCCTATGAACCACAGCAAAGACCAACATGACCAAACACAAACCCAAGGGTGTAATAGCGGCATGCATGTTGGGAAGTAACCAACAGCTCTCTAATAGGACTTAGGCTCACTCAACAAGAGCGAACCCATGCCTGGTCCTGGAAACCTCGCCAACAACCTGGGGCTAGTGAAGTCATGGACCCTGGAGGAGAACTTACAAACACCACTTACTAAACAAGCATGAATCCTAATTACATTCTAAATATTTATTCTTGTGCCCACACATAAGTAGAGTTCTCACTCCTCATCAAAGAAACTTCTCTTTGCAGCAGACAGAGACCAATACAGAACACCACAATGGGTCAAAATGCAGAGAACAAGAGACAGTGTGGTGCCTGATCCTAGCTGCTGCATCTGCAACACAACTCCTGTGCAGAAGGCTGGCGGGGTGTGTGTGTGTGTGTGTGTGTGTGTGTGTGTGTGTGTGTGTGTGTGTCACTGTGGGAAAGGTGCAGGGAGACTGTAATAGAATAAAAACAATCAAAGCCAAGAATTCCTCTGTGATACCGTGTCTCTTACAAACGCCATAGAGGCTACACCCATGAAGTCTCATCATCAACCTGGCTGCCTAAGCCAGACCCAAACAATGATGACATCAGTGGACATACAAACACGGAAGAAGGGACGCTCATGGGGCCTCAACCCTGGACAAAGAGCTATAGGCAACTAGGTAACGCTGAGAGTCGAAGAAATGGTCTCCTCCAGGACAGAGCCCCCAACTGATTATCCAACGCCCAGCAGTCAGCCTTGAGATCATACACATGATAACATGTAACACATGCATGGAACATTATACAGACTGAGAAGGTTGCATGTGTTGATTTAGGAACATACACACATATATACTGTAAGAACAACTAAAGAAAAAGAGGCTCTTCGTTTGAAAGACATCACGGGACATGCATGGGAAGGGTAGAGGGAGAAGAGGGGAGGGGATGACGGTGGGACTGTATTATAATTTCAAAAACTAAAAAAGACCTAAAATTTCATAAAAGAATGAAGGCATCCCTCAGAAGCTGAATATTTATAAAAAAAAAAATCAGGGAATCTCAAGTTGATATAAGGCCTTTGTGAATACAAAGGATTTTGCACACTGATTTTAGTAGTTTTTATAGGTATTAGGGTTTTCAGCTATTTGGTGTGCAAAAACAAAACACCAACTCATGGCTTATAAACAATAGAAGTTTCCTTCTCGGCGCTTTGGGGGCTAGAAGTCTGGGGCCAGTGTGTCAGCAGTGTCAGTGTCTGGTGAGGGTGTCCCTACTTGATGGACCGTTACGTTATAGAGCGTGTCTCCTGACACCACCTCACTAGGCTGGGCCTCCACATGCGGATGTGGGAACACACTCAGGCTGAAGCAGCTATCAGCTAGCTCAGACACCACGTGACTGTGGACTCCTGAAGTGCTGTGCTGAAGCCAGTGAGCGTGATTCCGCTCCTCAGCCTTCTAGGAGTTGTGTTGGTTACTCCCATTTCAGGTTCTCTGAGCACTCAGGCCTCCCGGGCAGCTGTCCACTTCTGTTTCTCATGAGGTTGATTAACGAGAGCAGGGGCCGCCCCAGGCTGACTGTGGAATCAGGAGCAGCCGATGTCCTCAGGGAGCCTGCCACAAACTCAGGCGTTAAGTGGAGAAGGCGTTTTAGGTCCCTGGAACCTATAACTCCATGGGTCATAGGGCAACCTCATATGTAGAGAGAACTTTAGGCCAGCTGCAGTTCTGCCATGAAAGCTACCAAGGGGAAAACAAGGCTGTGAATACCGGGAAAATGAGGCACCAGCAGAGAGGGACAAAGGCCATGGAGCCCACGGGGCCCCGGAGTATGGGCCAGCCAGGAGGCTGCTCTGCCAGGCAGAGCGAGCTGAATTAGGTCCCATCTCTGCACATTCAGCCGCAGGGTTGGAAGGGCATGCTGCCCCCGACTGGAGGGTCCCAGGCACTAGGGGAACGTGTCTGATGATGCATCTCCACCTCAGTGTGCTTGTTGAGTGCCCAGACTTCTGCGGAACGGCCACAGTAAGGGGACAAGAGAAAGGCCTGCTTGGGAACTCTCTTGAAGAACGTGGGTTTGTGTGGCTAAGAATTAGTTCTTTGTCAACACAAATTTGGTCTAGAGTCCTGAAGTTCTTAGCTGATGATTTTGTGTTATGTTCCATCATATCCATAAGCCAGTGTAGCAGATCAGAGAGCAGGCCAGAGAGATGGTTTCGAGAATGAAGCCGTGCCTTCCAGAGGATGGAAGTGGACAGGCCAGCAGAACAGGGGGCGTGTCCAAAGCATGGATGCAGCTCAGATGCAGTAAGAATGCAGATCCTTAGGGAGGGCTCCTGGATGTTCTGGGAATGGGGCATGGGAACAAGAGAAGGATGGAGATGTCTGGTGAAGTCTGCAAAGTGTCTCGGGTGTGAGTGACAGAAATACAGCTGGTCTGGCTTGGAGAACAGTTATATTTGAACATTTTTAGAGCAGATTTTCACATGCTTGGTCACAAAGGACACTGCCATTTATCAGCTCACAGCTGCCCTGCTTGGCTCAGTGGATCCTCCAAGTGTCAGAGGCCAAATCAAGGTGCCCCTGGGCTGTGTCTTACAGGAGCTGGGAACTCTTCCAGGCCTGCTCAGGTTGGAACAATGCTGCCCCTCCTGGCCCTCCTGGACACCAGCAGGGGCTGCTGTCAACTCCGAGGCCCAACACACTCCTCCTCACCAGTCACCTCTGCACCTTTGCAGCTGGATGGAGAATCGCAGCTTCTTAGACCCTCCTACCAGGAGGAGCCAGTCTCTGAGGCTACAGCAGGAGAGGCCAGGGTCAGCAAGGGACCTTCGCTGATGAGAACTGATCTCAGCTTCACCTACTAAGTGACCCGGAGCTCCCAGGCTGATGTTGGACAGTGGAGAGGTGAGCAGCCAGTGGGGATCCCAGGGTCTTACCCTCACGTACCAGAGACCCTCACAGAGGGACATAGGGGCAGTTCGTATTTAAGGTTCAGGCCCATGACCCAAGGCTGGTGGGGCATCCATGTCTCTAAGTCTGGAGCCTTGTCAGGGTGGGGACAAGTGAGAAGAAGCTGAGGTGAGAATGGGGGCGGGGGAGGCAGACACTGCGGCATTTCACAAGCTTTTTCTGCAGCTTGCACTTCCAGGGTATGTGTCACCTCTTCTACTGCCCTCTCAGGAGACCCGCTTCCCCCCCCCCCTTGGGGAGACCCTTCCAAAGGGAAGCAGTGGCCTACCTCATCGGTAGAACATCTCAAGAGGTTCCACTTTCCTGCTCACCTCATATGGCTAGACTCCTCCTAAGTCAGTGATACACACCCCACAAACTGTATTTCAACTCCTCTCCTGTCCCACATCTCAGAGCTCCCTGGAATCTATGTGACTGGAACATGTTGTATCCTGACCACAGGCAGGAGAGCCAGAGAAGGCTCGGAGGGGTGGGACGCTCCTGGGGTCACAGATACGGACAGTTTCTCCTTACGTGGCTAAGTGGTGGGGGGTTCCAGGATGACTAGTGGGGACACCCTGAGCTAACCTGGGGTCTGGAGGAAGGCTCACGTGTGGCCCTTTTCAGAACTGGTCTTGTCAACAGACACGTCTAGGCTGGAGGGCAGCGTCCACATGCTGAGGGTGCTCTCTCCATCGGCCCGTGAAACTTCAGCACCTGAGTGTTGTCACCAGGCTGGACGTGCACCAGCTGCTGCACAAGGTGGGACGGCCATGTCCCAAGGCCATTGCCCATGAAGCAGAGCTTGAGAAGAGGCAATGGCAGGGCCAAGGGAGGTGCCCAGTGAGATCCCACAGCCCTGATCATAGAAGGCACCAAGGTCAGTAGGACTGGCATTGACCCACTCATGGAAGGACCAAGTTCCAGGAATCCCAGGTCAGGAGCACCCGGCTCACCCATCTCTAGATCCTGACAGCCGCTCAGTAGCCTGATAGCTATGACACATTCAAGCGTGTCTCTTAAGTCTTCCTGTGCTAGAGTTCAACCTGGGATGTTCTGTGAGGCAGAAATAATCCCACTGTGGTACACAGAGGGAGGCCTTTGGGAAGTGATTAGGATTAGTCGTCAGGCCGGTGGCCCTTGATTGAGTCCTTGTGCTTTTATAAAGAGAGACTTGAGGACACAGACACACATAAACATGTTTGCACACACTCGTGAACCCCGCCTCTCACCACGTGATAACTTGCATGGCCTCGGGATTCTGCCAGTAAGATCACCCCAGATTCATCGATCAGCCTTGGACCGTCAAAGCTTTGAACTAAATAAAACTCCTTTCTTGATGACCCACCTGACCTGGGACACTGTGGTGTGGACAACAGAACCCAAACGAGTGTGCCGACATGGCCCTGCCACCTCCTCCCCATGGCCAGAGGCTTCACAGACAGCAAGGAAGGACCAATGGGTCTAGAGGGGCAGAGACCCTGCAGACTGTCCCTTTTCCAACCCTAGCCAGGCCTTGGCTTCCAGCAGACTGCCCCTTTTCCAACCCTAGCCAGGCCCTGGCTTCCGGCACTCACCAGACAGGTAGGCAAAGCGCTTCTTCAGCTGCTCCTGGATGTCAGCGGCACAGAGCGGGACGATGTCTTGGTGCATGATTTCATCTGCAGGAAGAGCAGACACACTGTCACTGGGAGGGAACCTGGCCTCTGGCTCACTGGGACCCTGGGAACAGCCCTCGGGAGCCTCTGGGACAAGCTACAAACACCTCGGGAGCCGGGGTCACGTGGCTGGAAAAAGGCATTTCAGTTTTCAGTGATCAGAGCAAGTCTTTGTTTCTCAGTGCACCGATGCTGTGTGCTGAGAGATTCACCATCAATTTTTTACAATGTGTCTCAGAGCCAGAGAAGAAAAGAGGAAAGATGGGAAGAAGGGGAATATGGAGAGAGGGAGGAAGTAATGGAGGGAAGGAGAGAGAGAGAGAGAGAGAGAGAGAGAGAGAGAGAGAGAGAGAGAGAGAGAGAAAGAGAGAGAGAGAGAGAGAGGCGCCAAGGGAGGAGGGCAGGGCCTGAGTCACAAGTAAACAAAACGCCTTTCCCTTCCCTGCTCTGGCAGAGGCGTGGACACCTCAGGGCTCTCACCTGCCGCCTATAGATGACTGGCTGGCTAACAGCGACATCTGCCATCACCACAGACCTGTGGCCACTAACAAATCACCAGATGCTCAGGGCCCTGTGCCTGTCCTCGGTCCTACCATGCACCTGATGCCTCTGAGGACTGAGGCCTGGCTGCATGCTGGTGTCTCTGCCCTGGTGCGCACTGCCAACCACAGATTAACATGGGCACAGACAGGCAGCGCCCCAGCTCTTCCAAGATGGCCTTGACAGGAAGGACTGCCAGGACTCCCTGGGGGAAGCCACCCACCAGACCAAAGGTGGCGGTCCTTACCACAAGGCAGGGCAATGCTGACAGTCCTGACCATTCAGAGCCTGTTAGACCCATGACTCACACTGATCCCTGGCTGGTGGCTCTGAAGATAACGTCTACCCCTGAAGACCCAGGTCACAAGAGGTCCGAGAGTGTGGGTAGCGGAGACACTGTAACCTGAAAGCTCACGTGGAGGCAGCGGATATTAACTGCACAACCTTGAGCTTAAATCCTGCTCTTTGCTGGTGCTACAAATGCCTGCTGGTGCTACAAATGCCTGCTGGAAAGCTTGTGACACTCAGCACACTGGGGCTCCACATGGGGTCCACACCGGGGCTCCACACAGGGGTTCCACACAAGGGATCCACACAGGGGCTCCACACAGGGCTTCCACACCAGGGCTCCACACAAGGGATCCACACAGGGGTTCCACACAAGAGATCCACACAGGGGTTCCACACAAGAGATCCACACAGGGGTTCCACACAAGGGTTCCACACCGGGGCTCCACAAAGGGCTTCCACACAAGGGATCCACACAGGGGTTCCACACCATCATGGGGCCAAGAGGCGCCAGGGATGCCATGTTCGTCAGAGCCTTGGGGAGCGGAGCCGCGTCACACAAGGAGAGGGCAAGGAACAATTGCTTCCGTCCGTCACACTGCAGACACCCGGCTGGCCTCACGTGTGAGCTCAACACACAGAAGCCAACATCGTTCAGACTTCTTGGCAACCATAGTTTGCTTGTGGGGCGTGCAGGCCAGAAAGGGTCACCCACCAAGACGTGTATCTTTAAATTCTGCGGAAGTGATTTCGGGCTCGTATACATGTCGCCTTGTGTGGGACACTCATGAGGGGTGGCTCATCCTGTGGCCTGCCTCAGGTGATAATGTGAGAGGATTCCTTCTCTCAGCAGCATTAACTCTAGGAGCAGGGAGGAGGCGTGGAAGGCCTGTTCTCAAACCCCATCCTGATTTAACGAGGAACAGTAACGGGCCCGAGAGTCGTCCTGAACTTCTGAGAAATGTGGGGTCTACCAGGAAGTTTGTGGGCGACACCTTAGGCTGGCAGTTTCTCCACAGTCGAGGATGGTCCATACAATGGTCCTCCAAAGTCAGTGAGGAACTGAGCCCTGAGCAGGACACAGCTCCCTGGGACCTTGCCATGGCCCTGGGGACCTCTACCATAGGACCACAGATCTGGGCCCTTAAACTTCCAGGCTGCACCTAGTCCCAAGGAAAGAAAATCCCAGCACTGTGGCCCTTGATGGAGGTATGCCTACAGAATCCTCCAACTAGAGTCCATGAGTTTGTAAATGACATTGTCCCCCCCATGGGAGACACATTCCCAGATGGATAGGCTCCAAAGGTCGTGAGCCCAGCCTACCTCACAGGCTCTGTCCCATGCTTTGACCTCCTGATAGAGCTATTTCCATGGACAGGGGCAGGTTTACACACGGCTGAGTTCCACTTGGGGTCACCCAGGGGCCTCCTGGCTCACCTCGTCCCAGGAACTGGCCTCAGTGTATTCCTGAGTTCCTCAGACAGGAGAGGCACGTACAGTCTGGGTCTCAGCACAGCTACCCTGAGAGGTGCCCATTCTGCGGGCGGTCTGACTACCACGGCGCCTTCCTGAGCAGGACCTCAGCCCTCAGCCCGTGAGCAGCCGCATGTCCCCGTGGGGCCCATAGCTGAAGAGATCTGGCTTCATCCTCCCTCGACATCACACAACAGTGGGGCTGGTTTGCTCAGTGCTTGCCTTGAAAACAAGGATCCGGGCTGAATCCCCAGAAGCCCTGTGAAAAAAGCCAGGCGCGTTGATGTGGCCGTGGAACCCCGGTGCTGGGTCATGCAGGGACAGGCAGGCAGGTCCTGGGACTAGTGACCAGCCAATGTAGCCTACTCCGGCAAGCCCCAGGCTAATGAGAGACGGTCTCAGAATAAACAATAACAACAACAACAACAAAAGGGAATCTGAGGAACCGCAGCTGAGGCCCACTGGGTCCCACAGGCACATGCACAGAGGGGCACATGCCCTCTCACATACACACACACACACATCCAAACATGTGCACGAGACATAATATTACATGATCTAAATATTGTGTGCGTGGTGCACGACCACCAGCCAGTCCATGAGGACACGACAGGTGGCCACGGGCGCTGTACAGCCAACACTGGAGTTTGGTCTTTACCGTCCCAGGCTCTAGAGCTCAGCAGGCTGCTGACATGTCCCCCTGTATTATAATTTTTATTCTTTCTGATGTTTCTGCAACCGGAGAAAGAGGGGTGAGCCCGTGCCTTGAGAGGCACACTTTCTCCATCTCCTCAGCCAGTCCGATCTGTAGACTAGAGGTCCAAGTATAGGGAATTGTACTGCTGGGACTGACCAGCAGGGGGCAGAGTCCCAGAAGGTGACTTGGGCAGGAAACAGGTCACCCCCCCTCCCTCGGTGGTCAAAGGCCAGGGCAGGCCAGCTTTCACAGAGCTCCTCTGTGCGAGCACAAGGAGGTACAGACAACACCCCACATCGAGGGACCCCGGCCATGACCCTGCCAGAGTCGGAGAGGCAGTTAGAGGACATCAGGACACGAGGGCCGTGGACAGCCGAGTCCAAACCCTCCCCAGCCTCACGGCACTGCTCTCCCCCTGGTTCCCACGTCAGGACGCAGGAAGTAAGGAAAGAAGGCAGGTAGGTGTCCCAGCCCTTGAAGTGCAACCTGGGTGGGGTGCCCTGGTACGGCCTTTCTAGGGGTGAAGGGGCCATCACCCCACGCAAGATGAGGGAAGATTATCATCTCAGTCCAGCTCAGTTTGGACTGAGGTCCGATGGGCCTTCAACTGCTGAGTTTTATCCACACAAAGCGGCTACCAGATCCTGGACTCTTTGGGTATCTGAGTCCAAACAGGAGGAGTCGTTCTTTTTGGGTATCTGAGTCCACACAGTGGGGAGGGGGGCATCCTTTGGTCTCTAGATCTTTTCTTTCTACAGAATTAGTCGACTGCAGTGAAAGTCCTCACAAATCGACCCAAGGTGTCACTTCTCACTCCAGGTGGCAGACACCTACACAGCATCTCATGCGCTCCGGCCTACCTGAGGGGCATCCAGACCCCTGGCTCTGCTACCCAAGGCCAGAGAAAGGGACAGTAACCCACCTTAGGGCAGGGTGGGTTAGAGACCCGGGGTGGGGGGTGCGGCACCCTGTGTAGGGAGGAGGCGGCTGTGAGTAGGAGCTGAGGGTCTGGATGAGAGAGCTGGTCCCTGCTTCGTTGATGACTCTGACTGGGGCCCTGGCTTCCTTAAGGGGACAAAGCAGAAGGGTTCCCTGTGCTGGCTGCAGGGGAGAGCGCGCCTTAGGGTCACGCAGTAAAGTCTGTTATTTGCTAATTATCTCCTTTTATTTATAGCCAACAAAAAGCCCATCCCCAAGGGCTTTTGCTCATGGTCAAACATAATGCTTCCTTTCAAAGTCCAAGGTGGAAGGTCAAACGCGATTACATCACCCGTCATCCGGGTGGGAGGTCAGCCGCATCAAGTCCCCCGGAGAGCCTCCAGCCCCAGACATGGTCATATTCACGGCAAGGGGACACGGGGAAGGCGGCTGGGCAGAATAAAACTTAAATTCTGCACAGCGATGCTTGAAGTGATGGGCTTCACACCGGGTGCCTCCACAGGACAGCAGGTCTGCGCAGAAGTCACAATTCCAGCAGGCCAGTGCTGCAGTCACTTGCTGGGACAGAGGGCGGACCTGTGGCCTGTGCTAAGAGCTGCTGGCCGGAATTGGCAGAATTCTTACATTTTCAAATCCCAGTTTTGTTGTTGTTGATGTTTATTGGTCATTTTGTTCATTTTAAAATATTTGCATCACACACACACACACACACACACACACACACACACACACACACACACACACACCACTAACCATCCTTATCCCCCTGAGCTTAGAAATCAAGTTCTTGAAAGCTTTAGAACTGAGGCCCATAATAAAGACCGAACGTAAGGCAGTAGGTTTGCCAACTCAGAATTACAGAGAGCCAGGCCAGCAAGAGCTAGAAACCACCCATGCCCACATGCCACCGGGCATCTGACAACTGTGTGGGTAACACAGTTACAGGCTGGCACAGGGGATTACAGCACCCAGGGTGTTGTCCCCAGCTCTGCCTCCCCCAGGCGTCTTCAATGCCAGCCCACAGTTTTCAATTCAGTGTGTGGGAACCGACGTGGACGCTCACAGTGCGAGGTGGGAAATCCACTCACACACGGGGCACAAGAACACACGGGGCATCTCCCGTGTTGTTCACCCCACACCAGGCATGGCCCTGGGGCGGAAGGTCAGGGGTTAAACTCTCACCTTCCCAAGGGCTGGAGTGTTGCACAGGCAAACACCTGCCCGAGCGAGCATTCACACCCTGGAGTGTGGGTGTCACTATGCACGGTGGTTTCCAAGCTCGCAACCACTCCTTAAAGGAACACTGCACTCAGGACGTTTGCTGTGCCCTCTGCCTGGCTCCATGGGAGACACTGTTCACTCTCACATAGGCTCCCACAACTGGATGCAGCTGGCAGGCATGACTGGCAGCCCCCCTTGCTACACTTGACCTCTGCTGCCACCCATCCCGTGTCCAGCTCCCGCTGTGGCATCTCTAGGGTCAGGCTCATAGAATGTCACCTCTGCCTGTCCCACAGAGCTCTCTGCCACGCTCAGGAAAGATAAACATCACATGCAGAACCATCCCACCCTGGAGAAGCCTGAGACGTCCTTGGGTGCCCATATTTCTTTCTCATCCTCAACTCTCCAGCCTCAGATGTGGGAGAGCCACCTAAAGCATCACAGTGTTGGGGGTGGGGGGGGCAGTGCTGCTCAGGCCAGCCCTCACGATCAGGAAGTAGTCAGCTCTTCTAGGAAACCCTGACACACCCACTAAGCTACCACCAGGACAGTTTAGGGAAAAGCGCAAGTATGAAGCCCGCCCTTTCTCACATCTACCGGGAAAGCCATTGTTTACTGAAGTCTGCAGAAGCCTGTTCCCACAGTGAAAAACACAAGACAACTGTGGGGATCCTTGACCTTCGGCGTCCCAAGCAACTGAATTATATTTCAATTGGTCCATACAGGAAACCGTTCATCGTCTGTTCATCGTAGTAGCAATAGCAACGTGTGCTTTCTGGTTGCTAATGAATTTAACCATCACGGACACTTAGGAGGCAAGGTTACTCCTTGCATGAGTAAGACAGCTGGCCTAAAGTCACATGGTGATGCCTATGTGATTGCCGGGTCAATGTCAAGGAAGGACAGACAGAGGAGTTGGCTGGCTTGAGGCTCCAAGGGGAGGGCCCAGCTGTGGAGTTTAGAAGCAGAAACTAGGGGTGTCGTTTCTGACACAGAGAGGGCTGGATAAGTGGGCCTTGGAGGGGAGCTGCCCCTCCGTGCCTCCCCATGGCCTGTTCGGGGGTAACATCCACAGCTCAGCTCTCCAGCAGCTGATTCTCTCCTGAACCCTTCATCTTTGAGTCAATGGATAGAGAAATGGCTTTAGCATTTGTATCATCTACTCTGTGAGGTCTGTGTCTTAGATCGGCTCTTTACCACAGGCAGAAAGGAGACTGTCTAGTGACCAGGGCAGCTGTCTCCAAGCTGTGGACTGCAGTTGTAAAGATGAATAGGAATGGTGTGCAGGGTCGGGGTAGAGGGGCCTGGGAGGAGGGCGTGGCAAGTGGGGCCTAGGGATATAGAGGTTAGGATGTGGAGGATGGGGCCTGGGCCGTGGGCCTCCACCTCAGGTCATGGCTGCGGAATCCAGGACAGCAGACAGGTGAGGGTGCAGCCGAAGTCTTTCAGCCCCAGGCAGACTCCACATTGTCCTCATACGGAACATGTGCGAAGGTTACGCCCAACATCCTCAGGAATCTCTTTATCAAGAGGTTGTGTTCCAGGCCAATTCTCACACTGGGGCCCTGATTTCCTGAGACTGTCTGTAGAGGCGGCTGCTGACCTGGCCAAGAGGAGCCAAGTATCCTGGGCATGAGCTACAGCTTGGCCGACAGGAGCTAAGTGACCTTGGCCACTGGTCCTAATGTTTCATCACAGCAACAGAAGCCCTAAGACAATTGCTTGACTCTCAGGGGCAGCCTAAAAAAAAAAAAAAACCTCAGCACTTGTGTGGCCTCCCCCTTCAGGGTGACCTGCACATCTGGTAGTGGTGACCTGCACATCTGGTGGTGGTGACCTGCACATCTGGTGGTGGTTGACATTTAACCATTCCTAACATGCTGGATGAACACCGGCCTCTTCTCTGGTCCATGTCCAGGGTAAGTTGCCCAGGACCACCTCGCTCTCCAGCCAGCCACCCCACGTGTGCTATGGGGGGATTGCTATCACTCTAGTACTGGCGAAAGAATCAGGTGATGGGCAAGGCCCATGGCCTGTGCCTCCCCAGGGTGGCTTGGCCACCTTCAGCCTCTGTAGGTCCTTCTAGAGCCAATCACTCACAGACAGGCCCTGGATTTGGAACAACTAGAGGAAGCCTAAGTCTGGGAGTCAGAGAAGCAGGGGGGGATCAGGTCCTGTAACTGGATGCTGCCACCCCCCTCCGCCTGAGGCCACACCAACTGCCGCTCCAAGCTGTCACCAAGCCTCAAACACTGCACTTGTCAAATGTCCTGTGACGCTCGTGATTGCCGTCACACTGCCTCGGCCCAGTTCTGAATGGTGTCCCACGGGAAATCAAAGCATTTACCAGCCAGTGGGCCCTTCCTAAGCGGGTGTGAGGACAGGAGCCACGGGCACTGAGTCCAGGCCCAGCGGTCCTGATCCGGAGGATGGACGACCGCAAAGATGGGGGTGTACTGTCCCGGCTCCGATACAGGGTGGGAGCCACCCAGCCAGCTGGGGCGGAGTACAGAATGTGGGCGTTTCCTTTCCAGAGCATTTGCTGTGTGTGCGTGTGGGGGTGGGGTGAGCGTGTCTGACCTCACAGAAAGCCCAACAACCCCACTGAAAGTTGGGGAGGTGTTCCCTGAGCTAACTAACCTTCAACAGGGCCAGGGAAGGACCTGGAAAGTCGGTCAGCATGGCTGGCCCTCCCAGCCTGCCGGTGCTCATACTGGGCTCCTGGCCTGTGGCCTCTGGGAAGATTCTTCTGATGCTCAGGCTGTAAAGTCTCTGAGGTCCCTTCCATCCCACCAAGCAGCAGAACGGTGCACTCTCCTGAACCTCCCCACAGCCTTCTACAGAGCACAGGCACTATGCAGAATTCTGTTACATTCTGATCCTCCTGGATGGCCCATGAACACCTCAAATCACCCCCGAAGGCATGGTGGGTGGTGTCACCAAGGCCCAGTGTCCCATGCAGTCATGGGCAGCAGCCACTCACTAGGTAGCATGCGATGGAGCAGCACCATTTGTGGGAGGTTTGGCACATGCCCATCCAGTAGAAGGAGGTCCCTCCCATCCATGCTCTGGAAGACATCACATTTATTTTCAGCCCTACGTCAACCCACTGACCTCAGAGGCTTTCTCATCAGTGGGACGTGATGAGGCAGACACATGCAAATGATGTCTGGGGTCATCCTCAAAGGCTAGAAGTCAGAGGAAGTGTTCAAGGTTCTCATGGGGAGAGAAATGAGTCTCGGGCCTGTGAAGACTTCGGCTATGGAGCTAGCGTCCTGATGCTCCCGGTCCTTCTGAGTACCAGGGGTTAGGTTTCTGTCACAGGAGCCTGCTAGCTGGGTGCTGGTAGCCTCTCCCAGCATCTGAGCATGTGCGGCCCACAGGTGGCTTCGAAGAGTCCCCCTTCTCCGCCATGCTGGAGGGAGGCAAGGCCACGTGCACTGTTCTAGAGAGTGCATCCAATCAGTAAGGCTGGCACCACTGACATTTGCCTTTGGTTTGTTAAGAAACAACATTTCACTACAGCCAAGGGCTCTGCAGGGATCTGGGAAATCAAACTGTTTCCAAAGTGATGCCGAGGTCACTAGCCTTCCCTGTTCTTCTCTGAGCTTTGTGTGTCCATGCTCAGATACAGTGGGGCACTATATATACCACAGCCCAGCAGCCCCAGAGCCCAGCCAAGTTCCCTGGGTCATAAGTCAGGGTTATCAGAACAAGATGGAACCGAGGCCTCTTCACAATGGGTTTGCCTTTTTTTCTTTCTTTCTTTCTTTCTTTCTTTTTTTTTTTTTTTTTTTAAGTGAGTTAGTATTTTTAAACTTCTGGAAAATTTTTACTATAAATATTTGACATCAGGCGCTTTTTGCAATTCTCATTAAGTTTTAAGAGCACAAAGCGGTCTAACTCATGGTCTGAGAATCTGGACGTGCTGGCGGAGAGGTTGAGGTGCAGGCACCCCACTGAAGCACAGGTCTGGGAGACACACGGCGTCTACCATGACGGGTCCTTGGAGAGCGCGGCCTGACGCCCCAGCCTTGCCTCGCCTTTTCCTCACAGGGATGCTTCTCTGCCTGGCTCTGCCATCGCAGGCCACAGCCCACAGTTGCAGCCTGGTGGGAGGGGGCGGGTACCTGACCCACGCCCTCCCCAACCTCAGCTGCCTCCTCCACCTACATGGAGCTGCGTCTACCCTGAGGCCCTGGGTTCTGGGAAGGCCCTGGGCTCAGCTGCTCAGGATGGTCACTGAACAAAGGACAGTTGATCAGGCGAGTGGACGAGAGTGAGCTGTGTGAGCTCTCTGACCAGAGTATAGCACAGGGCATAGACTCAAGGGTCTTTGCGTCTAAGATCCACCCTGAATTCCAGAGTGGAGCCAGTCTTTTTCAGTCCACCTCCTTCCCTGCGGCCCCAAGTTCTTCTCCACGGCCTCTTAAAGTCCATGTGGCCCTGACAGCAGCTGAGGGCTCATTCTGGCCAGCCCCACCCTGCTGGAGGGGATGCCTCAGCTGCCACATCTCAGGACAGCTGGAGGCTAGGGAGCCGGCTGGGCTCTGATGACCACGCCAACCTGACCTGGACTCACCGGAGGATGGGGGCTGAGGGACACCTGCTTCTGCTCACCTGTGTCAGGGGCCACCAAGGGCAGGCAGTGTGCAGACACAGTTAGTGGCCCGGGAAGCATAGTTATACAACCACGAAATGGGGCCTCATCCCATTTCAGACACAGATGCTGAGCACAGGCCACGAACATCTCAAGACTGCCAGGGCGGCACCAGTGTCCAATCTTAGTCCCACTCCAGGACCTAGGCTGAACCATAGTGGGCTTAACATGGGTTGCAGAGGGAGCTGCTGGTATGTATGGCAGGAACATCCTGTGCCTAACCACCGGTGACTTCCTTAGGCTGACAGGTGAGTCTCTCCAGCAAGGGAGGGGACAGAGATGGGCTGGAGTAGAACTTGGGAAGCATGGGGATTCCAATGAACACAGAGGCCTGGCAGACGGTAGCCTCCTAAGGGAGTGAGCAGCCTTTGACCCCACAACCCATGGATGCAGCTCTACTCACTGGGCATCCTTCAGTTGGGATCTCCCGGTGACCTACAACGTCAAACCCAGCTTCACTGAGGTTCATGGACAAATAGACACCATGTGTGGCTGAGGTGTACAACATGATGCATGCTCACACCATGAGATAATTTCTATGATCGCTCCATTACCTCAGCAGCATGTGTGGTCAGAAGGGTTCAGACTCACTCAGGAAATAGCCACCGAGGTGGTACTAACTGGAGTTTCCATGCACGGCTTCAGTCAGGCCGTTCTGTGTAACTGGGACTTTGAACCCCCAACCCCAACAGTAACCAGCGCTCCTCAGCTCCCCCAGCATACCACCCAATGCTCTCATTGAGTTTTAAGAGTACAAACAGGCCTGACTCAGTGTCTAGGGGCCACTGTCTGGCTGTGATGATGGAGAAGTTGGGGGAAGTTGCACCCCCACTGAGGCACGGGTCTAAAAGACACATGGGTCCGTGACGGATGGCCTTTCTCTCTCCTGCACGGGACCGCTCACCTGACAGGCTCTGCTCAGTCGGTCACACTGTGGAGAGGGGAGTTATGGGAGGAATCGGCCCTCTACTCCTCACTCTCCTTCTGGGAGGAGCAGCCTTTCAGGTCCCACACAGAATGAGCAAGGGCATACAGCAGTCTGTTGTGGAATACTACTTTAACTATGTAAAGATGTGTTATGTTTGTTTATGTTGAAGAATATTAACTATGTGTGTTGCTTTTATTTATGCTGCATTTTTTTAGCTATGTAAAGATGTGTTGTATTTGTTTAACTATGTAAAGATGTGCTGCTGTTTCACCTTACCTGCCTAGGGCACCTGATTGGTTTAATAAAAAGCTAAACTGGCCAATAGCTAGGCAGAGGAGGGATAGGTGGGGCTGGCAGGCAGAGAGAATAAGTAGGAGGAGGACTCCAGACTCAAGAGAGAACAAGGGAGAAAGAGAGGGAGATGCCTGGGGCTAGCCAGCTGCCAGCCAGCCAGACACAGAGAAAGCAGGGAAACAGGACATCCAGAAAGAAAGAAAGGTAAAAAGCCCTGAGGCAAAACACAGATGGAGAGGAACAGGTTAAAGTAAGTTAAAAGAGCTAATGGGACAAGCATAAGCTAAGGCTGAGCATTCATAACTAATAAGAAGTCTCCGTGTCATGATTTGGGGGTTGGTGGTTCGAGAAAGCCTGCTGCATTTGGCGCCCACATGTGGGGCGCCAAAATTCTGTTTGATCTTTATCACAGTGGCTGCTCTTTAAACTACTAAGCCTGGCTGGAACTAGTAGCCTGGGGGGAAACTCTGTTCCCCCAGACAATGGCTGTGTTGCTGCTGCTAAAGGCAGCTTTAACTAAATCTCTGTTGTTCTGATCAAACTCAAGATTCAAAGGCTAGGGTGAAAATCTGCAAGCTCAGAGAGTTGCAGTAGCAGCTGGCTACCTTTCTCTTTTTGCTGGTGTCCCAGGAAGCCTCTCTGCTTCCATACCATCCCAACTAAAAAAAACCCACACAATGCTCCTCCCTGTTCCTTCCTGTCAACTAGCTGCTAACCCCGCCTCTCTGGGCCCAAGTTAATTTTATTTAATTAACACAAATGCAACATAAACAAATGCAGTACATCTTTGATCAAACAAATATTCCTCCACAGCAGCCAGTTCTCTGCCTGGCTTACTTCCCTTTTTACAGGGTTCTCTGGCTTATCTGGGCTGCTGAGATGACAGGATGTCTTTTTATGGCCAGGTTGTATCCCACTGTGTCTATGGACCACATTCTTCGTGTCCATCACCCACTGATGACACCAAGGCAGATCCGCCTTGGCTGCTGTGACATCTCGGTGAGCTGGGATGCAGGTGTAAACCTGCGAGAGGCACAGCTGGATCGTATTGTAGCTCTATTTTTAGTGTGCTTTCCACGAGGCTCATACTACTCTGCGTTCCCACCAGCAGTGAAGCCTCCCCTTTCCTTCACAAATCCTCTGTGATGGCCTAGAAGGGGATAACCACCACCATGGAGGCCGGGAAGCACCTGCTGATGATGTTCATTGTTTGAATGTGGCACCATGAGTATCATCACTGCCGTGCCACAATGACCCAGAAGCTCCAGACACAGTGTGGGGGACACTGAACCAGCCTGCAGGAGAGAGGGACGCACTCTGGGCACTAGCCTCGCCCACCACACACTTCTGAGCTATGACACCGGGCAGTCTGTGTTTCCTTTCTGGCCTCCCGATACGAGGCCAGAATTCTCCCCTCGTGGGCTGGAGGCTGCTGTCTGGTGAGCACAGCCTGTGGGCACTGCTAACATTGCGGACAGCAATACCTCGCTCTATGAAGACATTGCCAGATACACAGTACCCAGCACCTTACCCTTGGCCCGCTGCGGCGACAAGGATCAAGGCTAAAAACACCGGCGTGGTAGCTGCCATTGTGATCAGAGGCTCCTTGGAGGTAGGATGTGGGCCACAGAGTGGATGGGTGCACAGGAGGCTGAGGAGACGGGATCACCTAGACTATGCCCTTGACCAAGGTCACCACGAGGCAGTGACACTTGTACTCTCCCAGCCTCTCCTTGGACTTTCCCTCCAGGATGCCAGGGATGAAGCAGAGCCCAGGCAGTGACAGTATTAGAAAGCCGATTCTTGCTGGTTCTTGGGGTCACTCTGACCTTTCCTCTTCATCCCTGATAAGAGAGCCCAGAGGGACCGGTGGTGGGTCTGCTGGCATCAGACACAGAACCAGTCGCCCTCAGGGGGTATGCCCATCCTCTGAATGCCTCCTGCCATATTGTCAACGCTCCGGAAACAAACCCACAAACCAGGCCTAAGAGGTGCCTTCAGGATGGTTCCCACCCAAAGAAGGGCAGAGCTGCTTACTACTAGAGGGAGACCCCAGCCCTGCTTCCTGTCCCTGCATCCTGCCCATCCAGGGGACCTCAGTGTGCAACAGAAAAACCAGCTTCCAGGTGCTGTGTTTCCAAACACTCAAGTCCAAGAGTCTGGCCATGCTCACTTCTGGACTCAGGACAGGAAGGGAAGTCTTAGAAGTCTCGGACAGGAAGTCTTGGAACATATCTCTGAAGGAGCAACCAGACTGGACCTGGCATGGTGAGGAGTAGCATGTGGAGGGTGGTGGGGGCAGATGTTTAGCACGTCAGAGCCTGGCCAGGAGTCCACCTGGCACCTCAGTGGCTAACTATGCCCTGTTAGCCACACAGTGGGTTTTTGGTGCTGATGCAGGTGGGATGAGCCCAGCCTAGCCCAAGGCTGAGGCTGAGTGATGGGCAAAGAGTCCCACGTCGCATGCCCCTGCTCCCCAGGCAGAGAGCTATGTTTTGTTCCCATGGACACTGGGCTCCCCATGGCCTGGTGCTAAGAGCCTCCCAGGATGGGATGGATCCTGTGCCCCTCCCTAAATGCGCAGAGGGACTTTTTATCTCCCATTAAGAACTAAGGCTTCTACAAATCTAAAAACAAACAATTATGTCAACCTTCACCAGAGACAGCAAACAAGGCAGCGCACTGAGGAGGCTGACCTCACCAAGGCAAGGGACAAGAGCTGGCCCTGCAGCAGACCGCGGGCACAGGATGGCAGAGGGGACAGGGGATGACCGGTGGGGACTCGGAGACAATGAACAAAGTCAGTGTAGTCAGTCAGAACCGCCAGAGTGTGGCAGAGACACCGAGACAGACAGACAGACGGACTGAGAGTGACAGAGAGGTGTGGGACTGTGGTACTGGTGGGGGTCTCACACACACCTGAGGGTCCCATGGCTCACAGACAGGCCTGGGCTGAGCATGTGTGCTTAAACGTGACATACCCATTATCCACCAGTCATGATAACCTTAAGGTCTCCCACCCTGGCTCAGGGACAGGATTCCAGGCCTACCTGTCCCCATTGAGTGCACGGGCACTAATGAGCACTGGATGTCCCAGAAAATGGCTTCTGGGTGCCCACAGGGGAGTGTCCACTTAGAGAAACGGCCTACAGTTACAGAAGGCCGCTGTTGCATCCATCACACACACTAACTGTTTATTTGAAAATCTGACAAATGGT
The DNA here is from genome assembly GCF_004664715.2 of Peromyscus leucopus. Classification (NCBI taxonomy): domain Eukaryota; kingdom Metazoa; phylum Chordata; class Mammalia; order Rodentia; family Cricetidae; genus Peromyscus; species Peromyscus leucopus. Next base: position 2,953,941 of record NC_051077.1, on the reverse strand, counting down.
CCCTGGAAGGCAAAGCAGAGACCCTTACCCTAGCCTTACCAAACTCCCCCAGGAAAGAAAGACCTCTGAGCGACTGATATCTTAAAAATACAGCACACTATAGGAGTGCACCAAGATTGAAGGGGCGGTTGTAAGGATTCAGAACTCCACCTGACTAAGAAACAAGCAGATATCAGCTGTGATTCCGCGGGGCGCCTTGCCTCTGACGTGCTGGGGACCCTCTATGACCGCTCACTGTCCTCGGGGGCTTCACTGGGAAATCGGACACTCCGTATTTATTCGTTGTCACAGAGCTGAGGACTGACTCATTAAAATTCACAAAAATCCTTTATGGGTCATTCATCAGTGCTTGGCAGAAATACCAGCAGGAAATGTAATTGTGACAAAATACTTCAAAAGGGGTGCCCTTCCTCTCAGAAATAATGGAGGCGCTCCAAGCCGCTTCCTCTCTGCCAGGCCCCTCGTTCTCTTCTTTTCCTGGGGTGACTCCGCTCCCTTCCCTGTTCTTTTAGTGCCAAAGCCCAGCACCAGGGCACCGGCACCACCTCATGGCACCTGCCGTCCCAACAGAGGCAGAACCAGGTCGCAATGAGACTAGGAAGCCCCCAGGAAACATCCAGTCCACTGCCGAGAGGCCATGGCCATCTAGCCCTGTATCCTTGCTGTCCCCTAGGTTCTGCCATCAGATGGGCAGCTCTGGGGATAATACTTGCCAGGTATTCCTGCTAGGAGGAAAGCAAAGCCATGCCACTGGCTCTGGAGGTGGCTTTCGCTCGCCAGCCGGCATGTCCACGGAAAACCCCCCGAACAAAGGGGATCACTCGTTTCCAAGAAGGTGTGCAGACACCCTTCATCGGGAAGCAGATGTGACTGCCGCTGTCCTCAAGGGACGCTCAGGCCGGGTCCAAGGGGTACTGTCCAGACCACAAGGGCAAGGCATCACGCCCCCCACCCCCACCCCCCGCCCCCGCCCCGCCCTGCGGGAAAGGGTGGTTTTTCTCCATAACCTAGCCAGCCCATGCCCCACCCCCATCCGCACCCTGCCGTGTGAGCCAACAATAGGGCCCCAGCACCAGAACAACCCCACCTGTCCCCCACTCAATTATCCTACACAGACTCCCTCCACCACCACCACCACCCCCGCCGCCTCCTACGACACATCCACAGCCAACTCGCTCATTCCGGGGGAAACGACGGGGATGGGGACGCAGCGGGGACCGGGACGCACCTGCACTTGTCTTCAGCAGGAGCCACAGGGCTGTGACGTCCTGGGACAGCAGGGAGATGAGGCTCAAAGTCATGCTGTCGCCCTCACCACCGGTCAGGAGTCGGCGGCGGCGACCTGTTTGCTGGCAAGCCGGCCCGGGGTGCACAAAGGAAGCCGGCGGCGGCGGAGCTCCATCTTGGGCTGCCGAGCGGGGACACTACGCCTCCCCGGGTTAGCTGCGCAGCGCTGGCCTCTGAGTGCCGCGGGCTGCCGCGGCTGCTCCTGCTCCTCGCCGGGTCTCAGATTCATTCGCTGTCCTGATTAAGGAGCTAGAATCGGCTCACTTATCCTGCTGCGGATGATTAACTGTTGAGAGCCTGGCAGCAGCTGAGCCCCGCTGGCGGCAGAGCCAGGCGGCTTGTTGTTTGTCTGGACCCTCCCTGCAGGGGCCCTGCCTCCGTCAGGTTCCATCCACAGGGACAGTCGGGCACAGGGACCTAAGCTATAGAGGCCCCAGCTCAGCCAGGTCCTACCCACCCACACAGCCCCGGGAAGCAGGCCCTTAATCACTGGTGCTCCAAGTTTAGCCAGGTTCTGTCCATTCAGACAACCCTTGGGTGCAAGGCACGCCCCCTACCCAGGTAGACTGTTCCTCTGGGGGTAACCCTCAGGCTCCTCCATTCTCCAGAGGGTGGGCAATGTCATGGTGGAGGGAAGGGCTCAGAAGTGGGATCTCCCAGGCTCCAGGTTCAACTGCCGCTTGCTGGGAGGTTGGGCGTCATAGTTTACACCATCTGCAGCCTCAGTTTCCCAGTGCTAAAACTGGTGAGAGAATGAGAAGGCTTTTGTGGTGCTTTGCGGGACTCCATCTTCCTGGACAGCAGTCATCACTCCGGTCCTGTGGCCGCTGCCACCAGGCAGTGATGAGCAAAGATGCTAACACGCGGATCTCACACTTGCCCCTGAGCCTGCTCCTCTGGACAGCAGTCATGCGATGGCCTCTCTGTCCCAAGTCCCCACCAGGGTCAGAAGTCCCTCCGCAGCTCTAGCTTCTTCATACCTCTCATCCTCGTTGTGGGGTTCCCAATGTTATTGATGCCTAAGGAATCATTTCCTTCACCAGAGTCCTGTTGCCTTTGCGCTGGGACTCTGGTACCTGGGCACATGCTCTGGGGGCTGCCCTAACAGGGCCTGCTGCTCCACGGGCATCTGAGGCTCCTGCCTGCCGCCAGCAGAATAAAACCTATCTCAGGCCAACCCTGTCTGGACTCAGGCGGCCAGGCCATCACCAGAGGCTTGCAACCGCAATGTAAATAGAAGTGCCGGGCTCACAGTCTGGAATCCACCCTCATCCTTCCCCATGTCCTGACCCTGTTCTTGGAAGGTGTCAACTGCCAGGGGAATCCTCTTCAGTCAGTCTCCTCGTCTTTCTCAGCCTCTCTGACATCATCTGTATTCTGATGGAACAACCCTCTCTTTATCAACCCACAGGGACGGGACAATTGCTGGAGCCACCAGAGCGGATCAAGGCATGATTCTTGGCACAGTGGGTAAACAACCACCTTTCCCATGTCCGACCTCCAGTTCCCCCAAACTCGAGGCAGACGAGAGCACATCCCACCCCGAGTACCTACTTTGTGGAGATGTGCTCAAGACTGCCAAGATCCACTCCCACTGAGGCCACTGAAGGTCCATGGTCCCCCACTGTGCTGGAGCCCCAGGGCAGGGGAGGCACAGGGTGACTTCAGGTGCCCTCACTGCAGCAAACACATTTGGAGCGAAAGCAAAACGGTGTTCTGAGAAGCAAGCTGCTTACAGAGGGAGTTATTACTAAGTTCAGGGACAGGAGGAAGTCCAGGGCTGTCCTCTGCTGAGGACATGTGACAGGGAGGTGCCTGGGGACAGAAGCAAGACCCATGGAGCTGGCCAGTTCCTTCTTCTTGCCTGCTCTTCTCTCCCAGGCTCTCTGTGTTCCCAGCCACATGCTTGTCAAGATGAAGTGTGCGCAAGGACCAGAGATCCGCGGGGCACACGGCGGGTCCTCATTGGTTGACCAAGTGAGTGATGTGTCAGAGGGGATGGAGGGCCCACCAAGGCCTACTGTGACGCAGATGGAGAGGGGCTGGCTGCTGTCCTGTGTCCAGGCTTCACGGTGTTCTTGTGGCCCTGGCCGATCACTTCATGATTTCTTTTTGGGAGAATGACTCCCTCGCGACACTGAAACCCTGTCACTTCTCAGAGATCCTTAGCATTCCAGCTTCCTGCAGAAGGTCTGGCCTGTGAGCTACCAGCTCTCATCTGACTTGAGCAGTGCCCTCCCCTCCCTAAAACCTTGCTCACACTTGCACTACGACATAAAAGTGACATCTCACAATGCCGAGGCCACCTTCCCGGTCTTTTTTTTTTTTTTTTTTTTCCAGCCCAGCCTGCAGCAGATTCATGGCCAAGCCCAAAGTCTGGGAAATATTGAAGTGAACTGAGACATTTAGCCCAGAACCCCAATGCAGGTGAACAGCCCAGACCAGCAGGGAGATCCTAACTCCATCCTGCATCTGTGCTAAAGCACAGCCCACAGCCATAGCAGGAGTCACAGAAACTAGTTCTGCTTTTGTTGAATATGGTCTGAGAAGCCCAGAGAGTCTAGGAAAGAGGCCACTGTGAAGAGGGGGTGTGTGTTCCTTTATGGAGGTGCTCATGTACTTATGGCCATTCAGGCCCTAGGGACAAAACGGACTGAGATGGTCAAGTCTCAGCTCTACGGAAGGCAGATTCCCAGAGAAGGATGAAGCTCCTCTGAGCTCATCATTGTCTTCCCACAATAGCCCACATTTCCTGAACGTCGGGAGAAAACACCCTGAAAGCCCATTTCAAAGCCTGCATTTGTTCAGCTCCTACCCACACACTCCTCCTTCCCCAGGGTCACCTTTCCTGAGGGCAGCTCCCCTCCTGCCCTCTGAGCCCGTTCCTTGTGTGGATCCAAGGACTCCCTGTGCTTTTCTCCTGTGCTCCACGGTGTGTTAGCATGTCATGAGTGTGTGGAGTACATGTGTGAGCGACGGAGCCCCATGTGGCTAAGTTCTGCCCCGATCTTGCCACTGCTTAGGATCCTCTGTACCCAGAACACATTGTACGGCAGATAGATATCAGAGACACTGACCAGGCCTTAGAGGCGGGTAGGAGTAGGAAGCTCAGAGCCACTGTGCAGACATGTCTCTGGGAGCCTCCTCCATGCTTTCCTGTGGTCCTTAGAGGCCTAGGGATGACACAATTCCCATGCAACTGGTGGCTGGGGCCTTCCCATGCTCTTCCACATAGTGCTTTGTGATAGGCCCTACAGCGTCCTCCATCACGCCAGCAGGAAACCCTCTGGCTTTGCTCCCGAACAATGATAAGCACTGTGGATAGAAAGTGCTCCTTAGCATGTGCGTGTTCAGGAACAGGCTCCAAGCAGCTTTATTCAAGACTGGAGACAAGGGGCAAGGTCAGAGGGCAGAGAAGAATTTCAGGGCCAGACCCCAGGTCTGGGTGGCTGGGTAGCCTTATGATGCCCTGCAGGAAGAGAGACTGGAGTGTAGGGACAACGTTGGCCTTACTTGTTGGTGGCTGCTTTCAGACTCAGGCAGACAGCTGAATCGTGAGGTCCCCCCATGGAGGGTCACAGCCTGGGAAGCAGCTGACGTAAGAGTTACAGGGACTCCGGAGTGTACAGCTGAGCTATGGCCAGGAGTCAGTGAGCCGCCGGCCCCGGCAGATGGAGGAGTCTGCCACACCTCTCAAAGTCTAGGGTAGCCTGACAGCTGTCATTTCATGTCATTCTCCCCCATCAGATGCACCAAGGCCAGTGGTGTGAGCCTGGGGCCCACACTTCCCATCCAGCAGAGGCCCAGGGTTTTGCCATCAGGGCAGAAAACTCTGCAAGGGAGTTGTTTACTTAAGAGTCACACATCGTTCCGTGTGCTGGGTGAGGTGGTCCCGCTGACAGGCACTTTTCTACCTAAGGTGACGTAAGGTGATTTGGGGGCTAATGGGTAGCTGAGCAGAAGAGCCCAGGAGTTGTATGTGCTGGACCCTGAGTTCCATTTCCAGCCACACACACACACACACACACACACACACACACACACACACACACGCGCGCGCGCACACACACGCACACATACACAATCACACACACACACACGCACACACACACGCACACACACACGCACAAACACACACAATCACACACATGCACGCACGCGCACACACACACACATTCACGCACACGCACACAAACACACACACGCACGCGCACTCATGCACGCGCATACACACACAATCACACACGCACAAGCACTCACACAAACACACAAACACTCACACACACATACACACACACTCACACAAACACTCTTACACACACATGCACACTTATACACACATGCGCATGCACACACCACACACGCATGCACACTCACACATACAACACACACATGCACGCACACTTATACACACATGCGTGCTCACACGCACACTCACATACACGCATGCACACACAAAGGTACTTTGATAGGGCTCTACCTGACAACGCAGTAGGGAAACAGTGTCAAGTCAAAGCGTGGGTCCTGCAGGGACGGAAGAGTCGGGAAGAGGACCGCCTGCTGCAGAGGACCCTGGCGGAGGGACAGCCGAGCCTCCGGGGGACGGAGACTCCACCTTGCTGAGGTTCCGACTTCACTGTTCATCCCCAGTGGTTCTCACCCTTCCTAAGGCTGCGACTCTTTAATACAGTTCCTCATGGTGTGGTGACCCCAACCCTAAGATTGTTGTTGCTGGGCAGTTAAGGGGCACGCCTTTAATCCTGGCACTCGGGAAGCAAGCAGTTCGAGGCCAGCCTCGTCTACAGAGCTAGTTCCAGGACAGCCAAAACTACACAAACCCTGTCTTGAAAAACCAAAAAAAACCCTAAAAATTTAAAAAATTATTAGCCGGGCGGTGGTGGCACACACCTTTAATCCCAGCACTCGGGAGGCAGAGGCAGGCGGATCTCTGTGAGTTCGAGGCCAGCCTGGGCTACCAAGTGAGTTCCAGGAAAGCCGCAAAGCTACACAGAGAAACCCTGTCTCAAAAAACCAATATATATATATATATATATATATATATATATATATATATATATATATATATATAATTGTTGCTACTTTATAACTATAATTTTGCTACTGTTATGAATCATGATGTAAATATCTGATAGGCAGGATATCTGATATGCGACCCCCAAAGGGGTCATGACCCACAGGTTGAGAACCCCTGAGTTAAAGTTTGGACCGTGATTGTTGGCTCTGAATTCACCTCTTCACTGAGGAGAACTCCAGGCTCTGGCCCAAGGGTGGTCCAGCCTGGCCCGTGCAGGGATGGCGATGAAACGCGGCATTATCAACCAAATTTCAATATTTGGCACACAATACTTAAATATCCTATTTAAAAATATTTATTTTACTTTCAGTTATGTGCACACATATGTGTCTGTGTGTGGATACGTGCACGTGAGTGCAGGGACCTGAGGAGCCTAGAGGTGTTGAATCCCTCACAGCTGGAGTTCCAGGTGGTTGTTTGCCACCCACTGCAGGCTGCTGAACACTGAACTTGAGTCCTTTGTGAGAGCAGTATTTGATCTCAGCTGTTGACCCATCTTCCAGCCCAGAAGCATGATATTTTAAACATACACTTTAAATGGCTGACGGGGATTGGTCCAGCCCGAAAGAACTATAGCCTGGGACATGTGTGGCCAATGACATGGGCTCCTGCCACCAAGTTTCACCTGCCCTCCAGGTGAGTCCAGAGGGCCATGTCTCCCCACGGACGACTGAGCTGGTTACAGGTAATATCTGCTTTGTCCTGCCAAAGACTCTTCCTGCCTTGGTAGCAGAGCAGCCCTTCCCTAAGGTCATCAGGGTCCCACATCCTCTAGACACTGTACACACACCAGGGAAAAACATTCTAATGCGTTGAAGTCCGAGCTCTAGGAGGAAAGCGGCCCTTTGTGACCCTTGTTGGAAGGAGCTGGAAACCCCAGAAGATCAGCTTTTCAATCAGTGGGACTGTGCAAGGAAACTACATCATTGTCAGAGACACCAAATGTATCCAAGGAAAAGCCAGCCTCACCCCTGCATGGTGGCGCAGGCTGAGAACCATCAATACCACCAAGGCCAGGCCCAAAGCACACAGGCTCAGGCCCTCCTAGGGGTACATCTGTCTCCCCAGATCCCTTCTGTCCAATTCCAAACAAACACTAGCTTAGAAAAATGTCCCAGCACAACCTCCAAGGCCAGGCCCGAGCCTCAGAACCCTCCTTTGCAGGTCTATCTCACCACGGACCCCCACACCCTGCCCTCCCTATCCATGGCTCTCCACACCGTCCCCACTTCTGAGCCTCTTGACCTTGGAATATAATCGTGACACTGGGTTTTATGTTTTACAGCATTTTTGTGTACTCCTTCCCAGTGTTTTTCATGGATTTAAACTTTTTCTTCCTACAGCGGTAGTGAGCTTTCATGTCTTTGGTTATAGGGATTAACAGTAGCCGAAGACAGAAATTCTGCTTCTGTTCACCTTTAATTAACCTTCACTTCTTATTTGTGTGTTTTACAGAGTCTGTGATGGTTAATATTGTCAACATGACAGGACCGAGACTCTCCAAACCGCAAACCTCAGGACCCGTCTGTGGGGGAGCCTCTAGATTGAGTTAATTGGTGTGGGGCAACCCACCTAAATGAGGGGTCCGCACTGCCCCATGGGCCGGGGGCTTGGGATGAATAAAGAGGAAGAAGCCAGCTGAACACCAGCATGCATCACTCTGTTCCCTGACTGCAGATACAAGTGACCAGCTGCCTCAAGATCCTGCTGCCAGGCCTTCCCCGCCATGACAGACTACCCCAGAGACAAAACCAACCCTCCCTTCCTTCAGTGGTTTTCCTCAGGTATTTCATTTCATCACAACATGGAAAGTAACTAACGCAGTATCAGTGAGTGTGGCGGTGGTATTTACATACAGCGGGGACGGAAGCCGGGAAAGGCCCCCCTACTGAGACTGAGCCTGGAAACACCCAGAACCTCGGAAAAACGCAACGCCAGGCCCAGAACCAGCTTCCTGAAGGCCGCAGGGCAGACTCACCACTATTGCCAAGCCCACCTATGCCCATATTGATTAACTAAACGGGAAGACCCAACATGGAAACCAGATACACAAGCCCCAGGGAAGCGATGGCTTTGGAAGATCCTTGCTTCCCCTGAGCTTGGAAGAGGCCTAAAAGCCAGGGTCCAGTGGGCTCAGGATGCTGGGCCATGTCCACACCCTGGGCTTCAGGAGTGGCAGCGTTGTTGGACAAGGGTGAGGTCGCTGGCCCCGCACCAATGCCGTGGGCAGAGCGGCCACCCCTGGTGGACAGCTGCATCGCGCAAACCCCGGCAGTCCAGTGAGGCTGGCAGCTGTGGGCAGATACCCATCTCGGAAAGCAAACACAGGTGGGACCTAAGTCAAACAAAAGGCCACGGGAGCCGGGACACAGCGGGTGTGGCCATGCCTATCTTCCAGGATGCTCCTGGCACACCGGGCACTGTGGCCACAGGGACAACAGGGGAGGGGCAGGGTGATACCTCTCCTCAGGTGTCAGAAAGGACTCCTTGGACAGGGCTATCAGATTCTGTACCCCTAAACCTGTCTCCATCCCATGTCTGGAAGTTGAAGCTCACCTGTAGTTAGGGGGTGCCAGGATTCAGGGTGGTTCACGGAAGTCCCCTAAGCCCCCTAAAGGACCAGGGGGTCTCAGGACCCCCCTGAGATTACTGATGGGTCAATTCTGGAGTCCAGGTTGATGAGAAGTGGGGAGGTGTTCTGCCTGGGTCTCCCCACCGAGAAGCTCAGGACGTGATGGATTCCATGGTCCTGCGGGGCTCACAGCGGCTGTGGCAGGGTGAATGGGGTAAGACACAGCCGCCCATCTGCTCACCTGCCCCGTGGGAGTGGCCCAGGCTGCAGGTCACGATCCAGCAAGGCCAGCGTCCTATGGCTGCCTGGATGTACCTGCGGTGGTGAGAGCTGATCAGTCCCACCCAGCTGCCAGGGTGTGTCTCAGGTCTCTGCTGAAGTTTCGTGGGGGTGGCGGGAAGGAGGGCGAGGCCCAGGATTCCAGGCCTACGGAGCAGGGCTGTGCAGACAGAAACACAACCGCCCCGTGTTGAGCACTGTGGGCAGGTGGCTGGAAGCCCGGCTTCAGCGCTGCCTGAGGCTACTCAGATCTGCATCCATGGCGGTAAAGTGAGCTGACGCAGGCAGCGGCAGGAGGCGGAGCACGGGCCGCTGAGTGCGCACGGAAAGCACTCATGATGTGTACAAGGGAAACCATGGAGCGGGTCCTGTCTGGCGCGGGGGAGGTGGGGGCAGGAGGGAGGGAGAAAGGGATAGCAGGATGGCTAGAGGGCAGAGAGGAGGATGGTGGAGTGGGAGGTGGGAGGGCGGGTGGGCAGGGATGTAAGAGACAGACTTACTGGACAGGAAGGGGCAGGGGGCAGGAGGGAAGGGAACAGGAAGATGGGAAGGCACTAGGGTAGGGATATAAGACAGAAGTGGCAGGGGGTGTGGGGGGTAGGGGTAAAGAGGTGGGGGGTGAAGAGGTGAAGGGGTGGGCGGTGAAGGGGTGGGGGTGAAGGGGTGGGCGGTGAAGGGGTGGGGGTGAAGGGGTGGGCAGTGAAGGGGTGGGCGGTGAAGGGGTGGGGGTGAAGGGGTGGGCAGTGAAGGGGTGGGCAGTGAAGGGGTGGGGGTGAAGGGGTGGGCGGTGAAGGGGTGGGGGGTGAAGGGGCAGAGGTGAAGGGGCAGGAGGCAGGAGTGTAAAGAACGCAGCAGATGATAATTGAACTAACAGAAGAGAGGAGGAGGCCAGAGGGTGGGGTGTGGGCGCAGGGGCCACTCCCTTGGCATCGGCAACCCTCACAGCCAGCTGGAGAACGGCATATTTAAAAATTCCATTCTTAGCCGGGCGGTGGTGGCGCACGCCTTTAATCCCAGCACTCGGGAGGCAGAGCCAAGCGGATCTCTGTGAGTTTGAGGCCAGCCTGGTCTACAGAGTGAGTTCCAGGAAAGGCGCAAAGCTACACAGAGAATCCCTGTTTCAACCCCCTCCTCCCCCCCAAAAAATTCCATTCTTATGGGGGCTGAAGACATGGCTCAGCAGTTAAGAGCCCCGGCTACTCTTCCAAAGGAACTTGGGTCCCATTTCCAGGACCCCTGTAGCAGTTCACCACCATCTGTAACTCTAGTCCCAGAGGATCTGGTGCCCTCTGCTGGTCTCTGCACACACCAGGCATGCACCTGGTGCACAGACACACATGCAGACCGAACACTCATACTCATAAAAGAACCATGTTTAAAACCTCGTTCTTCCTCTCAGTTCCCCTCTAAGCCAATGTTCTCCTTCTAAAGCTACACCTCTTCACCACAGAGCAGTGCTCAGCGTGAGACGCTCAACGAACCCTGGGGACCAGAATCTGGTGACTTGGGGAAGAGACGAAGTAGGTGACCGGGCTGTGGTAGGAACTGGGGAGCGAGGATGCTCTTACAGATCTGAGTGAGGTACCCGGCAGCCTGTGCTGTACGGACTTGGAAGGGGGGCCCAAGAACATCCTTGCTGCTATGGTCATGGGGAGGCCGGTCCTCAGAGCATCCGGGACTGAAGGGCATCTGTGCATGCCTGCCCACGCAGCCCCCATTTCCATCACTGGTGACAGGGCACCAGAGTCTGGAGGGAGGGCAGGAAGGCAGCTGAAGCCTTATTATTCCTGGCAAAGGGGACGACGGGACTAGCTGGCAAGACATCCCAGGCTCCCCATCCCCCAAATCTCATTCACTTCTACGTCCTTTTGGAATTGTCTGCACAGGTCACCAGCCTGAATGTCCCCTCCATAGGTAAACAGCCAGAACCGAGAACGGGGGTGGCAGAACCGAGCTGGGATTCCTCATAGCTGCCTGGGCAGACACGCTTGCGTCAGACAGGGACCAAACAGGGACAGGCAGGGAAGGGGAGCTAGAGCGTGAAGAGGCAGAGTCCCGGACAGACAGGGAACGGCCACGATGCTCAGGGAAAAGGTGCCCCGTGGGCACCAAGCTTGCACTGGACACCGTTGTGAACCCCCCCCCCCCGCCCCGTGCATGTGGACATATCCTCGAGCAAAGCGTAGGCTCTGGCACCGATGGCCTAAGGCCTCATCTGCTGGGTGCCAGTCACACTCCCTCATGGGCTGTTTAATACCCTGTCCCTCTGTGAGCCTGTCTGTGCCGGGGAGGGGAGCAGCCACTCACTCCCAGGTCAAGACGGTGGTACTCTGGGGTGTGTGAACCATGGTTCATCATACGCCGTGGGCCAGCACCGATCCCCAGGGCCCATTGACACTCCTGGGAGAGGATTGTGCTGAAGTTTGGAGAGAAGACAAAACAGAGGAACATGCCATGAGGGGTGTACGAAGTAGACGACCTGGGGAGTCCACAGCAGCGTCCCGAGCAGGAGAATGTAGGGAAGTAAACTCGGCTTCCTCCCCGAGTTAAGGAGCACAGTGTGGCCTCTCCACAGACTTCTATAACTATGTGGCTGGGGCTCTACCCTCCAGAGAGCTTGGGCAACTCAAGCAGCTGTGTCTAAAGGAGAATTTAAGTGTTTCAAAATGTTAAAAGTATTTTCCCTCCCTCAAACATTTTTTTTACAAGCACAGCTGACAGATTTATGTGAGAAAGAGCTCCCTTGGGCCTCCATGGCAGTCATGAAGCTCCTGCCCAAGTCTACCCTCACGTGAGGAAACTCACCCAACACGGAACACACATCTGGCATCTCCGGATCCACACTTAGTGCCCCCCCCCCAGTCTGCCCTCCCAAGTTTCTCTCGTCCAAGGAATAAACAAACCGGCGGCGGTGGAGAGGTGAGTCTGAGGCTATGTGTCCTGGGTCCATGGAACAAGAACAAGGCCCTGGGCAGTCCCGTCACGTCAGCTGTACCTACAGCCCTGCTTCTTGCTCAGATGCCTCAGCCAGCCTCACTGGCTACGATGAGGAATCAGCTCCCTTGCGGGGTTTCCTGGGTCTCATACCGCGTCCGTCAGACTTGCACTAACCCCTAAAGTTGACTGCATTCTGGGCCAGAGCGTTCTTGTTTTATTTTCCCCTCCCAGTAGAGTTTCTTCCTTCCTCCTCTTCCTTCCCGAGGCCCCTTCATCAAAATCCCATCTTTTCTTCAGCACTAGCCACAACCCTCTCAGCTCGAGGTCCCCACAGTTTTTGGCTCTCGGCTAGTTTCTCTCTTAGGAAGTTTGTCTTTCAATCCGTCCACAAGCAAGAACTTCCTAGAAGCCAGCGTGTTACACACAAGACACGAACTTCTTGTATCTGTGACTAGACAATCCTGGTGGGTCCCAAGCAATGGCTCCTCTGTCCTTCCCTGAACCCACGGTTCCTACAGTCCCTGAAAGATCTCTCATCCCTCCTCTGGGTGAAGCCCCATGGTGGCCTTGCGTGTAAGTCAAGTTTCCAAACTGGACTTGAGACGAGACTTTGCATGTCTGACCCATCCATGAGCCACAGCCCCACCGCGACTGGTGCCTGCTGCCTCCATGTCCGCACTAACGAGTGACTGCCTCACTCAGGTGCCTGTCCGCCAATCACAGATCATCCACGCGTCTCTGCTGGCACGATCCTCCAGTGTGGTCTCCCCACATCAGGACCGCCCCCCCCCCATAAGGCAGAACATGCGATAACGTCTGCCATCTTACCAGTGAGGCCCCTGGCTTCTCAGAGCAACCGAGACCCCTCTTCTCGTCTGCATCCCTGGGACCTGGCTTGGTGCCTGGTGGAAGCAGAATCAATGATGCTGCCGTAGCAGGCAGGCTTGCGCTAAGTCTGATCTCCATGCACAGCCTATGAGGTGCACACTAACTGTTGGGAGGAAACAGCATCTTTTATCTTGTTAGAGCTCAAATGCAATTCAGCCGTCAGCACTGTAAAAACCCAGAGCTGAGACTGAGCTCTCGGGTTTCAGAGGCTGCCCTGTCATCGAAACAGAGCCTGCAGCGCAATGTGACATGGAGCAAGGGCTGTGGAGTGCCGTAGGGGATTATGTGCCCCTCCCGCTAGAACACGACGTCGGTTTCATAAAGGGTTGGCGGGGGGCGGTGTGATCCACTGGGCAGCCATGTCCCACTGTCACTTCGTCGGGCTTAGCCAGCACTCCCATAGGGCACACTGGCTTCCAGCGTTTGCCCCAGGGTGCAAGGACTCCGGACCCTCAGTGGTGAGGAGGGGTGAGTCCTTGAAGACTTCTAGAAGGTCAGCAGGGAAGCGGAAGTGGAGAGCAGCTCAGTACTAAAGTGCAGCCCTCAGTGGCCGTCTTACGGACAAGCACAACCCAGAACCTGTCCTGACCTTGCGGAAGCAAGAGCCACATAGGTCTGGACACGCTTCTGGGTGGCCGTGGTCCCCAGCCAACGTGGGCAAAGGTCTGCTGAGAAGAATGTGGCACCCTCTTTGAGGAAATGGCTTAAATGCAATTGGAGAGACAAAAGAAGATATTTTTATAAGAAACGATCCCCATAGGCTGGACGCCACCACCATGGGGCCCTGCTGGGCACACACAAGTGTAAGGTCAGAGTCCCCAGGTAGACAAGTGAATGAATAAATGAATGAATGGATGAGCAAAGGAAAGCATTCCTCGGACTTCTATGTCAATCTCATATTTCTTAAAAGATATGTTTATTTTATGTATATGAGTGCTCTATCTGCATGTACATCTTTATGCCAGAAGAGGGCATCAGATCCCACTATAGATGGTTCTGAGCCACCAGGTGGGTCCTGGGATTTGAACTCAGGACCTCTGGAGGAGCAGCCAGTACCCTCAACCATTGAGCCATCTCTCTAGCCCCAAGTTTCTCATTCTCAGCTCATCATCAGACCATTTGTTTTCTTAAATTCTCTTCCCACGTGAACACGGCCCCTTCAGGTGGCTGTTCTCTGAAACTCCCTCCCTGTGTGAACATGGCCCCTTCGGGTGACTGTGAGAACGGCAGAGTCTGGAAGAACTTCACAGGGAAGCCATCACTTCCTGTCCGCCATCATCTCTGGTGGTGCATCGTTTCTCTGCCAAGCGAGCGGCAGTGGCCAAGATGAGCTCTCGTGCTGGTTTTATGACCTGGCTTTTTACTTTCTGCCCTTGGAAAACCGGACTTCCCTAGAGACCGCTCGCCCTGCGGAGCTCAGTTCAACTGTCCCCAACAGGGCTGACACCAGCACAAATCGTCCTGCTCCTTAAACACAAGCCAAGGCTGCAGGCTCAGCTGGCTATTGCTCTCGGGGGCACAGATTCACTTCCTAAAACTCTGTGCACGTAGTCTGAGAACGAGAACAGGGGGGTGGGGGATTTAGCTCAGTGGTAGAGCGCTTGCCTAGCAAGCCCAAGGCCCTGGGTTCGGTCCTCAGTTCTGGGGGGGGCGGGGAAGACCGAGAACAGGACCTGGGTCCCAGCTTGCTTCTCCCGTGCCATAGATATGCCTTTGTGGGGTCGGAGTGTCACACATGCACACATAGAGGCCCTTCACAGAATCACACCCCCCCCAGGAGCCTATGGGAGAGGCCTGGCTCCTCCCAGGGCACCAGAGCACAGCGATCACCCCACCACCTTCCTTCCCTTTCACACGTGACGGATGCATGTTTCTCTGGTGACAGATTGGCTCCCCAAAGGCTGTGCTTAGCCGTGTTCTCTCGCCGTGTGTTAGAGCAGACCAGCACAGCAGATGAAGAGTGCAAACAGAGCCCCGAGGCTGCTGTGCCCACATGGCAAACAGCACCGTCTGTTATCAGACCCTGTCCCATTTGCTCTGAGTCACAATGAACTCCTCGGAACCCAGGGCAGCCACCCATGCTGGACAGCCATGGCCACATCCTAGGTGCTGCCGAAGCTCCGTGCCCAGCCCCGCCACATCCCCTTAGCCGCTCTGCAGACACGGAACCCCCAGAGTGACTTCCTATTCCTTGTGAGCTGGACTTCACCCAGGCACACAGAAGGCTTGTGTCGCGTTATTTGGGGACCCTTGCCTCACTTAGGCTGTGTTTCTTTAGTTCCCTGTCTTGGGGCGGTTAGGTGGCTCAGAGACTGCCCCTGTAGTCATGGGGTGGGACACTCCTGCTGGCCAGACACATTTACACACGCATCTTACCCTCCTCCTCCTCCTCCTCCTCCTCCTCCTCCTCCTCCTCCTCCTCCTCGCCCTGAGTGGGGTTGGGAGCCCAGGGCTAGAAGTGAATAGCCCGACACCCTCCCCCCTGCCCCAGGCCACGGACACCAGGCCACGGAAAACAAGCTACTTCAAAAGCCTTACCTCTCCTCAGCCACAGCAAAGAAAGACCACCACATGCACTGTGCAGGGCAGGGTGGGTGCTGACGGCCCATGGGTGGTCTGGCAATGTCTACAGACTGTGAGTCCCTCCTCGGGCCTTCCTTGCAATCTCTGGGAGGAAGAGCCAAGTCTCTATGGTTCGGGAGGGCTCTGCCAGGCTGCGGGAGGACAATTTCAGTTCCTGTTACGCTTCTGACTTAGGCTTCATTCCCAGCAGCCTGGCAAAAGGGCGGGCAAGCAGCCTTTGCCCCTGCTCTGAGGTAGCATTTCTGAGGGCTTTATTGCCACGTGAGCCCCCGGGGAACCACGAAAGGAAGTTGGACCTTGCGGGGAAAACCAAGAGAAGACAGACGGGCTCAGGTAGAAAGTGTCCTGTGCGAGCCAGCGAGCATCCCTGGGCAGTTCTGGTGGCAGACGCAGACAGGAGGGAGCCTGACCATGGTCCAAAGTCCCCGGTGCCACCCCCTGCGCAACCCCATAGCTCCCTAACTCCATCCAGTCAGCTCAGACCAGTGGTTCTCAACCTGTGGGTTACTACCCCTTGGGGGGGTCAAATGACCCTTTCACAGGGGTCACCTAAGACCATCGGAAAACACAGACATTTACATTATGATTCATAACAGTAGCAAACTTACAGTTACCAAGCAGCAACAAAATAATTTTATAGTGGGGGTGCCACCACAACATGAGGGGCTGTATCAAGGGGTCGCAGTGGTAGGAAGGCTGAGAACCACTGGCTTAGACACTGCTCTGTAGGAATCACACGCTTCAGGAGCCCTGAGGGGAGCCACGCACCTCGGCGAGTGTCCCACCACAGCAGGCAGCTCCGTGAGAGAGTTTGCACACTCTGATCTGTCCATGAGGGCTGACATCATGTCCACGGCCCGGCCTCTGACTTTGACACGCTGGACCTCTGGTGCCCCATCATACCCAGAGACTTCCCTCATTGACGGGACACTATAGTCCCCTTTGCAGGATATTCTGACATCATGGACCCATGGGGGTCTCGGTCAAGTAACCGAAGATTTCTGTGTCCAAACACGGGCTTGTTCACCCAACGACCACCTAGAGCTCTGGCCATGGAGACGACAAATCCCCCAGCTTCAGCTCTGACGAGGAAGAGTGTTCCCATTTTACAAAGAGATCCATGAAACTTCGCGGCTGAGCTGGTTGGCATATGGGCCCCATCCACAGAGCCCCGGTCCTCAGGGTGCCAAGCTTGCACGACACTGATGTCCCTTCACCTGCCACCCCGCCACACTCTCTGCAGGGTCAGTTGTCCTGGCTGGCTCCCCACCCGCTTCCCCAGGTACCTGGGCCTTCAGGTACCCAGCGCCCTTCCCCACATCACCAAGGGCTCTGCATGGCCTCAGCCTGTACTCATGAACAATATGTCCTGTGGAAGAGGGACGTGTGTGTCTCCCCCCACCCCCGCCTCCCGCCCCAGCATCTTCTGTGAGTGTCACTATTTTGAACACCCCTTGTGTCCTCTTAGGAGAGGTGGCTAGAGCCACAAAATGCAGAGAGAAGCACTGGGGGACCTGGGTGTGAGCAGGGCTGGCAGCGGCCACCTCTGCCGAGCCTTCTCTCTTCTGTCCACAGAGGCACTCCCCACACACTCATCGGTTCTGGCGACTACCTCTTCCACGGTCTCATCTGTTACACTGTCCGCACCGGTGAACTCTGTTAAATGCCAGGCCAGGTGGAATGTGACTGACTCCCAGGCATGGCCACCCTCCGACCTTTAAAGAAGCCAGGCTCGAATCACACAGACAGATGGGGCCGGGCCAACCATACAGTGACGCCTGCTCTGTCGGCTAGATGTTGGGCTCAAGGCTAGAGGAAGGACCCTTCTGGACACTGTGGCAGATGCTTCATGGTAGTGCAGCTCCCCGAGAGCTGATCATAAAGCAGCTTGGTGGCATTGGGGGGGGGGATTTCTAAACGTACCAGCCTATGAATGTTGTGGGCTTTTGATGTCAATGCCACAAACTAGTCGAGTGACGAGTATGGGGTGATCCTATCCTAGTGGCCTCAGATCCAAGGGGGACACAGACTGCTTCCCTCATCAACAGACTATCAGCCACAGAGCACCCAGCTGCACAGCGTGCCCACGCCCTCGGAGGACCCCAGGACTCACCCTCAGCCCGAGAGTGTAGCCAGGAGCACCACTCAGAGTAGATGTAGTAGAGTTTCATTTCTGCCACAGAAATCCAGATAGGACGTCTGTGTGCCATGGCCACCCTGCATGCGCACTGTCCTCCCCAGGCGCCCGGAGCACCTGACTGCATTCACCAATCGCGGGAAGAGTGTCCAGCCTCTTACTTTCGTTTTCCCATGAACCAGGATGGAGCCCTGGAAGGTGATTGCTCTCACAAGACTAACATCCCCTCCTCGCCCCACCCTGCGTATTTACACAGGGACTCCAGGCTGAGGCAGCCTGCCAGCGGCTTCGGGAGAAGGAATAATCGAGCCATTCTTGGCAGCCTGAAGGACTCAACTGGGGGTAACTCCCATTTACAGTGATGGACAGGAAGAGTTATCATTCCCAGGGAGGGAGGTAAGTGGGGTCAGCAGAGCACACCAGCAAGAAGTTAGAGGAGTCCTTTGTTATCCAACTGGAGAGGCCACTGCAGCAGGTGGAGCCTTGTTCCTGATAGGAAAGGAGCAGACAGTGTGTGTGTGTGTGTGTGTGTGTGTGTGTGTGTGTGTGTGTGTGTGTGTGTGTGTGGCGGCAGGGGGGACTGTCTACCTGACCTCTTTCCTTCTCCAGCATTTCATTCAACATTAGAGGCGTGGTACACAAAGAATACCCCCATCCAGAGCACAGACAGTTCTGGTGTTGGGGCACACACTTGCAGCCAGGCTACCCCGACACAGTCAGGACCTGAAGAGAGAGGCATGGGTAGACGAAGCTTCAGAGGGTGGGGGGCAGTTGGAAAACTGACCTCTCGGCCCAGTGATCCAGGCAAGGCTGGATTCCTGAACCCAACCAGCCATTCACAGTGAGGTCCCCATTGTTTAAAGACTTCAAATATAGTGACTGGCAGCCCCCGCTACCCAGACATCAGGGATGCCATTTCCACAAGGTCAACAAATGCACACTGTGGGGAGGGCAGAGCCTGGACAAGTGTGTGCCATTCAGCATTCCTCAAGAGCAGAGACTCCACAGGCACCCCAAAGATAACACACAGGGACCCAACCTAGATCCCAGAGACCCCAAAGATAACACACAGGGACCCAACAGAGACCTAGACCCCAGAGACCCCAAAGAGAGCCTGCAGGGACCTCAGGCTTGCAGGGACCTCAGCACAGGTGGCGTTGGGCTGCTGGGCTTTTCGAGGCTGGCACTGTCCTCAGTCTAAGCCAGTGGTAGCCGGTGGCCTGGAGAAGTCGGGAGGTCCAGCCCAACTCTGGGCTGAACTGATAGCCTCCGGATCTAGTTATCACAAAATTACTACCTCAACCAAGCTGTCTGAAATTTTAAAAACGGCAACAATCCCCCCCATTTCCTCAGACCAGGAAACGCCGTCTTACAAACAAGTTCCAGGAGCACAGTGAAGGAAATGTCTCTCACCAGTGTTTCCCCTGTGAACAAAAGCCCTATAAATCACAGGGCAGCTCCTCCCGCCACCTCGGCCACCTCCCCGCGCTCTGCAAGCTTGCTTTAGGGGCAGGGTGGCCACGCCTTTCTGCTGGCTGGAACTTCTGAAGCATGGAAACCGGCAGTGTGGATAAAAACACACCCGGCCGGGGCAGGCCCATCGCCCCCGTGGTCCAACCTCACGCTGTATGTTCCCTCTTTGAATAGTATGTCTGTCTTCCTCAAACACGGCAACTCAGGTAACCGAGGAACTTCGGCTCAGCAGCCTGGATGTCTGCTACGGGAAGGTCACCTGTCACACAGTGACCAGCTGGGACGTATGTGGGCCGAGCCTGCAGTGGGGGCTCTCCAGGCCAGCAATGCTGGAACCACAGTGTGACTGACGCTGGAAGGCATCCATCCCACAGAACACACAGGTTTAACATTCCTAGCTGGCGGCTGTGAAACATCAGCACAGGAGCACTAATTCTCCCAAAGAAAGAAAAACTTTCCAAACGTGGTATCCACTTAAGTCCTTACCTACCAGTCTGTGTAAACTGCTAAAGAACAAGTTTCTCCCAAACTCCTTACAGAACAGTTTTTCTCTGCACCTGACCTTAATTCCATCCCCCACTTTCATTTTAGCTGCCAGAAAGTCCAAAAGTAACTGTCAGCGTGATCAATATCACCCACGTGCCTCAAAAAGCTTTGTGGTATTTTTGCGTGTGTGGTGTGCAAGTGTGATGTGTACATGCGTCGTCATGTGCTTGTAGGTGCACACAGAGGCCAGAGTGGACACAGGACATCTTCCTTGATTTTTCTCCACTTGGTTTGTTGAGGCAGGGTCTCTCGCGGCACTGTGGGGAGGGCCACCCAGTCTGATGGTTCTGCCCCCAAGGCTCGCCAGTGCCCTCTAGTCCAGCCAGGAGGCTTGTGGTGGGACCCCTTGTGCTGAGGTTATGGGCAGCCCTTTGTCTGCCCCTTTAGTTAGTTCTGGCTCTGTTTAAAATTGTCTGTGCCAACCTCAGACATGTTTTTATGGAGAGACTACCTGGATTCTTAACAAGACAGTTCTCAGCTTAACAGAAACGGTTCTAAACACAGCAGAGCAGAGGGGACACCCTCCACGGTGAGAGCTGGCTGCCTTTCCCAGTGTCTTGGTGAAGGCTGATGCAGATCAACCCGAACTTCTCCTGGGTAAACTGATGGCACTCCGCTCTGGTTTGTTGGAAAATTATAACCTCCGGCCACACTATCATTTACCACAGGGAAGAAGCGTGGCAACTCTGACTCATGATTCACCTCCAGCCTGATTTTTGCCAACGCTCAGCCCAGTGAGGACAGTGGCAGTGTCGGGAGGGTCTGTGGGTGATGGTGTGGAGACCAGCACTAGCTGAATGGACAGTGTGCGAGGGAGGGGAGAAGAGGCCAGATGGGGCCTAGCCCTGCTGAGAGGCAGCAGGAGGTCATGCCCCGCGCCCCCCTCCCCCCCGCCGGGGCCACGAGGTGTCACAAGAACCCAAGTCGCCACTGTGTCCTGATCCCCACAGAGGTGATGGGTGACGTCATCTGTCTAGAGGCCATGCTCTCCGGTGGTCTGCCCTGCATGGAGGCTTCTGACATCAGCCGTAGCCCAGCACACGCTCCAGGGAGTGGAGCGTGCAACTGGGGCCTTGTTCTGACTTACAGAGCTTGGATCAGCCTCGGGCTTGTGCAGGGCAGGACCGCACTCAGAGGAAGCCACCTATTCCGTATCAAAAGGAGAGTGAAACCCTTTCCCCGAACAAAAATTGTGATGCCAGGGCCCAGGACCACATGCTGCCTCCTAGCCCTCTCCATCGGACGGTGCTTAAGGCATCTCAGTTTTTTCCATTATCCATCAAAAAGTATCAACTAAAGAGGACCCCACAGTGCTCCTGATGGGGGTGGCTGATAGAGCTTCCCTCCCAACATCCCCAACACACGCAGCCCCTGGGCACCTACACGCAGCCGAGGTGAGCACCCATTGTCTCTGGCCCGCTTTCACGGGCCTCGCTCTTCTGGTTCAGAATCACATCCGGGCTGTTGCCATGGCCCAGAGTTGCCAGATGCAGGCGAAATGCTTTCCCTCATCTCCAGCAAACAGTTCCCACGGGGACTTCCGTGATGAGAATACTAGCTCCGCCCAGTCCAGACAACCCACCCCTGGGACACCATCCTCACCCTTTGTTTACTCCACGCCGTTCCCGTCACCTGTCCTCTGCCGTAACCCCAGCTAGGTGCCAACAACCCCAGGCCCGACTCCACTTCTGACGAGACGTAAGTAGACACGAACAAGCCCCCAGAAAGGCTACATGCTCAACAAGCCGTGTTGTGTGGAAAAACGGACTCCAGAGCTTACTGCCTGCCCAGGCGCTCAGCTTGCAGAAGCAAGCTACTGGCTGCCTAAAGTGCTACAGACCCTAGCTGAGTGCCGCAAGCTGTTCCTGCTCCCAGCTGCACCTGCCCGAGCTGCACCTGCCTGAGCTGCATCTGTCTAAAATGCAATGCACCAGGAGGGAGCTCATCAGACAGACTCCACTGAGACACAGAGGGGGAGGCAGAGCCAGCAGGGTACCCCAAAAATGGATCTCAACACCCTCAGTAGGCAAACCAGACAGATAGCCCTGGTGGCGCAGGGGCAGTGATGTGAGATTACTCAGACCTGGTCCAGAGTATCCCACTGTGTGTGTGTGGGTGTGCGTGGGGGGGGGTACTTTGAAGTCTCCGTCCTGGAGACTCTCTCCACATCCATGTTTAGGGCCTGCAGAGGAGGAGAAGGCTGGTAATGGGCACTGAGCACCCTCATGCCAGGGCCAGCTCAGCCTCTGCCATGCACAGTCCTGTTCTTCCCTGGCATTGTGCTGGGTGGATGTCAGAGAGGGTTTGATAAAGGGCCTGGGGATCTGGTACTGCAACTGGGGTTATCAATGCCAATCCAGCAGGGCGTGGCCTGACCCACCGTGTTAGAGATACTTTCCATTTCCACATAGGAGAGCAAGGGCCCTTCCTGCCCTGCTGTGCCCATGCGGGGTCATCAGGCACCCCCAGGAGCTGCATCCTGGAGTGGAGGAAGGGATGAGCCTGGTTTACGGATCCCCAAATGGTTGCTCCCTCTTTGCAGCCTGAGGTACTTAGCAGGTCAGCTCCTTCCCCAAGCTGGTGGGGCTTAAATATCGTCAAACCCCCTTGAGGAGGCAACCCTAAGGTGGACCCAAGGAGGCGCTGGTCCGACTGTACTGTCTGTCCAGGGAATCATACCGTGACGCCCCGGGGATGCCCCATTCGCCTGAGGCTGGAGGCCACTGCTGCCCCCAATTCCTGGGCAACCTCCCAGTTCCAAGGCTCCTGGAGGCAGAGAGTGTTGTGTTCTCTGCCGGGACCAGAAACTAGCCCCAAGGCACTTCTTTAGCTCCAGCGACTGGAACTTCCTCATTTCTCGGGATGTTAATTTGTAAAACATTACTCCGAGATGGAGAATTTAAATCGGCTGAGCAAGTATGCTGCTCCAAAGAGAAGCTGACGGGCGGGGGGGGGGGGGGGGGCTGGGATACAGCTACAGTAAAGACAGGACTGGTGGGGACTTGGAGTGACAGATAACCTGCTCCAAGTGGGAACATGTCCCTCTGGCCCTCCCAACAGGGCATCACGGTCACATCTTCACTGTCTCCCCAGGAGTCCCACCACAACTTCTGAGCCAGGTCCTCCGCTGACCAGAAGGCAAAGGACGAAGAAATGAAGCAGACAAGGCTAGACGCCACACCTAGACTACTTTAGTTTTAAGCCAGGATGACCAACAGGCCACCAGACGTTTTTCAGGGCCCTGTAAACACCGCTCATCATATTTTGGAATGTTGAATCACCACAAGAAAGTGCCTGCCTAGAGGGGACACTTGTCCTGAGGCCCCAGAGAGGTGCCATCCCTTCTGACTCACCTGGCTTATGGCGCCCTGGTGCTCCCCGACGCTTCCTTGGTAGTGACCAGAACCGCCGCGCGGGCCCCCGGGAGGTAGCCTTTTCTGCCATTGAGTTGCCCTCCTGAGGGTTGAATCTCTGTGAAGCAGAGGCCCAGGGACTCTTCGGGACCTGCTCACACGTTCACAAAGAGCCCCGAGGTTCCCGACACCTACAGGTCTTCACTGGGACCGTGGGAAACCGTGGAGGTGCCAGCAACCTGCAGGGTACACCCGGGTACTGAGCTGTCAGGAGAAATAGGTGCTGACGTCCCACGTGACCTTGGGTTTTACCAAGTCATGAGAAAAAACAGGGTCAAGTGGCCTCCTGGGCTCCCAGCCTGCCCCTCAGTCCCCACGGCTCAGAATGTCCTTTTGCAGTGGCCAGGGGTTCCACACCTGCTGTTCTTCTCTCAGACGGTGGAGGAGAATGCGGCCGATGCCCCGGTTGCTGGAGACCAAGTGGGAATGGCTGAGCCCGCCCATCTGTGTGTGAGTTCTGGTGGCTTCCTTCCTTAGACAGGGGCTGTGTGGACAGAGCCGCAAATGCCAGGGAGCTACTGAGGCCAGAAGCACCTTCCAGGCTTCAGGAAGTCTCAAGTTCAAACAAACAGCTACAAACCAGGAGGAAGGGAGGGACGGGCTGCTGGCTTTTCTGAAATAGACCGGGAAGCTTCCCAGCCTGCTGTCCGGCCCTCGGCAGAGGAAACGGTGAGGCGCCCAGCTTGGCAGGGACACTTTCCGTGAGACACACTGAGCCTCCCAAGCCAGCGGCTGCTGACCTCTGCCCTGGTGCCCACAGACGCTTCTGAGGGAGAGTGAGGGGGCAGCATGGGGGCTTTCCCAAACTGGGTGCCACCCTCAGGCTCCACGTGCCCTGCACATCCTAGGGCTTCCGAGTCTCAAGTCTGATGTTCCAGAAACTTCATTGACTTCACTGGCTAAGCGCTGCCTTAGCCACGACAACACAAGCATGCCAGATGGTGAAGTGTGTTCGTTGCCATCTTTGATGTCATTGCCATAAGGCTTAGGAGAGAGCGGCAGGGGTTGGAGTCAGGTCGAGTGTCCAAAAGACCTGCGCCATGGCCCTCTGGCACTCGAAACCCACTTGAGGAACACCACCCCATTTGTGGTGGGGTGGTGCTTATTTGCTCTCTGTTTTCTGCGCGTGCACTCTAGGTGGGATGCACAAGGGCCTGCTCACCACCTGTCCTCCCTCTGGGGTCCAGGGGAGGAGGGACCAGTGCTCCCGCCTATGAGAAGGTGGCTGAGGTGCTCACCATCAGTATGACGTGGTGCTTCTATCCAGAGAGGTCTCTTGCTAGAGCTACACTTCTGAGTATGTCAGATGAGCACCGTCAAGAATCCAGGAGTCCCCTCACGTGTCCACCCAACCCCCAGGCTGCCCTCGTATCCCACAGCCACGGCCACCTGCTGCTTCAGAGGCTACAGAGGAACATGGGGATGTGGCCCCCACATCACAGGCACACAGAAGCCAAGAAAAGCACTACCCAACCAGGAGGAAAGGCTCATCCGGTCTCCCCGGGCCTGGGCCTCACCTCTGCCCTTGTCCAGGCAGACACTGGTCCTCACCCAGACTCACCACAGTCAGGAAGGCACATCTGAGATGTCCCAAAGCCTCTTCTGAAGACGGCCCTAAACGCTGGTCCCACGGAAACCACCCACAGCAGGTAAATGTGGTCGCAGGCCTGGGACCAGCCCTGATACCCCTCACTGACTTTCCTCACTGAGGCAAGTGTTGAAGTACCACATGGAACATACTTTGGACCCGAGGCCATGAGCCTAGTGGCTGAGTAAGGCAGAGCCTGCATCCTGCCGTTTCCCGTTCAGTGCTATTCCCATCAAGTGTGGCTGGCTTGTCTGTCTTCCCACATGTTTTTAAGATGCCACTGAAACCTTTTCCGAGAACCTGAGTTGAGCTGGGTCTGTTGGCCCACGCCTTTAATGCCAGCACTCGGCAGAGTTCAAGAGTTTGAAGCCAGCCTGGGCTACAGAGGGAGTTCTGGGACAGCCAGGGCTACACAGAGAAACTCTGTCTTAAAAAAAAAAAGGGGGGGGGAAGAACCTGGACCGGGCTGTGGTCTTTGTCTACGAGCTGCTCATCTCTTCTTCTCCCGATGACGCGGCCTGTGACGCTGTGACTCTGGAGTGGTAGGAAGGCTTGAGTCACAGCGCTAAGGAAGACAGGGACAGGAAGTGGAGACAGGTGGGGCCTGGGGCCGGTTTGTCAGCCAGCACACCGGTCAGGTCCCAGTGAGAGACCCCGTCTCAAAAGACAATGTAAACAGCTCCTGAGTAACACCCGAGGCTGCCCCTGACCTCTACTGTAACACACAGACACACACACAGACACACACACAC
This sequence comes from Peromyscus leucopus, assembly GCF_004664715.2. Lineage (NCBI taxonomy): Eukaryota > Metazoa > Chordata > Mammalia > Rodentia > Cricetidae > Peromyscus > Peromyscus leucopus. The sequence continues at coordinate 2,928,391 of NC_051077.1, read as the reverse complement.
ACACACACACACACACACACACACACACACACGCACACACACACGGTGCAGCTACCGGTTCAGTTCTTGCCTACTATGTGTGAAGTTGGGTCCAATGCCCAGCACAGCAAAACAAAGAAACGGATCTTAAAAGATCCTTACGGACGAAGTCTTCTTTGGGGCACTGGTTCCCACCTAGCCTAATATCCTGTCAACAATACCGTTACTGAAATTTAACACTGGTTCTTTCCTTCGGAGGGTTAAACAGTATGCTATGTGGCTTACCTCTGAAGTCGAGAAATTGGATTTTATGCTTTGGGGACTGGCCTTGTTTCTTTAACAGCATTATTGAGGAAGTAAAGGAAAACCCAGGGCATTTGCTGAAAAGCCAATTTAGATGCACAAGAGCCCTCAAATCTCTGTGACTTACAAAAAACAATTGGCGGGTTTGTGTTTCCCAACTGACTGCCTCAAACGTTCTTGAATGACTCCACCCAGATATTTGATTTCCTTCTAATATTTGTGAATCTCTTGGGGCTTGGGTGAGGACAGAGGGCCCTTTGAGGAGAACAGAAGCCCTTACTTTACTGTCTCTTTGGAGAGCTGTGTGCTGAACTTCAGCTCAGGCCCTCTGTGGCAGAGGCCCTGGAAACTCTTACCATAGGGTGGCCCTGGTGATATCCCCAGTGGGCCATGGCAGCCCATGGTCAGCAGTCATGGGGTGAGGTAGGGCCGGCATTTGGCTGCTCCGCTCAAAGAAAGAACAAAGAGCCATCACAGGTATGGGCGTGCAGGATTTCTACAAACACAAACACAGACCAGCCTGTCTGCAATGTCCAGAGCATCTTTCAGACTCCCCATTGAACTGTGACATAGTATACAACCATCCCTGTGTATCCCCAGAGAGGGGGCTTAAGGACCCCAAAGATGCCAAAGCCCATGATGCTTACTTATATCCCTTGCAATGATATCGTGTTTGCATAGAATCCCATGCTATCCCTTGTAGCTGGACTCATCTCTAGGTTACATATTAGCCTAACATTTCCCACAGTCCTCATCTGTTTCCCAGTTCCCACCCTGACTGCTTCTCTGTGTGGGACAGGAGGATGTGTTCCTTCATCCCTAGAAAAACCCAGAGCTCCATGTGCATAGCCCTGCTTCAGGGAGGTATCCCTTTGACGACAACAGTCAAAGTACATTTAGAATCCATTTTTTTTTTAACAAGAAGGAAGGCTTCCTGTATGGAGACCCAGATGTTCATTTGACCACTGAGGCCTCAGCACTGTGCCAGTCACCAACAGTACAGGTTCGATCTGCCTAACGAAGAGCTGCAGCCCAGAGAACACAGAGCCACGGGATCTCATGCTCCCAGCTCTGGGTGGTTAAGAGGTCTGCCTCCTGTCACCTTCAGAACCAGGCTACAGGTTTGAAAAGAAAGTACACACAGGACTTGGTATGAGCCGTGGTAACAGCCAGCCAGTGGGGGTCTTCACACATACCCTTATTCTTTGTGAATAAACGGGGCAGCTTAAGCATTTCATTACTTAACTTTCATATTTTTTTTCACATTCTCCATTACAAGACACTCCACTTAAGATAGTCTGATCTAGGGCTGAAGAGATGAATCAGTGGTCAAGAGCACTTGTTGCTCTTTCAGTGGACCTGGGTTCGAATCCCAGCGCACATATGACAGCACACAACTGTCTGTGATTCCAGTGCCAGGAGATCCCGAACACCTTTTTCTGGCCTCCTCAGGCACCAGGCACATGGTACACACACATACACACAGGCAAAAGTACCCATTGTAAAATAAAATAATAATATTAATTTTAAAAGGTATTTCAATCATTATTCTCTGTCCTAAAATGTTGTTATCCATATCCTTATACTTTCAATCCGTGATGCAATAGTAGCAGCATTTAGTGTAAATATTTCTTTTCTCTATTACATTTAATGTAGTTCTTGTGTGTGTGTGTGCATGTGTTTGCACGTGTGTGTGCATGTGTGTGCACACCCACATGCACACATGTTGAGGCTAAAGGAGGGTGTCCTCTATCATCCTCTACCTTACTGCTTTGCAACAGGGGTCTCTCACTGAGCCCAGAGTTCACCATTTCACCGAGGCCCTGATGGCCTGTAAGCTCCTGTAACCTTCAGAGCCTCCACCTTGTGGCATCGGGGTTATAGGCACTCACGGCCACATCTGGCTTTTATGTAGGTGCCAAGGATTTGAACTCAGGCCCCCACAGCTAGTGCTGTCACTCACTGAGGCATCGCTTCAACCCCACATGCTGTGCATTTCTTGCATAACCTGCAGGCAGAGTGGCCTGATTCACAGCCACAGTTAATGCATCACTGTATTACAAGCAAGTGGTTACTATGGATGGGTGGACAGACAGATGGACAGATGTTACAGGAAATGTTGTTTCATGGGGGAGGAACAGATACCACGCTACTACTTGGCCAGCCAGAACACCTCTCCGTTACCTGAGCTTTCCCGTCATGTGTGGGTCTGTTCTGTGAAGTTACCCAGGAGAACCACAACCCTTCTAGGAAGAGAACTGGGCGAGGAATCCTTTTACAGTTACTGGACCCGTGGCATTCAGAATCACCACGACCCATGCTGGATGGCTCCTCTGGGTCCTTAGAGTGAGGATCCGGACAGTTGGAAAGATTCGTTCTCCTTAAAACTATCCCACGTGCCAAGGACAAAGAGCTGGTGAGAAGAGAGGTAACACCGAGGGCAGGGAGGTGCTCAGGCGGGAAGGAGCTTGCTGTGCGAGCATGAAGACTTGAGTTCGTACCCCAGACCCACGCGACAAAGCTGGGTGCCCTGGAGCAAACGTGAAATCCCACCGCTGGGTGGCAGAGGCAGGCGGATCCCGGGGCTCACTGCCAGCCAGCCTAGTCAAATCCTCCAGACCATGAGAGCTCCTGTCTCAGAAAACAAGGTGAATGGCACCAGAAGAACACCGCCTGAAGTATTCCTCTAGACTACACAAACACATACCTGCACATACACACACACACACACACACACACACACACACACACACACACACACACACAGCAGGCAATGCTGATGAAATGCCCTCGTTTTCCAGAAATCCTGCTCAGACGCTGCCCCTGTCAGGGACTCCCATGCTGGTCGTAGTTAGAAGCGACCCCACGTTGCAGAGCACTATCCTCGAAGCAAAGCAATAACCTTTATCCACAGCTGTGGCTGTCCACAAGAAACATCCCAGATCCGGCCTGTCGATACCCCCTCCCAGGAGGATATGTGGAGGGCCACTGGGCCCTCATCTGAGAGTGCATCTCTCTCTTTCACCTCTCAGCTCCCTGTAATTCTGCCCTAATTGAGTGCGGCCGGGCTGTCGGAGGCCAGAAGTCAACACAAGGGAGAACTCCAGCTAGGCAACCATGAGGGAAGCTAGCCATTCTGGAATGGAACTTGCCAAAGATACGGCTGCTCTGGGGTCACACGCATTCCTGTAATTAACCCCATCATGCTCTTTAGTATGTAGGATAAACTCATGGGTTGGACTCTGATGGGATCATACTTCGGTCAGTTGTTGGTGTTCTAGCTGAAGGTAGTATGTATGTATTTGCATCTCCCAAGAAAAGTTCACACAACAGACAGGTTCCTGGTATCCTGGCTGAGTGCTTGCTCACTCCCCTCACAGCAGCGCAGTCTAAACCTCTGAAGTTTTAGGAATCCAGGTCTGGGCTCTAGTTGGGCTTTCTAATTCATAAATTTGGGAAGACACTGATCTCTTGGGAATATAATGCTCACCCTCGTGCTCCAAGACAACCCAAGAAAGACGGCACATTTTGCTTCCCTGTGTATTCCATCTGCAAAGCCCAACATACCAACTCCCCGAAAAGCCAAGTGCATAACTCCCACACCACGCATGTGCACCAGTGTGGGTGCTGTTCTCTCCTTCCCTGGACTGCAGACATCTGGGGTCTCTTGGGAGCAGACTGGAGCTCAGAGGAAGTTTGTCACACTGCGCTAACATGACACAGAGCAGCTACAGCTGTCGGGGTGAGTCTGCAGAGGTGACCGTGTCTCCAGCAGAGCGGTGTCTCTCTGTACTACAGCCCTGTGACGGTGCCCTCCTGTCAGGTGGGAAAGCATCATCTTGGCAGGGATGAGAGTGTGCGAGTCCTCCTCTGGACATCCCTGCACAGCGGCAGCTCTGAGGATGCAGGCCTGCATGAGGTGGGGCACAGAGCAGCAGGCATCACAGATAACTGAGAACAAAGAACCGCTTCCCGAGGGTCGGCTGGGCCTCCTTTGAGGACTGTGGGACTCAGGCAATGGCCAACCATGTTGGTTTCAGCTCTGACGATGCCAAGTGAAAAGTGCAGGCATTGGTCACATGACCTGGGAGAGTGATAAGTGACACCACATGGCTACACACAAAACAGCCAGAGAAAGACTTGCCACAGGATCGGCCCTGGACTGCCAAAATAAGGAAGAGTTCTTAAGGAAGAGGACAAGTCCCAGTGGAGAAAAGACACACTGGGCATGCAGCATCCACCTCAGACCAGAACAGAGGGCAGAGTGACAGGGGCAGACCAAGACATTAACACTGCTGGAGCCAGCTGTCTCTGGGGACCTGGGCTGTAGAGGCAGAATCAAGCTAAGGGGCTCCACCAAGATGATCATAATTGACAGCTGTATAATTGATAGGTTTCTCCAGTAAAAACAGGGAGGTAGCCGGGCGGTGGTGGCGCACGCCTTTAATCCCAGCACTCAGGAGGCAGAGGCAGGTGGGTCTCTGTGAGTTTGATGCTAGCCTGGTCTACAGAGCGAGTTCCAGGACAGGCTCCAAAGCTACACAGGGAAACCCTATCTTGAAAACAACAACAACAACAACACACAGGGAGGTAAATGCCCCTAGACAGAGACGCACACAGGAGCAGGGACCACACATTACAGATGAGCATATGGCCTACCATCTTCCTCACAGGCCACTCTGCGCACATCTGGGCATGCAGCCTGATCCTTCACCCACCCCTACTTCTATTCCAACATCTGCCAAGAAACTTCCAGTATCAGGTCAGTCACACAGAGACTGCTCACCTCCCTCTTCAGCCTTCACCAAAGAGGAGGGACAGAAACGGCAGGTAAATCTCACTTCCCCAGCATCTAGTCAGAAAAGACCATCATGGGTGGGATGTTCTCCAGAGGAGCAAGACAGACAGACAGACAGAGAGAACACACACACACACACACACACACACACACACACACACACACACACACACCTGGAATGTCAATATGTTAATGGCACTGGGTCAAACACTTCCAAAGAGTTCAATTAGCAGTTGAAAGCTGAACTTTAGTTCCTAGACTGTGGTGACTTTGATGTAGATGACAGTTACAGAGGAGGAGGAAATCAGATGTTTGGGGCACAGAGGGTGGACACCACAGGCAACCTCTGAGCAGTGGAGTCAGACCAGCTCATCAACATCCCCTCATCATCCATGTTCTGAGGCAAGTCAATGATGTGTCTCTTCAACGTATAAATAACTAAATGTTCTTCTTTTCCAGCACTGAGACTTGGATTGTATTAAAACGTGACATGACTACATTGTCCTGTTTTGCTTGTAATTTCATTCACCTATCTAGCCCGATACCATCCATACACTTACCCATCCACCTACCCACTTATAAAGCAATCTATCCTCTTATCCACCCACACATTTGTTCATCATCCATCCATCCATCTATCCTTCTATACAACTATCCATTCACAAATCTATCCATTCCTTTACCCACTATCCATTCACATGTGTATCTCCATACCCACCTACCTACTCATTCTCTTAATATTTACTTATCATTTACACTCACTCACATATCTGTTCACATCCATCCATCCATCCATCCATCCATCTATCTATCTATCATCTATCTATTTATCATCTATCTATCTACATCTATCACTGGACTTCCCAAAGCTCCAGGGTGGCTGGCATTTGTGTTTTAACCAGCCCTTCAGGTGACTTGGGAACACCTCTAGTTTGAACACCAAGGAACATTCAACTAAGTCCCCCACCAATTCTCCATTAAATGTTTCTTGTTTTTCACCAAATACTGCAAATCTAGAGAGAAAACCAAAACAGAGGAAAATGCTGGAAAGGAGCCTAAGCACCCAGAAGGCTTCTGCTGTTGGAAAGTGTCCAGCATTGGTACAGAGGTCAGGTTCAGGAGTACATATGAAAGCTAAATGCTCAAAGTCAAAGGTCCTAGATAGTATGCATTATGTCCCTTGTGCTGAATGACCCAGGTAAGAAAGTTCTGGGTCACGGGGACAACATTCAAGTCTGAAGTGAGAACACAGCACCAGGTCCTGAACAGCAGGCTTCCCAACTGCACGTGAGCTCAGGGTAGAGCCGCAGAAGGTCAGGTAACATGCAGGTCTAAGGCAGTCACTGTGCCCAAGCCCTCAGCTCTAACCCCATGTCCTTCATTCTGAGCAGCTTCACCAGTTTCCAGACCAAGCTCCTAAAACTATCACCCCACTCCCGGCCAAGACCTTAACATGCCCCTGGAGCACGAACAACCCCATGACCTTGAGCTCCATCCTGCTAGAAGGGACTCTCAAGGACATGCTCCGAATGTAAACCCTGGGTGATAATCACCACACAGACCTCTATCACTTCCCCACAGGGGTGGAAGCAAGTACCTGCCCTGCGTGTCCACAACTCCTGCCCCCTGCATGACGTACGGCCTCTGACCCTATAGCCCACCTCCCCGGCGCCGTAGCGGGAATAGAGACCGGGTTATGCTGGGAAGAGGGCAGTGTACACAAGAGGCCAGAAGGGTGCAGATGGGGGTGACATCTTCCTCTACAGCACTGAACAATGGAATGTTCATAACAGAGGTTCCTGCCAACCCCATCTTCGGATCTGGGTGAAGTCTGCTGCTCCAGTACTACAGAAGCATCAGAGGGCACGGCCTCCCGGCTGCAGCGTCTGGTGAGACAATAGTGGCCACCGGGACCCATCCTGGGATGCTTGGACAAGTACGTTCAGTGACAGTGAGTACCCAGCCCAGGCTCTACTCCTTTTTACAACCTAAAATACACATGTTGTGTCCTTCAGAGTTCATGAGGAAGCCTCAGCATCTAAAACCCAGGGATGACGTCACTGCTAGGGCAGTGCCCACTCAGTGATCCCCCACACCAGCCAAGCTCAGGGGAGAAGGACAGCAAGTCCCACTCATTTCCCAGCAGCCCCCCTCAAGGCAGGCTGCTCCACAGGGCTCCCCACTCATCCAGACTTTGCCCAAGCAGCACCCGGAAAAACGGGGTTGTGTCTCTAAAGAGGAAGGGGACAGATGGCGTAAACGGCTTCCTTTTCATCCATTGATAATACACAGCAGTCTCCATGGCAAAACCGGCGTTACAAAGTGAACGTCTACACCAGTGTAGGGGAGACCATCCTGCTTGATGTTTACGCCGGTTCCGTCATTTAATACACTGAGGGGGCGCCACACCCAACCCACACAACGAGTGAAATCCTAATCCTCAGGAAAGTCCTATTTAGAAAACTAGATAAGGACACGCATCACATAACGCAGGGCACAGCCAGCAGCTTACTTTTAATGGCACCCCACTATTTCCTCCATGTCAGGGAGAACGGGTCAGCGGGCCCGGTTCTGTAGCACAGCTGGATCCCTCAGCACAGCTGACGGAAGCCAACAGCGAGATGATCTGATCGCTGCCAGCTCCGAGGGGCTGAAATCTGCCGAGTCCCAAGCTGTCCCTCATGGTTTATTTTAGGTTATCAATTATTCCTGAAAATGAGTGTCTAATTACACTAGTCTCCCTTTTTACCTATATTATTGTCAAGCATTTGCCTTAAGGTTGCACGGTGCATGGTGGGGCTTTTCCCCATAAACAAGCATCTGTTGCCTCTCATCCCCAGCCCAGGGTCTGAAGGGCCATTCTGGGCTCATAAGTCCACGGCCACTGCAGCAAATGAGGGGAGGTTCCCAGGCAGACTGCGGACTCCCCCACAGGCAAATGGCTCCGCACACAAACCCTCATCTCCTAGAAAGCCAGTGCCACGGATCTGTAATTCTCTAAACTGTGTTAAGCAGAATAAAATCACATTGTCAATCCACACAAACCTATCAGTTACCAGAAAATGCCCATCACCTCTGTCTTCCCTGTTACCAGTGCTAGGAGAGAGTGAATGAAGGGCGTTATGCAGCCATTAGATGCAATTCTCTACAATTCGACAAATGATGTCAAGCTTAAGAATCTATAATCAAGGCCAGCGGCTCCTCCTACCAGTGTTCTTGGAAACCGCGTTTAATCTCTGCACCATTTCTTCCAGGGCCATCTCTTCATGTCTCAGCCAAAACCTCATCCTCCGATTCAACAAAACCGATCCCCAGAAGATCGTCCTCGGCTGCACCAGAGGTGCTGTCGGGTGGGGCTGACCGGTGGGGAGGGGGCGCGGCTGGAGCGGGGAGGGGGCTGTGGCGCTCTCCTTGGCTTCCCAGGATTGGTCTTCGTACCACAGGGAGGGGGGCGCGCTTTGCGCTGATGGGGGGGCGGGGGGCGCTAGGCGGAAGCGGAAGCACTGAGCCTGCCGGGCGTGTCACCACCCTGCACCTGGGAGTCATGCGTGTGCACCACCTGAGCACCTGGGAGGCTAATATGCATCCAGCGGGCATCTGGAAGCCCTGCTATGCAGGCGCCTAGGTCCGCCCTCGCCCTTCCCCCTGCCCTAGGGTTTGCGTCCCCGGGGATTAGAAATAGCTGCTGCAGGGATGCGATCCCAAACCACCCAAGGAGCGCCGCCGCCGCCGAGCCTGAGCCCAGTGCTCCCTTTTACTTCCTGCCCCAAGCCCCTTTACCTCCTGCCGCTGCAGGGCAGGTGCAGAGGCCACAGCAGCCCAGAGCGCGCTCTCCACGAGGCCTCATGCCCAGGTAAGAGGGAGTCGGCTGGGGGAGGGCTTGACTCTCCCCGCAAGGGTGTTGCCAGTCCTAAGACACAGGTCTGCAGGAAGGAAGCTCAGCGGCAGGCTCAGGGCTCGCTAACCTCGCCATGTCTGGCAGAGGGCCACACTGTGCATCTGACACCGCCAGCTCCACACGGACTCCAGGGGGCTGGTGCACAGGCTACGGCCGGAATGCACAGGGCGGCGAAGGACAAGCCTCTACAGCTGCTGGTCATCTTTCTGCTGTGGGGCAGGACAGGTAGCATGCTTCCTCAAGAGAAAGGGTGTTCCAGAAGGAATGCCCAGTCCTTTCAGAGCCAGGGAGGTTCAGTGGTGAGAGCTGGGGTTCCTGCTGTATGTAGTTCATGTCCACAGGATGTGTGCTCCAGCATTGTGGTTGTCAATAACACATGTGCACACCAGGACCACAGAATCCAATCACGTGTATATCAGCACCATGGTGTGCAGCGACACAATGTGCACCAACATGCATATGTACCAGCAATATGTGTGTACCGACACGTGCACTCAGTAACACACGCGTGCACCAAGACCAGTGTCCAAGAGTATGTGATCAGCACCACAGAGGTCAACATATGTGCCCCAATACCATGGCTCCCCAAAGTATGTGTGCATCATCACCACAGTGTCCAACACGTATGCACTGGTAGCCACACCATTTTCCAGTGACACCTGTGTGTGCCCCAAGACCACAGCTTCCAGCTACATACATCCATGTGCACGCCAGCACCGAACAAACTAGCAACAGACATGTATGCACCAGGATGCCATTTCAACAGTACACATGTTGGGCTCGTGTGTGTGTGTGTGTGTGTGTGTGTGTGTGTGTGTGTGTGTGTGCGCGTGCGTGTGTGTGTGTGTGTGTGTGTGTGTGTGTGTGTGTGTGTGGCGACCTTCAGCCCTGAACTAAGGGTAAAGAGAGAAATGTCAGATGTCCTAGTATTTGCTCTGGAAAGGTAGGGCCTGGAAGGTAAAGACCTGTAAATTAATAAGGCCCCCAAATCAATGTGTAATGACCACACGCAGATATAATGACTAGACAGTAAGAAATTATTACTTTTCTGAACACTGCCCCCCCCCCCCGAAATACCAGCAAGTGTCTTTGGTTTTAAATAATCTCATGGAGCAAAGGAAGAGAGGAATTCCGGGGTGTGGAGTGGACGCAGCACCTCCCTACATGGACAAGCAAACCCCAGGATATCCAGTGCTGAAGTAACCCACACTGTGCCCATGGTCCCAGGAACCAGGCCAGTTACTGCTTGGACATGTGTGTCATCTGAAAACAGCCACTCGGGGGAGTCAAACTTGTGCCCCTCAGCTCCAGAACATTCGCTGTTCATCCTCCCCCATGCCAAGCTGGTGTCTCCAGTCTCAGAGAAGGCCAGTCACCAGGGCAAGTGCTGAAATTTAGGTCCACAGGCTTCTGTCCTGCAGAGACATCTGTCTGTCTTGCTAAGTGTGTTCCTGAGCAGCCTAGGCTTTCCTTGGGGGAGAATGCCCATGGGGTGTCACCTGGGGGAGAACACCAAGGTCTCATGGCCCATGGGGTGTCACCTGAGAGAGAACTCCAAGGTCTCATGGCCCATGGGGTATCACCTGAGAGAGAACTCCAAGGTCTCATGGCCCGTGGGATATCACCCGGGGGAGAATGCCAAGGTCTCATGGCCCATGGGGTGTCACCTGGGGAGAACACCAAGATCTCATGGCCCATGGGGTATCACCCAGGGGAGAATGCCAAGGTCTCATGACCCATGGGGTATCACCCGGGGGAGAACGCCAAAGTCTCATGGCCCATGGGATATCACCTGATTCTAGCTTGTTACATGCACTCCCATACAGGCCCATCTGGTCCACACTCAGAGAAACACTGTTAACAGCATTCCATCTTCAAATCCAGAGGCAAAGGAAAAGGTGACAGGGTCTTCTTGCCTGTGCTGACCTCCTGCCCTACCCGGGAGCTTTTCCGTGTGTTACACATCTCTTGGCCTCCTGCTTCCATACTGCTGTGTCCTAGAACTGCTGACCTGGGGCCATGTCCAGTCTGTGAGGACTCCACACCTGCTGCCCAGATGCTCCAGTGGCTGTTTTAGAGTGTAGCCTGGTGGCCACTGAGGGCTGGTTTCATTGTCCCCTTGTCTGGCCATACACTGCTGTGGGATGTCCCTATATGCTGCAAATATATGTTGCTATGATAAATTGATAAATAAAGCACTGATTGGTCAGTAGCCGGGCAGGAAGGATAGTGTAGGCGGGACAAGGAGGAGGAGAATTCTGGGAGGTGGAAGGTTGAGGCAGAGAGACGCTGCCAGTCACCATGAGGAGCAGGATGTAAAGTACTGGTAAGCCACGAGCCACGTGGCAAGGTGTAGATGAATGGAAATGGGTTAATTTAAGATATAAGAACTAGATAGCAAGAAGCCTGAGCCATTAGGCCAAACAGTTTAAATAATAAAAGCATCTGTGTGTTTATTTGAGTCTGAGTTACTGCTGGCCCAGGCAGGACTGGAGATAACTCCGGCTACAATACACCTGTACAATTGGTCAAGTTCTGTGTTTAGACACCTCTGTGAAGATTTGCTAGATGAAATTAGTATTGAAATCAGGCCCTCGGGGTAAGCAGCTACCTACCTAACCTGGTAGGTTTCATCCAGTCCCTTGCTTCCACGGGAAGGACCGTACACAGCCTTGGGTTCCGCATCTGTGCTTCCCTGGCCCCTGCCTGGCCTCTCAGAGAGGGGACCTGCTGCTGCCATACCTTCAAGACTCTTCCCTGAGGTGAGCTTCTCTCGGTCTCCGTCTGCCTTTCTGCCTAACTGTGATGCAGGCCAGACATCTCTCCAGACTGAGCGTTTGTCTGACTGGTTCTAACTGCTGTCCACATTTGCGGGGCACCTCAGAACCACGCGTGGTATGGGCAGATGCAGCATGGCCATCACCCTGTTTCATGCTAAGGAACCTACCCTTTGTGGAGCAGGTGTGTAAAGAAAAAAAAAAGCAGCAGCTACTTGGTTGGAGCCACAGGATGGAAGTCTGATGTCACCCCCTCCACGTTGTCCCTTCTGCCTCCTTTGACTGGACGGCACAGAAGTGAACTGTCAACCTTAAAGGTCACAACCTTTCCTCCTGAGTCACCTTGTGTGATGGCTAATGTTGATTGCGAACTTGGCAGGCTCTGGGTGGCAAAACTCTGAGCATTCCATGAGGGAGTTACTAGGTTGGGCTAATTAAGGTAGAAAGGTCCACCTTGACTGTGGGCAGCCCTGCTCCCTGAGCGGGGGCCCCGGACTGAATGAAAAGGTCTTTATCAGCTGTACCCATCTCTCCCTGCTTTCTGAGAGATACAATGTGACCAGCTGCCTCCAGCCCCTGTCCCCATGACTTCCCCACCGTAAGGCACTGTCCCCGCCAACTGTGAGCGCAAATAAACCCGTCCCTCCTTAAGCTGATTTTTGTCAGGTAGTTTGTTACAGCTACAAAAAGGTAATTGGGTAACTTGAATTCCCAGACTAGTATGGGCTCACAGGTCAGACCCAGCACCCAATGTGGGTTCAAGAGAACCACTCTGTCCCCTCAAACATGAAGGACTTCTGAAGAGCACCTTTTGAACCCACGCCCTCACCAGACTACAAGATCAGGACTACTTAATCCTGCATACCTCTTGTCCCCATCCAACCCTTATTATTTAAACCTAAAGCTCACGTCAGTACCCCAAAGACAGATACAGGGTCACTGGCCCCTTATCTTCTCCTCTTCCCATTGCAGTCATTATTATTCAGCTCTTTAACTGGCATTTTGAGATGGATGGCTGAGCCTAGCTTGGGATACAAGAGGCTGGCTTTTTCTTTATTTTTTTCTTTTTTAACAGTCTGTATTTATTTTATGAGTATGGGTGTTTGGTCTGAAAGTCTGTTCACCATGTCTGTGCCTGATGCCCACAGAGGCCAGAAAAGGGTGTCAGGTCCGCTAGGACTAGAATTAAAAAGGGTTGTATGCTGCCCTGTGGGTTCTGGGAATCAAACCCAGGTCATTTGGAAGAGCAGCCAGTGCTCTTAACCCTGGAGCTTCAAGTCCTGGCTTTTGTTCTAACCACCCACTGGAAGGACACACAGCAGTGTCTCCCACTGGGAACAGGTTCAGCTTCTGACCTAGAACCAAGTATTGGTCTCTAGGACCTTGCCAAGGAATCTGGGGTTGGAATAGTCTCTGGCAGTTCCAGCAGTTGCCCGGGTCACAAGGTAAGTCCCACCCCCAGCAGCTCCAAGAAGAATCAGTGACGTAGGGGCTGGTCTCTTTCTTTCTCACTACCTGGCTTGTAGAACAAAGGGGCCCAGAGGAGCAGTTCAACCCCAGGCCAGGCCCCAGGAGGGAGGTTGATGCTGTAAGGCTACACCTGGAGACCAGCCTTTCCCTAGCAACCATTCCGGAAGCTCAGCCACAGGAGAGCTGAGGAAGGAGAGCAGACCTGGTGTAGGGCAGGCCTGAAGGAGCCACCCCTTCGGAGGTGGAGCTGTGGGAGGGGCAGGGCTGAGAAACAGAGGCACACAAGTATTTCCAGACCTGCAAAGAGGAAAGACTCCCCAAATGGACCTCGGAACATCACAGAATCATCACCAGACAGACAGATCCCTGGAGTTTATTGGTCAGCTACACTGACATTGACCTTTGGCCTACACACACACACACACACACACACACACACACACACACACACACACACACACACGAACACCTATACAAATACATGCACACCCAGTGGTTACAGATCAAGGTTTTGGCTAGTATTACCATTTCCGGTATATGTACATACTTCCATGTATGCAGTTGTGTTACCAAATGCAGGGTCCCTGCCTGTGCCCCAACAAGTCAGGGTTGGCCACCTGTCCTTAATAAGCCCTTTAAAAGAGGCAAATCAATAGATAGCAGCAAAAAGATTCATTCACTGTGACTGCACTGGGAAGAGGGGTAAAAAGATCTGATGAGATCCAATGACACACTGCCACCACCACCACCATCACCACATCATCACCATCACCACCACCACCATCATCACCACCATCACCACCACCACCATCATCACCACCACCACTATCATCATCACCATCACCACCATCATCATCATCATCACCACCACCACCACCATCATCACCACCACCACCATCATCACCAAGTGCATGGTTGGGATCCTGAAGTGGGTGTAAGGTTTAAATAGAAAGCAATAGATGTTCGTGATTAAGCAGTCTGGCTCAGGTGTGGCCTCCTGTCCACCACTAACACATTGTTGTCTGGGCTTCAGGCACATCCTGTGAAGGTCTGACAAGCTGTGAATGTCTATTGGAGACAATTCCTCCCTCCGGCTGGTGTCTTTCCTTCTCCCAGCATGAGACTCCTGGGGAAAACCCATTTCCTTGGGGACCATTGTTTCAGTAGTCTGGTAGATTGAGGGACACGCATGTCTTTAGAATTATCTGTCAGGCCAGTTACATTTTCTTAATATCTGTTCTAGCCCCTCAGCCTTGAGGTGGAATATGTCAGTATCTGAAACACACAGATAATGCACAGCACGCAGTAGGAACCCAGGTTAGGACACATTTGGTTAGTGCCAGGTGACAGGCATTGTCTTTCCAAAGGAGCTATATTCAGTGCAGACACACCGGGAAGGCGGACTTGGAGTGGTGGTTGCTGAATCTCTTGGTCCCTCTTCGAATAAATCTCTTTTTTCTGCTTTCACAATTCATTTGGTTCTTTGAGTTAGCTTATTGAGGATAGATGGCCACATCTGGTTTTGTTGGTTCAGTTACTCATTGACAAGCACCTAGCAAGCAGGCCTAGGAAGCCACAGAATTCCACAGTATCCCATGGCGGGCGTTGAGATCAGCCTGCCATGCCCTGAGCCACTCCATCCTGAATGAAGCAATTGACTCGGGCTGTCCCTTGCCCTGAGTGGCTCCATTTGGCTGCATTCTGGGTGCAAATGCAGAGGCCCTCACTGTGCACGTAGACTCCCCGCCAACTGCCCAACAGCAGCCATGAGACACCCCGATGCGTAACTTACTCCCCGGAGTGAGAAGCACCACCTGTGAGCTTATCACCGTAGGCTGGGGCTATGAGAGCACACAGACATTGAAACCCAGGCCCGAGAACTTCCTGAATGCCAGACTGGGGAAGGGTGCAACACCTTTACCTGGACCCCAGAAAGAGAAAGATGCCTAACACTGTGAAAGAGATGGCGCCCCAAGTCTGTCATCTGACGTGGTATGGGCATCGAGGGACGACCAACAGGCAGAGAACTTCCTCCTGTCCCCAGGGCGCTAGCTCAGTCAGCTAGGTCCTTAGTGCTGATGCAGCTGTTTCGTCCAACCATCCCTCCAGACTGCCCATGTGTGCAGTCTCCATGGTCCTGCATCTTGCTGGATTCAACCCTGAACCACCTCTGTGCAGCAACCCTGGGACAATCCTGTGAGCCTCCTCCAGCTCAGCTGGGTTCCTTAATATCATACCTCACCTCCTACAATAACACTACATCTCCAAGCCTGTTTAAAGCCCTTGAATGCTTCTGCAGCCTTTTACATGTTTTCATAGCCATTCTGTAACATACACAATTACCATGTGATGTGTGATGGCCGATCTGAGTATCCGTAGTTAAGAGTAGAACAAAGAGCTTGCGTTTGCCTTAGACAGCTATGGAGGGGAATCGGGACGACTTGGCCAATTGCAGCCAGCCGAACTGACCTAGCTTGTGAGTTCATTGCTATTCAATACATTCTAACTTTGTAGGAAGACAACAATGTGTCCGTTTATGTTTCTTTATAGTGCACTCACAGCAGGGGTCTCTGCATGGGGAGTATTGGTAGGTTCACCGTGTTCCCAACCTCCACAGCCCCAGCACCACTAAGAAAGGCTCATGGGTAGGAAAAGTTGTATATAAGCTTTGCTCCCACAAAGACCATCTACCTAGATGAGGAGGGGAGATGCTCACACCAGCCAGATGTGGCCGGGCAGTCAAGGTAAGACTGTGTGGCCACCTCAGCAGCATCTGGGCAAGTGGGATGGGCGAGCAGAGGACTTGTACCACCGGGGAGGTAGCTGTCATTGCCAGGGTCTATTGGATACACTTTAGGCCACCAGCCCAGAGGTTTTAGTCAAGGCCGCAGCCACAGTGGTTCCCATGGCATCCTGGGGAGACTCACTGGAAGCTACGGAAAGGTCTGGAGCCCAAGGGGAGGGTCCTTCCCTTCTCAGCTTCCCCGAGACTGTGAGGTCTCATCCAGGGCACTCTGCTATCTTCTCTCCGGGCGTCTCCTGCCCATGGGGCCAGCAGTCATTAGGTCAGCCGTCCCCTTGCAGGACCATGACTTGCCTCTGCAGCACCTTTATGCAGTTTTGAGGTAGGGCTCAACACTGTTTCCAGAGACATAGTCCCCCTAACAAGGACACAAGGCATCATGCTGGCACCTGGAGTTGCCACAGGTGCCGGAAGCCACTTTTTCTAGTGGGAAGTTACAAGCCACTTCATAGATGTAGAAGTAACCAACTGTCTTATTAAATAAGAAACACAGAACCAATGCACAGAAGAAAGCCAAGAGATCAGAGCTAAGAGCCTTACCGCCTGCTGCAGCTAGCCTCTTTAGCCAAGAGACCTCTCCGAAAGGGGGCTACTTCCTGTCTGTTTGTCTTTATATAGACTTTCTGTTCTGCCTTCTCATTGGTTGTAAACCCAAACACATGACTGCCTCGTCATTGCCTGTATGTACAGCCCTCCAGGTCTTCTATGGTATTGAGATTAAAGGCGTGTGTCTCCAATGCTGGCTGTATCCTTGACCACACAGAGATCTACCTAGCTCTTCTACCAAGTGCTGGGATTAAAGGCGTGCGCCACGAACGCCCAGCTCTGCTATGGCTTGCTATTAGCTCCAACCCCCAAGCAACTTTATTTACTAACATACAAATAAAATCACATTTCAGTACAATTAAAATATTACCATACATAGACACTCCTGATGTTTCACTGGGGGACTTTCCTGGACTTCCTGAATGAGGTCATTTCTGTCATATTGGAGGGAGCCATCTGGGGAACCTCGGCCTGTACTCATGCCAGCGTTAGGGGGACCTCAGCCTGTACTCATGCCAGCGTTAGGCTGCCTAGGAGACCAAGGCACCCTCACAACCAGCCACAGTGCTCGGCTCCCACCCTATCCTCATGTACTCCCGGACTTCATCACCAATTATCCCTCAAACATTCATGGGCATCTTAGGAGGGAGAATGACAGTGGCCAGGTCCAGGGGGGAGGGCACAGCTGGAGTCTTCCTACCCTCTCAGACTTTATTTCAAAGCTAAGGGGAAGACAAAGGTCCAAATTCCGAGTTCAGGAAATGGCTCTGTGTTGAGGTGGCGAGCACATTTGGGGGACTCCATAGTACCATGGCAAAGGCTCCCTCCACCCACTCCGGAGAACTCATAAGTGAGACAGAATGCAAGCCTCCAGTGAAGAACTCTGCCCTCTGCCCACAAGCCAGCGGGAAGGAGTGGCCAGCTCTGGGTAGGGAATCCTGAGAGGAAGGCAAGTATCCCGGCTCCAACAGGTTTCACGTGCCTTGGGAAAGTTCCTTGGGAGTTCCATGCAGGTGTCTCATGAAGTCATAACCAGGGACCAGCAGGGACACTGGATCCAGACTCTCCGGGGTAGAGAAGGATAGGGAATGAAGAGGACTTGAGTGTCCTTGAAAGTCTGATGTCCACTCTGCAGCCTAGGCCTAGCAGTCCATGGGGGTCCCTTGCAGTGGGGCTCAGCAGGCTGGCCAGTGACAGCTGTGGTATGGCCTTCAGTTGATGGAGGACCAGGAGGACTATTGATGAAGACCTGAAGATGTCCACTTAGACCTTGTAAGTTGCCACAGATGGGATTCAGTTAGGGTTTTTCAATGGGAGACTACTTTGGATTATCTGGAGACCAATGTGGTCTCTGTCTACCAGAGGCAGGCAAGTGGCTCTGAGGCAGGGGGATGGGAGGACAAGGTGGAGGTCAGCAGTGGGGCTCCAAGTCAAAAGAAAAGCTGGACAAAGCAGGGCTGGGTTTCCCCTGAAGCCCCCCATGAGGAACTAACCCTGCCCACCTCTGGGCTTGGGACTTCTGGAGCTATCAGAGCGGCCAAGGAGCAAGTTAGATGGTTGTGGCCACTGTCAGAGTGCTTTGTTAGAACAGTGGCAGGAAATGGCACTGCCATGGAGGCAGACATTGAAGACTGTCCTGTAGAAGCCTTCCTGTCCCCACAGGAGAACTGTATCACCCCAATCCAAGGCTCAATAAAGCAACCAGAATGGCCCACTGGAGGAAGGCATGTAGGACACAGGACTAAGAGGGCCCTTGGCACGGTTGCAAAGACTCCTTTGAGGAGGGCTAGGGACCTCCTAGTACTAGCCCTAGATCATGAAGTAGTTCCCCTGCACCCACAAGAGAGCCAAGGCGTTCGAAGGACTCTCCAAACAAAACCACAGGGTCATCCAGAACACACCCATCCCAGACAAAGGACAGGAGCCTGTGTGTCGCATCTAATATCCTAGAGCTGGCTTCCAGTACTCCCCAGGGAGTAGGAAGGCTGGGCCACAGCGCCGTGCTCTGACAAGTGTCACAGGGGCCTTGGCTAATTGTGGGACATTGTATGAGCGAGTGGCTACCGGCTATGAGGAACAGCTGGCAGAATGTGCCAACACATATTTTGCCTTTGTCCAAGAAGGGGATGGAATATCCACTTAGCGGTGGGAAAACAGAACCGAGAAGATAAACCAGCCCAAGGCTGGAGAGGTCTTGTAACGGTGAGGAGCCGCCGAACAATGGGCAGCTTCCGCGTATTCTGTTGTTCTGGGCGCGCGCCTTGGAAAACAACCGTCCCCCCTGCCCAGCCAGGATGGCTTGCTCACCTCACTGCAGGAACAAAGGACACTCTGTTCTCTTGAAGGGACAGCCCAGGAGAGAGGAAGCCCCCTGAGCACTGGAAGTGGTGCCAGGAGAGCAGGGAGAACGTACGTGCTATCTTAACAGAGGACGTGCCGACGTCACGCCAGACCCAAGACATTCTGATGAGGGATCCAGATGGTGGTGTATATATTTAACTGATGCACTGACTTCCCAGGCACAGGGCGTGTGGATGGGGGAGGGGAGGGGGGGAGGAAGCCACAGGGAAGGAGTGGATGTGAGGCGGGTGATTCCAGCACTGTCCATGCTGGAGAGAAAACACATGAGCGACATTCCCAACACAGAACCCATGGAACGGAGGAGGTCCTGCCTGTTCAGCTGGGCTGGCTTCATAAAGATCTTTGCGCTCAACCTGGACCATAACCCCTGCCAGGCAGGTGTGTGCATTGGCACGATGAACCTGTGCCCAGAAAGCTAAGTGTATCGGGGACGAGCTGCAGAGCAGGTACGGTGCCCGCAGCTCCCATGGGGTCTGTCAAGACCTTGCAGAAAGGAGGTCTCAATAGACCTCTAGGCATCCTTGGGACCAGAGAGTGGAAAGAGGGATGCTTCCACAGGAAGGCAGGGAGGTTCAAAACGGGAGTGCTATCGCCTGAGCTTCTTCCCAGGGGTCATGAAACGTGGGGTGCAGAGGACCCATGCAGGCCGGACCAGGGGTATCGGAGAGAACGGCTGAGGTGGGGGATCACAGTGCGAGCCTGGGTGGGCTATGGAGTGTCTGCGGAGGGGCTGGCTAGGGCACTGCATAGACGTCTCGTCGATGTGGCGGAGAACACTTGCAGGGTTAGTGACGCAGATGACCCTGCAGGGTATGGTGGTCCTCACCAACCCCCTGGAAGGCCAAAAGAAAAAGATTGAAGTCCCCAAGGGAGAGGGAATTCTGCCTCCAAGTGTCGCACAGGACCCCTACCTCAGTTTCCTGACTTTCTGGGTCCTGAAGTGCATGGGCCAACTCAAGGAGACAAGCAGGTGGATGCAGGGGTCCTGCCCAGGTCCACACGGTCGTCCAGAACACACCCCTCCTCCCAGTCTCACTTGAAAACTGCTGGCAGGACCCAGGCCTGGGCAGAGGCCACATGGGTCCAGGTCTTTATTGGCTGGCAAGTGACATCACACCAAGAGAAAAATACTAAGGAGGTGAGATTTCAGGAAGATAGTAGACAGGGCTCACAGGCGTCCATACTGGAGAGATTGAGAAGCCACGGATGGTGAGTGGGAAGGAATCTGAGGCAAGCCGAACAGATACAAACCTGAGAGGTCAGGCCGGGCGGTGGTGGCGCACGCCTTTAATCCCAGCACTCGGGAGGCAGAGCCGGGCGGATCTCTGTGAGTTCGAGGCCAGCCTGGGCTACCAAGTGAGCTCCAGGAAAGGTGCAAAGCTACACAGAGAAACCCTGTCTTGAAAAACAAAACAAAACAAAACAAAACAAAAAAAACCCTGAGAGGTCAGGAGAGACCGGGCCACTCTTCGGGGCTCTCCACGCATTCCTAGGTGAGCATGTGTGAAGGACACAGCCGCAGAATTCCAGACAGTGGCTGTGCTTGGTAAGAAAGCCTCTGGGCAGCTGTGGCGCACGCCTTTAACCCCGGCACTCGGGAGGCAGAGCCAGGTGGATCCTTGTGAGTTCGAGGCCAGCCTGGGCTACAGAGCGAGATCCAGGACAGGCACCAAAACTACACAGAGAAACCCTGTCTCGAGAAAAAAAGAAAAAAGGAAACCACACACCTGCACGCAGGGCAACATCCCCAATCGGAAGGTGTGCGGTACATAAACCATGTGGCGTATTCTACTCCGTGGACAAAAGTGACCCCGTCACCTCTGTCTAGTCTGAAAACCAGCAGACGGAGCTAGCACCAAATTGCTCTGCTCCTCTGGGATCCGCACTGCCGGCGTCTGGCTTCAACGCCCCCGGAGCACAAGGACCAAGCTAGATCCTGAAACACTCATTGTTTTTAGCTTCCTGTCCGGAGCTGCAAGCGAGGTCCAGGGCACTTCCATCTCTGTGATTAGAAAGACCTCTGCAGGGCATGTCTGGATGAGGTGCTGGGAGGGTGGCCGGCAGAGGAGCCTCAGGCACAGGCATCTGAGAACACTGTCCGGCAGGGGTACGGGGAGATGTAGATCTCAGTCACTTCCCGTGGGGGCAGAGTGCAAGCAGGCCCACACAGCAAGCACCACTCAGGCTGTAAGCACAAAAGATCTGCCACTCCTGAGGTGTTGAGTGGAATGATGTCACATCCCACGCTGCAGCAGACAAAGGCAACATTGTAGGGAACATTCCCAGTGTGGCCCATTTGAACTGAACTATATCCTTGGCCTGAGAAAAAGTGTGGGGCTTTAGATGCAGCTGCAGCTTCCGAGGACTCCATAGGATGTGCAGGCCACTGGAGAGCTACAGAAGCCATACCCAACCGGGTCCAGTGTCCCTGGGATGTCCACCTGTTTCCAGAAGCCGCAACCACAGTCCAGTAGAAGAGAGGGCAACCCCGGATAAAATGCAGGTAGGTGTTCCTCAGGCCACATCTCCCAGCAAGCCAGACACCAGCCTAGCACGGAGCTACCCCTTGCCCTTCAGAATCACCTCTCCAGAAACCACCTGCTTAGAGCCACAGGGACCCAAGGCCCCTCGATGCCATGTGACATTGGCCATGAACGTTCTAAGTGTGTATGGTGGTCCAATAGCAGACTAACGACCGGCATCTTTAAAAAGAGTGACGTGCACCAGCCGGATGGCTCAGCAGTTAGGGGCTCTTTCTGCTAAGCCCGGCAGTGCAAGTTCAAGCCCCAGGATGGGATCCACACGGTGGGAGGAGAGAATTGACTCATTACCGTTGTCCCCTGACCTCCACACATGATGCTGGCAGCTCTGAACTGTTCTCTGGGGGAAGACCAGTGGTTCTCAACCTTCCTAATGCTGCGACACTTTAATGCAATTCTTTATGGGGTGGTGACCCCCCAACCATAAAATTATTTTTGTTGCTACAATTTTTCTACCATTAGGAATTGTAAATATCTGATATGCGGGCTATCTAATGTGCGACCCCTGTGAAAGGGTCATGTGACCCCTAGAGGGGTCGTAAGCCCCAGGCTGAGAACCACTGCTCTAGAGAGTCCCCTACTCAGGGTGGTGCAGTCTGGGTTCTCATCCCAGCTCCGCCTCCTGTTAGGAAGACTCTCCTTAAGGAACCTCTGTCTGGCTCAGTTGCCCACCCTGTGTAAAGGGGGTTATGAAACGCTTGCCTCACGGGGCTCTTTTGAGGATTCAGTAAATCTGAACCAATGCTAGTTTTCTGTTGCCGTGACAAAGCACCAGTACAGAGTAACGCAAGGCAGAAAAGCTCTGTTTGGGGCCACAGCTTCAGATGGTTCAAGCCACAGTCACTTAGACCCAGCACTTAGCTGCCGAACATCACCTCACAGTAGCCAGGAAGCAGAGAAAGGCGGCGCGATTCGGCCCCCAAGGACCCACCCGCTTCAACCAGATCCCACCACTTAAGTTTCTGTCACATCCTGTAGCCTGTCAGAAGGGGAAGCCATCTGAGGAGTAAAGTAGGGAGGAGGTCAGAGCCTTTGTGATCCAGTCACTTCCCCACAGACACACCTGGACACCGCTGCACTGGGACCACGCCCTCAACACACAAGCCTTTGGAAACTCAGTTCCAAACCACAAAAATCCATCAGAACAGCAGTGAGTGTTCCGTCAACGCCAGCCAACGTCACAGTACACCACAGTATCAACGTGAGACGGGCCACAGAAACACCCCAGACCCATCTGTGGACTGCTTTTCTTGTTCTGACCTCCTGGCCACGTTCTACAGGGGCATGTGGGACCCTCAGCTCCTGCCCAGCAGCACACATGACTGAGGCTTAAGATTCACTGTTCCGCTCTTTTACAGATTCAGTTTTTCAACGTGCCTGAGCTTTGACTGTAAGATATGACGTATGGAGACAGAGCTGAGTGAATGGACAATGTCTACCAGTGAGGAAGGCCACCTTCTGCATCCCCACCTCCCCAGACACATACTTTTTCTCTTCCCATCATATCTTCATTCACCCACATTCTCCGAGTCTCCTGGGCTACCCTGGGGGGTGGGGTTGGGAGGGGTCACCTGGTCGTGACATGTCACAATCCAAACAAGCTGAGGGCCAACAGCACACAGCGTAGGGTCCTGCACGGCACCACAGCTGACTTACCCTGATGACACTGAGTTTCCATGGCTCTGGAGCAGCCTAGGGAAGCGGTCCCCGTGGTGACTCGCTGGCCAGCTCCCTAGCCAGGCTCCCGTGGGTGGTACAATGCAGCCAGCTCTGAGCCTTCAGGATAGCTCCCCTCCTTGTGAAAAGCAGCAAGCAGGGTCACCTGCTGTGCGCAGCGCCAGGGGATGAACCACAGGATCCAAAGGGGACGGAAGAAGCCTGAGGAGAAGAGCTTTGCAGGATTTCCCCTCTCAAAGAAGGCAGGCTCCATGCATCGGGCTGCTGTCACCGTGAGGAAGGAGTCTCCAGGTGGACAGGAGCCCAGCACTGTGTGTCCAGTCTCCCCGGTGATGGGACAGATGTATCGAAAATTCAGCGTGGGAGCCTGTGGGACCAGCTCGCAAGCTCAGATCAAGGCGCAAATGCAGACGATCGTACTCCAGGCAGGTCTCACGGCAGGCCTAGCACTTACGGGGAACTTGGTGCACAGAACGCCTGTGGACTTACACACACACACACACACACACACACACACACACACACACACACACGGAGGACCTAGAGGGTGGACTGGGATCCAGGCTGCACTGCCTGCTCCTCTAGCCATTCCGCCTGTTGCCCCAGTCCTCCGGGGGAAGCCGCAGGCAGGAGGCTGAGTGTGGGCCTGACAGAGTCGGGAAGACTTCAGGTCTGGTTTCTCTGACAGGAAGGCCCTGAGTGACATGTCTGTGACACAGAAGTGGGGGCAGCTGCTGCCTCAGGGAAACTGGAAATCAGCAGGACCAAGGCTCCAAGATGGTCAGTCTGCTGGACGGCCAGTCTATAGGGTGGCCAGTCTGCTGGATGTCCAGTCTGCTGGATGTCCAGTCTATAGGGTGGCCAGTCTGCTGGATGGCCAGTCTGCTGGATGGCCAGTCTGCTGGATGTCCAGTCTGCTGGACAGCCAGTCTACAGGGTGGCTAGTCTGCTGGATGGCCAGTCTGCTGGATGTCCAGTCTGCTGGACAGCCAGTCTACAGGGTGGCTAGTCTGCTGGATGGCCAGTCTGCTGGATGTCCAGTCTGCTGGACAGCCAGTGTGCAGGGTGGCCAGTCTGCTGGATGGCCAGTCTGCTGGACAGCCAGTCTGCAGGGTGGCTAGTCTGCTGGATGGCAAGTCTGCTGGACGTCCATTCTTCAGGATGTCCAGTCTGCTGAATGGCCAGTCTTCAGGATGTCCAGTCTGCTGAATGGCCAGTCTGCTGGACGGCCAGTCTGCTGGACGGCCAGTCTGCAGGGTGGCCAGTCTTCAGGATGGTCAGTCTGCTGGATGTCCAGTCTGCAGGACGGTCAGTCTGTTGGACGGCCAGTCTGCAGGATGGCCAGTCTACAGGGTGGCCAGTCTGCAGGATGTCCAGTCTGCTGGAGCTAGTCTTCCCTCTCGTTCCAGACACTGACCTCTGTTTCTGAGGTCACTCAGGCACCTCTTTCTGTGGTTTTCTGCACCCTTCATGGGTTCATGGTCCAGAGCAGGTCCTCAGTTTGACTGTGAGAGGGGAGAGACTATACTAGTATCCATTCAGGGCACATGATGACCTGGCCAGCAAGGAACTATTCTCCCCTGTGGTGAGTGAGTGGTGACCCATCTACCTCTGTCATGGAGCCTGGAGGCTGTGGACAGACACCCAGGGCATTGGCTTTCTGGATTTCAACGGTCAGACTATTGACCCTCCCCCAGATTCTGATAGAAAGTCACCTGGAAACATCCTTTCAAAATCACAAAAATAATGCTGAGTCCAAAACGCATCTGGGGTTAAAAGAGGCAAGATGGTGGTTTACCTCCTGATGTGAATACACTCCCCTGGGAGAGGATGGAGCAAGCCCTTCTAGAGGGTTCTCTGAGCCAGCCTATGACCTGCTGAGGCTGTGCTCCTCACAAAAGCAAATCGATAAGAGGATTTGCTGGTGGCATTTGGAGGAGGGAAGATGAGAAGAAACGCTGGCAGCCTTAGGAGAGACACAGATCGCATTCCAGCAGCCCAGCCCATGGGCCTTAGCTCCACACTGGTTACAGTGACTTGGTGAGATGGCCACGTCACATAATTACACCATTTCAGTAGATTCTGGAAAACACACAACTAGGCAGCAAGCTCTGTTCAGAAGTACCACAGTAGAACCCTTAGATTTTATTTTATTGCTTGTTTTGGGGTCCTCCAAATATGCCCCTCCCTTTGCCACACAAAGTACCAGAAAAGGCCAGGAGAAGGAAGAGTTTCTCAGAGTCTAAATCCAGATTGCTCCGTTAGCTAAGGCAGTGGAGGCCTGGCGTGTGTGGCCTGTGCATTTCTTCAGTGTGAAGCTTCCTCTCTTTCCTCCTAAGTGGAGTGGTCGGCAGCAGAGGAGACAGAATGTGCTCAGGATCGCATGAAATCTCCAGAAACAGTGACGCAGGACAGCGTAGCCAGCCCCTGGGTACAGCCGGGGCACTGCATCCAGCCACCCGCACCTGCCCAGCAGGGGTGCAGCTGGGCACTGCACTACCACCCAGTACCTGGCCAGCAGGGGTGCAGCCAGCCACCAGGCACCTGGCCAGCAGGGGTGCAGCCTGACCGCCTTGTCATCTTTCCACCTGATTCTACTTGGAAGCCAGAAGCAGGACTCTGGGTTGTTCCAAAGCCTCAAACTCTCCATGCTCTCTGCCCCTTCCTTTGCCTTCCTATATTCTGCTCGGATGTTTAAACATTCAACTTAATCTTAGAATTTTATTTATTCAAGCCTTAACTTGGAAGACATATTTTCAAAGGCCGATGTCAAGGTCACGGGACTTGAGTTAACCTGTTTGACATCTACTCAAGCCGAAAACCCATACAGCTGGAATCATTGTTTCCTACAAGGGGGTGGAGGTCATCGCTGTCTGAAAGAAGTCGCCCCCGTCTGCACAGGACAAATGCTTCCCAGGCAGCGCTTCAGGATGGAATTGCTGGCAGAGGGTGGGGCCTTGCATGTTTTTCTTAACTAATGACAGATTGATACGCCATTGTATGGAGAGAGAGGTAGGGAAAGGGAGAGAGAGAGAGAAAAAAAAAAACCAGAAAGATATCCCCCAAACAACTTTCCAAACCTCAGCTAATATCACAACAAATCCCTGGCATGGAAACAGTGGACAGTGGCTACAAGACACCCATGATGCCTTGAGCTGCCCTGGGTAGACACTCCCAGTCCCTCCCCTCCACGCCTTCAGCTCCAGGGAGCCCAGCCTTGTCTCTGCTGTTGCCCTGCACAATGGGAAGCGTGCTATGTGAGCGCAGCTCCTACAGCACAGGCCCTTTGGGGGCTGGCTTTTTACTAAAGGACTTCTATGGAGGTCCCTCAGTGTGGAGAGTGCCCACAGCTCCCTCCTTCTTGAGGCCGAGTCATGTTCCGGATCCCCTGGTGCAGGTGCTTCGTGATCTAACCAATCATCCACAGAAGGACATCTAGTCTCTACAGGCTTTAGTTTTACAGATAAAGCTAATATAAACATCTGTATTTGGGTGATCAAGCATGTCCATCCACCTCTCTGGATGAATCCCCAGGAGTGTAACCTTCGCCAGCTCTGGGAGACCTGCATGTTTTCTTTTCAAAGTTGCCTAACTATTTTATTTTCTTTTCTTTCTTTTTTTATTTAAAAGGTTTATTTATTTATTTTTATGTATATGCATACTCTAACTGTATTATGCCTTTATGCCAGAAGAGGGCATTAGATCCCATTATAGATGGCTGTGAGCCACCATGTGGTTGCTGGGAATTGAACTCACAACCTCTAGAGGAACAGCCAGTGCTCTTAAGCTCTGAGCCATCTCTCCAGCCTGCCAAACTATTTTCCAATATGGGCATTTGCATAGCACATGAGTGAGCCTGGCTCTTCAGTCTGCCCAGCATTTGGATGGTCATTATTTTCGGTCTTCGCTGTTCCACTAGGTGAGGACTGGTGCACCTGTGGGTCTGTGCGCCCTCGCCATTGGAGCACCGACCCACTGCCCGAGGCCGCTCACCCGGCACTTTGCTTCTGTGGCTGAGTTTGAAGCTGCCTCATCCTTTGTTAGATGTGTGGTTTGTGCTTTCTTTCCAGTCTGTAGCTTGTCTTTAGGTCCTCTTTAGAACATGGCTGTTCACAGAGTACCGATTTTCAGATCCGATGAGGTCAAATGTATCAAGTTTTTCTTCTTTCTTTTTCTTTCTTCCTTCCTTTCTCTCTTTCTTTCTTTCTTTCTCTCTCTCTCTCTCTCTCTTTCTTTCTTTCTTCTTTCCTTCCTTCCTTCCTTTCTCTCTCTCTCTTCCTTCCTTCCTTCCTTTCTTTCCTTGTCTTATTATTATTTATAATTATCATTATTTTAATTTGGTTTTTTGAGACAGGGTTTCTCTGTAGTTTTGGTGCCTGTCCTGGATATCACTCTGTAGCCCAGGCTGCCCTCAACTCACAGAGATCCGCCTGCCTCTGCCACCCGAGTGCTAGGATTAAAGATGTGCACCACCACCACCCAGCTCAAGTTTTTCTTTATGGGTGTTTTGGGTGTTAATTAGAAGAAGTCTTGGTTCAGTTCCAGGTTGTAGAGACTGCTTACTACTTTTCCTAAAGGTTTTATGGTTTTACATCTTGTATTCAACTATGGAATCCATTTAAATGAAATCTTAGGCTCTTTCCCAGACACTTCCAGATGTCCAGCTTCTCTGGTGCTACCCCCATAAAAGTTATCCTCCTTCACTGAGTTCGTGTACCTGGTCAAAGGTCAAAGGCCAAAGGTCAGACCTGCGGGATCTAGTCTGAGATTACAAGGCCTCCATTCACTCCTTCGGAAGTTCTCTGTAGATTCACTTTGCTGTGGCCATGCCGCAGAATAAGACTGTCCAGGTGTCCCAGATCCCTGGGTATTTCCTCAAAGACGGGACAACCGTCTCCTCCTCTGCTGTGGGGTGAAGGTCCTCCCCTTGGTATTTCTCCCACTTGCCTTTCTGCCTTAAGTTGTGTGTGGGGGGCCTCAAAAGACCCTCCCGCCCAATGCTGACACCTTGACCTCAGACTGCCAGGTCTCTAGAAATGTGAGTAAATGAACTTCTGTTCTTTATAAACTGTCCAGTTTGTGGCATTTTATCACAGTCGCACAAATAGACCAGGCTAGCTCCAAATCCAGGTAAAAGAGAAGAAAGCCTACAGCTCGTTGTCACGGCTCCCAGGACCCGCGTCCCAGCATGCTGTCTGCTCCCCATTGCTGACTTCCAGGGCACTGCACTAAATGACAGAGGGACAAGCAGGTCTCCCGGCCATCTCAGAAGCCACACTTAGGCCTCCCCTGGAGCTTTCCTTAGTGAACTGTCAATATCCCCGGTTTCCAGGTCCCTGGGGAGCTCATTCAAAAGAATTCCCGAGACAACAAAGTCCATTGTGGCGGGTCCCTCTGCTTCAGAGGAAACCGTGACCTCCAGGTAACCTCGGGTCCGTTTTCCTCTCAGAGGAGTCTTGAGTGCTTGGACATCAGACACAGATCTCTCTCTCTCTCTGCCTGCCTCAGGGGCCTCAGCACGAAACAGGACCCGCTGTACCAGCGTCTGTTGCCAGGACATGTTTATGGCGTTTATTCCGAGATAAAGCACGCATATCGGCACAGGTCTTGGAACAATTGAAGCAGAGGGCGGACTACCAAGGCTGCGCTATAATTACGCCTCTGCGGGTCGGGCATGGCTTCCCTGGCTGCATCACCCTAGGCTGGAGTCCTGTCGTAACCGAAAGTGAAGAAACAGGATCTTAGACACACATGGCATAGGAGGATCTTGGATTTAGTCAGAGCAAGACGGCACCCACACAGGTCCCAGCCATTTACAACCAAGTGTGGACGTCTAATACAGCGGTCAAACACTCTAAAACTTCAACAGACACAAATGGACAAAGATAAGGGTCCAGAGCAGAACGTAAGTCCTCTCTCTCAAGGGGACAGAACGGCGCACACAGGATCACTGTCGATGTGAAAGCCCACTGGCCCGACAAACACCCCCGAACGCTGGGCCGAGAACCACACTGGGGGCCGCCATCTTCCTGGTTGACCCAGACATGACACAGAGCCACTCAGTCACGCTTCGAAAGGGACGGACCAGACCTGCTCACCCCCGATTTTCCCTGCTCCAGCCTCCTCTCTTGGGAGAGGCAGGAAAGACAAACATTGAGTGGGACAGATAATTTGGACTAATTAATACTTTTACAAGCTTTCTGACTTGTGTTAGTCTTCTTCTGACCCTTGGATTGTAGCCATGCACCCCACCCCTTTCCCCGAGTCCCCCCGTTCCTGTTCTAAGCTCTACAGCCCTTAGCAGACAACTTGACCCCTGAACTCCATCACAGTGCTGCCTCCCACAAACCTGTGCCAGTGTCTCCTTCAGAGCCTGGAGGAAACTTCCAGAAGGTCCACGCTGGCTCCCTGCACAACTCTGAGGGCCTCTTTGGGGGCAGTGACATTTCCTTGACAGGGGAAGGAAGTAGAAGCCCAGGTAGGAGGAAGTGGGCACTGAGCAGTGAGCACCACAGCCTGCCCCTCAGTGCCCCTCCCACTCTGCCTGTGCACCGGGCAGGGGGGGTCCTTCTAGCCCTGGCTCTGTGGGCTGAGGGCTGACTGTACAGATATCATCAGCTCTGAGGGTAGTGTACAAGCACACACAGATTCGATGCGAAGATATGGCTGGTCTTTCATTTTTTTTTCTGCACAATAAACCTTGTCTGAGAAGCCTGGGTTTGGTGCCCGTACATGGATGACTGCATCTTCAGAGATGTGCACAGACATTCTTAGGTTCCCAAAGGCATACCAGCCTGATGCAGAAGCAGTGGCTTGCTGTAGCTACTCTGCCCCCTAGCGAGCACTTTGGGTTAAAGCAGCTTATGGTGGACCGTACAGGGCCAGCAGAAGCCAGGATACTACTCAATGACCCCCACCCCCACCCAGGTGAGCAGAGGTCATTCACAGAGTTTTTAAAGAGCATGGCCAGCCCCAGATGACGTCATAGTATGCTGAGCGGAAAGCCAAGGATTCACGGATTCATCCTCAGTGTCATGGTGTCACAGTGACCCTGCACAGATGATTGAGGTACACATCTGGGCAGATCCACGACATCCTGCACACCACCAGCATCCACACTCACACCTGGAAAATTGCGATCATCATGAAAGTCTGCACACACCCGAAGGCTTCTGTTCCTTTTCCCGGGAGCATGCCCAGCACCTACAGAGTGATGGCCTATTGTAAGTTTTCTTGCCTTGCTGTGATACAGAGGGGCGTAACATCTGTGTGTGATTTGGTATATACGCCACCGATAGGTGTCCTTGGTTTCATTTTCAGTTGCTGTGGCAAAATACCCCCCAACGAAAGCAACTTCAAGGGAAAAGGGGTTTATTTGGCCTAATTCCAGGTTACACAGCCCATCATTGCGAGGAAGTCAAGGCAGGTACCTGAAGCAGTTAGTCACATCCACAATCAAGAGCAGAGAGAGACAAATGCAGACACGCACAGCACTCTAACCACTTGCCTTCTCTACCCATATGTACAGTTCAGGACCAAGGGAATGGAGCCGCCCACTGTTGGTGAAGTAGATGATGTCCACTTCATCTTTAGCGTGGTCAAGACAATCTCCTGCAGC
The DNA here is from genome assembly GCF_004664715.2 of Peromyscus leucopus. Lineage (NCBI taxonomy): Eukaryota > Metazoa > Chordata > Mammalia > Rodentia > Cricetidae > Peromyscus > Peromyscus leucopus. The sequence goes on along the minus strand of NC_051077.1, from coordinate 2,897,621 downwards.
AAATCTAATCCAGACGACCCCTCATTGAGATGCTCCTCCCAAGAGGTTCTAGATTGTGGCAACTTGACTATTCAATGTGAACGCGACCTCCACAGTGGGTTTAATTTGGGAAGGCAAGGGACACTGGCACCTGTTCTGACAGGACTCGGTACCCCTGGCTCTGCGGACATACGAGTCAAGTTTCTCTATTACGCTCTGGTCCCCAGGTTTTTCTCTGAGCTGTTGCATGGTCTCCTCCTCATTGTTTCACTGGCCCGGACAGGGACAGAGCTCCCAGCAGGTGGTGCCTCTGAAAGCTCCCTCCTTCTCAGAAAGAGACTCATTTCAGGGAATTCTGCCCCCAGAGCTGCCCCCAGCCTGACAGGCGAGCTGTAGACAGGACAGTAGCAGTGTGCCGTCCTGAGTAACAGGGGCGTGGCGGATTTCCTGAGGGGGGGCAGCAGTCGTGGAGGCCCCATCTGTCACAGACACACCTCCCTTCTCCTGTGGCGCAGGCGATGACAGGTACCGCACCTGACATTTCCCGGCACACTACATCAGAGGCCTCCTTGTGGCTGGCCGGCAGCTTTTCCCCACCTGGATAGACACTGGACCGAACCCACACCCTGGGTTCACAAGATGGGAACTGGAGCCTGGACAAATAGAAGGACTCAACTGTGACCCAATGATTGTGAGGTAACATGTTAGGGAGGAGCCAGCTCTGTCCAGGGCACAGGCCATAGGATTCCTAACAAGGCTGGTCAGATTCCAGCTCACCTGCACTGTAGACAGAGCACAGTGCAGAAGCATTTCTTGGGTGGCCTGAGAGGGCTGGGGCCACATTCTTTTTTTTTTTTTTTTTTTTTCTTTTTTTGAGACAGGGTTTCTCTGTGTAGCTTTGTGCCTTTCCTAGATCTCGCTCTGTAGACCAGGCTGACCTCAAACTCACAAAGATCCGCCTGCCTCTGCCTCCCAAGTGCTGGGATTAAAGGCGCGCGCCACCACCGCCCGGCCTAGATCCCACATTCTTAAGTTACCTTGCAGTTAGTTACCCTATGGCTGCAAAGGTATTATCTGCCTATTATTTACATTATTATTATTATTATTATTATTTCGGAGAACGAGTCTCGCTGTGCAGCCCAGACTGGCTTCAAACTCACGGCAATCCTTCTGCATCAGCCTGTTGAATGCTGGTAGGACAGGGAAGCGAAACATTTAGCCTGTGGGACTACACAAGGCGGGCTGAGGGTGGATGCCATTTCCACACCCTGTGCATGCTGGAGGCTCCCGGGCCATCCTGTTATGGATCACTGTCCAGGAGGTGGGAGGCTGAGGGTTACAACCTCAATGCAAGGGGTCTGTCTCAGATGTGACGCTGCCTGAGCTGAGGCTGCCCAACAGTTAAGAACAGACGGAGCATGTCCGCGGGAGGGCGAGTGCTCCCGTGCCCACAAACCCACCTCTGACATCTGCCCCACGTTCAGCACTGGTGCAGGGGGCACATGACACAACCCTGTAGCTGCTTTGCCATTTACAGTACCACACACGGAGCTGCACTTAAGTCTCGCTGCAAGCACTTCTTTGGAAGTGTGTGCATCCTCGAGAGAAGGTTTGTGTTAAGCCGTCGGCGCATAAGGTTTCAAGTTAGAAGTCAAAGTCATCTATTTTGGTGCAGTCCTGAGACCCATGGAGAGCTGACCTACATGGCCAACAGGCAGCAAATGGAATAAGGCAGCCAGGGCTCCCTCCGCCTGAGCCGGCCATGGGCAGTGGCCACCCAGAAGGCCATCTGGTTCACCTGGTGGAATTCCAGCAGAATTCCATTCAGCGTAGTTCCAATACAGAGCTTTTTCACATGTCCAGAATTGGGGACAGCACTGTACACGGTATCTCCTGTCCCCAACAGATACATGGGTAAGAAAGGATGATAACAGTGGTTTTACTGGCCTCAAGATGAACTGGTTTCAAATTGCTCACCATAAAAAACAAACACACACACACACACACACACACACACACAAAACAAAAACAAAACACCATAACATTAATATAACATCAAGATTTACATGAAAAGTGTTGAACTTTTCCTAAAGACCTAACCGTTTTATGATGGAAACCATCCAGAAGTCTCTTCCTGGCTGGGGTTAGCCACGCCCTCAGGACTGTGGAGGCATGGTTGATGCGGAAGTCTGCCTCCATGTTTAGATGCAGTGAGGCAGGCGTGACCAGAACCAGGCCCAGCAGGGGCCTTCCCATCCCGCCCTGCCTGTGCCCACAATGCCCTGCATACCTGTCACTGCTGGGCATGAATGGGATAACTTCTAGGGAACCCGAAGTCTTACAGGGGTGGGTCTTCAGGGGTGTGACGGGTTATCACGGGTGCAGCTGACCTCCCCGCCCCTTTCCTCCTCTGCACACTGTACCCTCCAGGCCCTTGCGGCTCAGTGACCTGCACTGAGGAAGTAGGGACCGGGCCGTTAGATGAGCATGCAGCTCCTTCTGTTACGTCTTGCCTCCTCAGCAGGCCTGGTTTATTCTGTAGCACTGATGTCGGTGCATACTCATGGGTGGTTACCTGACTCTTACAGCAGGACTCACCTAACCTGCTTGGATATCCATTGCTCCAGTGTTGACTGGCCGGGCTCTTAGTAGGCATCTATACCCCTCTGACCTGCCCCATCATTGTGGGTTTGGGATAAATATATATATATATTTTTTAGTACTTCCTGACTCTCTGCCAACTCAAGATGCTGGGTCATTGTGTTTCCTGCCCTCAACCTAGATTCAGCCATTTCTCTGAGGAAGTGGGATCCTTTTGTTGGAGGGAGCGTCAGACAACCGGAGTGTGTCCCGGCAGGCTCCTTGGTACGGGGGTAACGACACCCGGCGGTCGGGATGGGAGACAACGGTAGATACTGGGGTGTGCACAGACTCTGAAGGTGACCATCCGCATCTGTACTGAGCTAAGTGAGTCCCCACGGTGACTCCACATCTCCCCTCACCACCCCTCCACTCTTTCATGTTACCTCCTGTGTGGGTGAGGAAGAGGCGCCCTCCATGTCACTCGTCACATAGAAGGCCATGGTTAGTGTCTCTGGGACAGATCATCAGGTGGACCTGTGCTCTCCAGGGACACAGCTCACCCAGCCCAGGGCTCATAAATGGCTTCTTCTGTGCCTTTCTCTGGCCTCGGCTTTGCCCAGTTTCCAGTGTTGGTCCTGAACGTCCTGCCCTCCAGGGAGGGGCTTTGTGTATTTGCAATGCAGCTGATTCTCCTGTCATAGTCCCGTTCCTTCTAGGACTCCTTGGGCCTCCCATGACGCTCTAGTTACTATCCATAACATGAAATTCTATGGATCTTTATATGTACACACCACCGTCCACCCATCATTACAGAATTGCTTTCACTGCCTTAAAAAGTGAACAGTGTGGGCTGGAGAGATGGCTCAGAGGTTAAGAGCACTGGCTGTTCTTCCAGAAGTCCTGAGTTCAATTCCCAGCAACCACATGGTGGCTCACAACCATCTGTAATGAGATCTGGTGCCCTCTTCTGGCCTGCAAGCATGCATGTAGGCAGAACATTGTATAAATAATAAATAAATCTTTTAAAAAAAATTACAAAAAAAAGTGGGGGGGGACGACACTGTGCTGAACTTTGGAGGCTGAACAGAGCTTATGAGTTCAAGGCCAGCCTGAGACCTGTCTCAAAGACACCCCGAACCAAATCCTCTGCAGTTGTCCCGCCTTCCCATCAGCACTGAGCTGCCTGCTGTCTCCACAGCCTCCTTCTCCACACTGTGGCACAGTGGGAGTCCCATGCGGAGCCTTCAAACCGGCTCCGTTTGCTCAGCAGAGTACGTTTAAGGTTATCGCGTATCTCCTTCCTATCCCCGATGACATGCTCTTCATTGTCTGAGTGGCTAGTTTGTGTATCCGCTGACTGCTTCATCTGGGAACACACTGGGAACCTCCACATTTTCAGGGCTTGGGGATGACCCTGCCATATACACACACACACACACACACACACACACACACACACACACACACACACACACACACACGCAGGTTTCCTGTGGCTGCATGTTCTCAACTCCTCTGGGGGAGATGCCAAGGAGGTTTAAGAGACAGTGGAGAGCTATCTCACACCCCTAGGGCATGTTTCCTGGTCTCTGAGTGGCGGAGTGATACAGAAAGGACACTTCAGCTTGGGAGGCTGGTTAGGGAAGTGATAAGGCATGGAACAGAGTCTTTGCTTCCATTCAGATCTGGAAAGAGCCAGCTGGACTTCACCTCAGCACAGGGGACACCTTTGGAGGGTTCTGCCCTTGCTCTGTTCTGTGGGAGACCCCGAGCAGCACAGTGTGGACAAACCCTCTGGGATCACATGTTGAGGGCACTCAGGTAAGACCACATCCCCAGGGGTCAATACTGGTAAAGACAAGAGCGTGCCTCCTGGCCCCAGGTCCACATGGGGCAACCTCAGCTGTGAGAGCCACCATTGGGAGGGTGTGACCCTTAGCCACGAATGTGGTGGGGAAGGCTGCGTGGCAGAAGAGTTACTGAGCAGACACACATGTGCTTCCATTGTTAGCTAGTGTCGGAAGCGTCTGAGGCTCTAGGCTTTTAAAAAAAGTAATGTTTTGATTAATCATTTTAAGAATTTCATACAGCCGTATGGTGGTGGCGCACGCCTTTAATCCCAGCACTCAGGAGGCAGAGCTAGGCAGGTCTCTGTGAGTTCGAGGCCAGCCTGGTCTACAGAGTGAGATCCAGGACAGGCACCAAAACTACACAGAGAAACCCTGTCTTGAAAAAAAAAGAATTTCATACAATATATTTAGTCACATCCACCTCCCACTCTCTTCCATATCCCCCCACATCCACCCATCTACTCATCCCTCCCTGAATTTTGATCCTTTTTTTCTTCTTCCTAATATCCCATTGAATCCAGTCTGTGCTGGCCATATCCTCCTGTGTGCCATTCACTAGAGCAAGGATAGCCTACCAAGGACCACACCTTGAAAGAAAGTTGGCTTTCTTGGGGCTAGAGAAATGTCTTAGTGGTTAAGAGCACTGGCTACTCTTTCAGAGATCTGAGTTCTTGCACCCACATGGCATCTCACAACCATCTGTTAACTCACGTTCAGGAGATCTGATGCTCTCTTTTGTCCCCCACAGCCACTGCACACGTAAATGGTGCATACACGTGGGTGCAGAGAAAACATCCACACACATAAACTAAAATTCAAAGAGAACTGACTCTCCCTCCCCCAGAAGCCATCAACTGTCCATAGCTCCTCAGTCGGGGTGGGGGCTCACCCCCTCCCTCCTTCACGCCGGGATGTTGGCGGGCTTGATCTTATGCCGGCAGCCACAGCTGCCGTGCGTTCATGAGTGGGGTGGTCCTGTTGTGTCCACAAGATGCTGTTCTGATCTGTTCCTCCCACACTCTGGCTCTTACGGTCTTTCCACTCTCTCTGCCGTGACGGCCCCTGAGCCTTGGGGAGGGAGGGTGACAGAGCTGTCGCATTTGTGTCTGGGCGTTCCATGACACGTATTCTTTGCACTTTGACCAGTTGTGAGTTCCCACTAGCCGCCGCCCACTGCGCAGAGAAACTTTGCTGGTGAGGTCTGGAGCTGCTCTGGGGAGAGAGAAGGAGTTTGCAGGGCCGTTTGACACTGTGCCCACTGAGCAGAAGAAGCTTGTTTCTTTAAACTGTGGCCTTTCCCTAGGGCTGAGTGGAGCTGCCTGTGACTCCTGGTCTGAAGCAGGTGAACTAGAGATTTATAGTAGATGCTCTAAGAGTTAGAAGAAGTGAAATGCTCACAGATCCCCCTGGAACATTCTAGCAGACTTGTAGCATGACATTGTCATCTACAAAGTTCACGCTTGGTAAGTTCTACAATCAAGTTACCAAAATGCGACTGTCAATGTTTTAAGTTCGTGTACAGTTTCACGACAGCTTGCACTCACAGCTATCCATGGTCATGTAGTCTGCAGGCCCCAGGTTAGACACTGTTGGCCACTGTGACTACAGGCCCCAGGTTAGACACTGTTGGTCACTGTGACCGCAGGCCCCAGGTTAGACACTGTTGGTGGTCACTGTGGCTGCTTCCCAAAGAACCGTATTCACCAGAAAGACAACATGAAGGCTCACACATCTGGAGTTTGCACTCAGGATCCTCGGTGGTGGCGAGGGCTCCTCTGCTCCCAGCTTCCCAGATGACTGCCGTCAAGTTTACCTCAGCTTTTTCTTTGTCTGTTTCAGGGACCCGACAACCACGTCTCCCATCCCTGGTAGCAGCAGCAGGACGGAGCTGGTTTCGCAAACTCACCAAAGCTTGCAAAAATAATAGTGTCTTTCGGGCAAGCCTCCTTGACTTCTTAGATGGGCTTCTCTGGGAGCCACGGGTGGGAAGACACTAGAAATCCACAGGACTACGCTCCTCACAAACGCGGCCCACATCCTTACATTTCTGCCAGTGGCCTTGGAAACCAGTTCCTGGGGATGGTGATTGCAGAAGCCATGCGGCTTCCCTGGCTGCCTTACACACACGCCCTCTCGAGCAGAACTCCTTCCTGGGTTTCTGAGCACATCTCATCTGTGGCTCTCCTGTAGCAGGACCCATGGAGCTGTTTTTTCTTTGGGAATTTAAGAGTTAAATGAACGCATTTCCTCAGCCCTGCTGTAGCATCTTGTGATCTGCAGGTATGTCGTCTGCGTGAGTGTGTCTGTGCCAGCGCTGTGTGAACATGTATCTATGTGTACATGTGGTATATGGATGTGTGTGTGACCGTGTATGTCATGTGCATGTGGGTAGCAGTGGCGCACGCCTTTAATCCTAGCAATGGGGAGGCAGAGACAGGTGAATCTCTGTGAGTTCGAGGCCAGCCTGATCTACAGAGCGAGATCCAGGACAGCCAGGGCTACACAGAGAAACTCTGTCTCGAAAAACAAAAAGAAAGGAAAAAAAAAAAAAAGTCTGTGTATTTCTGTGCAGGATATGCATGTGTTTGTGTCAACATGAGTCTGTTATGTGTGTGTATGTCTGTATCTGTGTTGCACGCACATGTGTGTGTCTGTGTTGTATTCATGGGTATGCATGTTCAGACATGCCCATGTGTGTGAATGTTCCTGCGGTGGCATCTGCCCACCGGTGCTGTGTCTGTTATCCCGAATGCAGCCTGTGCATGGGTGTCCGGCATGATTCCCACCTATCATGTGGGGATCATCAGCTCTCAGACCCCACGCTCAGCAGCATGGGCCTGGCTGTCCTCTCTCCCGTTTCTGCCTCCGGCACTGAGTTCTCCAAATAGTTACAGACGAGAGTCTTCTGCACGGGCAGGGCAGCCGTGTGTACCTCCATGTCACTAGCCCGGAACAGGCTCTTCCTCCGCCTCCTGCCTGCTCCCCTCAGTCACTGGGGTGACTCTAGACAGCAGTGCAGGGGTCTGTGTGCTCACACACTCCCCAAACCCTCTTCCGCTTCGGGGATTCCTGCTAAAGGCTCCTAGCCACGTGGCTCATCTAGATTGAGCACTCTGGACATCTTAACACACCCCAGCATGGAGATGATGTGTTCTCAGGAGTATCCATAACTCACCACACCCTCACCCACACACTCACATACATGCATACACATGCATCTGTGTGCACATCACCCACACTTGCACATTCACACTCAGGCAGCAGCATGCAACACACATATGTACAGATTTTGCACTTCCCAGCTGTTAAGTTTGCTTTACATTCTGTGTCCAAAAAGGGAAGAAAGGCTTTACGTCAGAGAGCAGAAGAATGGCATCTTCCCAGCCTTGATCCTGGCCAAGTACAATCCCCAAAGGCTTGGCTCGTGTCAGGAAGGCGGCACAGGCTTCTCTGCCAGGCTCAGTGCCCAAGAAAGGGGCTTGACCATCACCTGGCTTCTCACTTCCAACTTAGAGAAAGCCACTTTGCATAAGGAACAGAAAGCTACCTGTGTGGGCCACCCTCAATCAGCTCTGATACAAGAAGATACTGGGGTCCCCCTTTACTGACTCTGAGTATAGTCACCATCCAGGGGGCAAGGCTGCTCCCCATACTCTGCTTACACCCTAAGACCACCCCTCCACCAAATGCAAGGGAAGAACTCACCAGGGATGCCCACCCAGACAGCAGCCACCACAAACGCTAGCACATACTGTATTCATCAGAGATGTGGAGCCACTCGGGGTCTGCTTACTATAGCAAAGAAGCAAAAATAACCACAAAATATGCATGACTCGTGTTCAGGCTGGAGCGAAGTGAAATCTCAGAGAATGGCTGTTGGTCCCTTCAGAACATGGGGGCATTTAATATTGCACCTCAAATACATTTCATGGTCTACTTGATTTATAAATAAAAAACTGCATCTCAGAGTTCCAGATGGTGCCGATAAGATGAATGAATACCGTTGCCAAGAGTCTGACTGGGAAGACAGCCTGTGTAGGCACCCAAAGCGACTTCAGCCAAGCAGGCATGAACACAGCTGATAACAGCCATGGCTGCATGGCTTGCGTGCTTTCCAGGACACGCATTTCGAAGTATTTTTTAAAAAGGAAATACTGACTTCTAACATTTTTACAAGAAAAAAGTACATTTAAATATCCTAGAAATGGTAAAAATCTTCCCCGACTACTTCCCTGTGAATGCGTAACTGGGAAAATGCATAAAGACTACCAGTGATGTGGTATGGATTTCCATAGTTTGCATGAATTTAGTTAATCAAGTCTCTGGGCAAATGAGAAGAATCAAAGAATATACCATGAGGTCTTGAGTCCAGACAACAACCCCAGTGTAGACATCTAGGTGCCTTTGAGCGGCTGGTTCCTGTGAGTCAAGCCTCTCCTGTAGAGTGGGCAGGTGAGAAAGGGCAGAGGTGGGGGGGGTTGGGGGGCGTGCAGAGAAGGACAGAAGTGGAGAGAGGGGCAGGCAGAGAGGTTGTCAGATGGGGAAGGGTGAAGGTGGAGAGGAGCAGGTGGGATGAGGGCTCAGAGGCAGAACCGACTGGGTGGGGATGCTGGTACAAGGGACCTCTTGACAATGCATAAATCAGAGGGCCCTGGGCCCCCTCCCTGGTGAGCTGGCTTCAGCCATGTCTGTTACAAGAAGATCCTGGGGTCCTGCTGCTGTTGACTGTAGACACATCCAGAAGGCATGGCTGCTCCTCATCGTCTGTTTATATCCTAAGACTCCCAGAGGCAGTGAAGGAACGCCAGGCCCTGAGTGACAGGCCCAGCCCTGCCTTGGCTCTCGACTCAGCAGGGATGCCCATCCCAGACCATGGCTTCTCAGACGGGCCTTCCCCAGAGTGTGGTCCTTGTGGTATTTAAATGTGAAGGGTTCCCCAAAAGATGCATGTGGCTGGGGCCTGGGGTTCCCGCTCCATCAGTGGATTGACTCTTGGATGGAGTATTGAGAAATGGAAAATAGGGGGTAGAGTCTGGCTAGAGGAAGCAGGCCAGCTGGGGTGCATGCTCTGCAGGGAGAAACCTTGTCCCCAGCCCCTTCTGCCTCTTTCTCTGTGTTTCTTGCCACTGTGCCCTCTCATAGGGGGCCAGCAATGGGGCTGAGCGACCATGGACATCTCCAGCACCATGAGCTGCTTTTCCATGGCTTCTTGTGCACGCAGCCCTTCCTCCAAAAGTGCCACTGGCAGATTCCAGACAAACTCGCCCGTGAATACTTTCCCCCACAAAAACCGATTCATAATGAAACACCTCTCAAGTGTAAGCGGCCCCACCAGCCACATCCTGTGTGAGAATCAGCTCTCAGAAACAGGCATCAAGGACAAGTTCTGTTGCCCTGTGCCTCTGACTTGCGGTCTAATTCCCCACCTTAGGGAACATGGGACAGGTCGGAAGGCTTCCTCAGACAGGGTGCAGAGGGTCACTCACAGGGAGAATCTCCCAGTCACACACCCGGGCCGTGAGGTAGCCGGGTCACGGTGTGTTTTCACCACTGCCGGGTTTATCCACAGCAAAAGATACAGTAGGGATCTTAACAGACAAATAATTTGACCAAACCCTTATGGCTATAATTTTGTTTTCCTCCTAGTTTTCATAACTGCAGATTATAGCCATGATAAACATCTTGGTTCATGAATCCTTATGACAATATTTGGATTATTTCCTAATTCGATTTCTAAAAGTGGTCTTGGGATTTTTATTCATGATGACTGTTTTTTGTTTTGTTTTTCTTTCCTCTGTAGCCACAACGGCTCCATTCCTTCCAGCAGTGAATCTAAATCAGGTCTACAAGTGGGCACAGAGGGGGCTCTGTGGTTACATCTATGCTTCTTTTTTCCTCTTTATTTTTATGTGTATGGGTGATGTGCATGCATGCACGTCTGTGTACCCCAAGCATGCTGTGCCCTCAGAGGCCAGAAGAGGGAGGGTATCGGGTCCCCTGGAACTGGAGTTATAGATGGTTGTCGATGCTGGGAATCAAACCTGGGTCCTCTGGAAGAGCAGCCAGTGCTCCTAACCACTGAGCCACCCCCATATTCATGATTCTTTAATGCTCTTCAGGGTAGGTTCACATCATGCTGTGGTGTGTTCTCCCTCCATCCCCATAGCTGGCTCTCTGAGGTGACCACCACTGTGCTGCCCAGAAGAGAGACATACTAAAGCCTGTCCTTGGGGCGGTTTTTTTTTTTTTTTTTTTTTAAATGTAGTCGGTCTTTATCACTGTGGCTTCTGATATAGTTTCAGTGTTCTGCTCCCTTGGGTCCTTTGTTAGAACATATGGCATCCTCTAAGGAACTCCTAACATTCCTGAGTTCTGTTTGTCACGGGTAAACACACCCACTGATGAAGGCCCACCTTGTGCCAGCATGGAATTTCCTCTTTCCCTGATGTGGACACGGAATAGAAGATGACGATGCCTGAACAGAACACCAGGGTGGGTATCCACGGCGGCCTCAGCTCCTGCTTCAGCTGAGGATGACCAGTGTTAGCCCACGTCAGACACAATGCTGGGCAGCCAGTTCCCAAGGACTTAGGAGAAAGCTTTCAAGTGCTGGGTGGGGACCCGTGAGGTACTGTGTGCTAGGAGAACAGGAAGTCCTGTGGTGTGAACAAAAATCCCTGAAGAGCAGCCGTGTCTGGCTGTGACCAAAGAACTCCTGGAAGGAGTCTGTGTGCAGAGACGGACAGATCAGTTGGGATTTCAGTGCTGTGGAGAGACTGGAATTTTGTAGGTTCAGAGGCTTGTTACTTTATCTTGGACTGGTGTTAGCTTCTGGAACAGCCATTTCTTGTCCCACTTTGTATCTGAACCAGAACCTCACGATAATAAATAAAAGCCCATGAGAAGCTGTTAACTTAGCAGGGCACTAGCTTCCACCCATCCAACAGCTGGGAACATCATCAGTTAACATCTTGGGCCTACAGAATAGCTCCCCCATCTCGTGGTACCTGTCTCTCAGGGTGTATTTTAAATACCACCAATGTATTTTAAAATTGCTTTGATTTATGACTTTCTTTGTTCTGTAAAACTATGAAACCTTTATGAAACTGCTTCCACATGGAACATGATATTTGGGGTAATCTAAATTTGTGTTCTGGGGTCATGGTCACTCAGCATGGCTCCAGAATAAACTCTTACCCTGTTTACGATGAGAGCTGTCGTTTTTTGTCATTAATAGTGGGAACCGCAGCGACCAGAAACACTCAGGGAGACAGTGGCCATCAGGATCCAGGAGCTTCTACCTGGGACAGGCCACACACCTGCCTGTCTTCATCAGCAGCTCTCAGTGGGCAGGGGGAAAGAGGAAGTGTCCACCCGGGAGAAATTCCGGGGAAAGCCAGCTACACTCTGAGTAGCTAGAAGAAGCAACGATAAGTGTGTAATAGTGTATTAGATAAGTATGTAATAGTGTATTAGATAAGTATGTAATAGTGTATTAGATAAGTATGTAATAGTGTATTAGATAAATATGTAATAGTGTATTAGATAAATATGTAATAGTGTATTAGATAAATATGTAATAGTGTATTAGATAAATATGTAATAGTATATTAGATAAATATATAATAGTGTATTAGATAAATATGTAATAGTGTATATAGATAAATATGTAATGGTGTATATAGATAAATATGTAGTAGTGTATGTAGATAAATATATAATAGTGTATATAGATAAATATGTAATAGTGTATATAGATAAATATGTAATAGTGTATGTAGATAAATATGTAATAGTGTATATAGATAAATATGTAATAGTATATGTAGATAAATATGTAATAGTGTATGTAATAACAATTAGAGGCTGGCATGTCCCCTTTGGTGCCTCCAGGTCAAGCACACACTTCAGAGGAGAGTTTCTTAAACATCACCTTAATCACAGAGAGCATCTCAAATTTAAGATGGGAGATTCTATAGAAACAGTTCACAGTTGACAGAAAACTCACAAAGTGCCTGAAGAAACGCAGGCAAAATCTCTGGACCCACGGCCGTACTGCAGGTTGGGAAGAGGTGGGCAGCGCCCTTGAGATGGCTCAGGCACACACTGCCCACCTCCTGGGGGACCGTCCCCACAGCGTTTCATAATCACCTGTTTCAGATAACACATACTGTTCATTTTCATTAAACAGTGATGAACACTGGCTAGTTCTCTTCAGTCCATCCAGGGGCCAGAGGGGACAGCCTGGGAAGGCAGGGCTTGTGGACCCTCCAGGACAGGCGCAGGGCCAGGGTGAGTTCAGCAAGCTCAGGAATGGTACCCTTGCAGCCTGCCCCCACCGGCCCCCAGGATCCCTACCTCACCCCGCACCTGGCAGCAGAGGAGAGAATTGCTAACAATACTTAACTTGACCAATAACACACACAGCAGTCCCCAGTGGATTGCAAGCCCATTGTCACCAAAAATGCTTTCCAAAACTATCAAGAACTCTCGCCAACTTCCTGAACAACAGAAACTCACAAGTGAGAAGATGCCGAGGGGTTCGGAAGGTTAGAACGAGAGGCTAATCGTGTGCAGCCAAGATGCCTGCCCCATTTGCACAAGCCCCACAGACTGTTAGAACAACCCAGAAAAGACCGGAGAGTGGAGCGTCAAGTAGCTTGCTCACGGGGTCCTGCTTTTCACACGATGACTGAACGGCCACGGCACTCATTCCTCCACACCTGCGTTTCTCATCAAGTGCACACTGGGAAGAGGCAAGGAGTCTCCCCGGGCGTTCACGCACCGAGCCAGGAAGCTGCAAGCCCACAGCCCTTGAGGTTATCAGAGGTCATCTCCCCAGGCAAAGAGACAGGTCAGGGTCCTTGGCAGGCTGCACGCCCCAGTCCTGAGGAGATGGGATCCGACATGTCTGTGGCCACTGCATCTCTACTCTGAAGAGGTCTCCATTGTGTTTAGCTGTGTGCGTGACCATAGATGGGGTGCTTGGCAGGGAAGCTCTGTGCCTGGCTCCCATGCTTGGTGTATCCCAGGCCTCTGGCCGGGGTGGATATAGGACAACCGTCTCTACTCCAAGGCCTCACAGATTGACCTACATGTTGCCTGCATGGAGTTGTACGTTGGCTACATGGAGGTGGGTGTGTAGGGGTGTGTGTGTGTGTGTGTGTGTGTGTGTGTGTGTGTGTGAAAGAGATGGAGCCCACAGCTACACTGTCTTTTTAGCCCCCCTCGAAGGGGCTCCCCTAGACTCCAAGGGCACTCCAACAGAGGTGGCTTCATGGTTCTTGTTTTTGTTTTGAGACAGTCTCCTGAGCTCAGGCTGGCCTTGATTTTTCTACCTATCCGGGCATGACCTTGAATATAAGATCCTTCTGCCTCTGCCTCCCTGGTAGAGATAAGAGGTGTGTAGCCGCAGCAGCACTTCTAAGTGCTGAGTAACGAGTCACGGAAGAGACTCGAGGCCCTTGTAAGGCACGCAGCATCCCCCAGGCCAGAAAAGAGACCTGCAAAGACGCAAGAGAGGCGATCCCCAGGATGGCTGGATGGTAGGGTGGGAGACGGAGTGACAGGGTGTCTGCAAACCAGGGGAGCCACGCTGATGGGTCCGGCAAGGAACCCCAGCACTGGGGAAAGACAGGCATGGACCTTAGAGAGTGAGACACAGACCAGTGAGCGGGCGGCCAGAGGCGCCTCAGTCCCTCCTGGGAAGGGCAGAGCTTCGTCCTGCACGGAAGGAAGTGATTTCCTTCAGGAAAGCCAACTCTCCCACAGAAGGTGTGTCGGAGGAGCCTCGGGGTCAGGGGGCCGTGGGCTGGACACACTCCAGCCTCAGCAGAGTCCGAGCAGAGCCTTAGGGGGCTCTGCAGCAAGAGTTAGCTATGGTGAGGACGAGCCTGCGGCGGAGACTGGCCGAGGGAGGAGCAGAGTCCAGAGGCAACCGAGCTGGGCTGGGTGTGGCCTCTCCCGAAGTCATTTGGCACAGGTGACTGGCGTGAATGGCAGCTGTCTGACCAGCCAGATGGGATCCCTGAACGGGCCTATCCACGGGTGCGCTTGAGGCCTCCCACCGCTGGCCGTGAAATGGTTAACTGGAGAGCGTCTGGGGTACTGCTTGCCCAAACACTCTGCTGTGGTGGTATGCTATCCTGAAATGAAGAGGGCTGAAGGAACGCCAGCTCACACAGAAGGCCACAGACGGCGGCAGCGAGCGAGCCGGAAAACAGGCTTATCAGTGTTTACCCAGCACGGTCCAAACCTCCGCATGACCTCGGGGACAGGAGCGTGTGGACAGAATGTGGACACACAGCCTGCACACGAGGCTCCTGCCATCACATTGGCGGTGATGGCACTGGGGGACTCAGCCTGTAGAACAGCTGGCAAACTGGCCCGTCATCGCCCAGCGGCCGCCTGCCTCTGGAGACACACAGGGATCACAGGCACGCCCCGTTCAGAACTGTTCACAATAGTGACGGAGGGGATGGAGCCCTTGCATCCACTTACATGCAAGTGGGACCACATGCTGGGTCATCTGCACCCTGGCCTCTGACTGAGCCTGGACACAGAAAGCATCTCTGACACGTGCTGAGTGAAATGATCCACCGGGAGGCACGAGCACTCAACGAGGACACTCACTGCGACCCCTGGAGTGTCGAACTACCCAGACCAAAGGTGAGTGGTGGCTTCTGGGACAGGGACTAGGGTTTGGGGTTGGGAAGATGAGATGCTGGAGATGGAGTGTGTGTGTGTGTGAGTGTGTGTGTATGTGTGTGTGTGTGTGTGTGTGTGAGTGTGTGTGTGTGAGTGTGTGTGTGTGTGTGTGTGTGTGTGATGGGAGCATACTTCATGTACTAAATGTTTAAGATGGAAACTGAGGTATACATACAAGTATACGCATACATATACACACATACATATGCATACATATACATACATACATACTATATATATGTAGGTACTTTCCCCCAAGACAAGGTTTCTCTGTGTAATAGCCCTGGCTATCCTAGAACTCTTACAGACCAGGCTGGCCTTGAACTCACAGAGCTCCACCTGCCTCTGCCTCCCGAGTGCTGGGATTAAAGGTGTGCGCCACCACCCACGCCCAGCTGAGAAGCAGTGCTGTGTATTTTGCCACAATGAAAAAAAAATAATGAATTTAAAATGTAAGTTTTGACAGGTTACATCACTTCAAAGGGCTTCTAGAATAATCTGGGGAAGGTAACCAGACCGGAAGAGAGGAAACAGCCCAGGAGCGGTGACCCCAACAAGCCGTCATGCCAAGCTCAACTCAGGATACGGGTTCCTGATCACAGCTTTTGTTTTTTGGTCACTCCCCTGTTGGAGAGCGTCTGGGTTCATTTCTCAGAGCTTGTACACAGGTCATCCGTGGGAGGCCATCCCCCGGGCCACCGCCTGGGGTGCACTGGCTCAGCAGCACTCTGGGCCTCACGGCTCTGGATTGGGAAGGACCAGAACACACAGAGAGAAGAGTCAGCAGTAACAGGAGTCAGGGCCGGGATCTGCGGCGTGGTGCCCAGCAGCCTGCCCGGCTCCCCAAAGCCTGGGGTGCCACCACCACTGAGTACAACAGCAAGCTCAGGACGCGCCACACTTGAGCAGACGTGACCAAGCCCGAGCTTGAGCTAGATTTTCTGCTCGACATTCCACGTCTCATCAATACACAGGACATACAGATGGATTTTCCTGTCAGGGGAATGCAGATAAATCAACAGATGCTCAGAGCAGTCAGGTCAGGGTCAACCTTGTGGGACTGACCTGTAGGCTGCTCCCAGGACAGCCTTAACCCAGTGCTTGTGAGGCTCAACCAGAAGCCCAGGGAAGGTCGGCAAGTACCAACTGGTACCAACTGGCACAAGGCCTGGGCAGCCAAAGCGGCTTGAGCCCTGAGGGACTCCTCACACTCCAGCTAGAGCACACAGCGCTAAGGGGGTTCCACCAAACAGCCCCCACAAGGGGGATTTCTTGGGGACCCCCTGCCTTCTGCAGAGCGCTATGATGGCAACCTCTCCCTGACCACCTCTTCTCACATTCTGGGACCAGCCCCTGGGAGAAGCATACACATGTGGCTCATGACGAGAAGGTTCGGTTTCCCGGTTCCTACTTGGGGTCCACCTTGGAAGACTGAACTCCAGCTGTTTCTTTAGGACAGGGTAGTCACTGGTGCAGAGGGACAGAAACGGCCACAGAAGTCACAGACCCCGGCCGGGGCCACCACATGAAGTGAAATCTCTCCTTCAGCCACGGCAGAAGGTATGGCTCACAATACTGAGTCCAGAGAGCCCCAAGTCATGGCCACCAGGTAAAGCGCTCATCCTTGGAAGCTGGCACAAGAGTACTAGGCCTAAACCTTAGAGAGGTTATCACCACAGACACCCTGAACAAGGACCCAGCCCTCAGCGAGGATGAAGACGGGGAAGCCTCAGAGCAAACGGCCAGATTAGCCCCATGAGTGAGACCAACTGCCACAAATGCTAGCCTGCGCCATGGCCAGAAGAGTCCAGGATGGCAGGAAGATGGAATTTCCTCAGTCTACAGCCTGACGCTTGGTCAGTCACAGAACCAGACAGCCCTGGAGTCACGTTCACACTTCCCCTCAGTGGGATGTACACACCTGCTCAGCCTGCTGCAGGCCTTACTTTGGGGGTCAGGGCGGGGAGGCAGTGAAAAGTGAACCCAAGGCATCTGCCCTTCTCTCACACTGCTGGGCTGGCAGGCTGGCCAGGACCATGAACCACCATGATTAGCCTAATGCAAAGACCGACTGTAGGAAAAGCCTATGCACCGGAAGTCTAGGGGTGCACACTATATGGCTCTAATTCTATCCTTTCTGGTAGCAGGGAGCTGGTTAGCATGCTAAGATAAAACATACCAAATTAAAGCAACAGTATACACACACACACACACACACACACACACACACACACACACACACGAAGGAAAAAAAGGAAGCAAAGACTGTGAATAGTCCCCCCCCTTCTGCTGTACTGTACTTTATTTAACACCCAAAGACATATTTTTCATAATCTCTAACCAGAGCCAGCCTCTTTGTATGATCCTTACTGGTGTAACCAACAAGCAGGCGACCCGAGAAGACAGCCTGCCCCCAGGAGCAGGTTGACCCACAAGAACCCCCAGCACAGCCAGGGACCCGGCCGCTCCATCTGGCGCCCTGTGGCCGAGCATAGGACTTTAGACTCGCATCATCAGCGGGGATCAGAGAAGAGGCTTGGACCGGGAGCACCTACCTGGGGCCGTGGCCGTCGCCTCTGCTTGGTCTGGAACAAGTCTGATGCCGTCGGACACGTCCACCTGGTGATCGACCTCCTCCTTCGAGGCCCCATTGTGCTGCTGTGATGGAGAGCTGCTTCTGCGGCCAAGGTCTTTGCACAAGCTGAAGCACCCGCAGTCGGACATGAGGCTGTGGTATCAAAAGGAAAATGGGGTCAAGTCGCAGGGCGAGCGAAGAAGTCTTTCTCTGGACAAGAACAAAGCCACTGTTTACTTCAGTTCTTCTTCTGAAGAGGCGCTGTGTCAAGTTAAGCTCATTCTCCGCATTTCAACAGCTTGTGTAGCAGGCTGTCTTGATACTCGGTTTTTTTAAAAAAACCAACCGTCACTTATATATGCTGGGATGGGGGTTGTACAAGAAAAACAGTACCGCTTACTTCTTCGGCATAAGAGGGGGAAAGGAGAGAAACAGACTTTCTTGACATTTAGGTTCTTGTTTCAAGGACGTGAAAGTGCCAGGTCTCTGGTTTCCCAGCTCTGCCCCACTGGCCAGGCAAGCTTTCCAAGCCAGGCTTGTGGCTTTTCAGATTACTCAAAGCATTTTTAAACCCTCTAAAGCAAAGCAAAGGCTCCCAGGTCCAGAACAAACATTATTGTATTCTTCCTCCAGGGGAAATCTGGCAAACACCTTGGTGAAGCATCTTTGGGAAGTCATCTTCAATTTAAAGAGAAAGTGTCACATGGTTAGTTTCACCTGCCCACAGTAGCTGTTAGCCCTGTCACCTGCCCGGGTGACTGCTCACCGGGGCGCTCTGGGGCCCTTCTCAGCACTGGGGAGGCTCCGTGGGACTCGTGTGTTGGCTTAGTGCCCACAGGCCGTCCTGGGAGAAGGAAGAGTGGAACATGTCATGGTATGTTGTCTTGGTGCCTCCACAGTATGTATGTCTTTCACGGTGCCCCTAGAGTTTTGCCTTCTATCTCTGATGCCCCTGCCTCAGGCATACACCATACCCCTTGCTTTAAACCTTCTTTCCCCAGCTCCATCTTGGAAGAGGCCACTGTCTGCAGGAGGCTGTCTCCTGGACAGGTCGGATGATTAAGATTCCCACTTCACAAGCCCGTCTCAAGCTCCTGTTCAGCACAAGCCTAGCTTCTCTTCAGAGAAAACCCACACCAGGGTTAGCGCCTTGCTTTGCTCTGGCTCTGCTGCCTGTCCCTCCTGGAGTCTGGCCGCTGGTGGGTAGAGATTTGTACTGAGATGTCTGGCTCCCGAAATGTGATCAAGGTGCCTAGGGCCTGAGAACCTCTCTCTGTTCACAGTGTGGCCCATTCAGGTAGGAAGCGGGCTGCCTGACCAGGGAATGTCCATGATCCAGTAAGTACAATGTTCCCAAACAGGGCAGACATTCTAGCTCTGGGAAGTGTCCAGCCAAGGCTTTGCTCTCTCCCACTTCCTCCCCAGCTCCCAGCCACCCTGGGTATGGACAGCTGGCCTATCTGCTTGTCTGACATGAAACAAGTCCCTTTGTGGTTTAATGCTGCTCACTCAATCCTCTGTCACTCTACGTCTGTTTAATACAAAGTTTCTCAAGCTGTCTCTGCAGTGGTCTGGGGACAGACCTTGGGGAACATGGGGTGCGTGTTCTCTACATGGTGAGAACAACACACGCACAGCCTAGCTTTGTCTCACGCCCCCCTCACCTGCGTGTAGAGACTCGTGAAGGATGAAATTCCAAGGGCAACTGACCCTTGACCAGAGACCTACTTCTGGGCTCTGCGAACCAAATTATGACTGTAGAAAGTTGGAAGGGAAATTTCCTTGGTTCACAAACCAACCAACCAACTAACCCCATGTTACCCTCTCATCTTCTAAAGTCTAGTGACAGAATTTAATATGTTTTGAGGATGTCGGTGTCCCACACTTTTTTTGGGGGGAAGCCAGGCTGATGCTGTGTGGGTTCATACTGAAGGGTGCCAAGGGGTTGTCTCTGCCTCACATGTCTGTGCTTCTATTGCCCACACTCTATCTCTAAGGACAACGGAGAGGATCCCAGGCTCTTTCTTCAGCAATGGTGAGGAACAGTGCAAGGCTTGGGGGTACCCTGACCCTCTCGGTTATTCCCAGCTCCCCATGATGGTTGAGCTCAGCATGCTTCTTGATCAAGCCTCCCTTTCTCCAGCAGACTGCTATTTCCCTGGCTGCTTGCACACCAGTCTCTGGTGTACTATATGTAAGAACACCCCAGCGGAGGTAAGGCTGCCCAAGCTGATCATGAGCAGGCAGAGAAAGAGAGACAGATAGACAGAGAGAGGGAGAGAGAGAGACAGAGAGGGAGGGAGGCTGGGCACAGCAGAAGGGTGACAGGCAGTGATGTGTTTCCTGAGCAGTAGGAAGTCAGACTCTCACAGCTGGTGTCCCCTACGGGCACGGTTCAGTTCTGAGGACTGCATCCATATGGACTCATTTTTACAGTCTCAAGGTTACCAGAACCCCCGAACAGGTATCTGTCAGCTTGCAGGTATCCTGTGTCCAATGAGGGGCTAGCCTGGGGGACCCAGGTTCCAGGTCTTTACACCCTGGAGCCGTGATAGGTGTCGCACACACCAGGGCAGGGTTACAGCCACCCACAGCTGTGAAAAGTCACCAGGTAGCTGGAACTCGGCTAAGCACAGTGAGGATCCAAGGCGAAGAAGCCCCAACCCTGCCTCACCGGTCTGTTGGCCAGTGTTTACGATACACCTGCTGTCGTCTTTGTCAGGGTGACTCCTGCTTCTGCCGGCTGGCACAGGCTATGGCACGGGACAAGACTCGGTGCCAATACATGCATAAGAGGCAACACCCTGGAGGATGGGCCACAGCAGCAGCCTGGGTCCCAGTGACTTGAGCCTGCTGCTCACACGGAGCGGTAAGAAAGTGCAGTGTGAGCACAGAGGCCCCCCTCACATGAGTGCCTCTGGTTCCAGCCCACCGCTCAGGGTCATTAATGCCTCCTGCAGCCCCACCCCACCTCCACCTCTGTCTCCAGCATGCAGAGCCTCTCCCAGGCTCATTTGTCTTACGAAAGACTTAGAAACTATGTGAAACGATGTCGTCACGGTCTCTGTGTCCACTGCTGCCTCCCTCCATAGATTTGTGTTGGTTTTTGCTCTTTATTCCATTTTGGAAATTTTGGTGATGTCCATGGTCAGTCAGAGTCCTAGCACTTTCCCAGCTGAAATGCAGGCTTTCTGTGGCTGGCCCTTCCTTAGATCTCTGAGCAGCTGCCCTTTAGGACTCCAAAGTAACCCTGGACATCCTGGGGGAGGAGCCTGTTTCCTGTGACTCCAAGGAGCTGACTGTGGTGGCCACAACTCATGACTGAGCCTCTTCACATTCTGGGCTCTTGAAACTTGGTCCAAAGTGACTGGCCCTCTTGTGTGTCCAAGGGTCCCTTGGTAGCTAGCCATGGTGTGTTCACTGTCCCATCAAAGCCCCACATGTTCTGTAAGCTCTCTTTGACAGGGCTTGGAAGGAATATCACTGCATCCTTCCCGGCCTGTGGCAGCCTGGAGCTGTGAGATGAACCCAAAGGTCTGTCCCCTGGTCCTCCGCAATGGCCCAGAGTGGAGCAAGGTACTCAGAAGCCACCACTGCATGCAGGTGCCACTGCCCTAAATGACTTTCTTACAGGTGTAGTGCCCCCCAAAGAGCCCCAACATCTTGTGCCCACCTTCTGGGGCTCTTTCCAAGGGGGAAAAATAGCAGTAGCTGCTCTGTGCCTGAACGCCAGGTCCTACAGAAGAAGGCTCCTGTTACTTCTGTGAGATGTGGGACAGACAGGGACCTGCCCATCAGGATCCAGGGCTCAGGCATCCCTAGTCTCACGCCGAGAGGACCACGAGAGACTAAATGTGGTGTCCTGGCCACCTTCTCACCGGAACCAGGAAGGTAGCGCCAGGGAGTGGCGCAGAAACAGCTGGGTACACACAGCACATGGTGTCCCTGTCCCTGTCATCCTTAAACTGATGGCAGCTGGATCTCCAGAGCCTCAGTTGGCCCAGCCAGGTCAAGGTCACTTGTTCCACTCCTTCCTGGAGGATCCTCTCTTGGTTTCATAGTTCATCATATTTTGCAGAAATGAAATGAAGTAACCTTCAAGGCAGGGACCTCTGTACAGAGGTGACTAAGACACCGGGTTTCACAAGACAAAGGTCTGCACTTGGGGGGCCCTCAAACAGAGCTGACGTAGGACCTACAAGTAGGGCACATCCACAGAAAGCCTTAGCAGCATGGGGGGGCATTCTGTCCCCCTTCAGGTTCCCAGGCCTCCCCACTAGAGGTAATTAAGGCAACTCTGCAGAGACGTCATGGTTCAGAGATCTCTGAACAGTCACCCAGAAATGAGGGGGTCCTCAGCACTGAGACTTTGTCCACAGGCCTGTAAGTGGCTTCCATGGCCATCCTTGGTTCCTCACACCTTTCACTTTCCACAAGGCTTTTCTACGGGTCTCAGTTTCTATAGAATTGGGTAAGGCAGTTGGGGCAGGCGAGGGATCTTCCCGAAGTGTGGTGGCTTTTGGCCACATTGGACCTGAAAGCCTGAGTGACCATTTCCAAGCCTCTGCCCAGGCATTGCATGCAGGGCAAGGTGACAAACTAAAATAGGACCTTGCCTTAGCCTGCAGGGCTCCGAGACCAGAACAGTTAAGAACAAAGCAGGTCCTGCTGCAGCTGACCAAGACTGCGACAGAGCTCTGCAAGCTCGGGTCTTGACATGAGCTTTGGGACTGACAGGACACACAGGTCTCTGTAATTCAGAAGACCTCCCCAGAGCCCAGAGGGTAGCACCCCACTCTTACCTGGCCAAGTAGTCTGTTTACTAGAGGAGAGGCTGGTGCACACCCAAGCCCCAGCTGCTAAGGAGAAAGGGTGGTACTTTATTTTGGTGGTGACCCGCTGCCAGGGATACACATCCTGGAGCCTCCCACGGCCCTGCAGCACATCCTTTGGGCAGATGGGCATCTTAATCCTCACTGGCCCATATCTCTGCAGCTGTTTGGGGTAGGACTCACTCGCCATGGCCAGGAGGCTTCCAAAAACACCAGGGTGGCATTTGGTCTCCTGCCTGAGGGCCTGAGAGGGTCAAGAGTAGCCATGCCAAGATCCTGATTAAAAAGTAACTCCTAGTGGGAGACTTTGGAGTTTAGCGGAGAAAGTGACACAATTCTTTTTAACCTGAAGCCTAAGCTTCTTTTGGTAAAAAGGCAAAGCAGCCATGCCCAGCCAAGCCTCCCTGTCTATGGCACCTGTCCTGGACACTGACCCAAGTACTGGGTTGGAAGGAGCTGGAGAGGGCTTGGGGGGGTGGGTGGTTCTGAGACTTGTCCAGGGGAGGCAAGAGCCCCGTCTCCTGCAGGTGACACCTGGTCCAGGGTGCGAGGGGATTCCCCCTCCACGTGACACTGGGAGTGTGAGAGGAACCCCACTCTTAACAATAGGGACACTTAGGGAGACCCCCGCTCCGAGCCAGAGTTCCCGCCGCCGCCGCCGGGGAGGAGGTGGAATGTAGGGGACGACCGGGTCCCGTAGCCAAGCCATCCAGACAGGAATGAGTGAGCTCGGTCCCACTTCCCTTCTTCTGCCAACCACACCCTCCCTCCCGTAACAAACCCCCCTCCTCCTCTCTCGGTCTCTCCCCCCTCCTCTCTCCTCGCTCCCCCGTCGCCCCAACCCCGTGCACACCTGTCTGTGCTGGGGACTGTCTTCTCCGCGTCCGGCGAGCTCACTCGCGCTCGCAGGTGCCACGCTCCCAGACTCCGCCCGCCGGTCGGTCGGTCGGTCCGGGGCCACTGAGAGGGGGAGGGGAGGGGGGGAGCAGGGAAGGCGGGAGCCGGAGAGGGTGGGGGAGGGGCGGAGGCGCCCGGGGACCCGGAGGCGACCGTTGCACGCCCGACAGTGGGAAAGGGGATCTCAAGGGAGGAGGCGGGGCATGGGCGGGATTCAGGGGAAGGGGGCCAGGGAGGAGGTGGGGCGTGGGCGGGTTTGCAGGAGTGGAAAAGGGCGGGGTAGGGGCGGGTCCGGGGGGAGGGAGGTGCGTGCGTCCCCTAGTCCCTTTCTGTCCCGAGGTCTTCTGAGCCCAGCCGAGCCTGGGTTCAGGCGCACTTGGGTCCCAGCTCCCCGTACCTCGGGATCTGCCCCGGGGTCCTCACAAGGCCTCTCAACTGGCCTGTAGGGAGGTGGTGTCCACTAGGAAGCCCCCAGCTGACCCGACTGGGTTTGCCCGCTCTCCCAAGACCCTTCTCTGCTGCTCCCAGATGGAAGAACTGACTCAGGTGGGAACCCCCGGCTGCAGACAGGTTCCACAAGCCTTTCTGGCCTCCGCGTTCTTATCTGACCTGCGGGTGGAAGGAAGAGCATGCTCCACTCACAAGCGATTGTTGAGGTTCCTTGAGTTACCATCTGTAGAGACAGCGCCCAAACACAGGAGCACTCGCCATCTCCGAGAAAGACCACACGGTCAAGCACCCCATTCTCTGGTCCCCAGGCAAGAAGTCAGTCTTCACCTCCCCTAGTATGCATGAACGCGAGCGCCCCTGCTTTCTGAGTGCCACAGACAGGAAGGGCACTGTGCCCCGGGACAAACTCAGGTCTGGCAGAAAACACCCCAAGAGCCCACAGTTTGATCCTGCATCTGCTAAGGCTCCAGGGCAGGCATTCACAAATGTGCAGTTAGAAGCAAACTTTTAGAATGGAGAATGGCCGGAAAAGTACCTCCACTGGCTGGGCAGAGTGGGGGAGCTCTTTGAATAGACAGAACCGACCCCGAAGAGGGACGCAAACCAAACATGTGTGGGAAATTACAGCGATGGCTGAACCCACTTGGGTGACGATGGCTCTGAGTTGAGCTGGGTAGACAAGATAGATTGGGGTGACCACTCAAGAACCCACCTCTTGGGTGGGTATGTCATTCCTGGGGTGAGTGTTCTTGGGCAAGCCTCAGCACCCTGCCCCGTCCAGAACTCGGCACTTGCCTGGCCCAGACTTGAGTGCAGAAGCTTCCCTGGCACAGGTTAGTGGGAAGAAGGGTTGGGGAGCAGACAGAAGCCACCAGAGGAGCAGGGAAGGAGGCGGGGCTCTGAGAGA
This sequence comes from Peromyscus leucopus, assembly GCF_004664715.2. Lineage (NCBI taxonomy): Eukaryota > Metazoa > Chordata > Mammalia > Rodentia > Cricetidae > Peromyscus > Peromyscus leucopus. The sequence continues at coordinate 2,872,841 of NC_051077.1, read as the reverse complement.
TGAGACAGCTCGGGAAGGACTATAGAGAAAACCCCTGGAATCTTTTTCTTTCTTTCTTTTCTTTCTTCCTTTCTTTCTCTTTCTTTCTTTCTTTCTTTCTTTCTTTCTTTCTTTCTTTCTTTCTTTCTTCCTTCCTTCCTTCCTTTCTTTCTTTCTCTCTCTCTCTCTTTCTTTTTTCTTTCTCTTTCTTTTCTTTCTTCTTTCTTTCTTTCTTTCTTTCTTTCTTTCTTCTTTCTTATATTTAGGTTATTTTAAAGATTTTCCTTTACGGATGTTTTGCCTGGATGTATGTCTGGGTACCACTTGAGTGACTGGTGTCCACAGAGGCCAGAGGAGGGTATAAGAGCCCGTGGAACTGGAGTTATAGGTGGTTGTGAGCTGCCATCTAGGTGCTGGGAATCGAACCTGGGTCCTCTGGAAGAGCAGCCAGTGCCCTTAACCATAGAGCTACCTCTCCAGCCCTTTAATGGCAGTTCTCTTCAGTTAGCCAGGGCAGAGGACGCATTGCCTTGTACTGGCTAGCTGCTAGGAGCTGCTGAGAGGCAGACTGGGGGTTTTCTTCCTGAAGGCTTCCATACATACCCCAAAAGGTCAGACTGGACCGGCACCAAGCTTTTTTGTTTTGTTTTGTTTTTCAGTTAAAAAATAAAAACATAATGAAACAAAAACTGTGTGTGCATATGTGCCCATGTGCAAGTCCCAAGGGACACATGTGGAGGTCAGAGGACAACTCGTGGGAATCTGTTCTCTCCACTATATAAGTTCTGGGGACCAAACTCCGGTCATCAGGCCTGATAGCAAACACTCTTACTCACGGGGCCTTCTAACAACTTCCACATTAGGTTCTTTAACCTTCAAAAACAAACAAACACCGGGCAAAGTTCCTGTTTCCCATGATGGCATCCAAGACCCTCTCTACACAGCTGCATTAAATGTCATTTAAGGAAGCAATAAGAGTTCACGAAAGTGCAGAAGCAGCAGCCCCCAGGCACAGAGTTTCGGCAGGACTCACAAACATCTGTTACCACTGGTGCAGAACCAGAAGTGACCAGTGCCGTCACCATGACCCCACACAGGTGGTTCTGCACAAGGTGGGAGGCGCCTATCCTAGGACTAAAGACATCCCGTGACAACCAGAAAACTGTCTCAACTGATAGAACATGCACAGCCACAGCCTGCCCTAAGCAGCCCTGTTGCTAAGGAGGCCAACCCAGAGCACCATCTTTTTTTAGGGAAGCCCAGAGTGAGCTTTCTGCCATTCAGAAAACCTCAGGCTGAGTCTCCAGTGAGGTCATGCAAGGGACTTCGAGCAGCCCATGACAAAGCCCATCCATGCCATCACACGTCCCAGCAGCACCCTGCTGGTGTCAGGCTTGTTAGCTGGGCGAGCCTTTTGTGCCTGGCAGCTCCAAGAGCCCCAGGAGCCCCCAGCAAAAGACACAGGAAATTAGCATCACAAAGGAGTTGGGGAGGGGGAGGCGGCAAGCCCAGGAGATCAAGTCGGTTCAGGAGTCTTTGCAGTGTGTGTGTGTGTGTGTGTGTGTGTGTGTGTGTGTGTGTGTGAGAGAGAGAGAGAGAGAGAGAGAGAGAGAGAGAGAGAGAGAGAGAGAGAGAGAGAGAGAGAGAGAGAGAGAGACAGAGACAGAGACAGAGACAGAGAGCTACAGAGAGTGCAAGCTTGGTTAACACTGCGGATAATAGCCAGTAGAAGAGGCAGCTCGTAGGCTGATGCCTCTCTGAGCAAAGGGAATCCCAGATTTGCTGTGACATTCACTGACCAGGCTCCTGTCTTTCCCCATGAGACACAAAGCAGGTTCAGCAGCCCTTGGGCAGTTTCTGCAACTGCCTCGAAACTGTGGTGGCTTGTGTCCTCAGGATATCTCAGTGGATCGGCTCTGTGCAAAGAGCAGAACATCAGAGGGAAAGGCACGGTATGCAGAATGGGAAGGTGAGTCGGTGGATCTGGGCTCGCAGACACCATCAGCTACACCCTTTCTGTTAGTTCTGTTTTGTTTTGTGGACTCACACTTCAAGATTGCGCCTTCCTAAAGCAGCAAGCTCTCCAAAGAAGGTATGGTGTTCTGGTTTGGCCAGGGTTGTCTGGCCTGGCATTTCCTTATGTAGACCAGGCTGTCCTTGAATTCACAGAGACCCTCCTGCCCTTGCCTAAAGGTGTGTGTCACCACATCCAGTTCATGAGGTACACCCTTAAAGTGTGAAGCCATCATTGGCTTAGATCCAATGCAATAGGACTGGGGTCTAGGGGCACAGGCCAGGGACGATGCCAGGTGACGAGAGAGGAGGGTATTGGGATAGATTTCCCAAGCAGGTGCAGGGACCCAGACATATGGCCTTGGATTTCCATCCTCCAAAACTGTGAGGATAGATTTGTCTGCAGCATCTGAGTTGGAGCTGGTTCTGCAGTCCTAGAATCAAACTCAGCAAACAGACAAGCACCTGGCCTGATGTAACTATTCCATACATGCTCCCTGACGATCTCTTCTTGACAAAGACAGTGATCTGTGCCACATACAGGAAAAGTCAGTTGTGAGGGGAAGTGTAGCTAGAGTTTTCCTGCCTTGTCCACAGTCAGGACAAATCTTTGTCACCCGCCAGTCCCACAGCCGCTCAGACCCAACTAAGTAAACACAGAGACTTATATTGCTTACAAACTGTATGGTTGTGGCAGGCTTCTTGCTAACTTTTCTTATAGCTTAAATTAATCAATTTCCATAAATCTATACCTTGCCACGTGGCTCGTGGCTTCCCGGCGTCTTCACATGCTGCTTGTCATGGGGCGGCTGGCAGTGACTCCTTCTGCCTTCCTATTCTTTCTTTTCTCCTCTCTTAGTCCTGCCTATACTTCCTGCCTAGCCTCTGGCCAGTCAGTGTTTTATTTATTGACCAATCAGAGTAATTTGACATACAGACCATCCCCCAGCAGGGAAAAGTGCAATGCTTTCCAGCTAAGGGCGATATAAAAGAGAACAGGAACCCAGAAGAGGTCCCAGAGTTTGATACACTCCAGAGCCCCCAGAGCAACCCATATCCAGGCCTGTATCAGGGGTTGGGGAAGCTCCAGGGGACACACAGGAGGGACATTTGGTCTTGGTCTCTGCTTTGGCCCCTTGGAATTCCCATCCACTAGCCTCCACTCTGTAGGAGGCTTTCTTGGGCTGCCAGCCCCCAAATCACAACATGGAGACTTATTATTAGTTATGAATGCTTGGCCTTATCTTGTCCCACTAGGTCTTATAACTTACTCTAACTTGTTTCTCTTCATCTAAGTTTTGCCTTGGGGCTTTTTAACCTTTCTTTCATTCTGTATGTCCTGCTCTCCTGCTTCCTGTGTCTGGCTGGCTGGCTCCCCTTTTCTCTCTGCCCACCAACCACGCCTATCCCTCCTCTGCCTAGCTATTGGCCATTCAGCTTTTTATTAGACCAATCAGGTGCCTTAGGCGAGCAAAGTGAAACAGCAACACATCTTTACATAGTGAAACAAATGCAGCATAAACAAAAGCAACACATCTTTACATCATTAAACAAATATTCTATTCCACAACACCACTTTGCATTTATTTATTTACTACTCAGCTCTAGATGAGGGAGCCAAGCTTGATGTAGAACGTTCTGATGTGGGGTGAGGAAGCCAAGGCACCAGTGGTCAGGAGAGCTGGGCAGAGCAGAGGCGGGACACAGGCTCAGGCATCTGAGAATCTCAAGTCCCTCACTCCCTAGCCTGTTAACCAGTGAGGGCAAGGCCCAGTGTTACTGTCAGGTAACTGAAACAGGTGGCCCAAAGCTAGAGATGCCTGCTCAGGTCCCACGTCTGCACAGACAGCTGATGATAGCACCAAGAATTTCTTAGTTACAAAAGTCTTCTAGCAGGTGGAGAACCCAGAGGGACTTGCTGTCTTGCCTCCCAGGTAGGGAATTGGTAACCTAGTCTCACTTTACCAGGGAGAGCATCGAGCGCATATTTAGGCTGCATGTACTCAGCTCTGCAAAGCATTTCTGGCTCCTCCCTGTGGTCCATGGACACACAGAAGTGGCCAAGATGATACAAAGGGAGGGTCCCACAGGTTCAGGACTGTGAACTGCATGGGCAATGCGAACCACTCAGGCGACCAGGAGCCAAGGATTCGGTAGGGACTGATCATCATATCAGCCCATCATACCAAAGCCTGAGATCACTCTTACTAGAAACTACTCAAGTGAATAAAGCAGCTTTTGATCCTGGCTCCTAGGTGATCTACTCTGAGTGTTCAAGTATGAGCTGGGCCCCAGATGCCCAGCAAAGGAACATATCCTGATATTCTATGTCCGAGGCATCAGCACCCAGGACATCCAGCTGCAGAGGGTGCCAGGGCCAAGAGCAGGCAGACAGTGAAGAGCCCAGAGGAGCAGAGACTCGGGGGCCTTCTTGGGGCTCCTCACGTAGCAATCAGACTCAACTGGGAATAGCATGGAGGAGTTCGCTAGCTGCCTGATAGTAAGACTGGGTTGCTGAGCCCCATGTTTCACAGAAGATAAAGGAAAGGGGAGGTGTCCCAGAGGTGGGGCACAGGATTAGCCTTGGGCTGGCTGCACAGGAGGGCTGGTGAGGAAGGCTTATGGCCCTGGGGGCTCTGGTGCTAAGTTTCTTGTTCTAGGTATACTCAACATGTACCCTCAGGCCTGGACCATGGTGTGGCTTTACATTCAGGCTCTCCAGAGTTCCATATGCTCAGGGATAGAACTGCAGTACCCACCACACCACCACCCTGTGCCCCCTTCAGTAAAGCTAAGATTCTGTCTCCCACAATACCCATTCGATGTGACCCGACCCCGCCCCCACCCGCCACAGACATGTGTGCTTACAGTTTTAACCAGGGTTTCTGTTAGCATGAAGCCACACACGTTTGTAAGAAATCAGAGATGCATCTTTTCAGTCACTGGGAGTGAACCAAAGCCTCCCGCACAAAGGCCCAGTCTATCAGGACTGCCTACAGAAAGCAAAGGCACAATCGGGCAGCGGCACACAACATAAACCTCACGAGACCTCTGATCCGGTTTAATTCACAATTTAATTTTCAAAGCAGGTTATTGGGCTATCAGTTAAACATTAGTGTTGGAGAATGACATGTTTAATGTACTTACTATATTTGATAATTTAAAATAAATCCCAGTACTTATGAAGATGACAGCTACAGATAACCATTCATGGTAAATACATCTTTGAGTCTCTCTTATTCAGATATCATAGGTGGACATTTTAAGTGGTAATGGAGCCACACATGATTTTAAGTCAGACAGTATATGCATATTAAAATTCTATATCTCTTGATAAGGTAAAAAATAAAGCTATATAAATTGATAGACATTTTTCTGCAAAATTAGAATCACACTTTCATAATACTTCCAACATACACATCTTCATTAAAGCTTTGTTTAGACACAGTATCAGAACTGCTCTCGTTCCCAGTCACCTGTCTTCTGGCTTTGAAAACAGAGAGATTGCATTCGCCAAGTGATCTTTTTCCCGTTTTTACAGTCATTAAGTGGGAAACTTCCCAAAGAAATGTAGAACACAAGCGCCTGTTGTTCTATGGCATTGCCAATAAATTACATCAGGATGAAATAAATGTGGATGGGTGAGTCCAGTACCGGTCAGTGCAGATACACCTTGAACTTGGGAGTTCAGAGACCCAGGCTGAGCTCCCTCCAGACCACCAGACACCTGGCTGATGCTCAGCGACCTGGTGACCAGGATAGTACAATCACGACATTCAGGAGCTGATCCTAGGAAATGTGCTCAGGAAAGACAGTCACCCCGACCTTCCAGCCTTTGTCTGGGCCATCCCCCCAATTGCTACCTCAGCCTTCAGAGCCCCTTCCCACCCAGGAGCTCCCGGGGTGGGAGCTTTGGTCTGCTTGTACTCAGGAATGGATCGCTGGGATGTAGGGACATGTTTTCCTAGCTAGTATGTGGCAAGGGACAGGCACCTGCACTCGGGATGGAGGGATGGCTTCCTTAGCCTGGATCCTGCTGGCTGGACGGAGGGAGCAAGGGGAGGTCCTGACAGGGAGGTGCACTTCCCTGGGAGGGGAGAGCTGGGTCCAGCACTGCAATGTCACCCACACAGCCCACATGTGAGCACAGCCCAAGCCCCCTTTCTAGGTGTGTGTGTGTGTGTGTGTGTGTGTGTGTGTGTGTGTGTATGCACTCGCGTGTGTGAAAGGAGCCCGATGGTCCCAGAGGGCAAAACCTCTGCACAAGGCTATCAGAATGGAAGCTGGGAGGAAAATGCACATGTGCTTGTGTGTGTGTGCACATATGTGTACATGTTTATACAAGCTTGTAAATGGTCATGACTGTGTGTGTGTGGAACAGAAAGAGAACACATATGAAGTCAGGCCTCCTGGTACATACGTGAGATGAACTGCTTGCAGGGGACAGAAGCATGAACTCTGGCCAGTGCAGTATGTCACAGATGTTGACATGTGCAATGCAATGAAGAAAACGCTTCCTCTGAGTTAGTTACGTGCTCTAAGGAAAGTAGAAAGCAGCCGCTGTGAGGTAAGGTGGAGGGCTTCTGCACTCACATTTGGTCTCTTGTTTCTGCATCTCACCTGTGCCCTGGTCTATTTCAAATTCTCAGGCACCTTCATTTGGTAATTTCCTAAGCACACTTTTAAAAGACATTGGAGTGTGTGTAAAGTCTGGGGTGTTCCTATGTAAACTTAGGCTATTGGGGGGTGTAAGAGAGTATCGCCACACCCAGGATGGATGCAGGACGCAGAGCCTGCAGGAAGATTATTCTGTGTTTAAGGCTGAAGGATGGAAGTACAAACAAACAAAACAGAAAACGTGAAAATGCAAAGGACCGTGATGAACAAGAAAAGGAAGTGTGGTCACACCCTCAGCACGCCCTTCACCTGGTGGGTCTCAGACACACCAGAGACACAGAGGCACAGGGCAGAGTCAGTTCACGCAGCAGGGACGGAAACATTCAGCCGAACACTCACCAGCATTTAAAGTGGCCGAAAATTCTTCAACTTAAAATATGAAAGCTTTAAAAACATACTTAAAAATCAGAAGATACATCAACAAATGAATAAGAGATATAGAAACAGCTATGAAAATACTTCAGTGCAAAGGCAATTTTAAGATCCCTAAAAAAATACATTACAAATAATTTGTTAACTAAACATACAGAGAATCTGCCCCTCCCCACAGGTATTACACTTGTACCCGGTTTGGGTTCTTAAAAAGGGCTGTAAAAATGCACACACCACTATTTAAGGGCTAGTGTGGACTGGGGCTCCAACCCTGGGCTGACACATGGCGACGCAGGTGGGTGACGGGGCGTGAGGGGTGTGGAGCCAGGGACAGCCCTTAGAGGAGCTGCACATTCTCCGTCTGTCACAGCTCGAGGCCATCCCCGGTCTTTGGTGTGATGTTTACGGTCACCCGACTCCCCCAGCTGCCGGGTCCAAGAACTGCTCCTTCTGTCGGCTGGTCCCCAGTTCAAGCACACGTTCACAGGGAAACCTCGTGTAATCTCGTTACAGACTTTGTGCTTCCCAGGGTGGAGACTCTCCCGTGCCTGCGGCCCTCATTACGGCCCCAGGTCTACCACGTGACTCCACGGGCATGGGGATGGCTTTCTCCCGGTCTCTGGCTGGCACTCTCGGAAAAGCTGCACCACACCGAAACGTCTTCTCTATGTAAGGTCTGTTGGACGCTCCACGAGACACAGAAAGGCCCGTGTGGGAAGCAGCAGGGATTCACAGTACAGTGGCCTTCTGACGGCCCGTCCACTCCAAGGAAAGCCCTGGATGGGATGGATCTGTGTGGCACCAGTGGAGGCAGGCTGAGCAGCAGACTGGAACGGACGAGTCCACATCAGCCCCAGACAGCTCTGGGTGCGGGACTCACCTACGGGTGAGATAAATACCTGCCTGGGTGCCCCAAACCGCCCCCTCCCCCAGCACCCCTGAAACAAATGATTTCCAGTAAGGTAAACTAACATCGTTCTGGGATGTGGTGGCTATCGCTACACTCCTGAGGACCTGGTCAACATGTGACTTATCTACACACATACACGCCATCTTCCACAGGCAGCCGGTGGTAGGAAGGGGACGCTGACGGCCTCCAAAGCCCCGGTGTGCAGGATCAGCATCTCCTCAGCACACAGACTCGGACATGATCCAGGGAAATGGCTTGTGAGGGGACAGTGAACGTGAGCACAGCAAGGCCACAGGTCCAGAAGACGCACACCACTTAGTGTCCGACATGGCCACTTCCCTAGCGGGAAGTGTGGATGGTTTACACAGGAAACACGTGGTCAGGAACATGAGGATGTAACGTGAGCGGAGCCCATGGGCGAGATGTACAAGGCTGCAGACAGAGGGACAGGGTCTTCTCCTCAAGTGACAGCAGAGGATTGACAACAGCAGAGGGTGGACACGCAGGCCTGGCGCGGCCAGCTTCATAGCTGCGATGCTTACGGTGAAGCCAAGCATAATGTCCTTCTCCACAGCCCACCTGTCGGTACGGTCTCCGGGCCGAGGATGATGATGCCTGTCGCGCACGGTCCAGACTGTGGTGTGCTGTGCCCGAGTGGGTGACCTGTGACCCCACCCCCACCTCCTTGAGGATGAGGGCGGGGCAGGTGCGGCACACACAGGCACCCAAGCACACAGCTCTCAGAGCTGGGACAGAAGGCGATCTGTCCATCAGGTGGGTGTTTCCAGGCTGGACCTACAGCACCCATACCTCGGGTTGCGGGAAAGGCCTGGGCGGGGAGGGAGCACAGCGTACTCTTCCCTCTCACACCTCAAGCACACTGCTCTCCCAGAGGGGGAGCTGCACGGGGCAGCCAGGGGCCTGGTGCCCTGAGCGCCCCAGCTCTGCAGAGAGGCCAGAGGGGTGAACTCTGAAACGCTGTCCCGAAGTTGAACGTTCTGCGAAAGGAACAGAAGGCCCGTCGTCAGTCACAGACCCTCTCTGGGGAACCCTAACAGCCAGTGCACCCCCCCAGCTCTTCCAGCCTACCCTGGACCACTGTGTCACCCCAGGGGCAGGTGAGAGGGCCCATCCCCTGCCAACTGTGCCTGGAGGCGTCTGCCTTCAGTTCTGGGGACAAACACCCTCGGTCTGAGTGCCAACGGAGGGGCATCCATCCCACATGACAGGGACAACACAGGAGGGCAGGGGGGCAAAGTGCTGGGGCAAACACGCTGAGCTTCTGCCCTGTCCCCAGCGGCCTGTGTGGGGAATCTCACACGGTCCCCAGACACCCTCGGTCTAGGGGGCTAGCCACTACCCCAGGAGAAGACGGGACCCACCGACTCAGGTTAGTACATCCGAGCCTGGGGGCAACATCATGCAGCTTTCATGCCCTCGGCCTACAGTCACCAGACAGAAGTGGCGGCTGCTGCCTCTGAGGAAGGGCCACAGCATGCACGCGCGGCAGCAGGTATCCAGGAGGGGGGGCAAAGGCTGCAGAGCGCAGCTCCCCCCCCCCTCCCCCCGGGGTGACCGTCCCCAGACCACACTCCGACCACAGCTGTGTCAGCTGGCGGTCTCCGCTGGACACTGACTTGGCTTGTGTCCAGTGCAGCTGGGGGAGACCTTCCTTCCCATTTCAAGACAGGATTACCCCAGTGGCTTTTAAGTGAGAATGTGCCTATCACAAGGACAGGGGCCAGCTTGTCAGCAAACACTGGGCACAGCGCACTGGTCACATGTCATCTGTATGTGTATACACACGTGTGTTTAACACTCCTCATATGCTTAGCTCACTCTCAGGTGTGACACTTACCTGTGTGTGTGTGTGTGTGTGTCTGTATGTGTGTGTAAAAACGGTCTAGTTTGTTTCCAGAAGGAACCACTCTTATAAAAAGGAGAGGGAACAACACAGCAAAACTTTGGAGGAAGAGCAGGCAGTCTGAGAGTCACAGCACACCGGCCTAGTGCCCAGCAGGCAGCCATACCGTTACCCAGCGTTGGGCTAGACACGTCTTGGCTGTGGTAAGTACTCCTTCAGCAGGGGCCTGTCGCTGTTCGAAGTGGCATCGGCCAGTGCTTTGAGTCGGGTGCTCTTCTGCAAGGGCGAGGAAAGACACTGAGCTGCTGTCTGTCTGCATGGAGGCCAGCGTAGGAGGCCAGGACCTGTGCCCTGGCTGCTGCAGACCCAAGGCCGCATCTACACTGACCTATACCATCCCCACACTCTCCACCACGGCAGGCCATGGACTCTGCTTGCAGGGTCTGCACACATATCAGTCGTGACGCCATCAAGGCAGCCAGAGCTGGCTCCAGGGGCTGCCTGTCCACAAAGGAGCACCAAGCTTTCTCTAGGGGAACAGACGGCTCTGAACAGGTTCATTCGAAGAAGTCTGCACCCGGAGAAGAAGTGGTAAGGTCAAAAGGCAAGTTGCAGCACCATGGGAGAGGGCCACCAGCTGGAAGATCCTAGCAAGTTCCTGCTCCCAGCACAGAGGCTGCATCCAGACTCCTAAGGCCACGGGCACCTGTGTGCCACCTCCTCTGCAGAGCCACTGGCAGGTGAGCAGTGGCTTCTGCACAGCCTGCCTGGCAGACAGGACATTCACAGGCCATGTCCTGAAGGCTGCTGGCTCCTGGCCTGGCGTGGTGCAGCTTTCAAGCACTTTCCAGTCCCCATTCACCAGTTTCTCAGTGCCGAGGAAGGAGGGAGCTCTCAGAGCTGAAGGAAGACAAGGCTGGACGGCAGAAGGGCAGGTGAGCTGGTAAGTGTCCAGGAGGAGAAGGAACCAGAGGATGGTGCTGTTGCCCACACAGGCACGGGGATGGGCAGGCAGGCTGCTGCAAGTGTGTGGACGCAGAGACTGGTGTGAACACACGCACGATGCTATATATGCAAGTCTGATATATAACATGCCCAGTGTCCGTCACGCTTGCCTGTACTAGGAAGAGGTTGAAAGCGAACCCCAGACATCTGGCGTCAAATCTGCCCCACTGAGGCCTGCGGGATGTGTATTCCTCCAGAGCTTTGCAGACCTGTGATGCTCTGCCGCAGCAGTGTGTCTGTCCGTTGTGTCTCAAGTGTAGTGGCAGAGCCTGTGTGCATGTGTGGTTTGCCATGGTGCCCGGGGGCCAAGTCTCGGGCCACGGGAGACAGGATCACAGTGCTACCTCCCCCGTGGCTGATGTCTACTTTTGCACAGGTCCAAGAAACTCAATGCTGAGGAAGTTTTGTCAAGAGGGAACAGGGTTTGCAGCCTGAGTTGACATATGTAATGTCTTACGAAGACCTTGTGACATTTTAGTCTCCCTAAAAATCTATTCTAACAGATCTTGTGACACTATTAACTGGTTAAATATGGTGTTTAAGACACATAGAAGGGAACTGCTCTTTTCTGCTTTGGGTGTTTCTCAGGCGTAAGCCCTGGTGAGGCAGGAACCCGATGTGGGTGACCCTCCCAACTCCACTGATGGAACTCATGCAGCCGTCACATTTGGGTACAGGAAAAATCAGCCAAAATGCCACAGCACTGTGATGCTGCTCTCTCCCCCGACTGCCCGGCTGTGAGGAGCAGGTACTGGCTACAGCCGCCACCTAGGGAAAGGGCCTGGGGAGAAGTTTTGTGCTGCCACAGTGGCCATTAAAAGCAGCACATCACAGGGGGTGGGGGTGGGGTTCTAAAAACCAGGTTTTTATTCTGAAAAGGAGAGCAGGAATCTAGTAAGTAGAGGCCAGTGACAGTGTGACTCCACCCCACGATGTCCTCAGGGGGCTTGAGCAGAACATTCTCTCCTGGCCTTCCTCAGTTTCCACACTAAAGACTGGGTCCCCAGAGCAGGGCTAAGTTGGAAGAAGTCTCTGTCTCTACCACCACGGCACTGGAGAACAGGGCCATGCTGAGGTCACCTTGCTCAGGCTGGACTGACTGTGTGTGTGACCTGCCTGACTGTCAGGTGTCAGAGCCACCGGTGTCTAGCAACGGTGAAGGCCCTGGACCCCCGATGGACACGGAGAGCTGCCTGCCGTGAGCCTCTGTTGGAGGAGGACAAAGGCCACCGTTAGTGTACTTCTCCCGGGCGGTGCCCTGTCACCGTGTTACCTGACGGGGTTACTGTGATGAATGACAAGACCAGGGAGTGCACTCAGGGTGGCCTCAGCACTAAGGTCTCCCCACCTGGTCCTGTGGCCATCACCCCAACGTGGAAGAAGGCAGAGAGGGTCACCTGTTGGTCAGAAACTCAGACCACTGGTGGTCTGGGAAAGCATAAAGACGGTGGGCTGCTCAACAGAAAGGCACTTGTTCTTGGCCTGCAGGCCGTAGTCCGGAGCCCGCGCGCGGAGAGTTTGAACAAGTAGTGGTTATTTAGGCAAAGCAGTGGAGGGGAGGGAGGCAGGAGAGAGAGACAAGAGGTAAGTTGGTTATAGGCAAACATCCTAGCACACAGTAACACCGCTGCCCTAGCTGCCGGGCGCTGCCAGGCCAGGACCCACGGCCCACCCCTCCCTACCCAGGCCACACCTGCCTCCTCCCGGCTCTATGCCTCCTGTGCGGCAACTGGGGACAGTGTGCAGTAGAGACGCTTCTTATAGGCTTCCGAGCTCACTCACAACAGCAGTGGGGACCTCTCCACTGATGGAGGGGATGATGGGAAAGCGCCTCAGCCTTTCCCACCCACCTTCTAGGGCCATTCCAGGAGATTCTTGCAAAGCAGCATCCCACAGTAGAAGCCACAAGTACGACCACAGCAAATCTCAGAAGTCCTGTAGGGAGGTGCCCTTGCTACCCTGCAGAGCTGAACTCTGCTCAAATGTATCCAGTCAACAGGGGGGCACCAGGTAGAATGTGCTTTGGTGACTGAAGCTATGCTATAGCCAGGGGACCCAGGAGACATCCTGAGCTGTGCCTCTCTTGGGGCCAGAACTCTGCACAGTGCTGTCATGAGCGTGTGTCCCTGTGTCCCAAGTGTCAAGACATTGCCTTGGATGTGTGTTCCCACATCCCCAGGCACAGGGAGTGTCATGAGCAGTGCATGAATGTTCATTCTGTCCTTTTACATGGGTGTTGCCATGAACACAGCATCTCTGTGCATAAGGCATGCTAAAGAACACACACACCCAGTGTCTCTGGCACTGTGAACCCAATGTCCACTGTATCACCGGGAATCTTTATGATCCTGTGTCCACTGTGTCTGTGTGTCAGGAAGCTGAGTGTCTACTGTGAACCTGGACATGTTGGTGTCAGGAAAATACCTGTCAGCCTTGGGGCTGTACTTGTGAAGAGCAAAGGCTTTAGGCCTGCGTGGAAGACAGCTACTGGACAGCTTTCCAGTTCCCTACAGGCTGGACTGCGGACTAGGAGCAATGAATGTCATTCCCATGGAACCAGAGCAGCTGAGCATTGACAGCTCCAGGACCAACGGTTGTGTGTGTGTGTGTGTGTGTGTGTGGTTAGGAGGAAGTGTGTGTGTGTGGTTAGGAGGAAGTGTGTGTGGGGGGGTCTCAGTGGCAGGTGGATAGCCTTTCTTGCTGTCTCTCATGCTGTGAGCTGAGGGGTCCCACAGTCCCAGAGTCAGCACTGCCTGGCACCGTTCTGTTGGGAGGCGCCCGCTGGGGACTGCTCCTCGCAGCACTGAGTGAAGCTGCCCACTCTCACGACAGAGGAGCAGGTTAGAGGTCTAACTGTGTTCTAACTGTAACAGGAGGCATACAGCAGGGAGAATGGCCGGCACAAAGTCCCGAGAAGGAAAACCGACCTGAAGGTGGGATCGGTGGGGTCGGGTGTCTGCTTCCCAACCAAACATGGCCAGCTGGCTGCACTCTAGACTCGGGTTCCACAGGTAGGGAGCCAGGTTGGTGAGGGACCTGTGCCCCCACCCTGGCTCCGTACTGGCTCTCTCTGCAGGAGCTGTGCAGGCCTGGCCCTCTGGGCACACAGGCCATGTGTTCTCAGGCTGTGTTATGGGGAAGTTGCTGGAAATGCAGACCCCACAGCCCTGCCTCACCCGGAGGAGGTTAAGGCTTTCAGGGGTGAGGTTGAAAGTCTGTGTCTTAGTGAACCCCAGGCAATCCCGGTGGCAGAGTCCTATAGAGGATTCAGCTTGCTGGCCAGTTTGGGAGATGGGGAACAGAGGCCCCATCCTCCACCACTTCCTCTTGTAAAGGTGACTTTGAGCCAAAATCAAATCCAACACCCTTAAAAGTGACATAACAATCATTTTCCCCCTCCAGAGTTAGGGAGTGAACAGAGTTAGGCTCTGTAACATGCTAAGTAGCTGCCAGATCACTGGGCAATAGCCCGGCCCATTAGTCAATGATCAAAGTAACAGCTAATTACACTTTTTGTGGATTTACAGAAAGTAATTTTTTTCTATTAATCTTTGTTCTCATTTTTCTTTTCAGTTGACTGTTTAGGTCTAAAGATTTAGTTGAGCATTGTTCATTTTGAATTTTACCTAATATAACACTTAAAACATGTGTCATTGCAGAATTAATTAATAAATAAGGTTCCTTCCCCCACCTCCTCTCTCTCGGTAACTTCCCAATCATAAGACAGGGAGAGGAAAGTGGCTGGCCAGCCTCCATACCTGAGTCCTCTCCGTCGCCGTGGGCCACAGCTGCCTGCACAAGACCTTCTTGAGGACATCAGGGAGGAGGCTGACGGTGACGAGCAGTGTGATGCCCAGCCAGGCAGGCCCGCTGGACAGCATGTGTATGAATACATAGTACATCCGCTGATAGCTGAGGAATGGCCTGGAAGGGTGGGGGGGGACAGAGGACACTGGTGAGACGCAGCCTGGCCAGGAGGGATGCCACAGCCTCATGCTGCTTCCCAAAGGCCCTCTTCTCCGTGCCCTCGGTCCCTGACCATGCCACCTGTGTGCTGTGGATCTGCCTCCTGGAGTCTCTAAGGGAGAAAGGGAGGAAGGAACTTCAGACGGTCATCCCAAAGGGGAGTGGGGGCCCCGGGGGGCCAGTGTCTGGGTGTTCTTCACACTAACAGCAGCATTCACATGGGGGTGCTGGAGCATTGACCAGCAGTGGTCACCGAATGCTCTGAACACATGCTTCCCTCCCAAGGAGACAGAGAGGAACAGGGATGGTTCCTGATGTGCTGACGACGGCGTCCTTGGCTCCACGTTCCCTGTTTCCACCCAAGACCTGGGAATTACCTTCTACCTCCTGGAACCACGAACAGCCCAGGGATAGAGTAAAGCCCCACCTCCAAGGACACACAACTGCATGTAGACTCAAGGTGATAACCAGAATGAAGTGTGGGGAAGGGTGAGGACACTCAGAGACAGGGTGCCGGAGCTTCTGGGAAGGTCATTCCTTACACCCACAACTCAGAAGAGGGGGTGCAGCAGTCATGAGATGCACAGGCCCCCACTGCAGCCTCCCCACCCCAGGACTTAGGGCTGCTAGGACCTCAGTTCTGGCTTTCTGGTTTAGGACAAGGGTCTGTTCCTGCCTCTGCAGGGCTCCGGGAGCCCTCACAAAGGTCTCCTGGGTGAGTGTCGGGGAGGGAGGAGGCTAGGATGGTCTTGTCTAAGGTTGTTCCTCCCCAGAACTGTGAGGCAGACAGAGGAATCTTTGCTCTGGCCAGGGTCAGGGCAAGGTCAACTGACCCAGGGAAGACTGATGGAGACAGGCCATACTGTGTGGCTGTCCTTCCCACTACTCTCTGGTCAGGGCTCTCAGGTCACAGGGCTGGCCCTCTCCAGGACCTTCAGTCAGGGTTTCATGTGAGGGTGGGCTGCTGAGGTCCTTTGGGAATATCACAGCGACATGGGCCACACTACCCTGCCCCACACTGTACCTGTGCCCCCAAGGACACAGGTGAAAAGGTCAATCTCAAGCTCCTGCGAACGGCATTTTGAGGTGATGAGCATGGGTCCATGTGGCAGCATCAGCGATGAGGCTGAGAGGAGCTGGTGAGGTCCACCCCTCATAATCTCGTCGTGACACAGCACGGGACCTTCTCTAGGTGCCGAGCAGACCATGCTGTTGCTATGTTGTGTCTCCCAGACGCCAGGATCGTCACTACGAACCACTTGTCTGCCAGAGGTCCCAGAATGCACCGTGACACCAGGGACACGAAGGTTCCGTGGGAACCTGCACGGCAGTGCCGGAGGCTGTAGGCTGTGCAGAACGTGCATCTATCTCGGGCCCTCCACAATAGGGGTGGGGCCGCTGCAGCCACATGGGGTCTAAGGACTCTTACCAGATAATCCCTCCCCAGATCAGGGAGAAGACGACGTAGAAGAGCAGCGACCCCCAGATCACAAAGTGGTTTATCCAGGTCCAGTAATGCGTGTCCAGCGCAAGCTGCAAGAGAAGGAGCTGTCAGGAGCGGCACTGTCCGGGCATGCGGAGAGGAGGGCCAGAAACCATGAAACACGAGGCAAAACCGAAACGCGACGGCAGAGGGCCCACAAAAGCTTCCAAGAAAACCACAGCGACCAACCCACGCTTCCACAGGAGGAAACGGCCAGGGTGGCCAGGCTGTCCCAGGTCACCTGGGACCTGTGCGCGCGCGTGTGCGTGCGTGCGTGCGTGCGCGCGCATCCTCCATGCTGACATACTGCTCCCTGAGAAGACAATTTGAGGAGTTTACATACTTTTAAAGACCCAATGTGATGGGTTCGGGGACTTTCATAATGAAGTTCTTCATAGACTCTGACTTGACTTTAAAAGTTGAATTTTGGGGGCTGGAGAGAGGGCTCAGTGGTTAAGAGCACTGGCTGTTCTTCCAGAGGTCCTGAGTTCAGTTCCCAGCACCCACACAGTGGTTCACAACCATCTGTAACTTCAGTCCCAGGGGACCCAAGGGCACTAGGCACCCATGTGGTGCTGACACATGCAGACTAAACAGCCATAGATCTTTGAAAAAATTTCCCAAATAGATTAATTTATTTAAACAGAGCTGTTTAAATTATATTGAGAATTTCAGTTTCCATCCTTTTGTAAACACTCAGCTCTTCATTTCCTTTTGAGCAATCCTGGAAGTTCATGTACCAGGCAGTGTACATTTGCCGGGACCCGGATATGGAGAAAGATGACTCATGACACCTAGCATGAGGTGTCAGCATCAGTATGGATCTGGGATTCCAGGAGCACAGGGTGAGACCGGCCGTGGCTGGAGCGTGACCACAATACTGACTCACCTTCAGTGTGACAGTGAACACCATCACAGTGAACACCAGTGTCCCAAAGGTCCAATTCCCAAACATCTGTGGAGACAAGAGTCCAAGTGAGTGCCTGTTGCCGCTCACCTCTCCTCCCTCATCCCGAACACGGATGCTAGAGAGCACGACCCCTGGCCTCTGCACCTCTCAGCCCAAGGATATGGGGCCTACAGTTTGCTGAGCTAGAAAAGGCAAGCGCTCAGGTGGCCCTAGGCCAGCACAGAGGCCAAGCCTAGCTCAGGAATGACTCGTGTTAGTGTCCTGCTGGCCCCTGATAATGGCCCTGCTGGGCACTAGCACATGACTGTGAAGAGTCCTAAGGTCTCAGATTCAGCAGGGAGAGACCTCACGCTGGAGTCAAGGTACGTGGTGCTTTCTCTAGGAGGGCTGTCCACCTTACTACCTGTCTCAAGAACAAACTCGGGGAACCGGCTGCGGTGATGGAGATGCCCACGGCTGAGGGGTACAGCTGCTAGGACACTGCAGGAGACAGCCAGAGGAGACACCAGAACACAGAGGTGACAGTATCAGGGAGGACTTCTCTGTGGAGACCTCAGGACAAGGCGGAGGTGGGCAGGCGGCACACACTGGACAAAGGCTACTCCTCCAACAGCCGGACCCCTGGCCACAGCCATGGCTGCTAACATCCAACCAATGAAGAGGGAGGACCAGGGGACTGCCTTCCCAGCTGGAACGCAGCAGGACAGTGGGAGGTACAGACATGAGTCACACTAAGAACCAGCACACTTCTCAACTATAGACAGACACACGTGAGGTCAGCGGCTACAAGTTCTTTCTCTCAGTCTGCACAAGCCTTCCACAAGAACGGTTCCCTACGCAGCACACGAGGTGGACACTGTTGGGGTCTGTGAGCGGTGCCTCTCCATGTTCCCAGAACCTTCTTCAAGTTTTACTCCAAAGAATCAAAAGGCTAGGAAGCCTATACTTCTGCTTCTGCTTAGTTTCCAATAAAAGAAAGAGGCACATTCTGAAGCTGGGCTTCTGTGAAAACCCATGGCCCGCAGGAGTTCTGGGAGCCAGTGGAGGAGGACCCCGGAGAGTTCTGGAACAGAAGCATTAGGATTTTGTGGAAACACTGACTGCTTAGGGATGCTACTGTGCCTTGCTCTTCATTCTACCAGAGAAACGCTTCCTCCTTGGGCTTAGAAACAGCACCAATAGAAGCCTTCGGCCTGCATGGGGGGTTGGGGAAGCTTCTAGTCAGAGGCCACTCGGTCGCACCAGAGTGGGTGCTGCTGCTGCAACCAGCAGGGAGAAACCAGAGATGCCGCACGGTCCTGGGGACAGGTCCCCATGGTGGTGGCTTTCAGCACCAATGCCCAGAGTCTGTGACGGATGGGAGCGTCACAAGCACTCGGCCACATGCTTCCCCCTGGGGCAGGAATGTTTTTACAACTCAGGGGCAGTAGACCGGCGGCAGCAGCCCACGAGGGCAGTTACCTAACGGGATGGTGGGGAGTGAGCAGTTGTTGGTTTGCCTAATGGAAAGCTACAGGTGGCAGCCACATGGTGACCCTCAGTGCGGGGAGGGGAACTTTGCCCTGCAGAGGCTCTGCTTGGCAGGAGGGAGCCCCACTGGCCCACCCCAGCTCTTTTGTGCCATCAGTTGGCACAGAATGAGTTAAAAAACACAGATGGCAGCAGGAGGTGGGCATGGGTGTGAACGACACGTGGATCCCAGCAGCACCTCACACCAGGCCAGAGTAAACTCACAGCGTGCTCTTCCCACACCTGTTGCAGGAGGAGAGCATGCCTCCCCCACTGCCAGGTCTCCTCGGGTTTGGTGGGCTATGGTAGACCTGCGGTGCCATGGTGGGACACCAGGCCCTGAGCCCTATAGGACACACAATCACCACCCATCACTTTCATAGGCAGATGAAACGTAATAAGCTCAAGAGAGAAACTGGAAACTGGTAGGAGCCTAAGGAACGTGCTCATCTACCTCCCTGTGCCCACGGTTCTGGTCAGCGAGTGCCGGATCACTGGGATGGCTAGATGTGGCGCCACAGAGCCGTTTCTATATAATCTTCATTTCGTTTGTTTCCAGAGGAAGCCCTCTGGTCACCTACCAAAAGTCACTTAGTGTCTTCTAATTCTCTAAGGATCTATGGGGTGGGGACACCAGCCCCTGGGCCGGATGGTCATACGCCCCAGTGAGGCCCCTGCTTCTGACTAGAATCTGAAAGCACGTCTCTCCTGACGTCTAACTGATGAACCAACACTGACGGTATGACTGGCTCACACCTTAATAACACACCTCCACTGATGGCTCCTGTTCCACAACACCCCGAGCGGATGGTCTGAGGACTGACACTTAGTGACGATACACCCTCACTGTTTGACTAACTGACCCAGACCCAACAACAGACCTCCATCTGTGCTCTGACCGACAGTCTCGGCCCTGCAGGCATGTCCTCAGGCCAGTCCCTCCTATCTGCCTGGGGTCAGTTCAGCCCTCTCCCCTTGATTCTTTTCCCTGAGGACGGGCACTCTCATAGCGTGTTTTCTGGTCACTAGAGCCTTTAAATCCAAGCCACTTTAACTTTTATATGCAGTAATATTCCGTAACAGATGCGGCTTTTGCTTCCTAAGGTCACGGTCGTGAGCTCTGCGCCCCTCTGGGCCCGCTCCACACCCCGCCTGTCAGCTGTGTGCCGGGCTCACCATGGACAGCTACCTCAGCCATGCTCTAGGTCTGTTCTGATTACTGTACTATTCCAGCTGGAATACCAGGCTAGGAACTCCCCAGGATGAGCGAGATAACTGCCTCCCTAGCATCAAAAAATGAAATATTTATGGCTTTGGATGTTAGTACAAAAAAAAAAAGATCCATAAGCAATTTTTAAGAAATTACTCATAATCCTGTTGTTCTCGTAGTACACATGACCTATGAATGTTCCCATGGAACACTGAAGACCTTTCTAGAAAGGTCTGTAACAGCAATCAACAGAATGAACTTCTGAATCGAAGAATCTATCTACAAGATGCATCCTGGTTCCCTGAGGAGCATCAAGCATTATAATCACTAGCCTGTAAACCCACACTCGGGATTGTCTAGTCACCCCTGCATGTGAGTCCTGAGAATCTGATATGCTCACACCCCCCAAACACCAGCTTAGCTACAGGCCTGGGGCTAGGATGGGGGGCGTGGGTGGTGTGCATGACTGGAAACCAGGTCTCCTCTTTGGCCTCCCTTGTCTGTGGGGTGACCATTCCCACCTCACACATAGGTGCTGGTGTCTACCCTCAAGTGTGTGTCAGGGGATGTCTGGTCTCTGATCTCCTCAGCCTGACCAAAGCGTGCTGCCCCACCATGCCTGACTCTGAATATACACCTGTGAATTAGTGTCGCCTGGGTCCGCCCTGCCAGCCTCCTATGGGAATTCTTTGTGTCAAGACATGCACCATACACGCTGAACCTCGACTACAGCCCCTCAGCGGCAGAGGCCTGCAGGAGGCTCAGGTGAGTCCATCTCCGCCTGTGACGCTTGCTTTCCAGTCTCACTTCTAGTTCTAATAATGGCAGAACTGTGGGGGACGGGACATTGCATCTTTTCAGTAGCCCACACAAGGCCTAATGAGAACAAAAGGATTGTCTGAGGAGTGCGGGCAAGGGCACCCAGGAGTCCTGAGCTCCCATGAGGGCAGCAGAGAGCTGGAGACCCTGCAGTCTCCGGGAAGGCCTGGGAAGGGAGCGCCCTGCTGCCCTCTTCCGAAAGCTCAGCCAGCCACTGAGTCCGTCCCTGGCACTCCATCCACTCTGAAACTCTGAGACAGCTGGGCTGAGGTGGATGCCACGCTGCTGGCCGGGGTCAGGACCTGACTTCGGGCTATGCCTCTCACGGTCACCTGGCCTCACACCACTTCCCCAGGCTGTGTGTGCCCCTTTCCCTGCCCCCCATGCCGGGGACCACCAGATGAACGGTGCTTGAGTGGCAAGACGTGGTTTGAGAGCGAACAGCAAGCCGAGGGCTGAGGGTTTAAGATACGCACGAGACGGGGGGATGCTTCTGAAAGGCTGCCTTATGGGAACTAGCGTCCTGGCCGACTAAGGTTCAGACGAGCGCTCTGGCACCATGTCTATGGCTGGTGGTTTGCAGACATTGTTTGATTTAAATAAAAGACAACAGTAAACTGCAGAAATGCTTAAAATCCTTAAAACAGTGAAATAAATTTTAGCACATCTTTGTGGTCAAATCCAGTAAAGCTGAACTGGGTCACAACACGAGAGAACCTTTAGCTGGCGGCAACAGAAACAAACACACGGGCAAACAAACGGCCCACACAGGCCAGACGCTGGCGTTTCAACCTAACAGTTCACGAGATCAACACGGGGAAGACGACAGGGGGTGGGGGAGAGCTGGGTAAACGAGAAAGGAAAAGCATTTCCGTCTTCAGGCTCCCTGAAGGGGTGGCTAGGGAGGAGTTTTCTCTGACGTCAATTGCAGTGTCTGTCTGCACAGCCATCTCCAAACCTGCCGTCTCAACTGGGCTTAACGCTACGCTCCTCACTTGCGTCTGCTCGACGCCTCTTCCTCTCCAGGAGGCACAGGGATGCCACCAAAGCAAGGTCCCCACCAGGCTCCTGTCCTTAATTTACAGTGACATGCAGACCTACGGGGTCAGTGGGATAAGCCCCTTCCACCAAAGCCTTGACAGAGACCCGGGGAGCAGACACCTTGCAGGGTCAGGGGGCTTTGGTGCAGCAGAGGCAGGACTGGCTACAGCTCTTCTACCAACAAAGCACACGGAAGAAGTCACATGTGAAAATATTTTCAAGAAATATTTTATTGGTAATGCACTCCAGAAACACAGAGAGGACAAACCCAGGGTGTCTTACCATGCTTGTGTTGGTGGTCATTATCTGAGGTGGGAAAGGAAGCGAGTGGCAAAAAGAAAAAAGCGAGATACGAATAAAACACACCCCAGCAAGTAGGCAAACAACACGCTGCTGTTCCCAGACAACTACAGAGCTGCTCACTGTCAGGGCCACGCTCACACACCGGGGAGCGAGACTCACAACTTAACTCCCACACCAAAGAACAGTGGCTGGATGGGACCACGGAGCCACGGGGATTAGCTCAGGGTGAGATGCACGCACGGTGTGAACCTGCCAGGCAAACCTCAGGACCGACCTTCCCCTAGCGCTGGCCAAGGTGACACGGCCCTTCCTCTAAGCTGCTCCACAGATCCACCTAACCACAGGCCGGGCTGATCTCACAACTGTGCCACACGATCACTGCGCCTTACTACCAAGCAGTGAAGCCACAAGGCGTTCAGTACTGACCTGTCCGTTGCTGGTCACGGTTGTGTTTTCAAACATGAAATAAGCACCGAAGAAAAATACCAAAGCGTCAAAGACGCCGAGAAACGTCCAGTAAATGAACACCCGCCAGCGGAGCAGCGCGTTCTTGGCGATGTCTCTGTTAGGAGAAGAGTGGGAAAACTGTAACCACCCCGCAGCGTCGTCTCTGCCCACATGTCCCTAAAGAGCATCCACTGTGACTGACGACTATGGCCAGGCACACACGCTCTTCACAGCAGGGTTCTCCGCTAGCTTCGAGTGTTTTCTCTCCTGCACTCCGCTGCCGTGTCGTTAAAGAAAGCCTGGTGCGCTCCTGTCTTCTGAATGGACTCCACACACAGCAGCACACGCGATCTGACCGGCTGAGAGCAGACCGAGCACCTGGGCTTGCTACCAACCCACAGGAGTGTCTAGGCCTGTTCAGTGCGCTGGGGTTTGTAACATTCCTTCTGTGCATGTCTGGAATAGCGCGCGCGCGCGCACGCACGCACGCACGCACGTGCACACACACACATACACACACACACACACACACGCACGCACGCACGCACGTGCACACACACACACACACACACACGCACGCACGCACGCACGTGCACACACACACATACACACACACACACACACGCACGCACGCACGCACGCACGTGCACACACACACACACACACACACACACACACACACACACACACTCACTCTTCCTCAAGCTTCAAGGTCTCATAAATGGCTAACCATTGTAATAAAGCCCCAAAGCCTGTGACATGGGGTCCCGTGGAACTGGACAGGGAAGGCTGTCTGATGTTATGTGGCTTCTGAAACTACACAGGTGCAAAGACCTCACAGAAGTAAGCACACACGTGTGTACAAACATGAATTAGACAAAGGACCCAGGGAAACCTGAATGAGGCAGGTGCAGGATGACAATGTAGCCAGTCCCCAGCGGCTGCTACACTGCAGTACCCAACTGATTATGACTGGGAGAAACCGGCCAAGAGCAGGAAATCTCCTTGTTTTGTCTTAGGATGGAAAGACTACAGAGAAACGTTGTATCTGTCAGAAACCCTGGGCAGTTCTGAAATAGTATAATCGCCTTAATACTAAGAAATGAATTCACTGGGGCCAGAGCAGATGAGGGTTCCACTCCTGGCTTTCTCATCTCTACCAAGCAGCGGGATGTGGGGGGATTCACATGTGCATTCAAGCCCAGTGTAGACCCCATCACCGTGGAGCATACTCTGGGACACTGCCTGGCTGTGCAAATACCATCCCGTGGAAGCAAGTGAACCCCAGCTTTGAAACCATGCCCCCAGGAGCTGACTGGTGGATTCTGCTTTCTCTGTCCCCTGTGCTGCACACAAGAGTTGCTACGGCTCACACCTGTGCAGGGCAGAGGACACACCTGTACAGGGCAGAGGACACACCTGTACAGGGCAGAGGACACACCTGTGCAGGGCGGAGGACACACCTGTACAGGGCAGAGGACACACCTGTACAGGGCGGAGGACACACCTGTACAGGGTAGAGGACACACCTGTGCAGGGCGGAGGACACACCTGTACAGGGCAGAGGACACACCTGTACAGGGCAGAGGACACACCTGTGCAGGGCGGAGGACACACCTGTACAGGGCAGAGGACACACCTGTGCAGGGCGGAGGACACACCTGTACAGGGTAGAGGACACACCTGTGCAGGGCGGAGGACACACCTGTACAGGGCGGAGGACACACCTGTGCAGGGCAGGGGCTCACACCTGTACAGGGCAGGAGCTCACACCTGTACAGGGCAGAGGACACACCTGTACAGGGCAGAGGACACACCTGTGCAGGGGAGAGGACACACCTGTGCAGGGCAGGGGCTCACACCTGTACAGGGCAGGAGCTCACACCTGTACAGGGCAGAGGACACACCTGTACAGGGCAGGAGCTCACACCTGTACAGGGCAGAGGACACACCTGTACAGGGCAGAGGACACACCTGTACAGGGCAGAGGACACACCTGTGCAGGGCAGAGGACACACCTGTGCAGGGCAGAGGACACACCTGGGCAGGGCAGAGGACACACCTGTACAGGGCGGAGGACACACCTGTACAGGGCAGGGGTTCACACCTGTTCAGGGCGGAGGACACACCTGTACAGGGCAGGGGCTCACACCTGTACAGGGCAGGGGACACACCTGTACAGGGACGGGTCTCTCTTGAGCACTTCAATGCCCACGTGCTGCTCCATGAGGCTGTACAGGAGAATCGGGAGGGAAGTGAAGCTGATGTTGTAGAGAGTCAGATACGCAGTATCGTACAAAGTCTGCAAAAGGAGAAGCTATCTGAGTGGGGCTCCGGGTGGCTTTAACAGACCAACGTTAGGAGTTAGCACATTACTCTGTGTGTGTGTGTGTGTGTGTGTGTGTGTGTGTGTGTGTGTGTGTGTGCGCGTGTACATGCCAGGGGTCGGCATCAGGTGACCTGGAGCTCACTGATTCAGCTGGAGGGGTTAGCCAATGTGCCCCGGGTGTCCTCCTGCCTATTTCCTTACCACTGGCTTATGCCGCTATACCCAGCTTGGTATAGGTGCTGGGGATCTGAACTCAGGTCCTCAGGCTTTTACAACAAGAACTTTACCAACTGAGCCACTCCCCTAGGCCCTGAGTACGTTACTCTTCAACCTATAAAGAAGCTTGGACATATAGGAAGTGCCCCTAAAACATGCAAATGCCACTATTCTACAGAGACAGACCACTGGGACAGACTTCAAACTCCATGACGTAAATTCATCAGGTTTAAAATTCAGGTCCAGGCAGAGCTTGGACCCCAAATTTTGCAGTTCTGTTCACTTTCACATTTTCTAGCTTCCATGAGCCTGGTCCTGGTGGCTCCAGATATAAGCCATTGACCACTGTCCATCTGAGCACATGGTGCAATGTGTGGGGACAGGAAAGTGTCTGCCCAGGCAGCAAGTACTGAGCCCCCCCCCCCCCCCCAGGCCACATCTGTCTCATCCTGCATACTTCAGTGCCTCAGATCCAAGATGGCCCCCACACCCATGAAGGTTCCGGTGTGGGGGCAACCCCTCCAATGTCACCATACAGCCCAACCCAGATGCCCATCAGCGATGTCATAGAGGCTTGTGTTTAGGAACATGTCAGCCTCATGACATTCAGTCTGGGGGCCGCCAACTCCTCAGCTCCATAGCCTGATCCTTCACCTTTGTTGACAGGCCCTGGGCAGCAGGATGGATGCACCTGGGCCCCCAGATCTCCATGGGGGTCTGTCTGCATGTTCCTGAAGAGTGTTCCCTCACTACAGCCACCCGCTGGGAAGGAAGACAAGACTGATGAGCTTCCAACTCATGACATCAGACTGACCTGCTGTGAAAATCCGCAGAAGAACTGGTACAAAAACTGAGGGAAAATGAAGCAGACATTCTGAAAGGCAAGTCAGGCCATTAGTTCAAGGGCACTCCTCAGAGATGCACGGGCTTGCCTAGAGCTCACAAGCCATGGTCAACACACTAGGTCACATGGGGGACTGTCCCAGCCTGGTGGGCTTTGGAAATGCTTCTCTTCCCTGTGTGGTAACTGAAATGGACACATCCATAGGGCGGCCCTGGTGATCACAGGCAGCGGAAGGTGACACTCTGGCTTAAGAGGGAAGGCAGCAGCAACAGAGAGGCCAGCAGCAAGGACCTGTCTGTGTGGAGAGGACCGCAGGGACCTGTCTGCACGGAGAGGACTGCAGGGACCTGTCTGCGTGGAGAGGACTGCAGGGACCTGTCTGCGTGGAGAGGACTGCGGGGACCTGTCTGCGTGGAGAGGACTGCGGGGACCTGTCTGCGTGGAGAGGACTGCGGGGACCTGTCTGCGTGGAGAGGACCGCGGGGACCTGTCTGCGTGGAGAGGACCGCGGGGACCTGTGTGCGTGGAGAGGACCGCGGGGACCTGTCTGCACGGAGAGGACTGCGGGGACCTGTCTGCACGGAGAGGACTGCGGGGACCTGTGTGCGTGGAGAGGACTGCGGGGACCTGTCTGCACGGAGAACACTGCTCAAGCGCCGCACAACTCTCCCTTCTGGCTCTATGTTAAACTCGGGGAAGGTTCAAGAAGTGTCAGGAATCCTGTCACAGGAACAACCACCTTCCTGATGGTCACTTCTTTTTGCGGATAAATGACTCCAGAAACATTAAGTCGCCTGATGAAGGTCTCACACCACTGAAACTGAGAGGAGAACTCCCTACCTTATAAAAGAAGTATTGCACAAGCTCAGATATCCTGATATAATAAAAATGCCCGTGAACAAGAAGCATCTTCTTCAAGTGCTTAAACTTGGGTATTGCATAGTCGCTGTTCCTTGCAGCTTGGCGACCCTCCTTCCCGATGACGCCTAGAACGAAGGGTGAATATGCCTGTCACCAGAGCCAGCTAAGCCCAGGGGACCACTGCCCTGTGTCCCCTTGCAAAAGCACAAGTCACAGGTAGAGACCCAAGGTCCCTCTGCATGCTATGACACAGCCTTTGTCTACCTACAGTGCAAATCTCAACTGGAGCAGCAAGGGCTTACCTATGCCCACGTGCGCCTCCAGGATCATACTGACATCATTTGCACCGTCACCGATCGCTAAGGTAATAGGGTGCTCTTTTGAAAATTTGATTAACTTAACAATCTGGAAAAGAAAAGAAAAAAACGTGTTTATCTTCTCTGTTTGGATTTTGTTCGGGTTATTGACTGGGCAGAAGCAACGACATAAAGCTGGTGTAGGTCACAGGATATTATCTGCTTACAGCTCATTTATAGCTCTCACACTATTTCCTCCATACGGGATCACATCGCCTCGTAACAACTAAGGTGTGATCAATGACATGACTTCACCAAGGCAGGAGGACAAAATTAGAGTCATGTTCAGGTATTGGAAAAGCCCGGGACCAATGCCAGCACTGCAGTCTGCAAGAAGGTGCCATAATTCCATGCTACTTGATATCAAACAATTTTTAAAGAAGCTGTTTCTAATGCTATTTTAATTTTCAAACCTGTCATGTGTAAAAATCAAATATGTCAACTAATACAATAAGTACTCTTCATGATTTCTTTCTCAATTTCCAAGTCCATTTTCTTATAGACCTCCCTGCATGCACTGTGTTTATGGACAATGCACTCCCCCATGCACTGTGCTTATGGACAATGACTTCCCCATGCACTGTGCTTATGGACAATGCACTTCCCCATGCACTGTGTTTATGGACAATGCACTTTCCCATGCACTGTGCTTAAGAACAATGCACTCCCCCATGCACTGTGCTTATGGACAATGCACTCCCCCATGCACTGTGCTTATGGACAATGACTTCCCCATGCACTGTGCTTATGGACAATGCACTTCCCCGTGCACTGTGCTTAAGTACAATACATTAGGATATGAGACAGAAGAAGGGAAACTATAGATTGCTTTCTTGTTTCAAGACAAGGAATGGAAGTATACATGCATTTGTATAAATCAATTGAGAAGCCCACAATAGCAGTGGAAATCTCAGGGAAACAATTACAGAAAGTTTACATGGAGTCAAGCACAGAAGAGGGAAGCCATTGCCTGCCTTCTCTGAGAACTTCCCAGGCACATTCTGGTTGTCTCTAGTGACAGAGGCTAATTGGAGTATTGAATTTGAAAGAGCACCTTCCTGAACCTGGCTCTCTGCACATGCACTCAACCTTTATGGCTGGGTCACCTGAGAGGACCCGATTTCCTTATAAGCAGTTCAAGGAGGCATTCTGCACCTGAAGCATGCTACTGTGAAGCTGCATCTCATTCAGTTTATGGACACTGGAAAGACCCCAGGCTCATGTATGCATTCCACAGTACATCTGACGTACTTAAAAAGAGAATCTGGGCACGCTCCCACAAGAACAGGGAGAGTGCAGAGGACTGTCTGGAGTCCAAAGGAGGAGAGTCAAGTCCTGACTGCCACTGGCACACTGAAGGTGCTCGGTGAAGGCAAATTCCCTTCCCCACACCCTTGGGTAGACTCCCAAGGCACTAGAGCACCTCTCTAGGAGGGTCCATCCATGCCCGACCCTCAAGGAGAATCTAAGACTCCGGTTTGAAATTTCTATGCCTCCCTAATTGTTTAGCAATCAGAGCCAGTGAGACTTAAGCTAAGGCTTTCTCCGCATGCCGACCCCCCATGGCCCACTACTGGGCAGTCCATGACCTGGGCCTTCTGTAAGGGTGCCATCCGGCAGCACAGCACTGCACTGCAGTTCCTGCAGATCTCCAGGAAGAGTTCTCGGTAGTTGCCCGAGGAGCTGCCATCCTCTCGGGGCTTCATTATCAAGGACAGCGCGGCTCCATCGATGATCAGGCCATAGTCGTGCATATCTGTCGAAAGGCTGTCATGCACACAGAAGGGAGGGAAGGTCACTCATCACCACTCTAGTTCAGGACACCAGACACCGGGGCATCTGCGTGGCACCAGTCCGTGGATCAGACGCGCACGGTTCTCCTTTCGTCCCTACGCTCGTCACAGAACGGGAGCCACCTCTTTGACTAGACTGTGAAGTCACATTGTAGTGACAAGTCCTTGGGAGTTGGTGTGTCAGTCTCATACTGAGGCTCCACAAGGCGGGCTTGGGGGGGCAGAGCTTCACTTCTGGTCTCCATGCCGCCTCCCTCTACCTGTATGGCTAATCCATCCTGGGCTTTCTGCCCTGGTGGCGTCACTATGAGAACACGGTCAAAGTCTCCCTTGGCTGGGCTATAAAGATTCGCTTTTTTTTTTTAAATCACTTTAAATCATGTGTAACCTGTGTGTAGGTATGGGCACACACCTGCCAACACCAGCGGAGTCCGACCTCCCAGGAGCCACCTGTGCTGGTGCTGGGAATCAAACGTGCACTCTCTGCAAGAGCAAGTCACGTCCTAACCACTGAGCTATCTCTCCAGGTCCCTTTGCTAGGCCCTAAAATGACAAAAACATCCACAGCCCCTAAATTCTGCTTTTTTTTTTTTTTTTTTTTTTTTTTTTTTTGCGCCTTTCCTGGAGCTCACTCTGTAGCCCAGGCTGGCCTCGAACTCACAGAGATCCGCCTGCCTCTGCCTCCCGAGTGCTGGGATTAAAGGCGTGCGCCACGACCGCCTGGCAACTTTGTGCTCTTCTTAAAACAGTCTAAAATCTGCACATGCCTAGAGGGCTGACTTGTTCTGCCAAATTCATATGATTGAGACGGTTCAGTAACAGCTCTGCTCTGCCTGAGTTTAACCCCCAGAATCTAAACAATGGAAGAAGAGAACTTATCCTCTGATCTCCAAATGTACACCATGGCACACGCATGCTGACACCCACACAAATAAACCCATGAAACAATGACTCTGAATCAGAATCAAAGGAGACTGTCTTCAGATGACTGCCCAACACTGGTACGGGAGGCCCTTGTGAAATGTTCTTGGAAAGACCCAACTTCAGCCACTCTGATGTGTCACACAGCCTCCATTATTACTAACTACCGTCTGACTTCTCTGGCAGCATGCCGAGGCATGCACGATGGACCCGCAAGGCGAAACAGCAGATGCAAATTTTACCAGTGAAAACATCTTTCTCTGTTCTCTACCCATCAGCTTGAACTTGTCTGCCCAGGAACATACACCCGCCGCATCTGTGTGACCCACAAGAATGCCGGCACTGGTGGCCCCTGGGGCCGCAGGGTCCCCATGAGGTGGGAGGGGCTGCCTACCCAGAGAAGGAGTCTCTGGCCAGGCTCCCGCTGCAGCGCAGCACCGTCTTGCTCAGTTCGAAGAGAACGTCGTGCAGGCTTTGCTCCTCCAGCCGTTTGGTGGTCAGCTCCAGCAGCTGCGTGCTCCTGCGGAAGAGCTTGCAGGCGTAGCAGGTGGCCGAGGCCGTCTCCATCTTGTCCCCGGTGAGCACCCAGACCTTGATGCCCGCCTTCTGCAGCGCCTCGATTGTGTCGGCGGCTTTCTCCTGGAGCCTGGGAAAGGAGAACCCAGATGGTGGGGGTCAGGATCCAACGGCCACCAGATAAAGAACTTCAAAACACACGAAGCCATCAAAATATCCAGGCCTATAAAACAGCACATGCAAGTGGCTGTGGGTCTATGTAAAGGATCGGGCCTGCTCCCAGAGTGCACACCTTATGATGATGTAAGGCTACAAGGCTCCTACACACACACACACACACACACACACACACACACACACACACACACGGAGAGCTATTTAAGGAGGCTGTTCTGTGTCATGTCCTTTGGCTGAGCCTCACATCCGTCCACAATCCAGTACCATTCCACTTGGGAGAAGAATCATTAAAAGCAGAAACAAAACGGGAAAATGGGGGGCGAGGAAAAAGGTAGTATCTTTCCTTTTGCTACCATGGGTTCTAAGGCTGCTGCTACTTATCAAACTGGAGTCCAGGCTCTAAGTAACACATCAGACGCTGGTAATAATGCACTAGCATCACCCCAGAGCTAGCTAACGTTTACCCCTGGCTTAGCATGTGCCAGCACTGTGTGAGATCTGGTATGACCTTTCACCTCCACATAACCCTGCGGAGTCAGACGAGTCCCTGGGAGGATGCTCCTGGCCTGACGTGTGGAGATGCCATCACCACAGCTGCACAGATGAGGAAAACCACCTCCAATCTCCTCATTTTTCTGAAACAGTAATAAGGGACCCGGGGCCTAGAGAGGTAAGTGTACCCATGTGCTGGCTCTGGGTTTTAAAGAAGTAACTTGGGATCAAACGTCACTTCAATGGGACATCATCTCTGTAATCCCAGGAGGATGCATGTTCTGTGTCACCTGGGCTACACAGCGAAATGCTGTCTAGAAAAAAAAATGGTTTTACTGTCCCTCATTCCTACGTGCTCCTGGTGCCCACGTTCCACGGCCTAACTCCAGCTGCCAGCTGCCCGCAAGGCCGTCATGCCAATCCACTCCGCAGCCCCTCCCTGGAGCAGCCCCCCTTTCTGCACCAGCACCCCAGGCCACTGCAATGGTGCCTGGCCTTCTCTCCTAATTTTACGAGCTATAGCCACAGGTGTTGACAACAGTCCACTCCATTATGTTAACTTTCTTCAGCAAACAATGACAAATATACTGAAGACATTAAAATCTAGGCAGTCAAGCTGTGTTCAGAAGAGCCAGCAGCAATTAGGAAAATAACTACAAATTCCTTTCTAAGGAGTGAAAAGAAACTGGATCTTCCATGTGTACCGTGATTTAGGATGTTACTTTCACTATCTGGATGGAAAGTGGCCTTTCAGGCATCCTATTTGTGGTAACATACCACCCAGCTATGGTTTCCTGGGTTGTCACTCTACGTGAAGGAAAACAGGTGACCCATGTCCTCAGGAAGAACACACGGGCACTGGACATGAGTGCAGTCTGTCCATCCACTCTCACGGCTGCTCACGTCTGTGACTGTGGACGTGTGCGGTCTGTCCACCCCCTCTCACGGCTGCTCACGTCTGTGACTGTGGACGTGTGCGGTCTGTCCACGCACTCTCACGGCTGCTCACATCTGTGACTGTGGACGTGTGCGGTCTGTCCACGCACTCTCACGGCTGCTCACGTCTGTGACTGTGGACGTGTGCTGTCTGTCCACGCACTCTCACGGCTGCTCACGTCTGTGACTGTGGACGTGTGCGGTCTGTCCACGCACTCTCACGGCTGCTCACGTCTGTGACTGTGGACGTGTGCGGTCTGCCCACCCCTCTCACGGCCCACTGGACTCTGTAACTGAACAGACTCATGTGGCAGCCTTACCGGTCCTCGACCGCGGTAGCACCGAGCAGAATCAGGTCCTTCTCGATCTGCTCATAGGCTTCTGCTAACTTCTTCTCTCGATCTTGAAGAGCCACCTTGGCAGCCTGCAGCACTTTGCAGACACCTTCATATTCCTCTGGCTCGAGCCGCTTGTAGGCAACACACAGGGTTCGCAAACCCTCCTGTGGAACAAGAGTCAGTGCTTAATGTGAATCCAGTGTTGCTCGCTGAATGTACGCATTCTCAGGCCTTCCTCACACCCATCTCTGAAGAGAACGGGTCATAGCCCAGCCACCCTCAAGGGATTACTGAATTACATTAAACACGGACAATTATGTACATTACAGAACTGTAACAGATGACACCTGGACCAGGCCACTACACCAGAACACAGACTTTTTTTCTTCACATAAACAAAGAGAGTTCAATTTAAGCTTTCCGGACATTATCTGTAATGTGGTGGTAATGGTGTTTCCAAACCTGGGGGTTTGTCAGGATTTGACGGAATGAATACCAAGGAAGCCTGCAAGGTTATTCACCCATAGGCCGGGTACAGGGAAACTAAGCCTTAGGGATGAAGCGTTCTGATGTGTGGAGAGGGCGCAATGCAGCTAACAAGGCCACGTGGCCGGCCACTACGCATCACTCCTGCCACGACACACCAAACTGTCACCGGGTGATGGCTCTTGGAGTCTCCTGCTCTTTCCTCTTAGTCTGTGATACCCAGAGACTCCTCAACAAGCATTGCAAATTCCGGATTTGGGATTTTAAAGACGTTTCCTGTTACCTGTTGTCAACATTTTCACAGCTCTTCAGACCACCTAGCTTGTGTCAACAGTTGCTGGCCAACAGTTCTCATCACCCCTCACAAGGGAGAGAGGGGCACAAAAAATCATAGATAAGGAAGTCTCCACAGACAACATCTAGAACTGCCCAGGACGGAGGGTGCTGGGCGTGGTGAGCCAGGCTTTAGAAATGAACAGGCCTTGGCTTGCAACGGCAGACAGGGGACTTTCTACTGTGGTGACGTGAGGTGGAGGTGCTTTTCCTCACGCCTCTTGCTAAGCATGACGAAAGTCCTGTGTGAAACACTTCCAGGCTGAACAACAGACAGTCACGCCTGGAGAGCACTGCAGAGCCCCGCCCTCACAAACACACACAGTCACCCCGAGAGCACCCTAGCAGACTGAATCCAACAGCTCCCCAAGGACTGCTGCTGTGTGACTGAATGGGACTCATCCCCGAGGCCAGGCTGATCCAGCCTAGGAAACGGGCTAATGTAAGATGTGATGATCTGAACGGACACCGCAGGAGCAACACAGAGCTGTGCGGCTCACAGTGGTCCCCAGAACTGCTCCAGGGCCAGCAGGGGGCGGGGAATCTCTCGCCGCTGCACTTCTGCCGGACACAGCTCAGCACCACAAATTCCGTCGGAGCAGTTTGGTGAGGGAGGGGGCACCGAACCAGAAGGAATGCCTTTCTGAAGACTGCACGTGCGGACGACCCGCGCCTACGCGCAGAAAGTCAGGAAGAAATCCCAGGGCTGCTACCCGAGCGCAGCCACAGCACAGCGGTGACAGTGTCACAGGCATGCCAGCCGCATCTCACGCGCGCCCAACACTCGCCTTGGGAAGGAAGTCAAGGAAACATCCCTACACGTAATTCTATCAGAAGGAAACCCCATGTTTACTCCTGGAGGAAAAAGACTCACAGACTGCAAACTACAAAACACTGATGAACCCACAGACAATCCAACAGCAGAGACTGGCTGTTTCCACGGAGTGGAAGGTCTCATGTTGTCAAGGTGACAACATCACTCCAAGCCATTTGGAGTCCTGTGATGCTATGGGGCTCCCGATGGTGATCTCTGCAGGAACTCATAGGGAGTGTCAAGGTACTTAGAAGAGCATGAGGATTTTAGAGAAGAATAAAGTTGGGTGTGCATACACTCTGGTTTCAAGACTTACTATCACAGGACAGTAAAGAAAACTGTACTGAATTGGTGTGTGTGTGTGTGTGTGTAGAGAGAGAGACAGAGACAGAGAGAGACAGAGAGGGAGAGTAGGACAGAACTGAGGCCCAGGAACAAACCCTGAACATCTGGCTAGATGGTTTAACAGGAAGAACAGGATCACTCAACAGGGGTAGATAAAACCGTCCCTTCAACAACGATGCTCAAAAATGACACCCACTTAAAAAATAAGACCGTCTCCTTCACCTATCACCACATATAAAATAAGGCCAATGTCTTAAATTTAAAGGCTAAAAGTATAAATTACTTAGAAAAATACAGGGTAAAGTCTTCATAATCTTGTATTTGGCAGCAATATCTTAATTATGATACTCAAAACAGGCAATTGACGAAGAGATGGATGACTGGATTTGAAGGGAACCATGGTCCTCGCAGCGTTACCTGCCGCAGTTTTTACTTGTGGAAGGCTTTAATTGTTTAAAAATACTGTTATGAATGTGGGGCCCACAGGCTCCTCAGTTCACTCCTGAACAACTGCTGGGCTGGGGCGTGGGTTGGGGAACCAGGGAGAAGTGTGAATTACCTGGGCTGTAGGGTGGATCTAAGTGTGCCAGGGTATATGTAAGGATGCTATCCTGGTTGTTTTTGTCAACCTGACACAACCTAGATCTATCTGGGAAAAGGGAATCTTAATTGATAAAATGATGGGGCATTTTCTCAACTAGTGACTGATGTGTGAACTCTTGGCCAATTGTGGGTGGTGCCATCCTTGGGCAGGTGGCCCTGAGGTACACAAGAAAGCAGCTGAGCAAGCCGATAAGTAACGTTCTTCCATGGTCCCTGCTTCAGTTCCTGCCTTCATGATGGACTGTGATCAGGACAATGTAAGCAGAAATGAACCCTTTCCTTCCCAGGTTGTTTTTGGTCGAAGTGTTTTACCACAATGTCTTACTCAGGCTTTCTGTTGCTGTGATGAAACACCATGACCATAAGGCAAGCTGGTGTGGCCTGCTTACAGTGTCAGAGGTTCAGTCCATTATCATCACGACAGGGGGCATGGCGGTGTGCAGGCAGACATGGTGCTGGAGTAGCAGCTGAGAGTCCTACATCTTGTAGGCAACAGGAAATGGTCTGAAACACTGGGCGGTATCCTGAGCATAGGAAACCTCAAAGCCCGCCCCTACAGTGACACACTTCCTCCAACAAGGCCATATCTACTCCGTCAAAGCTACACCTGCTAACAGTGCCACTCCCTATGAGATTATGTGGGCCAATTACATTCAAACTACCACACACAACAGACATCCTAACTAAGACCCTGCAACAACCAATGGCCCTGAAGCAGCTGGAAGAGAACAATGGATGGACAGGCCCAGAGGCCAGGCACAAGCCATCAGGAAGCTACAGAGGACAGTACATTCTCAGCATCCCCAAAGGTACCAGGCAGAGCAATTCCAAATCCACCAAACAACCTGAAGCCACAGCTTGAAGGAACACGCTGTTTCTGAGGAGCTTGACCACCTCTCTGAACAAAATTCTGGGACTGCAGGAACGAGAAAGATCCAGCAGCCCAGAGGGAAAAGTTTGCAGTTGTGACCTGCCTGCAGGATGGAGTCCACACCTACAGAGGGATCAACCAGCCGGCCACGGCGGGCCAAGTAACGAGGCTGGTGGAGCGGGACACACGTCATTAAAAATGCATTACTGAAAAATTTCCAACCTTGGTAAAAGCCTGCAGACCACACTTCAGACAGACAGACTTCTCCCAAACAGAAAAAGTATGAGAATTACTGCACAGACTCACCGCAACCAGGAACCATCCATGGAAAGCAGCAAAGAAAAAAGCTGGGTACAGATAGCAAACACAGCCACTGCATGGAGTTCCCAAGAAAAGGGATGTCTAAACAAGGAGCCCAGTCTACACTGTGTTCAGTCTCAAACGTCCATCAACAGGTGAACGAATGACTGGGCTGGGTCTCAGCACAGATGGGTTGCTCAATGAGAAAAGGACACCACGCTGTAACAGACACATGTGGCTGAATCTCAGAGCAGTTCTGTGTTCTCAGAGAAGCCCAGTAAGACAACAGACGGAGTCTACTCTAAGAACACTCCACAAGGGAAGAAGTCATCCCCAGCGCTGGCAGAGAGTGGTGGCCGATGAGAGAGCTGCCGGGAGGGGAATACAGAGGCTCTGAGGACACTGTGGGGCAATGCTTTTAGAAGCGTCCATCAAAACTCACCTATCTTTATCTTTAATATGAACATGTTAACGTTTATTGACTGTAGCTCAATAAGCCTTTACTGTAACCATAATTAATACACTACTTCCCGTAAGGAAAATGAGTCTCAGGTGGGAGAGAACCCTCCAGAACAATGGCTGTCCGTGTGCTCCCTATCACAAAGGGTGTCTCCAGTGACTCTCGGGGAGGTGACCCTTGGCAGAAGAGGCCAGGATCCCCAATGTGCCCACATGAAAGTTAACACCAGGGCTTCAGAAAGTTTGTCCTCGTCAGTTCCGTGCGCCAGCACACGCCTTCTGCAGCACCAGATAAGGACTTGGTCTGAAGGAATGTGACAGCGCTGTATCCAGAATGTCTATCTGGACAGCCTTTACAGACTGCAGCAGAAAGCCGTCTAATTCCAGGCATGGGGTCTCTCTGACTCCTCAGTCCTGGGAGGAAGAGCTCAGAGCATGTGAGCTGCCTCTGCAGGAGAACAGTTTACCGCACACGTGAAAAAATGACCTCTCGTTATCGGTCGGCAGCAGACAGGAAAGCGAAGTGGACTCTAATAACAGAAAGCACTGTGGTTGAAGCAAGAGTCTGCAGGAGGCAGAGGGGACAGAAAGGGGCAGCGTCTTACCACTGCATTGCGCTCGACTCTGGACCGGACCTGGTCAACTTTGCCTTCTATCACTCGGGGAAATATTGAAGAATCTGCTCCTTTGCAAAACAGAAAAATTTCTCCTAGAAGATGAGGGGGAAACAATATTGAATTTAATTACTACATGGAGAGATAAATTTACTTTTCAGTCTGTTATTAATGAAAACAAGTGACACCAGTAGGGAGACCACTTAAAAGCACATCTTAAAGGACCAGTTAACACATTAAGATCTGAAAGAAGTGCAATCCACAAACTATGCCAGAGCCCCATTTTATCCTATAACCTGGCTATGGTGGTATTTTATTTGTACTGAAATGTGATTTTCATTGTATGTTAATAAATAAAGTTGCCCGGGGGTCAGAGCTATTAGAGCCATAGCAAGAGCACGGTGGTGGTGGGGCATGCCTTTAATCCCAGCACCAATGAGAAGGCAGAACAGAAAGACTATTTAAAGACAGACACACAGGAAGTAGCTCTCTTTGGGGAAGCTAGGAGCACTGCAGGAGGTAAGATTTTAGCTCTGAGCTCTGACCTCTCGGCTTTCTCTTTTACATTGGTTCTGTGTTTCTTATTTTAATAAGACGGTTGGTTATATCTACACCTGGCGCTCTAAAGAGTTCTGAGCCATGAACAATGAGGGCTCTGGGTGCTCACACTCTGAGGAGTAAATCCTCCCTGGGACTGGGGTTGGGGAGGCAGGGTGAGCAGAACAGAACAGAACAAAGGGAGTGCTGCGGATCCAAAAGGAGTGTTCGAATTTCATGAAATACCAGAAGGCGAGTGTGTCAATTCCTCCCGAAAGTGGGTCCTCCATGGACAGGCCATCCTTTGTGTCACAAAGCCTCATGGGAAACTCTCTCCCACATCTCTAGTTTGTCCTCAGAACTCTGAGTACCTTTGTGCCAACTACACACGCTCCTTTTCTCAGCATGAAAGAATCTTCTCCTTCCAGGTAAGAGACACTAACAGACCGCAAAGAAGTAGCCACGGTTTAGAGAGACCAGCTCTGATGCAACTTGCTCAGCCCAGCAGCTCTGTAATCAATCTCAGCCAGACCCTCAACTGCCCTCCTCTGTGAAGCATGCAGTCTGCGGCCCTCACAGCACCCTGCTCAGCAACAATGCAATCTCAGGCCTGCGGTGCTATGCTAACAGAGCATTTGGGTGTAGCTATGGAAACATCAAAGAGAGCCTGGTATGGTGGCACATGCCTTTAATCCCAGCAGGCAGAGACAGGCGGGTCCCTAAGTTTGAGGTCAGTCTTGTCTACAGAGTGAGTTCCAAGACAGCCTGGAATATACAGAGAAACCCTGTCTCAAAAAAATCAACAACAATAACAACAATTAGAGAGAGAGAGAGAGAGAGAGAGAGAGAGAGAGAGAGAGAGAGAGAGAGAGAGAGATACACTGACTTCCCAGTGGCAGCAGGGCTACAGAAGGGAAGTGACGTGGATTATGTTCCCAGGAAGGTGGGATACACAGATTCCTGTAGGACAGGCCAGTATGGGGAGAGTAAATCCAGAGGGCTCAGAGGCCGGTGGTGACCGGTTACTCAACTGTCCAGGGTGGGAGGAATGGAGGGCACACTTCCAGTCTGAGGGTGGGATCAAATCCCAGGGCCGAGCTATTTGGGGCACCCACTTGACCTATTTCCAAACTGTAGGAACTATTAATATAGGGTGCATAAATTGGGAAAAGACTGGTAAAAGAGACGTGACTGTTGTTCAGTCAGTGTCCCCTGAAAGGGGCAGAAGAGTGAAGGGACTTCCCAGGAGGGACAGGCCACACCAGGCAGGGGGGGTACTAGGCAGCTCCCAGTGTGGATGCTGTGGATTCTTGGGCATCCAGGAAGGCATCCCAGGGCCTCAGTGAGGGACCTGTGGAGGGGCTGCCACTTCACACCATGATCCAGGAAGGAGAAACACAGCTGGACAAGCAGCCTCCGGGTGGCGAGGAGACGAGAACGCGACCTGGGGATGCGCCCACAGGAAGTGCTGGTCAACGGCCAGGAGACCAGTAACCAACCGAACCTCGACACCAGAGCTATGTGGCTGGAAGGAGAGTCCTGTGAGTGCTGGGGGAGCATCCGGCCCAACGTGAGGGCAGGGAGAGGATGAGGCGCGTATCTCCCTTTGTGGGGATTCCTCTGGAGAGGGTGACAAGGGACTAACTCATAAGGCCTTCTAGACGAGATGCTGACAGAGAAGGACAGCCGCAGAGCTACATGGGGGGGAGGAGGCGGAGCGCCAATCCGCATGGAGATCACATGGCGGGGCAAACAGAACCACCTGGTCAAGGGGTCCCACCGCGCCCACTCCCTCACCATCCCACACTTTGGCCACAAACCAGACAGTGCCACTCCCAAATAAAGAGCCATCGTCATAGCAACCAGCCAGCCTGGAAATCCACTGCGATTAGTATTCTGAATTCTAGTACAGAAATATCTACACAGTCCCATGTCCTTAAATACGGTGCTTTAGATGTGTGTGAGCACAGCAGTAGGACATTCACTGATGAGATGAGTGTCTGCAGGAGGCTTGGATAGTCCTCACTTCTTTCCAAAGCTGTTACTGTAGACGAGTTTACCTGTGCCTTTACAAATGCAATAAACGGAGAGGGGGGGAGACAGCTCAGGTGGTAAAGAATCTGCCTGGGTTCAATCCCCAGAGCCCATGTGAAAAGCGAGGCACAGAAGCACGCATTGGGAGTGTCAGTGCTGGGGAGGCAGGACAGGGGGCTTCTAGCCAGGCAGTCTGTCCTACTCAGTGAGATCTAGGCCAGTGAGAGACCCTAAGATCAAACAGAGGAGGGGACACTACCTGAAGTGTGACACCTAGGGCCTACACACTCTCGAAAGTACACACACAAATGTGGAATAGTTCTTATGTCCCAAACCCTTAAAGATCCGAAAGAATTATCCATCAGAAGAAAACCACCACCGTGCAACATCAGGAGAAACCTTACCTGTAGTAGATTTTACAATCACACTCATTCTTCTCCGCACAGAGTCAAAACTCAGAACTTCTAGCAATTCAAATCTGAAACAGAAAGGGGGCACCTATTATATTCTCTGCTGCCAAGCGGGTACTGAGTCTGAGTGATTGCCAAAGGATTGCCACAGCAGGAAGTGGGCATCTCACCCCTCCCTGTGCCCTGTCCACACTGTGTGGATGCCCCCTTGGATGTCCTGGGCCTCACAGGATGCCCAGCTCCAGCCTTGTGTTGGGATCAGTGTTTACGAGTGGCGATGGGTCAGTCCAGGCTCTGACTCCTCCCAAAAGAGTCATAATATCTATGTCTCAGCTGGAATATCGAAAGAGCCTGCAACTCTCATGCCACGTCTGAAAACCTCTCCCGGAGGCCTGCTGGGGCTCCGGGGCTGGAGCTGCCTTGAGTTCAGCGCCCGGCTCGGACAGGACCTCTGCAGGCCTGCAGGGTGCAGCCCTGCCTCTCACACAGTCCTGGGCATCTCACTGCAACAAGTGGGCCGCAGTCCTTTCCCAGGGACACAACTGCATGCAGAAGCTCCTCACCTCTCGATGTCATTCTCCCTGTTCAGGATTTCCATGTAATTGTCCTTCAGTCTCAGGTACGTGAAACCAAGCCTGCGGAGGGAGAGGCCAGAGCAGAGCTGAGTCTGGGGTCCAGACAGCCCTCATTTTACAGAGGCAACCTCGGAGAGGAAGCACTTTCAGTAAGCCAGGGAGTTGGGTGCAGTATAAAGCCAGGGCACAGGGATTCAGATTTATGGGCCACCTTAGAAATGACCCAAGAGTTTGCATGCCTACAGTGAGGAGGTGCACTCTGTGGATGGGGGGGGGGGCTTGTGGAAAGCCAGCACCAGGTGTCTGGGCTGCACGTCTTGCTTCCAACCACGTTTCACTAACTGATTAGTGGGCTTCAGTAGAAAGAGAAGCTTCAGAGGCTATCTGCCACAGGATGAACAGTCACCAAAGTCCCTGGGCTGGAAACTGAACCCTAGTGCAAGTGTCAAGAGTAGCTGGCCAGGGAGACTTGGCCCCTCATGAAATGAATACTTAGGCCACTGCAGGAGAGGGCTCCTCAGACACAGAATAATTTTGTTCTCTCATCTTCTCTCCATACTGCCACCATTCTGGCCACAGCGAGAAACCCTCTGAGATGCTGCTGCCTTGACCCTGGGCCTCCCAGCCCCCAAACTGTGAGAAATACATTCTAGGTTTGTTTTGTTTCTGTTATAAATTATGCATCCCTCGGTCAACCTAGTTATCAGACAGGACGCAGGCCCGCGGTGGCTGTCTGCCATGTTATTACCCCACCGCCCTCTGCTGTACAGACAAACACCTCCAGCCACGGGGCAGCTTCCAGACAGTGAAGAGGGTCTGGCTGAGCAGCTTACCAAAAGGTGGGACAGAACACACCGCCCATCCAGCACCAGCTGGATGTCACAGCAGGCAGGTGCTGGGCATATGGGTGATGTCAGTCAGCCACCTGCTCCAGGGGGAGCTGGCTCAGCTGAGACAAAGACCCCTGGGAAGAGAAGAGCTACAGGGATGGTTGGACAGCCTGACCTGACTTTCCTATATCTATAGCAGCCATGACTTCACCCCATAAACCAATGGTTCTCAACCTTCCTAGTACAGTTCTTCATGTAGTGACCCCCCCAACCATAAAATGATCTCATTGCTACTTCATAACTATAATTTTGCCACTGTGATGAATCATAATGTAAATATCTGGGATGCAGGATGTCTGATAGGTGACCCCCAAAGGGGTTGCAACCCACAGGTTGAGAACCACTGCTATAAATGCTCCTACACATAGCCTTAAGAGTTTTTTGTGGGTTTTTTTTTTTTGTGTGTGTGTGTGTGTGTATGTATTGGAGCGGTTTTCTGGATGTCTGTGTAACATGCCACATCTCCCACAGCAGAAAGAACTCCAGGAAGACCCCTGGTCGGTGTAAACATCCCAGATGGAAAGAACCAACACAAAGAAAGAGCAGTGATGAGCAGAGTCTGGCATCCAGCTGCTAGCTCTCCAGGTCAGGTGACTAACTCTGTGGGTCAGGTGACTAGCTCTTCGGGTCAGGTGACTAGCTCTCTGGGTCAGGTGACAGGGAAGGCCTGGGGACAGGGCTCTGTCTAGATAGCTTTAAGCACTGAAAACACAGCAACAAGGGCTTGTGTTGCTGGCCAGGAAAGCCACCTCCACAGAGTGCAAGGGACATGAGGTCACAGAGGTCAGAGTACAGTTTTTCTGGGTCGCAGACCCTTCACCCCAACACTCTCTGAGCCCGGGCCCGACTCACCTCTGCACACCTTCAACCAGAGCGACCTCATCAGGCGAGGATGAGATGTACACGCAGGACTTGGAGTCGGGAGATTTCCGCGGACCGTCTACGTCATCCCCATGATCGTCATCCTTCACCTGGACGGTGTGGCACAGGCAGATAGCCCTGAAAAACAGCTCCTCCCGTTCCTGTGGAGACAGTCAGGGAAACTCTAACACCTTTGCCTGCTGTGGGAAGAATGTGAGAGAGACTGGACAGGCCTGCAAAGCAGAGGCTAAGACCTCCCGGGGCGAGCTGCCATTAGCCTGTCTCAGTGGTTACAAAAGAGAAGCACGTGGGACTCCTTCATGCTCCAGAGTTGCCATGGCAACTTGTGTAAGTATTAACAGGCAGTGAAGACCGAGAGAAGGGGTTTTGCTCATAGCGACACTCCTAGGAACCAGGAGGGCATGGCTGTAAGTACTCTCGGGAATGGCACGTCATGGTGGGAAAATGTCACCTACGTAGTTGGCACACTCGTTCCTGGCCACAGTGCCTGTGTGGCAGTGGCAGTCTGCCTGGCAGAGGACATTGCCCTCGGCATGACTTAACCTCCAGCAGTGTGCCTGCAGCCTGCGGCTCAATCACAACACAGCCCTGGACGCAGAAGCTAGGAGCCCCACGCTGAGCTGAAGAGCTGTGCATGAGGTCACGGCAGGCGGACCCAGATCTGAGCTCGGCTTCCGCAGTGCTGGCTACACCCAGCAGTCAGAGTTCAAAGGTCCCCGAGGTCCTCAGCAGCTGGACAGCAGTGACCCATGACAGGCTTCCCTGACAGTCAATGGGCTGTGGGATTTGGGGTGCGTTCAGGTCTCGGGACGGCCACCGGATCTCCCCCTTCCTCTCTGTGAGAATAGGATAGCAATCGGAGCTCACTTTGTAGGAGCCAGCGTTCTGGACGTGAACTGCTCATCTATCATCAAGAGGTCACCTCTGGCTCTCAGTGGAGCCCTCAGGTTCGGCAGTCATGATTTATCCCTTAGTCACCATACAACTGGTGCTGGAATTTGAACACTAAGACACGAGGCCACGGCACTCTGGTGTGTGCGTGTGAGCCCAAGTGTAGCATATGTATACATATCTCTATGTGCATGTAAATACATATGTGTATGTGCCTAGGTGCGTGTACACACGTCTGTATGCACATGCAGCTTTGTACACACGCAAACTGTGTATAGTCACACTATACTCAGCATACTGCCTGTCCCATTTGTCCTGGTCTGTTTGGTCAATTCTATCAGAGGAATCACTGTCAAGTCCTCCTGTCCCTTGGAAGGGGACACAGCACCACGGTAGATTCTAACCATGACCTCACTGAAGTCCTGCAAAGGATTCCTGACTTGGTTGTATTGCTCAGACGAAGGGGGCAGCTTCTGTGAGTGAGAGCATCCCACCTCCTCACATCCCTGACCATGTGGCACAGCACACCCTCCCCGAGGAGCTGAAACCTACCCTTCCGCTGACACCCGGGGAGGAGTCGATCATATCGATGCCAGAAGAGTCGGGAAGGACCTGCCCGTTGCAGATGACATGGGGGACGTAGACCTGGCCTTCGATGCAGCACTC
The DNA here is from genome assembly GCF_004664715.2 of Peromyscus leucopus. Lineage (NCBI taxonomy): Eukaryota > Metazoa > Chordata > Mammalia > Rodentia > Cricetidae > Peromyscus > Peromyscus leucopus. Next base: position 2,828,844 of record NC_051077.1, on the reverse strand, counting down.
CTTGAAGGCCATGTTGTTCTCTGTGAGGGTGCCCGTCTTGTCTGTGAAGATGTACTCCACCTGAGGGTACGCCACACTCAGGTCAAGCCATATTTAGGCAGGTGACAATTCTTAGCCCACACCTGTTACAATCCTAGTGGGACAGGAACTTCTGAGAGTCTGTCCAGACAGCTCCAGTGTCACACGAGGGTACCCATGGCACCCTCCTTTACCCACACAGGCGCAGTTTCGGGGGAGGAGGCCCTACCCTCCTCCCACTGGTGACAAATAGGAAGCAGAATACAATGTGGCCTTGCAGAACTCGGCCTCCAGGGAACCAGGGCTCCACGTGTCTGTGAAGAGCAGGATGAGGGAAGCCCTGCCTCTCCTTAAGCAGGACAGCACGGATGAGAGGAGGAAGAACCTTCTCTACGAGCCCGAGAGGTCGAGGCTCTGGGCTGAGGAGAGGGTTAGAACCTTCTCTACAAGCCGGAGAGGTCGAGGCTCCGGGCTGAGGAGAGGGTTAGAAGACAGAATGCACACAAGGAGAAGGGCAAAGACACTCCAGGAAGAAAGCAGAGTGCCGAAGATGCCGCCAGCCTTCAACTGTGAACGAAAGTGAACCACAGGCTACACACCCATCACGGACAGCTGAGCCTCCAGGCCTTGCACAGCTCTGGAGGAGGTGGAATCAAGCACACTGGGGGTCGGGGTGGGGTGTAGAGGGAGAGCCAGACCATGCACCCCACAAGGGTCAAACCCCAGGAGATGTGCCCTTCACCTGTGCTTGTCCGTAACAAACCAACCACACGCACAGAGCAATGCTGCATCGAGACCGCGGTTTAAACACCAGCCAAAGCCCGTGGGGCCTCTTCCAGGGTCACCCAGCCAGGGGAGGTGTGCTGGCTACATCCCTAAGGACCCAGCAGGTGGCCAATTTCTGTGACTATGATAACAATTAAAAAAATTACAATGGACATTTATTAGTTCTTAGTGTATGCCAGGCACTGGACATTACCTTGGTTGATCTTCCTATCAACTATGCTATGCAGTTTTATGAACAAAGGTTTTTTTTTTTTTGGTTTTTCGAGACAGGGTTTCTCTGTGTAGCTTTGCGCCTTTCCTGGAGCTCACTTGGTAGCCCAGGCTGGCCTCGAACTCACAGAGATCCGCCTGGCTCTGCCTCCCGAGTGCTGGGATTAAAGGCGTGCGCCACCACCGCCCGGCTAAACAAAGGTTTAAAATTTTTAAAATAAAAAAAAGTTGCCAGGTGGTGGTGGCGGCGCGCTGGCGATGGCACACACCTTTAATCCCAGCACTCAGGAGGCAGAGGCAGGCGGATCTCTGTGAATAACTACAGAGCCAGTTCTAGGACAGCCAGCGCTGTTATACAGAGAAACCCTCTCTTGAAAAACAAAAACAACAAAACAAAATTATGTGTATGTATGGGTGTCTGTGTAAGGGTGTGCACACATGAGATCAGGTGCCTGTGGAAGCCAGAAGAGTATGTTGGATCTCTGGGAGCTGGAATTACAAGTGGCTGTACGCTGCCCTTCATGGGTACTGGTAACCAAACTCTGGGCTCCTGCAAAAGCAGTAAGTGCTCTTAACTGCCGAGCCATTTCTCCAGCCAAAATTCCTGATGCTAACCCAACTATTTCTGTTGGCTGGAGACGCCAAGGAAACATGGTTATCACTATTTTAGACAGGTCTGTGAGTCTCCGATTTTATGTGTTTGCGCTCATACCCTTCAACTTTACTGAATTTATCAGTTCTAATAGTTTCTTGTTGGTCTCCAGGGTTTCATACAGTTGTCTGCAAACAGGGACAATTTAACTTTCTTCTTCCCTGGTTGGATGTCTCCTCTCTTCTTCTTCTTCTCTCCTGCAGCCCCTTACTGAGTAGGTGGGGAAGAGCAGGAGTCCTCTGCTGCTCCTGGTCTACCTGTCAAACTTAGAGGACGTTTGACATTCCTCCACGGAGTGTGACGCTGGCTATGGGCTGCTACACATGGTCTGTGTTGTGTTAGGATGATATGCCTTCTTCCCCTCACTTGCCATGAAACTGTCTACATCCTCTGTGTCTGTGGATAGTTGTCTGGCTTGTACGTTCCTGCAACGTGGTGTGGGCACTGTCTACCGATCTGTGTGTGCTGGCCCACCCTGGCATGCCAGGGATGAGCCCCACTGGATCGTGGCAAGTGGTCCTTCTGGAGCTGCTGCTAGTTTGCGCCTGTGCCCTCAAGGACGCTGGTGATCAAAGGCATGAGCCCCGCTAGGCAGTCACAGGCAGGGCCTGCAGTCAGAGGCGACGCGTCTTTCATGACAGCAGTGGTTCCACACCTGACTCCTATGACAGCTGGGAAAGCGTTCCAGCCTCGATTTCTCCTGCACACAACATGGATGTGAGAGCTGACATCACAGGGATAGGAGGGTCACAGGAAAATGCATGAAGCCCCAGACGCAGACGCTGGCTGGAGGGTAGTTCCTGTTTCACAGGCACACCTGCCATGTTGCTCGCTGTGTAGACTGAGAGGCACTGCTCACCGACATTCATGGGGCACTGCTTTGTGGAGTCACCAATTGGTCTTGTCCTCAGTGGCCCAGTTCATTGAACACAGGCTGTAGCCTGCCTTGCTTAGGACAGGACAGAGTTGAATTCTGTGAGGGACTCTAGGTTGGGAGAGCCATCTTGTCCCAGGGCATCCCCTGACATTCCCTTAACCGATTTCTGAAGACCAGACCACATGCGTTACCCAGGAGGTGGGGCCTGAAATACCCTGGAGGAATGCATCAGAAAGACATCCTTTTCGGTAACAAATGTTTTCCCCAAGGCAGGTGGGGTCATGTGCCTGTCAGTCTACAGACTGTTTACATGGTATTGCTATGAAACCACAGGGCAGGCTGTAGTTTCCGATTCAAATGAATTATTCATTTAATGAATTGCCATTTGCCAAATGGCCCTTCCGGTGACATAAGGCTGGGAAAGGTCAGAGGCTCCCCTTGGGGCTGGGTGAGATGGAAGGAGCCTTTCGGGGTATCCTTTTCCATGTAGCAACACTGAGGTATGCAGTCAGCAGATGTGGGTGCATGTCTCCTACTCTGTGGGACCCTGGTGGCCTCATACAGAACACAGGGCAACAGCCGTGGTGTGCATCAGCCCTGTCCTCACACGGTGAAGCCCCGATGGCTATCACAGATACTGTGACTGCTGCCTCACATCTGTTATCCCACTCTGTAACATTGGAAAGGCAGAACTCTGATACTTATTCATAGTACAGACCATGACACTCGAATCCTGAGCTACAGGAACTCTGGTTCTGCAAACCATGCCTTCATTAACTCTGCAACACACCACCCCAGAAAGCTGCCCTAAGTTTCAGTTTGCTCGTCTAGCTTGCTCTGAGGTTAAATGTCATACAGAAATAAAAAAAGCGATGCCTGACAGAAAGTGCTGGGACCGTGGCCTCCCACCACGCTCAATGCTCTTTCAACTACAAGGCCCAGAATAAGAAAGCAAGCCCAGGGTTTGAGCTCACTCCAATCAGCTAACGCAATCAACTTTTCACATTATAAAGTTAAAAGAACCATATTGACTGTATTATATAAGTCAAGTTAAAAAAGACACACCCAGGAGAATCAAAAAGACTGTGAGTGTCTTTCCGCTGCTGCCCTCACTTCTGACTTTCCCCCACTGCAGCATAGCTACATGCCGAGTGCATGACCTGGACGAGTTACCAGGAATCGAGGAGCGCCCAGACCACTGAGGAATCATGCAGTCTCTAGAAGACACTGACCTGTCCCAGCTCCTCGTTTAGATCAGATGTGTTGACCAGAGGCCCTTCTCCCATCTCCTCATCGAACATGTCTTCGTCCCAGGTGATGAAGTAGGAACCAAGGAACTTCTGCATCTCCACTGTGACGTACATGGACACTGGGATGATGTAATTGAAGAGGACCATGAAGGCCAGGAAGTCGGTGAAGGCCCTGAGGAACTGAGAGCATTGGCTGCATAAGGAAGCTGCAGGTCACATGGCAAGGACAGGAAGCCTCAGATTGCCATCTCTGACCCCAGTCAGATACGTCAACACAAGTACTTCCACCCAAAGACAAAGATCCACTAGGGACCATTGCCTGCCATGTCTTGTTAAGACCAAGAGTAGAATCAGATGGCTGAGCTGGTGGAGACATGGTGAGGGACAGGGACAGGAGCTCACACTAACCACGCCGTCAGGATGTGGAGAGGCCATGCTTTAGGGCCCAATGGGAACACCACTTTTGAGTATTCATGATGTCCCTCTGTACCTAACAATCCCCAAACTTGGGACGAGATGGGACCTTGCTATACAGTGGCTTTCTCTTCAAACTCACGATTCCCGTCTCAGCCTGGTGCTGGGATTACAGGCACGCACCGCCACACTCAGCTCTGAATGACTGCTCTGTACAGTTTATTCCTACCTTTGAAGCTATCAGGGAGAGGCTATCTGACAGATGGAGCCCAGCATCATGCAGGGTCTGTGCTTGTACACAGGGCGACACCTGCACACAGCCCTGATGTGACATCAGTGTGCACATGGCCCTGCTCTGAGGTCAGAGCCTTTTGTCCCCTAGTTACCACAAAAAGCAGCATTTATCTCAGTGATGTGTTGAGTTTTGGAAACGTCAAAATGATTTTGGTCCTTTATACATTTCCTGTGGAAACAAATACTTTCCAGGCTTGTACATTCTAGTATCCAGAGAGAGCAGGCAGCTCATACCTGCCCACACCATGTGATGGCCAGTGATGGCCTCTGTCCTAAACTCAGGCGAGGCTCCATTCTGCCTGAAGCTAATTCACCTCTATAGTTTCCTGGCACCATCGTTTTTTGTGACAACGGCCGCAGGTCACCTCCCTCACACAAGGGAAGTGCTTCCATACCAGATTCCTCTGGCGCTCTGACTCAGTCTTCTGGTTGTACCATGGCTCATCTCGGAAGGGCTCGCTCTGCCACACGTACTTCAGCACTGTGTTGATCAGGGCCTTGCTCACCAGGATGCAGAGGTACACGATCAGAAACGTATTCATTGACCTACAGCGAAACAGCCCAGCCTTCAGAGGCTGCTCCCGGTCCTTCCTCACCACGAAGGGACAGCACAGGACACCCAGCAATGCCCTGGAGGGCAGCGTCCAACCTGGCCCAGTAAGACTCAGCTCATTCACAGCCACCTTTGCTAATGCTCAGGACACAGGACCAGAGCCATGGGAGGAGAGGGAAAGGTACATGCTGCCATGTGTTCACTGATGAACCTCTTTGGATCATGGGAACTCCTGCTTACAGAAAAGGGACAGCTGGAGTCAGCTTCGTCGGCCATTAGGTGCCACCAAATGAGCTGAGAGCTTAGTGATTCTCACTCTAGAGTGCCAGAGAAGCGCGTGAGGCTAGAAAATGCCTGTGCTGAATCACGAAGAGGCGGTTTTGGGGCAAGGTCTGCTTCTGAAGCCCAAGTGTCACACACAGATGTCTGCAAGCAGAGCTTCCCAGCTGAGGAAAGGCCCACCTCCATTTTCACGCTCAACACAGCCGCAGAAGGCCCAGGGAGGGCACCCCAGGTCACCTGCCAGCGTCCTGCACACGGTAACTAACTAGCTCCCGCTGCTTCACTCTGTGACATGGAGGCCGTCCACATCGAGCAGGATAACTCCGACAAGGGGCCGAGATGACAAAGCCTCAGACTCCACGTTCTCATAAGCCTACCCTCCATCCTGACACTTGCCAGCGGTTCCCTGTCTAGTGGAAAATATTCACTCTGCTCAGTGACCTCAGTAAAACCACATCAGGGCACACTTGGTTCCTCTCAAGTCCTTGGGTTGGAAGGGGCTGAATATGACCCCATTGTGAGGTTTGCCTGGATCAGTGGCTGGGGATACGAGGCATCTGTGACTGACCCCAAATCAGGACTTTGAGGAATGACTTACGGGCAGTGTGTTAGCAGAGAGAGGGGTGCAGTCATTTATCTCACCGGGAGGAAAGCAAGGAAATCCCCCGAGGAAAAGGCTCTGTGGTTAGTAGCTCCAGTCCCTGGAGGAGTGGGCCCCCGAGGAAACTGTGGGTCCCCCAAGGATGCTGTGGGCCCCCCGAGGATGCTGTGGGCCCCGGAGGACACTGTGGGTCCCCTAAGGATGCTGTGGGCCCCCTGAGGAAACTGTGGGTCCCCTGAGGATGCTGTGGGCTCCCAGGACACTGCTGCGTCTACAGGGGCCAGTGATGGCTAGAAGGTAGCCGCAGCGGGCTGTCCTTACTTTTCCACAGCAGATCTCTTTTGGGACTTGGACTGATAGTTCAGGGCCATCTTGGTCTCCATGCCCGTGTAGATAGCCACACCTGGAAGCAGAAGATTCCGTGAGATGCCCATACTCTGCAAGAAAGGATGCTCACACAAACAGGTCGTATCTCCAAGTTAACCAGCAAGGGTGCTTCCTGGGGAAGCTGGATTCCCCACACTCAAGACTTCTCTGCGAGATCTGATCTGCGCTTTACACTCTTTAGTCCAATGCTAATATACTGGGTGATCTGGCAGCGGGCACAGTGTATATTTTAAAAGTTATTTAAAACAGGAAACAGCACACTGTCAATGGGAGGTACTAATCCCGAAAAGCAGACTTAGAGAACTCTCCTGCATACAATGCTTTGGGAATATCTCCTGGATATAGTTTCATGTTCCCAGTCATGAGTTGAGATCCTCAATATGCAAGCCAGGACCTTCACTGCCATGGCTGTGGGTTCAGGTTACACCACAGCACTCATCTCTTAGGGAGTCGCCCTGCACCAAGTCTGCGGGACTTTAAAGCATCTGGTGGCCTCTCAGGGTGCCGTGGAGTTTGGTTTGCTTAGTGTGTGCCTAGATTTTAGAAATGATTACCAGTGCTTTGCAAATTAAAATATTTACCAAAGATCTTCTCTGTATTTTTGAGTGTGGCTCCTCTGAGCAGCAGGTTTTCTGATCCTAATGGCCTGGAAGATAAGGAGACCAGAAGTGGCGTGACGCAATGGTGGGATTTGAGATTGGAAATGGATTCAATCGCCCGGAAAGGAAGTGGTAAAGTGGGTATTTGCTCATACTGAGATCACCAAGGTCCATCTGCATAAGCACTGGGCTTCTCTGAGGCGGAGACATCGCCTGCTGGACTCTATCTAGTCCTGTTTTCCTGGCCTGTCACTCACGGGGGCCTGGAGCCCCACGGTGGCATTTGAGAGGCCTCAAGGGAGCAGAACACCCACCCTCAAATAACCTGGAGCCTGAATGTTTCAATGACATTTCCACCAGAAGCCACAGGCAGAGTCTTCAGGAAGAGTCACTATCTGCACCACCTGGAACACCCAGGGACATCAAAAATGTCCCCTAGACCTGCTACAAAAGAGGTCTCAAGGGAGGGCCAGCAACCCTCTCCCAACACACCTCCAATGTGAGGGGCTGTGCTAGGGGACCTCAAAATGTTCTGAGAAGGCTTGAACTTTGGGTTTCACCATCCTTCAACTATTTCCCTCCCGTCCTTAGGACCTGGAGACTCCTCCTTAGTGTGAAGGGAGGCTGGGCCTCTGGGCCTCCGGGGCAGAAGTTCAGCATGCAAGGATTACCCACAGGCAGCAGCTGCATGCCGTTCTTCTAAGCAGTGAAGGAAATTCAAAGCGGCGGAACTAAATGTGTAAATCCTATAGCTGCATCCCAGGGACCACGGTGTGTCACAGGAGCACACACCAGTGACTAGTGTGTCACAGGAGCACACGCCAGTGACCACGGTGTGTCAGAGAGGAGCCTGTGTGCCTTGACTTTACTTGCTTACTCGTCCGTCCTTTGCACAGATGTGAATGCACAGGACATCACATCCTCAGTGGGGCCAGTGTGCTTGGCCAACACGGTTCAGATGTGCCTGCAAGAGGCCAGGGAAGAAGCTGCTCGGGGTCTCACTGAGGCGGTCAGCAGACACCTGGAGGCTCCTTCGGTCTGTCAGCCACTGACAACAGTCCCCGGCTGTCCATGGCTGTCATCGTCTATTAGCAACTTGCTTACAATAATTCATGTCTCAAATGTGAATGAAAACAAACGGCCTCACCTTAAACAGGCCTTGGAGAGCTCTAAAGATAATGTACTTGACAAAATACTCCGCTGCTAGTGTGGACAGACTGAAGAAGAAATATAACTGAGTGAACTGGGAATTTGGATGGAGGACTGATAGAAGCAAACATTTTCCTCCTGTTTGTATTACTTCTAATATTTACAAATATCTTAAGAATCCAAATGACAAAAAACAGTCCTGGTGTAAAAGGCTGAGCTACAGCTATTATCAAAACACAAAGTGCATTAGCACCATGGTCCCCAGCTTGGGGCCACAGCTCCCCCTCGGTGTGAAGCTCGGGGTCCATAGTACATGCTCCCTCAGCTTCACCGACGGGCATGAGAACAACCTCGTTTGTTCTTTCATCCTAAACAAATCAGCTGTCCACACTGTCTAGTCTCCAAAGCAATAAGGAACTCTTCTTTGAAAGCAAAAGTAACGCCTCCAGCCCTCCTCCAAGTTAGTGCCCTACTAGCCTGCTGATAGACGGTGACCACAAACCAGGGCTGGAATGGTGGCGCCAGACCGTGAGGCAGCATTCAGGAGGATAGGCTGGAAGGTCAGCTGTTCAAGGCCCTTCTAGCTAACAGCAAGATAAGGTCTCAAAGATAAGTAACACAAACAAAAAATAACCACTAAAAACACATGAGAAGAAGTTCCCAGGCTGTTCCCTTAAAGCAGCTGCTGAGTCCCAGAAGAGCCAGGCCAGATCTGGACACTCCAGTGACTGTTTACTCTGGTATCCCCCAAACTCTACCTCTACTTCCCAGCAAATGTTTCCTTCAGCATACAGTGATACTAGGATATCAATAATTGGGAAATTCCTTAAACTGCCAGAAAAAAAAAAAATCAACCTCAAAACCTACTGAAAGCCAATGTCCTAAGCAATAAATCCAAACACTTCCTCACCAACCACACCAGATATAACAGCCTGAGGCAGACGGCTCTAATGGAACATCTGAAATGGAGGGCGGCATGTGGTGCTCAGATGGGGATGTGTGAGGTGGCACCCAGGGCCAATACCAGGCTGGCTCTTGGGCTCAGAGTGCCCCTGCAGGCTGCTCTCTCTCAGCAGATATTGTGACTGTGGGCACTGAGGCAGCGAAGGTGGACCGGGGCGCACACAGCACCTCCTCACTAGCAGCAGGCCCTCTCTTCCTAGTTAGGCCTGAGAGAAACCCCAAGCATCTCCCCCCCCAACCCCTGTGATGGCCACAGGCAGGTGCCTTTCACAGTGGGTTTGGGCCCTGCCCTGATTAAGAACCATCCTGTGGGTTTCTGGCCTTGCCTAGCTGCAGGGGCTACCCATCGGGAGTGTCAAGGGCAAGGGTTCCAGGATCTTCATCACATCAACATGCACAGACAAAACCCTAGAGTCAATGTGGGAGAGTGGAACTTGCTTAGGAGGCATGGCCCTGCCTTCTAAACCAAGTGACAGGGTAGAACCCATCAAAAAATGAACATCTAACATAACAATGAAGACGATAAAGGCCTGGATTCCCAAGAAGACTCACCTCACCACAGGATCGTTCAGGTCGTTGTAAACATTGATGCGTCCCACAAACCTGGCAACAGAAAAGCTCACGTCGTTACTCTCGGTAGCAGTAACGGGACCTCCCGTCTCCACCACAGCTAGCTCATCCTACTCTTCAGCATGACCGGCGGTGGCCCGACCACTCGACTTTTCCTCCTTCCTCATCCTACTTTCTGTGCGTCTTCACCCACGGCTTAGATGACCCCTCTTAACTCAAACCACTCAAAGGAAGGAACACTTAGGCCTCCTTCTGGGGAGCTGCGGGTCTGCACGGTGCTTGTCTAGGCAACCTTTCCGGCAGTGCACCCAGGCTCTTCCGGTCAGCATGCTCGGCTTACTTGTAGAGGTCAGGCTGTGGCTGTTCACACTCGATGGTGGCGTGCAACCCGTCAACATCTTCCTCCGTGTGGAAGCCCTTGGTGTCCTGCACTGCGTAGTGAGTCTGCAGACGGAGAGGAAGGTGAGCTGCACCCCAAACCTCACTCACCTGGCTTCTGATCCCCCAGAATCTGGTCTCCATGCACATCTGTGAGCCCCACTGTGAGTCTGGGTGCAAAGGCTGAGCCTCAGCTATTGCCCCACTGGGGGGGGGGTGACAAGAGCTCCGACTCCTCCTGCTCACCCAGCAGGACACAGGGCAAACCTGGGACCCTTTACACTGACACTGGTGTACCTGCCCTGGGAGAGCTATCAACTGCTGACGTGCCCCTCCTCTTCCAGGCAAAGCTCTATTGCTCCCAGGAGGTGCCAAAAGCACCAACTGGTTTCTTTCATCTTCCAAATTCTGCTACCAACTGTCCTCCCATCACTGCTTCTAGGCAGCGGCTCAGCTATTTGGACCACAGGTCCCTCCATCTGAACTGAGTGTGCATCAAAATCCCCAGGAGGCCGCTAGGCCACTGCTGTTAGGCCACCCTCCCGAACTCAACGTAGTGGGTCTGAGTAGGAGGCCTAGGAACTGCATTTCTAAGAAGATACCAGCTGACACTGTGCTGCTGTCCAGGGTCACACGGCCTAGCTAGCATCTATGGGACCATGGACAGGTAAACATTCTTCCTCCTTTTTCCTGGGAGAAGAATAAAGGAGGGAGAGGAAGGGAGGGAAAGGAAGAAGGAAGGGAAGAGGAGAGGAAAGATGTGTCGGGGCTGTCAGGAGGAAGGAATCCCTGCATCTCTGCTTATATTTCTAATAAATGCTGGAGCGAGTGCTATGACTTGGAGCAAGTGGACAGTTGATTACACATCACCATTTAGGTCAGTCAAGCACTTGCTATGTGTTGAGAATTTGGGGAAGATTTCTAATCATTAGTGTGGCTACCTTTCACAGATGTAAAAAGTCCAGAAAGGGCAAAAAGCCAGGCTGAGGTTATGAGAGCAGTGTAAGACTCCCTGAGGTTGGTAGAAGCCTTCCCACAATCTGTTCTTTCAAGGACAGAGTTCCTGTAACTGCAGCCACCAGAGCCAAACCAAACCTCCAGAATGCCACCGGAACACAATGACATGTACTACGCAAACACACAAGGGCCGGCATGAAGCAGGGACTCCAGCATTTCCCAGACTGACAGCGGGTCCTGCAGCGTACTGCCCAGAGCAGAGCTAAGTCCCTGGACCTCAGGTCTGTCCAGATACTGGGCCACTCTGTCGGAGCAATCACAGTCTCCATGGAATCGAGTCCTGCCCTCAAATGGGGTCCACTGAGCAGGCTTTATCCAATAAAAGTGGGTCTCTTACAAGGTCTTAGAATGGTTAGCCCATGAGCCCTGTCCAGGTGCACTAACTCAAGCCATCCAGAAGCCCCTCTCCCAAAGGACTGATGCTTATTAGTACTTAAAGAAGGATGCTCTACCTAGAAAATATGAGACCACTCACAGGCCTTCACACAAAAGTGCTAAAGATTACCCCTAAAGATTGGGACATTCTTCGCTAATCACGTGAGAAAGCGTCTCATCTCACAGCACGGGCTGCCCTCACCTGCAGCAATCATTTACACAGTTTGAGTCTGAAAGGCTGATGCCTCTCTACTGTTCCTGGGAGCTGCCAGAGCATCGGTTGGTTTCATTATGTTAGAGTTCATAATCTCCTACAAGTTCCTTCTTCCAGATTTTTAAGGTAAAAACCAGACCTGTAACTGAACAGTACTGTATTTTCCTCTCTCATGATTATCAAAGTTTTACATCCAGCGTAGAATTCCATAGAGTTCAACCGATTAATTACAGTTCCAGAAGATTTCTTGAGACAGTTTAACAAGACACAGGTGAAATCTGTAAAGTTTTGCATGACTTTCACACAGCTGTAGACTAGGAAAGACATGAATTTCTATGACAAAGTGGAAACATTACTATCCTACCAATCTAGTTAGGTCTCTGACGGGGTAAGGGCAGGCACATCTGTCCACCTCAGATGGCGGTTGTCACCAACATTAAGGAAGGAAAGAAATTAACTGAAAACAGCAAAGAGCAAAAGTAAGGTTAAAGGTCAGAGGGTGTGACCTCCCCAGAGAGCTCTGAGACCATAGACATGCTTAGTCTGCACTCAGGATGTCAGATCTATTGCCAGAGCCCAGTCTGGGGAAGACCCCGAGCTGCACCCCAAATCCAGGCACGTTACTTTATGGCTCGACTCTCCATCTAAGCTGGCGGTGGTGACATGGCAAGTCCCATCTGCCCGGTTGCTGGAGAGAAAGATCAGGTCACAGGGAAAGGTCTCATCTTCCTTCACCATGACAATGTCCCCAACCTGCAAGACAGAGAGAACGATCACTGAGAGGCCACCTTTGTGTGACAGCTCACTCTGGGCTGGAATTCACTCTCCTGCTGTATCTAGAGTGTGCTAAGACACCACCACAGTGTCTTACAGGATGCTAACATGATCCTAGGAAAGACCCACGCTGAGGCTTTTTGTTGGAACAAGGCTTCTCTGGGTTCCGTGGGCCACTAAGGACCAGAGCAGCTCCATGGCACTTCAGGAAAGACTGTCATAATATAAAAACACGGAAAAATCTCTCTAACAGAAGGGAAGGCTCTCTTGGAAGCAGCGACACATGAAAGGGCATTTATACATCAAACATGATTAAAATAAACATGTACACAGCCATGTATCAACAGATCAATACGTGGAATGGGACTGGCAAACACACGTGTGTGTCTGCAATCCCGGGGAGCTGCTTGTACGTGGCCAGGTGCTGTGGCCACATCCTGAGACACCCTCTGACCTCAAGCTCAACAGCTGGTTGGTGTCAGGCTGGGATGAATAAGGTTCATCCTATACCAGAGCTGGCTGAACTCCCTGGCTGGCGCAGGCTGCTATCGGGGATGTGGTCAGGACAGATAGTAGAGATGCCTAAGAGGGGGGGAGGTGGAGTGGGGGGCAGGCCTGGGCATGGGAAGGGTCCCGGGAGGCAGGAAGAGTCCAAACTTATAGTCAGGTGATGACTAAAGTCGGAGCTGGGCTGTGACCCAGAGACAAGCTCGAAAAGCCACCGTCTGTCTGCACACACACACACACACACACACACACACACACACACACACACACACACACACACACACGCTCTCAAGTGGCCAGCACAGGCAGAGAGACAAGCTGCTCCAGCAGTTCTCGCCATTCAAACATCCATCGAAATGAGAGGGCAGCGTGGCCCCCAACAACAGGTCCGTTAGTGACCAAACCCGCTTTGAAAAGTTACTTTAAGATGATTCTGAAAGCACATTGGTGACAGGCAGATGTGGGTGTGCCACTTACCCTCAGCTTCCGACTCTGCTTCCGGACCAGCTTGCCATGCTGGATGAAGTGCACGGGACACTGGTTCATGGCATTGTCTGCCTTGTGGCGGAGCCAGTCTTCATAACCCTGAAACCAGAGAGCCAGGGAGGGAAGATGTGTTTAAAGTAGTATGGCTAAGCATGGTCTAGCCTGGGGTTTTCTCACACCTCCCTGGTCCTTACAGCTGGTCACTTCCACAGCGGCTTAGGCTGCTTTATGTTCGTGCAGTTATAACTGATAAAATCTTCGTAACTACACTTCCATACAAACCCAGCACCTATCCTCCAGAAAGATTCCTCCACAGGAAGCCCCTCAGTCAGAAGATGAGCTTGGCTTCAGGATTCTACAATGACTTAAGGTCTCCACAGTCTCAGCAGCCCCCGGGCACTGACGTGTCTGCCAAACACTCATCTCACCTGTTCTGCAGACTTTCAAATGTGACCTAATGGGTCTGCAACAGAGGTGAACTGTTTTCAGACCTGCATTTCCAGATGACGACCAGGGGAGCAGTAAGAGATGAGCCAATGGCAAGTACCTGTACTTCTTTTTTTAAATTATTGTTTTCGATAATAAGATCTCTCTCCTGGTTGGGCTTTTTGTTTGTTTGTTTTTCTTTTTTTTGGTCAATTTAACACATGCTAGAGTCACTGAGAAAACTTGTCCATAAGACTGGCCAATAGGCAATTCCTTTGGGCATTTTCTTGATTAATAATTGATGTAGAAGGGCCCAGCTCACTGTGGGTGGTACCACACCTGGGCAGGTGGTCCTGCGTTGTGTAAGAAAGCAGACTGAGCAATGTGGAGACCCCCACACCTGTCAGGAGACTCCAGAGTAAGTCCTGAGACCAGCCCCCTGCAGCACCTGCCGGTGGGAGGCTGCGCTGTTTTTTCTGGGGAAAGAATTTACGTGAAAGCTGATATTCCGCAAATTATCCATATGCTACAAATGGAAAAGTGAATTCTAAATACTGGAATGCAAATTCACACTGTCCAGTGCTCTGCGGCAGAAGGATCTAGAACAGATGAAGCAGGCAAAGGCCACGCCTCTAAATATTTACAAATGGCTTGTCAGTCCACAAACAGATGCCCAACCTCACTGGCTATCAGGGAAATGTGACCATGACACCACCAGGCACACACTGAGGCAGCTATGATGGGCTGAATGAACCAGCGTCAGGGGCAAGTGCTGCAGACCACTGAATGCATCAGAGTCAGGGGCAGGTGCTGCAGACCACTGAATGCATCAGAGTCAGGGGCAGGTGCTGCAGACCACTGAATGCACCAGCGTCAGGGGCAGGTGCTGCAGACCACTGAATGCACCAGCGTCAGGGGCAGGTGCTGCAGACCACTGAATGCATCAGCATCAGGGGCAGGTCCTGCAGACCACGGGAAGGAAAATGTTCTGCTGTTCAGGGAGACATCTGCCCAGCTCCTCAGGGGCTTAGGGCAATTCTACTTGTGGACATACCCCAAGAATTAAGGATTTACATCTGTCAATCTATGTCCAGTCACAGATACAATATGTACATTTACTACTTGTTAATTAAAAATAAATACATAGGGGCAGGGGAAGGGAAAATCAAAATAAATAAATATATGAATAACCAGGAACAAAGATCAAATCAGTGTCCACACAAATGCTCTGAACAGCATGCTTCAGCAGTGTTAAAATGAACCGACTGCCAAATGCCCATAGACAGACTGTGGGATAAACTAATGGGGATCTAAGCACACACACCCCCAGAGCATTTCTCATTTATGACGTGGATCGGAGCTCTGACATGCCACAGTGTGGGTAAACCTTGAGAACATTATGCTAACTGAAAGAGGCCAGTTACAGAGAACAGTGTGTCCCTGAGACAGCTTCCTCAGATACAGTCACTGGCCACATCTATCAGGACAGAGAAAACATTCCCTCAAGGGTCAGCAGAGGCACATTCTAGGGTGAGGCAGAGCAGGGTCTGGAAGGCTGGACATTACACTAGATTGCTCTGGTTGGCTTAGAATGTACAGAGCTACTTTCTTCTCCCATTCAAAGGCACAAAACTAGTGACCAACTGACTCGAACTCATTTCAGCAAAATGCAAAACCGACTTCGACAGTCTTCACTTCCCTGAGTTAGCTGAAACACACCAGACCACCCACCTCTAATGGCAGCAGGGGCACCTGCCTTCCTGTTTCTGAGATTTTTTTTTTTTTTAATTTAAAAAATTGTACAAATATTTTTAAAAACTGACAATTTGATCTTACAATTTATGTGAAGATGAAAGGGTCAATCAAGGCCCCAAATAACAGCTGTTCCATTTATACGCTCAACTTCAAAATTTTACTACAGACCTACAGTAATGAAGCAAGTATAAAAAACCCTAGTGACGGAGGTGTATCAGCTGAACAAATTCAGTCCAGATGTAAACCCTCACAATGGGGAGAAGACGGTCTTTTCATCAACTGTTACTGAATGCCTACATGCAGAATAAACATATGTGCAATTCAGCTTATACATTATATCATATTTAAAATTAACATAAACATGACCTAAAGTAATAACTAAAGTTATAAACTTTTGAGGAAACACTGGGGTAAATTTTAAGGCATTTAGTGTGCTGTCTTTTAGCTAATGTTAGCTCAGCAAGTAAGAAGGGAATCCCCCACACACACACTCTCACAAAATAAATAAGTAAATCACCCAATGGGAAGGTATGTTAAAGGAATACAGAATCCAGCTGAATGAACTAGTAATGGCTACAGTAGGAGCAAGTTAAACATTGAAGCATTATTGGATTACAGCCCCAAGTTTAAAATAAACATTTATAAACCCATATTGGTATCAGGAAAGCACTGGGTAAAGTAAATGGGCATCAGGCAAATCTCGCTTGACTGAGAATCTGAAACAACTGACGCACGTGGTGATGGAAGCTGGTCTTCACTCCTTAACCGTTAGGCTGGGCTTGATAACCTGCTTCCAAGTCAGACTGTGAGAGGGGGAGGGGCAAAGGACTCCACGGAAAGGAAATGCGGCAGGTGACTGTACCACAAGTGGACACGGCGTCTGACTGACATCCTTACGGTGTAGCAAACTGACAGCATAGACTTTTGATTTAAAAAAAAAATGGTATTGCATATCTGTAGTCACCCTCTCAAAAATCTAACACCAATCTAACTATGAAAAACAACACATCGTGTTGTACACACACACCTCAGAGCACAAGAAACCACACGTCAGCACTTGGACTGTGAGTCTTACCTGCTTGATGGCTGTGACAGTGATGACAAAGAAGAGGGGGAGCCCGCTCGTCACTGGACTTGTGGGTGTGTCGATGATCAACTGTGGGGACAAGACAGCAGTCACCTGGGAGACACGTGCTAGCGGCCGCGGACAGCGGGCTGGGCTGGCAACGCAGCCTTTTCCCATGCGCTTCCACCTACTAAATAAAGCACGTCGCTGGCTCCCCCCTTGCCCTGCAGCCTGGACAAGAGGGACAGCACCCCGTCCCAGGGACTACAGTGCTGTGGGAGGCTCCTTGGTGACGGGGTGGCTTAAGGACAGCAGTCAGCATGTGTCGAGGGCACAAGTCTGACTCTAGAGACGTCGATTCATTTAGTCCATGCCGCAGGTGTCACACTTGAGTTATTCTGACAGAGTTCACGCTGGGGAGATTTTCCTGTCATTTAGAGCTATACTTAGAATAATTTAGAAAAATGTAACACTGCTGCTCACAAAGCGCAATCTACCAGCGGCTCCCCGCCCACACCCTTGCTCTGTTCCCGCCTCGCCTGTCTCCCTGGATGTACGTCTGCTTTGCGTTTCTGAGTCTCAAGAAGGAGTAAATGGAGACACCAGGCGTGGCTGGAGACCCTGCCCTGTCTCTTCTTGGGGCTGGATTCAGAGAACCCAAGAATGAGTGGCAGATGAGGGGCGTCACATCCTTGCTGACTTTAGTGACTGTGTGTCCCTTACTTGAGACGCAAATGACATTTGCTGAGACAGAGAGCCAGGACCATCCTTACCTGCACCAGGAAGATGATGAGGAAATAAAAGTTGGCTATTCTTCTGAACTGTTCAAACAGGTTCTTGGGTATGAAGTTCCAGAACGTGTACTGTATACAACAAAAGCACAGGAAGGTCACTATGTGGGGCTCTACTACGAAAGAGCAGTGCAGAGTATAAAATGTTTAGTTTTGGACACAAGCTCACCAGAGTTTAGGGGTAGACATTTTGTCCATGTTATACAAGGCCCAAGACAAGCGGCTAGGACAGTGCAACCCTCCGAAGGAACCGCACCCAAAGGCGCCGGCCCATCGAGTCAGGGCAGAAGCAAAGCAGTTATTGTGCATGTACAGAGCGTGCCATCAGTCCGGGCCCAGTGGAGATTCGGCACGACTCTTGGTCAGGGGGGCCACTTCCTGTGTCTTCTCATCTCCCCTCTGTTGCCCAGTACAACTGAGAGACGCAGCAGAAGGGACAGAGTCTGCGCTGCCTGGAGGCTGCTTCCCTGACGGCAGGCATGGTGTCCACACTGCAGGGCGCTGCATCTGTCTGCAGCCACATGCAAGGACCCTCTGCTGTATTGACGGGGTGAGGAGAGAGGGCGGTCCCCACACTACATGTTCTCCAAACTGACCACTCAGCGTCTGCACTGAGAACAGTGGCTACCCTCTACATGTCCTCTACGCTGTGCTGCTATCCAAGGTCACTTGTCTTTCCACATACATTTACAAGTATGAGGAGACCCTCAAAGTCACTGGTGGGACTCTGCAGATCCTGTCAAGAGGGTTAACATCTTAACAACACCGTCTTCCTGCTGTCGATATGGGGTGACCAAACCACTCGCTGTATGATGGGGAAGAGCTTTAATATGTTTCTATTTTTATAAAATTTAAAAAATGGGGTAGGGCTGAGGACATGGTCCAGATGCAGAGCATTTGCCTAGCATGTGCAAGGCCCTGAATTTAATTCCCAGTATCATAATGAGTAAATACTTTGTATTTGGAAATTCTGGTAGACTCTTTCAAACTTCCCACACACACTGATAATGATACTCTCCTATCCATCAATGAAGAAAGATTTATTTGGGAGTGAAGACAAGGATCAAAATCCGGAACAGACCACGGACCTCTGGTGTGTCTAGTGAACAAAGCCGGGCCTGGGATTCATGATTCAGGCCGTCACGGAAGGAACACTCCTGGGCTGGAGTGGTCACAAGCACAGGTGGATTTAAGGTCATAGCTGGAGGTTTTGCTGTAGCTGCTAAATGAAACAGTCTTCATGACTGAGCCGCTGTGTGGTTGAACTGGCTCTGTGGGCTGTTCCTGGAGAAGGTGAACGGGACCTCTCAACTCCACTACAGTGGGACACAGGAGGTGACCCTGGTGTGTACAATGCGTTTCCACGAAGAGGGCCACATGCATGTCTAGACCTGTGTTACCTAGAATGTTGTTCTAGTACCCTAAAATTTTACCATGTACCAGAGAACCATGTACCACTACGAAGACCTACCACAGCCGAGAACTCTCAGCTTTGTAACCCCGTGGTTCACAAAACATTAATTAGTTATTACTGCTGACTGCATGTTACAGAAAGCCAACGAGATAATTCAAATGTCCGTGATCATGTGACACCTCTGTAACAGATAAACCAAGGGGCTGGAGAGATGGCCTCGTCAATAAAATGCTTGCCACACACGCATGGGGACCAGAGTTCAGATCCCCAACACCCAACAAATAGCAGGGCCCAGAAGTGCCAGTCACAACCTCAGTGAGAAGGTGGAGACAGGGAAACCCTGGGGCTTGTTGGCCAGCCCGTCTAATCAATTAGCTAAGCTACAGGTTCAGGGAGAGATGGCCTAAAAAAAGAGAGTCATTAAGTATGGTGGTGATATTTTGTTTGTGCTGAAATATGATTTTATTTGTATGTTAATAAAGTTGCCTGGTGATTAGAGCTAAGAGCAAGCCATTAAGCAGAAGCCTGGTAGTGGTAGCACACGCCCTTAATCCCATCACATGGCAGGCAAAATCTCTGTGTGTTCAAGGACATAGCCAGCATGGTGACACATGCCTTTAATCTCAGTACCAACCATAGAGACCTGGAGGTCTGTATAGACAGGCAGTGATGAGGAAGTGATGTGGTTGGGTTTAGAGCCAATGAGAAGGCAGAACAGAAAGGCAATGAAAAGACAGGACACAGGAAGAAGGTCTCTCTCTCAGGGGAAGGACAGCAGCGAGTGGTAAGATAAGGTGGTCTTAGCTCCTGTCTACTGCTCAATCTCTAGGCTTTTAACTCTATTGGGCTCTGCGTTTCTTATTTAACAAGACCATTTAGAATTACATCTAATTAAGGCATTAAGGAGGACACCCAACTTTGACCTATGGCTTTCACATGCATATCCATGTATGCGCACATGTGCCCTCTCCTACATGTTCTCACACACACATAATTGGAGCTCTTTATTATAAGAGCTGGTACTGGCCACGTGAGAGTGGCAGGTCAGCCACACATCTTCTATCTTGCCAATCTGTAAAGGTTCCCGTATTTGTGGGACTCATGGCCAGTACACAATGTCTCACTGTCATCCACACTCAGGTATCGAGTTCCACTTCTATTATCACAGCAGCAGTGGAAAGTATCCCAGCTTGCAACAGTCTGTTATCAATGACTAAGAGGAGGAATAAGATGGCTGCTCCACCTGTAAGGAGCTGGGAAAATGAGGAGGTCACAGTGTCTCTTTCTCCCATGGAAATGTCTTGAGGTGTGTTGACCCACAGGAGACAGTTAATAAGCCCTGCCTCTTCACACTCATGGAGACTTTGGGCCAGAGTCTGCTGGGCTGTCTGTCCTCATCCAGAGCAGAGGGAGCCCACTGGCCTCTCCATGTTCACTCTGGCCTCTGTGTTCTCACACTGAGCTGAGGGTGCACTCTGGCCTCTCTCTCTTCTCACACTGAGCTGAGAGTGCACTCTGGCCTCTCTGTGTTCTCACACTGAGCTGAGGGTGCACTCTGGCCTCTCTTCTCACACTGAGCTGAGGGTGCACTCTGGCTTCTCTGTGTTCTCACACTGAGCTGAGAGTGCACTCTGGCCTCTCTTTTCACACTGAGCTGAGGGTGCACTCTGGCCTCTCTTCTCACACTGAGGTGAGGGTGCACTCTGGCTTCTCTGTGTTCTCACACTGAGCTGAGGGTGCACTCTGGCCTCTCTGTGTTCTCACACTGAGCTGAGGGTGCCCACTGGCCTCGGCATTCTTTCATTGAGCAGTGGGTACACCCACTGGCATGTGAGTCTCATGTCCATACAGCCTCCTGCTCCCCTGGGTATGCCAATCTCTTGCTTTGTGTTCCTGGCCTGGAGGATGGCTCACCGAAGTCCTACATAGTCTACGTGTTGTCACAAGTCAAGGGGACACACTGGGAGGAACGAGGCACTCTTCTGTTCTGCTAGCAGCCAGGAAACTAGAGGGTCCCAGAGCTTCAGCCGCTGTCCACCTGGAGGGGATCCAGCCCGCAGGCCTGAACCTCACTGCTCCACAAAAGCACTAAACCAGAGGCTGCTCTGTAGTCAGCTCGCATGGAGCTTTCCTTTGTGGCTGGGA
Organism: Peromyscus leucopus; assembly: GCF_004664715.2. Lineage (NCBI taxonomy): Eukaryota > Metazoa > Chordata > Mammalia > Rodentia > Cricetidae > Peromyscus > Peromyscus leucopus. The sequence continues at coordinate 2,807,891 of NC_051077.1, read as the reverse complement.
AAGGGGCTGTCAGGGGCAGGAAGACTCAACGCCACACAGGATTGCTGGGGCTGGGAATGAGGGTGCATCATGACGTGTTAGGGGGAGTCATGGGGGACAACAGCCCTGCAGAAGGAACTCCATGCTCAGAACAGTATGGCTACTGTTCTGAGTGGCTACTGACATGTTCCTGCCACTAAGCCTTAGTTTCTTAATAAACAAGTTGTAGCCTCAGAAAGTTGCTCAGTGTTTAAGCAACACGGTAAATATGGTAAAAAGTCATCTGTATAAATATCCATCAATAAAACACTCTATCTAAAGTGGCAGAGGTAATCAGTTTCACAATAATCAACACTAGTCCAGCTTTCCTAACATAAGAGGTGTGGGCTGGGGAGCGGGCAATGCCAGGGGAGCCATGTTTACTCTGGCAGCCTCCTGAGGGCAGAGCAGGCCCCCTGTGAATTCCATGCCCCAAGGACCATTCTGTCCTGAGACCAGAGTCTCCCCAGACACCGGCATGGGGAACGTGTGTGTGGCCAGAGGCCACGAGGAGCCACAAAAGTGGTCATTTTTATCTTCTTCTTCTTCCATGAAATGGGAACTCTGGCCAATCACTACCACTAGTAACAAGGCCCCTGCCACGGCAGGCATGTGGAGGCCCCCCTGTGACCCTTCACGGACAAACCCTGCCACAGCTTCTGCTTTAATCAGACTGCCTGGCTCTGAGGCATACTTTGGCATTTCTAAGGTAGAAACAACATTACTCTAGACATAGTCTACAAAACCATTGTATATCTGTTGAACACACCAGCACTTTCCACACACCTGAGCTGTTTGTTATTCGAGCAAAAACAATGATAAATTCCCCATGGTACCTCACAGACTTGCACTTGGTTTGCATAAAACCCTGTGTCAGTTGAGGTCCAGAGCCCTGCCTCCTGTCCAAGGGTTTACCCTTCCTTCCTTCCTGAACTGGTACAAGGGCCAGGCTGTGCGCATCTTCCCCTGAAACACCGCTGGTTACTTGTCACGGAGACAAGGCACTGATGTTTCACAGGTGCTCGCTCACTCCCTGTGCTGACCGCCTGCTGGGGGCTGAGATGAAAGGTCCTGGAGTGGTTCTGCTAATTCCTGGCCCGTCCTTCCTCGGGCCACTCTCTGCCGAGTGTTGACTTAATTCTGTTGGTTCCTGCTCAAAAGCTTCCTGGTACGAAGGAGCCTCTCTAGGAGAAACTGCTTCTGAACACCCCTGGGACCTGCAATTCCCACACAGCCTCCCTGTGGATTTCCTTCCCAGAAGTCAAGGAGGCTGTGGTGGTTCCTGTTCTCCAGGGGCAAAAACAGAAGTAAGAGCCTCTCAGCATCACCGTGGGCAACAGCCCCAAACGGATAAAAGCAATGGGGTGAGGGTGGGGCTCCCGACAGCCGCAAAGCCCCCGAGCCTCTCAGAGAGCTCAGTCAGGCTGCTCTGCTCTCATAGGCATCGTGAACGGCCTGGGCAGCACCTGTCTGCACTCAGATCACACACACGGACACACACGACACGGACACACACACACACACACACACACACACACACACACACACACGACACGGACACCCCCTCCCGGGGTGGTGGTGGTGGTGGGGATGGGTCTGTTAGAGAGCTGACGAGCGTCAGTCCCGTCTGTGAACACAGGGACGGGGAGGTGTTTCTCTTCCATAGGTCTCTTCACTGTCAGGCCTGCGTCACCTCAGGGACACTCATATGTGGGTTTTACTTATGAGCGTGTTTTACTGGCCTAGGTTGTGCTTCTGGACAAAGCTATTATAAATAGTTTAATGCTGCTGTTACAAAATAAATAACAGTATAAAAAAGTCCTTGGGAGGCTAACCTTTTGGGTCATAAAATCCTCTCAACGAATGCAGGGCTCTGAGTTCTAGAGAGAACTTAGCAGATCTCAGCACAATGGCGTCTGTGATGTGAGTTCCAGAGCTGTGCACATCAGAACACCAGTGTCAATGACACAGACCTCCTTCGTGGGAGCCTTGTGCAACTTAAATAGGCCTACCTGGGTCTCAGAACACTTGGTTGTGACTTACATATCTGCCCCTTGGCCACACACACACACACAGTGTACAGACCTACGGCACACAAATGCATGTGTTTTCAGGTATGTCTGTTCATAAGGGAAGGTGTTCCTCCCCTCTGGAAAGCCGTGTCCATCCTCTTGTGTGGGGTCACAGCTCCTCACTCCCACCCTCAAACCTCTGAGATGTCTCTCGACGTGGTCTACATTTGCACATCCTCTGATGACAAAGCCTGTCACCAGAGCGAGGAGACCCAGCTGCACTCTCCCTCCGTCTGCCGCGCACGCCTAGCCGGGAGGCCTGGTCGCCAGGCACAGCCGGGCAGTGTACGGCTAAGGGGCAGCGTTGGGATGTGACTCATGCCTTACACTTCAAGTCTGGTCCTAAACTGGGGGCGGTTAGAGAAGTGGAGAGGGCGAGGTCCAGCAAAGCCGCCCTGACAGCCTTGCAGGAGTCGAGTGGAACTGCCTGGCCCAGGGACAGCAGTGCGGGAACAGTGTGGCTGCTGGGAGAGCAGGGCCACCCTGGGGACAGCTGCAGGGTAGCACCAGTGCTCTCAGAAGGTCCCCTGTGGCAGCCTCCCGCAGGCAGAACCTCAGGGCAGGAAGTGAGCTACCTTGGAGGAGACGATTCTGTTGTCGGGATATCTCTGTGGAATGTAGGCCTCTGCACCCGGAGGGGGCTCCTTGTGTCCCACGTAGATGGTCCGACTGTCCACCCAGTTCTCTTCTCCTGCACACTGTGGAAGAAGAGCACCGTCAGCATGTGCCTGGGGCCTGGAGTGCAGGATCCTCCCCACAGTGCCATCACATTGAAACAGAGACCGTCCTGCTGAGACGGCGGAGGCCACAGTCCCATCCCACCTGCCACCGGAGCGCTTTCTGATGATGTGGAGGGTCACAGGGGGCTCCCAGGGTCCCTACCCCAGCCTGGAAACATGACTGGCTTAGCCCTACAGGTGAGGGGCTTCAGTTCTGTAGCCAGTTCCCCAGGCAGACACTGACGGGGGGGGTGGGGGGGTGGCTAGCTGCTCGGGGAGAGGCCCAAAGCCAACACTGGGTACGGACAGAAACAGCGTGAGGCAGGGGGATTGTGCATTTCAAATACGTGGTCAGGTGCCAGGCCCAAAAGACCAGGAGGGCCTGGGACACAACTCCCTCCTGGATGGCCTCTGCTGCTGGGAAACTCCCAGTTCACGGCCAGTAAAGGTATTGCCCAGCAGACTAGCACCTGTGTGTCTGTCCAGTTACACATCCATCCTTCCTGGCTCGCTCTCTATCCTTTTACATGACCAATCCCTCTGTTCAGCGACGTGCTTGCTGAAGCCACGAAGCCCTTCCCAGCACACCCTGCTGCAAGATGCCTAAATGCAGACATCCTGCAACGGTGCTCCACTTTGTCTCTGTGCATGCCCCCACCTGCACTTTTCCTCAGTAGGGCCCAGCTTTGTTTCTGCAGAAGTCTGAATAAGCAGCTCAAACTGTGGCCACACCCCCAGGACCCAGGCAGAAGGACACCACTGCCACAGGAGCCGCTTCCCAGCCCTGGGGTCACATTCGACAGGGCCACTCCCAGAGTAGTGACAGGTCTCAGGCCACAATGAGCTGAAGGAGCATTCCCTCATCGGGATCTCAGGATCTGGCTCCTCAAAGGGAGCTTCCAACTTAACCATACCCACTGCCCTGAACCAGCTAAGGCACAGTGGCTGCCCAGCAGGTACTACCTTAGTCAGAACCAAGGCCCGGCAGCCCCCTCCCAGTGAGAGAAGATTTCGTGTGCTGCCTCTCTATGGGGAGGGGATGGGGACCAAGGCCTTGCTGAGAACCATACATCATTCCTCTGCCAGGAAAGCCTGGAGGGCTCCACCAGCTCATGGAGAAGACAGCTGCCCAGTGCTTCTCACCCCGTCAGGGTCAGGCCTCTTCACCGAGTGTTGTAAACACACGGAAAGAGAAGAAGGTACAAATACCTTTCAGTGTCTGGCGACACTCTCAGAAACCACAGCACTAAGCTTCACAGGCATTGGTTGAGTTTCAGGAATAGCCATGAGCCCCCATTGAGACTCGGAAGTCAACCACAGCCTCAGGGGCACCCACGTAGAGGGGAGCTAATGCTTTCCTCTCTGCCCTGCAGGAGTGAAAACACCTCCAAGTCTCTAAAACAAGAGCCCTGGAGAAATCCCTGTGGCCACACAGATGCAGCTCCTTCAGGTCTCTCCTTGAGGCTCTTCTCACATCTGGGATCACACACTTCCTGAAAAGATCTCCTACCCATGCCTGGCAGTGCAGCTGTGACAGATGCATTGTGCTTAGGGGCTGGGGATGGCTCTAAGCTGAGCTGAGGGGAGCTCTCCAGGGAAGGGTTAACCACAGGGCAGCGTGGGCTGAGGGCCGAGACACTGAAGGCCAGGATCTCTTCTCAGTGTGCTAACACAGGCAGTTAAATATTAATTCCCATTCTTCCCGACCAAGGCCAGGAGCTGGAGCTGCCTGGGTTTTTAAAATAAAACCCACAAGCTCTTGTCCCTGACAGATGCCAAATCAGGGGGAGCACCAGAGGCCCGGATCACAGCAAGAGTTTTAGATTAGCAAGAAGGCTATTAGGGCTCGGCCCAGCCAGAACAAACAGGCACTTATGAGCGACAACAGAAGTCTAGACCAGCCACAGGACCATGTCCGCATGACTAATTAATCAAGTACTAAAAAGAACAGATCGATAGATCTGAGAGGACAGTTAGGCAGGAGCACTTCCATGAATAAGCAAAGGGTCCAGGCTCCGGCATGTGCATCACGGGGCAGACGGAGGGGACTAACGAGTCGGCAGGAAGACACTGCCCCGTCACTGTAGAGCCTGGACTAGGAGGGAGCAGGCTGTGGGTGCAGTGCCTGAGCCCTCAAAGGTCAGCCAGCACTTCAGGAGCTCCGCAAGGGACCACCAGAGCTACAGGCCAGGAAGCCACAGGCTCCACTAGCAGAAGAGCCTGCAGCTAGCTGAGGGGTGCATCTTCTTAGAGCTGGGGACCACACAGGTGCCACAGGGTTGGTGTCCTGCCTGGAGACCTGCCTACTGTCACTGTCCCTAAGGACAGTCTGTACTTCCACTCAGACTGTATAAGAGAAATATTATAAAACAACTTAAGCCGGGCGGCGGCGGCGGCGGTGGCGGCGGCGGGGCACGCCTTCAATCCCAGCACTCGGGAGGCAGAGCCAGGCGGATCTCTGTGAGTTTGAGGCCAGCCTGGACTACCAAGTGAGTTCCAGGAAAGGCGCAAAGCTACACAGAGAAACCCTGTCTCAAAAAACCAAAATAAATAAATAAATAAATAAATAAATAAATAAATAAATAAATAAATAAATAAATAAAAATAAATAAATAAATAAATAAATGCAGAACTCTGGAGTGTAGAAACAACCACCCAGATTTAACATTTTTGTCTTACTGGTGTCAAATGAATTTTTAAGGAAATAAAATTAAAAGACGGGTTTTTCAAATAGCCATTTGCACCCCTTCACTGTGGGCAATGGATGAGCACACAGGAGACCACAGTGACCTACCACGCGTAAAGGGCATGACATCCCTGGATGCTCCACTCCCATATACACTGTGCCCAGAACAGACTCTCACTGTCCATTCTCCAACCGCAATCACGTCACTCATGTTTGAAGCACAGAGAGGATCCAGCTGGTAGAGCTCACATGAGCAGGACAAGGAATGTTTCAGAATACCCTAAAGACAAGGCCACTCTAACAGGAAGACTTATCATCCATTCAAAGGAACTAGAAGGGGTTTAACAAAATAGGGGGACAATTTGTCTACATCACTTCATCATGTCACTGTGTCCCCATCTTTTGGAACTCGGTGGTTTTCGCTGGACCCAGTCCATCCTACATCCCTCTCAAAGCCCCCGGGATCTTCTCCCCACCCGAGCTGCGATGTTCTGGGCCCCTGTGTGCCTCCCAGCTGTGGACTGCTCACACATCTCTGTCCCACAGTCACGTTACAGACCGATGGCTGGGCTGCTGGAGGGCACACTGCACTCGGCAGGCTTTCCTAGAGGGCTGCATGGTCTGGGCAGGTGCTGGGCTGTCAGGTGACTGCCCTCCGTGGGACGCTCATCCACTGGTGACTGAGTCCCCACAAGGAGCTGGGAAGGTCTTTCTAGCAGGTCTGGTGAAGACTGAGCAGGCTCCCCCAGCTCGAAGAAAGACGCAGGCCCAGCTCTAAAATGCACGTTTAATCCACATCCCAATGCTGACTTCCCACAGAAAGGGGACTCAGAAAGCCCGTTTCTCATCCATCTTTGGCCTGCTGTGGGAGAACACACGTGGCTCTGCCCATTCTCTCCCACTGGCCTCAAGCCTGAGGCCACTCGGAACTTGAGTATTCCCAGCACCAAGGCGTATCACTCAAGCAGGGCTGGAGAAGTCCCCATGACCTCTCTTCAGCAGGATGAAATGCTCTGGGGCACAGGGTGAATACTTTACACACAAGCCTCCCTACACTCTTTTCCAGAACAATTGTGAACAGCAGCTATCCCAAAAGTGGGTGCAGAGGTCCTGGCAAACCTGGCTAGATTTGTTTCTTCTGGGAGGAAAGTTCAGGCTGGAGGCTGCCCTCCACTCACTCCAGGTCAGGGATCTGTAGGCAGACCTCGTGGGCCACAAAGCACAGCTCTCCAGGGACAGTGGTGGCCTTGGGTCTATACACATACCAGATTCCCATCGTCCCTCAACCACAGGGCAAGTGTGTTTGTGTGTACTTGTGAACACAGCCTGGGGATTGTGTCATCTCCGTCTCTCAAGATGAACAGCGGGCCGGGCGGTGGTGGCGCACGCCTTTAATCCCAGCACTCGGGAGGCAGAGGCAGGTGGATCTCTGTGAGTTCGAGGCCAGCCTGGTCTCCAAAGCGAGTTCCAGGAAAGGCGCAAAGCTACACAGAGAAACCCTGTCTCGAAAACCAAGAAAAAAAAAAAAAAAAGATGAACAGCATCTCAAGGTGTCTCTTAGGGAAGACGGCTCACCACAGGGTCTGCTCACTTCTCAGACAAGTGGGCGTCAGTATGAAGAGCCAACCTGCCTTCAGTTTTCAGACTGGTGAGAGAGAACCAGCCATCAGCAGTTACGAAAAGTAAAGAAGGAACAAGGTTCTCAGTCAGGTCAAACTCACTGATGGAGGTTCCCCCGGAAGACACACTGGACCTGCCCGCACCCTGTTCACTGAATAAAGCATTCCCTGGAAGTCTCCAAGCCTCTGTGCAATTCCTGGCTGGTTGGGCCCTATCGAGAGACAGTGAAGGTTCTGGACCCTCTTCAACGATGAGCAGGGACATACTGCCAAACATGACCGCTACCAGCCCGTTTTTCCCAGTGCACCTGTCTCCGTACATACAGCTTCAGTGAAATGCACACCAGCGTTTCAAGGCCAGTGTACCCAATTTTAAATGGACAGTGGTTTCAGCTTACTTTCTTTAAATGTGCCAACTCTACCCCACTCCCCCCACAAACAACTCCCCCGAGAGTCCTGCACCAGGGGAAACACCCGGAGTTACTGTTCTAATCACTGGACTGACCCAAGGATGGCAGGGATGGTAAGTGAGCAGACCCCAGGGGAAAGGCCACTGGCATGCCAGGCCACCCTCACTTAAGACCCACACAGGGCAGGGAAGGGGACAGCTCACTCCTTGCAGGGCATGGCTGCACCTACGTGGGTCATGCAGGCGGACTGGACCTGGGGCCGTCAGAATCTAAGTGGCCCACACCCTGAGGGAGATGGAACAGGACCACACAATGGCGTACCAGGGTCCCACCCTGCAGGCTGCAGGGCAGTACTACACACAGGTGTCTCAGTGACCAGGGGCCTCAAGGAGGAGAGAACCAGGATGTTCCTGTCGTGTGCTGGATCTCAGAGCTCGGGCAGGCAAGGCCAGCCACAGAGGGGCAACAGGCACAAACTGAAGGTGGGGACCGAGGGGCTCCACTTACAGGAAGCAGGCAAAGTGTCAAGGGCAGGAATGGCCACCCAGGGCAGGGTAGGCCTGGGGAGGGGGAGGGTATAAAAGGGAGAGCTCCTCTGTGGAGAGGAGAGTACTGTAAATTAGGTTGTGGTTACAGTTGCCTAACTTGATAAATACACAACACTGTACTCTTTAGACAGGCGGGTCTTTGGACACATTCATCCCATTTCAACAAGGCTTGCCACGGGGTCCTCGGGTTCTAGGAAAGGTCACGATTCGAAGTAGGTGTGGCCGGAATCTAAGGGTTTCTTTCTGCTTTTTCCCTCACTCAGGCTGTCGACACACCTTCCCCTTCTATCACTCCAGGAGAGGGAAGCTGGACTTCCTAAAAGGCTGTCTTCTCTCAGTTTTAGGGAAAACAAGCAACATCCTTGGCATGTTGTTTAGTTGTGTTTTTCAATGACTTTTTCATTATGTGTTTCCGTGGGAGTTTGTGCATGTGAGTACAGGTGCCCTCGGGAGAGAGGGTCTCCTGGAGCTGGGCTGTAGGTGGCTGTGAAGTGCCCAGTGTGGGTGCTGGGAACCGCACTTAGGTCCTCTACAAGAGTGCTACCACTCAGCCATTGCTCCAGCTCCACCCCCAAGTCTAGTTTTTAATGAAACATTTCACTGAGTTCAGTGGATCCCCAAAGGAGAGGCCTGAAGTAGAGAGGGCGAGTGTGGCCAGGCAAGGGTGGGTGGCCCAGCAGGGATCCTCACCGGTGCCTCTGCAAGCACCTGAGATGACATTCTTGCTGCCCTAGGAGGGGCAATATGCATGGGAACTCAAAATTCAAGCAGAGAATGACCCGGTCACAAAGCCCGTATCTCCACAGCAGCCCACCATCAGCAGTCAGCTGCCCTAGTCCAGCTAGAGAAGTGAGCACCAGGGACAGGGGCAAGCTTTAAATGAGACACAGGAAGGCAGTCTTGGCCAGGGTTAGGTACCTAATGGAAGCTTCGAATTTCAGCTGAAACAAGCGAAACCCACTAACCAAATTACACATGGCGACAGGACAAACATGTCACTGAGCTCAATTCCTGATCGATTTGACAGAGGCAGTTCCTCCTGAGGATGATGTTCAAGTTTATAGGTATCCGATGACAAGAGTCATTGCTGTGGTGTCTGTTTATGGCTGTAAATGGAAACGTCCCCTGTTCAATAGCTCCAAGACAGCACACACTTGGCTGAGAGAGGTGCCCTGCCAGCTCCTGTTCCCCCAGTCACACTCTGATGAAGCCCCCACCCCCAATACATCCTCTGTCTCCCCGAGTCCAGGAATACCTTTCCCTTCTACACGGGGTGAGGGAGTCCTTCAGTCCGGAGTCCTAGGACTCTCAGGTACATTAAGAAAAATGCAGCATTCAGCAGCTTCAGGAGGCCCAGCCGTCTCTCCCGGCTTCTTCATGTCTAGACTTGTGGCCAAGGTCCAAGGTACTCAGTGAAGGGGGAACCCCAACAAGCCTGTTCAAGGCCCAAAGCTCCAGGCAGGGGATCCCTACAAGCCTGTCCGTCTGCTTCTTAGTACCTCCGCACTGTGGAGACACATCCTACCATGTTCATCAGTACCAACTTTCCCCTCCAGCTACCTGCAAGGCTCAGGGGGCATTCCTCTGCTGTGGACACGATTTCTAAACAAAACCATTCAGATCACAAAAATACATTGACTATTCCCCTGATCTGGAAACCATTAAACACTCACTGCCTAAACCATACCTTCCCGGATCCAGAACCAAAATAGAAATAGAAACTGTAACCACAAATGACTTTGGCTTGTCCTGGGCTTGTCTCACCGTGCGCAGCAGCAGCAGCAGCAGAGGCTCTGCGCTTCTGGGGTTTCTGGAGATGTCGGGGTGAACAGGCGGGTGGGGAAGAGCCAGCGACAGTAGGAACTGCAGAGCGACAGGCAGGCGGGGACCGGGGTGACAGGACAGCTCTAGGGAAGTGTCACTGGAGCCAAGGTAACCAACCACCTCCTAAGACTCACCCCTGTGTGGACAGACTGAATCCTGAGTGCTACACGTACAGACCGGCTGCAGAGACTCTCACCTCGGACAGGAGTCTGGCGAGGATGGCGGGGAGTGGACGGGCGGCCCTGGGCAGCATCGCAGCTTCCCATATGGGCCTCGAGTGACTCATAAGAAAGCACTGAACACTTAACCACTACTTCTGCAGAACATGATGGATCACCATCACCGCTGACTGGAGATCTAACAGTAACTGCAGGCCTAGCGTCGGGAAACTGGGAGCTGTTTTCACCATGCAGATGGATCAATGTCTCTGGGACACACGCCTGTGATAAGCATGTTACCAATAGTACGCCCACAGGACCCATTCACAGAGACCAACTCTCCCCAAACCCACAGAGACAAAACTTCCTTTTGCTCGGCTTCACGCTGGGTGGAGCAGGGAAAGGGTTCTGGAGGACGATGAACTCAGGTGTCGGCTCTAGGCCAGAGTCCACCCCCCAGCATCAGGAGAGACTGCACTGACGTTGGCCAAGGGGAAGGCATCACTTGGCGGCCATGATGCCTGATTAGCTGTAGATGACCCAGAAGCTGGTTCTGTTGCCACCCACCTGTTTCCTAGAGCCTGGGTACTGGCAAATCCTGCTTGGGCCTCCAGCCCTGCGGCATGATGCCAAGGCCTCTGTCCTCCCAGATGCAGGACAGAGATGAGTTGGAGCCTAGAAGATCAGTGCTGGCAGTGGCCTTGCCTGTGGCCAAAAAACATGGGCCAATACATTGCCTGCCAAGGATGGATGGTGATGGGGATGATGTGGGGAGGAAGGCCACGGACACAAGAAGAGGCATAAGGAAGAAGGAAGAGTTACCAACGTCCCCACCTACAGACCTTCCCACAAGCCACTCGACATGCTAGACACAGATCTTCATGTCCTTAGTGATTAAACTGACAACGTAACGCCCATCATTTCCTGACAGGAAAACAGGGATGAAGTCAATGGATGCAGTAGAGAGAGGAGGGGCCTTGTGTGCGGGCTGGCAGGGAACGGAGCTCTGAAAGCAGCTAACCTGCTCAGGTGCAGGACAGAGGGCCCGCACCAGGCACCCAGGCCCTTATCTCCCAAAGCCACACCAAACCCGTCACAGTGGCCAGGCCTGAAAGCCAAGTGACTTCTATATTTATCTCCCATGGCTGATTCCCTCCTTCTAAAGATGAAGGAGCCAGAAAGCTCAGCAAACACATCCAAAAATCAAAACCAAAACCATTGTGGGTACACATGTGAGTTTTAAGAAACTGAAATTATATACCTTCCAACTACACTGTGGGCATATTTGCAAAACACTGAATATGTCTAATGAAGAGAGTGCAGGGCTGAGTCAGTAATTATGGAACACTGTTGGGTGAAAACACTGACAAATTGGGTGACAACGCCACACACAATTACTCCTGAGAGCACAGTTCAGCTGGAGACATCTCAAAACTCAAAACAAAAGCCTGAGAACCCAAAGCTAAGACAACACGGTACTGGAGCTGGGGCTGAGCCTCGGCGTCGAGGGTCCCCACCATGCAGGCATGACGGCCACATTAGGGCAGCAGTCCAGGCTAGCAGACAGGAGTTCCTGCTGGGTTCACGCCGCTCCCATCATGCCCTGCAGCAGCTCTGGGGAGAGCTCCATCTTAGGACGGGAATAAAAAGATGAAGGACAGAAAGGAAACTTCCCAAACAAACCACACTTGGGGACACCTTGGGAGGACGGAAACGGCAGAGCAGATCTGAGCAAAGACCTGGAAGATCAGGTAAGACCCTGGCCAACTCCATCAACTTCCACACTCATGGTGATGACCCAGCACCGCCCAGGGCCATCTCAGGCCATGTGCTCGTGTCTGAGGACACCAACAAAGTGGCCCCTGTCCCGGCTCACCTCTGCAGACCCAGTCCCCAGTGTCCTGACACTCAGTTCTGACATTCCTCCATTTGTTCCTTCAGACAGCATGTTACTAAGTTAGGTCTAGACACTTGGTGCTCACCTAAGTCTGGCACATGGGAGACCAATGGTGGTACAGCAGGGCTCTCTGAGTGCAGAAGCCACAGCACAGTCAGGCAGACACACACCTAAAATCCTTGCCCAGGTGTACATGGTGACATAGATGTGGTGTCTGGTCACCAGGGAAGCCAGAGCTCACCAAGGGGAGGTGGCACTCAAGGAGACGCTTCCCTTGGCATCACCCATTAGACCCTGGGCTGGCACGTGGACAGCGGTCTGCATGGAACAACCATGCTCGCACTTGGATTCTTGCCAAGAAACTAAGAATACAAAGTGCCCCTGACAGCTACTTACGTTGGTAGCATGGTGTAGCAGTGTTTGGGACATGCTCAAGTTCATCTACATTCGCTGTAACAGGAACTGTGGCGTGAGACACCTAACAGTAGACCAGGCTGGTGGCTGCTCATCCAGCTGGGAAGGGACCTACAGCTCCACAGCCCCACACAGACACCATGGCTGTGGTAGGCTAACAGGGGGGACTCCCTGGACCCTCTCCAAAGGACAGGCAGTAATGCATGCCCCCCTATAGGGAACCCACCTTTGAAACATTCACCCATGGAGTGTCTAAAAGGTGGGCCCTCCTGCCCTGATTTGGGCCTCTGTAGTTACAGAATCACAGCCCAGCTTCCCCGCCATTTCTCAGCACACTCGCTGTAGGTGCATTTTTGCTCCATCTCATCAGTCCACACATCGGACGCAAGGTGCAGTGCGCTGAAACGGGAAGCCAGGAGGTGAGGGCTGTGGGCTGTCTCCTTCCACTCCCATTATTGATGCCGAGGCAGCGATTCAGGTGAGGTTAGGTCAGGTCTGTGTGCTGTCCCCAGGGGGGGAGGGCCAAGAGTCCCATACAAGCGGCCAAGAGGGACTCACGGCAACAGTGCTCTCCCTCTCAGGGGGCAGAGGGCACTTGTCAGGGAAGAAGAGGCAGCTGTGCCTACCACTGCCTTCCTAAGAACTTCACACTCCAGAAGTCCCCTGCCAGTGTCTACAAGTCCTAACAATGCGTATCCAAAGTCCATGCCCATGCCTGAGGTGCTGTCATGGGAGAGTCCTCAAAGTCACGGTTCAGCTGAGGCAGGGGCATTTCATACACACTCATGAACTTGGTAACTGCTGCTCCTGAGCGGCTACGCTCAGCACCGAGAAGGGACAGGTTATGTTCCTTCAGTCCACACGCTCTCTCACCTGGCTGGAATCTGGCAGCAACCCAATGAACTGGTCACATGCTCTGAAGAGAGTGCATGTTTCAGTCAGGATGAGAGGTCTTCACTCTCAAAGACTATGACTCACCATGAAAATACAATGAAACAAATCTTCACCATGAAACTATGTATGGTTAAGCATCTCTTCCTGTGTTTGAAGTTCACCCAAGAACTGCCAGTATTTCCTCCTCGTTCTCTGGACCGTTTCTTAATCTTGACTATCACACAAGGACACTCAAGGGATGCAATCAAACAAGGAAGAGGCCAGTGAGGAGCACGAGGGGATGAAAAAGCGGTATGAGAGGGGACATTCCAGTGAGCCTGCAGTTCTGGGCTAGGGCACCCGCAGACCACGGTGCACGGGCTATCAAGACCAAGAGTGTTCCCAGGGGCCCTGGTGGCTCACACTCTCCCAAGCTGCCCCGCTCCAAGGTGCTACCTACCGCTCCTGGAGTTCGTCTGGCTTACGTGGCTCTGTGGCTAGCTCTTTGCCAGGTGAGTTCCAGGTTAGTGGGAGGAGCAGGCAATTGCCAGACACACTCCCAGGGCAGGAAACATTCCTACCACGCGTGGACCTCTTCTATTCCGTGGCTTCATCCTGAAGCAGGGGACCATGGGAGGCAAATGTGTCCACACAAACTTCTCTGCCTCTCGGTTCTGCCTGGTCTCTCTGCTGACTGGCAAGATGGTGTCTGGGCCAAGACTTGCTTAATGGAAAACTGGTTGAGGTGGTGACCGACCTATTCCTTCCATGGTGGGCTTGGAGAGATTGTCCTCCTAGGAGGCCGAGGGCATGAAGGCCTAAGGCCCACACAGTAGCAATGTGGGCAAGGGCTACACCTCCACATTAAGGCAAACTCCCCAGGACTGCTGTCCCCATTGCATGTGGGTGAGAAGACAGGGATGGGCCTACCTCAGAGGAGGCTGGAGAACAGATCCCACAGAGACCCCACAGACCTACCCCCATCCCATTCACAGGTTAAAGCATATCAGTCCTGATGCCGAGGCCTCTTAGCAACCAGAAACCAGCAGCTACCCCACCAAAGGCCCAGAGTGGACAAGGGACATGCCTGCCTGAGCAGAGTGGAGATTGGTGAGGCGGGAACCACTGGGTAGAGGAGGTCAGCAAGAGTACCAGAAGAAGAGGTGGCCAAGGTAAGCCTCACCTGTCTCAGCTGGGCCACAACAGATGTGCCACCCCTCACCTGCCCGACTCACACATGTGGCAGGCCAACTCTTTGGGAAAACACTGCCACAGGGTACGGCTGATCCAGTTAGGGCTGTCAGTAGTCAAGGGCAAGGTCAGTGGGGGGATGGCACCCAGTGAGCCTGCAGACTAGCCCTTGCTGGGTCCTTAGGGGGACACGGTGCAGCAACACAGTAAGACACAGCTGTGGTCTGTGAGTCCTTCCTGCTCCAGACCTCACGCTCTGACAGCTTTCTAGTCAGGGCTCCTCTTGCCCAGGCAGCCCCATATCACCCGTGACACGCTTCTTTCTCCATGACTCTTGCACTGTCACCTGCCACTGGGGAGTAGCTCCCTCATCTGAAGGACAAACAGAGCTGGGAACAGGAATGGGTGGCCCTCTAGGGAAACAGACACACTAGGAGAAACCGTATACAAACATTCCTGGACCCTGTTATTGTAGCCTGCCACACGGACCTGAGGCTGTGTCCGTCCCCATGTGCCGCAGACAGGCAGAAGCAGGAGGAAGCTGGGCTCCTTCCGGGTTGAGATCACTCGAGGGGGACAGTGGCACACCCCGACAGCTTCCAGACTGTCAGGTATATTCAGAGGAGAGTGGTTCAGTGTCACAGCCTAGGAGGGTCTTTCTTGGGCAGTGGTGACTCTCAGCAAACTCCAACAGCCACACCCAAACTGGAACCAAGGACTGCACCAGCCACATCAAGACTAGGAACCACGTACCTGCCATAGTGGTGTCCCTGCGAACACAGTGCATGCGAAAACCAGCTCAATTTGACTTGTACTTCACGTGTGGGTTACAGGCTCGGGACAACTCTAAGTCAGGATGATTCTCAGCACGTAAGCTGTCCCCAACACTGTGAGATGCCATTAAAATGTCAATTGCCATGGTGCCCAAGGCCCCCTGAGCATCAGAGTTCCCCACATCAGTGCAGGGGGTGGAACATCAGCGCTTGGCTCCGACTCCCAGGACAAACCCACAGTGAGACAGCAAGCAGCCCTGCTAGGTGGCATGCAGGATGGGGTGCTCGGCTGACTGCTGTCCCTGTCCCTGTCCCTCCTTCCAGGACCCCACAATGAATAGTGACCTGGGAAAGTGGCTGTGAGTCTTCCTTGGCAGCCTCCTGACACAAGGGGAGAGGGTACACACCCAGCAGAACAGGTTCGGAAGGCAGCTAGGCCTATGAGGTATCTCCATGGAAACGGACACACATGGCTAATTTAAGGCTTTAGTCTTTATGGGGATGCTCGCTGCTCCTGTGTGAATATAACTGGTTTGCACTATTGAAACATGGCTGGGCCAGGTTTTAACTAAAGCAGCAAATACAGACACAAATCAAACTCATACCAGTGCGTCTTTCTCCTGACATTTCTAATAATGGAGCTTTTCACACTGACAGTTCACAGCCCGAGAACAGAGGTGTGGGGGTGGCAAGAGCAGCTCCACTCTGCTGCCTCCTCCTCCAGCCTCGGCACAGACCTAGATAGGTCTGCACTTGCTGATCCATGAGGCTCAGGGGTCACTGTGGAGGATGCAGGGTGGAGAGGCCCAGGGATATGGGATGTACCCAGATGGGACCCAGGACTAAACTGCTGACCCCACTGGGTGACTTTCAGCTTCATCCTTACAGGGGACGGTGGCGTCTGTCCCTAAAGGTTCCCCAGGTTTTTCTGGTGGGTTTTGTCTCATTCTCTGTCGGTACGTTTTGAAATTACCGGCCTAGCAGGCCTGGTGGTACCACCTGTCACCTCAGCTACTCAGGAGGCTGAAGCAGGAGGGTGAAAAGTTGGACTACTTGAGTTTAAGGCTAGCCTGGGCAACTTAACCAGATTCTGTCTCAAAACAGAAGAAAAAAGCAGGTTGGGAACACAGCTCAAGGTGGGACATTTGCCCAGTATATATGAGCCCTGGGTTCAGTATCTCTACATCCAGAGGAAGGGAGGGAGGGAGGGAAGAAAAGGGAGAGAGAGGGAGGGAGGAAGGGAGAGAAGGAGATGAAAGGGGGAGGAACCGGTACACCAGGTTTAAATTTGACTAAACTGAAGGTTGCTTCCCCAAGAAGCTACCAGGGGTGGGGGGTGGTCACTCCCTGCCTCACCCTGAGCTCCATGCAGCCCACAGAGCAGCCTTGCCTTCAAGAGAGGCAGTCCTGGCAGGGATGCTTGCTGCTCCAGAGAGGAGAGGCAGAGGCAGAGACACCAGAGCAGAAGCAGGGCAGGACTCCTCCATGAACTCTATCCCACTGGAGCACAGTAAGGACAAGCCCTTTGCTTGCTCCATCTAGTTATTCCTTTGAATTCTCTCGGGGCTGGAGGTCACTGTTTTACAGTGTGGGGATTCTGTCAGCAAGGACACATGAATTAAGACAAGAACAGCCTCTCTGACTGTTTCTGGCTGGTGTGATATCCACATGATGTATGACAGTTCCTCTGGCAGGCTTGGAGACTGTGTAGATGGAGGTGAGCTCTCCAGCACCGGCCCCAGAGGGCAGACACGGTGCTCAGTGGCAGATCGGTCACACAGTGGTCAGTGGCAGATCAGTCACACGGTGATCAGTGGCAGACCAGCCCCACGGTGATCAGTGGCAGACCAGCCCCACGGTGATCAGTGGCAGATCAGTCACACAATGGTCAGTGGCAGATCAGTCACACAGTGATCAGTGGCAGACCAGCCCCACAGTTATCAGTGGCAGACCAGCCCCACGGTGGTCAGTGGCAGACCAGCCCCACGGCGGTCAATGGCAGATCAGCCACACGGTGATCAGTGGCAGGTCAGTCACACAGTGATCAGTGGCAGACCAGCCACACAGTGATCAGTGGCAGACCAGCCCCACAGTGGTAGTGGGGAAGACCCAGCAGATGGCCTCTCAAAACACAGCACCATCTCAGAAGCTGCACTTCACCTCAGGTGACAACTCCCAACTTCAGTGTTGGTGGAAAAACAACCCACAGAGGCGGCTGCCCCCAGCTTCCAAACCTGGCCAGGCAACAGGCCTGTCAGAGCATCTACTGGATGAGTGCATGCTGTCTGATCCAGGGTCTGGGGAAGCCTTGTACTTCAGCACTGAGAAATATCAGACAGAGAGAGAGAGGACCTCTGGGAGGGAGGCTGAGCACACAGTGAAAGCCTGGACAGCAAGAGGAAGACTTCAGAACGGACAAACAGAACCCCTCTGCCACATCTGCCACGATGGCACACACTCAGAACACAAAGAGGCTTGGGCCTTCCGGTGGACCCAGTGTCTGAGGTAATCATTACACTTCCTCAGCAAGGGACAAACTCCCACACCTTCTCTCACAAAGCTGAGGATGCTAACACCATTTTTTGGGTACTGGCAGGAGATACTGGAGAAGGGGTCTCATTATACAGCCTAGGCTGGCAAACTCACAGTTCTTCTCAGCCTCCCGAGAGCTCAGATGACAGGCCTGTGCCTTGACTGCCTTGATTTGGCATTTTCTTTTTCTTTTTTTCCCCAATATTTTTACTAATCATTGGGAAATTTCATACAATGCACCAATCACCCTCACTCAAGACAGGCCATCGAGACAACCTAGCGGGTAAGGTGTCTGCCCCCAGGCCTGACGACCTGAGCTCCATCTCCAGGACCCACACGGGAGGTGGAGAGTGACTCCTGCACGTTTTCCTCTGACCTCCACATGTGCACACACATAATAAATAAATATAATTAAAAAAATGACAGCAGAGCAGGTGATGCTGCAGGCCCATGGCCTGTGGGAGCCCACAGAGGTTTCCTGGTGAGAGCTGAGCTTGCTTTACCCAGCAGGGCTGCATAAGGGGATGATTGGGTACCAGGTGTTAGGAGGGGTCTACACTTGGTTGTATTTAGCAAGGGGGAGGTCTATTACCTCACTCCATGGCATTGTTATAAAAAGCCCTTTTGAATAAAGTTCTGGGCTGGTGGGGTGGATTAGGATCCAGGCCCTCCCGAGCTATCCTGTGTTTCTGTTTCTCTCCCCTCTATATTTCCATCTAAATCTCTATCCCTCACTCCTCAAGAGTACCCAGTGAAGGTGGGAGCTGGTCCTCCATGACGGCCCCTATTTCCACTCTCCCTGGTCCTCAGTCTGAGTATGCACAGCACACTATCCATCTGGGTCTAGCTACAGCGGGGATGGGATGTCTGCACTCTTAGCCACCTGTGGGTGTGGACAAGCGCCTCGCCCAGCACTATCTCTGCATGTGGTAGATGCTGTCAGTCAGCGCAACATTTGTGTCCACAGGGACGAGATAACGGCTTATCTGCACTGATAACACACAGGCCATTCCTTTCCACCTCTGTCAATACTCCATAGAATCCACGGACGATTTGTTTACACAACCCTAACAGACCTTTCCCGTTTGTCCCATCCCGCATTCACAAACAGTGCTGTATACGGAGGCCGCTAGGCTTCACTAGGTAATAGAATCCAGGCTTGTAACCTTAGGCATGGTGAGTTACAGGGCAAGATGTTCTCCTCAGGTCACCATGCAGGGCCCGAAGGCCTGGACCCCACACTCACACTGGACTGGTCGTCACCTCGATCCTCTGACCCAGGCAGCTAGCCCAACTGCTGTCCTGTGGGGTTTCTTCTACTTACTGGTTTGTCTGATGATTAATGTGGGCTTCCTAACATTCACTCACATCTTGTGCATACGTGTTCACATGTATACACATGTGCTTGTGTGCATGTGGAGGTCAAGGGATCCACTATATATATATATATATATATATATATATATATATATATATATACATATATATTTTATTTTTATTTTTTATTTTTTTTTTTGAGAGCTTGCCTATTTGGCTAGACTGGCTGGCCAGCGTGTCTCAGGGGGGTTGGATTCGGGTCCTCTCTCTTTACAGCAGGCTCTTTCCTAGTGGAACCATCTCCTCGGCCCTGACTTTTTCTGTTTGGTTTCCTTTTCCACACAGAGGTATAGAAGTTTCTTTACAGGTAATGAGCAATACTTCACAGGAAGCCAGGCAGACTTCGACAGGGACAGCACTTTAGTTTCTGGTGCCTCAGCATGCGGAGTTTCACATTGGATGACTTGGAAGGACCACTGTTTCTGAAGAGACTTCTGGTACCTTGACGGTTCTAAAGGAGCCCAATCAACGTCTCATCCCCAGGGAAATGGATTTAGTGGTTGTCTGGTCAGCTGGCTGCTCCATCACTGAGCTGGTCAGTGAAGGAACCATGGAGTAAGCTGAAGTGACCTGTTAAAAGTAGGGTCTGGATCCTGATCCTGTCCTTCACCAGAGCTCAGGGGTCAGAGACACCTGTCATGTGACCAGATCAAGAGGCTGAAATCCAACTGTAAAAGCCAAGCCAGAAGAGAAAGTGTTCATGGCCTCAATCAGATGAAGCTATGGGCAACAGAGATCCTATTGCTGGACTCTCCAATGTCTTCCAGGTCTTAGCCACCAAGGCATGACAAACAGGTTCTCACTATGTGAGGGTTCTCACTATAGAAGGGTCACCCTATGGCCCTGAGTCACTCAAGGGGCAGCTGTAGGCTGAAGACCAAGCTGTCAGGATGACCTCAGCTGCTGTGGGCTGTGTAACATGGCTTTACAAAATCAGACCCAGAGCAGGCAGCAGAATCCAGCTGTGGCCACATCCCGTGAGTACAGACAAGCTGTTCCAAGTCCCACACCCAGCACCCTGGAGAGGAACAAACTGAAGTTTATATGGGGAAAACTGCCTCTTATTTTCACAGGCCACCATATTTCAAACATCAGCTGGATTTTCATCAAACTCGGTCAAAGCAATAAATATTTATTGCCAGTGCTGACTCATGACCGTATCTGAACAAACGAGCGGACGGGACTGGAGTCCGAGCAGGAGACAGCGGTCCAGCTCGTGCACGACTGTTACTCAGCACCTGTACGAGCTGCCTATGAACTGGCCCACCGAGTGTGAGCTGAGATTTCACCAGGCACGCTCAGAGGGGGACCCGAGACGCCGGCGGCCGCACGGGTGGTGCTGAGGCAGCTGATGGGCCTCTCTCTCCCTCCTGCTGAGCCAGGCTGAACTCCCCCTTACTGTGCCCCTGTGCCCAGTGCCGAGCACCTTTGCATGGAACAGGGCCCCTCACAGGCCACACCCCCACAGCAGGCTCTGTACCTGCACCGTGGAAAGATCAGAATCCTCATCTAAGGACTGGCCCCTGAACAATCGTCCCATGGGCTTTACACCTGAAGAGAAAAACAAGGGCCCTCACTTTGTCTGGTGTCTGGGTTGGTTATGTGGGTACGACTGTGTTGTGTCCTGTGCAGCTCTGCATGGGAGGCACACAGACCCTCTGTGGTGGTATTGTGTTCCCCAAAATATTGTGCACCCTAATAAACTTATCTGGGGTCAGAGACAGAACAGCCACAATATTAAACATAGAGGATAGGCAGTGGTAGCACACGCCTTTAATCCTAGCATTCCAGAGGCAGAAATCCATCTGTTCGAGGATACAGCCAAGTATGGCGACTCACGCCTTTAATCCCAGAAAGCAAGCCTTTAATTCCAGGGGGTGATGGTAGAAAGGAAAGATACATAAGGCGTGAAGACCAGAGACTAGAAGCATTTGGCTAGTTAAGCATTTGGCTGGTTAAGCTTTTAGGTTTTGAGCAGCACAGTTCAGCTGAGAGCCATTGGGATGAGGACACAGAAGCATCCAGTCTGAGGAAACAGGACCAGCTGAGAAGCTGGCCAGGGGAGATAGCTGTGGCTTGTTCTGTCTTTCTGACCATCCAGCATTTCATCCCAATAACTGGCCCTGGGTTTGATTTTATTAATAAGAACTTTGAAGATTCCTGCTACAACCCTCGGCCCACTGGGTCTACACTCCTGTGACTGTCTGTGAGGTACACGGAGGAGCAAAGGGCCGGCTGCCGCGCCTACCCGCCTACAGTGCAGGGATGATGGTCAGTGCACTGACCGGCCGGCCGGGCCGGGCTTTCTGTTGGTTGTTCCTTTCTTTTTAAAGGGGAAACCCAACTTTCATAAGCCGTCACAAGGCAGGCAGGCCGTGGCGCTCTGGGAGGAGCTTGTAAACCAACACGGGTTGTGTAATCAGACTCCGTTTCAGAACTGACTTCCTTTTATCTGGTTGGAGAAAAAAAAACCAAATCTGTTTAATTAAACAAAACAAAAACAAAAAAAACAACAAAAAAACTTAGAAAAATTACTGCAAACCTTCCAGACAATCTTGGAAACATCTTTAACCGAACAATAAAAATGTCTGTCTCCAATTTTCCCTTGGTAAATAAAGTGAGCTTGCAGAGCTACCCGTGACGGTGGAGATTTGACTTCTGATTTCAATGAGTTCTCAGCGGGGGAGAAGGGCAGGTCCTGCCCCACAGGCTGCACTTGTGTAAGGCAGGTCATGTGAGGAACATGTGTAGGTGTCTGCTGGGCCAGGGCTCACGACGGCCCTCTGGACTCAGAATCCTAAGGCCGCACCAACTGTGCACGACTGTCCTCCACGGACGTCAACTTCGAAGCCTCCAGATGCTGTCAAGTGTCTTGGGGGTGGGAGGGACGGGAGGGGTTGCTCCCAGTTGATAACCTCTACCTCAGAGCAAGATGGAGTCAAGTTTAAATCATCTGAGCAGTAAGATGGCTGGGGGAAGGCGCTGTGGGGCATGGGGGTGGGGTGGGGGAAGTAGTGGTGTTGTGGGGGGTGCTGCGGGGCGGGGCTGCTCCTATTAACAGTACTGAGTTCCTGCAGGTCTGAGTTTAGTGTCGGAAGTGGACTGCCCTCCACACCAAGGTGTACCTCACAGCCATGCACGTGGGTACTGGAAAAGATGGACGCTAAGTGTCTGAGGGATGAGGAGACGATGGAGCCTTGCTCCTTTGTTAGGCATGGGAATGGGGCAATCAGTTTGGAAGAGTTATCAAAGCAGGTGTCCCCAAAGAGGCAAACACAAATGCTCACTGCTGAACTGTTCATTCAGAACAAATGCAGAAAGCCAAAGCCTCGAACATGTTTACAGACTGATGAGTAGATACACTATGGCATATCCCTACAGCAGAGCAACTGAGCAGCCACACAAAGGAACGAAGCTCCCATATCTGCTACAACATGTCTGACTCCTGAGGACACTGCTGATTGAAACCAGGCAAAACAAACAAGCAACTATGTCTGCTGAGCCAGTCTATTTATTTTAAAGTCCAGAATAGGAGAATCCATATAGGGAAAAGTGCCCATCAGAGGTCACAAGGGGCTGAAGGGGCAGAGACTGGCCGTTTATGGGAGATGGAGATACCCACTTGACCCATGTGCTCGGGAAGGCGAACCCATGCATGTACATGCCGAGCGGAGGGGGTGACGTGGGGGAGGAATGGAAACTTCACGCCTATTTCCTGTAGTCCACACAGACTCCCACCCAGGAACGGCTCCTTGGAGAACATCCTTGGAAACCGTGTGAAACCCCTGAGCACTCAGTCCTCGCCATGCCATGCCACAGCCTCCTGAGGGGAAGAGGGTCCCTACTTCACTCAGCTGCAGGCACCTCCTCAAGGCTGCCAGCCTTAGTCCAGGCTTCACCTCTCCCAGAGAGAGGCAGGAATGTGGATCCCCTGCCTTTCTGCCATCTGTCTGTCCTGCCCGTCACCCAGCACTGAGCCACCCTCTCAGCTCTGCTGTGGACCCCATACGTGAGCAGCGCCTGGGCCGCACTCCTTCCAGAACAAGTCTTTCGTTCTGTCTTAGGAAGGAAACAAACCGTGCGTGCGGTCAAGCCAGCTCTCCAGTCCCTGAACACCTTGCCGTTTTCACAAAGAGGGGAAGCACGTGGTAGCGTTCACTCACTGAGCTGGCAAACCTCAGGGCCACCCAGTGTTTTGAATCAAATGAATTTTTACATTTTAGTTCAAAGGGTAATCTACAAAGCTAAAAGGTCCAGGTCAATTTCCTCTCCAAAGGCTGCATCTGAATCACTGTGAGCTTGTGAAAATCAGACACTCTGAGATAAGGAGTCTCTCGTGCCCAGGGAAGGGAGCCTTTCCAGGAATGTCCCAGGGCACCAAACCCCACTGTGCTCACGCCCCTTATGTAAGACGCCACTGTTCATTCAACCTACACACATCATCCCGCAGACGCTGACAGACGCTGACAGGAGATGCGAAAGTGGGCACTGCCGACGGCCGTACTGGAGCAGCTCGCTGCTTGCCAGGGAGGGGAGGCACCCTGGCAGATCTAGGAAGCGTGTGCAAGATGCTCACTTCATTTCAAGTATCTTCCTTCGGGTGAAAAGAAAATGCTGCAACTGAATGAAAGCCAAGCAACATGGGTTACATTTGTTCCGCTGCAGTCAGAACCTGACCTCTTCTGTGGGGTTTACTGGAAAACACGGCCCAGGCAAGGCTGAAAGAGCGTCACACCAGGTTCAGGAAGACACGTGATATGTGGACAGAAATGAGGGTATCACAAACCACAGGGCTCCAAGAAGAACATCCACAAAAGCAGAAGTCACAACAAAGTCCAGAGACAGGGTAGGAAGTATAAGTTCCTAGACTTTATTACATTTGCTCTTAACATAACTTGCTTAATTATTCATTTACGTAATTTAATGGACCTAAGACTACGGGACATCTGGCAGCTGCCTATGTGTTCAACACAATGGCATGTCTGTAAGAAAGGGCCCGAAGTGAGAGGACCGAACAACTACGGACCGAAACTTCCCAGATCACGAGCCAACATAAGCTAGCCCTTATTAGATGATTATCTCACGGGTTTTGTCACTTTGACACAGTGGTGGAGTGTTCTCATGGCAACAGGTAGAGAGAGGTGGTCCAGCTCCAAAAGGGAACCTGAGACTTCCTGATTCAGATCAATTCTCCTATGTGGGTTTTGAAAAATGCAGCTGGAGTTGGGAAAACATCAAATCTAAATAAATAAGAACAAGGCCTAGTTTTGATCTGAATATACCTTCCAGTATTCACAAATATCCGCAGAGCCAACTAAGACAGGCAAAAGGAAAAGCCGAAGACAAGGACAGCTTGGTACTCAGAAAACACACACCAGTGAGGCACACTGCGTGTTCGGGACCTTGTTTATTCTCCAAGTGACAGCCTCCTGAATCTGTCACCAACGTGCAGGGGAACACAGAGCTGCTTTGTCCCGCATCACTCCCTGCCCCCACTTCTATGATGGACAAGGGCTCATTTCACATGTTCCGTCCGTCATAATTTTGCATCCTCTGCCCATCCGGTGTGCTGTTTCACATGCAGCCAGTGCTCCTGTGCTGGAGAAGAAAGCCACACAGGACCACGTTTTCAAATGTGGTTGTGGCGCTGGCGAGATGACTCAGGGGGTCCATCACCTGCTACAAGCCTGAGAGCCCGAGTTCATTTGCCAAAACCCACATGGTGGAGAGGACAGACTGACATCACACACATGCTGTGGTACGTGCACCACACATGTACGTGCACTCACACGAACACAAAAATCACTAAATAAAATAATACATTTTTATTTTTAACATTTTATTCTCATTCAGATTCATTTATTTTATATGTATGTGCACCACATTTGTGCCTGGTGCCCAAGGAGGCCAGAGAGAGCTTTGGAGCCCTTGGAATGGGAATCAGAGGTGGTGGTTGTTCCCCACATGCCATGTGGGTGCTGGGGTCTGATCCCAGGTCCTCTGCAAGACAAGGCAAGTTCTCTTAACCACTGAGCTATTTCTCCAGCCTACAATAATTTTTAAAAATAAAATAAAATGTGGGTTTGTTTGAAACATGCAATTAGCATGCAATAAATGAGGCCAGCAAACTGCTTAATGGGCTGCTGTGAAAACTAGCCATTAATAAATTTTTAATTTTCACTTTTCCTTTGAAGCCAATCCAATAGCCATTTTCAGGACTCACAAGAGAGGACTGGGCCACCATCAGATAAACGTCCTCACCTGTCACTTCATCCACATGACTTGTAGGAGGGACCTTAGAGAGAGGCCAGTGCTCAATCTACTAATTTGGGGGAATCTTTCCACCAACATTTCCATAAATGTGGACTTTACCAACACTTGTTCACATTTTCCCATTATACCCTCCGTGCGCTGTCAGAGTCCATGACCCCAAGGCTAACACCCAGGGACTCTGTGGCCCAGCACAAGGTCCAGACAGTGAGGTCTGACAATGCCGAGACACCCGCACAGCAGCAGGAACTTTGTACAGAGGGTTGGCACTGCCAGCAAGACATGAGGGGACCTCAGTTAGAGTGCTCATCTCCATGCTACACCTTCAAAGGAGGCCACCGGATGACAATCTGCATGCCTGGGAAGGTGCCAGAGTCTTGGAGACCTGAAGAAGGGGCAGATGGTCTCTTAAAAGACCATCCCAAGCAAGGCATGCTGGCATAAACCTGTAATCCTAGCACTGGGAAAGCTGATGCAGGAGGATCACCATGAGTTGAAGGACAATTTGGGATAAAGAGTGAGTTCCAGATCAGCATGTTCCAGGGATACAGAGTGAGCCTGAAAAACCTGAAAACCCACCCCAGAGAGCACCGGGGATAAATAATTTAGCTCTATATCTATCTTTTGTTTTGTTTTTTGTTTTTTTCGAGACAGGGTTTCTCTGTGTAGCTTTGCACCTTTCCTGGAACTTGCTTTGGAGACCAGGCTGGCCTCGAACTCACAGAGATCCACCTGGCTCTGCCTCCCGAGTGCTGGGATTAAAGGCGTGCGCCACCACCGCCCGGCACTCTATATCTATCTTAATTCACACATATGCATATGTGTACACACACACACACACACACACACACACACACACACACGCACACGCACGTTGCATATTCAAATGTCAAAGGACAACTAAAAAGCTGCAGAATTATTCACAGCACTGAAATTATTCCAGAGCCCAATTCCAGGCTGCATTTGTGAGGCTTCCTCACTTTACAACAGTTCAAGTCTTTATCTGAGTCACATTCACAGAGCAGGTAGTCTGTGACACACAGTTTCTGGTGTTTAATCTTCACAGCAGTTCTCGGGATAGAGCGGCACCGTCACTCCCGTCTTCCTGGTGTGAATCGGGGCACAAACAGTAGAAAGTATTAACATGAAAACTAACTTCTCAACAATCAAGAGAGCATGTGAGCAACTCACAAACCGTGTGAGGCACACTCACAGCTGTTCACAGACAGACACCGAAAAACCAGAGGCCCAACACGCTCAGAACCATGGACATGCCACAACACAGCGATGTGCCAACACATGCCACCTAAAACACCAGGAGAAGGAAGCACCACCTGACAGGCAGGGCTGTAAAGGATGTGGCGACCGTGCCGGCAGTGTGGGCAAACCAACACAAACAGCAACAGATCCACACACGGGTGCCCTGGATGAACACATGCACACACAGGTGCCCTGGACAAACACATTCACACACGGGTGCCCTGGACGAACACATGCACACACAGGTGCCCTGGACGAACACATCCACACACGGGTGCCCTGGACGAACACATGCACACACAGGTGCCCTGGACGAACACATGCACACACAGGTGCCCTGGACAAACACATCCACACACGGGTGCCCTGGACGAACACATGCACACACAGGTGCCCTGGACGAACACATCCACACACGGGTGCCCTGGACGAACACATGCACACACAGGTGCCCTGGACGAACACACACATGCACACACAGGTGCCCTGGATGAACACATCCACACACGGGTGCCCTGGACGAACACATGCACACACGGGTGCCCTGGACGAACACATGCACACACAGGTGCCCTGGACGAACACATGCACACACAGGTGTGCCCTGGACGAACACATGCACACACAGGTGCCCTGGACGAACACATGCACACACGGGTGCCCTGGACGAACACATGCACACACAGGTGTGCCCTGGATGAACACATCCACACACGGGTGCCCTGGATGAACACATCCACACACGGGTGCCCTGGACGAACACATGCACACACAGGTGCCCTGGACGAACACATGCACACACAAGTGCCCTGGACGAACACACACATGCACACACAGGTGCCCTGGATGAACACATCCACACACGGGTGCCCTGGACGAACACATGCACACACAGGTGCCCTGGACGAACACATGCACACACAAGTGCCCTGGACGAACACATGCACACACAGGTACCCTGGATGAACACATCCACACACAGGTGCCCTGGACGAACACATCCACACACAGGTGTCCTGGACGAACACATGCACACACAGGTGCCCTGGATGAACACATCCACACACAGGTACCCTGGATGAACACATCCACACACAGGTACCCTGGATGAACACATCCACACACAGGTGTCCTGGACGAACACATCCAGAGGGAACCGAGATGCACGCGGGCACCTATTTGTTTTGCTGGGGGAGGAGTGGCTAGGTTAGAAAAAGGAATAAGGAGTCTTGCTTAGTGAGGAGCTAACCTTCACAGCAGGAAGTGGTGAGACCGGGGCCACTCTGACAAGGTCCGGCACCTCTGCAATGGGCAGCTTCCTGCTGTTTGTGCCTTGATTCATGCCTGAAAAACGGAAATGGTGGTGCCACTCTGTCCTGAGAGATGCTGTGAAGATTGAGCATCAGGACCTCTGTGACACACAACTACCTGCTCTACGAACGTATCTCGGATGAAGATTTCATTTGTTGCACAAATGAATCCTAGAGGCAAATCAGCTCTTGAAGACAGGCTCTGCCTTTTCCCGGACTGTGGCCTCAGCATCCTCCCTGGGGAGATGTCCACAGAGGGTCAGCTAAGAAGCAGCCTGAGACGCTGAGGTCACAAGGGTGTGACATGCAGCCCCCAGCTGGCTGGCTGCCACTCATGTGTCCCTGGACAGATGTAGATGACCCTTCCTCTTTGCTGCCCCAGCACAGCCCCAGCTTCCCCGCTTGCCTCCGCTCTATCTAGTATCCTGCTTGATTTTTTTCCCTCTGATTTTGTATATCTCTATGGAGTCTGTTCTGGAGCCCTGCCTCCTAGGGTCCTAACTGACTCACACTACAACGAGTTTTGTTTGATATTATTGAAGGGAAATAATAATTTTAGAGTATTGTGTGTAAACTTACATTTCTGTGTGAGGAAAATCCCAACAGGATTACCTTTAGCTAACAAACACAGCAGATGCCAGTGGCATGCAGGGCAGAGCCAAGTGTCTGACCCTGTAGTTGGTTGGTCCTCAGGATTCTGGTCAATTGCATGGTTATCACCATCACACTCCCATTTTACAGTTCAGAACACTGAGGCCCAAAGAGGCTGAGCAACACTTGCCCTGGCCACCAAGCTCACAGAGGGAAGAACCCAAGCTAGCAGGCACTGTCATGGCTGCAACAAGATGTGGGTGGCCACCACCCTAAACCTCCAACAAGCTCTTCAGTGTACTTCTCGACAACATGTGTAACATTTGAACAGATCCTGTGGCCAATGTGACTCACTGGAGTAACCCGACCTGTTACTGCCAGGGTGGGTGATGAGGTCAGCCACCCCGGTGACCCTGGGACACTTGAGGTTTGGTGGATTGTTACAACAGTGTGTGAATCACCTGTGTCGCCTTTCACATATCATAGAGGTGTGTGACTCTGGGACCTGTGTGTGTCACACACCTATGTGTGTATGCAGTGGCTATGAGGAACTCTGACAGCTTAAAGCCATACCACTCTGTCCCTTCTCCACGAAGCAAAACCATAAGATTTCATGCCCAGATTCTCATGACTTAATTCAGAAGTTCACGTGACTCTGGATAAGGTCGGAGGTTGATGGCAAAAGTCTTCCGAGTCAGTTTATCTCTCAAGCTTCCACTGTCTGAAAAAATTTCTACAGACTCAGAAATCTGACCCAAATGATGTGATTAATTCCCAAAATGTCTACCGCTCTCAGAACAACCCTTCTGTATGCCATCTTTTGTCATCTACAGAGTGCTAGGGACACTTTAGCAGTGTCCCAGTCTACAGGTGTCAGCAACATAGAAGGTAAAAGCCAATGAGGTCCCGTCGTAACTACCAGCTGGTGTTTGAAGATTAAAGATGCTGACACTCTCTTCCTTCTACTGAGCTATGATGGCGGCTTGTTTAGTCTTGTCCCAAAACCATCATTTATTTAGGAGTTGATGTTATGGTACCCTGACCACCATATAAGATGGAGAAGGGTGGAGAGTCAGCATTGGAGACCTCCCTCAACGGCCAGGCAGCATCCCACCTGTGACCTCTGCCTGACCACCTACCCATAACATGCCAGGATCCTGACCTCTTCTCCAGGTCTCTACGCCTGTCAGTTCACATGCCGAAAACTTCAGCCCTCTCCCACACAAAAGAATGTCACAGCCGAGCTGTGTGGGATGCCATACTTTCAGGAAATTCAGAAAAATCAACTTGCTATTTAAAGAAAAAGAAACTTATTCTGAACACTTCTAAAGCATTAGCAAAACCACAGCTTGTAGTACTTGGATTTCCCAGTGTCCTTTATAATTAATTCCCCCTTGAGTGAAAAAGTTTATTTCCCCAGACAAATGTATGGAGCGTCTTTCATTAGACAGAGAAGGGAATTTCAATTTAACTAGCAGAAAAGAAGAAGTGAAGTTCGTCTCAGAGGCTTGCTAATATTTGCTTGTTAGCTTTCTGGTTTTTGTTGTTTTTTTTTTCTGCCCCACCACTTCCTTATGTTGCATTAATTACATAAGCAACTTCAAATCACTCCTGGAAAGAGGCAGGCCATGTTCCTAACTAGAATTTCTTTTCCCTGTCATCAGCGGGGTTCTCTATGCCATGAAGCAATTGTGGTTCACACTCCTTACCGCTGTCGTTTAGAGCCGAGGCACGCTCACAACAATAACAATAGTGTTTAGCAGTCCAGGCTGCAGCCTCAGGAGGAGGCTCCATGAAGTCCCCTGGTGGCTTTGGAGATGTTCTGATCAAGGGCAGGAAGTAGACAGATTTTGGATGAACACACACACACACACACAATCTGAAAGATCTCTAAGTGTTTCAACTTTAAGGTCTATTTACTGACTTATAGACTACACTCCACCTGGCGCTACCCAGCAACGCAGACAGCCATTCCCCAGGTTGGAGACCACACCACCATGAACAACCGCTAAGATCCTAAAACAAGCCACCTGTTTAACCCTTGACCACCACGTACCTCTGCACTTCAGGCAGCCAGTTCTGTAACCTACTGTAACCCACCTACATAATCGTCCCCTGTAAACACATCTTCCCTCCACGTCCCTCCCCTGTGAGTCACTGTCAACGCCTCTCAATAGTCCCATTCACCCCACCTCGTGGAGGCTCCAGCGGCCCTCCAGCCTGCTGCTGCAGCGGGGTTCAGCGCCCAGCCTCCTTAGAGCATTACTGCAATCGGAGGGGTTATTATTCCCGGATCGCTGCCCTCAGCCTCACCCTGGAAGTGCAACTGAGAGCAGAGTGCTCAAGTGACTAGGTGGCCTGTGACAGTCAGCTGCTCCTGGGCAAGATGTGCTGTCCTCATCTCTCATCTGCTTCTGCTCCAAGAGGCTTCAGGGAGTAACACAGACCCAGACAAGCCCAGGAACTGTGTTAGTGTCAGAAGTCTGGGGAGGGAGCAGCGATGTCCCCAGACGGGCTCCTCTGGGCAGCACCTGTCATTTGCTGCATGATGTCCTCTACCCTAGGGCAGCTGGGCAAGGACCTGCAGGGCCTACGACTTATGATGACCGCCACTACAGTGTCCCACAGAGAAACAGGCTGCTACACAGCCCTCGGGACACACAGATGAGGAGTGATATGACCTCCAGTCTCTAACTAGCAGTAAACCATGGCTATTATGAAAATATGTACCGATGTTTATTTTATTGCGAAATAATCATTAAGAGCTCTTTAAAATTGGTTCGTTCCCAAAATCTACTTCCAACCAGATGATCATCATTGACCAAGGTAACCATGTACCAGCACCTCACCAGAGCCCTGTCTTCCCTCCTGGCTCCAGAAGGACCAAGGCCTGCACTGCCTCCCTTAGACTTCTGGCTAGACATGGCAGTTGCTGCCTTGTTGGGGAACATCAGCTAAAGATAGCAGAGTAACTAAAAATAGGAGAGCACTGATGTGGCCCCTTCTGACACTGCCCACATGTGGACACCCTAGCCACTCTGGGGCAGGGCCGCAAGGAGGAGCTGACTGGACCTGGGCACCTTCCACAAGCAGGACAGAAACCTGGGGAGAGCACAAGGAGGGAGACACGGCCTAGAAGAGTCACGGAGATGGCATGGGAGGCTGTGTGCAAACAGATGTGAGGACTGTTCAGCAGGTATACCAGAAGTCCCGATGCCGCACTAACAGGTGTCCTGCAAACTTAAGGCTTGTTATCTGCGTCCTAAAGACCCCTGGACCCCTATCCTGGATCAACCTAAGCCGGGGACAGAGCATCCAAAACGCTGCCACCATGGGCCACACGGAAGCAGCTGCCTAGAGACAAAGGGCAGAGTTGGCACTGTGCATCCTTTCCTCGAGTGCCTGTGTATTTATGCATTCACTAAATCCTCCTCATTCCCCCAAACAACCAATGCAGCGAGGGAGAGAGACGGAAGGACCACAGAGGAAGGACCACAGAGGCCAGCAGGGCCAAGTGGGCAGTGACATGCAGTCCAGCCCCTCAGTACTGTCCCTAACAGCCACACCTGCCCTCTGGATAGTCAGCTAACTGCTTTGTAAACAGGCTTTTTGGCTTGGGGTTACCACATTCCTCATACCTGGCCTGTGGCTGCACCCTGATGGAAGTGGGCACCAGGCCACGGGATCCTCCTTCCAGAAGAGGGGAAAGGACTCTTGTGACCTTCACCAAGCAGGAGAGCCCTGGCTGCAGAATAAAGAATGCAAGGACTGCAGGCACACCCTTTTAACTACAGGTTCCATCCCCCTGGTCACTTGAGCTCTGAATATGACCTGCCAATGCGCCCTGGTTTCAGACTAGAGGCAGAAAAGGGCAAACTCACGTCATGGGACTCTATCTGCTGGGGCAGTGGCCTTAAGGAAGTCGGCATCCTGCAGAGATGAAGGATGCCTCCTAGCATTTCCAACACACAGATAAGCACACTATGGAGGCCTCACCTACAGGTGCCCAGTCTGTCTCACGTGGTAACAGGGTTCTGCTGCTCATCAGTTGCTTAAGGCAGCTCTGTGAGTCCCTCGCTCGATTTTAAATTCTAGCAGGAAGGACTGACTCTTCTGTTCTGTTGTCAATATTCCCGGTGCCTGGCACAACACTTGATCCTGAGAGGATGCTCGCTAGCTACTCAACAAAGTATAGTCAAGCTGGCCAAAAAATGGAGCAGCAAGCTGTCACCAGGGACAGCCAGGCTCGGCCACACCCACCCTGAGTTACCGTGGGGACTGACACCTCACACAAGAGTTCTAAGGCTGTGTGTGCAAAAAGCTTGTGTTCCTGGTGCCCTGTGCACGCCGGAGGAAGATGCCTGGAGAACTGAGTTCCAGAGGCTCTCGGCTGAGCACGGTTCTCCTGCCTCTGATTCGCATTAGCTCTGTGAGCTTTGACCCCTCCCCAGATTCTCTGCTCTCTTAGCCTCTCACATCGCCCAAGGAAATGGATACTTCTCCCATCTTGCAAAGCGAGGGCAGAGAGTTTTCCGTTCCCTGCAGTCTTTGCGCCAGGACACTCATGGGTCACCAGGGACACACAAATGGGGAGGATGGAGGGTGAGAGCTACGGCCACGGGCCAGGCTAATGACCAGCTTGGGCGGTCATTACTGGTCATTTACTGGGCGGATCCAGGAATCTGCCTGCAAGAGCTCTGAAGTTACTCCTAATAGGGGGTTTCCCCAGCCTCTTCCCTGAAGAGGAGTGGCTCCAACCTTTCTTTGACAGGACTCCCAGGTCCTTCATTGCAGACACACAAGAGCCCACAACCTCACCCAGCAGACAGAGAAAGGCCGCAGCCCATCTAAGTGTAGCAGGGAGTCCCTCACTCCCACGGCTGGTGAGGAGGAAGGGAGTTCTTGTGTCTCTCCTGGCCCTTTACCTCATGTCCACCTGCCTCACTGCAGAACTACAAACAGATCTCTCCCCTTAGGCCTCGGGCTCCGGCCGCCACAGTCCACCATCAGGAGTAAGCATGCCCAGCATCCACAAACAGAGGCCCCTGAGTCCTAAATGGTATCCAGAGATAAGGACTTCACCTCCACAAGATGCCACCTGCACCCCATCCCCACTGGGCCCGGGAGGGCTGGTGTGCTTCCCTGGTCTCACATCTAGGCTGTCACTCCAGGTTCATACAGTGGAGCACACACTACACACTTGTGGTCCTGAGTCGCTGAGCACGCCTACCGCAAGCACTTCGCCCTGTGAGGCGCCCCAGGGGGCCTCAGGCAGCTGGAGACACGGGCTGTCACCAGGCAGTGTGTGAATGGCCACAGGAGGGAGGTGCTGGTGGTCACTGCGGCTGGAGTTGCACAGGACTCCTACGCTAAACAGGCTTCAAGGAAGCGTCCAGGTACACTGGATCAAGTCGGGGTGCTGCCTGTTCTGCACAGGTTCTAGAACCATCAACAGGGGACTTGTACCTCCAATGATAGTCTGGGAGGGGCACCTCCAATGGCAATCTGCAGTCTGGGAAGTGCAATCCCCCGCCCCCAATCTTGTACCAGCTAAGCATCCTCTGGCGTCACACTACTCCAGCTCCAGAGAGTGAGTGGCAGCTCCTCTGGTTCCACACAGATGCAGAGGAGAGAGAGGGGGACCTCACTGTCAACTTCTTCCTCTCAGACAGAATTGACTTCACTCCATGGCGTTGACAGTCTCTAGTCCTGAAAACCTGACTCTCCAGGAAACCAGGGTGGCTGCTTCATTTGCAAGCTGAAAGTACAAAGATGCTCCCATCAAAGCCAGGAGGCAGGCCCTGAATCCATGTCTTCCTTTTCTTGCCCTTGCTAGGTTCTTCCTCTCTGAGTTTTTAATTTTAACAAAACAGCGATGCAAAACAATTTTCCTGATTACTTCAAGCCACGTTTATAGTATTGTACGGAGCGTTAAAGTCTACATTCCAACAATAAAAGTCTTAAGTGGATTTGGGGTTAAAATAAAAAAAGACCCAGTGACCCCTCTAACCTCTGCCATGAAAGCCCTAGACCCATGGGCCAGGTACACCGTAGCTCTCCCTGGTGCCAGGTGACATATATGGCCCAGGTAACATCCCTAGAGACCTCTCTGGTCACGTAACCAGGGCTTGGAGCCCCCCAGGGAGTCACAGCACAGAAGGACAGCATTTGGCCATGACCTGTCTGCTTATGTGTTTAGGATCACTGCCACAGGATCCCCATGACTCAGGGCAAGAACAGGACATCCGAGAGGAGCTTCAGTGAGGGTCCAGTGACGTCGGTGTGCCAGAGGCCAGAGGCCTTGAACCAGACCCACGACTCATGGCAATGAACATCTGTGGGTGGGGCTGACTGGACAAAAGGGTACACTGCATGACACACCACAGCCCCCAAAGCCACTAGACCAGGGAAGAGCTGCTGGAGAGACGGAGGAGCGAGGTAGGCTTTTATTTTTTGTTTTTTAAATTGTTTTGGGGGGCTTTGTTTTGGGGGATGGTGCAGGGGTGAGGGGTGGGTATGGAGGGACTGGGGGGTTAGTGGGACTGGGGTGCATGGTGTGAAATTCCCAAAGAATTATTATAAATAAACACATATGAACAATCACTGACAGTCCTTATCCAAAACTGGCCCTCTCCTCACCACTGCCGCCCTGGCCAGTTCTGGATGAGTTCTGGAACAACCCCCCACCACCACCACGGTTTGCAAACTCAGGGTGTCACAGCCACAGCTTCCTGTGACCTCAGGGCAGCTGAACTGGAGGCTGGAAGAAGCCTCCGGCCTGAGGTCCTGCTTGCCCCTCCCGCTGGGACTTCTCCCTATGATGCTGACCATAAAAGGCTTGCCGCCCCCCCCCCCCGCCCCCCAAGCCCTCTCCTTCCCTCTGGTTCCTTCCTGATTGCTAAAATTACAGCCATGAGTTGATGTGAAGTCCTCAAGTGCTGTGCAAACTCCCACCGGCACAGAGGAGACAGGAAAATTCCAGGCAGTTACTTTCTAAGGAGTGGCTGCGCCTGCCCCATCCTGTTGGAAAAAGCCAATTTTGCATCACCCAGATATCAGGTGACGACTGTGTGTTATTAGATGTGTATGTGGAGTGGGGTAAGATGGTCAGGAAGGGCAGGTGCCTGCACCCAAGTGAAAAAGCACACGTGAATTACACTCGTGAGACAGAGTGGACTTCACCAGCCGTGCAAGTGTGGATATCTGCTTTGTTCATTCATTGCTAGTCTGTCAGGACCGTGTGCTCTTGCTGAGCAAGTGTCTTTCCAGAAGGGTCTACAAGGCCTGTAGGTGTTGCTTAGAGGACGTGGTCTCCAGCATGTCTCCAGATAAAACTACAGAAAACACTTGCAGAGGTCAATCACGGTGCTGGTGCCAGCTGCCCACTCTATCTTGCCACCCCATTGTGCCAAGGGGCTGCTGTGAGCTCTGTGGGTGGGCCCACCCAGGTCTCTATGTACCCTGATCTTAGTTCTAGGGAACTGTGGTCTGGCGGGCAGAAGGGCTGGGCACCTGTACCAACTCTGGGCCACGGTGGCCACAGTCAGTACCCTGTGGCCAGCCAGTGTCGCTGATAAACTCCTGTGGTGCAGGACAGCACACAGAGCCCCAGGCTCATCTGCAATCTCGCCCTTGGGGACAGCCCCATCTTGTGAAGGAGTCAGAAGGGGCGAGGCACACAGACCCTGTGCCTGAGAGGACTTTGCTCCCCACAGGGCGGGTGCTGTCCATGTGCACCCCCTGCCCTGCCCTGTTTCCTACCCCCTTCCTTTCTACAGATCCCTAATAAACACTTGGCCCTGGACCCCAGGAGCTGCAAAGTCCAACTTCTGTTACGGGCCTTTACATGGAGATGTGAGCCAAATTCTTTCTCTTCTTCTTCCCCTCTTACTGACATGAAAGAGAATCCGACCCACGTTGATGCTAAGTTCTCTACCCAAACTCAGCCTTCAGGCATCCAGGATACAGGCGGCAGCGACTCACTAAGCAAAGTCAGTCACAGACCAGCGGGCCTCAGTGAGAAAGGCCCCAGCTGGACACTGGATGATGGCGTCACCTCGGCTACTGTGGAAAATGCCCACTACGGAAAGTGCTCATCTGACTCAACTCACTTCGGAAACCTTAACCCACAGAAGCAACACTGTAATCTCCACTCCTGACTGCCACATGGCTTCCGGCCCAATTATTCAATGTTACAATGAAGTTTCCTACTTACATACACACCAAAAAAACTTACTAGGAACAAGATGATTTACAACTATTTAAATACCTTCCTTTAAAAAGCAACAAAGTTATGAAACAGAGAAAAATGATTTCAATTACAGAGACAGGAAAAACAAAAACAAAAATCTCAAAGCAATCTGACATTTTCTCACAGAACTAGCAATTTTGCTTAAAAAATGTAATTTTAAATGTAATGAACCTATTTCTTACTCTTTCTTTGCATCAAAAGAGTCAACATCACAGATGAAAACAAAAAGATGTCTTCAAAAGCCAAGAGAGACGAGACAGGCTTATCCCACAGAATGCCATGGCTCCGGTGTACTTAGGAAATGCACAGGGACCTCACAATGTAGCACCCAGTCACAGGCAGCGCTGCGGAGCCGCCCAGCTAATCAGACGGTCCTCTCCATTCACTACGATCTCCATTCACTACGCTCGGCCTGAGTGGGCGCTAAGCAGAGGCCTGTGCCCTCCTACCCTGCCTGGCTCAGCACACTGCCAGTTACTTAAAAGGAAAAAACCCTGCCCGAGGACATTTCCATGAAAATTTAGTTGGCGCTCCAGTTCCAGTCTTATTATTATGCTCTTTTTTTGGTTTTGTTTGTTTGTTTGGGTTTGTCTTGTTTCTTTGAGACAGGATCTCATTGTGTAACTCTGACTGCTGGTGTGGAACTCCATGTCGATCAAGCTGGTCTTGAACTCAGAGATCCACTTGCCTAGCCATCTTTTTGGTTTTTATAGATTAAAAAAAAAAAGTGTTTCCTCAAAAAGCAAGGTATACAGTATCAAATGTA
This sequence comes from Peromyscus leucopus, assembly GCF_004664715.2. Lineage (NCBI taxonomy): Eukaryota > Metazoa > Chordata > Mammalia > Rodentia > Cricetidae > Peromyscus > Peromyscus leucopus. The sequence continues at coordinate 2,770,332 of NC_051077.1, read as the reverse complement.
GAATAAATTTCATATTGAAAACTGCCCCCAAATCAGCTTCATTTGGAGTAAGTTCTGGAAATGGACTGGGTTGATGGGGGCAAAACACTGTTGTCTGATGTCAGGGAAATCAGTTAAATGTCAATTTAGTATCATGAGTACCGTTTACTACAGTAAAAGTTGTTCATAATCAATAAAGCAAGACATCCACAGACTATTAAAAATCATCCCTGTGGGCCGACGAGATGGCTCGTCAGGTGAGGCTCATGACGGCAAGATGATCTAAGTTTGATCCCTAGGAGCAACAAGGTGGGAGAAGTGACTCCCCAAGTTGTCCCCTGACCCCCGTGTGTGGTGTGGCATATACCTGCACTCACACACAGGCACAAGTACACACATACACGCGTGTGCCTTTAAAGAAAAACCACTCCTTAAGGACAGGCAGTGTGTCCCCACTTTTATGTGAAATCTGAAACTGATCTCAAAGAGAACAGAACAGAGTCAGAGCCTGGAAGAGTTTAGGGACAGTTTGGGGACAGTGCAGGGAAAGACAGAGGCTAGGGACAAGAAGTACAGGGGTGACTGGAGTTGACAACAATCAGGGAAACATTTCAAAATAATAAAGCTCCAAGGCAGACAGTCAGGTCATTCTTGTGTCTACCCAGCTCCATGCTACAGCACCCAGCCTCCGAGGCTCAGGCTTCCTCTGCTTGATGGTCCACAGGCTGGCTGCAAGGCCACAGGCCCAGACCCCTTTAGTCCTCAACTCTGTCCACCTCCCCAGCCCTTCTTCTCTAAGCACACCACGTGTTCACTCAGTTCTCAGCTGTGTGGTAACCAGTCTCCAGTGTGTTCCACTGACTGTGCTGTGCACACACACACACACACACACACACACACACACACACACACACACTCCACAACTGTTGGAGGAGCATCAGACGTCAAGGCTGCCTTGCGCAGGCAGGTTGCTGTGTGGGAAGTTCACAGGGAGCCGGCAGACACTCTCCAGGGATGCTTTATTCCTAGTCTGCATCCAAGAAATGGCGAGATTAACTGATCAGGACCAATCACTCAAAGGGCTCTGACCACCACGGCAGCCTTCTTCCCACACACGATACTTCCCAATGTATACCAAAGTTGATTACTGGAAATACGTGCTACACTGACGGTCGTATTTATCTGAACCCAAACAACCGTGCCGATACTTTCTAGAGACAAATGGTGAGTCCAAATGTACAGCACTTTATCTGAAAGTGACAAATGTATGTGAGATTGACCTTAAGTCACAGATGTCCACACCAATGACCCTCCTATCATTTCATTTCTACCCCCAAGTTCAGGTGATCTCTGAGACCTTGAAAAACTACACAAAAACCTCGATGAAATCCTCACAGCCGAAGTTTGCTGTCCCTAATCCCCGGCTGAAAATAGGCTGGGGAAATCCTCTTTTCCCTGAGCACAGAATATTTAACTGTTAAGGCACTTCCTCCTCCCGTGGAGGGAGGAGGTCACAGATCGGGGGTGAGAGAAACAAGCCCACTCAGACCCTCCCCTGCTCCAGTGGGGCCTAATATCTGTGGAAAGCAGTTTCTTGTGCTGGCCTTGGTTCACACTTTGCATAAATCCCAGGTGCCTCGGGGCAGCACATGACATCTCTAGGCCAAAGCTGAGTGGCATTTCTCCTTAAGACAGACTCTCCTCAGCTGCCCATGCCTCTCACCAGCTGCGGCACCAGGCAGAGTGGCCCCTACACATTGGCTTGGCAGCACAGCAGAGCTGGCCCTGCGGTGTAGGTGTGGGCGAGCTGACCTGAGGACATAAGAACAGGAGAGACTTGGCCCTGCCCCTTGCTGCTTATTCCATAGGGAGAGCTAGCCAGGGCAGTCCTGGAGAGCTCACCCTGCTGTTGAGGATGAAGGAGAGCTGGCGGGCTGACCAACCCAGCAAACAACCACCCAGGCCCAGAACCAGAGCTATGAGTTGGCCATCCCACCATCCACCCCATCTATGATCTGCTGGAGCACATAGAGGGGTTGGTCCTGCAGATCCAAAGTTACAGGATCTCCATGACACAGGACAACAACAGGACACCCAAGAGGAGTGCCAGTGAGGGCCCAGCATTGGTGATGTAGCAAAAACCAGAGACCTCAAACTAGACCAACGACTCAATGCAAAGAACATTTGCAAGAAACAATATATGGACTAAAGGACTGTGTGACTTACTATGACACACTACAGCTTCCAAAACAAGATTTTTATTTTTCTTTCTTTCTTTCTTTCTTTCTTTTTTTTTTTTTTTTTTTTTTTTTTGGTTTTTCGAGACAGGGTTTCTCTGTGTAGCTTTGCGCCTTTCCTGGAACTCACTCTGTAGCCCAGGCTGGCCTTGAACTCACAGAGATCCACCTGGCTGCTCTGCCTCCGAGTGCTGGGATTAAAGGTGTGTGCCACCACCGCCCGGCCAGATTTTTCTTTTCTTTTAAATTTTATCTTGCTTTATCCTGGGAGTAGGGGCGGAGTTGCAAGGGTCTGGGAAGGGACAGGGAGATGAGTGGGATCGAGCTACACGATGTGAAATTCAAAAAGAATCAATAAAAAAGTTCAATTTGGGGGAGAAAAAAAGGGCAAACTCTCCTGCTTCATTTTCAGTCAAATGGTTTTAAAGTCTCCAGAATTCACAACCAGGGAGGCCAGCGACGCCCGCCTGGAAGAGCCATGACTGATGATGGTTTCTGATATCACAGTCTCCAAATGACAGACCATGAGACTCTGGTTCTTTAAACACCCTAAAAGGACTGGCCTGGGGACTTACAGATGTGGTGTGCAGCTGTGTTACGATGCTGCTACCAGAGACAGCTGTGCAGACAGCAGGGCCCCCGTCCACTCCTGCACTTCCTGCCCAGCTACCTACATTTGCTCCAGGAAAAATGTCAGTCTGAAGACGAGAGCGGTGGAGAGTTCACCCACCAGGGCCATGGCTCGATCCTCACTAAGCAGGCAGGCCCAATCCACTTTGTGACGTAACTAGCAACATCTGTCTGGTCAATAAGCCAGATGCTGGGCATCTGGACCCAAACAAGGTGTTATATTACTGCCTTATCTTAACTCCCTCTGCCCTGCCAGACCCCTCAGAAGAGAGAGATCAAGTCATCAGATCACGTGTAATAGTGGGAGAATCATCTGTTTCACTGTTAAAAACAAAAATAACAACAAAAACACAGTGCTGTGGGATGGTCTGTATGTCAAATTGCTCTGATTGGTCAATAAATAAAACAGATTGGCCAGTGGCCAGGCAGGAAGTATAGGTGGGACTAACAGAGAGGAAGGAGAACAACAGAGAAAACAGGAAGGTGGAGGGAGACACTGCCAGCTGCCGCCTGACAAGCAGCATGTGAAGATGCCGGTAAGCTACGAGCCACGTGGCAAGGTATAGATTTATGGAAATGGATTAATTTAAGCTATAAGAACAGTTAGCAATAAGCCTGCCATGGCCATAAAGTTTGTAAGCAATGTAAGTCTCTGTGTTTACTTGGTCAGGTCTGAGCGGCTGTGGGACTGGAGGGTGACAGAGATTTGTCCTGACTGTGGGCCAGGCAGGAAAACTCTAGCTACAACACACTACATCTATTCTATGCCATTTTCCCAAGAAAGCACTATAATTTGGTAATACAGAAAGGAAACAAAGTGTCCGCTTTGAAATTCACTGTCTCTCTGAACACTATTTAAACAGAGCCTCCTAAACCAATGTGCCGCTTTAGGCTGAACTCTAGCCCCAAGTTCAGGTGCTGAAGCCCTTGTAATATGGAACCATACTTGAAGATTAGGCTGGTAGCAAAGCCCTGAGGATGGTCGTATCTGGGAGGACCAGTCTCTCTTCATCAATCGGAACCCAGCCCTGCTGATAGCCCAGCCTCCAGACCCAAGGAACGCTTCTGGCTAAGGTGGGCCGTGTATGGCCTAGCTCATGGAGGTGTGGGTAGCGCCCACTCCAGCGTGGCGTATAAGCTGTTGGGTACCAACAGAGCCATTTATGCTGACAGACTTAGCAAGAGGCATCCCTCAGGGCAACACCTCGGACACAGCTGGCTTCCCTCTCTTGCCCACCCTTGGCACTGGCAGACTCAGCCATCTACCTCAGATGCCCATCGACTGCTGTTTCAGAAACTCCAGCTGCCAATCCCACCTGATGAGACACTAGCGAGAGCCTGAAACAGAGACAGCCATCCAGCACATAACTCCGGAGGCCTCCACGCAAACCTGTGGCCTGCCTGCTCTGGCTTCACCTGCAGCGGACAAAGTTAGTTATCTGACAACGGTGAGGAGACACAGGCAGCCAGGAGACACCTGCAAAGACAGATCAGACCCTCAAAGGCCAAGGGGCGCTGAGCCTTGCTTGGCATGAGATAGCAACAGGGGTCCCAGGCATGGGGTCCTCCCTGAGTGAGGAGGAGACACTTCACAGGGAAGATGCTTTTGCAGTGAACACAGGGACGGAAGCGCCAGTGCAGTGAGGGTTCTTCAGGGCCACATGTCGTTTTTACATAATGTTTGGTGCCCTTCAGAGAGAGGCGGCTTCCAAGGCTTGTCATCACAGATACAGTGTTGCCACATATCAGCGCATGGATGGCAGGCCACATCCGCAGTTGGCCAGGCCCTAAACACCAACAGGGCACGGGCCCTGTGGAAGCAGGGGCACACGGCAGGTTCCTCAGCCATGGGAGTGCTGGCCTGCACCTCAGGCATGAGGGGCCAGCTCCACTCCGTCCTCAGCCCAAGTCAGCTGCCGCTTCCTTCACGCCTGCTGCGGCTCTCCGCAGTCTGCTCTGGAGTTTTTTTCTTGGACTTTTCTCTCAAGTAACAGGAGGCGGGGTCTACCTGCCTTTCGACTCTCTGTCTCTTTGGTGTGTTGTGTAAAACAAACACCATCCAGAATGTTCCTCAGGCACTTGTGTACACCACCAAGCCACACACATGTGATTTCAGAGGTACATTGTGTAACCAGCACCATGGGGTTCCCAGGGTAAGACAGGCCTCTCATCAAGGGACAAGGAGGCGGGAACCACAGCTATGACAATGGGGGTCAGGCCACCCTAAACCCCACCTGACTACTCAGGACACTGCGGGAGGCTAGTGCCCTCAGGAGCCAGGACACCCAATCTCTCCTCTCATACTGCTGGGGGCGCATGGGGAGGTGACTTCTCCAACAAGGTAATGGGATCTACCATGAATCTGCAGCATGGCCAGCCGGTCCCTGTGTGGTCACACGCACCTCTCGGCAAGGTTACGGGCAGGGGACCACAATGCTCTGGGCCCACTCTCCACCTAAGAGAGGGTCACCTAACTTACTTGCCAAACTGAGGCACTTGTATGGCAGGGATGTTGTGGATGATTATTAACTATTTAGGACAACAGGCCTGTGCCAGGGCTGTGCTGGGCAAAGCAGGTGTATGACCTCATAGCAGGCCCACGCACCTGGAAGCACCCCATTACACAAACCCAGTATTCTTGTGAAGAACACAATGCTCCTTCCTGGGGTATGAGGACCAACCTGGGGGGAGGGGGTGCTCATAAGACAGCAGAGGAGGGTCCCCTCTCCTGGTAGAGATTGCTGTGGACCCAGATCCACCTAGCCACATCTCTCACCTGGGCCCTATTCTCCTTTCTCTGGGATTGGCACGGGGTGGGGGTGGGGGGGAAGGACAATGCCACCATCCCCAGGCTGTACTCTCACAGTGTTGTGGAATGCCTAACCCACTGGCTTCCGATCAAGTACAGTTTTCACAGAACAAATCTTCTCTTAAAAAAAACCTTTTCCAAGGCCGGGCGGTGGTGGCGCACGCCTTTAATCCCAGCACTCGGGAGGCAGAGCCAGGCGGATCTCTGTGAGTTCGAGGCCAGCCTGGACTACCAAGTGAGTCCCAGGAAAGGCGCAAAGCTACACAGAGAAACCCTATCTCGAAAAACCAAAAAAAAAAAAAAAAAAAAAAAAACCTTTTCCTTAGCTTCCAACTAGAAAATAAAAGTTACTTCCATTCCCTTTTCAAGTTGAGGAATAAATTCTTTATGACACGCATATACACTCTGGTGAGCCACTCTGAATGCACTTCACAGTGAGTATCTGATCCTCAGATCCATACCCTCAGGGAAGCAGCTGCATCTGCCATCTGCCTCTTCTTCACCCACCCCCACCTCCACCTCCGCCCCTGCACCCTCCTCTCCCCAGGGAGATAGAGTGACTTCAATGGACACCTGGGTCAACTGAGAACCACAGAGAATGTGACTCACACACAGAGCTACAGGGCCAGGACTTTTGACGTCACTCACCAGGTGAGCGAGGTCAAGACTTGCAGGGGCATAGTGCTTCTTGCCAGTAACACCTTCCTCCGTGAAAACTGTCTGTGCCCGGAACACAGACTGGGCCAGGCACAGAGGCTCCCAGCACTCCTGGGAGGCTGAGGAAGGATTTCAAAGCCAGCCTGGGCTACATGGGCCAACTCTAACTTAAAAAAAAAAATCTTTTTAACTGGGTAGGGCCATGTGTGGTAGTGTATACCTTTAACCCCAGCACTGGGGAGGCAGAGGCTGATGGATCTCTGTGAGTTTGAGGCCAGCCTGGTCTACACAGTAAGTTCCAGGTTATCCAGGGATACATAGTGAGACCCTGTCTCAACAAGAAACACTTAGGTTGGGTCAGACTCTCAATGGACTCCAGCCCCAAGTGCTAATGGTTCCTTTGGATGCTCTGAGGCACAACTAATACCAAATAAGATAGGCACCGAGCTGGGCGGTGGTGGCGCACGCCTTTAATCCCAGCACTTGGGAGGCAGAGGCAGGTGGATCTCTGTGAGTTCGAGGCCAGCCTGGGCTACCAAGTGAGTTCCAGGAAAAGGCGCAAAGCTACACAAAGAAACCCTGTCTCGAAAAACCAAAAAAAAAAAAAAAAAAAAGATAGGCACCATGCCATCTTCTGGCAGTATGGGTCACACCAGAAGTGTGCCCCCTCCTCTAACGTGGCTTGCATCCTGGGAGCAGAGCACATCCCCAAAAGCAGCATGGCTCAGCCCCCAGAAAACCGCTCACTCATCAGTAGCATAGGTCAGCCGCAGCATGGTTCATCTCAATGTCCAATGTGCATGAACCTCTCAACATACATCCCAAGAAGGGGTCCAGTTCTGACACCCACGAAAGTTAAATACAGAGACAGAGGAAGCATGTAAAACAGAGAACTAGGAGGGTCGGAAGGTGGTTGCTATGGCTTTAGAACAGGAATTTGAAAATACAAATTCTTCTGAATTTCCTGTGTCTTGGAGGACTCAGTGTGTTTCTGAGTGGGAGTCTGCCACTAACAATTCTCGTACGTGGACTCGGAGGAAGAAGCAGTCAACTGTTACCCATAAACGCCAACTGGTTCCCACTGCACTTTTAAAATGCTGAGGAACAGCTAAGGGGCTGGCAGTGGAGAAGGGAACTAATGGGCACAGTGCTCACGTGCCAGGTCCACCAGGAGCCCAGGTCACTGAGGTCAAGTGCTGTCCACGGACTTCCACACCACTCTCCTCTTCAGGGGGTGCAGTGAGGGGACCTTCCCTGCTTCAGCTGCAGCACTAAAGCTTGGGAGAGAGTGAGCACACGTTTTCATGTGTACACAGAGAGAGGGGGGAGAGAGGGAGGGGGGTGGGGAAGGGGGAGAGTAGGGGAGGGAGAGAGGGAGACTATCAGGCAAAGCACAGTAAGAACCTGAAAAGCAGCATGCAAACTGCTTTACCCTCATTACATGGGGGCCCAAACCAGAAAGGCCTGAATCCTTATCAGTGGGTGAGAGACAGGTCACATGCCAGAGACAGGCCAGGCAGCTCAGAACAGCCCACGCCAGCACTGGCAGTCTAAACAGCTCTCTCTCCGGCAGCGGAGCCACAGGGAGAAGGATCCACCAGTATTCTGGAAAAGTCAGGAAGTGGGGATGATAGCAGGCACTCACCTATCCTGAAGTAATGGCAAGAAATTCAGCTACTGCTCCAGCCACTGAGTAGCCAACCCAAACCAGGGCCAATCAACTACCTGATCTAGGACTGCTTCCTGCAAGAAGACACAGAACTTGGAAATCCCTTCCACGGGGTCACAGAGTTAACTCTTGAGAATCAACAACGTAAACTCCTAGGAGACCTTTCAGAGCTCTGCTCTTGAAATCAGGGTCTGTGGAGGGCATTGCTGCCGTTCCCTCAAGGCCCTAAGAACTGACAGGAGAAAAGTGGAGCCAATCCCAAGAGCTCAGTTCTGACAGAGCCAGCGGGACGAGCAGGAGCCCCGGGAAGGCACCCACGAAAGACACGGGGACACCATCAGAGGCAGGAAGGCCAAGAGCTTAGGAACTAGAAGTTGGCGAAAGTGCCGACCAAGACTTAATAAAGACTTGTGACGTGCTCCAGTGCTTGGTGATACTGTGGCGCTCCCTTCAGAACTGCCCAGCAGCACTTCGTCCAACCACAGTTAAGAAGATAGCGAGGTCCAGAGCAGCGGTGTGCACAGGATCCCTGGCACGTACAGGAGAGGTTATCCCCTCCCCAGATAAGAGAATAACAGAGAGAAGGGGCGTCCCACGGCCAGGATTCTAGCAGGAGGAGAAAAGTCCACCGGGGTCCCGCGTGTGCACAGGCAAGCCACAAGGCACCAGATGCTCAGGGCCCCCCCGCAGCCTCGGCCTTTTCCGCCACCAGACACACTACCTAGTCCAGACCCAGTGAGTCCCCAGGGTCCTCAGGATGCTGCCCAACCAGGTCGGTTAAACCAATATTATGTCTGGATACAAAACACCTTCCTGCAAAAGGCTCCTGGCTTGGCCCCCAGCTGCTGGAGTCAATCATCGGGAGGTAACTGAACGGTGAGGACTCAGACCTGATCAATGGATTAATAGTGATGAATTCATACATGGATGGGGTCCCTGGGAGCTGCTGGAAGGAGCACTGGTGGGAAAATTGGGGGACTAGGAGTTTGCCCTGTCTCTGGGACCCCACCTGTCTCCACCTCTCTCCTCCCCCACCCGCTTCCTTCCTGGCTACCCACCAGGAAGTAAACAAGCCCCTTTGATCTTCCATCTAACCCCACCATTATGTTCAGCGCACCTTGCCTGGTCTGAAACGATGAGCCAAAAATACATTTTCTCCTTTCAACTGTTATCTGCGATGCCGAAAAAAGAACACATCTGACCACTAACACTTGCTGACGTTCAGCTTGCCTCTCCACTCTGAGGTGGAGACCCAAGGATGGGGATCGCCGCCTGACAAGGTGTCAGCGCGTAAACCACACCAAGGCTGAGAAGACCCTGGGAAGAGCACCCCAGGAGCAAGACAGAGACGAGGTGGAAGGAAAGAAAGTCTGGTCAGCTATGACTAGTCAGTCAGCCAGCCATTAAGACAAAGAGTAGACCGACAGACATGACTCTGTGCCATGGGGCCATGATGTCACCTGAACAGGAAGAGGATGGGGAGTACAAGCCCCAGGCTGGTCTCCGTCAAAACGGGATCTGCTGCCCCAAACCAGGGAGGCAGGCCAGGCCAGATACAGCAGGACTGTGGGCCCTGCAGAGGGGCCTGTTCTCTTCTCAAACGGCTAGGCAGGCTGTCAGCGGCCCCATGAAGAGGGAGAGCAGAAGTCCGACGAGAAGCCGTACAGCGCCGACTCATGGTGTCCGGTCCATACTGGCCCCACTCATGGAGCATGAACCGCATGCGAGGGCTACGTCCTCGACAGTGCAGGCACCAGGGAGTGGGCACTAGGGCCGGCCTTGTTTTCAGAGGAGGAAACAGACTGAAGAAGCTAACCAGCAGGTACAGGCGGAGGCAGAGACAGATGTAAGGATCCAGGAAGACGGATGCCTAACCTCCAAAGCTCTGCATCGACCCTGAGTTTCTCAGCCATCAGCATCCCAGTAGAGCAAAAATAGTACCTATTCAATCTTGTATTTCCAGGGCTGTAAAAAATGGCTTTCTATTGATTTGTATTACAAATAAACAGCTCTCTTACCTGCGTTTAACTTGGTGAAAAGAACATCTGTAAGTCTGAGACGTGGGCATCTCATCCACCCTGTTTGTGTCAGGCACAGGGCACAGGCACCCAGTAACCATTTGTATGCTCAGTTTGGAACACATCTGCAGACAGAATTCCTGGGCAGAGAGGCACCACACATGCCTGTTAATAGTCATGCCATCTCAGCTAATGGTAAACTGAGGACAGTGCTCCTGTTTCTAGAAACTTAACTGGCTGTAATGAATCAATCCTCTTTGCCCATGGTCATTAAATTCAGTCCTCAGCATGAAATAAAAGCCTCTGAGGCTCGCTTGTCCTAATGAGCAGACATTCAATAGGGTTCCACAGAACAGTGGGCAAGATTCAAGGCAAGGGATGGAAAATAAAGGTTAAATATGCAGCTGGGGTGACTGCTCAGAAATGTCCCATCAGAACACACCAGAGCCGGAAGACAGGCGGGTGCTGGACAAGCTTGTCTAGCTGCCGCCTTGTAAGTTAATGATAAACTTTACAAGTCCATCCTATGGATTGTTACCACCACCACGCTGGAGACAGACCATGCATTAGCCTGGGGTTTTATGCCTAAGGAAACACTTACTTCAAATACCAGAAGGGCCTTGGTGGTTAAGTGGTTTCACTTTGTGTCCGGGAATACGGACTCTGGGGACTGAACAGGAAGGCCTGGATCCTCGGAGCGGCCAGTCCAGTGAGTTAAGTCTCTTAGAACAGGCAAGCTCACAGTGTACCCTGATGTCTGTGATAAAAATGAAGAAGCCGAGCCCAGTGGGCACGCCTTTAATTCCAGTACTCAGGGGGCAGATGCAGGTGGATCTCTGTGAGCTTGAAGCTAGCCTGGTCTATGTACTGATTCCAGGACAGCCAGAGCTACATAGTAACACCCTATCTCAAAAAAGAGGAGGAAGAGGAAGAAAAAGAATGGGTGGTGGTAGTAGGTGATGCATATGCATGCTTACAAGTTTCTAGACTTTTGGAGAAGTGCAGAGTAAGTGCTCGAAGCCCTCTGGAGCCCAAACGGTCTTTTTCTAATATATAAAAAGATGAGAGACTAGAGAGATGCTCAGCAGTTCAGAGAGCTGGCTGCTCTTCCAGAACTTCGCTTTGCAGCGCCCGCTCATAACGGTCAGCTCAAACTCCACCCTGGGTGATCCTCTTCTGACCTCTGCAGGCGTCAGACATGAACATGCTGTACTTACATACATACATGCAGGCAAGGAGGCCACGCACATAAAATACGAGGAAAATTTAAACCAGCGGGACATGGTGGTGCAGGCCTACCATCCCAGCTACCCTTGAGGCTGAGGCAGGATGACCGTAAGCTTGAGATCTGCCTGGATACAAAGTGAGTTCAAGGCCAGCCTGAGCAACTTAGGGAGACCCTGTCTCAGAAAGCAAAAAGACCTGGGGCCATAACTCAGGGGTAGAGCACCTGCCTAGCATGCAGACAGTCCTAGGTTCAATTGCTAATTACCAAGGAAGGGAGGGAGGGAAGGAGGGAGGGAAGGAAGGAAGGAAGGAAGGAAGGAAGGAAGGAAGGAAGGAAGGAAGGAAGGAAGGCCGGCCTTCAGGTTTTTCCAAGTTTTCCATCTTAGACAAAGTGTGTTACGTGCAAAGCAAATTCTGGGAGGCAGAGGCTCACAGAAGCTCTGGCAAGGCCTAAAACCTAATAAACCTAATCACTCAGACATGAACAAAATAAAGCTCCTGACCTACAGAAATATGAGAGGAAAATCAAATCCCCTCCACATGAACCAGGAAGGCCAGAGGGAGAGGACCTTTGTGAGGAGCGTGGCCTCGGAAGCTCTGTTCCTGGGTGCCAGGCAACAGTACTCCACACCTTGCTTCAAATTATTTTGTTTTCTCTTTGCAAAAAAAAAACAAATCATATCCACCACCAATTCCTCCCTCCCACTGCCTCAGGGAAGCCCTGGGGATGGGGTGGGTGCGGGGAATGCAACCAATACTGCCCCCCCTTTTTAAAGTTTAGAGGGCTTGGCGCCAGGTGGCCAGTGCCTTTAATCCCAGCACTGGGGAGTCAAAGGCAAGCAGATCTCTGTGAATTCAGGACTAGCCTGGTCTACACAGTGAGATCCTGGACAACCAGAGGCACACAGTGAGAGTCACTCAAGTAAAGTCTTTTTGGGGGGTGGGGGTTGAGACAGGGTTTCTCTGTGTAGCTTTGTGCCTGTCCTGGAACTCACTTGGTAGCCCAGGCTGGCCTTGAACTCACAGAGATCCGCCTGGCTCTGCCTCCCAAGTGCTGGGATTAAAGGCGTGCACCACCACCGCCCCGGCTCAAGTAAGGTTTTCGAAGAGTATTCAAGCACTCAGCTAACTAACCCTGGCAGCCCAGGGCTAATGCCTGCCCAGGGCTGGGGAACCTGAGCAGTCAGTGTGTGGTGGTAAACTTGCTGAGCCTCTCCTCGGACCCAGGCCCCGGGTCTTAGCCCTTCTCTGGACTAAGACACTGAATCTGCACAGGAACTGCAAGTTGTTACTGTCCTCTGGCAAAAGCGCCTAAGCAGGACCACACGGGGCGGGGCCGCCTGTCCCAGGTACTCGGCTGCAAACAGAAGCCCCCCCCCAGGCTGCTTCCAGAAGGTTCTGCTGCTTCCTGTCAAAGGGGCCACACTCCCCACCTCACACACCTACCAGGAAGTGTCCCTGACTCCACATACGCTCTGTAAGCTGTTTAGGATACACGGTATGACTTAGACTGCACCCTGGCACGTTGGCCACCTCACGGTGCAGGAGCTGTGCACCTCCACACGCCCATGCGGTTGTTCCAGGGTAGAGCAGTGTATACCGTGGCGTGTACCGGCTTCGCCTAGACAAGAGTTCTCTTTCATCTACCGGCCTGTACTCACTGCCGGGAACTGACCCAGGACAAAATACCTATGGCAACGTTTTCCTAGCACTGAGGACTCTTTAGCAACCTCGGGCCTCAGAGGGAGCTGTGGGGCTTTTATCGTCTCAGGGATTCTGACTGTGAGGAGAGGAAGGTGCGATGGAGGAGGCTCAGTTCTGTAGAGTAAGTTGCATAATCCACGAGATGAGAATAGTCCGTCTCTTTTTTCCCCTCTTACAAAAGAAACTATAATCTCACACATCTTGGGAGATAACCATATTACAAGAAAAATCATAACCGTGTCTGGAAAAAGTCAAGTTAATTTCAAGACTTAGACTCAAGTTTAAAATCCTAGCTATGAGCAGCTGTGTACAGGAATATGGTAGAGGAGTCAAGAGAACACATTGAGAGCAAGGAGGTTTAAAAAAAATGAGAGTAACATAATAATAAAAATGAATAACATACCATAACTCACATACCAGATGCACTGTCAAAAAACTGAAGAGTAGGAATATCTACCTCCTAGAGCGAAAATGCCACTACAGAGGAAAAACAGCAACAGAAAGAAACTAACCTGAAATTTTACCTAGATTGAGGAAATATAAGACAGCCGAGGGCCTGCCTGGGGGCAGTACAAAAGTAAAAGACAGCACCTACTTAGAACGAGCATGTGCTCTGGGACCCCGGGAGGCTGGCACACCCACGGCGAGTCTCCCCTGGGGACAGGAAGACCACCCCTTCACCTTCCACGGGGGAGAACTTCACTCCCCACTCTCATTCTTTCCTTACTGGAAGGTCAAAGTCGGAAGGGAATTAACTAGAAAAATCACAGTGGGTACATTCCCCCTCGGGGAAAAAAACCCACATCTAAGGCCAAGTGTCCGGCTCAGAGAAAGCCAGAAAGAGCCGGCTCGGGTCGATCCTCCGTACCCGGGCGCTCCTCAAACCTGTGACCACCCGGCGCCAGCTGCCGGACAATAGGTCCTTGTGCCGAGCGCCGGGGAAGATGCGCCGTCCCGGGGCAGATGCTCTCTTTTCTGCACACACCCCTTTGCTCCGTCCTGACCCATGGCTGCCACCTCCCTGGTCTCCCCCGATGAGGCACGCTCCGTCACTACCCGAGCTGGGGCGCCCAGAAGGACCGGGAACTGCGCACTCGGACCTGGCCGGCTACTTTCAGAGACGGCAAACTTCACTTCTGACTCCCCGCTCACCCGCAGCCCTGGACCCACCTCCCAGTCGGTCCCCGTTCCCCGCGCGGGCCCGCCCCGCTACAACTGAGCGCGACCCCCGGCGTGGGTGTCCCTTAACCCCGGGATCGCCAGGGCTGCAACTGCCTTCCCCGGGTGGGCCTGGCCGAGCGCAGGTGAAGGGCGGCGCGGACCCTTCGGCGGGACGTTCCCGGCCTGGACCCCGATCCCGATCCCCATCAATCCCGACCCTGGCCCCGGCCTGGGCCCCAGCCCTAGCCCAGCGCGCCACTCCACTCACGTATCTGCGCACGAGCGTCCTCAGTAGGCTGCAGTCCATGGTGGCCGCTCCGGGCTCTGCGAGCCCCGCGGGCTGCAGGCGCTAATGCAGCCGCCCCCCGCCCGGTCACGGCCTGGGCGGCGCGGGGGGCGGCCGCGGCCCCTCCGCGCTCATGCCCCGCCGCCCGGCGGCCAAGGGACGCGGCTCGCGCGCAGGCGGGCTCGGAGGAGGCGGCCCGCGCCCCGCGCTGCTCCCCGTCGGGCCGGCGCGGCCTGCGCTCGCTCGCTGCTCCGCGCCTGCTCCTCCCGCGGCCGCCGCGCCTCTGGAGCCGGCTCTGCCCCCGCTGCGCCCCGCGCGTCACGGGCGCGTGTGAGCATGCGCGCGCCGCAGCCCCCGCCCCGGCCCCGCGCGCGCGCGCGCGCCTCGACTCCCTAGCGCGCGCCGCCGCCGACGCCGCCCTGTTGCTTCCGCCTCCCTGCCGGGCGGGAGGGCGCTATCATCGCCCTCCTGTGGCTCGCCGGGTGCAGGTTCCCCATCTCCCTGGGCTCACTCCTGTTCTGGAAAGGAAGCCTGGCCGTGAGCCCGGGGCCCCGATGGCAGGTCCGGTGGGCCTGAGCCCCTGAGCCTGTGGGTCACGCCTCCCGCCGTGGCGTGGACAGAAGGCGCAGGATCCTCAGGTGGCTGCAGGGTGCAGACACCACCACCCCTTTTAGGACTTCCTCCCTTGGAGACCCAACCAAACATGTCCTGATCCGGCCCTTAGGACTACTTCTACCAGCTGCTGGGGCCCTGTCTCGGGTCCTCCATCCAGACCCAGGCCTCTGGGTTTTGCCTGGTGATCCAGTCCCCAGTCAAGTGCTTCCTGCTACTGGCTTTCAGCTAAATACCACCTCTAGCACCCCCAGTTCCAGGTGGGAAGCCTGCACAACGTTCCTTACCTCCGGGTCCCCCTTACCTAGCTGATGTTTACTGGTTCCACATCCCTTGCTTTTGCTTCAGATAACCGTAGAACCCGATGTGGACTAAGGATCTGCAGTGGCCACTCAGGAGCACCCGACCGGCGGGGCTTAGAAACGTATTTAAGACCATTCTGAAAGGGTGTGGGGGAGATCTGGTACTGCTACAGTTCCGGTTCGACACAGATGACCGCGGATGAGTTCCAGTGAATAAGCAGAAAGGCCCCCTGAGCCACCAGCTTGCTTTTTCCCTTTTTCCACCCCATCTCCCCACGGCCCTCTGCCCTGCTCTTCACCTGGGTTCCACACCCATGTCTCACCACACGGCACCCGCTGCAGACACTGAGCCACTCGGGGCGAACGTGTCTCCCTCCAGCCTTCCTGGACTTGCCATGAGCCTGGTGGTGGTGGAAGGCAGCTGACACTGGTAGCTAGGTGTGGACTCTTGAGGACGGACAGCCCCTGTGCCTGGGGACTAATGGCTGGCCCTGCACCTGGTGGTTCTGTGGCCATGACTGCACGCTCATGTGTCCCTGGTGATACCATCTAATTTCTACCACGACCCGGTACTGATAGGATAAACTGTAGACTTCTGGTGGCATACACTTGGAATGGGTGAGCCTGGCACAGACCGGTCTCAGGATGAAGACTTCCTATCTTTAGAGAATGTCTGTTCTACGCAGAGACGTGTGTTCATTTTCTCTTCCTTTCTTTTTTCTTATTTTCTCATTTGGATTTTTGAGGCAGAATCTTTATCCTAGGCTGGCCTCCAACTCTATGCCGTCTTCCTGCCTCTTAAGTGTTAGGTGTGCAGGAGTGGGCCCCATGCCCAGCCTACTCTTCATACTGAGGAAAGCATGTCCCTAGAGGTACACATCAGGAGTGACTTCATCCTTGTCCTCTAAGCCTTCACCCTTTGTGGGGCTCAGGCTACTGTCTGGGTCCTCCCAGCTAACACCATTCTATCAAGGGGCTGGCTTATTCTAAATGAGACAGCTAACGAACTGGGGAGGAACTTGGTGGGAGGATGCTTGGTGAAGATGTTTTAATAGCGCTGGCCCAGGACCACTCTTAAGAAAACATGCTCCCCTTTTGAGAATGGAAGCTGTTGTCTGGGGGCAATGCCCAGTGCCTTGCAGCCTCCTTACAGGTATCCGAGGATCAGAGGTGGTAGCCTGAGGAACGTATTCATGCTGGGCACAGAAGCATGAGAACGTGAGCTCATCAGGGAATACTATAGATCCATTAACCCGTCCTAACCAGAAACTTACTAACCTAAGAGTCAATGCGGATATGTTTAAACCAGGTAAGCTGGGTTTTCCATTATCAACAGATGTCAGCGCTTTTCACCTATAAAAAACAAATCAGTTAGGACGCTGTTAACATAGCAGAAACTCCAACTTCTTCTTTGAACCTGTTAGCCATTGCTGTGTAAGAAGCCGCTACCCATGCAGGAGGTGTTTAAGCCTCGGGCAGCCAGCATTGGCCAGGGCTCCTGGGCTTGGCAGGTTGTTCTGCCCTCCCTGGTATTGGCTGGGAATCTCCAAGCTACCACATTCTTCTGGAGGCTTTGCCAAGGTAGGATTGTCCCCATGTGACTCGAGTCACATGCACAAGTGTCCCTAGATGGAGAACTGGAAGCCTGAGGGGTGGGGTTGTTCCTCTTCTCAAAAGGCTTCTTACGACTCAGTGGTCTAGCCTGGACTTCTTCACACAGTGGTTGGGTCTCTCAAGAGCCAAAATGGACACTACAGAGCCCCAAAAGGCTGCGTTTGGAGTCCCCAGAGCGTTCCCTCTGCCACACTCTTCTGGAGAAAGTGAGCTCCTGTGCCTTCTGCCTCCCTCCATAGGAACACCAGTAAGCCATATGTCCAAGAGAGCCTCCAGGTCACACAGGTGCTGCCCCAAGACAGCAGGCCACGTCCACTTACTTCCTGTGCCTCCCACAATCCCTTCCAGCTCCCTGACCTTTTTTTTTTTTTCCTGGAATCTTCTTCTGCAGAATAAGATCTCATTTCATGATCCTTTTTTGGTAAACCCCGCCCCTCCCCTCCACCTTCTTAGTTCCCTTTAGTTCCGGGTAATGGCTTCCTCCCTTAGTACTTTAGTGGCACCAGTGAGTGCGGTGTGCTTCTTCGCTCAAAGCAGCTCATCTAACCCTCATAGACAATGATCGCTCGGGGAAGTTTGTCTGTTTGTTTTTACAGCGCTCGCCCAGGACTACTCTGTCGAAGGCATTTTGCCCCAGTGCTTTTTAAAGCTAGCTGAGCTCTGAGCAGGTGAGAAAGACTGCTGGGGCTGGCTACGGCCATCGATCTTTCACTCTCTGGCACAGCTAGGGACCTTGTAGGTACAGGTGCTTGACAAATTGTGGAAAGATTAAATTACACATGGACTGCCATTTCGGCCACTGGGCATCAGCAGGAAGAACAAAGGGAGCTGGTGACGCATTGCCAAAGAAAAGAAAAACCATGGTCCACAGCAGTTCATCCGGGACAGACTCCTGGGACTGTGTAACAGCCCTACAGAGGGAGGTCCCAGACGCAGAATGTCCTTGAGATCGCGCTAGCAGCCAGGTTCCGCAACACTTCCCTGGAACGTATCTAGGAGGTGTTCATGGGGCCATACCAGAGTTTATTCATTTATTCTGAGACGCTTTCACCACGGAGTGTGCGATGTGTTGGTTAGAGTTACCATAGCTATGATTAAACACACCAGTCAAAAGCAGCTTGGGGAGGGAAGGGTTATTTCTCTGAGAACTCTCTGGTCACGCTCCACCACAGAGGGCCATCAGGGCAGGAACCTATCACAAAGGGAAGTCAGGACAGGAACCTGCAGGCAGGACCTGAAGCAGAGGCCATGGGGAAACACTGCTTACTGGCTTGCCCTTCATGCCTTGCTTTCTTGTACCACACAGCATGGCCTACCCAGAGGTGGCCCTGCCCTGATGGGCTGGAGGTGGGCCCTCCCACATCAATCATCTATCAAGAAAATGCTGCACAGACAGACCTACAGGCCATTTTCTCAACCGAGATTCCCTCTTCCCAGGTACCTCCAGGTGTCTGTCAAACGGACAAAAAAACAACTAACACATCCAGGCTAGCCCTAAATTCATGCTCCACCTGCCCCAGCCTCCCAGTGCTGGGATTAAAAGTGTGCACCATAACTGGGCATACGTTTTATAAAATGAAGAAATTCATAAATCCAGGCAAGTTTAAAACACACTGGTGGGTACAGCAAGATGGGGAGCTTTTCTACGGGCCTCAGATGATATTTGATGACATTCCTTAGCTTTGGGGTTGGTGGAAGCTAGTGGTCTGCTAAGTCAATGGATTCCGAAAGGTTTTTATCTGTTAGTCACGGGATGTTAGTTCTGACACACAGAGGTGGCCAAGGAGAGGCTATTCGGGGGACTAAAGGTAGCTCAGGAACTGCTTCTGGAACTGCAGCATTCCAACCTCTCCACGTCACTGTGGTTCTAATCAGCTAACCCCGGTAGACGAAGCTCCCTCCAGGAATTCTCCTGGACAGGTCTCTGAGGTCCCCACCCCCACCCCCCCCCCCCCCCCCCCGCCCAAAGTGCTGGATCTTTCCTTCCTCAAGTTCTCCAGTCAGGAGAGCGTTCCTTCCAGTCAGGGGGTCCTGGTGCCTCCAGAGGATCTGTTTTCCTAAGTGGTTGCCTCCCCCCCCCCCCCCGCCCCAGTGAGATTTTGGGGATACTTTGCTTCTCAACATCTTATTTTTCTCTTATTTTTCAGAGAGACCGTATAAAAGGAAAATATGCTAGAAGTTTTTTGTTTTGTTTTTTTTGAGACAGGGTTTCTCTGTGTAGCTTTGCACCTTTCCTGGAATGCACTCTGTAGCCCAGGCTGGCCTCGAACTCACAGAGATCCACCTGGCTGCTCTGCCTCCGAGTGCTGGGATTAAAGGCGTGTGCCACCACCGCGCCCACCCCACCCCACCCCACCCCGGCCAGCTAGGAGTTCTTTTATCCTTTACACTCTCTCATTTTAGTTCTCTGAAGGATCGATGGTTTTCACCCCAGTTTTCTTAAAAGGAAAACAAAACAAGTGCTGTGGTGTGTAAAATTACCAATAAAGCAAATGAAAGCAGTTTGTTGTACCCATTGATTTGAACAGTAATTTTAATATAAGCTGTTAGTGCGTCTCTGACAGATTAAATAAATGGTAGGCTATCTGAAATATGAGTTGGACAGTCATTTGCAATTCATCATTATTCAAGGCAATTTGCGTTTTTGCTTGAGCAAGCCTCTTGGATATTATATAACATGGCTTTAAAAAATGTTCTATTTATACTTTCCAGAAAATAAGGAAAATGGTCTCTCTTGCCCCATTGCTCTTATAAATAGGAAGATAAAGTGTTTTTCCTTAAAATATCTCCCACTTATTGTAATTTGTAAGAATATTTGATCGGTTTTAACTGGAAATTACCTAAGTGTACTCAGAACATGCTGGGTACGGTGGTGTATGCCTGGAAACACAGCACTTAGGAGGCCGAGGTAGGAAGATCAAGAGTTTAAGGCTAGTCTCGCCCACAGAGTGAGAACTTACATCAAAAAGATAAAATTGTAAAAAGCCAAAAAAAAAAATTATGTTTTAAGAAATTGGAAGCTGGATGTTGCGGTACCCCCTGTAACCCCAGGCCTTGGAAGACAGAGGCAAGAGACTAAGGAGTTTAAGGTCAGCCTTCAGCTACGTACCGAGTTCAAAGCCAGAAGAGAACTCACCTGGAAAACATACGAAGAGGAAAGAAAATACAGAAGAGAACTCACCTGGAAAACATACGAAGAGGAAAGAAAATACAGAAGAGAACTCAGCTGGAAAACATACGAAGAGGAAAGAAAATACAGAAGAGAACTCACCTGGAAAACATACGAAGAGGAAAGAAAATACAGAAGAGAACTCACCTGGAAAATATACGAAGAGGAAAGAAAATACAGACGAGAACTCACCTGGAAAACAAACGAAGAGGAAAGAAAATACAGAAGAGAACTCAGCTGGCAAATATACGAAGAGGAAAGAAAATACAGAAGAGAACTCAGCTGGCAAATACAGGAACAGGGAGAGGAAGGAAAATGGCTCGGGCGGGCAGTAGAGCGCTTGCTGCGTGAGCGTGGGGACCTGAGATCAGCTCTCCAGCACCCATGTGAGAAGCCAGTCCGTGGGCATGTGTCTGCAATTCCAGCCCTGGGGAGGCAGAGACAGGCAGGTCCTGGGGGCTTGCGCCCAGGAGTCCAATAAAAACATTGATCTCCAAGTTCAGTAAGAGACCTGTCTCAGAAGTAAAATGGAGGATGATAGAGGCAGACGCCTAGCACCAACTTCTGGGTTTTGTACATGTTTCTGTGCGTTTACTACACACACACACACACACACACACACACACACACACACACACACACGCACACACGCACACACGCACACGCACAAGCCTTATTGAAGACATTATGGTAAATCAAATAAGATCTATAGGATTTCATTTATATGAGGTCCCTAGAGCTACCAAAGTCATAGCAACCAGGAGGACCTGCAGGTGCCAGGAGCCGGGGAGGATGGGCAATGGGTGTTTAATGAGGCAGATTCAGCTGGGAAGGCAGAGTGTCCTAGAGGTAGATGTGATTGGCTGCTATGATATTGTGTGACCGTGCACATGACCCTGAATTTAAAATGTTTAAAGGAGGAGTTTGATATTTCATAATTTTCGTCTCATTGAAATCAATTGGTGTCCTAGGATGAAAGCTAATTTCATGTGTTAATATTCTGACTTCAATTCCAGAAGACAGAGCTCATGTGCTAGAAAACTCTTTCTTTGGTAAAACATAGTACATATGAGTAGGACTCTATGTGGACATTCTACACAGACATGAAGCCTGCCCAGACCAAATTCTTCCTCTCTTTCCCACTCCCTCCCCACTCCCAATACCTAGCAGCCACCACTCTTTCTGATTATTTCAATGTCTTTTGGCTTCCACCTAGGAAAGAACACAAGGCTCTTGTCTTCCCGTGCTCCGGCTCCACCCATCTTCCTCCAAGTGGCAGGACCTCATTCTTTATGCCTGGTGACACTCAATGGGTGTGTGTGTGTGCCTCGTTTCCTTTATTCTTTCATCTGTGATGGGCTCTGGGCTGATGCTCTCTCGCGAGGTCATTGGGGGTTTTGCTGATCTCAAAGCCAGAGACCATCAGGAGACAGCGGTTCAGCCATGTGAATACGAGGAGACAATCGGGGACCTTCGTGCTCTTGCATTGACCCTGAATCATCTGAGTTGCTTGCTTGTGTTGGGTGAGATTCAACCCGGATCACTTGAGGGAGTGAGGAAGGCAGTGCCGGAGGCTCGTCAGGAAGCAGGAATTTCTAAGTGCAAGCCTGTCATCTCAAAGGTCAGTCCTTGTGGGGAGGGGGCCTCTTTTCCAGATGAGGAAACCTAATTCCCCAATCTTACACGGGAAGACAGCCAAGGCAGGGCTCATCTCAGCCACATTGGCTCCTAAGGCCAGGCCTCCAGTTACATCACGCCTCTCCATTACAGCCATCGCCAGCCACACCTCTTCTCATCACCCACGACCTCTGACATTAAGCTAATCTCTGTCACCAGGGCAGGCCTGGGGTGTGAGAGAGCTGGACTGGAGTCTTCTTCCCAAAACCTTTTCTCTCTCAACCTTTCCCTCCAGACTCGTCCTGCTGGAAGATGGACGGAAGAGAATCATAAATGTGGCTCTGGTGCCAGGCAGAGGGACCAGATGTCCTTCAACAAGTCCCTCAGGACCCCAAGCCCCATTATGTGTCCAGGACAGTAACAGCACCTACCTCTTGGATTGCTCTGAGAAGTGCATGAACAAATTCATCCCAGACCAAGGCTTTGCTCAAGGCCTGGCCCAAGTGGGCATCTACCCAGGCAAACTTGTCCTTCTTCCTGAACACTGCCCTGCTCCTGGCCTTGTAGAGGCCAAGTGTTGGCCTCATCTTCCTTGTCCCCCAGGCCCAGCACCCCATGTCCTCTCACCGGCGTTGGGTTCCTGCTGTTTACTCACATGTGGGGTTGGACTCCGTGCTGAGAAGCAACTTGACTGCCACCACCCGGTTCCATGTCCCCAACTGACCGTGAGTCCTTGGTGCTCACTGAGTGCTGACGCACACCTTCACATCCCTTCCCTCTGTGCTGGCCACTGCACACAGAGGCAGAGGGTGAGGCTGAGGGGCAGGTAAGATCCCAGCCGCCATCTCTGCTCTTCCTTCCAGCTCTCAGATTGAGACTCCAGAAGATACCAGGCCAAGGTGGAGACAGAGCATCAGGGAGGGAAAAAAAATAGCATCTTGAGCAGGTAGAAAGAGATCTGGCTGCCTCTTACTCCTGAGGGTCTGGGAGAAGGCTCTGGATAAAACAGGAAGTTAGTACTAGTCTCAGTTCAAAGGCCTTGCAGGAGAAGGTGACCCAGCATCCCACATTGCAGCTTCACGTTCAACATTAACAGGCATGGTGGGTTGGTGTGGGGGAGCACACGGAGACCCATGGGTCTGCTCACTGGGAGCCAAAAGACCGTCAGGGTGAAGCGGTTTCCCCAACTCAAAGGAAGATGGCTCAGTGAACATAGTCACATTAAGTGGAGAGGCCACAGCTAGATGACACCCATGTCCAGGGTGCCCAGGAGTGTAAGGATGCTCAGGGGTGTCCCTTTCCTTTGTATGTGGTCCCCTTTGTATGGTGGTACAAGAGTCCTGTATCTAGTTGCTGACTATCACCATATGGGGTTCCTGAATAAGTCCCACTTCCTCTCTGAGATTTTGCAGCTTGAAGCTTTCTCCCAGATCCACCTCCCACCTGTAAAAGATAAACGACCCTGCCGGAGGATGGCACTCCTGTGACCTCGGACCTGTTGCTAGTCCCAGTGTCCCAGTGAGGCTGGTGTCACAGTCCTCCTTCCTTCCATGGAGCCATGCTGTGTGTCCTCCAAGGCTGGTCCCTGGGATTGAACCCACAGAGGCAGAAGGCTGGGACAGTCTGATAAACGGATCTTAGCAAGTCCCAGAATGTGTCCTGATATTCAGTCCCCAGGAGGCATGTCCTCGCGGTGTGCTCCATTCAAAAAGACCACGCATGTTGTTCCCGTCTTCTCTGGAGAGGACATTTGTAGAACGAAGGCCAAGAAAGACCAGGATTCTTCTGTACATTCCTGTAAGAGTGTGCCAAAAGTTTGTTTTCTGTTTCACAATGAATTTTGTTATATGAAAAAGATGTGTTTTAATTTTGCCAGACAGATACATTTGCATTACTTTTTGGAAAACTGGATGGCACAGTTCACCCAAATCTTGATGTGAGTGAGGGTGGCCACTCACAGCCTTTTGCCTCTTCTTCCTGTTTCCAATATTCTCAATCCTTGCTGGAACTTCTCAAAGACACCCCAGCTGGCTAGGAGCGTGACGCAGTTGGTTGGCTCTTTCCTGCTCTCCCTCTCCCTCCCCGGGCCATGACACAGCCCTGAGGGGTTTTCACCACAAGTGCCCACTAAATCGCCGATCTGTGACATTATTGAGATTGATGGAATACATGTTCTCATGGCACAGGCTTCATAGGCTCTCCTCGTGTTCCAACGGAGTCTTCTTCCTCCTTCCATCTTTTTCCTTAAAGATGATTGTTGCCCTCCCTGTTCTGTCTTCTTGGTTCTTACATATTTGCTACTAATTCACAACCAGATTCTGACAAAGTTGTAAGATCTTTCAGGCCTAGCACAGTGCTTTACTCCTTTAATCTCAGAACTAGGGGGGACTAAAGCAGGGTTTCAGCAAGTTCGAGGCTAAGCCTGAGCTGTGGGAAGGGCTGGCTGGTAGGGAACAGTGAGTGGTCTCTACAATGAGACCAGGTCCTGTCTACAGACAATAAGACAAGGGACCCCAGGCCTCCATTACAAGACACTGAGTTCTGCCAAGAGCCAGTGAGCTTGGAAGGCCTCCCTGGCCTCAGCTGGCACCCACCCTTCTTCTCTTGCGCGTGCTCAGCCTCTGCTCAGCCTCCTCATTCAGGGAGGTCTGCCATGGGGCCGCCTATCAGTTCCTACCGGGCCCCCCAACTGCTGCCTGCTAACCCAACCCCCCCTCCCCTCCCCACCGAGGGACTCTCAAGTCTGTGCTTCCAGAGCAGAAGATCATTCCTGGCCGGTTAGCATTCATCGTCTTCCCTGGGATGGAGGACAGTTGCTGGCAGTCACGTGTCTCTCACCCCTTCCTTCGGGATACCTTTGCTGCAGGCTAGTCTTTGCTTCGCTTCTTCTCTCGCCTGGGATGGGGGAGGGGACTCTGGTGTCTGACCAGCGCAGTGGGATCTACATCCATCCTTCTTCTGTCCCCAGGACAGCCGGCGGGGCTTGTCCATCTAGGGCTGATGGCTTTTACCACGATGACCCAAATGCAGTGGGAGTGTTCACAGCCCAGCATGGGATGGACTTGCCTGTGGTGTGGCCTCCGCATGGCCCCAGGTCTCAGCCTGGCCTTGTCATTGTCTGAGTCTGTTTTCTGATATCGCCCTTCCAGCTTCCTTCAGTTCCGCCAGCCCTTTGGCCTTGCAGTCCGTCCCCTTTGTCTCTTAAGAATGACTGATTCGGAGTGACCTTTGCACAGATGAGAGGGAAGGGTCCAGTTTCAATCTTTCACATGCAGCTATCCAGTTCCCTAGAACCATTTGTCTCACTCTAGACAAAAACCAACTTAAAGAAAAAAAGATTCCTTACTGTAAGACCCCGACTTCTGGACCTGCCAGAGGAAAGCAGTTCAAGACATAAGCATATGCAACAACTTCCTGAACAGGATGCGAAGACCCAGAAAACAGAAGCAGTGATTGGCCAATGTGATCGCGTGGAAAAGCTTCTCCACGGCAAAGAAAATGATTGACAGGGTGAAGAGACAGACTATAGATTAGGACAAAATATAGGCTAGCTATACCTGTGATAGAGGATTCACATCTAGAATATGTAAAGAACTCCAATCGGTCAATAAAAGGGCAGATGGTCTGATCACACACTTATCAAAACACGAAGTACAGGAGACCGCAGGATGGCTCAGCAGGCGACAGTGCCCCGGGACCCGAGTTTGATCTCCGGAACCAACCCAACGTGGTGGCTGGTGTGACCTGACTCCTGGAGGTTGTCCATGTGACCCAGATGTCCCACCCCGGTGTAACACAGAGCCTGCATGGTCATCATGCTCACATCATGCTGCCCACAGTCAGCTTAGAGAAGCAGCCCAGGTGGCCTCGACAGAAGGAGGGATGAAGAAAATGTGGTAGCCGCACATACGCGCTGGAGCTCCGTTCCACCGTCAAGAATGGAATCATGTTATGTGTAGGACCATGGACAGAATTCATCATGTTAGGCAAAACACGCCAGGCCCCTAAAGACAAACATGACATGTCTTCTCTCACTTGGAGAAGCATGATACACACGTGAGTCATACGTCACAGGGAAACACACAGGTAAGAACAATGCAAGTTCATTGATAACTGTAAAGGAGTAGATGATTTCTTTCAGTTACTTATCACCAAGAACTCTGGTTCAGCTTGCCTGGCTCTGCTGGCCTTTCTGGGTGGTCTGCAGGGGGTGTCCCCAGCAGTTGTGGCAGACTACATCCCCTGGGACGGGTCACGGGGGGGGGGGGGGGCAGACAGTTGCCGGCTCTGCAGCTGTGGTGTTGGGGTTCAAACCTTGGGTTTTGTTCTCACTGTTGTCACCTTGGGCAGCTACGGTGCTCACGCTCTCCCAGCCTCGCTGAAATGGGGACAGTCACATCCTTGGATTGTCACAGACAGGGCTGTGTGACTAAAGTCGATGAAGCTCTTGACACTGGGTCTCTGTGTTTGCTATCATTTCATCCTGTTGATAGTAGACAGCGTTGTTTTCCAGTTCACTACTATTTCCTCCTCCAGGGAAAGGGGACTTCAGGAAATGTGTGATTCTTAATCTCCAGTCTCTTCAGAGCATAATTGCATACTTCATGGTAGATGGCCCTGCTCCAGTGCAGGGGTCATGGTGTCTGTGGCTACTAGCACACCCCAAAGTGAGACAAACCTACTTGTAGATCTCAAAACCTCACCAAAAGTGCAACTTAGACGACTGCATACACAGTGCTCTGTGCACTCCATGTTGTCTCCAAGAGAAACTTGGATCCCATTGTTGAACTGACTGAAGCTGGACTACCCCTTTCACCCATCACTCAAAACTAAATGCTGGGTAGTGGTACACTCAGGAGGCAGAGGCAGGTGGATCTCTGAGTTCGAAGCCAGCCTAGTCTACAGAGTGGGTTCTGGGACAGCCAGGGCTACACAGAAAAACCCTGTCTTAAAACAAACAAAAACTAATGGCAACATATCCCCACCCTCTACTTTATCATCTCCCCAACTCTGTGAAGTGACTCCCGCTCTCCTCATGGCATAGGCAATAGGATCCAGACTTATAATTCTTTCCTTTGACCTAGAGAAAGCAGGAGTCTTTTTCTATGAAGATCATATTTAAGGGCAACACTTGATACAGCTGGAGAGAGTCAAAATATTGAACAAGCAAAACAGCGTCAGAGCTGCACCAGTTATAACTACCCATTGGATGAACCAAGGCATCCTGCTATAATGTCATTCTGAATACAGAAGCTGAATCAAGAGTAGAATGAGGAAATCAAAGAGTTATAAATACTTAAAATCTTAATGTGCTGAGTAAATAAAACGGTAAAGTAGGGGAAACAGAAGACTGATGGATGTGCCAAAAAAAGGAGAATGGGATAGGATGGGATAGGTCAAGTAGAGTGTGGTTGGGTGTGGTTGGGTGTGGCTGGGCAGGATAGAGTGGGATCAAGTGGGGTTGGGTCTAGTTGGGTAGGGTAGGATGGCATTGAGTGTAGTTGGGTGTGGTTGGGTGGTGTTCAGTGTGGTTGAGTGGGGTTGGGTGAGGTAGCGTTGGATAGAAGGGGGTATTTTGAGACAAGACAGAAAAGAATGAAATGGAACTTACTGGTAAATTGAAAGTGATATAGAAGGGTCATGATGAC
Source organism: Peromyscus leucopus (assembly GCF_004664715.2). Lineage (NCBI taxonomy): Eukaryota > Metazoa > Chordata > Mammalia > Rodentia > Cricetidae > Peromyscus > Peromyscus leucopus. The sequence goes on along the minus strand of NC_051077.1, from coordinate 2,742,993 downwards.
TAATCAAAGCAGGAAACAGGTCAAGCTATGACCAACTGGGATCCACCAGAGGGCTGATCTATGATAGCCATGCAGATAGAATGCCTCCATTTTGAGGCATCCCTTCATGATGAGCCAGATGTCCAGGTTATGCCACAACCCATGTTTCATGCTACGACTTGAGGAAGGGAGTCCCATTCAACTTTGCAGTGGTCTGAGGAGAAAAGGAGAGATGTCTCAAAGAAAGTTAATATGTGGGAAACTGTGCATGTTAAGCTGTGTGATGTGTACACTGAGGTCTCTGTAGGATGGACATTAGTCAAGCAAGGAAATTCAACAGGCTTCTCAGCAGTCAGAGCCATCAGTTAGATGCTAGACAGTAGCGTTAGTTTCCTCTAAGTGTTACTGCTACTTAATAAATTCTCATAACTGTATTATTAATGTTGCTTAGACTACTATCCAGTGCATTAAGTGATTACATGTTCCCTGTTTTATAGTCTGAGTTTGATTTATCAACTTATTATTATTTAACAACCTGGGGAAAGTCCTTGTTGGTAGCTTTGGCTGTGGTGTGGATCTCAAACGTCCCTCACGAGCTCAGGGGTTGAAGGATTTGTCTCCAATGAAACAGCATCCAAAATAGTGCCTTTGGGGGGGGGGGTATTAGATCATGAGGAATCTGACCTTATCAATGCACTGATCCATTTAAAGACACATAACTAAATGGAATCTTGGGAGTTGATAGAGATGTTGGGGAATAGGACTTAATAGTAGGGCATAATGACCTGTCATTGGAGGGGATATTTGTTTCTCTCTTTTCTTCCTGGCCACCATAGTGTGAGCCGCCTCCTCCACCATGCGTTCCCCAAAGCAGTAAGTCCAGTGATCCCAGACTGACACCTTCAAAACTATACACCAAGACCAATCTTTCCTGCTTTTGAGATTTTTTTATCTGGTATTTTAATCACAGCAATAAATGCTAACACTATTCCTCAAGGCAAAGTGTTTCATGCATACCTCCTGTTGTCCCAGCTAACCTTAACTGTCAACTTGACACAGCCCAGAATCATCTGGGGTGGGGGAAGTCTCTCAACTGAGTAATTGTCTTTATCAGATTGGTCTCTGGGCATGTCTGGGAGGGATTGTCTTGACTGTTACTTGATGTAGGTGAGCCCAGCCCATGGCGGGTGGCGCCATTCCCTAGGCAGGTGGTCTTGGGCAGTATAAGGAAGGTAGCTGAGCAAGCCAGTAGCAAGCAGTATTCTTCCATGGTTTCTGCTTGAGCTTCTGACCCAATTTCCCTCAGTGATAGACTGTGACTTAGAAGTGTAAACCAAATAAGCCACTTCCTTCTCTAAGGTGCTTTTGGCCAATGTGTTAATCCAGAAACAGAATGAAACCAGAACACAAGAGCCCTTGCAGGAGCCCTGGTGCCCTGTCTGCCACACTTGCTCAGCACATTCGCCCACAGATCCTGCCACCCCAACCACTGCCATCTCTTGTCACCATCGCCACCACATCTTTAGCGGCTTCATCGTCCCAGTCACCAGCTTCCTGCTGACCTTGGAGAGTTGGGTCTGACCGCTGCTTTCAACTTTGGCTAGCAGATGTTTGCCCTGTGGTTATGGCTGGGATAGGGGCTGCCCTTGAGTGATTACCATTGTGTATTTACTACAGGGCCCTGCAGTCTGCATTTGTGGAAGGGATGGGTATTCGCTGGCCCCACTCTGTGCTTGCTCCCTGGTGGCTTGAGCCAATCTCCCCAACACCGTTCTTTCTTCCCTCCCTCTCCAGTTCCCTCCTTCAATTCTTCAATCTTCTCTCCTCTCCTCTCTTCCTTCCCTTCTTCCTTCCTTTTTTTTTTTTTTTCTGACAGCCCAGGTTGTAGCCCAGGTTGGCCTGTACCTATGTTGCCTAGGCTAGTCTCAAACTCACAGCAATCCTTATGTCTCAGCCTTTGGGTGCTGGGATTACCCACCATGCCTGGTTCCTTTCCCCACTTCCTCTCACATTGAAAACATGTCAGTCAAGCACAAGCTAAGGACTCTTCTCAAGAGTGCCTGGGAGCGAGAGGCCATGCGCTGAGTGAGATTCTGGCTGGGAGGACAGGGTGGGGCTGCGCAGCTGTGGTGGGCAGGTTCAGGAGCCAGGCAGGGAGTGGTTTTGCCCCTTTCCGCACAGCATAGGGCAAGAAAGCTGGCTCCCAGGCTGGGGCTGCAGACTGTGGCCTTTGCAATAGAATGGAAGGAAACAATTCTCCGACTGTCCAGCCACTGTTGTCTTGAGATAACCCACTCTCACTTGAGCCTAAGCCGCCCAATAATGGGGCCAACACTCTGTTGTTCCCCACCAGCAGCACCACTGCGGGCTCTGGAAACTGCAGTTCAGTTCACGACCTGATCTTGTCATGCAACCTGTCTCGGCCACGGACAATGGCTAATGTATTATTAACTCCCTGGGGGACCTCTCTGTGCACAGGTGGCCTGTGCGCTCACGGGCATGCATTAATAATAAGTGTCTCTCTCCCTTTGTTGTTTGTTCACATGGTGGTGATACAAGTTCTGGGCTTTCCTGGAGAATTTGTGAGTATGTTGAAGTAAACTTTCAACAATTGAGTTAAGTTCAAACTTAACAATTATACACCAAGTGAGGGTGCTTTTAACTTCCTATTCAATACCTCCACAAGGCTCCTCAGGCATGAAGGTCGCTGTAATAAAACAATATACAAATTCAAAATCATTATGTCATATACACAAGAGCTAAAGACAGGTAGAGCCGGAGTTCTACTTTAATTAAACCATGAAATGATGAAAAAGATGAAGCCTACAGAGCAGACTGAAGATTATAGACAGGTTATAAACCTGAGAAACGCACGGCAGTGGCAACGTTGATGCAATTCATAAAAATGGTAGAAGTGGAAATGTTCTTCAATTTTTTAAAAACACTGTAGAATCTGAAATAATGAAGGGTCAGACACCATCAAATAGCAGTATCTAATCCACCCTTTCACCCACTCCACAGCTGGGTGTAATCCACCCTTTCACCCACTCCGCAGCTGGGTGGCTTGCACCCAGCCATGTGGATTGTGCCAGGACCGGGCTGGGGTAAAGTCAGACCCTGGTGAATAGTGTTTCACTTTGGACAAACCCACAGCCAGTCCTGGAGACAGGGAGGCTGTGAAGGGAGGTGAGGCAGTTCTCCACTCGTGGAAAGATCGCACACAGATTAGAGGGTCATGTGCTGACCCTAAGGAGAGGGATTCGCAGACTGAGAGAATTAATTAGGTTAAGCACGAGCCACTTAGGTAAGAAAGGATGGGGAATAAACTGGAAAATTTCTCATATTCAATTGTGTAGAGGAGGAGGAGTGACGTAGACCTCTACAGATACATTTGTCCCAATAAAAACACTTAGCACGGGGCTTGGGAGGTTTTTTCCTTTAACACTTATTTTTAGGTGTATGAGTGTCTCACCTGCACATGTATCTCTACACCATGTGTGTTGCAGTGTCCTCAGAGGCCAGAAGAAGGTATTGGATCACCTGGAATTGGAGTTACAGGTGGCTGTGAGTTGCCTTGTGGCTTCTAGAAACTGACCCTGCGTCCTCTGCAAGAGCAGCAAGAGCTCCGAATCACTTAGCCACCTCACCAATCCTTTCAAATACAAATATGGGTAGATGTAAGTTTCTCTGGTCCCACCAGCCCCGCTGTCCTACAGGGGCTTATATTAATTACAACGTGTATGGCCTATGGCTTTAGCTTCTTGCTAGCTAGCTCTTTCATTTTAAATTAACCCATTCCTATTAATTAAAATCTCTATGTTGCCACGTGGCTGTGGCATTACTGGTCTGCTGGCATCTTACTGATCCTAGGGCAGCAGGCTGGTATCTCTCCCAATTCCACCCTTCTCCTCTCTGTATCTCTGCTTGGATTTCCCACCTGGTTGTAAGCCTTCTTGCCATAAGCCAAAACAGCTTTATTTATTATCCAGTGTTAGCCACACATATTCACAGCATACAGAAAGACATCCCACAGCAAATATGTTTACGTGTGGACTACTGAGGGCTTTCTTTATTGCTAAACAAATTAGCAATTATTCCAGCAGCTATTTGGTGACAGGCTCTGTTTAAATATACTTAGTAGATTCTGTCATGTGCAAAATTAATGAGAAACTTTAACAATAAAAGAATAGTATTGATGACCTATCTCAGAGATGGCAAGGACAAGGTGATCTAATATGTGTCCAGTTTCCCTTTTGATATAAATGGCTAAAGTTCCTGAGGATGTTTATCTTTAAAATTTTTTAAATCTTTCAATATTTGCTTGGTCTGGGGGTACATACCTTTAATCCTAGCATTCAGGAGTCAGAGGCAGGTAGACCTCTGTGGAGTTTATGACCAAACTGGTCTACATAGCAAGTTGCAGGCCATCCAGGGCTATATAGTGAAACTCTATCAATAATTAATAATAATAATAATGATAATAATAATAAATCTTTATAGGTTAATGATAGTTAAGATTTTTTAGAAGAAAACTTCAAATTTTCAAACATGAACACTGGCCAGGTGTAGTGGTATATACACCTTTAATCTAAGTGGAATGCCAAGACAGGTGGATCTCTGTGAGTTCCACACTAGCCTGGTCTCCATAGTGAGTTTTAAGCCAGCCAAGGCTGCATTGTGAGATCCTGTCTCAAACTCTCTCTCTCTCTCTCTCTCTCTCTCTCTCTCTCTCTCTCTCTCTCTATCTATCTATCTATCTATCTACCTATAGAGAGATAGATATAGATATAATTGTACCACTAGTCCTGGAGAGCACTGGTTGCTTTGGTGGAGAGTCCAGATTTGGTTCCCAGCACCCACATGACAGCCAACATCCATCTATGACTCCAGTGTCAGGGGCTGTGACGCCCTCTTCTGGCCTCTGCAGGCACCAGGCACACATGTGGTACACATACATACATGCAGACAAAACACCTATACACATAAAATAAGTAAATAAATTATAACCTTTTTAGATTTATCTGTCCTGTTGTTTTATGTGTGTGAGTATTTTGCCCGGGTATATACATGTGTGCCCATGTGTCTGCCTGATGCTCACGGAGGTCAGGCCTCTGTAGACTGGAGTTACAGACAGTTGTGAATGGCCATGAGAATGTTGAGAATGGAACCTGGGTTGTCTGCAGGAGCAACAAATGTTCTTGACCACTGGGCCAACTCTACTGCCCATGAATAAAATTTTAAAAAATTGCACTCACTGCCCGCCCTGTACCACTCCCCTGGGGGTTACTCAAGAAATTTCAAACATAAAGACAATTTTACTTCTAAGTTGGGAATCCTCCCACCATAGCTAGAACCTTTACTACAATGATGAGTAAAACTGCCAAGAATTATGCTGGTCTTGTTTGTTTCGTTGTGTGGTGTGTGTTTGTGCAGGTACTGAGGCCTGTGCATCGTACTGGAAACTTGGGCTCTGTGCATGCTAGGCAAACACTATAAACCAACTCTCTCTGTGTCTCTGTCTCTCTCTGTCTCTCTCTGTCTCTCTCTGTCTCTCTCTCTCTCTCTCTCTCTCTCTCTCTCTCTCTCTCTCTCTCTCTCTCTCTCTCTCTCTTTTGAAACAGGTTATCACTAAGTTGACCAAGTTCAACTTGAACCCACTTGTAGCTCATGAAGGCTTTGAGCTTTCAGTATCCTGCCTTGGCCTCCTGAGTATCTGGGATTATAAACCAGTTTTACCAGGTCTAGGTTTACTTGTGATTTTAGAAGGAATGTGTTGAAGTGTGGGGTCTTTTACCTGGCAATATGGTGCTGACTTGTGCTGTGAGAGGCTGAGTGCTTTTATTGTGCCTGTTAAGACGGCTGTGTTGTTTGCCTTTGATTTTGAATGCTGCACATGGCGTGTGTGTGTGTGTGTGTGTGTGTGTGTGTGTGTGTGTGTGTGTGTGTGTGTGTGTGTGTGACTGTTCAGCCATCCTTACATTCTTGAGATAAATCCCACTAGCTCAGGGTTGTGGTTTTTTTGGGTTCTTTTTTCCTTAAATATGTTCCTGGGTTGTGTTTGCTAGTATTTTGTTCTACTAAAATGAAATCATTTGTATAAACGATGTAGCCCTGAGAGGATTTTGTGTTCACACTAATTAAAGACAGTCATCAGTGGTTTTCTTCACTTTGAGCATTAATCTTTGCCTAGTTTTGGTGTCAGGAAGAAACTGACCTCGTAGAAGGAGTTGGGCTGAGTGTGTGGAGGTGTGATATTAACTCTTTACCAGCAAAGCCAGCCAGGTGGCCCTGGGCTTCTTTGCAGAGAAGGTTCAATGGTGACTAAACAACTTATTAGTTATAGTTTATGCGGGTTTTCTATTTCTTCTTCAGTTCCTTTTAGGAGTTCGGTCACTTCATCCAAGCTGTCTTCTCACATTACTTCTGTTCCTACAGGGAGGGAATTCAAGATGGCTTGCCTGCTCTCATCTCTCCTCCCTACTGAAACTCTGTCCTGAGCCAGGGCCTCAGCTTGTCTCCCAGAGCCCTGCACTTAGACTGTCACCCCACCATGTCACCCAAGCACAGGGCTCTGCTACATCAGACCTCCTTAGAGTCCCCAGGTCATGACTGAGGGCCACTTTGGCAGTCCCTTGTTCTAACGGTGTCCCTGTCCTACCCTCCGTTGTTCAAACAGGCGGCTCCAGGTGGGCTGCTAGCTACTGGTCAGCGCTCGTACCTGCTCACACCTCGAGCCGAGGAACTGCCTTGCCTTGCTGCTCTGTAGGTTTGTGAGGCACATTGCTTCACTTTTCACCTCAGCTTTCAGTCAAATGTGATGTGTAAAACTGAGATGTCACTAAGACATAGGCCGGCACATGGCAGTCAGGGAATGTGTTAGTTAATAGTGTTAATGAATGGCTCAGTTAGCAGAGGGCTGGCCCGCCTAGGACATACAAAGCCATGGTTGACCTCTGGCACCATACAAACCTGGTAGGTGGTGCATGCTTGTAATTCCAGAGTTCAGGAAGTGAAGGTGTGAGACTCAGAAACTCTCAGTCCTCCATGCTATGTTCAAGGCCAGCCTGGGATACGTGAGACCTTCCCTCAAAAACAAACACTGAGCACACAGAAGACCACTTCGCTCGGCTCTCCTTTGATCAGAGTGTTGTGAAGGCAAGACTGCAGGATTAAAATCTCTTCCTAATTCACGAATTAAATTAGAACTGAGGTGTTTTTAAAACAACCGAAAAGAAAAATATGCATAGCACAAGTTATGTTTGAATTTTAAAAGGCAACGCAATTAGGAAAACACTAAGTTCTATGAACTGTACTAGCCCTAACTAGCACTCGGGTGTTTTTCTGGAATAATCTGAGAAATCATTAATCACTTATGTGTTTAGTTTTAGGGTACAAAAACTAGAGATCAAAGTTTTAAATCGAAACTGCAAATATTTAACCCTGACAGATTAATGTGTATGAGTCGATTACACTTGTGTTGCACAGGCTAGTGACTGTCCAGCTTACACTAACGGGCGGTTATGTGTTACACAAGCTAGTGACTGTCCAGCTTACACTAACGGGCGGTTATGTGTTGCACAGGCTAGTGACTGTCCAGCTTACACTAATGGGCGATCATGTGTTGCACAGGCTAGTGACTGTCCAGCTTACACTAACGGGCGATTATGTGTTGCACAGGCTAGTGACTGTCCAGCTTACACTAATGGGCGATTATGTGTTGCACAGGCTAGTGACTGTCCAGCTTACACTAACGGGCGGTTATGTGTAGCACAGGCTAGTGACTGTCCAGCTTACACTAACGGGCGGTTATGTGTTACACAGGCTAGTGACTGTCCAGCTTACGCTGAGTGATGGGCAGTTATGATAAATTGTTTTAATGACTGCTCAGGAATCAGAGGCCACATCTTAGTCTTCATTTGAACAGTATTGATCAGAACTGGTTCTGCGAGTCTTACGGCCTTAGCCTCGGATGGGGTACATATGAAGAAATTGCTTACTGTTCCAAAGGAGCCCACTGCACTAAATACTAATATTAACTAAAACCATACACAAAGCAATTTTGGTCTGTGAGGGAATGAAGGAGAAAATAAGCAGTTTTCCTTGGCCAATTTTCTTTTTTAAAAACTTTTCTTTTTTTGAGACAAAGTTTCAGTCTGTGGCCCAAGCTGGCCTGGAACTCACAACACAGCCCAGGTTGGTGCCTAAATGTTGAGTTTATAGATGTGAACCACCATACCCATCTCTCTCTCTCTCTCTCTCTCTCTCTCTCTCTCTCTCTCTCTCTGTCTGTCTGTCTCTGTCTCTTCCTTTCTCCTTCTCTCTGTCTCTCTCTCTTTCTCCTTCTCTGTCTCTCTCCCCCTTCCTCCATTCCTCCCCCTCCCTCTCATTGTTTAGCAGGGTTTCGCTGTATAACCATGGCCAACCTAGAACTCACTCCGTAGACCAGGCTAGCCTCAAACTCCTGTCTCATCCTCCCAAATCTTGGGATGTGAGCAACCACACCTATCTTCTTGAACCATTTCTCCTTCCTCCCTCCCTTCCTCCTTCCCTCCCTCCTCCCTCCCTCCCTCCCTCCCTCCCTCCCTTCCTTCCTTTTGGCAGGGTCTCACTATGTAGTGTTGGCTGGCCTGAATTCATACATAGACCAGGCTAGCCTCCAGCTTACTGTGGTCCTCCTACCTTGGTGTCCCAAGTGTAATCAAACGTGTATACCATGATCCCTGCCTTGGTCAATTTTCTTGAGCACCCATGGTCATGTTCACCACCATCTGCCCCTCCCCTAGGAAACCAAGAGAAGCTATCCATTTGGTTTTTAAAGGTTTATTTTACTTTCACTTATGAGTGTTTTGCCTGCATGTACGTGTGCACACTACATGCACGCTTGGTGCTTGCAGAATTCAGAAGAGGGTGTTGGAGTCCCTGGAACTGGAGTAATGGATGATTTTTGAGTTACTGAATTACCATCCCTACCCCATCCTTCTCAAAGCTCCGCTTAGGCCCTGCCCTCCTCCAGCAGGTGGGAGGCAGCTGCGGAAGCCATCGGCACCCCCATCTCCAAGAGCACTGTAGGCAAGAGGAGGAAAGAGGGCTTCTACCCACCACGTTCTTTGTTTTGAAGGAACACCTTTCTCAGCATCTCTATGGAGCCGTCTTCCTCTGTTTGGTTCTTACATATTGGTACATCATAATTGCTTGTAGTTCTTGGGAACAAAGTGGTGATGTGAGTTTTAATATACTACGGAATAATGACATCAATCTGCGACGGCCCTCACCCCCAGCAGCTAGCATGGCAGGGGCAGTGAGAGCGTCTGAAATTCACTCTTGGAAACACTGGCATACAATCCTCTGTAATTACATTTACTTCTCTTTGGTCAGCACTGAGTCAAGGGCGTGAACAGAAGGTTGATGTCATAGCCAGACTGGGCGGTTTGCATAAACAAGGGGGTAATCATGGAGGGAGCAAAGATAAGGAAAAATGAAGAGATGGCGTGTGACTGTGTGTGGGAGGGCAGTGTGGACCCTCAGGCTAGCACAGTCGGGACCAGGCTCCTGGCAGGGTATGTGTGTGGTGTGGTGTGGTGTGGTGTGTGTGTGTGTGTGTGTGTGTGTGTGTGTGCTGTTGAGATCCACACAGCAGCCCTTGTGACTGACGACATCCTATGGGATGGGACTGGGGAGGCAGGGAAGATGACGTGAAGACCGATGGAGCGTTCAGACAGAGTAGGGTGGAAAATCCAAAGAGCAGATGCGGAGGCTGGTGTGACTGGACCTGCCCACCTTCCACCAGCAGAAACAGAACCACCCACTACAGTGACAACTCGGGGTGTGTGTGTGTGTGTGTGTGTGTGTGTGTGTGTGTGTGTGTCTGTCTGTCCCTGGCACAGGTGTTCGCAGTCACGTTCAGACAAAATAGGAACTGGACAGCGCCTACGGCATCCTGTTTCCATGTATAAAAATGTATTGTCTCACACTAGGGAGTCCTGTCCCACGCGGGGTACACCATCTCCTTCATATTTCTTCTTCCCCACTTCCTCCCCTCCCCCCTACAGCTTTGAGCATCAATTTTCCACTTTATTTCCTGTACCTGACTTTAAACAGCTTCTTACCAAGTCCCCCGAGGAAAGCAATCACTGGCTGGGGAAAGAAGAAGCCTGGAAGGTTAAGTTTAAAAATTCACTCTTTCCAATCGAAGTCTGGAAACAAAACCAGGGGCATTTGCACATGTCCTGTCTTAGGCGGCCCTCCAGTACTGTAAAACTATTTAACACGTGAGATTAAGCCTCGAACAGAGCTGGGTACGCGTCAGTCAGGGACCAGGGAGGCAAGAGTGAGGTTGTGTGGTGTGTGGGTCCCACCCACGAGCACACATTCCAAGAAGCAATTACTGCTAAAAATACCACCCCTGACAGCAGGGCCTGAAGCCTAACCCGTGTAGGCCAACGGCAGGGATTCAGTGTGACCTAAAGCAAGCAGTTACAGTGTGCGAAGGAGGCGCCAGCCCTCTGAGGAAGCTGCAGTTTGAGCACTCTCTCATGCTGGCTTGACTTAGCAGCCCCTGTGGTGAGAGTTTGGGGACACGGGGACACTCTTGTCTTAGTACTCTGGAATCTTATCACGCTGCTTGAAGCAAATGAGGAAGGTAGGTCCCGAGGCCTAGCTGTGAACAGCCTCTCAGTCCTAGGCAGACGGACTCCTGGGGCCTTTGCCCCTCGGCACCACTTGCCCCCTGGAAGGACACCCGGGTCCTAGGGGGTAATCTGAGGCTCTGTCCTGGGAGAGAGCTTTTGAGGAGGACAGTGGAATGAACACAAGTTGACAGTGTGGGGTCCGGCAGGCCCCAGGGAGGCCTCTGAGCCCCTCCTTCCCGGGGAGAACCCTCTGTGTGCAGCAGCCTATGTGACCAGAGGCTGCTCCCAATGAGGCTTTGGGGTGCTGTGGTGACACCTGGAATTCATACATGAAAAGTGCCTTTCAGAACCCTCAGCCAATGGTAGACATGGGGAAGGGCCACCTGAAAATCCCCACAGCAGCTGAGCCTGAGGAAGGTGGCCCCCATTGGGGCCATATCTGAGGATCACCTGACTGGAGACCGTTGGAGAAGGCCGGACGCTCGCCTCCTGCCACCCTGTAGTTGAGGACCAACAGCTCTGAGTCTAGCTTAGTGTGGATTTGCTTTTCTAATGGTCCAGGAGGAGCACGCAAATCTCTGCAGCCAGATCCCAAATCCAGCGCTGAACTGGAGTGCAGGTGGGAAAGGGTGACCATGGCAAAAATAAGACCAGAAGCCCAGAGCAAATGCTTTTCCTTGGGAAACTGCACTATCAGAACCAGAGAGTGGCTGGGCAGGGGACCCTCATTCAGTAAGCATTCCTGGGTCAGTAGCAAACCACAGACCCCTTAGTCGTAGGAACTGGGATAAAGTGGGTGTTGGTAGAAACCCAAGTATAACCTTTATATAATGCACACCAACACATAAGAACAGTCCCGTTTCCCAGGTACTGGGCACGTACACCTTCACCTCAAACACGCCATTATACAAGAACACGTCAGGCATTTCTTACTGTAAATGGTGTAGAACTTTTGTTTAATTCCACGATGCTTTTGCTAAATCTACTTATTTTTGCTGGGGTTGGCATCATGTAGGAATATTACTGCCCATAGTTTCCAGACAGAGCCTTGAGTGCAGCACACAGACTGTCCTGTCCACGGTGCTTACTCGGTTCCTTCAGGCTAGGTTTTTGTCATCCAGTTCTTTTAGGTTGTGGTTTCAAAGACTCCTGAAGCCGGATTGAATGCTTCCTCGGTTCTTTGTTCGTGAGAGGAGATGCTGTTCAGAGAGGAAAGTGATGGGCAGGCCAGCCTGCTCTTCCTTTCCTCCTTGCCCTCTGTTGGGACAGTGTGAAGGCTCATCTTCAGCATCAACCTGTTTGGACTTAGAATTGTCGTGGAAGCACCTCTGGGTGAGTCCAGGAAGGTGTTTCCGGGAAGGTTCATTGGAAGAGACGATCTGCCCTGGGCACACGTGGCATCATTACTGGAGGCCTGGACCCAATAAAATGGAAATAATAAGCTGAGCACTAGTGTCCTAGTTAGGGTGACTATTGCTGTGTTGAAACATCATGACCAAAAGCAACTTGGGGGAGGAAAGGGTTTATTTCACTCACAGTTCCATATAACAGTTCACCATCAGGAGCAGTGAGGGCTGGAACTCAAGCAGGTCAGGAACCTGGAGGCAGGAGCTGATGCAGAGGCCATGGAGGGTGCTGCTTACTGGCTTGCTCCCCATGGCTTGCTCAGCCTGCTTTCTTGTAGAACCCAGGACCACCAGCCCAGGGATGGCACCACCCACCATGGGCTGGGCCCTCCCCATCAATCACTAATTAAGAAAATGCCCTACAGGCTTGCCTACAGCTGGATCTTATAGAGGCATTTTCTTAATTGAGGCTCCCTCCTCTCAGGCGACTCTAGTTTCTGTCAAGTTGACATAAAACCAGCCAGCACAATCAGCTTTCATCTCTCTCTCTGCCTCCTGACTGCAGATGAAGTGTGGCCAGTTGATTCCCGTTCCTGATGCCATGACTTCCCCATCATGATGGACTCTACCCTCAAACTGTGAGCCAAAATCAACCCTTCCTTCCTAAAGGAGGCTGGTTAGAAAGTGTGGCTGGCAGATGTAAAGAACTTAGGAATGGAATTTGCAAACAGAATTTTGGTTTATGGACAGGGAATGGTCAAAAAACTCTAGCATCCACAATGCTTCTTTGAAAATGAAAAGGGACTGAAAAATGGACCAGACATTTCCTATTCTGCTTGGCATCTTCTATTTTCACAAATTAACTAAAAATTTAAAACTCAAGGGGCAAGGAGGAGATAGATCAGTAGGTAAAGTTCTTGCTTTGCAAGCAGAGGAGTTAAGTTTGCTCCCCGGAACCTACATGAAGAAGAGGGAAGAGGAGGAGGGGGAGGAGGGGAGGAGGAGGAGGAGGAGGAGGAGGAGGAGGGCATGGTGGGTGGTACATACTCATAATCTCAGTGCTGGGGAAGCAGAGTCAGGAGACTCACTGGGCCTCACTAGCCAGCCATCCCAGCTGAACTGGGAAGATCTAGGTCCCAGAAGGAGAGATTATCTTAAAAAACTAGATGAATATCTCTTGAGGAGCCACGCTGAAGGTTGACCTCTGGTCTCTATATGATGCTCGTCTGCACACACATGAACAGGTACACACACACACACACACACACACACACACACACATTCAAGTTAGCCATGGTGTTACACACTGGTAATCAGTGAGCTAATGAGGATGAGGCAGGAGGGTCATGAGTTTAAGTCCAGCCTGGGGTTACGTTTTTAGTGGTAAAGCGTTCACCTAGGATGGGTAAGGTTGGATCCTCAGCATGACAGCAGAAGACTAAACAAACAATTCAAGGTAGAAAAGTATGCAGTTGTACTCAGTCACAGGTATCACAAGCCTGACTCATTGTGACATAATTGTCTTTATTGTTTTACACTTATTATTATTATTATTATTATTATTATTATTATTATTGTTATTATGTGTGTATGACAAGGGATGAGAGTAATGCATGTGCCATAGCACACATGTAGAGATTGGAGGACAACTTGGTTCTCTCCTTCTTTTACTTGAGCTCTGGGTATTGAACTCAGATCTCTCTGCTTTGCAGCAAGCGCCTTTACTCACTGAGCCATTTTGCTGGCCCTTGAGTTAATGAAATCAATGAAAATGTTCCATTTTTTCCCCTAGAAAGTTTGAAAGACTCACTCATAGTGTATGGTCAATCAGGGCTTGTGTTATCTGCAGCCTTGGACACAGTTCATCTGTGGATGGAGCACGCAGCAGTGTCTCTGGAGGGAGCCTGGCCTTTATCCCACAGCAGAGGCAACTAATCTTTGGACCTCCTGGGGTCTACCTTGATCCATCTCCATAGTAAAAATAATTCACATTTAACCGAGGCTGTAAAAATCATTAAAGAGCAAGAAATAGAAAGTAAGAAAACCAATTTATACTGTCAGATATGGGAAAGATGAACCAAAAAGAATGTGGTCCTATTTAAATACAGACATGCGCTGAAGCTGAGCCTCTTATGAATCTGCACCATTTTAAATGTGGGTGTGCACAGAATCTGAGCATTTATCCCAAAGATCCCTGGATAAGAACAAAGAGGAGCGAGCGTCTGTGGCATCACCGGTGTGTGGGGTGGAGCTCCGACAGATGCCTGGTTACAGCAGCCACAGCGACTTCTTGAAGTGTTCTTGTGCAATGATCCAATTCCTCTGTGTCACCGCCTGTGGCCTTGTCCTGTGCAGGGGCAGCTCAGCAGGGATGAGGCGGGGAAGTTCAGCGATATGTCGAGCTAGGGGTCGAGTGGCTGCTGGATCGGTGGAGGCGCCACTTTATATCACCTTCAGTTGCATTCTTGAAGCCGTGGGTTTGGGTCCGGTATTTCCTCATTATGCCCCCTTCCTTCCCTTTCGGAATGGTAATGTCTATTCTGTGCCACTGTATGTTGAAAGTGTGTAATTTGCTTTTTGATTTTCTAGGAGGTAACGGTGAAGAGATTGCCTCGAGTCTCAGAAGAGATTTTGGACTTTAAACAGCTTTGAGACCGAAAGACTATGAGGACTTTGGAAGTTGGATTCAGTGTATTTTCCATCTTGATATGACTATAAGCCTATAGTGGCCAGGGAATAGAATGTACTGTTTGAACGAGAATGGCCCCTATAGGCTCAAATGTTTGAGTGCGTGGTCCCTAGTTGGTGGAACTATTGTGGGAAGGATTAGGAGGTGTGGCCTTGTTGGAGGAGCTGTATCACTGAGGTTTCGAAAGCCCATGCCAGGCCCAGTCTCCTTCTCTGCCTCCAGTTTATAAATTATGTAAGCTCTCAGCTACTGCTCCAAAGCCCTGCCTGTCTGCTGCCATGCTCCCTGCCATGATGGTCATGGACTCACCTTCTGAAACTGTAAACAAGCCCCCAATTAAATGCTTTCTTTTTGACATTGCCTTGGTCACAGTGTCTCTTCACAACAGAAAGGCCACAAAGACAGGCCAGACTTAGGACTTTGGGTGGGTTTTCACGGAAGAGCTAAGGGGAACTATTCCCTCGCTAGCATCTTACTGAGAGATACATTCATGTTGTTGGAACTAAAAAGAATGCAGATGAACATAAGTAAAGGGTGAAGGCTCCTCCCTCCATTCCCTGCCTCTCCCGAGTCCCTGATCTCACATTCTACCTGTCCATGTGCCTTTGTAGACATAATACCCTCTAACTGCTTCTTCCCTTAAGAAAGCATCCTAGACAGTTTTCATATCTAGACCTACATCTTTTATTTCTCAAGTAGAGGTATTGAAGATTGTTCTATAGTTAAGCCTGTTTATTTCTCCAGTCTCCTTGAAACAGACATTTTGTTGGATTCCATTTTTGTAAACCTCTGGGGCTATTTGATGGTAAATTACAAGCAGAACTTTTGAGAGCGTGCTATTTAAATTTTATCTTTTTTTATATAAAATTTATGGGTGTTTTGCCTGCATGTATGTCTGTGCACCGCTTGTGTGCTTAGTGACCAAAGAGGCCAGGAAAGGATGTTGGATTCCATGGAACTTGAGTTACAGGTGGCTGTGAGCTGTCATGTGGGTGCTGGGAACAGAACCTGGGTCCTCGGCAAGAGCAGCTAGTGTTCTTAACTGCTGAGCCATCTTCCTGGCCCTGAGTGTGCTTTTTAAACTTTGATTCATCTTGTTAAATTTCCTCCCAAGATGGTGGACCACTTCACATTCCCACTGGCAGTGTGTGTCTGTGTCTCCTCTGTTCCTAAGGAGGAGGCTGATTTGACAGGTACAGCTCAGGGCGAAAATGATCAACTGGCTGTTTTCTGTCTTCTGAGCAGCTTGTCCAGCTGCTCTCCCTCCCTCCCTGCCTCCCTCCCTCCCCCCCCCTCTCTGGTTTTTCGAGACAGGGTTTCTCTGTGTAGTTTTGGTGTCTGTCCTGGATCTCGCTCTGTAGACCAGGCTGGCCTCGAACTCACAGAGATCCACCTGTCTCTGCCTCCCAAGTGCTGGGATTAAAGGTGTGTGCCACCACTGCCTGGCTTTGTTTTGTTTTTGTTTTTACTTCTTTGCATTTACTAATTGGCCTCTTGTGTGCTGTGAGTGTTTTTGTATTTTACCCAGAAGGTTCTGTAGTCAAACATCTCTCTCTTTTTCCTTTGTGGTTTCTGGATTAAATCATCCTGAAAACATCTTCCTCGGTTCAGAAGGATGGAATCTTTCTGTTGTGACATTTTTATGTTCTGTTTTAAAGTTTGGCTCCATCTTGCATTTGTTTGGCTCCAGCGTGACCTGAGGGTCCTGAGACCAGAGACTGAACAGCCCAGATCATTCCTCCTGGCTTTCAACGGCAGTTCTGCCATGTGCTGACCTGTATTTGGGGTGTTTCTGGAGTCTTGTCCCTCAGGCTGTGTGTCTGTTCCTCCACCAACACCAATCCATTTCTGTTGCTGTGTCTGCTCTCTGCTTTAATGGGAATTCTCGGGTGACGTCACTCTTAACAGACGGGTAGTTAGTAGCTGACCCTGACTTCTGTGTTTCAGCAAAGCCATTTGGGTTTCTATACAGATTTCATGTCAGAATTACATTAATAATTGCTGAGTGGCTTGGTTTCTGACTCCCAGTGGTATCCTGTGGGGATCGGCAAGGGACAGAACATCTGTCCAGGATGATAGGCGGAGAGAGTATACATATCCTTGATCCTGCAGCCCCCAGATGCAAGGCTTACAGTGACTCAGGAGGACAGTACCTTGCAGGGAGCCTGGACAGTGCTACCTAAAAGGGAAGGAGCCCAAGCATGCTTGCCCAGAGCTCTGCTTCCTCCTTTTGTGGAGCTGCCTGCTCTACACCTCAGGGCTCTAGCCTTAGTCATTGACAGAACTCCACCAGCTGCTGTGGGCTCTTTTCTGCCCTCATTCCCATAACTGTGCTTAAGGACTCAATCAGTGGGACGTGCCATTAGCTCAAGCGAGAGAAAACAAACAAACAAACAAACAAACAAACAAATTGAATTGCATGTTTTTCATACCTATATCTCCTGGACAGAAGCAGTCTGAGGCTGATTGAAGCATGTGGTGTCTGGTCTAAATCAAATTATTCTTGCTCTGTACCCCAAATAAGCAAGCCCAAGGAGAGTCAGTGGTGTCCAGATAGCTCTGGTCAATCAGTAATATGTGCAGATAATGGCAATTCCAACCTTTAGATGCACGTTAGGTCTCAAAGGTGTTTAATCAGGCACTATAGAGAGGAAAACAAAGCGTGGTCCTGAGACGCAGATCACTCCTGATGTCTGTGCCCTCTCTTAGGAGGTGGACACAAGCAGGAGGCCTGCCACCTCCTTTGCCACACTCTTCGTGTGGATAGCTCTGAGTCCCACTTCCGCGGGTCTGCAAAGTGGCAGTGAGGTGACTTGGGAAAGCTGCCCTTTCTGTACCAAATCACAGTGTTTCACAGTTATTTTCCCTTCCTACATAAATATAAATTTGATATTGCATCTCTCTCTCTTTAAACTATTTAAATTAAGAAGTAATAATTCTGCCACGGTGATTCCAAGAGGAACTAGTACCCCTTGTACATGTTGCTGTGCTCAACTTTTTTACACAGGTGTGAGGGATCCAAATCTCCATGCACAGCAAGTACATTGCCAGCTGAGCCATCTCTCCATCCCAGGACTGTATTTTTGTCTTTGGAGAGAGGACAGAGAAGGCTTTAGACATAGAAAGTTAGTGCCAGCTGTCTTAAGGGTTTATTGCTGTGAAGAGACACCATGGTCACAACAACTCTGATTCAGGAAAACATTTCATTAGGGTGGCTTCCTTACAGGTGCAGAGGTTCAGTCCATTATCATCATGGCGGGGAGCATGGCAGTGTGCAGGCAGACATGGTGCTGGAGGAATAGCTGAGAGTCCTACATCTTGCTGGCAATAGGAAGTCAGCTGAGACACTGGGTAGCATCCTGAGCATAGGAAAGCTCAAAGCCCACCCCCACATTGACACACTTCCTCCAACAAGGACATGCCCGCTCCAACAAAGCCATACTCCTTAATAGTGCCACTCCCTATGAGATTATGAATTACATTCAAACTGCCATATCATCAAATGACATTTTTCATATGACGGTATCTGCCCTCCCCCTTTGCTGACCAACAGTCTTCATATCTGGAAAGACCCAACATCTAACATGCTAGGTGACATTCTTCATGCACACCCCCACCCCTCACACACACAGTAGGGATTAGGGACAGGAATCCCTCCTGGCCACTCTCCCTCAGTTCTTGGAATACTTCGTTTGCAGATCTTGAGAACGTGGATGATTTAAAATGTCTCTTTTCCCTTTTGTTTTGGTAAATTTGCTTTCTCCATTTTCTCAGTCAAACCCGATAAGCCTTTTGGATAGGACAAGATGCATTATTCATAAGCTGGTTAGAGGAAGAAATTTTAAGTTCACCATTTTCTCTAGAATTTCTTCTTAGACAGATTTCCTTGCGGTCTAAGGCTGAGGAGATGCACTCATGAATAAGTCATGACTGCCAGGAGAGGGTTCTGCAGCCGTTTCCACCTTCCATTTGCTCTCTTTTCCTAGCTGTGCTTTTCCTATGCACCTTGTGAGGTTCCAGACTTCAGCGAACAGGAAAGCTTTGTGGCTGAAGAGCCTGCAGGACCACACCTCCCCAAAATGGGGCCTTCTACTGGAATTCGAGTTTGGTTTTCAATGGCAGAATGCTAATCATGGTTCTAAATTTTCTCCAAACCTTGTCTGCTTGGCGAGCGTTAAACATCAGAACTGCCTCAAGTACTGTAAGGTCACATCTATACAAGATGCTGTTTTACAGGGACCTTGGAGGTTCCCAAGCATCTTGCCACCATTAGCATTCAGCACTTGCCCACAGAGGAAGCACAGGGTTCACCAAGAGCCAGGCCTTGTACCCCCACTCACTACCTCTATCTCTCAAGCCAGTTTATGGGGATGAGAGAGGCCAACATTGCTAGGCTTTTGCAAGCTGTAGACCAGGAAATTAGCACATAGCCTTTTCCCAAAGTCTCACATTCTTTCCTCATGCGAGATCCCAGGGCTCCCCCAAGGCACTGGGAGACTACTTTCTGTTATTTTGATTTCTGTCTTCAAGTGGTGATTGAATTCCAAAGCCTTCTGATTTGCTGGATAGGTACAAGTTCCAGCTACGCCTGGAAAAGTTCCGCCCAGAAGCTTGGGGTAGCTGGGCAGCATGCGTGTCCTCCAGCCGGTCCAATGCGAAGTCCTAAGTTTCTACCGCCACCCCTGGAGACAATCAGGAAGAAGTCCACCTCCCTGGCCAATAGACAACGGAGGAAAAGAACAAAGCTACAGGTCCATGTAAAGAGGATGGTCACAAAGCTAAAGTCCTTTGTTTACAAATCAAGGCTTTGCATGGGGACAGTCCTCAGCCTCCTACTCAGTGGATCTTTTCTTCTGTGGCACAAAACAGAGCTCTTTGGCCAGAGGACAGAGTCTAGGAGACTCCCTGTACTACTGCAAGTACTCAGATGATCCCATGGCCTTCTGAGAGGCTGTGACCTGCATGCACCTCTGTCCACGAAGTTCCCCATCCTTGCTTCTCAGATGAGGTGACAAGCATGTTTCTGTAACTAGGGAGTGTGAGCAGTTGCTAAAGTCACAAGGCAGGGTCTCCGGAGGAGCCAGCATCTGGAGAGTTTACTCTGCCTAGAGTGGTAAAGATGGGGAGTGGAGGTGGAAGCCACCAAGGGTGTATGTATGTGGGTTGATGGATGTGGAGATGGGTGGATGTGTGGATGGATGTGTGGATGGATGTGTGGATGGATGGATGGATGGATGGATGGATGGATGGATGGATGGATGGGTGGATGGATGGATGGATGTGTGGGTTGGTGGATGTGGAGATGGGTGGATGTGTGGATGGATGGATGGATGGATGGATGGATGGATGGATGGATGGATGGATGGATGTGTGGGTTGGTGGATGTGGAGATGGGTGGATGTGTGGATGGATGGATGGATGGATGGACAGATGGATGGATGGGCAGATGGATGGATGGGCAGATGGATGGATGGGTGTGTGGGTTGATGGACATGGAGATAGGTGGATGTGTGGGTGAACAGATGGATGACAAGTTGTTGCTTTTCTTGCTCTTCTGGCCTAATGCCAACAGCTCACACCCCTACTTCTGTTCCCACGCTCCTTTTGTTCACCTAAGTGATCTGAGAGTAATCTCAGGCACACAGGCCACAGTGCCCTTTGTAGAGTGTGTTAAGATCCTGGGATGTTTACCTCAAATGAAGCTGGGTTTGGAGCCTGATCCCAGCCCTAGGCAGAGCTGCCCTGATACCTTGCCTGCTGCGGGCCAGCTGGGAAGCTTGAGCTGGGAAAGGAGTTGGCCTCGCCCACAGTGGGGAATGGAGAAGCTGCTGCTTCTTTGTACTTGCTGAGAAAATAAAACAAAAGCATGGATGAACACCCAGGTCTTTCCTGTTGGCAAAGCCCTTGGCCAGATCATTTCACCAGCTCAACTGTGCCACTGGAAATGTGATCAGGCTTGAAGAACTGAGCAAGAGTAGAGAAAAACAGCCTCCACCAGGCTTCCTGGGACTCTTCCCTGAGCTCAGGGCTGGTTATGAAATGAATCGCCAATCTGGGGTCCGATCTTGAGGACCCAGGGCTGGTCAGGTGATGACCTCATGGGTGTGGAATATGGACTGAGGTCACTTCTGCAGTGGAAAGGAATCCTGGAAATGCACCCAGCCTTCCAAGTTTTGGTGCTAATAGTGTAGCAGAATAGTGTCTATGGGGTCTTGATCCGGTTCTGCCAGTTAAGGGTTAAAAGGAAGACTCTCGAGCTTAGCAGGTGGCCTCTGGGAGAATCTCAAGCTCAGAAGATGGAATCAGATGGCAAAGAGAGTTTCTTATTACAAGGAAACATACACACACACACACACACACACACACACACACACACACACACACACACACACCAAGGCACACGGAGAGAAAGACCCTCAGAAGAGAAAGGGACTTAAAGCTGAAGTCGGTCTCTCTTTGAGTGCTGGGAGTTTTAGGGCCTTTGAGGGGTCTTCCTACCTAAGTTAGATTGGCCAGTTTGAACAAAGGGAGACTTGTAAGCACGTGACTTTTGGATAAGCATGTCCTGATCTGGCCTAGACTGGCCCACAGGAATGGAGGCCCTACGGGCAGGGGAAAATACCTTTAGGCCTTTTTCTCTAGTCAGAAGTATGAGGAAGAAGCTGCAAGGGTACCGTCTTGACTGTTGATTTGTGGACCTTGTTCCTATCAGTCTGCCTATCAGGGCTCTGTCTAATTCCTAGTCCCCCAGTGAGGCCTTCTTGTCAAGCAAAAAAGACTCAGTATTACTGTGGCCAACTGCCTCGGAGTTGAGGTCCCCTGCATCTGCTAAAAGCTAAGTTGGTGCAAGGTTCTACATAACCAGCCATACCCAGTAATCCACCCCCATGCTTGTAGGCACACAGGGTTTTGGTGGTGCACCCCTCCAGGCTAATTTGGGATATTAGACCCATGGAGGGGGAATCTGCCTTGGCCCTGAGTTCACTCTTGAGAGCCTTGGTGCAGGGTTCTGGCCTGAGTCCCTAACTCCCTTGCGGATGTATGCCTGTATGCAGACACAGACAGGTAGGTTCTTATACCCCCAGGCAGTGCCCCGTGGGACAGCAGGTGGGGACCGGGCCCCCCTCCCGGCTGTTTGGGGCTGAGGAATAAACAGCACATTCAAACACTGCCGTGTGTGTGAATCAATTATTAAACAGTCTGGCTCAGTCGGTGCAACAGCGCCAGCAAGTTTCCCTTAGATCTTTCTGGAGTTTGTTTTCAATATTTAATCCAGCCTGAACTGGGAGGAGGTAGGTCATTAGGAAATGGATAGTCCAGGTCACCACAAGCTGGGGCTGGCATTACCTGTCGCACCACAGGCCGAGGGCTGGCTGGGCTGCACAGTAGGAGTTTGGTGGGCTGTAATTTTGAAAGGCTTTACTCTCCACAGGAAGGAGTAACAGAAGGGGCATTTTAACTTTTCTCTTTCTTTCCTGCCTTAAAAAAAAAAAAGCCTGGGGAGGGTTAGTCTGTTTGCAAGTTACTCAAGTTAACAATTTGCTGGAGTCTCTTGGATGGGTCTTAGTAATTAGTGAGAGCGGAAGTGTGCGTGAGAGTCTTAGGTTTAGTTTATAAGTGGTGGTATGTATGAGAGTCTTAGGTTTAGTTTATAAGTGGTGGTATGTATGAGAGTCTTAGGTTTAGGTTATAAAACAAGGGGAGGGATAAGGGAAGGAGAAAAATGTTTCCTTTTTAGAGTTGTATTTTGTTACAAATCTGTTTTCTCAGTGGCTGTTTCTCTCCTCAGCAGCAGGGAATGGATGAGTCAGGGATGATGGATGCACTTCACCATTAGGAGGGAAGTCAGCTACTCGGACATAAAAGGCTGTGATGTCACATTCCCACAGGGTCACTTCTGACACAATTGCCCACAACAGTCATTAAAACGTTGGTGCCTGTGTGAAGCAGCTTCCTTGAGCGCTGGTCTTCTGCTGTGTGGTGTGTCTTCTCTCACACCCTGCCCACCCGCCCTCCATCTCTGGGCACTGATACATACACCTTTTCTGAGACACCCTGGCTTGTGGATGCATCACTGTGCCTCCTTCTTCGTGTGGCCTTCTCTCTGTGATGGCGACTTTATTTCTAAATAGGGTCTCATTTGCAGTGTGAATATTTCCTAACCTGTGGCTTCTACGGATACCTTACTTACACATAATGTTAGTCACAGGCTCCAGGTGGACAGTACACTGAGAGGAACACTGACCACTGTTCTTGTGTGTCTACCAGTCTTCCCACCCTGAAGACAGGGACGTGACCACAGAGGCCTTGAGGGCCGGAGGTGGAGCCAGGGCCCCAAGCTGCAGGTTTCTCCATGGCAGTTCCAGAGCCTTGAGGGCCATGGTCTCTCTCTTTCTCTCTGTGTATGTGTGTGTGTGAGCATGCGCACGCACGCATGTCTGAAGGTTTGCCCACAGCTGGAAGGGAAACATCATCATCCTATGTACTGGTGTCTACTCTGCTCTTTCCCCTTCCAGCCCCTGGGCTGAGTGGTGGGAGGGAACTACTGGAGTGACCCCGTGGGCAGGGAGCAGAGGCACCTGCCACCTGCATGTGTACTCAGGAGGCTACTTCTGTCACCAGAGGGGGGCCCGGGCTCTGCTCCCGCTGTCATGCCTTCCGAATTGTGCACCCTTAATAAGATTATGTCTGCTGGGCTTAAACAGGATTACTTCTTAGTGAAGAATACGTTTACATAACGACAGGCAAATTCCAAACTTCCAGAAAGGTCACGGGAGCATTTGGACAACTGGTTAAGTCGTGAACAGCCACTCTCTGTGGTAAATGGAGGGGACACTGTCGGGGGTTGAGCAAATCCAGTCCGCTGCTGGAGAAAATCTCTTTACTGGTGATGGGAAAGAACCCCGAGGGCAAACCTCTGGCTTAGCTGGCTGTCACTTAAGCTCCAGGGCTTCCAGTGAGTGTGGGCCACTCCTTTTTCAGTTGTTTTAAAGGTTTAGAGATGAAGAGGAATGAGGAAGAAGAGCGAGCAAAGAAGGAAGATCTCTTTTAGAAAGGGAAGGAATGTTCTGGAATATTCCTTTCTGCCTAAAGGTGAAGTTGGCCGGCATTGATTACTGTTCTGTTCCCACAGGCTGAAGGGCAGCTGGCCGCTCCACTGGGGTGGAATAAGGAGATGACTCTTCTTTAGGTAAGGGAAGTGCTACAAAGCCACACTACCGTGGGTGAAGGGTGAGCTCAGACAGGGGCCCCCCCCAGCACCGAAAGCTGACCTTGTGGAGATGCAGGTGGGCTCGTGGCTGCTCACCAAACACTTCTTTCATTGTTTGTGTGTTTTGCCTGGGCCACCACAAACTGTTGGAGGAAAAGATCGAAGTGATAGATCCAGAGCCAGCAGGATGGCTCAGTGGGTAACCGTCAACCTGAGTTCAATCCCCGGGACCCTCACGATGGAAGGAGAGACCAGCTTCATGCGTGTCGTCCTCTCTCCCCACCACCCTACAGCCACCGGGAACACACAAAATAGGTGAAAATGTCATTTTCGAAAGCGGCAGGTCTGAGAAAACCTTGCTCCTGAGCATCACAAGCCACCGCCTCGCACAGTGTTTGACCAAAGCATCAGAGGTCTCCATGGAAACGACTAGATCAATTGTCTGAAGAGCCCCCTCTGACACGTGACCAAGAGAGGAAGGGTCACGCGGGCATAGGGTCTAGGCAGAGGTAAGACTGGTCCCTGGATACTCATGCAGGAATATCCACCATGCAAGCTCCTCTTCCTTTTCACAGAGGCAGCTGAGCAGGCAACGTCTAACTCCACCTAACTCTCCTGCAAGACCTGGGACCCCAAGGCCTTATCAGCAGCCATCCTCAGACTCTGTGGTGATATACTGTGTACCCTAGTAAACTTGCCTGAGGACCAGAGGACAGAGCCAGCTGCTAGATTAGACATAGAGGTCAGGCAGTGGCGGCGCACACCTTTAATCCCAGCACTTGAGATCTCATACCTTTGCTTGGGAAGCATCATGCCTTTAATCCCAGGAAGTAATATGGCAGGGCAAAGTAAGGTATACAAGGCGTGAGGAAACAGGAACTCACTCTCTTTAGGCTGAGGATTTCGTAGAGGTAAGAACTAGTGGCTGCTGCCCTGCTTCTCTGATCTTTCAGCTTTCACCCTGATATCTGGCTCTGTTTTTTTGTTTTGTTTTGTTTTTTTTTGTTTTGTTTTGTTTTTATTAAAAGACCATCTAAGATTCGAACAACAAGACTTCACACTGCCTTCCCTTTGATGGTGCCCAGATGGCACACTGTCTGGCTTCCCACAGAGCCTGTTTTTCGCCTTCAGACACACTCATACTTCTTTTTGAACACACAGTTTATTGAGCTGCGCAGGAAACTTTTACCTCCGGTTTCAACATCTTCTGGTTTCTCGTCTATTTTTAATACCTCGTGTCCACAGAGCACTTTCCTCCGATGCGGTCGGGCACTCCGCATCATCTAACGAATCCTCCCAGAGCGGTGAGTGACGGGCACTGAACAGCAGAGGCCACGGAGGAAAACCAACCCTGGGGAAGAGCTTGCTTGTTGGCTTGTGTAGGTTTCATGGATCTAGAAAGTTCCATGGTTTTGCTTAATATTTTGTTTCCTAAGTGTTAAACCAGACACCCCAAACTTCAAACGGAACACAGGGAGACTCCCTCAGTCCAGGGCAATTCTATCTTTCAAGAAAATGAACTTGAAAACTCGTCTAGCATCTTAGTGTCAAGAAAAAACCTATATCCTTACCTCTCTCCAGAGAGCTGATACAGTTGCAACTCAGTCTGTGGGAATGGAACGAGGTATATCAAGGGTCCCACCAGTCCACAGCCCAGGAGGGCCATTTGGTGTGGAGCTGGCACTGTGCAGACCTGGAAGAGCCAGGACCTTCTGGTGACTCTGCCTCCACTCCTCACACAGGGCACTGTGTTCTCCTGAGGATCATCATGTCCAGGCTTACAAACACAGGGACAAAGAGTTGAGATTCTGTTGGTTCCTAGGCCCCTTCAGCTCCTCTGGGACTCCGAGGATCAACTGTTTTGATTTTCTGGAAGTCCTACTGATATGACACACAGAGTTTTCCAAACAGATGACCAAGCACACGATGCTGACCCTGCAGGGCGTCACTGGGCTCCATGACGTGATACTCCTGAAGGTCTACATCAAAGATGTGCCACACATCGTAGAGTCTCAATACTGTCCCCATCACATCTCCTCATTTCTTCCAGAGGAAGGAAACGTCCAGAACTTCCCCCAGTAAGGGAAATTCTTTTTGTTTAGCCCTTGTATGTCATTTATGTATCCATCTCTTTAGTCAATCCCAGTGTTATTTATATACTTAATCTATTCTCTGTCTATCGCCATCCACCAGTTGAACTTCAGATGCACCAACTGGACGAACCATAATCTCTGGCAGACAGTGCCCTTCTGATGTTTGCTCATAGACTTGCCTCTTCCTACCCCAGGGGACAACCATCCCAATGCCCCATGGGTAGCTTTTGGAGGTACGGATAAATTCCCTTGGCGAAGCACACACCATCTCACTGGGGGCCTGTGCTGTGGAAAGCCTAAGCGGCCTGTGGAATTACTACGGAGGTTGGTGGCGTTCATGCAGGACTTCAGACTGTTTGCTCACGGTACTTTCTGGAGAAGGTTTTTGTTTGTCAGACTTTCACATTACTCATCTACCTCTCTGACTGTGCATCTGGGCATTTATTTATTCTGCATTTGGCTTCCTCGGCTATCGATCTTCGGGTGTCTGGATCAACCACGAGCTTTGGTGGACGGTGTCCTCTCAGCACTGCCTGGCTTCTTAAAGGGCAGGTAGTTCGGTGGCTCACGCGTTGTGTCTTTACAGCATCCTTCCCCTGCTGTAGCTAGGCTGGAGGGCTGTGCCGAGAGAGAGGGAGAGAGGGAGAGAGAGAGAGAGGGAGAGGGAGAGGGAGAGGGAGAGGGAGAGGGAGAGGGAGAGGGAGAGGGAGAGGGAGAGAGAGAGAGAGAGAGAGAGAGAGAGAGAGAGAGAGAGAGAGAGAGAGAGGATGTCAGTTCTTCATTTCTTTACTCTGTAGCTATGGTTCTCACCCAAGAAGCTTTCAAGGTGAGCCTCCCTGGGACCCCAGGCCTCAGAACAGGCTTGAAGAATGTGTAAAGCTGTGCTCCAGACCTTCATCTTTCAGTCGGGAGTAGAACCATCAGCTCTAAGACATCCACTCATCACCCATAGGTGCCTAGCATCACAACCCCCCTCCTGAGTGTATTTGCACTGGGCATGGGCATTGTTGATGCCCCCTGGGTGTTCCAGACCCTCATGCCTCGGAGCCCCTGTGGTGGATAGCTTTGCCAACTTGACATAACACAGAATTTCCCGGAAGAGAGTCCCAGTGAGCCTGTGAGCCTATCTGTGGAGAATTGTTTTAGTTAAATTAATCGATGTAAGGAGATCCAGCCCACTGTGGGTGGCACCATTCCCTTGACAGGGGGCAAACTGTATAAACGTAGATAAAATGAGCACAAGCCAACAAGCAAGTAAGCCTGTATGCATGCATCCATTCTCCCTGGCTCTGATGTGACCAGCTATCTCAAGCTATGGCCCGTGTGACTTCACCACAATGATGAACTATATATAACCTGGAACTGTGATCTATAATAAACCCTTTATCCCCTCAACTGCTTCCTGTCAGAGTGTTTTATCACCGCAACAGAAGTGAAACTGAAACAGCCGCTGTACCAGGAAAACACTCGTCCCACCTTGTCCCACCAGGGGCTCCTGAGGGAAGAACACGTACTTCTCAGGCCAGTTCAGAGACTAACCCACAGTTCAGGGCAGGGAGCTGTGTGCTCAGTGTGGTGCCATCCCAGATCTGCTCTGCCAGCTGCAGCCATCCCTCTCCCAGAAGCGCAGCCCCTTTGGCTGGTTCCCACGAGGTTGCTGTGTCAGCACAACATGACAAGGCTATTGGATCAATTAATTACTTCTCCCTGGTATGTCCTGTGCATGGGCAGTGGCCTCGGTACCTTCAGACACCTGGCTGTAGTCACTCAGGTCAAGGTTGCCCATGGGCAAGCATTAAGTGCAGAGTAACCCACCACCTCTCACCTACCATCCTCTCTGTCATCCAGAGCTCTCCTGCTCCCCTGGTCAGGGCTTAATTCAGTTAACTCTCCAGGTGAGAAAACTCAAATAAATTTTACTTAATGTACAAATGGATCAATAAAGCTTTATATGGTGGTGACTTCTTATTACCAGCAGCAGCAGCACCACCTCCACCTCCACCACCACCACCACCACCACCACCACCACCACCACCACCACCACCTCCACCACCATTACCACCTCCACCTCCACCACCACCTCCACCTCCACCACCACCTCCACCTCCACCACCTCCTCCTCCACCACCACCACCACCTCCACCATCTCCACCACCACCTCCACCTCCACCACCACCTCCACCTCCACCACCTCCTCCTCCACCACCACCACCACCTCCACCATCTCCACCACCACCTCCACCTCCACTACCACCTCCTCCATCACCACCACCACCACCTCCACCACCACCACCACCACCTCCACCACCACCACCACCTCCACCACCACCATCACCATCACCACCATCACCTCCACCACCACCTCCACCACCACCACCTCCACCTCCACCACCACCTCCTCCACCACCACCACCTCCACCACCACCACCACCTCCATCACCACCACCTCCTCCATCACCACCACCACCACCACCTCCACCACCACCACCACCACCACCACCTCCACCACCACCACCACCACACCACCACCACCACTACCACCTCCACCACCACCTCTACCACCACCACCACCACCACCACCACCTCCTCCACCACCACCACCTCCACCACCATCACCACCTCCACCACCACCACCACCTCCACCACCACCACCACCTCCACCACCACCACCACCTTCTCCACCACCACCACCTCTACCACCACCTCCACCTCCATCACCACCACCTCTACCACCTCCACCTTCACCACCACCACCACCACCACCACCACCACCACCACCACCTCCACCACCACCACCACCACCACCACCACCTCCACCTCCATCACCACTACCTCCTCCATCACCACCACCACCACCTCCACCACCATCACCACCACCACCACCACCACCACCACCACCTCCACCACCACCTCCACCACCACCTCCACCACCACCTCCACCACCTCTACCACCACCACCTCCACCACCACCACCACCTCCACCACCACCACCACCACCACCACCACCATCACCACCATCATCACCACCATCACCATCACCATCACCACCACCATCATTATCATCATTATTTCCTTTTTTAGACAGAATCTCACTGTGTAGTCCTGGCTTGCCTGGATCACAGAGATCCACCTGCCCTAGTCTCCCAATTGCTGGGGTTAAAAGTGTGTGCCACTATGTCCGGCACTGTGGCTGTTTCTTTTACCGTTAGCTTCAAAGCCTTAGTCATAAGTTGTCTGTGGGGTGCATTGGGAAACACCCCTACAGGTGTCTCACACTTCTGCATGGTTTTCAAGTGGGGCACAAACTGCCCTTTGTCCTTAGTGGTCCCTTCCAGAAGGCCTCCATAGCAAATGGCCACAAAGGACCAGGATGGTGTCTCCTCCAGAGAAAAAGGAGGACTAGCCCCCTGCCTGGCATCAAATATCTGAGTTCCTGTCCTCAGAGATGGCATGCTCATGTGTGCTGACATCCGAATGGACCCAGGCACATCACTGAGGGGCTTGGGAACGATGATCTGGAAAGCCATGCTCTTTGCCCATCATCTCTGGCCCAGGACGCTGGTGCCTCCTGCCAGCATCTGTGAATCCACGGCAGGCTGATGGACTGGATCACGAGAAGACAGTCTTCGTCACTTCATAGCTCTGGATCCATATTCATATAATAACATCAAAATAATACGCGAGGGCTGGCCGGATGGCTTGGGGGTAGAGATGTTTGCTGTGCAGTTTGGTCCCCAGAACTTATGTCATGATGGCAGAAGAGAAACTGACTCCACAAAGTTGTCCTCAGACCTCCACATGTGTGCTGTGGTGTGCATGAATGCCCCCCCCTAAAAATATTCTAAATACCCAAAAAGGGCTGGAAGGATGGCTCAGTGGTTAAGAGCATCGGCTACTCTTCCAGAGGACTGAGGTTTGATTCCCAGCACTCACATAGTGACTTACATCCACCTGTAACTCCAGTTCGCACTTCCTCCTCTGGCTTGCAAGGGCACCAGGCATGCACTTAATGCACAGACACACACGTGGGCAAAACAATCATTTAAAATAATTTGAAAGCTAAGAAA
Organism: Peromyscus leucopus; assembly: GCF_004664715.2. Lineage (NCBI taxonomy): Eukaryota > Metazoa > Chordata > Mammalia > Rodentia > Cricetidae > Peromyscus > Peromyscus leucopus. The sequence goes on along the minus strand of NC_051077.1, from coordinate 2,712,980 downwards.
GCATGGTAGCAAGACCTGACAAAATGGTAAAACTTGGCGGTTTAATAAGTGAGAAAAAAGTGAGTCCAAAATCACGGTAGAAAGCACAATGCCGTTTAGTGACATTAGATACATGTGTTAGGAATATGGAGGATCACAAAAGCGTATAAAATGCAAGCAAGGCCTTCCCTTGGCCGGGTCTCCTTGATCTCTTCTGATGCCCAGGTGGGAAGGAAAAGCCTGACTGTGGCCCGTCCTTGCTCTGGTTCCTCTTCCCACACAGCTTCCAGAGGCATCCTGCGGAGTCTCAGCTGCTCTGCGGCCAGCCAAGAGAGAAACCGGGGCCTCGTTTCCGCGGCTTGTCCTCTGGTCTACCCACGTCTCCACCTCTTCTCTAGGCTATGCCTCTCTTGCAGAGTGAACCCCCAACAGGAAAGCCACTGAACTCAGGCATTTGCTTGTTGCTGGGATCATGCTGACAGTCCGTTTCCTCCACGCTCAGACTTCACCTCAAAATAAAAGAGACCCAGTTGGGTTTTTTCCTATTATTATTACTATAATTCTTCACTGGCAGCTTAGTGAGTTTGCATGAGTAATCGGACTCCTTGAGCAGGGTTTGACAGACACAGTGCTGCAGAAGACAGAAGAGGACCAGTTCGGAAGGGCGGGGAATTCAGCACTCAAGGTCTGCTGTGATTCTTTCCATCATCGACTGTAAGAGCAGGATAGGAGCCGGGCGGTGGTGGCGCACGCCTTTAATCCCAGCACTCGGGAGGCAGAGCCAGGCGGATCTCTGTGAGTTCGAGGCCAGCCTGGGCTACCAAGTGAGCTCCAGGAAAGGCACAAAGCTACGCAGAGAAACCCTGTCTTGAAAAACCAAAAAAAAAAAAAAAAAAAAAAAAAAAAAGAGCAGGATAGAAGTCAGGGTCCACTGTACGTGAATGATGAGTAAAGTCTAGATGACGTCTCCTTCAAAGACACTAGTCCTTCGTGTTAGAACATTGAATGGTGCTTAACAGGCCTGCGGTTTTTCCTCAGCCCTTCAAATTCTGTAAACTGTGTTTGGCCCAGAGTTCAGACAGCTCAGAATAACCAAAATATCCCCTATACCATTTGTAGATGTCGTCCTTGAGCAACTTCCCACAGTGCTGCTTGGCTATTCCAGGTAAGCAGGGGGCTGGTCCAAACTCCATGTGTCATGAGCCCAGGGGGCCACAGGATACAACCAGGCTTGACATGGGAGGATGCTGTCAGGTCCTGCCTCCTGTAAGCATGGCAGAGGGGTGCATGTGAGTCCCTAAAGTCCCCTCCCTCCCCGCCTACTCTGTGTGTGTAGAACAGAAACAGAGATCCAGGGTGGATGCCAAAGCCATCAGACAAGTCCTTTGACTGCAAGCCAGGTCCCTGCCGGTTCTGCCCATGAGAACAGCATAGATTGTTCTAGAAGAGGCAGAGGGGTGCAGATGTGAGTGGGCCAACTTCCCACTGGCCTTTGTCACCCCCCGAGGACCTTCACTTGTGGGTGCCTCTTTCCTCTTGTTTTTTGGCACAGGGCTGCAGTATCATAAGTGCTTTCTACATGACCATCAAGGCAAGCACTCCGTCAATGTCATCAAGGCAGAGACGAGCCAGGGATTAAGAAGCAAGGAGAATGAAGCGTAGCAGGAGCCTAGAATAGATCCTGTGCCGGAGGGGAAAAAAATATGATGAAGGACGCCACGGGGTCAGGATAAAAGTGGAATGCAGACAGATGTGATGAAATAGCGTGTCAATGTTAAATTTGCTGAACTTGATAGCTACCCTGGGAATGTTTCAGGGAGTATCCATGGCCTTAGGAAACAGACCTGAAATATTCAGAAGGCAAATGTTTGAAGGGGAAGTGTTCAGGCTGCACACAGCTCACTCTGAGTTTAGAGAAAACATGTGTGTATATTGAGAGAGAAAATATAGAACACAATTGCCAAAGGATACAGCACATGAGCAAAAAAGGATATCTGGGTCTTCTTTGTGTTTCCTTTGCAGGTTTTATATATACATATTATTATAATATATAATACATTTAATACACACACACACACACACACACACACACACATATATCTCAAGTTCTCCAAATGTAAATTTTTTTTTTGTTTTGTTTTTGTTTTTTTCGAGACAGGGTTTCTCTGTGTAGCTTTGCGCTTTTCCTGGAACTCACTTGGTAGCCCAGGCTGGCCTCGAACACACAGAGATCTGCCTGGCTCTGCCTCCCGAGTGCTGGGATTAAAGATGTGCGCCACCACCGCCCGGCGTTCCAAATGTAAATTTTTGAAGGTGTCCAGACTAAATTGTGATATTTCTATGGCAGAAAGTTTTTTCAGAAACATGCCATACATGACATTTTCTCCCACATTTGAACCTCTAGGCTTTACTTCTAGCATTATGTTCATGACTATTTAATATTCTCTCTCTCTCTTTCCTCCCTGACTTCCCACAGTGCTGAGGGCCGCAGGAATATATCCTAAGAACACAGCTGGTTATGGCAAAGTCACTACCTGGAGAGATCAGGGAATTCCTCCAGAGGAAGCCAAATCCCACGGAGTTTTTGGTGTTATTTGGCTTGTTATATATCAGCTGTATTCTGTTACAAAAATCATGTGTGCCTTTATAGTTTTCCCAGTTGACTTTTCCCTAAGAAAGGCTAACAGTGTGGACTGATCACTCTCTGGACATACACATTCCAGGCATTTGGAAAACAGCCCCAGGAAAGGCTTTCTCTGGAATCAGATTATCTCCCTTAGCCACTTTCAAGGACTAACAGGAGACACCGCCTAGGTTGACGCCCAACTTTCAAGGACTAACAGTGGTAACAGTCCTCATGCAGGTCTCCTGACTTAAGGTAAATTCCACAAGGAGACACCGCCTAGGTCAGGTGGACGTTAAGTAATAGCTTTACACAATTTAGCTCCGACCCTCCCTTCTTATACCAGGACTTCCAGGGCAGAGGACGGAGAAGAGAAAAGAAAATGGAAGAACTAGATGGGTGAGAACTTGAGAGGAGCCGGGTGGTGGTGGCGCACGCCTTTAATCCCAGCACTCGGGAGGCAGAGCCAGGCGGATCTCTGTGAGTTCGAGGCCAGCCTGGGCTACCAAGTGAGTTCCAGGAAAGGCACAAAGCTACACAGAGAAACCCTGTCTTGAAAAACCAAAAAAAAAAAAAAAAAAAAAAAGAACTTGAGAGGAACAAACTGATGTGGGCAAGAACTAGATTGAAGGGCTAGAAGAGAGTACTAGAGGGATGAGATGGAAGATGAGGAAGAGCCAGATGGGGAAGTACTAGCTGGGTAAGAACAAGATAAAAAGGACCTAGTTGAGGCAGAATTAAGACGAGAAAATTAAGATAGAACTTAGAGGGAGTAATAGATAGAAAAATCAGGCAAGAAAGGAGCTAGGCACGAGAACAGAACTGAAGCTGTGTATATGTGGATGTTATGCCAGAGGAATTAAAGCAAGTAGACTATACACCTCGGTGTGCTGAGATTCTATTTCCTGAAAATAGTCCTCGCCATTAGTAGTTTCTCTCCTGAGCCCCTGGAATGTATAATATTAAGGCTGGTCCCTCTAATATTATATAAGACCACAGAGTCTCACTCTGAAGTCCAGGCTGGCCTAGAACTTACAATCTTTCTGCCTCAACCTCTGAGTGCTGGCATCACAGGTGTGCACAGCCACATCTGGTTTATGATCATTTCATTTGTGAAGTTAGTTCCAGATGTGATATCTCAAAATAACAAGAAATAGGTGTCAAGGGGAACAGGTGTCAGTTCTCTGAGCCTGGTTCCTCACACAGCACAGCTATATCCCTGGGGACTTGCCGGGTGTTTGGGGCACCTTTTTCTTTAATGAGGTCAATTTTAGTGGGATCCCATGCAGGTAGTCCATTCACCCCTACCTGTAGGAGAAGGGAGGGATGGGGGGGTTGAGGCAATGCCTCCATGACACCCCTGGATAACACCACATCCACGGAGACAGAAGCTCCTGTGCGCAGGACCCTCGGGACCTCGCCTTCAGATGCTGCGTCTACCTGTGCGTCCACGTTTTCTTGTACTAACCCAGCCACTGTGCGTCCCCGGGTTCTGCGAGCTGCCATAGCGAGCTACCAACCCTGAAGCAGCATGCTGGGTTGTTTCTGTCAGCTTGATACTAACTAGACTCATCTGGGGAAATGGAACCTGGGTGGAGGATTCGCCTTCACTGCACCAGCCTTGGGCGTGTCTGTGGGGCATTTTCCCGGTGAATGATTTATGTGGAGGGGGCCCAGTAGACTGTGGGCAGGGTGGGTGGGTGGGCCTGGGGTCCAGGAGATAGCAGGCTGGACAAGCCTGGAGGGCAAGGCAGTAAGCGGTGCCCCTCAACAGTCTCTGCCTCGGTTCCTGCCTTCAGCTCCTGCTGTCTTGGCTTCCCTCAGTGACCTTTGAGAAGAAATAAACCCTTTCCTCCCCAAGTTGCTTTTGGTCTTGATGTCTGTGGTGGTTTGAATGGAAATGGCCTGCAAAGACCTGTAGGGCGTGGTGCGGTTAGGAGGCGTGGCCGGGTTGGAGTGGGCGTGGCCTCTTTGGAGGAAGTGTGTCCCTGGGGGGAGGGGCTGGCCTTTGATAACTAAAGATGGCAGTGAACCTGTGACCTGTAAGCCACCCCCAACTAGATGCTTTCCTTTTAAAGAGTAGCTGTGGTCATGGTGTCTCTGCACAGCAGTAAGACATTAACTAAGACAGTGTTTTCCACAACAACGATGAAGCGAGCTAAGATGGGGGATCAGAGAGCGCTCTGTGTGTGGCCAATATGGCAGACTTGGGAGCCACCCGGAGAGATGTGATTGGAACCTGAAGCGGGCATCCTGCGGGGCTAACTCTCAACCCCTGAGGTCTGTGCTTGAGTTTCAGGACACCACTATGTGTCTGCAGCACTGGGGGCATGGGTTGATATGTGGGGACAAACCAGATCTGATATGGGAGTGGTCTCCACCAGTGGAGGAAACCAGGACATGGTCGAGCCCATGCCTGGCATGGTAACCAATGAGCATAATCAGGATTACTTATAGGAACATGGGTGGGGTTTGCTTACAGGCATGGGCAACGGATAGTCAGCTACACCACTGAGGAAGAGTCGCCCTCCACAGCAATTATTAGCTACTTGTGTATCCTTGGGGATGGGCAGGGCCTCGTGGGTCCCCTGGTGCAGCCTCCGCCATCACTTGAGGGAATGTTAGGTGGCTCAGTCTTGTCAGGGTCCTTCCTCATTGGAGTACCCACAGCTGCTATGATATTAGATGACAACTGCCCTGTCATGCCCAGGGGACATAATTCCACAGCAGGGTGGTTATTAAAAAGTCACCACAAATATTTGTGGCAGTCATTGCGCGCACATAGGTTTCCAGGTAAGTTGGAAAAGGACCTGGGGGTGGGGTTGCCTGCTCCAAGGAGACGGTCACACCGTGCTTCCGAAATGGCTGCACTGCCATAATCGCCATGAACAGGGCACCAGCGTTCCTGCCGGGTCAGCTCGTCGCCAGCGCTGGTCATGATTAGGGGTCCAGATTTCTGTCATGTCATGGGTGGGCAGCTGCACCTCGCTGATGTTCTCATTTGCGGTTCTCTGACGACACAGGAGAACCTCTTCACATGCGTCTTTGCTGTGTGTGCTTCTCATTTGAGGAGGTTCGAACCCTTTGCCCATTTTTAAATCGGTGTTTTAAAATGTTCTTCTCATCAAGTTTTAAGCGTTCTTTGTGGATCTTGGATGAGTCTTTCCCAGATATATTTTGTAAATATTTTCTCGCAGTCTGTGGCTTCCATCCTCCTCCTCTATCTTCACGTCTAGCTGTTCCCTCTGTTTTAGATATCGGCAGTTAAATTTCCACTTATTATTATGCAAATGTCTGTTCCTTCAATTCTGTCAACATTTGCTTTATGTACTGGGGCACTCTGTCACTAGATACACTTCTATTTATGATCTGTCTTTATGAATGATTGATTGCTCTGTTATTATGAAGGGTCCCTCTTTGGCTGCTTTATAAAATTCTCTGTTTCGAAGACTGTAGCTGAGGCTACAACGGGCACCGTGTTGTGCAGATCATTCGTAGGACAGACTCTCTTCACCGGTCTCCAGTTCCCCTGCTTAAACTACAGCTCCTGCAGACAGCCTGTAGCCGGGGCTCCCTTCTGGACGCCATTCTGATAATCTTTGAGTCAGAGGGTTTATGTCCATTTTTGTTATAATCGATTTAGGACTCCTCATCTGGGCTTTCTGTTTGCTTCTCCTTCTACGTCTTCTTTTGGATTCTTTGACAAGATTGAAGTGCTCCATTTTATGTCCTTTCTTTGTTTTCCGTCTGTATCTGATCTTATTATTTATTTACTTTTGCTAGTTGGTTTAGGGACGACCTGCACTGATGTTTCGCCGCCTGCTTACAGTTACAAGTGCAGCACTTTGTGAGATGCAGACAGAGCCACTCTGCATACCGTCATGCCCTCCGTGCCCATCTCTCTCACTTCGGTTGCCAGGGGGGTTGTGTGCACAAACAGTACAAACCACAATGCGCAGTTACAAAAACCAGAGGAATGAGGACGGCTTTCTTGAAACGTTGATTATTTCCAGTGCTCCTGATTATTTTTTAAAGGTTGGGATTCCTATCAGATAGAATTCCCTAAATAAGGCTGGGAGTGGTGGCACCCACCTTTCTTTCATCCAGCACCCGGGAGGCAGAGGCAGAGGGAGCTCTGTGAGTTCGAGGACAGCCTGGGCTACAGAGCAAGTTCCAAAACAGGCAGAGCTACGTAGAGAGACTCTGTCTCAAAAACGAACACACCAAAGGAAAATGAGTTAAATTCTTACAACATCAATGTTTAAACTAAACTGCACGTGGGTAGCATTTTCGTAGGCTAAAGCCTTAGCTTTGCCTCTGGCTGTCAGCAGACCGGCAAACGTGGGCTGTGCTGAGTCCTGACCCCCCCACCCCCCCACCGCGCGTCCCTTTTGCACCATGGCATGTGCAGTACTGTCAGCCTCCAGGACTGTGAACAAGGAAGTTCCTACTGTTCTTCTCACCCTGCCTGGGCACTTTGTTAGGGACTGTGGAGCAAATAACGTCACCGAGAAGGTATTATTCTCCTCTTAAGGTTCTGTCCTATTTGGGGTCACTGTGCATGTGTCTTTAGGGAGGTTTAAATTGTTTAAATTAAAACGTTAACAGTTTTTAAATTGTCTTGATGTTTTCATTTCCTATGGAAGGCTGTCTGGGTGCCTCTAGCGGGTGCAGGGGCATCTCTCACTGTAGTCTGGCTGTGAATATTTGTGGGGCTGGTCTCTACGTGGGAGACCTGTAAAAGCTGATTCCGCATCCCTTGTGGCCTTGGTGTCTGCCATTGACCCCAGTGCCCAATGTCCCGAGCCATCCGTCCTGAGGCGGCAGAAGGCAAGGGCCTCTTTACACTCTTCCTAACTTCTGCAATGGCCTTGAGCAGAGGTTGGCTAATTCTGGCCCTTATTTTCCTTTTTAAGCCTTCTGAAACTCAGCCATTGCACTTTCTTAACGCCATTTCCTCCTTTCTCTGCGAAACCACAGTGGCCACAGAGGCTAATGCTCTGCTGCCTCCTCACCTTGCCCCCCACACCCCTGCTGAAGCCACAGTGTGTATTAATTATATCGAGTGCTATGTCTGCTTGTCAGTGAGTGCCACCACCCACTAAATGCCTGTGCCCCCTCTAGTTCATGATGGGGACCTTGCACCTCACAGCTAGTGGGCTGATGAATGGAGGCAGAGCATTTGGGAGGTGAATCATGACAGGTCTAGGCAAATCATGATGGTGGGGCCCCTATAATGGGATCAATTGTCCCTGTAAGAAGAACAGTCAGAGACCACCCTGCCACCATCTCTCGCCCTCGTCTCTGTCTCCTTCTCATCTGCCACTTTTTTTCCTTTGTAAAGTGTTTTTAATTTCTTACTTTATGTGTAAAAGTGTTGCCTGCATGCCTGTGTATGACGTGTGTGCCTGATACCTGCAGAGGACAAAAGAGGGTGTTGGATCCCCTGGAACTGGAGCTACAGATGATTGTGAGCTGCCATACGCAGGCATTGGGAATTGAACCCGGGTCCTCTGGAAGAACAGTCATTGCTCTTAACTGCCGAGCCATCTCTCCAGCCCCCTCCTCTGTCGTTTCTATACCTCCACTCCATCCCCATTTCTATCTCACTCTCTCTTCAGCTCTGTTATATCCACCTTCCTCTCTTACCTGTCACTTCCAATTCCCATCCATCTCTCTCCTTTATCCCCACCTTTCTGTGACCATTGCTAGCTGTTAATGCACCCACTAGGCTATTACCCATCACCCCCAGGTCCGCCTCATCCATCTGCATCATCTCCAGTCCCATCTCCATCATCTCTGTCTCCATCATCTCCATCTCTACATCCATCTCCATCTCTTCACCGTGTGAGGATGCAGAGAGAATGTGACTGTCTACAAACCAATAAGAGGCCCTCATGACACAGGTCTTGATCTTAGACGACAAGCTTCCAGAAGAGTGGGGAGTAATTCACCACACAGGCTGTGAGATTTTTCTGTAACAGCCTGAGCTAACTTGGAAACTCCTCCACCCACCCGGGCAATGAAGTCTATCAATCTCACCCCGAGGGATGCTCTCACTAAGACTTCTCAGCCTGGGGGTGTCTGAGAGAGCAGAGCTGGAGACAAGGGTAGTTTACGTGGAGCCCAGTGAATTGGCTGGGGGACAGGAGTGGCTCTTAGGAGGGGCCTATGGAACGGCCTCCTCCCGAGGCACCTCCTCCCGAGGCACCTCCTCCCAAGGCACCTCCTCCCGAGGCACCTCCTCCAGGGCAGGGTCAAGGAGGGCGACAAAGAGAGTACCCGTGCCCTCACGCGTGCAGGCTGGTACCCCGTGGCTCACAGGAAAGACAGAAGGACGCAGTGGCTTCGGCAATGAGGGCATCTGGGCGGCACAGATGGCAGGGCTGGGATGAGGACCTGCGGGTAGAGGCGCAGTGCAGCAGAGGGGACCACACGGCGGCGGCGGCACTTGTCGCTTGACTCGGGTGTCCCTTCTCTCAGGTGTCCCTTGATTCCTCTTCTGAACACTTCCTTTTTACTGGTTCCTACAGCTTGTGACTACACACCAACTGGCTGGTTTACAGGCTGCTTCCTTGTTCCTCGAGTTCAAGTGGCTGGAGGCATTTGTGCCGTGACATACTGCGGCGTGGTCTCCGTAAGGAGCTATCACCCGATTTCATGGCTCCTAGGCCCACTGTGGGCTCTTCCCATCTACTCAATTTCTTCCTGACTTCCCACTGGAATTGTAACAGGGTCCCAGACCTTAGTAGGTCCTGAGACCTTAGCACAACCAGCTCTCTGGTGAAAGTGCCTTTCAGGCTGTGAAACTCAGCCTGGAGACAGCATCACCTGCCAAACAAAGACCAAGGCCTAATCCATCAAAGTCCATAGTGAAAGGAAGAAGTTTCTAAAGCTACTAATCTTGCCTTTTAGCGTCTGTGTTCCGCTTCTGGCCAACTGTTCTTGTTAACTGAACTATGTCAACCCGTGTGGGCGCCATGGGCCCTGACCCCCGACTGTGAGTGTCTTGCAGCCTTGCTTGCTGACCAGGTGTCCTCCCTATTCAGATTCCCTGCCGGTGTCCTCAGCTTAGGATCATCGGAGAGCTTACCGGAGGTTCTTTGTTCCTACATCCTGCTTGTGGTGTAAACAACTTAGGTGCATCCTGTATTTGGTGTAAACAACTTAGATGCAAGAATGCGGAACTTTGGGTCTAGATTGTAGACCATTGGTAGCGAACTTCTGCCCTCAGGGGATCCTCCATTTGTGCTGTAAGCCTGTATTTAAGGTTTCTTCCCCCTTTCAATAAACGGCATTTGGCATTCAGCTATGGCAAATGACTCGCTGTCTCTTGTCTCTATTCTTTAATCCGCAGCCCTTCGCTCGGACATGGTGAACGGGTATTGGTAACGCAGGCGTTACTGCTACAGATGGAGGTCCCACCGAGATTCCGAGTAAGAAGGACCAGCTGATGGACACTCTTGGAAGGCCGGCCGGCATTTTTAAGGTAAGAGTGGATTGAAATGTTGAAATGGGTGCAATTGGCTCACAGTCAGTTAATTGGACTGTTGAAGCAGGAAGGCACCAAAGTTAAGTAAGGGCAAGACAGCTAAAGATTTTAAATGAAAAAGGAACTCTTCCCAATAGAAAAGAGGGAAGGAAAGGAAGTTTCCCGTTAGAAAAGGGAGAAAATTTTAATCAAGAAAAAAGAATTTTCCTGGTAAAAAGGGGAAAAATTTTTGAAACTAGGCATAAAGATTTGGGCCCTGTAGAGGAAGGATGAAGGAAAGAGAGAAGCCTCTTCCCAATGGTAATGGAAAATGTAAGGATTTTTTTCCAGTTGTAGAGTTTTCAGGATAGCTGAAAACTCTGAGCTCTTTCTTCCCGCCAGTGCAGAGCAGCAGCATCTGAATTACAAAGAATTGGCAGGTAGGCCTCATTGTTGCTGGCTATACAGCAAGCGAGCCCAGAGCTTAAAGTTTTGCTGTCTGTTTGCTTAATTTTGGTTCAAATGTTTTTTATTTTTCCTTCAGAATGGGAATAATTCAATATTTAGGATCCCTTTGTGGGAAATGTTTTTCTGTTTTCCCTTATGGTGGGAATAACTCATTGTTAGGTAGTCCCTTCATGAGAGTAGGAAGTTTAAATATGTTTGTGTGTGCGGGGTGCGCCCAACGGCTGTGGCGGACAAAGGCTTACATGAGATAGCCCGAAGCAGCGGGCGGACAGATACGCGCCGGTGGGAGGCAGAGCCGTGATGAAATGCGGCCCAGGCAGGTGCTGACAATAGAGCCTGAGCACTGGGCAGAGCCAGCGAGCTGAGGCCGGGAAGGGACTAACACTAAAATTTTAAACCGGGCCTAACTTCTGGTGAAAAATGGTTTCGGTCAGGACATTGAATGCTAAGTCAATGCTGTTTAAATAAAGGATGTTCTGTTCTTTTGATTGTCTTGATAAATGTTTGGATGAATGTTTAGATTTTCATGGTAGATAAACTAAAGGAACAAAATTCATAATTTTGAACTATATATTAGGTATGGTCTTGTCTGTTGATCATTACTGAAAATTTGGCTCTACAATTTAAGTTGCTTTCTAGAAATTCTTGGTTTAGTTCTATAAAAATATAACACCTAAAATAAATTGGGTTATTAGCCTATTAAATAATGTTGCTAAAAAAAAAACATAAATGATAATCTCTTACTGATAAAGAGGTTACAAAATTAATTTTCCAGTAAATAAAATACAGGTAAATTGTTTGGTCCACATTGTTAATAATTGGCTATTTGTGCTAATGTGTTATTTGGGATTTATAAAAAAGAATCCTCTTTTTAAGATTTTATAAAATATTCAAGAGTATTACCTAAAGTTTACCTCTTCAAATCCTATAGAGATTGTATTTAATACTTTTATAATTGGCATATGTAAAAAGGACCATGAAAACAAAAGCTGGTGATAAAATTGCTCAATTATTATTGCTTTCATATTTTAAATTCAAAATGGTGCCGATATATAGAACTGGAGGCTTTAAAAGTACAGGAAAAAAGGTGTTTTGACAAACAGTTATCAATGATAATCAGCTTAAATTAAAAATAAAATTATATGGGATTGAGATTGAAAGATTATTGGATTCTGGTGCTGGATATATGTATAATTTCACAAGAATCCTGAGATCCCAATTGGCCCCTTAAAAATTCTACCTCTCACCTACAAGGTATCGGCACAGCTCAGACGCCGTTACAGAGCAAGCTACTTTTAAATTGGAAAGATGAGGAAGGTCATACAGGAACTTTTCAACCCTTTGTGCTACCTGACATTCCAGTGAACTTGTGGGGACGGGATGTGTTGGATGGCATGGGAGCGGTGCTTACTACACAGCCTATACAACAGATGCTGAAGAGTCAGGGCTACTGCCCGGGCAAAGGCTTAGGGAAAATGTTGCAAGGAGACCCGCTCCCTGCAGCAGGCAAAAACTGTGTCACTAGGGGTCCTGGCGATACTAGAGGATTAGGATCTTTTCCATAGGGGTCACTACACAACAGCCTTCAATAATACAACCGATAAAAATCACTTGGAAGAGTGATGACCCTGTATGGATGGAACAGTGGCCCCTTTCTAAGGAAAAATTGGAGGCTGCGTATGCATTGGTTAAGGAGCAGTTAGATGCTAGACATATCATTCCTTCCACTTCACCTTGGAACTCACCTATATTTGTTATTAAAAAAAAATCAAAAAAATGGAGGCTGCTACAGGATCTTAGAGCTGTAAATAAAACCATGCTTCTCATGGGAGCAACACAGCCTGGCTTGCCTGCCCCTGTGGCAATTCCTAAGCATTGGCACTTAATTGTGGTTGACTTGAGGGATTGTTTCTTCACCATTCCTTTGCATCCCGAGGACAGTCCTCGCTTTGCTTTCAGTGTTCCTTCAGAAAATCTTAAGGAACCTTATCAGAGATATCAGTGGGTGGTATTGCCTCAAGGAATGGCCAATAGCCCTACTATATGTCAAATTTATGTGTCTTTGGCCCTAGCTCCAGTTCAAAAAGCTTTTCCAGGTGTTTATATAATTCACTATATGGATGATATATTAATGGCTGCTAAAGATAAAAAACTTGTTTTTGATGCCTTTTCTTATTTACAAGAGGTTCTTAGCTTGGCTAATTTACAGATAGCCCCAGAAAAGGTACAGGTATCTTTTCCCTATCATTATTTAGGTCATGAATTGTTACGCACGGGCATACGCCCACAAAAGATTACTCTGCGTATGGATCAGCTACGCACACTTAATGATTTCCAAACCTTTCTGGGAGATATTCAATGGCTTCGGCCCACTTTAAAAATTCCAACAGGTCAGCTTCGCCCTTGTATGATGTCTTAAAGGGCGACCCTGACCCTTCATCTCCCCGTAAATTAACAGCTGAAGGACGTATAGCCCTACAACGTGTGCAAGAGGCCCTGGAACAGGCTCACGTGCAGTATATAGATCTTAATTCTCCCTTATTGTATTTGATATTTTGTTTTACTCATTCACCTACTGGAGTGTTTTGGCAAACAGGTCCTATTTTATGGGTACATTCCCCAGCTTCTCCAGCAAAAATCATCACTCCTTATCCACAGGCTGTCGCTCAGATTATATTTAAGGGAATCAAGATCAGTGTTCAAACTTTTGGTAAGGAGCCAGATATTGTGGTGACCCCATACACCCAGTCTCAAGTAGCATGGTTGCAAGCTAATGACAATGATTGGGCCATATTGACATGCTCCATGCAGGGTCAGTTTGATACTCACTACCCCTCCAATGATGTGTGTCAATTTTTTAAATTGCATCCTGTTATATTTCCCAAGATAGTACAAATGACTCCTATTCCTCAGGCCCGTGTGGTATTTACTGATGGCACTTCACGTGGTTTTGCTGTGGTGGTTTCTGGTAACATAGTAAAGAGAATAAAAGTCCAGGGCACTTCTGCCCAAGTGGCAGAGGTACAGGCGCTGTTGCTTGCTTTACAGATGTTTTCTGATGAGAGTGTAAATATTTATACCGATAGTCAATATGTGGCACATGCCATTATGCCTTTGGAAACAACAGCCTATATACCATCCATTTCTTCCATTCATGAATACTTATTGCAAGTGCAAGGACTTATATGGTCTCGCTCACATAACCTTTATGTGGGCCATATTAGAGCTCATACTCAATTGCCTGGACCTCTAAGTGAAGGTAATCAGAGGGCTGACGCCATTACTCGTATGGCTGTCACATTAGTCTGTTCTGCCTTTGATAAGGCTACTCAGTTGCATCAGCGTTATCATCTTAATGCTGGATCTCTCCGTTATCATACAGGCATAACCCGGGAACAAGCCATCCAGATAGTTAAATCATGCCCTATTTGTGTGGAATTTTTACCTGTTCCTCATTTGGGAGTTAATCCTCGAGGACTTTTACCTAATCATGTATGGCAGATGGACGTCACGCACGTGCCTTCCTTTGGAAAATTACAATATGTCCATGTGTCTATTGATACATATTCTTCTCTAATTTTTGCTTCTGTCCATTCAGGGGAAAAGGTTAAGGATGTAAAGAATCATTGTCTTCATGCTTTTACTTACATGGGAGTGCCAAAATACATAAAGACTGATAATGGTCCCGCCTACAGTAGTACGGGATTTTCAAAATTCTGCCAAGATTTTTCTATTGTTAATAAGACTGGTATTCCTTATAATCCTCAAGGGCAGGCTATAGTAGAACGCTGCCATCGTACCTTAAAAACTTATATTGCTAAAGTAAAAAGGGGGGAGTTAGGGGCTCATCTCTCCTCTCCACATTCTATTCTTTCCCTTGTTTTATATATTTTAAATTTTTTATCGGTGGATTCTGCTGGATTATCTGCTGCAGATAAGCACTGGAGGGCTCCTGTTGCAAATCATCCTCTGGTGCAATGGAAAGATCTTTCTACTGGCACTTGGAGGGGACCCGATCCGGTGTTGGTGTGGGCCCGGGGATCTGTTTGTGTCTTTCCGCAGGACAATGAAATTCCTCTGTGGGTTCCTGAATGCTGTGTGCGCCCTGTGGCTGCTGCTGAATCCCAACATGGCAGAGACCTATTGGGCCTTCGTAAAAAACTCTCCCCTTCTGATGCCAATGGGGATTGAGAGCCCAATACGGCCAGCCTTGGCAAACATTATTGTAAGCCTAGGAACTGTAGCCATGTGGTTGGATTCTTCAGAAGGTAATGTATGGTAACCTTTTTCAAAAAATGTTGAGAATGTATCACACCTTGGAGATTAAGGATAACTCTGAAGGTCAATGAACTTCATTTGCTAACAGTAGCATGCCAGCTAAGCCTTTCGCATTTTGCAACCCCCCTCAAGCTGGTGTAGTACCTACTTTTCAGAAATGGCTCTGTGCAACATTTATTTGCCTCCTGAAATTTATCTAGCCTTTCTGAAGATACCTCAAAATTTGTGAGCCTAAATGTAGCCATTATTGAGGCCATTAGTTCTGCTCCTTGTTTGCTGTTTTTGTTTTCTGTTTTCTTTATGTTTCTCAGTTGTTCTCTTGCAGACCTGCCAGCCTAAGTAGTGCTGGGATCAAGAAAAATGGGCCTTGGTGGTTCGTGTTCCTGGAGCTGTGTCCATGCCAGTGGACCATGGCAGCTAGACACAGATGATGCTCACACGCTCCAGAAGAGACTCTGACATCGCTGTTGCCGTTGTTGCTGTTATAGCAGTGGTGGCCACTGCTGCTATTGTTTCTGGGATTGCTATTTCATAATTGGTTACTACAGCTAGCACAATGGAGACCCTGGCAACAAAAGTAGCTACCACAGTTAGTTAATCTTTCTTCTTATTGGGCATGATAAATTTAATTCCACTTTTATACGTTATAATTGGCTTTGTAAGTTGTAAATTATTTAAAACTCAAGTTCCATTTGCTCGGGATACCACCTTACAGGACTCCTATTTGCGGTAAGGCTCGTTTAAATAGGGAATGGTTCAATTGCCTGTAGCCTTCTGGCTATGGATGGGTTAGGACTTCTGTTGGTCTTTTCTGTGTCACACAGATTGCAAGCCCAGTGCCACTTTGAGATCTTTGGCAGCAGTCACTCTACAGCTCACGTGGTTGAGTCTGTATGATAATGAGTATTCAGAGACGGGTAATGCTTGGGGGCTGCCACCAACCTAAGACAGAGCACTTGTGTGGCCTGGGCAGGTGTCTCTATGACGGGTAAGGTGGTCTGCTGGTCCCACGCAACCTAAGTCAGAAGCTCATTTAATAAAAAGGGGGGACCTGTGGGCGCCATGGGCCCTGACCCCCGACTGTGAGTGTCTTGCAGCCTTGCTTGCTGACCAGGTGTCCTCCCTATTCAGATTCCCTGCCGGTGTCCTCAGCTTAGGATCATCGGAGAGCTTACCGGAGGTTCTTTGTTCCTACATCCTGCTTGTGGTGTAAACAACTTAGGTGCATCCTGTATTTGGTGTAAACAACTTAGATGCAAGAATGCGGAACTTTGGGTCTAGATTGTAGACCATTGGTAGCGAACTTCTGCCCTCAGGGGATCCTCCATTTGTGCTGTAAGCCTGTATTTAAGGTTTCTTCCCCCTTTCAATAAACGGCATTTGGCATTCAGCTATGGCAAATGACTCGCTGTCTCTTGTCTCTATTCTTTAATCCGCAGCCCTTCGCTCGGACATGGTGAACGGGTATTGGTAACGCAGGCGTTACTGCTACAAACCCGGAACATAGTTTTTGTTCTTAGAGGCTCCCCCTGAAAAAGGCTACGCTGGCATCCGGGACACCCAGTGTAGTCTCCAGCCGGCCGATAAAGACTTCCCATTGGCTTAACCCGTGTGTGAGCAGTCTTCTCTACTGAACACCCTACCACAGAAGAGTGCTGAAGCAGCGTCCTTGATGTGCGTGGAGCCGCGTTGTCTATTTCTTACGTGCTTCACAGGGGTGGCCTTGGCATGGGTCACGGCTCAAGAACCCCCTGCTCTGCCCCAAACAGTGCTGGCCTTCGGCCTTTTCCAACCCAAATATCCCTCATCCCCCAAACCTGCGCCTTGGCATGGAGTGGCACCCCTGCCTCCATGGGAGCGAGGAGCACAGGTGGACCCTGAGCAGGAAGAGAGGGCAGAAGGCATCGTGGAGTCTCCTTCACCAGATGCGTACCCATGCTGCCGAGCTGGGGCACGTTACCCCAGAATAGGAGGACACTTCCAGCCAGGGCTTCTCACTGGGCAGCGATGGTCCGTCAGTGCTGGGGTTGTTGCCTCTGACTCCCCTACCTTAGCACAGATGCCATGCTCCTATTGTGACCTCTGAGGAGCCGGGCACAGCCACCAATCCCAGGAAAAGGTGCCCCCACCTGTGGGGTTGGTGCATATCGTGGAAACTCTTCTGCCAGGACAGGTCCTGAGGCTGGGCTGTCTGTAAGAGGCTGTGTTCAGTAGAGCTACACGGTGGAGGTCAGCTCTGGAAGTGTGCATAAACTGGCTGTTTCTGTGGCTATAGCTGCTCTTACACCCCGGGCTTTACTTGGCCTCCATCATTCACTAGAAAGGTCCCTTTACTGTGCTAGAGACCTAGCCAAACAGCCAGACTTGGCTGTCCTGGCGCCTCAGGCTCTCTGGCCAGGGTCCATTCAGTGTACTTGGCTGTGAATTCTCAGGACTCTTTCACTTGGCTGTCCTGGCTTCAGGGTCCTCTCACTTGGCTGTCCTGGCTTCAGGGTCCTCTCACTTGGCTGTCCTGGCCTCTCAGGGTCCTCTCACTTGGCTGTCCTGGCCTCTCAGGGTCCTCTCACTTGGCTGTCCTGGCTTCTCAGGGTCCTCTCACTTGGCTGTCCTGGCTTCTCAGGGTCCTCTCACTTGGCTGTCCTGGCTTCAGGGTCCTCTCACTTGGCGGTCCTGGCTTCTCAGGGTCCTCTCACTTGGCGGTCCTGGCTTCTCAGGGTCCTCTCACTTGGCGGTCCTGGCTTCTCAGGGTCCTCTCACTTGGCTATCCTGCATCCCCTAGGCTCTCTGACCTGGACCAATTCACTGTCCTTAGCTTTCCTGGCTCCTCAGGGTCCTCTGACCAAGGTGGCGCCCTCCTCACCGTGACCTTGGGGTTGAGAGGTGAGCCTAGCATGGCCCATATGTTCTAGCATTCCTGCACTGTCAGCGGTGCCTTCCCTCCAGTGGCGAGAGCCTGGCTCTGCTGTCCACCATTCAGAGCCCTGTTCCACTTTAGGGTTCTCCTCAAGCACCACTGGAGCGGCCGCTCACCCACCCCTGTGAGAAATAGATGGACCAGCCACGGCCCAGCTTTTACGCAGCCTGGCTTTCCACTAGACTTATGGTTTCCAGACAAAGCACTGACTCCCAGCGTGGCTTTGTCAGAGCCCTGCCCCATGCACACAGTGTGACACTGTCGAGTTCAGTGTTCCCGCTGTGCTCTGGTCTTAGATCCCGGCGGCCTGCTCAAACGTTCCCTCATCTTACTGACGGTCCGGGTGACCGCACTGAGTTCTGTTTTCGCTGGGTTCTGGGAGTAGAGAGGTCTCACACTCAGTGCTTCAGCTGACCTTTACCTATCTCCTGGGGTGGGCAGGATGCTGTCAGTAGCTTCCATAGCCCACAGGACATTTGGAAATATAAATAGCAAGCCCTGAACCACACAGGAAGGAACAGCCACAGCTGAGGCTGGGAGCATTCTCTTGCTCTTTGTGAAGGCTGCCTTACCTTTCAGAGCCACCAAGAGGGTTTTGTTTGTTTGCTTGCTTCTCTCTCTCTCTCTCTCTCTCTCTCTCTCTCTCTCTCTCTCTCTCTCTCTCTCTCTGTGTATGTGTGTGTGTGTGTGTGTGTAAAACAGGATCTCATATGGCCCACACTGAACTCAAAATCACCATATAGCCAAGGATGACCTTGAACTGATTCCCCAGCCGCCACTCCCCGAGTGGCAATACAGAAGGTGTGGGCCACCATAGCTGGTTTGTGTGATGCCAGGGATTGAACCCAGGTCTTCATGGATGATAGGTGACCACTCTACCAACTGAGCTACATCAGAGTTGCCCTTGGGTTGTTGGTGACCTGTGAAAACACGAGGAAAAGCAGTATACTGTCTAGTGTGTGTCACTGCCAACCGTGGTTCCTAGGGAGGGTTGGTTCCACCCCCCCCAATGTCTTTCTCTTTTTTTGTTTTTTTGAGACAGGGTTTCTCTGTGTAGCTTTGGTGCCTACCCTGGATCTCACTCTGTAGCCCAGGCTGGCCTCGAACTCACAGAGATCCGCCTGCCTCTGCCTTCCAAGTACTGGGATTAAAGGCATGCACCATCACTACTTGGCCCAATGCCTTTCTTAGTATTTGAAGTGGAAAATGCCTTTCTGTGACAAAATGATGACAAAGGTAGACTGTACTGTTTTTAAATGTTGGGATTTTTGCAAAATAAGTACTTGACGACCCTATGTTGTCCACCCAGATAACCCACATTAGACTGTTCCCAAGATCCACCATTTTGACACCCCAGCCTCAGCAATGTCTGGTGACCAGCTGTGCACACACCCGAGGGTTCTCCAGTAGGACCTGAGGGCCTTCTCCCACATCCTACATCTCCATCTTGATGCGGAGTGCTCAGATTCTGACATAATTCCCTTGCTGGTTTTGGCCCGCCCCTTCTGTTCAAGCTATATTTATTTAGGGGAGAGATGGTTAAAAATATTTTTCTCACCTGACTTGATTTAGTTATTTCTTCTTGTTTCTTATGTTGCCAGACACCTGTCATTCTCTGGTACTCAAATGGCTCTATTTCCCAAAGCCAAGTGCCCAGCACCTCCCACCACTGCCCTGCAGATCAGCCCACCCCCATGTTCTTGCGCTCACACAACCCATCCTCAGGACAGCATCCTGCCCACTCAGACATGTGGTCTTACTGAGCCCGGCATCCAAACTAGAAACTGAAGAAGGTTCTGAGAGCAGGTGAAGGGGAAGTTTACTGAGCACCCGTCTGGTCTGGCCCTATGAATTCATTGAGAATCGATCCAAGTACATCTCACACAAGGATCTTCTGTCCTGGGAAGGGGGATTCCTCCTCACCAACAAAATCATGGTCTGTGGTGTCCACTCTGGGTTTCATCTGTCCATAGGAAGTCTGAATTGGAACTGGTCCCCTCTTTGGGAAGACTTGCGGACGGATGGACATTTTGTTCTTGGCCACATATTCCTCTTTTTTCCTGCTCCAATTGTCTCTCTTCCCACCTTCAGGAAGGGAGCTGTATCCTTCAGTCTTTGTAAAAGCAGTGACTAGCAATTTGATGGAGAAAGTAAGCAATACAGGGGTGGGTGATAATCCCAGGCCCCAGTGAGTAAAGGCACAGACACACACTGTGACCTTCTCCTCTATGACCCTGAGGCCAGGGGCCTAGGTGGCTGCTTCCGCTGTACCCAGTTGAGATGGGGACCGGTATCAGCACTCAGACACAGGTCGGCAGAAAGAGGGCTCTGTGTCCCACACGGATGTCTTCCGTGTTCTCTACCTCTAGATCATAGGTGTTCCATCTGAAGAATTAGGAGCTTGAGGTACCCTGAAGACCAGTTCGCTCCTGCTACACTGGATACCAGCCTACAACAAGCATGGCTCTGACTCTCCTCCAGCGACACCAGGAGTGAGTGGGGCCTGGAGGATGCTTTGGGACGCTCAGCTCACTCACCCAGGTGGGACACATGAGCACCCACTCGTGCATTAGCTGCAAAGCCCTTCACGAAAGGGGGCTCTATTCACACTTCCGTGTTATACTTTTATACTTTTCTTCGTGCCAAGCAATTGAAGCAGCTCTGTCACCATCCGAGAGGCCATTCCCCTAGGAGGGTCAGCCTGTCAATCAACAATAACTACCTGGCTCTCGAGGGTGGGACTCAGGATTTCAGATGGCAGAGTATGGCGGGTAAACGTGTCCCTTTCCCACGTGTTCCTCTGATGGGTTGGTCTCACAGTTATGTTTCAGCTGTTCCCTAAGGCCAAAGGCAAGATCTCAGTTTCTTCCCTGGTCCAGTCTCTGTGTGTGTCCAGTTACCTCTACCCTCTCCCATCACAAGGAAAACAGCATCTGGTATAAGCGTAGGTGTTAGCCAGAGCCTCGGGGTGTTCAGCATACTCCTCATGGATGTAAGCAGGTTGTCTCAGCTGGTGCATATGAATATGAAAATGAGCATGCGTAAGATAAATGCCGGCAGAGAAGACACTGGGCCTTCTCTGTCTCTGTCTTCTCTTCCCCGTTGACAAAGCTCTTTTCCAAAATCTAACGAAGGATAACTTTAACCCACAAAGGACAAGTCTTCGGCCTTGTGTTGAAATGTTTTGGCAATGTATCATCCCTACACTTGGCTTCAGAAATGGTTTCCTTCTCATGCTCTTTCTTGCTCCCCTTTTTTCCCCTCTGTTTCTCAGCTGCTGCTGTCAAACTTTCCACAGAACACACACCGCTTAACCTTCCTCAGAGAAGGAATGTCCCCTCGGGGCATCATTCTTTCGTTCATCCATTCCTTCATTTCTTTTTTTGCTGAATTGTCCAGAGTGCCTCCCTTACTCAACCCTCAAGCTGGTCTGCCCTTCACCATAGGAACCGTGGTGGTTGGCAGAAAATGGCCCCCAAAGGGAGTGGCACTATTAGGAGGTGTGGCCTTGTTGGAGGAGGTGTGTCACTATGGGGGTGGGCTTTGAGGTCTCCTATGCTCAAGCTACCTCCAGTGTCATAGTCCATTTCCGGTTGCCTTCTGATCAAGATGTAGCCAGCACCATGTAGCGTGCACACTGCCGTGATGATCATGGGCTGACCCTCTGAGACTGTAAGCTGCCACCTCGATGAAATGTTTTTCCTGGATAAGAGTTGCCATAATCACGGTGTCTCCACCTCCTGTTGCCTGCAAGATGTAGGGCTCTTAGCTACATCTCCAGCACCATGTCTGCCTGCATGCCACCATGTCACATCATAGAGATAATGGACTGAACGTCTGAAAATATAAGGCACCCCATTAAATGTTTTCCTTTATAAGAGTTGCTGTGGTCATGGTGTCTCTTCACAGCAGTAGAAACCCTGACTAAGATAGGAACCATCTACAGCACACACAGGAGCAGCAGCAGGCTCCCTGAGGCAGATACTGTTGGTCTGTTTGGAGCAGTCAGGAAACCAAGACAGACTGTTTTATCAATGTTAGTCTCAGGGCAGAGGCCTGGCCCAAGCTGTATTAGCCCTCCATTGCTTTCTACTCTGTTCTGGAAGTACGTGAGTTCCTGGTCATGGTTTCATAGACATCACGGATGATGACGTTGTGGTGGCTTCGTAGAATCCTCACAGCACCTGTCTATCTATCTAAGGCTGGCCTTGGAATGGCTCTCTCCTGTTGGTCACAGGATTTCATTCAGAGTCCTCAAGTGTCTTTTTTCTCATCTTTTTTCTTTTTGAGACAGGGGTTACCAGCAAGTGTGAAGAAGGTCAGGGTGGAGAAGGCTACGGGAAGGGGGAATAAAAAAGAACAAAACCAGGCTAGAGCGATGGCTCAGGGGTTAAGAGCATTGGCTGCTCTTCCAGAGGTCCTGGGTTCAATTCCCAGCTACCACATGGCAGCTCACAACCATCTCTAACTACAGTCCCAGAGGTTCTAACACCCTCTTCTGGCCTCCTCAGGGATGCACACAGGTGATGCAGACACACATAAAGTAAAAGTAAAAACAAAAGAACAAAGCATAGTAACATACACACACACACACATACACATGTATACGTATATGGAAAACGCCATAATGAAGCCCATCACTTTGCATGCTAACTTTAAAAATTGAATTTGGAGGCCCATGAGACGGCTCAGCAGGTAAAGGTGCCTCCACAACGCCTGACAACCTGAGTTCTAGCCCCAGACCCCACATGGTGGAAGAGAGGAGGGAACTGACTCCCACCGGTTGTCCTTCGATCTCCATGTAGGACCACACCACACACACACACACACACACACACACACACACACACACACACACACCACATACCACACACACCATACACACACACATACACCACACATACATACACACAGATACACACACCACACACACATATACCACACATACATATACCTCACACACATACACCACACATACATACACCTCACATACATACACCACACATACATACACTACACACACTACACACACACACACACACATATACACTACACACACACCACACACCACATGTACCACACACACCATCACACACACATACACCACACATACATACACACACCACACACACATATACCACACATACATACACCTCACATACATACACCACACATACATACACTACACACACTACACACACACACATACACCACACACACATACATACACTACACACACACACACACACACACACACACACAAGGAGAGAGAGAGAGAGAGAGAGAGAGAGAGAGAGAGAGAGAGAGAGAGAGAGAACCTTTAAAAGAACACCAGAAGCAAGCTTAGGAAATGTTGAAACAAACATTTTTCTGGATGCTCTGTACACTGGGGTGAGGAACAGGACAGACCCCATCACTGTGACTCTGGAAAAGCAGCACTAGGCACCACACTGCACAGCAGCCGTGTGCTATTGTGTCCATCCCACAAGGGGCTGGAGGACAGAGCTGTGGCTCTGCTCCTGAGTCTGGTCCATCACAGCCCCTGGCATGTGACCTAGCAAAGAAACAGATTTGTGAAAAGAGTGCACGATCTCGGCTGTGGTCATGGGAGGAGAAGGAAAGGGTGGGTGACAAGGATCGGGTTGGAGGCGTTCAAGGTGGCCTCAAGCTCTGCCTCGAGGAAGGACAAGGCACAGGAAGGGCCTGCTGGGGGCAGGGAAGAGGCTCATCCCAGACAGGCCAGGCTAAGGTCAAGAGAATCTTCTGAGCGAGTTGTTCCAGCTCAGGCAGAGAAATCGAAATCCTGTGGACTGCTGTGGTCAACAAGACACCGCAGGAGATGGCTGGGAATCATCAGAAAGGATGATGGAAGCAGAGAAAACACATACATACACCTCACAGCTTCCGGCTGATTCTGCACCCTGAAATTGACGGCTGCTCTTAACTGCCAAGCTCAGAAGTGATGAGGTTAGGAAAAGGCCAGAAGGCAGCCCTCCTCCTGAGCATACAGAGACCTTTTATGAAAAGACTAATGGAGAAAAACATGTATTTTATTTTTTTTATTATTTTGGATTTTTTAAAACAACTAAGGCATGTCTCTGAGTCTTTACCGCCCCATCTATGTTTTCTCTGGTTTTGTTTTGGAGACAAGGTCTCTCTGCGTATCCCTGGCTACCCTGAAACCTTCTACGTAGACCATGTAGCTCTTGAGCTTGCTTTGCCAGTAGAGGATGATCCTGAATTCCTGATCTTTCTGCTTCCATGTCTTAAGCATGGTCACTACAGGAGTTCACCATCGTGCCCAGTATTGAGAAGAAAGTTTCGACTTTTCAGTTGGAAATTAGTCAAGATAAAAGATGTCCTTTAGGAATGTCTTATTCAGTGTTCTATTGCTATGAGGAGACACCATGACCATGGCAACTCCTATAAGGGAAAGCATTTTATTGGGGCTGTTAGGGTCCTGGAGAAGTCCCACAAAAGACCACCATCCATGTATGAAATCAACAAGAGCAGTTATTACCAGCATGCTGGGGCCAACCATCCTACACAAAGGCAAAATGGAGATGACCCTGAGAGAAGCTGGCAGGCTCCTTTTAAGCACAGCTAAGGGGAATTCTTAGGGTAGTTAGGGCATCTCAGATATGATTGGCTTAAGCAAGTGGCAATCATATTAGTATATTCTAATTGGCTAGGGCTAGTCAGAGGCTGGTCAAAGCCACAGCTTTACCATTTGGGGGTAGGCCTGGGCAAGTCCCAGGCGTTGTCCTTATTTGGTTATTACCTTGAGCTATTGACTGTGGGGGCTGGCTGGCCTGGTGTGTGCTGACATGGGGCCTGGCTCAGGCCTGGTACGTACTATCTCCCTTGTCCCTGCTGTCGGGGCATTAAAGATTGATCATCCTTTGTGGCTTCCTCAGAAATTGTCTGCTCAGTCTCAGGAAAATGAAATTGAGGCCTGATCTCTGACAGAAAACCGGCAGCCTATTACGGCATCTGCTTGGTCCTCTCGGGGGCTGGCTTACAGTTTCAGAGGTTTAGTCCATTATCATTATGATGGGAAGCATGGCAGCACACAGGCAGACATGGTGCTGGATGGGTGGCTGAGAGTTCTGCATTCAAGTCCACTGGCAGCAGGAAGAGAGGGACCCTGGGCCTGGCTTGCTTGGGCTTCGGAAGCCTCAAAGCCCACCCCCAGTGACATATTTCCTCCAACAAGGCCACACCTCCTAATCCTTCTAAATAGTGCCACCCCCTAATGACTAAGCGTTCAAAAACGGGGCCATTTTTATCCCAACCTCCTCAAGGGGAAAGGGAAACAGCAGGAGGAGTTGCTGTGAGCAGCGTTCCCATGGGGAACAGACATGAAGTCTGGCCAGAGTCAGTGTGATTCGATGAGAGAAGACACCCACGGCCACGTGTCACTTTCTGTGCTGCTCAGTTCTGTCAACATCCCTCACCATCCCCTGAACCTTAGAGAGATCAAACTGCTCTGGTCATCCTCCCCTGCAGGCAGGCAGAGCTCGGGAAACAAAACAAGTATCACTTCATATACTGAGTCTCAAAATCTTTGAAACTGATTCACCTCTGAAGTTTCCAGTATTTCAAACATCTATCATTTGTGGGCATATTTTTAACTATTTTCTATTACTTTTGTTTCTTTAAGAGGAAAAAGTTCTAGAAACTGGATAGAGTGATTCATGCCTGTGGTACTAGCACTCTGGAGGCTGAGGCAGGGAGATGGTGGTAAGTTCCCAGATGGACTGGTCTACTTTATGAGACCCTGTGTAAGAAATAAAACCTCTCAGTGGATTTTCAAAGATGCCTGGAGCCAGCTTAGGTCCAGCTGCAAATAAGTGGAAAACATGAAACCTCTGCTAATGCCTGCTAAGCTATTCCCTCGTAAACAAACTGCTAAGCTAGCCACCACCCCAGCCCCCCCAAAAACCCTAGACGTTAAGATTAGAAAATTACAAACAGGCAGACTTGCCAACAAGGTCACGTGTCTGATGAGCTTTAAGGTAGAGCCCACACACAGTCTTTGCTGAGAAACAGAGGGACGCAGGCAGCCGAGGGGGAGATAAGACGTAAATGATGTAAGATTGTCCTTCCTGATCGCTGGGGCGAAGTGGGAAAGGAGGCAGGGGCTTGCTGGTGCCAGGGCGTAGCAGCCGTTCTCTGCATTCTGTCAGCGGACCTGACACTCCAGGCCCATGCCCCACTTTCCAAAGCCACAAAAGAAACTGCCTTGTTTCCACAGGTGGAGTCTCCAGCGCTCTTGTTAAGAAGCGAGGATCACTGCTTTTTACGCCTGTCTCAGAACAACAAACAAACAGAACATTCTGGGGCTCCACAGTATGTTTTCATTATGCTGTTACCTAAGGGTGTATCAGTGACGAACTTCGAGGCTCTTACATTTAAAACAGGTCAAGAAAGAGAGACTCTGGAGCAATAAAATCCTAGTGAGTAACATCTTCAGAATGGGTTCATTGTGGCTTGTGCAGAACGTCGACCACGTGCTGGCTTTGTGGTTCCCTGGGCCGATTTCTTCTTCTGATTGAGAACACAATGCACCATCGCTCCAGTCTTCAGACCGTATTTCTTTTGTTCTCAACAAATCAATCTTTGCTGCTGATTCATTATTTAATGAGCTAATCAATTTAATAATGCACCATCAAAGCACAGTTTTGAAAAACAAAACAGCTGTCCCCATGAATGTCAGCACTAGCAGGAAAAGAAATCACGCGGCAGATTGACTCGCGGGGTCAACGTGTCAGAGACTCTGAGGCGTGGTTTAAGATCCATCTCGGGTCCTGCAGCAGGATGACGCCATCCCCAGTTCAGTTCCCAGGAAGCCATTTTGGCACCTTGCCCTTTGAAGTCTTTGTCCTGTACTGAAGTCTGTCTCATTGCGTGTTAAGTTTTTTCCCTGCTCTGTTTTGTCTTACCGTCTCTACTGTTTGGGGGCACATTATTCTATCAAGCAGCAGCGTCTTGGTGGTATCACATCAAAACTGCTGAATCCAGGAAGACAACAGTCTTACTCTGGGAAGATGACTTTCACCAGCAAGAAGAAGTCTCAGCTCTCTATTAGCCAAAGACATCCCTGCACCCACCTCTGCCCACCCCCATCTGAGCTCGGACAGGACCAAGCCAATGCAGGACAGACCAGACATTCCTAGAAGGAGGGCAGAGTGTTTTTCTGGGTGCTCCTTGTGTTGGCATGCCTGAGACAAGGAGTCCTGAGTACGGACAGGGCTTTGGTGGCACCACTGCTCTGGTAGTGGCAAAGCTGAGTCAAGGTGGAGCCCTTCAGACCAACAGAAGGAAGCTATGGTGTCGGAGCACCTTGGGGGAAACTGAGTGTTGGTTTTAATGTGGTGGTGCAATGTTATTCATTAAGCAGCACCGTGGGAGAAAAGCCATGAGGCACGACAAAACCCACTATCAGAGTTTTATTAGGAGAAAGGAGGGATGGAAGAGAACCTGACCAGGCCAGTGGAAGACATGCGCAGAGAGAGATAGAGGGCTGACGGAGCTGCGCCGTGCATGTGCATAGATGGCGTGGTCACGCTGCACTCAAATTGTGCCATCACACAGCACACAGATTACGTAGAATGGAAGGCCCCTTGCTTGGCTACTGAACTGCGCATGTGCGGTCATGTAGCTGGGGGAGTGGCCAGAAATTCCAACACTAAGCAGAAAGTCTGGTTCATGCCATGGTGCCTATGGCCACCTGCCCAGCCTTGGCTCCTCTTGGCTGTCTGGATTTTGGCCCTGCACAAAAGGAAATCAGAGTATTTGTCTCATAGGATGGTTAGAAGATCAAGCAAACATGGACTCACTCAGAATTTGGTGTCGTGATGCAGTGGTTATGGCTACCTATGTCTTCTCCTGGATAAAGGACTCTTTACTTCCTAGCCCTAAGGGAGACAGACTCAGTGACGAACAACATTTCTTAAAGGGACCTTCTTTAGAATATAGGCATGTTAGAATGTCACATCTATTTTACTGTGCTTGTTTATGTCAATCCTGGTTATCTTAGGAGACAGCCACCTCAGCAGTCACAAGCCATGAAAGTTTTAGGACACAATCAAGATAAACAAAGAGCCATGGCCCGACATTCAGCCAGAATCGACCATGTCGATGCGTACTAATGAGTATGGAAGGGCATCTTTGCATAACAGTGGAATCCACTAGAACCCTGTGGCTTCAAGCTTCACTACTGAGAACAGCCAAGCT
Organism: Peromyscus leucopus; assembly: GCF_004664715.2. NCBI lineage: Eukaryota > Metazoa > Chordata > Mammalia > Rodentia > Cricetidae > Peromyscus > Peromyscus leucopus. The sequence continues at coordinate 2,685,008 of NC_051077.1, read as the reverse complement.
CAGGCAGATGAAGTCATTCAGCTGGAGTTGGACCGCCGAGAAGATGGAGGATGTGGACATCACTTGACCAGTGTCTGGGCCATAAGCTCCTAAGCGCTCTTTTCATATCACACTGACCTGGAGATGGATGGCTGAGGGGTGGATCAAGGGCCTGATTCATGTGAATTACATCCTGCCTCACGTCTCCTCTGTGTGATGAGGCTAATTGCATCCTCCGGGGCGGCTTTGGATGGCTTGCCTGTGTGGAGTCACATGAGGGAACTGGGGTGAATATTGAAACTTACAGAAATTCTACCAGGGCTCTGACTGTGCTGGGTACCCCATCAGGCGGAAGATGCTGCTTGGCGGGAATCTGTAAGTTACTGACTAACTGAACCGTGCTTGGGTCTCTACCTCAGTAGCGATGTAACAGGCCACCTCTGCTCCTTATTGTACTCACATCTGCTTCGGCTCCCTGGAGATTGTGAAGGCCTTCAAATAGGTCTCAGTGTCCCTCCATCTCTTCTCTACTTTCATCAGAAAGCCTGACAGTGGAGCCTGCCGGTGGAACGGGACATATATGCCCAGCCCCATCTTGTCACTGGTACTTCCCAGAGAAGATGGGGTGGGGGCTGGGCAGTGGGCAGCCCTCCAGAAGATGTAGACTCCCCGGCTCTGGACTGGATGAAAGCAGCTCACAAAGGTGGCAGCAAAGAGAGCAGTCAGCTATTACTGTTGACTCAGCCAGCAGTGAGAGAAAAATAAACACCGGACTCAGATTGGGAGAGATGCCGCTTCCAGACAGGCTTGATGGATTCAGGTCGCATGAAGGAGACGTTCCTGTAAGAACTGATGGCTAAGGAAGGATGTGGAATCACCTTCCCTGAAGGTCTTTAAAGATAGCATTAATTTCTACCTGTCTGAGGCCAGTTAAATAGGTCCAGCTTGAAGGAAGAAAATGCATCAAAGTGATGGCCAAGGTCTCCCCTGGCCCTGCGTGTCTGTGGCTTCTCTACCACTTGAAAGATTCACTCACAGTACATTTTGGGAAACTGAAAGTGTGCGCGGGCTTTGCTCAAGGCTCCCGAGTGATCTGTCTGCATGTCAAGGGAGGTAATTCAGACCATAGAAATAATCTGTATTTGTCTCTTGTGGACATCGGTTTATGAGAAAAGCAGAATGGTGTAGGTCATTCAGAAAGACACTGCAGGAATTACAACAGAGTCCACGGCTCCCCAGTCAGAACAGCCATCATTAAGAAAACAGATGACCACAGCGGCTGGAGAGGGGGTGATGAAGAGAAGCCCTCATTCATGGCTGGTGAGGGTGTAAACCAGTGCAGCCGCTATGGGAATCAGTGTGAGATGCCTCACACAACTAAAATAAATTACTGTGTTGCCGTGCTATGCCACTCTGGGGCATGTGCTCACAGGACTCTACATCTTCCCACAGAGACACTTACATGTCTGTGTTTATTGCTGCTCTTTCCACAACAGCAAGGAAACAGAACCAGTCTAGATGGCCACTGATGGATAAATGGACAATAAAAATGGGTCCATGCACACAACGGACAGGTATTCAGCTGTAAAGAAAAATTAAATCACGCAATTTACAGGATAATGGATGAACCTAGGAAATACTATATCCAGCAAGGTAACCTAGACCCAGAAAGACGAAGGTCACATGGTCTCTCTCACATGGGGATTCT